>NC_086100.1:135705753-136955753 GCF_963921235.1 Mobula hypostoma | reverse complement strand
TGAACAAGACCATAGCTAATCCTACAATCTTACCCAATTCTGAGCAGAGTTTCCAGTCATAAATCTCGGTGTTATCTAATCAATCCACATTCATCATCCACTTCCAACTAGTTTCTACCAATCAGCTACTGTAACATAAGCATCCATCAAGCATTTGTTATTCACACAATCAATGATTCCAATACTCCCATGCCCAGTACCTAAGTTCTACCCCAACCCCATCTTCAGAAGATCACCAAACTACTATCTCTTTCACCCATTACCTTTATGTTCCTGATCACTGATTTGCAGTTCAATAATACTTTGATCTTAAAACTATCACCATTGTGTTCTACTCCCAGTAAATGATCCTTAAATGGGAAGAATTTAGGCAGGAATGGTGGAGGAGCTATTGACTCGGTGGTCAAGGACAACGCTCCAGGTGATGATGCCATTTTGCCTGAATTCACCATGAATTGGAACATTCTTTTAGAATCTGTTTGGATTCTTGTAGGGAAGAGACGGTGCTCCAGAGTATGCAAGATACAAAAGCATGACTTTGTATGAGAATAAGAATGACAACATTGATTAGGGCATTTCTCTACTGTGGGTAAAGTACCAGCCTGTGTTGCTGGTGCCACAGTGCAGATATTAACTCAGCAGAACTTCTGTGAATCTGAGTAGGTAAATCTACAACTGATAAACTTCTCAGTTTTGCAATTCCAAGAGAACTGTCACAACTAAAAAAGGCCATATATATCACCATCATTAACCTCACCTTTAGCCTGGTGACCAGGGATAATCTGCTGAAACTGCTGAAGAAAATTAGCTGCCCTCCAAAGTTGCCCTATGTGACCTACGCCTTTATGACAGCACAAGCAGTGATAGCTACAATGAAACAACACTGCAATATTTTTGGATCCATACCAGGGCCACAAGGCATTCTGCCTTCCAAACTCTGAAATATTCTTTGCATGAGCATGATCTTATCCTTTCAACTCATCCACAAAGGGTATCTACACAAAAGAACCCACAGGAAGCTCTTTAGCATTCAGTGTCTGACAGCAAAGGAGCAAGGTATTGATTTAATATTGTAATAAGATACAGTGAAAAGCTTGTCTTGCATGCTGTTCATTCAGATCAAATCATTACATCGTGCATTGAGGTAGAACAAGGTAAAAGAATACAATGCAGAATAAGTGTAAAATCCACAGAGAAAGTGCAGTGCAGGTAAACAATAAAGTGCAAGGTCATAACAAGATAGGTTGTAAGGTTAAAAGTCCATTTTATTGTACAAAAGGTCCACGCAACAGTTTTATAACAGTGTGATAGAAGCTTCATGCAACATGCTTTCAGGCTTTTGTACCTTCTGCCTGATGGAAGAGGGAAGAAGAAAGAACGTCAGGAATGGGTGGGGACTTTGATTATGCTGACTTCTTCACTGAGGCAGCTAGAAGTGTAGACAGAGTCCATAGAGGGGAGGCTGCTTTCTGTGATGTGCTGAGCTGTGTCCACAACAAGACTGAGTCTTGCAATCATGTGCGAATCAGTTACATACCAAGCCATTATGCATCAGGTTAAAGTACTTTCTATGGCATATCGATAAAAGTTATTAACTGTTGACAGGAACAAGCCAAATTTCGATAGCCTCTTGTGGTAGTGGAGGCACTTGTGAAGTTTCGTGGTCATGACGTCAACGTTGTTGGACCAGGACAGTCTATGGTGATTTTCACTCCCATGAACTTGAATCTCTCAACCTGCTTAACCTCAATACCATTGACATAGACAAGAACATGTGCACACACCCCTTCCTGAAGTCTGAGACCAGGTCTTTTGTTTTGTTGACTTTAAGGAAAAGGGTGTTGTCATGATGCCATTTACTAAGTTCTCTATCTCCTTCCTGTACTCCAACTCATCATTATCTGAGATATAGCCCTTAACGTGTAAATGGAGTTACAGCAGGACCTAACCACACAGTCATGAGTGTACAGAGAGTAGAACAGGGGGTGAGAATGTAACCTTGAGGAGCACCAGTGTTGAGAATAATCGTGGTGGAGATTATACTGCCTACACTCACCGATTGCAGTCGGTTGGGAAGAAAGTCAAGGATTCAGTTGCAGAGACAGGCATTGACTTTCAGGTTCCAGAGTTTGGTGAGGAGTTTGTCTAGAATTATAGTATTGAAGGCAAAGCTGTAGTTAACAAACAATAGTCTGATGTAGGAGTCTTCACATCCAGATGCTCCAGAGATGAGTGTAAAGCTAGGGAGATGGTATCCACCATTGACCTGATTCAGCGGTAGAAAAACTAAAAGTTATCTGGAAGACTGGGGTTGATGCATGCCATTAACAGCCTCTTGAGAAATTTCATGATGGTAAATGTCAGAGTTACTGGGCAGGTCATCATTAAGGCATGTTATTTTGTTTTTCTTGTTTATCACCGGGATGATAAAGGTCTTATTAAACCTAAGTCAGGGAGAGGTTAAAAACGTCTATAAATACATCACCAGCTAATCCACACAGGATATAAGGACACAGCCAGGAACGCTCTCCAAGCATTTGTCCTCCAAATCATACGTCCATGATGGTGACTATAGGTTCGGGTACACTGGAGACTGTCAGGTGGGTGGTGACATAGCCATTCCCTCTGTTGAAGACTTGCATTAAGCTCATTGGGATGGATGGTGCTGTTGTTGGCGATGCTGCCCAGCTTCGTTTTGTAACCTGTTACAGCACACAAGCTCTACTACAGCTGATGGCTGGACCGGGACTCAATTTTGGATTGGTATTATTTCTTATCATCAAAAATATGTTCAACCATCATGTACAAAGCAACACCCCGAGCGGTTAATGGACAGATCTTTGGAGAGCTGCCCTGTAGAGATATCAGGCTGACCATCAACATCAGAGAGCAAATGTTCTGCCTCAGAATCCTACTAAGCCATCATCAGTTAACATTAACAGTATGTAACTGGAGAGAGTTGATAGGTTCATTGATCTTGCTCCACAGCCATGAGCAATCTAATACTTGATTCCAAAATCAGCATGAGCATTGCATAAGCTGAAGTTGTTGCATCCACACTGAACAAGAAAGTGATGATCAACAGCAGCCTGGCAAATAACATCAGCAAGACAACCAAAGCTGTATCCTTGTGCCAGGCAGAAGAAAAAGCTGAACCGTTTATTTCCTGACTTCCTGACCACCTCAGATGCATCCTTGGTTTTCCTTGCTGGAACACTTTCAAGGTCGCGAAGCGTGTTAATTGGGCAGCATACACTCAATACGGAAGCAATGTTGTTCGTGGTGGATTGGCCATGTTCATCCAATGAATAACAGCCACATTCCACAGAACATTCTGTCTGCAAACTGGCCATTGAGTTACAACTTGCTGGACAGCCTACATGGGGGTTTGTAAGCAAAGACACAAAGGTAATATACACTGACACAAATAACTAGGGCAGCGGTCCCCAACCACCGGGCCGCAAAGCATGTGCTACCGGGCCATGAGGCCGTCAGCTGCACCTTTCCTCATTCCCTGTCACGCACTGTTGAACCTGAACATAGGGTTGCCAACTGTCCCGTATTTGCCGGGACATCCCATATATTGGGCTAAATTGGTTTGTCCCGTATTTCCCCCGCTAAGGTAGAGCGTTCCTATGAAATCTTTCATTCCGAAATGGCATGAAGCAAAGAAGCAATTACCATTAATTTATATGGTAAAAATTTTTGAGCATTCCCAGACACAAAAAATAACCTACCAAATCATACCAAATAACACATAAAGCCGAAAATAAATAACATTAACATATAGTAAAAGAAGGAATGATATGATAAATATACAGCCTATATAAAGTAGAAATAATGTATGTACAGTATAGTCAGGAAGATGAAGACAAAACCGATTAGTGGGGGAAAAAAATCGGCACTTACACGCATGCGCACACAGGTGCCCGCGCAAGGCTTCATGGTCATGGTAGTCTTCCCTGGGGTAAAGTGTCCCAGGATTTGACTGCTACTTTTGTCCCTTATTTGAGAGTGAGAAAGTTGGCAACCCTAACTGTAAAAGACACGTTGAGGTGAGGTTAACCCTACTTGAACAACACCCCCCCCCCCCCCGGCCAGTCGGCCGGTCCGCAAGAATATTGTCAATATTAAACCGGTCCATGGTGCAAAAAAGGTTGGGGACCCCTGAACTAGGGAATACACATCAAATGTTTTTTTAAATTATTAATTGCAATCGTGAACAATAGCCAGATCAGAAACGCTGATCAAGTCAACCAGTTCCCAGAAAGAACTCTGATAGGCCAATCAGATGGTTCACCGCTGCTCAGCGATAGAACACAAAAAATATGTACAATTAAAAAATAGTAGAAATACTGGAGTCATGATGAAGTCTGCCGGAGAGAGACATTTATGCACATGCTGTCCTCCATAATTCAAAGAGATTGAAGGATAAGGTTGCAGGGTGACAAAACGTGGCAGGAGCACTTGGAACTAAAAACTAATCCCTACCAGGAGAAAACAGCACCTGTTCTTTCAGCACTGTTCTCCAGCAGTTTAAGGACTAAGTCCAGCCAGAACATAACTCACAAGTGCTCTTGAAAGTCAGGTATTAACCCACTCTGGTTAAGGTTAGGTAAACTTTCCAGGAGGGCAGCAAAAGAAATAAGGAGAAGCAACATACATCAAAGTTGCTGGTGAACGCAGCAGGCCAAGCAGCATCTATAGGAAGAGGCGCAGTCGACGTTTCAGGCCGAGACCCTTCGTCAGGACTAACTGAAGGAGAAGCAAGCTGGCTGAGCAGAAGGTCCTGAGAAAACATCAACCAACAAACTGCTGGAGGGACTTAGCAGGTTGAGCAGCATCAGTAGTGAGAAATGAATTGTCAGTTTAAAGTCAAAGTCAAAATCAAGTTTCTTCTTATATATCCAATTACATGTATGTAAAGGTGCAATGAAAAACGTGTTTGTAGCAGCAACATGGGTACATGGCAGCTTTCAAGAGAAAAACATAAATGAAACATAGATTATGCACAATTTTGCAAGAAAGAGAAGAAATAGAAAAAAGCAAGACCCTGTATTAGGTCTAACATCAACCCCAACAGATACTGCTCATCCCACTAGGTTCTTCCAGCAGATTGTTTGTTATTCTGGATTCCAGCATCAGTACTCTCTTGTGTTTCTAGAGAAAACAATGCTGGCAAATGTTTCACCTTCTCAGCCGACTGCCTTCATTTACAAGAATAGCAGAGACTGTCAAGCCAGATAGGTGTTCCTGAACCACAACTGGAACGATGCATCCATGTACAGGCTCTAAGCTTGACTTCAAGCACTTGTTTCAACCTGATATTTGACTATAGTCCACAACTTGCAGCAACATCAGGGAAACTCTTTCTCCATTGCATGAATTAGCAAGCATTTTTGCAATGTGCAGCAGAACTTTATCTAAGAAGGTACCAATCAGGGTCTCTGCCTCTGCAGAAGCCCTGAATGTAACACTGGTGGTACAGGGTTGAACAGTTAAAAATCAGATAATTACTAGTAGAAACCAGGCATCTGTAATCTGTTCATGAGACTATCAAAGGATCATATAAACCCCACCTAGTTCATTTATGTCCCTCAGGGATGCAAACTGCTATCCTTCCCTGGTTTGGCTTCAATGCGGATTTATACTGCTACATTTAATTCTCAAGTGCCCTTTGAAATAACCTAGCAAACCGAAGTTCACAAACAATTTCTTCTCCACCCCACCCATACCCAACGATCTGCTTGACCCACTGAGTTCATAGATAGCAGATACTGTGTTTGGTGGTGGCACTGATATCTCAAAAACAATAGAAGTCCTATCGATGCAGTGAAAACACAAACATAAAGCCAGATGGATTCAGGATAATGGGCAGTCAACTTCCAAGAAACTGTCATTTCTTAAGCCAGCAGCACTTTCCAGACTCTCAGCTTTCCCCTTACAGCACTCAACCAGTGTAACGCTCTGTAGGGTTTCACAGCTAATGTCATGGTTTCTCTGTAGCAGCAGTTATTGCTAGAGATAACGGGGGCTTTGGAACGTGCGCCATCCGATGAGAGGCATGTTGTTTCTTTCTTGTGTGTCTGACAGGAGGTATTTGCAGTCTTTTGTTGGCGAGACGAAGAGAGAAGACATGAGGGGAGCGATCTGGTAGACTGCAGGGCGGAGTGGACTTGGAGTGAGGGTATAGGAGTCGATGACGTTTGGAGGAAATCCATGGGGAATTCAAGTACAGTAAACCGTGAGCTCCGATTTTCATTAAAATGGGCCCTTTTCTTTTTGTTTCCTGTACTATCCTTATAGCCAACTTAAGAACTATAAAGCTCAATTGTTTAATTGCATATGGTGTACCGTCTGATCTCTCGTGGTTCTGAGTTGTAACAGGGGAACACATCATGCAGCATCCACACAAATGAGATTTCATCAGTTAGGGAGGGGCAGCAACTGTCTTCCCCTGGACTACTGCAGCCCACCGAACCTGGGCATTACAGCAATCAAGTGTGGGAGTTTTGTATAGCTTTGGGCTTCTTGCAATAAAATAGAATTATGTTGTACTTCATTATTACCTTAATGACAAAAAGAGTTAAGCAAGTAAGGGTGCATCTGCTGGTGTTCACTTACATGATCAAGAGGTAACTCTCCTGAAACAGTAGTTATTTGAAGGCATTCACCCTTATGTACTTCAGCTAATAGAGTTGCCAATTGTTTCATCATCATAGGCAGTCCATTGGAATGAGGATAGCATGCTTCCACTCGGATTCTGATGTGGTTAATGAGTATGATATGGGAACGACACACTCTTGCATGGATGTGGAAAATGGTGGCTATCAGGCAGGCAGGGTGGGATGGTGGGTGATTTGTGAGGTTATCCATTTGTATTCCTCCTATGCAAGGCTTTGAGATTCTAAAAATCATCCCGAATGTTCCTTCTCTACATTGAGCCATCATAATCTATATATTCCCAGCAATCAGTAGAGACGTTAGGTTTCTTCACAGACCATTAGAGCAAATGAAATATTTCTGTTGTTCTCTTGGTTATCTGTTGCTGTGGTAAAGTTCAAAATTGACTGTCAGATTTCATAGTCTGATGTTGATATGCAAGCAGCATGACTTGATCAGTGTAGCCAGGTAAGTTTAACAGTAGACTTGACACTCCAGGAGAAGACATGGTGTGGTTCATATGTTCTTTCCCAAAATTCTTGTCAATCTTAGACTATCTTACCTTTACATTTTACAAGTTAAACTGTGGAAACATCTTTTCTTGACCATGACAATTACAGCTTATAACTTCCAACAATTTTAGACTTGCATTTTATTTTTTCTCCCTACGGCATTATACCCATTCATTTTACAAGATGAATTTTTCAATTTACTGACACAGTCCTAATTACATCTGGTTTTTTTTTGTGATGTAAATGCAAATGGTAACTTGTCCACTGTCAGTGACATAATCATTTCTTGAACATATTGAAAATTTGAATGCATTTGCAAAATATCCATTCTTAATGTAGCAGAGATAAGCGCCACTCACATTAAATCTGGAATAGTGCCTTTCAGGATTTGAGAGCATCCCAAAACATTTTACAGACAATGAGCAAGCAATGAACTGTGGTCACAAACAGTAATGAAACAAATGCTCATTTTATTTATTTTTACAAAGTCATTTGAGGGACTAAATCTTTTTGAAGTAGTGAAGGTTGCTCTGAAAAGCATGTATGTTATAATGTGTAGGATAAGATGTGGTAATTGTCTGGTATTTTTAGTTTAAGAGCTTCAGTAAAATGTCACTATGCTGAAGTTATTATGAAATACAATAAAGGCATTAACTCTATTTGAAGTACCCATAATACATGAATTGGCATCTTCTACTTGGTAACGAACTGATATTATTAATATTCGACAGTAGATTCCCACATTCCAATAAATGAGCCATATAATATGATAACACATTCTATTTATGCTCTGAGACATCAATGATTTGAATAAAAAGGTCTTCAATGCAGCATTTTACTCAAAAATTAGTGTGCAATAGTTCACAGATTGGTCTACCAGGAAAACACTTGGACAATTAGCAGTAGATCAGAATTACTATTTTTTTAAGGATTGACAAGAGACCCTTCGTAATATTCTGCTTGTATTATTGAAATTACCTTTCCCTCAGTGTTTACAGTTTATTGCCGTGAAAATCACGAGAAACATTGATTAATTAGGTACTCAGTACACACAAACATGCAATAACTTATTATACATAAATTAAATTTATTTCAAGGTTTCTTCAAAATAGTAAATAGTCTTTTTCATTGGGACTTCACGTTGTCTCTCTCTCCCATGCTAATACTGCCAATTAATACTACATTTGGATTATTGATGCACTTTATTCTCTGATTTAAAACACTCCATGCATAATATTCTTATACTTCATCATAACTGATTATTGATTTCTACTGAACTGATTCTACTAAGCCACAAAAATAGCTCCTGTGATAATGCTTAATGTACAGTCAGTACTACATATGAGTCATATCGCTAGAAGAGTAGTAGCATGCCATTACAAAGGCTGGCTCTCCCTCCCTTGCACTGGGGTGGAGCACAATAGCTCCAAGTGGCTCCCTGAAATGTCTCCAGAATAAGATACCAATGAGAGAGAATGACGAGGCCCAGGAAGAGTCAATTTCTCAATGTTTTAGCACACTCAGTAGTTCACTTGACTTATTGAAAACACGTAATTCTTTCTATGATTGTACTTTTAAGTGGTTCACTTATTGCTATTGCAACAATAAAAACAGCAGATGCTGGAAATATGAAACAGAAAATGCTGAAGTACTCAGCACACCGGACAGCACTTGTGGAGGAAGGATCAGAGTCAACCTGTTTGTTTTCCTCTCTCTCTAAATGCCGTCAATGAACTATTAAGTAGATAGAACCACAATTAACACACATTAATAATGCAGGTGAACGCAGCAGGCCAGGCTGCATCTATAGGAAGAGGAAGAGTCGACGTTTCGGGCCGAGACCCTTCGTCAGGACTAACTGAAAGAAGAGCTAGTAAGAGATTTGAAAGTAGGAGGGGGAGGGGGAGATCCGAAATGATAGGAGAAGACAGGAGGGGGAGGGATGGAGCCAAGAGCTGGACAGGTGATAGGCAAAAGGGATACGAGGCTGGAGAAGGGAGAGGATCATGGGACAGGAGGCCTAGGGAGAAAGAAAGGGGGAGGGAGCCCAGAGGATGGGCAAGGAGTTATAGTGAGAGGGACAGAGGGAGAAAAAAGAGAGAAAAAAAGGGGAAAGAAAAAAAAGGAAAATAAATGGGTGGACCTATTGTCTCAGCTTGCTCCTGCCTCACCGAACTCATTTCTGCATTCCTCGACACGGTTTTATCCCCCCTTGTTCAATCCTTCCCACCTATGTTCGTGACACTTCTCAAGCTCTGAATTTTTTCGATGATTTTAAGTTCCCTGGCCCCCACCGCTTTACTTTCACCATGGATGTCCAGTCCCTATATACTTCCATCCCCCATCAGGAAGGTCTCAAAGCTCTCCGCTTCTTTTTGGATTCCAGACCTAACCAGTTCCCCTCTACCACCACTCTGCTCCGTCTAGCCCCATCTTAATAATTTCTCCTTTGGCTCCTCCCACTTCCTCCAAACTATAGGCATGGGCACCCGTATGGGTCCCAGCTATGCCTGTCTTTTTGTTGGCTTTGTAGAACAGTCCATGTTCCAAGCCTATACTGGTATCTGTCCCCCACTTTTCCTTCGCTACATCGACGACTGCATTGGCGCTGCTTCCTCCACGCATGCAGAGCTCGTTGACTTTATTAACTTTGCCTCCAACTTTCACCCTGCCCTCAAGTTTACCTGGTCCATTTCCGACACCTCACTCCCCTTTCTTGATCTTTCTGTCTCTATCTCTGGAGACAGCTTATCTACTGACGTCTACTATAAGCCTACGGACTCTCACAGCTACCTGGACTATTCCTCTTCTCACCCTGTCTCTTGCAAAAATGCCATCCCCTTCTCGCAATTCCTCCGTCTCCGCCACATCAGCTCTCAGGATGAGGCTTTTCATTCCAGGACAAAGGAGATGTCCTCCTTTTTTAAAGAAAGGGGCTCCCCTTCCTCCACCATCAACTCTGCTCTCAAATGCATCTCTCCCATTTCACGCACATCTGCTCTCACCCCATCCTCCCGCCACCCCACTATGGTTCCCCTTGTCCTCACCTACCGCTCCACCAGCCTCTGGGTCCAACATATAATTCTCCGTAACTTCCACCACCTCCAACAGGATTCCACCTCTGAGTACATCTTACCCTCCCCCCCCCCGCCGCCCTTTCGGCTTTCCACAGGAATCGCTCCCTATGCGACTCCCTTGTCCATTTGTCCCTCCCATCCCTTCCCACTGATCTCCCTCCTGGCACTTATCCTTGTAAGCAGAACAAGTGCTCCACATGCCCTTACACTTCCTCCCTCACCACCATTCAGAGCCCCAGACAGTCCTTCCAGGTGAGGCGACACTTCACCTGTGAGTCGGCTGGGGTGATATACTGCGTCCGGTGCTCCCGGTGCGGCCTTCTATATATTGGTGAGACCCGACACAGGCTGGGAGACCATTTCGCTGAACACTTACGCTCTGGGAAATGAATATTCAAGGATATACGTCCTATCGAAAGGACAGACTGATGGGCAGAGGGGGTGGGGTGGCTCTGTTGGTGAGGAATGATATTCAGTCCCTTGCGAGGAGGGACATAGAATCAGGAGACGTAGAGTCAGTATGGATAGAACTGAGAAATTGTAAGGGTAGAAAGGCCGTAATGGGAGTTATCTACAGGCCCCCAAACAGTAGTCTGGATGTAGGGTGTAAGTTGAATCAAGAGTTAAAGTTGGCATGTCACAAAGGTAATGCTACAGTTGTTATGGGGGACTTCGACATGCAGGTAGACTGGAGGAATCAGGTTGGTACTGGGCCCCAAGAAAGGGAGTTTGTGGAGTCCCTCTGAGATGGATTCTTAGAACAGCTTGTACTGGAGCCTACCAGAGAGAATGCAATTCTAGATTTAGTGTTGTGCAATGAACCGGATTTGATCAGGGACCTCGAGGTAAAGGAGCCATTAGGAGGTAGTGACCATAATATGATAAGTTTTAATCTACAATTTGAGAGGGAGAAGGGAAACTCGAAAGTGTCAGTATTACGGTTGAACAAAGGGAACTATGGTGCTATGAGGGAGGAGCTGGTCAAAGTTCAATGGAACAATACCCTAGCAGGGATGACAGTAGAACAGCAATGGCAACTGTTTCTGGGAATAATGCAGAATGTGCAGGATCACTTCATTCCAAAGAGGAAGAAAGATCCTAAGGGGAGTAAGGGGAGGCCGTGGCTGACAAGGGAAGTAATGGATAGTATAAAAATAAAAGAGAAGAAGTATAACATAGCAAAGACAAGTGGGAAGCCGGAGGATTGGGAAACTAGTAAAGAGCAACAGAAGGTAACTAAAAAGGCAATACGCGGAGAAAAATGAGGTACGAAGGTAAACTAGCCAAGAATATAAAGGAGGATAGTAAAAGCTTCTTTAGGTATGTGAAAAGGAAAAAAATAGTTAAGACCAAAATCAGGCCCTTGAAGACAGAAGCGGGTGAATTTATTATGGGGAACAAGGAAATGGCAGATGAGTTGAACAGGTATTTTGGATCTGTCTTCACTAGGGAAGACACAAACAATCGCCCAGATGTAATAGTGGCCAAAGGAGCTAGGGTAATAGATAAATTGAAGGAAATTTATATTAGGCGGGAAATGGTGTTGGATAGGCTGTTGGGTCTGAAGTCTGATAAGTCCCCGGGACCTGATGGTCTGCATCCCAGGGTGCTTAAGGAGGTGGCTTTAGAAATCATGGACGCATTGGTAAGCATTTTCCAATGTTCTATAGATTCAGGATCAGTTCCTGTGGATTGGAGGGTGGCTAATGTTGTCCCTCTCTTCAACAAGGGAGGAAGAGAGAAAACAGGGAATTATAGACCGGTTAGCCTGACGTCGGTGGTGGGAAGGATGCTGGAGTCAATTATAAAAGATGAAATTACGACACATCTGGACAGCAGTAACAGGATCAGTCCGAGTCAGCATGGATTTACGAAGGGGAAATTCTGCTTGACTAATCTTCTGGAATTTTTTGAGGATGTAACTATGAAAATGGACAAGGGAGAGCCAGTGGATGTAGTGTACCTGGACTTTCAGAAAGCCTTTGATAAAGTCCCACATAGGAGATTAGTGGGCAAAATTAGGGCACATGGTATTGGGGGCAGAGTACTGATATGGATTGAAAATTGGCTGGCTGACAGAAAACAAAGTAGCGATTAATGGGTCCCTTTCAGAATGGCAGGCGGTGACCAGTGGGGTACCGCAGGGTTCAGTGCTGGGACCGCAGCTGTTTACAATATATATTAATGATTTAGATGAGGGAATTAAAAGTAACATTAGCAAATTTGCCAATGACACAAAGCTGGGTGGCAGTGTGAGATGTGAGGAGGATGTTATGAGAATGCAGGGTGACTTGGACAGGCTGGGTGAGTGGGCAGATGCATGGCAGATGCAGTTTAATGTGGATAAACGTGAGGTTATCCACTTTGGTGGTAAGAACGGGAAGGCAGATTATTATCTAAATGGAGTCAAGTTAGGAAGAGGGGAAGCACAACGAGATCTAGGTGTTCTTGTACATCAGTCACTGATAGCAAGCATGCAAGTACAGCAGGCAATGAAGAAAGCTAATGGCATGCTGGCCTTCATAACAAGGGGAATTGAGTATAAGAGCAAAGAGGTCCTTCTGCAGCTGTACAGGGCCCTGGTGAGACCACACCTGGAGTAACGTGTGCAGTTTTGGTCTCCAAATTTGAGGAAGGACATTCTTGCTATTGAGGGAGTGCAGCGTAGGTTCACAAGGTTAATTCCCGGGATGGCGGGACTGTCATATGTTGAAATATTGGAGCGACTGGGCTTGTATACTCTGGAATTTAGAAGGCTGAGAGGGGATCTTATTGAAACATATAAGATTATTAAGGGATTGGACATGCTGGAGGTAGGAAGCATGTTCCCACTGATGGGTGAGTCCAGAATCAGAGGCCACAGTTTAAGAATAAGGGGTAGGCCATTTAGAACGGAGTTGAGGAAAAACTTTTTCACTCACAGAGTGGTGGATATATGGAATGCTCTGCCCCAGAAGGCTGTGGAGGCCAAGTCTCTGGATGCTTTCAAGAAAGATATGGATAGAGCTCTTAAAGATAGCGGAATCAAAGGTTATGGGGATAAGGCAGGAACTGGATACTGATTGTGGATGATCAGCCATGATCACAGTGAATGGCGGTGCTGGCTCGAAGGGCCGAATGGCCTACTCCTGCACCTATTGTCTATTGTCTTTCCACCAGAGAAAGCAGGATCTCCCAGTAGCCACACATTTTAATTCCACATCCCATTCCCATTCTGACATGTCCATCCACGGCCTCCTCTACTGTCAAGATGAAGCCACACTCAGGTTGGAGGAACAACATCTTATATTCCGTCTGGGTAGCCTCCAACCTGATGGCATGAACATTGACTTCTCTAACTTCCGTTAATGCCCCACCTCCCCTTCATACCCCATCCCTTATTGATTTATTTATTTGTTTTTTCTTTCCCCTTTTTCTCCTCTCTTTTTTTCTCCCTCTGTTCCTCTCACTATAACTCCTTACCCATCCTCTGGGCTTCCCCCCCACTTTCTTTCTCCCTAGGCCTCCCGTCCCATGATTCTCTCCCTTCTCCAGCCTCGAATCCCTTTTGCCAATCAACTTTCCAGCTCTTAGCTCCATCCCTCCCCCTCCTGTTTTCTCCTATCATTTTGGATCTCCCCCTCCCACTTTCAAATCTCTTACTATCTCTTCCTTCAGTTAGTCCTGACGAAGGGTGTCAGCCCGAAACGTCGACTGTGCCTCTCCGTATAGATGCTGTCTGGCCTGCTGCGTTCACCGGCATTTTTTATATGTGTTGCTTGAATTTCCAGCATCTGCAGACTTCCTCATGTTAGCACCACAATTAAATGTGCCACTCGGACAATGATGCTCTCCATCCTATCATAAGCATTCACCTTGTTCTTTTTATCTTGTTCTCTGCAATTCTGAACATTATTGCCATTTATGGTGCAAAACATAGTGATCTGGATTCTAGAAGGTGAAAGTGTCGATAACCAGATTTCTTACTGGAATATGTGGGTGGGTGTATTGTTCTGTCCATCAGAAGTCAACTTCATCTCCAGTTTACTGCAGGAGGTCACTTTTTCATTTCCAATGCAGGATCTTTGACTTTGTTTCTTTCTCAACTGACCGGCCTGCTGATTGTTTCCAATAACTTCCTTCTGAATTTCACCCTCTAATGTTACGTTTCCAGTTTAAGTAATAACCAGAGTAATTAATTAAGGTATCTCGTGATTCACAACACTACGGATTGCTCACGATGGTTACCTTTAGTAAGACAAAAACGTGCCTTTGCCAGGTGATTGCAGTGCTGAGAAGGCAGTCTTAATTAGGTTTCAAAATGTAAACATCTTTGACAGCAAGAACAGATTTCTATGAGACAGTACTCTATTCTGCACGACGTGCTTCTTCTCTGAATCAAACACAACATGGTCAAATGAAAATTCTTTCACTGAAACTTCTCCTCCGAGGCATTTCCATCACGTTATAGTTTGGAGGGTAGGCCTCAGCTTCATCTAGCAACTTTGCTTTAGTACTGGGGACACAATAATGCAAAATTCATGACTAAAGCGATGTGGTTAATCAAGTGCAACCTATGCAGCTTTGTCATCCTTTGGCCCTCAAGTCATAAAATGGAATTTCATTTTGTTCACAATGTGAGGTCCAATGTTGCTCATGAAAAGATCTCCCCTGCCATTGTTTATTTTTTTTCCCATGCATCTCATCTGTGACAGAAATTGCTGCACTATGTAAGCTGGTTTAAAAGGTCCACTATGAAAAGCAGTGGGGAAATGGAGCAATCTGCTCGGGCATCTTTAGGCCATAACATTCTTCCCGAATGTGACATCCTGGGCTTGCCTCCCACTATAATCCTTGTAGATATGCAACAAGGATGCTCATCCTGCACCTGTTTTGCTGAACTCTCCTATTGGGTATGTAGTACTGAATTAAGAATAGCAAAGTATACGAATCTGGTTAGTGTAAAGTACTCCAAACTAATTACAGAAAGTGGAATCCCATTTTGATATGACCAAGCTACTTATGATGACATTCTGCAGATACTGATGGAGTTCGGACAGAATTAAGCAGTTGTGCATGTTTCTTGGACACTTGCCTCTGAACATGAGAAAATTCTCCTCATGATCAATGATCATTTGAACATTGAAGGGAGGAGAAGCCCCTGCAATTCATAAACAGAAGCTTAAATTGCCATATGTGCAGTCCATCAGCACCCAAATTCTAGGGGAACCAGCCATGTGGACAAATCCATGTGCCTGTAGGTCCTTTGAGAAAGAAAAAGTTGAGCAAGTCCCGTTTCATGTAGTGTTAAACACGGTGACCTTCCTAATTCCGTGAAAGCCTGGTGTGATCAGAAATCAGGAAGTTAGGTGTGCCACTAGTTGGACCTCTTTCTGACATATCTGGGCAACTGGTCCATTGACAAACAAGAGAAAGTCTGCAGATGCTCTTAATCCAAGTAACACACACAAAATGCTGCAGGAACTCAGCAAGCCAGGCAGCATCTATGGAAAAGAGTGCAGTCAACGTTTCGAGCCAAGACCCTTCAGTAGGACTGGAGAAAAAAAAAAGAGTCAGAATTGGAGGGTGGGGGTAGAGGAGGGAGAAACAAAATGTGATAGGTGAAACTGGGAGGTGGGAGGGGTGAAGTAAAAAGTTGGGAAGTTGATTGGTGAAAGAGAAACAGGGCTGGAAAAGGGGGAATCTAATAGGAGAGGACAGCAGGCCATGGAAGAAAGAAAAAGGGGGAGGAGAACAAGAGGGAGGCGATGGCAGGCAAGGAGATAAGGTGAGAGATGGAAAAGGAGATAGGGAATAGAGAAGGAGGTCCATTGAATCCACCAAGCTCAAAATCATCTCCAATTTGCATTCAAAATATCAAGATATTTCTCAGACAACTGTGTTGTTAAGATCTAAGCCTATGAAAATTGTCCATAAGATGGGTTGAAGCAGCAGTATATTTCCCAGTATACTCTGTAAAGGTTAGAGTCCTTGAATTTCAGTACTTCTTTCCTTTGTCCTTCAGGACCTCTGAACCTGCCTGTAGCACCCGACCTTAAGCCCTTATTCAGAAAGCACTGAAAACAGAATCACCATGGAGGAACATAAATAGTTGCCAGGGTTCTGAGGTGGCAGTGGAACTCAATGGAATGGTGACAGGGCATGCTTTTCAGCTCAAGTAAACAGCCCAGCTGGACGTTCTGCCAATGAACTTCTACTATTATTGACCCTTCAGTTAAGATTGCCAGAGAATAAGCTATGTTATAAAGCTCCTGTTTGTGACTGTTGCCTCAAACCACTATTGGGTAATTTGCACTGTAAGAACTCTGAGGATAGCACTGGACAAAAATTGAGAGTCACTATGTGCACTTCGATAGTGGAGATGAATTAAATGTGGGAGGATAGATCATGACCAGAAGGGGCAGGTTAACTTTCCAGACTGACACAGTGCAATTTAATAATCACAATTATATTCCATTCTGTATTAAACCTACTTTTGGCAGCATCAAAAAGCAACTGCTATGCAATCTAATTTTTATGCAGTGCTTTGTTGTGCGGAGGTGAAAATAGGGTGTGAATTAGAACCATGCCATCAGGAAGGGGCCAACTGCATTACTGCTTGCTTCTGAAAGTTCTAGACTGCCTGCCTTCTCAGCCAGGAGATGAATATTGAAAAACACTAAAAATTGGAATAGAAGAAAATAAAGAAAAGCTTACCCTCTGAAATGCACCTCATTTCATGTGATTTGGCAATTTGAATTATCAAACATTTGAATTATCAAACATTTTGCGATTAATAGTCTCATATATTCAAGGAGCAAGCCTACAAAATGGAAATAATTTAGGAATTCAAAGTAGCATTAATCTGTAACTTCAGTCATCCAATGGCATAGCCACAAGATCATGTTGAATAGATTAGCTGAAGGACCCATATATTGACTTTTTCCAACAACCATAATGTTGTTTGCACTTTAATTAAGTGAAGGAAAAGCTCTCAGCCTCTGGAAAGAAAATGCAAAGGCTCTCACAATTGCATTTGCAAAGATAACGGCATCAACTCTACTGAAGGTCAATGCAATGAAATATAAGTTGGAAAACAGGCAAATTACAGAATTTTCAAAGTACGAAACAGCTGACAAGCAAAAACCAAACAAATATTTCACAAAGGCAGACTCAGAACAATCAGTAATGGTGCTTCAGTTATCTGACAAAATAAGAAGTTATTGTATTAAAAAATCAATCTCACTGGAATCCTTATCAAAGACTGCAATAAATTCCATCACCTTAATCATTTTTCCTGGGAACTTCTGTATTAATCTAGTGCAAAATCCATCGGCTTTAATCTTTACCACCATCCCCATTTACTTAATGCCTTTCATGACTGATCCTCATTTTCCCAATTTCCCCATAAATAGCTATCATGAGCAAAACCTTACCAGCAGAACATAATTGAGCATATAAACAATGAAAATACTGTTTTTAAAAATGCAATTTCACACATCTTTATAAGTAGTTGAACTTAACATTCTTCTATAAAAACTAATCTACACATTGGGAACTTTACAACAAAGAATTATTTTTGCAAAAAAATTATCTTTGGCCATCAATACAAAGTAAGTGTGAAAGAGTTGGCCAATTGTTATACTTAGGAAAGCTAACAAGGTACTTTACGAGATTCTGCAGATGCTGGATAACCGCAGCAACACATACAAAATGCTGGAGGAACTCAGCAGATCAGGCAGCATCTATGGAAATTAATAAACAGTTGATGTGTTTTGCCAAGACCCTTCTTCAGGACTGGAAAACAAGGGGGAAGATGCCAGAATAAAATGGTAGGGGAGAGGTAGAAGCACTAGCTAGAAGGAGATAGGTGAAGCCAGGTGGGTGGGAAAGGTACAGGTCTGAAGAAGAAGGAATCTAATAGGAGAGGAGAGTGGACCATGGGAGAACGGGAGAAAGGAGGGCCATCAATGTATTTTAAAAGTAATTTGCTAAGGGCAGGGCTCATTTAGCTTTACTAAGAAGAATTCCATTGGAGATTGGAATTTCCAGCTGTGGGTTATGCAAGATGTTTCAATTTATTTCTGATATTTGTGTTGAGTTGTCAGTGCAGAGCCCTGGACATTATGCATTCTGGGTGATTCAAATGCAAATATAATCTCAAAGTCATTTTGTCTTTGCAGGTAGGTCAAGTTCCCTGCTTGAAAACATTACAGGGGAATAGTTTCTAGTTATATTGAGCAGGTTCAAACTCAGAATCAGAAACATAATCAAGTTTATTACTACTGACATATGTTGTACTGTGGCATCAGTAGAGTGCGAGACAAATGTAATTACTATAAGTTACAATAAAAATAAATATGTAGTGGAAAAGAGGAATAGTGAGGTATTCTTTGTGGTTTCATGGACTGTTCAGAAATCTGATGGTAGTGTGTAAGAAATTGGTCTTAAGACGTTGAGCAACACACATCAAAGTTGCTGGTGAACGCAGCAGGCCAGGCAGCATCTATGCCTGCTGCGTTCACCAGCAACTTTGATGTGTGTTGCTTGAATTTCCAGCATCTGCAGAATTCCTGTTGTTTAAGACGTTGAGTGTGGGTCTTTATATCCCTGATGATATTAAAGAGAACAGGGTATGTCTTGAATGATGAAGATCATTAATGATAGATGCCACCTTCTTGGGTTATCACTTTTTGAAGATATCCTCAATGATGGGGAGGGTTGTGCTTGTGATGGAGTTGGCCGAGTATTCAACCATTTGAGGCCCTTTCCATCCTGTACATTGGAGCCTCCATTCCAGGTGGAGATGCAACCAGTTATTATGCATTCCACCACACATCTATAGAAATTTGCTGGAGTCTTTGGTGACATACCCAATCTCCTCAAACTCCTAATGAAGTATAGCTGCTAACATACCTTCTATGCGAATGCAACAGTAAGTTGGGCCCAGGATAGACCCTCTGAGATATCGATGCCCAGGAACTTGATATACTTCAGAATAATTATAAGTATTTTTAAGTATAACTGAGACACAAGTGAACTTGCAAACCATAAATAAAGGCCACAAACAATTTTTTTGTATTTACAAAATACTTGAAACCAACTTTCAGGAGATCTCCTACCTTTCTATTTGGACATCTCCATGAATAGTTCCTAATGTGGTGCTTGTTGAAAAGCAGCAGCTTCTAAGTATGCAGAGCAACTGGCATCGAGGAACATTTCTACTTGTGAGAGATGAAGTGGCAACAAGGAAGCGACAGCAGAATGCACGCCCGTGTGCTCCAAGAGCCCTGGTATTTTCATAAATTGCCAGAAAAACAGGACAAATCAAAGAATTCCCAGATGTTAACTAAGATGGCATGTTTTAATAAACGTAAACATAAGGAATTCTGCAGATGCTTGAAATTCAAGTAACACACATCAAAGTTGCTGGTGAACGCAGCACCTCTAGGAAGAGGTACAGTCGACATTTCGGGCCCAGACCCTTCGTCAGGAATCTCCTGACGAAGGATCTCGGCCCAAAACGTCGACTGTACCCCTTCCTAGAGATGCTGCTTGGCCTGCTGCATGGTTTAATAAATTAGTCTTACACGAAGGTCAGAGATTTCTGACAGTTGTCATCATACTTAATTTGTCATAAAATCTGTGGTAATGAAAGGACTTCAAACTGATCTGATTCAGTTTTCATATATAAACAAAATTAGGAAAGGGAAAATATAATAATATCTGAGGAAGAATGGACAATAATATGGAGGTATCAATGGAAGTGTACCAGTTCACAGAAATGGAGGGAGTTTGAATGGAAAAACTTGATAAGATACTTTATTACACCTTCTCAGAAATCCCATTATGATAATAACCTCCCTGTTTGCTGGAGAAATTGTGGAAATCAAAATGCAAACCATTATCATATTTTCTGGGAATGCTCCGTTATCAAAGACTATTGGAATGGGATACACAATGCTCTACAAGACATCTTTAAATATGAAATACCCTTGGTTGAAAAGAGATAAATATTTAATGAATATACTGCTGGTTGCTGGTAAAAAGACTCTTACTAGGAAATGGTCATCACAGGAGAGCCCAACTTTAAACACATGGATGGAAATTACAATGGACATTTACAAAATGGAGTAGATAACAGCATCCGTTAATCATAACTTGGAACAATTTGATTCTTACTGGGAAAAATGGTTTAACTACTTAACACCTCATGGGCCTGATTTTATTCTCACAAATCAATGAATATGTTGTAAAAAAAAAAGATCACTCCTTATTTGTACATAGTTTTCTCCTTTTGCTTGTTCTCTCCTTCCTCTCTTTTCTCTAAGTGTATACCTCAGATAAACATTATGTGGAGATTTGTGGCAAATATGATTATATGATATATATGTACAGTATCTGAAATACATCTTATGGAAATGTTTGTTTGATGATGAACTTCAATAAAAAAATAAATTACAAAAAGTAAAAGGAAAATGTCTCTGCATGGAAATTGTATCAATTTTATCAGTAAGTTCATAATCTACATGAGTCTGTAATGAATCATTGCAATAAGTTTTAGAACAATATTGTCCTCATTCCAATTTGCAATAAGTCATAAAGATTGGTACAAAGTTACCAACTTACATCTTCAGAAATCTAATATTTCATTTAAATATCTTCCCGTAATACTACTGTGGAATGGGAAAATGAGGCTAGATACAATTTTGCATAAAGCAGTTTCCAACAAAGTCTGTAGAGATGATAACATTTTTATTGTATTTACAAAAAAATGTTGATCAAGTGTGTTTTATACATTCTAAAATCAGAAAAGTAAACTAAATAGTTGATTACTTAATTTAGAAAATAAACACTAAATGCAAGTTGTTATTTCTGAGTACCCCTGAGTTTACAAATAGAATACCTATATAAATTAATGCTGTTAATTGGAACTGAGACCAAAGATAAGACTAGTTCTCCGGGGATATTAAGGACTATTCATCTCCGTACTTACTGTACATTCTTACATAATATTCATACAGACATGCATATATCCATTATGCCAAATTCTAGCAAGGCTGGGTAAACTCTCTAACTTAGGGGCAAAGGTTCAAAGGTTCATTATTATCAAAGTATACAACTCTGAAATTCTTCTTCTTCGGGTAGCCATGAAACCAAGAAAGAAAAGAAAAGCAGCCTGATCATCAACCCCCAAATCCCCCTTCCCTGCACAAAAATGGAACAGGCACATCAACCCGCAAATCCCTCTTTCTGCACAAAAAAAGAACAAAATGGAACAGACACATTGACCACTAAATTCTTCTCCCCATTCAAAAAAAGAAACAAGAAAGACTGGGTGAAAAACACAGAACATAAAAAAATTGGAAAAAGTCTATAGTTGAAGGCAATATCCAAAACACAGAAAACCTGGGTAACGTTCTTCAGGCACAGCAGCAGGCTCGCCCCTCTCCAGTAGCATAGCAGAGTGATCCTCAGAGATCAAAAGACTGGTGGCCAGCCCTTACCTTCCGCATTCACCTTGATGTTTCAATCTCCCTCATTGCTTTAATCAGCAAACAATGGAAGCTTTAATCGGCACAATGGAGTCAAACGTTAGCTCACACCCCATCCCGTGGCCTGCCCACCATAAGGTTCATACCCAGAATCCTCTTGGAGACTGCAGAGTGCTGAAGCACACAAACGATCTCCAAACTTCCACATTCATCTCGGTGTTTCAATCTCTCTTGTCACTTTCATTGGTGAACAATGGAAGCTTTAATCAGTGAAATGGAGTTGAACACCCGCTCGCGCCCCATCCTGCAGCCTGTCAGCCATGAGGTTTGCTTACACTGCCTCTGCCTCCCAGAATCCTCTCTGAGACTGCAGAGCACTGGAACACCCAAACAATGTCCAAACAGCAAATCACAGGCTCCAACAGTCCCAGAATCACATCCAAGATGAAAAAGAAAAGACATGGTTTCCTAATCTAGCCAGAAGCTGTCGACCAAAGGAGCATTGTATGCAGGTGCCATCTTGGCTGTAAGAGTCATGTATGGCCCTAATGAAGGGTCTCAGCCTGAAACATTGACTGTTTATTTATTTCCATAGACACCGCCTGACCTGCTGAGTTCCTCCAGCATTTTGTGGGTATTGCTCTTCATTTCCAGCATCTGCAGAATCTCTTGTGTTTTTGAATTTTTGTACATGTTCTTGCAATATAATATACATACTATATGCACCAGTAAGTATAAATGATTGCATTTTCATGACATTGCTTGTTTTAGACTGGAAACTCATTCTTCCAACAATGAACTTTTGAACTCCCCCAAAACGTTCAAACCAAAAACTGCAGCGCCTCTGGAATATATTTAACCAAACAAAGCAATTGCTTAACCCGAAGATCTTCAAAATAGACATAAAGTATGTTTATTTTTACTTGACAAAATAACTGATAAGTTTAAGTAAAGGATGCAGCTACTTTAGAGACAGGGAAGAGGGAAGAGCCTAGCTGGAGTTACTTCTGTTAAGATACATTGTAGTTGGAAATGCTTTCATCCAATTCGATTTGGGGTTGAAAGTTCTCAACTGAAGGTGCATCATCTTTCTCGTTCTGCAAAATAGCATCAATTTCCCAAGTGTTAGTGCTGATTTTGTGAATAAAGTCTCTACATCAGATATTCACACAGTCTGGTCTACAGGAATATAGAGTCATCATCTGATCATCTAGACATAACCTGTAGTTTTTGGAGTCCATACTTTACTTTTCAATTACTGAAAAACAATGACTTGATCACTGGCTGTGAATCTAAACTAGTTATTCTTCCACTGATAAATAGCACTGATAGTCTTCTCTTTCTGCGCATTCTGTTTTGTGTGTTGTAATTATGCTGGTATCCAGCAGCTTTTGTGGGTTGCCCAAAGAGAAAATAATACTTCACAATTAGATCATTCTGTAGCACAATGAAGTACACTTGTTTTGATTTGCAACCACGCTAAGTTCAGTAAATGCAAAACATCATTCATGATCATTAAACAGTAATTGGAGTGATTGGGACAAGCCATGATAAACACACTCCAAGAACCTGATTTCTGATGTTATTAAACATTTCTACACCAACGGTAATATATTTTAAGTACCGTTTAAAAAGCAACCAAAAATACTAAGTCAGCAGCCTTCCAAACTGCAGTCAGCCATGGAGGAGAACAGAATAGGTGCATTCACACAAGCAAATTCACACTAATGTCAGGGAATAACAAAAAGCACAAGGATGATTAATAGATGTATCCATAAATTGTTTAGTTTTGTTATGTAAGGGAGTATATGATAAATGTAGTTTGTGTAGACATGGTTTTGGGACACAGATGATTAAGCACCGAGGGAGTGGGGAATGGGATATGCCAATGATACAGTTACTTGAATAAGCTTTATTGAAAATAGTTATATTAAAAGTTCTCTGTAGCCAGCCAGGAAGTATCCACCAGAATTACTTCTAGGCTTCCTCTTCTGGTTGCCCAGCTGCTGGCCAAGGTTGAGAACCACATTGCTACCAGGTTGTTGAGGGCAATGTAGCCATTATAAACCTCAGCAACCTCTCTGGACCATATTCAGAGGTACGTACAAAACAGTTTGGAAGGTAGATACAGTATTTTGCTGGGGACACCAACTGACTGCTCAATAACATTCTATCTCACAACATTTTCCTCAGTACATGAGTATTTGGCTCTTATTTGAGGATTACCTAGTAATCACAGCAGCTAATGCATGGGAGGCTAGCTCTTGTTCACAAACAGCTATCCTTGGATCGACACAGTAGATCAAACATCAAGGGCACTGTTACTCTTAAACTTGTCAAACTTTACTGGTCGTGGGTGCGAATCAGTTGTACACCAAGGTAATGGAACCCATTGTGATTAATTTACAATCTCCATGTTCTGATAGGGCGTTCTGAGGGTGATGCAGGTGTAGATAGTGGCTTCTTGAACCCTCAGAGTATCCATAATACTATTAACAACCCTCAACTTTGCTGTTCTCTTGAAAGTGAAAAGGGGTGAATTTTGGGAGCCAGGAGATATAGTGGGAGCTTGAAAGGAATCTAAGGAAAATTATATTAACTACCACTGGTAAGGCAGTTCTAACCCTGTTACGATTGCAACATGTAGTGGCTTCTAGAATATATTTTACTTAAATAGAAGTGCTTTATCACCAATGAATCCTTTCAACATGTAGTATTGACTGCAGCACTGAAATCTGATGGCATTAAATCAGCATAGCAAAAGGATTAACATCACCTGCTCAGAACTATTAGAATGTGTACTGCACATATACTAACCACTTAGCAGTTTAATAAGCTGAATGTAAAATAAGGAAGAAAAAAATCAAACTTGAGAGTTATAAGGTAGCCCGGAAGGAGCTTAAGAAGAGACTTAGGAGAGCTCAAAGGGGGCATGAGAAGACCTTGGCAAGTAGAATTAAGTAAAACCCCAAAGCATTCTACACATTTGGCAATAACAGAAGGATGGCTAGAATAACGGTAGGACCACTTAGGGACCAGGGAGGAAAATATGCCTGGAGGCAGAGCAGGTAGGGAAGGTCCTTAATGAGTACTTCAAAGTTCAAAGTAATTTTATTATCAAAGTACATTAATGCCACCATATAAAACCCTGAGATTTATTTTCTTGTAGGCATTCACAGAAAATACAAAGAAACACAATAGAATCAATGAAGAAACATACTCAACAAGACGGACAAATAACCAATGTGCAAAAGGCAACAAACTGTAACTACAGCACAAAAAGAGAAAAAATTAAATACTACTAATAAATAAACAAGCAATAAATATCGAGAACATGAAATGAAGAGTCCTTGAAAGTGGGTCCATAGTTTATGGGAACAGGTCAGTGTAGGGACAAGAGCCTGATGGTTGAGGGGTAATAACTGTTCCTGAACCTGATAGTGTGGGTCCTCAGTCTCCTGTGCTTCCTTCCTGATGGCAGAAGTGAGAAGCATCCTTGATGATGGATGCTGGTTTCCTGCAACAGTGCTCCATGTAGTGAGGCTCTATAGTAGGGAGAGCCTTACCTGTGATGGACTAGGCTGTATCCACTACTTTTTGTAGGATTTTCATAGCCTGATATATTTCCATACCAGGCCATGACGTAAACAGTCAGTATACACTCCAACACACATCCATAGAAATTTGTCAAAGTTTCAAATGATTCTGATTCTGACATGCTGAATCTTCACAAACTTCTAAGCAATTAGGAGCACTGCTGTGCTTTCTTTGTAAAGACACTTATGTGTTGGAGCCAGAGCAGATCCTCTGAAATGATAATGCTGAGGAATTTGACGTTGTTGACCCCCTCCACCTCTAATTCCCCCGGTGAGAACTGGCTCATGCACCTCCGGTTTCCTCCTCCCGTAGTCATTAATCTGCTCCTTGGTCTTCCAGACATTGAGTGAGATGTTGCGTTGTTGTTGTGGCGCCATTCAACCAGATTTTCGACCTCCCTCATAGATGCTGAGTCGTCACCACCTTTGATTTGGCCAACGATACTGGTGTCATCGCCAAGCTTAAGTATGGCATTAAAGCTGTGCTTAGCCTCGTAGTCTGTGAGTGGAGCAGGGGGCTCCCTGTGCTGGTGGAGATCATGGAGGAGATGTTGCTGCTAATCTGAACTGACTGGAGTCTACAAATGAGGAAATCAGGATCCAATTGCACAAGGAGGTAATCAGGCCTAAGTCTTGGAGCTTATTGATTGGTTTTGAGGGGCTTGATAGTTTTGAATGCTGAGCTGTAGTCAATGAAGAATATCCTGTTGTATACAGCTTCACTGTCCAGATGTTCTAGGGTTGAGTAAAAAGCCAGTGAAATTGCTTCTGTTGTTGACCCATTGTGATGATTGGCAAATTGGAGCAGATCCAAGTTGCTCCTCAACCAGGAGCTGGTATGTTTCATCACCAAACGTTCAAAGCATTTCATCATAGTGGATGTAAAGTACTACCAGACGATAGTCACTGCGGCAGGTTACACCTTCTTCTACAGCACCAGTGTAACTGAAGCCTGCTTGAAGCTGGTGGGTACAACAGGCTGGTGAAGTGAGAGGTTAAAGATATCAGTGAACATTGATATTTTTGATTGTCATTTGATCAGTATAGATCTTCAGTACTCAGCCAGGTATCCTGGTTAGGCTGAATGCTTGCCATGGGTTTACCCTCCTGAAGGATGCTCTCACATAGGCCTCAGAAACTGAAATTACAGGGTTGTTGTTGTTGTTGTGTATTTAATATTTAAGTCATATTGGAGTAATCTGGTAAATATATTGCTCTTAAGCATTCTTTGTTTAAATAATTCATTTCAAGTTATATACAAAAATAAGTGAATTGCATACATCATGACACTACCACATGACATGTGCATGCCTTGCTTAAAGTAAACACAAATTTAGACTCTCATTTCAGACTCCTCTTTTTTCCTTTAAATTAATTTTATGTTTTGGGGTTACAAAACAAACTGATGAAAGTAGAGCAGTGGATATGAAACATTTGGATTTTAGTAAGACATTTTACAAGTTTCCCCATGGAAGGTTCATCCAGAAAATCCTGAGGCACTGGATCCACAGAAAAACTTGTCTACATGGATTCAGAATTTGCTTGCCCACAGAAGGCAGAGGGTGGTAGTAGATTAAGTGTATTCTGCCTGGAGACTGGTGACTAGTCCTGTTACACAGGATTCTTTTCTGGGATCCCTGCTCTCTGTGATTTTTATTCATGACTTGGATAAGAAAGTGGAAGGATGTTTAGTAACTTTGCAGAGGCTAATGGTGTTGTGAAAAGTGTAGAAGGTTGCCATAGGATATAGACAGGATGCAAAGCTGGGCAGAGAGGTGGCAGATGCAGTTCAATCTGGAAAAGTATGAAGTGATACACTTTTGAAGATCAAATTTGAAGGTGAAGAACAAGGTTCATGGTAAAATTCTTAGATGTGTGGAGAAGCAGAGGGATGCTAGGGCCCGAGTTCACTGACTCCTCAAAGTTACCATTCAAGTCGATAACGTTGTCAAGAAGGCATGAGGTGTTCATGACCTTCATTAATCATGGATTGAATTCAAGAGCTGTGGGATAATGTTGCAGCATTATAAAACTCTGGTTAGACCACACCTGGAAAATTATGTTCAGTGCTGGTTGCCTTATTATAGGAAGGATATAGAAGCCTTAAAGACAGCACAGAGGAGATTTACTGAGATGCTGCTTGGATTAGAGAACATGTTTTATGATGAAAGGTTGGGCACATCTATTACCATAAGATACTGCTTAATCAGCTCTGAGCTAGACTGCAGAAACGAAAGGCAGAAGAAAAGCAAATTATGCATTGTAAAGGGAGAAAAATATTTTGAATTATTTAATGAATTTAATGAATTGTCATTCATGGCAGACAACTACAGAATAGAGTTTAATTGCTAAGAAAATCCATAGCTCAGCAACCTGTTATATCTGCTATACAGGGCGAAGACATTAGGAGGAAAAGTAAAGAAATATGAATTAAAGGATTTGAATGTGCTGGGTATGCATAAATTTTATGCAGAAACAATACGATATACCAACCTGGTTTTTCAAACTTTAAGTCGCTGCATACTTTTACGGTTTAAACATGTAAAATGCGTAACTTCAAAAATGGAAACAATAGAGGATATTAAGGCAAAAAAAATTATTAAACTCCAACTGAATTGAAATGCATGGCTTCCTAACAAACACTAAGATTTCTCTGTAAACAGTTATTAAAGCTGTTTATGGGGTTAAAAATGTTAATTATTGTTGGTATTTTTTCAAATGGAAACCCATTTCTTTTCCTACCTAACAAATTCAAGTTTAAATCCGGGTAATGAGCTGGTAATAAACCTTCAAGGTTTTGGAATGTTGTTAGTTAAGAAGAATCAAGCATTATGATTCAAATGAAATTTAAAAGATACACTAAGGGCTCCTCCTTCCAGAAGCAACACTGATGTTGTGTCAAAATGATTCAAGGTTGAACTATGAAACTTATTGACCAGCGTTTCCTCACCAATATTTAATGATTTCAAGATGTTTGAAAACATCATTACCTGGAACGATGTCATTGAAATCCTGAGGAATAAGCAAATGGAAAGAGTGACAATTAGGAGAGGGAGATGTGCATTTAAATGACATTTTTCATGACCCAAGAACACCCTAAGCTTCCAGCCAATAAAGTACACTTCCATTTTCATCACTTTTATAATCTTGGGAAACTCAACATCTAATATACGTACCGTAGGTATGTACAGCACTTCCCACAACTAACAATGTGTAACCGGTTTGATCATCTCTTTTAGCAATGTTAACTGAGAGATAAATATCAACCAATATATTATTTTAACAGAACCAAAGGATCTTTTCTGTAGAAGAAAGCATGGTTTCCGAATACTGCCACATTTGAAAGATACATAACTAACATGTCCTTATAACTGCATTGGAGTATTTGCATAGAATTTTGTATTCAAGATTCTAAAGTGAGACCTAGCCTTTCACCTTTTGGACCACAGACAACAGTGCTCCCAAATGAGCTGACAGTGCTAAGGAAAAATTTTTAAAAGCCAACAAGTTGGCAGCCTCAAAAAAGAGGTTTGATATATTGCATGGGCCTCTAAGTAATGATCACACCAAAATAAGGGAAAGGAAATCCAGGCACTTGCTATACAAGAACATACACATGTCTTCAACAATGTGTCCATTTATTAAAGTTTAGAGTGTTAAAATTATTTCATAAAAAGAAAAATATCTCTTGGCAAGTCCCCAAAGACAAAAGGTATTTGATAAAAAGCCCCCAGTCCACAGAAAGTAAATAAATCTATGAGAGCAATTAGCCTCTCATTAACTATTTGCATTACTATATATAAAGTCATCAAAAAAGGTAAGCCAGGTAAAGCAGTCACACATCAATGCTGGATGTCAAATCCCTGACAACCAATGATCAGTATCACCAAAAACTACCTTCATTAAAAAACATAGATTTTTATGGTTTGCTTTGCCCTGCCTTCTGCTTTCATAACATCACAATTGTTCTGAATGTGTAATGTGATTGAAATGTTATCAGATATGGTGCACATGAATAATAAATGGATTTTTCAGATAGATTTTCAATACTGTAAATTGGTCTACTGGAATTTACTTTTATGTTTCAACCATATATTCAAGTTTTGTGTTATAACTGAAAACGTAATGTTTATTAACAATACTTGATGTTGAACTTTGTGATTTTGTACTTAGGAAAACACTGCTTATGATTTTAGAGTTTTGAATGTCATAGCGCCAAATTGTCTGCTGTCACTTATACTGAATATTCGTTGCTTAAAAGTTTTGAAAGAATTAGATGAATTTTTAGTCACAGTTTTGTAACGCTTTATACATAGTTAAACAGAAAACTAACCATGTCACTTGTTACTTGTTATATACACCTGTTAGGGTGCATTCTCCAGTTACCTTATAAGGTAACCATAGCCTTCAGCCAGGAGCAGATGTCATCAGGTGTTTCCCAACCTTCACCGAGTGTTTCGACCCTTGACCACGACACTCTCCAGTTGGTGGGCCGGCGGTGGTGGCCAAATCACTGCCCATCTGCTCCTGGCTTCCAGCTTCCCTCCTCTCGCCTACTCCAAATCTAACAAGAGGCTCGTTCTGCCTCTTCCCCCATCCTACGAGCTGCTTGATTTTTGCTCCTTTCGTCCAGGCCCAAATCTGACAACAACCGCCATGCTGATTTGGCTGGGAAACCTCTGCAGCCGATCTCCACAGGGAACAACCATGCCTGCCATCGCTTGTCTTTATACTCCTACACTAAGGGCTGGTACTTTAAGGCCTTTCCCTCATGGGCCTCTTCCCATCCCTCCTCCCACGGCACAGTCAGTTCAACCAGAACTATTTTCTTGTCTTCAGCTGACCACAGTACAACGTCCGGGCGTAGGGTTGTGTGCACTACATCCGTGTTCCTCATGTGGATCACAATGTAACCCTTATCTGTATTTTGTTTCATGGCAGAGATACCAAAAGCAAGATACGTCTAAACACTAAATAACAACCAAATCTAGGTTAATATTTTCAAGAGCAAACATGGTAAATCTAAAACAGTTGAGATCAAAAGATCATTATGAAAGAAATGTCAAAATTAAAAATTTAGAATAACCATTTGTAAATAGCTGCAAAATTTCAAAATAGATGCAAGGAAAATTTTAAATAGAACACATCTTCATAACTTGCAAAGGCAACATCATAAAAAAAACAATATATTTAATGCAAAGGTTAATAAAATATTAAGAGTGGGTCTGATTAATTTCCTAGGAAGTGCAACATCTATATTTAGAACCTGAAAGTCAAAATATGGGAAAAAACAATTAAGTGAAGGCGTTCAGACATCATTTATCAATGGCACAATGAAGAGCCGAAAACTGAGCACCCTTCTCTGAACTTCAGTATCTAATAGCAGCACTCTCCCCACTTCAGAGGAAGAGGAAAATCATGATTAACTGTGAGATGCTTCATGGGCATATTCTACTGGACCGTTAGAGAGTAATAGTAGAGAAATCTGGAGTAGGGCATGCATCTCTTAAATCACTGTGCTGTTATAAATAATTTTTTTTAAAAATCAGGAGTTTTGTGGTTATCACAAAATTTACTGAAACCTGATTCTCCTTCAAACATACTTTTGATAACAACTTCAGGACACCGTGTTAAAAGCGTCGTAATGGTCACGTGGTATAATTTGGCAGCATAGGCTCATCGAGTCAAATGGGCCTGTTACCAAGTTGTACCTCTAAATAAAAAAACAAATAAGAATATATTGATTTGGCATGATAATAAAACAAATAGATGTTCAATTATCCCAAATGTTTCATGTGAAAGGGACAGATTTTCCTATCAGTGGCAAAAGACACAGCTTACTACTGAATCCAAAGAAACCTGCCTACAAAGATCGTGTTTGACTCCTACATGTAGAATCCCTATTTCCCTTTCCTTTCCAAAGACATCCACCAACAGGGATATCATCAACTGACTGAGCAATCATCCAGAATAATTCTAGTATTTACCAAATAACTACATATGACCCCCAAATCTTAAATTCTTAAAATATTTTGCACATGATAAAGATTGGAATGTGCACATGCAATAGGATAAGCATTCTGAGGGAAGTAGACACCATACGTTCAAAAGTAAGCCTTTGTGGTTGGGAAGATTGCTCAGCAGGTTTTATGAGTTTGCTTGTCAATTGTGTCTGAAATAGATTGTACAATGTTGAATGCTATAACAGTATAACGATTCTATGTCGATCTCCATGGCAAACAACAAATGATGGTGAATGAGTACTGAATTACTGACAGCAGAAACTAAACTGTATCTCCATTGGTAGCTGAATGTTTAGGTTACTGGATTAGACTCATGAAATGTTCTCTGCTTGAAATATCAACTCTGCTTCTCCGTTAATATTATGAAATATTAACTCTCCACAGATGCTTCCTGATCTGCTGAGGTTTTCCAGAATTTTTACCAGAGTAATAGCTTTTTCTTGCAGCTAGTCTACTTAACAAGAAGTGTTCTTTTTCTGTTATTCAAGTATATTTCAGAATGAGATTAATAAAATATAATTTAATGTATTGGAATATTTTAACTTGTTAACAAAAAACAGCAATTGGAGTTTGTGCTTTCCACAACCATAAATTCATCAAAGACAAAAATCAGTAATAATTTTAAAAGGCAAGTTAAAATATTAAGGGGCTTCAACTGAAGAATTCTGAGAAACCCGTCAAAATTGCACGTTAACTAAATTCAGAATGGCGGAAAAGAAAACAAAGCACATCTCTGGCAGAGCACTTCCTACTCAATCACTACAAAAGCAGCTTCATCAATAATGGAAGGCTCACCATTCCTCAGAAGAATAACATAAATTTCCTATTCAGGAGAAAGAACTGTATGTTTTGTATTGAGAGCACACCATATTTACAGCACTTGATAGAAAATAATTTAAATTGAATGCACTTGTGAGCACTTCTACATTTCTAAATTTGTTTTTAAAAAAGGATAGATTGTAAGTCAAGGTGTGCATTACAGCGAACAAAACTGACCTCACAAATAACTTGTACAGATAAGATTTTTTTCTTCAGAACTCCAGATGCTAATGACAACATGATTGCAGTAAAATGTCAGTACAAAATTGTCATCTACGATATGATTGAATACCTGTCTTGGTTGAGTTTATGAAATGGACAGATATATCATATTACGTTTTGCATTAAAAACGACAGGAACATCATGCCACATAATTACCATACAAATGAATTTGAAAGCAAAAGTTAGATCCAAATTACATTTTCAACTACAAATTAGTGTTACAAAATCAATAAAATATACTGTACAAAATTCTTGCCAAAAGAACACTACATTATATGGAATTTTACAATTATATTTTCCTAGATCTGCATAATTACTAACTAGCAGATCTGTTCTCTATTGCTTATTATAATGATGCACATTTATCTTGAAATTCACCTTCAGTTGGAAGCATCAAGTATGCTATATAATGGTGGTCGTGCACTCTGCCATCAATGCCTGATACCATTGAAATCAATGGAACAAATAGTCCTTATCCTCTGGTGCTGTTCCAGCAACGAAGCCTGCTGATACTCATTGGTACACTGTAGTTCATCATGAATAGAATCTTAAACTCATGTCGAAACCACATAAAGTGCCATATCAAAGTTAGTGCTGGGCGGGAACAGTGTTTGAGTGTGCATCCATAGAAGAATCATTATGCTCCAAGGCAGCTTCTTGCACGGGAGGATAGATGCATAAGAAAGGACATCATAATATGGGAGACACATGTTCACCATAAACAAAGGGGTATGTCCAACCTGGACCTAGTGAGGGGATGGGGCAGGAGATGAATAAACCACCAATCTCCACTAAACTGCTTACCTACAGATCAGTGAAAGTGACAGGAGAGGCCTTTACCTTGCCGAGATTGGTATTCATCTCGCTACTACCCTCTCCAGGAAATGGCATATCTAGTTTTTCCACAGACACTTTGTCAACTCCCCAACACCCCACCCCACCAAACAAGCAGGAACTGTTCTCCGGTCAGCAGCTGAATGGCAGGAATCTGCAACCAGACACACACACACACACACACCGTTGACAGGAAGTATATTAAGATTTTAAACAGAAGCAATAGAACAGCAGCTTTCTGACAGCTTCACAACAGCCATTAGGCGATCGCTTCATGACCTTTTAATAATCTTTTATAGTCATAGAGCACTTTGTCCCATCCAGCCCATGCTAACCTTTTAGATTTTTGCCTAGTCCCATCCACCCACACCCTATCTATCATAGCCCTCATACCCCTCTCATCCACGTGCACATCCAAACCTCCCTTAAATGTTGCAATGGAACCCACATCCACCACTTCTGAAAGCAGCTCGTTCTACACTCACACCACTCTCTGAGTGAAAATGTTCCCACTGAGGATCCCCGTAAATATTTCACCTTTCACCCTAAACTTACGAACTCCAGTTCTGGTCTCACCAAACTTCAGGTGAAAAACCTTGCAACTATTTATCCCTCATAATTTTGTATATATGTATCAAATCTCCCCTCATTCTCCCACACCCCACAGAATAAAATCCCAACCTACTCAACCTTTCTCTACAACTCAGATCTTCAAGTCCCAGCAACATCAAAAATGTGGCATCCATCATTAAGGACCCCATCACAACCCCCAACACTAATTGGCATTTTACCGTAGGCAGAATAGCACATAATAATACTCCAGATGTCACCTCACCTACATCTTATACAATTTCAACATAACATCCCAACTCCCGTACTCAGTGCTCTGATTTATGAAGGTCAATGTGCCAAAATGTCTCTTTACAACCCTATCTACCTGTGGTGCTACCTTCAAGGAAATATAGATCTGTATTTAAGATCACTTAGTTCAACTGTACATCCCAGTGCCCTACAATTCACCTTTTATGTCCCACACTGGTTTGTCCTGCCAAAGTGCAACACCTCACACATGTCTGCAATAAATTCCATTTGCCATTTTTCAGCATATTTAAATAGCTGGTCCATATCCACTACAAGCTTTGAAAGCCTTCTTTACCGTCCAAAACACCCCATCTTGGTGTTATCGTAAATTTGCTGATACAGTTTGCCACCTTATCAACTAAATCATTAATATAGATTATGAACAACAACGGGTCTTGCCCTGTTCCCTGCAACACACTTCTAACCACAGGCCTCCAATCATTACTACCCCTGTCTGTCTTCTCCCACTAAGCTAATACTTAGTCCACTTTACTACATCCTTAATGCTAAGCCACTGAAACTTCTGGACCAACCTCCAATGTGGGACATTCAAGTAAGGTAGTGTACTTGGGTTCATTGTCCATTCAAAATCTGATGGCAGAGGGGAAGAATGTGTTATGAAAATGTTGAGTGGGTGTCTCCAGGCTCCTGTTCTTCCTCCTTGATGATAGCAATGAGAAGAGGAAATGTCCTAAGTGATGGGGGTCCTTAATGATGGACACCACATTTTTGAGGCATTGCCTTTTGAAGATGTCCTCGATGCTGGGGAGGCTGGTGCCCATGATGGAGCTGGCTAAGTCTGCAACTTTCTGCAGATTTCTTTGATCCTGGGCAGTGGCCCCTTCCTTACCAGATGGTGATACAACCAGTTAGAATGCTCTCCACGGTACATCTGTAGAAATTTGTAAGAGTCTTTGGTGACAGACCAGCTCCTAAACCTCCTTATAAAATGTAGCCACTGTCATGCCTTCTTTGTAACTGCATCAATATGTTGGGCCCGGGATATGATTGTTCATCCCAGTTTGGCAAAAGAATAAATCAAGGAAGGTAGTGCACCCGTGGCCGACAAGAGAAATTAGGGATAGTATCAATTCCAAAGAAGAAGCATACAAATTAGCCAGAAAAAGTGGCACACCTGAGGACTGGGAGAAGTTCAGAGTTCAGCAGAGGAGGACAAAGGGCTTAATTAGGAAGGGGAAAAAAGATTATGAGAGAAAACTGGCAGGGAACATAAAAACTGACTGTAAAAGCTTTTATAGATATGTAAAAAGGAAAAGACTGGTAAAGACAAATGTAGGTCCCCTACAGACAGAAACAGGTGAATTGATTATGGGGAGCAAGGACATGGCAGACCAATTGAATAATTACTTTGGTTCTGTCTTCACTAAGGAGGAAATAAATAATCTCCCAGAAATAGTAGGGGACAGAGGGTCCAGTGAGATGGAGGAACTGAGCGAAATACATGTTAGTAGGGAAGTGGTGTTGGGTAAATTGAAGGGATTAAAGACAGATAAATCCCCAGGGCTAGATGGTCTGCATCCCAGAGTGCTTAAGGAAGTAGCCCAAGAAATAGTGGATGCATTAGTGATAATTTTTCAAAACTCGTTAGATTCTGGACTAGTTCCTGAGGATTGGAGGGTGGCTAATGTAACCCCACTTTTTAAAAAAGGAGGGAGAGAGAAACCGGGGAATTATAGACCGGTTAGCCTAACGTCGGTGGTGGGGAAACTGCTGGAGTCAGTTATCAAAGATGTGATAACAGCACATTTGGAAAGCGGTGAAATCATCGGACAAAGTCAGCATGGATTTGTGAAAGGAAAATCATGTCTGACGAATCTCATAGAATTTTTTGAGGATGTAACTAGTAGAGTGGATAGGGGAAAACCAGTGGATGTGGTATATTTGGATTTTCAAAAGGCTTTTGACAAGGTCCCACACAGGAGATTAGTGTGCAAACTTAAAGCACACGGTACTGGGGGTAAGGTATTGATGTGGATAGAGAATTGGTTAGCAGACAGGAAGCAAAGAGTGGGAATAAACGGGACCTTTTCAGAATGGCAGGCGGTGACTAGTGGGGTACTGCAAGGCTCAGTGCTGGGACCACAGTTGTTTACAATATATATTAATGACTTGGATGAGGGAATTAAATGCAGCATCTCCAAGTTTGCGGATGACACGAAGCTGGGCGGCAGTGTTAGCTGTGAGGAGGATGCTAAGAGGATGCAGGGTGACTTGGATAGGTTGGGTGAGTGGGCAAATTCATGGCAGATGCAATTTAATGTGGATAAATGTGAAGTTATCCACTTTGGTGGCAAAAATAGGAAAACAGATTATTATCTGAACTGTGGCCGATTAGGAAAAGGGGAGGTGCAACGAGACCTGGGTGTCATTATACACCAGTCATTGAAAGTGGGCATGCAGGTACAGCAGGCGGTGAAAAAGGCGAATGGTATGCTGGCATTTATAGCGAGAGGATTCGAGTACAGGAGCAGGGAGGTACTACTGCAGTTGTACAAGGCCTTGGTGAGACCACACCTGGAGTATTGTGTGCAGTTTTGGTCCCCTAATCCGAGGAAAGACATCCTTGCCATAGAGGGAGTACAAAGAAGGTTCACCAGATTGATTCCTGGGATGGCAGGACTTTCATATGAAGAAAGACTGGATGAACTGGGCTTGTACTCGTTGGAATTTAGAAGATTGAGGGGGGATCTGATTGAAACATATAAAATCCTAAAGGGATTGGACAGGCTAGATGCAGGAAGATTATTCCCGATATTGGGGAAGTCCAAAACGAGGGGTCACAGTTTGAGGATAAAGGGGAAGCCTTTTAGGACCGAGATTAGGAAAAACTTCTTCACACAGAGAGTGGTGAATCTGTGGAATTCTCTGCCACAGGAAACAGTTGAGGCCAGTTCATTGGCTATATTTAAGAGGGAGTTAGATATGGCCCTTGTGGCTACAGGGATCAGAGGGTATGGAGGGAAGGCTGGTGCAGGGTTCTGAGTTGGATGATCAGCCATGATCATAATAAATGGCGGTGCAGGCTCGAAGGGCCAAATGGCCTACTCCTGCACTTATTTTCTATGTTTCTATGTAACACCCAGGGCCCTGGAACTGCTCACACTTGACATCCCCCCCCACCCCCATAGATGTTTCCATCATCTACAAATCATAAATCACTTGTTTGGACGAGTGCACTCCAAAACTCTCAAAGAGTTTGACACCATACAAAACAAAGCAGCCCAATTCAAACATCCTGAACATTAAACTCTTCTCGGGCTTCCAGCCGGGTATAGGCGTTGTTAATAACCGATGTTTTGATGACAAACTCCGCTACCTTCTTGGCAGAGTTTGTCACTGAAACGCTAGTATTAAGTGATACCTGTACCCAGCTGGAAGGCCAAGAAGAGTTTATTCATCATATACGCTGGGAAATCGCTAGATCCTTTATCCTGAACATACTTTCTCTTCATTGCCAGAGCACAGTAATTTCAGTATACACTAGCTCCTCCTACAACAGCTCCTAAGCCCATGAACTCCACCACCAAGGACAGGAGCAGTAAGTGCTGAAGTTACTAGAAAATCTCCCAACTTTGACAGCCAGCAAAGGTGGAGATAGCTACCTGTCACAGCTTCCCAGGATTACCCTCACAACATGCCAACATGCCATCCAGGACATGCTGCTGGAATACTAATGCTGGACCACGTAATTAGGAATGTGGGAAGACCAAAGTCAGAGGGTGCGGATCAACAAGATCTTCCTGATTCTCTTAGTTCCCATGGGAGTGAGGTGTGCATGGGAAAAAATATGTTCAGCTTAAACTGGACAAGGAAAATCCATAGTTTAGGGAGTAACAGAAATTCCCACTTGTCTCTGTATTTTTATCTGTCATTCTCAAAGTGCTGATGCATGCACAAGATGTGTAAGATCAAAAACATAAAATGCTGTAGCACACGTTTTGAAAAGTATAGCCATAAGGTATAAACTGTTTGATTTAGAAACTTTATCTAATTGTCATGGACTTTACATGAATCATGAAATTTAATTTGTCAGGCTAAGATCTGAAAGGCAATTTCCAAAGAGTAATTTTATTATCTAAATTTTAATCTTGTGACCACTATTTGCTAGATTATGGCCTCTTCATGTTATTTTCAACCCTGCCGGCATGAAGGGAATTTGAACAGATTGTAATCACTTTGCAACAAGACTGCAGGTGCAGGAGGAATGGGCTAACGTATTTAGTATTTGACTGCTTTGATGAAGAAGGAGCAATTAAACAACTGGTACTTCATGCTAGAGAAAGAAAAATCGGGAGTTTATGAAAGAAATGTCTAAATGTTCCAAACAGAACCAGTAGCAGTGAAGGAACTCAACTTCTCTACAACCTTACTCAATGTCAGCAAGACCAAGGATCTGATTATTGACATCAGGTTCATGGGACTGTCATCAGAGGATCGGAGGTGGAGAGGGTCAGCAACTTTAAATTCCTCAGTGTTACTATTTCAGAGGACCTGTCCTAGGCCCAGCACATATGTGCAATTATGAAGAAAACAAGGCAGCACCTCTACTTCCTCAGGAGTTTGTGTTTATCTCCAAGAATGCAGACATCAAAAGAAACCATCAACTTCCGTTCCTCAGAGGTGCTGTGGAAGCAAGTCATGCTATAGCCTGAGAAAATTACTAAAAAGAAGACAAGAGATTCTGCAGGTGCTGGAGTTCTTGAGCAACGCACACAAAATGCTGGAGGAACTCAGCAAGTCAAGCAGCATCTATGGAAGGGAGTAAACAATCAACAATTTGGGCTCAGCTGCTCCTCAGGACTGGAGAGAGGAGAAGCCAGAATAAGATGGTGGGTGGGGGGGTGGGGGGGGAGGGGAGGAAGTACAAGCTGGCAGGTGATAGTTGACATCAGGTGAAGGGAAAAGTGAATGATTGAGGTGGGAGGGATGAAGTAACAAGCCGGTAGGGGATAGGTGGAAGAGGTCCTGATGAAGTGTCTCAGCCCAAAAGATTTATTCCCCTCCTTAAATGCTACCTGACTTGCTGAGCTTCTCCAGCATTTTGTGTATGTAGACCAAAAAGAAGAGGCCTACAGGGAAGAATGCATAGATGGGGGAAGGAAGGTGCTTTTCATCTCAGTTACTTTAGTTTTGTTTGATGTTCTTAATCACAAGCGTTTTTAAAAAGTTCTGGCTGAATTATTTGTTTTAATGTGTTTAGTTACTTTCTACATTTTAAGCCTCTGCCAGCAAGCTCCATCTAAATGGGCCCAAACGATGATTATGTTCTTAAACACATACTATTTAACTAAGAGTTTTCCACAGAAGTTAGCTCCTCACATAAATTTTAAATTAGAAATTGCTAAAACAGCTAGGTAGCTCTGGAAAAGAAAAATAATGATAAACTACCCTCGCATGCCAAAAAATCAATTAAAAATCAGAGGGGAAAATGTGTGCTTTCCCAAGAATCTACTACCCATTTCACCTATCATGTGGCCTACGAAAATAAACCACTACATTGGTGAAGACACCAGCAGATAAACTGGTAGAGTGATTTTCATCCTTAATCCTTGGTTAAAATTATTATTTTAATTACTACCTTCATATATGCCTACTGGCTAGGAATAAGTAAACTACATGCACAAAGATGTGCTGAAGTAAATCACACCAGAAATGTTTGATTCAGTTTCGAATGAAAATAAAAAATGAAAGCTCCATGCTCTAAATTATAGATGATAATTTGTTAACCTTTATAACACTCGAGATGAAGCCAGAAGTTTTTATACAAATCCTGGTGATATAAAATTAAATTAAATGCAAACCCTTTCAATTAAATGCAGTTCTTTTCCAGGTGATGAAATAAAAATGAAATCTGAAGAAGGACATTTCATACATTTGCACTTCATGACTAAACTAATTTGAAAAACCAGAAGATAACGGCACGTCATTGAGAAATACACTTTTAAAAGAGTTCCGTAGGTGTCCGCTATCTGATTACTGTAAGATGGTGAAGACAAGGTGAAAAACAGAGAGCAAAACCAGATCCAGAAAATGGAAATTAAACAACAACCACAAGCTTGCAGATTATGTATTCCTTTCTCAAACATGCAATTTAAGAACTAGTGATTTGGCTCAGAGGCAACAGCTGGTTTACAATTGGGAGAACACTTATGGATCTGTCAATGCAACTGGGAATAGTTACTTTACAATTCAGTACTCTGTAATCTATCAATACATACGTAAGCTGCTCTTGTTTTTGACAGTGCACATGGAAACAAGACAGTATGGAGGCAGAAACTACATTAGAATCAGGAGGTATATCCCTATAAATAAAAATGAAAGGTTTTCCTTTCTTAGTTATTTGCCATTCTTCCTCTTCATTATAGAGTTATTACACCTTCCCAGGGCTGCACTTTGCAGGCTCCTAAACTTTGAAGCTCTGGTGGAGCATCCAAGCAAAACGGAAAATATCGGAACCGGACAAGAGTCAGCAAAAAGGCAGTCCTCCAGGGTTTGCGAGTCAGGCTGATACACATAAATCCATGACTGATTGATAAATGTAAATATCAACTATAGAAAATCACTATCTACAGTTTGAAAGTCTGACTGAAGTGAAATCTTTGCTCAATAATGGAAATATGGAAGAAATGTGTTCCTCACACAGTTAACTGATTCAGTTGAGAAAACAAACCATAGCAAAAATACAGAGAAGCTACTGAGCATCGGATAAGCCAGAGTGATCGATAGGAGCTTAATTGTGAAAGTTAAAATTAAGGATACGGTGGCAGGGGGAAAGCTATACATAGTAGAAACATGCAAATAAAGCAAATAAGCACAAAGTGTACATATGATAAAAGATACATTAATAATAATGTTTTACTTGAATGCTGTGAGTTGGACTAAGTAAAAAAAAATCCAGTATTTTGGAAATTTTCCACCTTCAAGTGATGGAATTGTGCATGTTACTTAACTAATAGGGTTCAAGATACTCAGGAAAGAGAAGAACGACTGAAAAGTATGCTGGCTTTCATTAAATCACAGCTGAATTGATATTGCAAAATAGATTAAATGTAATCTAAGAACGTTCGCGATGGAATTACAATCAAAATTGATCAGTTTGCTATTTTTCATCCTTTCAATAAAGGTCAGAAGGTGCCAGTGAATTTCTTAAACTTGTCATAAAAAACAAGGTCAGTTTAAATTATTTTAAACACAACAAAATGTTGGGAAATGGTGACTATGATATAATTAATTTATTCAATTTTAGATTTTTTTAAAGCAAAGTGAAAACAATTAAGTTTAACAGAAATAGCTTAAGAAATTGTAAATAATGATTAATTTCTAAATACCTTCCAATTCCCAACTAATTTAACTTATATCACTAATTCATAAATATACTTCCAGTTAAGGTCTGCTGGATTTTCAAAATATAAAACCACTGTGTAATTTTCGGTTAAAAAATAACTTTTCAGCCAAACGTACAACAAAACAATAATAATCTACCATTCTAATGGCAATTCCTTTGCTTGCATTTTCAGAAACAGCTCTATTTCTATCTTTAATATCTCTATTTTTCCATTTCAGGGTTCTTTTGAAGACCCTGACCTGGAGTTACACGCTGACTTCAGTTCTTTGCGGGAATGGGACCCACTCTCGGGGTTCCATAACTGGCCGTTGTTCAGCATGCCAAAGGCTCGGCCTAAGAGTCCAGCTTGAATTCAGAAGCCTAGGATCTCGGGGCTCTGGAGACGGGTGGATCAAGGGTCAGTGTCATGACAGGAGACCCATGTGTCGTCGGGGGAGTCGGGAGTCAGCGTGCCTGGAGACCTGGGATCTTTGCGATCTTCAGACACAGAGTTCAAAAAAAGCGATGTATTATTAAAAAGCGATGTATTCCTTGAAGGTAGCACCACAGGTCGATAGGGTTGTAAAGAGACATTTTGGCACATTGACCTTCATAAATCAGAGCACTGAGTACAGGAGTTGGGATGTTATGTTGAAATTGTATAAGATGTTGGTGAGATGACGGACTTTTAACATCATAAACCAGTGAGTTGTTTGTTATGTCTCCCCACTCACTGGGAAAACAGAGACACCTCTTTCTCTCTTATTAGGGAAGGACAGAGCCTGTGGTATGTCGAATGCCGGGTGAAATGCGAAGTCTTTGGGGCAACTGCAAGTCTGTGTCTTTGCTGTTGCTTTGCTCACACTTGAGTGCTCGGTGGCAGTGCTGATGCTTTTTTCTTTGCCGGTGGGAGGGAGGAGGGATTGTTGCTCGCTGCCACTTACGTGCGGAAGGGGGACACTTTGGGGTTCTCACGTTTAACTGTCCTTCATTCTTTGGGGTACTCCTCTATTTTCTTGGATGGTTGCAAACAAAATGCATTTCAGGATGTATATTGTATATATTTCTCTGACACTAAATTGTACCTTTGAACCTTTGAACTATTTAGACTTCCCAGTGACTTACCAGATGATTTTTGCTTCATCCCTTCCAACTCAGTGGAGCCCCAGTTCTCAGAAGAATTTCCAACTCACCAGGGCCTTATTTGTTCATTCCATTCCAACTCACTGGGAACTTGTACTTATGCTGTCCTTAAAATGACCATAACCCTGCTTTCTGTGCTTCTTTTATACTTCCCAGATTTACTGGAAAATGTATTAGAGTACTTCGTAATTTCAAAAAAGTGTGTTAAAATATGTTAGATTAATAATAGGAATAATTATATTAGTCCCGAAAATCTGCCAGTCTGGACCATCAAAGTTTTGAGCATGCCAAAAATCAGATATTTACTCTGTGGAGAACAATTGAATTATTAGTCACATTTCAGGGTATATACCATTCATACATTTTCACAATTATATTACTGATAAATATTTAGTTTTTTCAGGAGCTTTGTTGAGAGTAAAAAAAGCCAAAAATGCAGAAATTACTGACAAAAATGGTTATGTTTGAATTAATAATTAGGACAATCTTGGCACATGTTTTATCACCCACATTGTTCCTTTTTTTCTAAAGAGGTCACCAACATGCTCTGATAAAATCAGTAATTTTTCCTTTTCAGGATGTGCATTAACTCACAGCTGCCATCTTGTGACAAAGCAAGTTTCTGTTTCTTTTGTTACTTTAGTCAACATTTTAACCAGGGCTAAAATGAAATAACTTCCCTACTTTTCAATTTATATTTTAATTGTGACCTTTAGTTTATCTGTTTCAGAAAACTTTCCCATTACAATATTTAAATTCTATTGTTCTTGTGGTTGATGGGCATCGTCTAATATAATAGTATGTGGCATTTTTAAAATAATTGAAATTCATGGTGAAATTAAACTTTGCATGTAACACAGACAAACTTACAATTTTAAAAATGTACTCCTTTCACAGGGATAAAGCACGTGTTAGAATATTCTGCTTCCAAAGCATAAAACACTGTATTCCATTAACAGAACCCAAAGGGGCCAAAATTCTCATGTTGGGAAGGATTTAAACTAATTTGGCAGGGGGATGGGAACTTGACTGATGGGACTCAGGATAGGACGGATGATAAGAAAGGACAAAATTGTAGCCAGCAGGGTGAGTATTGGTGCATGAGGAATGCGGAATCAAAAAGGATAGCAAATACAGTACTCAAAATGTTATATCTGAATACTTGGAGGATAAGAAATAAGGTGGATGATCTTGTTGTACTTTACAGATTGTCGGGCGCTATCACTGAATCGTGGCTGAAAGATGGTTGCAGCTGGGATCTGAATGTCCAAGGTTACACAGGCAGAGGGCATGCATGGCTTTGCTGGTAAAGAATGCCATCAAATCATTAGAAAGATATGACATAGGATTGGAAGATGCTGAATCCTTGTGAGTTGAGTTAAGAAACTGCAAGGGTAAGTGGACCCTGATGACAGCTATACACAGGTCTCTCAACAGTAGTTGGAATGTGGACCACAGATTACAATGTGAAACAAAAAAGGTGTGTCATAAGGACAATGTTATGATAGTCATGGCAGATTTTAATATGCAGGTTGATTGGGAAAATCAGTTTGGTAAATTATCTCAAGAGAGTGAGTTTGTTGAATGCCTACAAGATGCTTTTTAGAGCAGCTTGTCCTTGAGCCCACGAGGGGATCAGCTATGCTAGAGCGGGTGTTACGTAACGAACAGGAGGTGATTAGGGAGCAGTGATCACAATATGATTGAGTTCAACTTGAAATCTGAAAGGGAGAAAGTAAAGTCTGACATAGCAGTATTTCAGCAGAGTAAATGAAATTACAGTAGTATGAGAGAGGAGTTAGCCAAAGTAAAGTTGAGGGGGGACTTGATAGAAGTATTTAAAATTATGAGGGGGAATAGATAGAGTTGACATGGATAGGCTTTTTCCATTGAGAGTGGGGGAGATTCAAACAAGAGGACATGAGTTGAGAGTTAAAGGGCAAAAGTTTAGGGGTAACATGAGGGGGAACTTCTTTACTCAGAGAGTGGTAGCTGTGTGGAACGAGCTTCCAGCAGAAGTGGTTGAGGCAGGTTCGATGTGACGTTTAAAGTTAAATTGGATAGATATATGGACAGGAAGGGAATGGAGGGTTATGGACAGAGTGCAGGTCAGTGGGACTGGGTGAGAGTAAGAGTTCGGCACAGACTAGAAAGGCCGAGATGGCCTGTTTCCGTGCTGTAATTATTATATGGTTATAGGGTTAAATTGGAAGGAGATGCTGGCAGGGATGACAACAGAGTAACAAAGGTTGAGTTTCTGGGGAAAATGAGGAAGGTGCAGGATAGATGTATTCCAAAAACAAAGAAATATTCAAATAGCAAAATAGTACAACTGTGGCTGACAAAGAAGTCAAAGCAAAACTGAGGGCATACAACAAACCAAAAATTAATGGGAAGATAGTGGATTGCGAAGCTTTTAAAAACCTACAGAAAGAATCATAGGAGGGAAAAGATGAAATACAAAAGCAAGCTAGCAAGCAATATCGAGGTGGATTGAAAAAGCTTTTTCAAATATGTTAACAATAAAAGAGTGATGAGAGTGAATATAGGACTGCTAGAAAATGAGGCCTGAGAAATAATAACATCGCACAAGGAAATGGCAGATGAACTAATGAGTATTTTGCATCAGTACTCACTGTGGAAGGCATTAGCAGTGTGCCAATTGTTGAAGGGTGTGAGGGAAGAGAAGTGAGTACAGTTACTATTACAAGGAAGAAGATGCTCAGAAATCTGAAAGGCCTAAAGATAATAAGTCACATGAACCAAATGAACTGCACCCTAGAGTCCTGAAAGAGGTAACGGTATAGATTGAGGAGGCATTAGTAATGATCTTTCGAGAATCGTTGGACTCTGGAGGACTGGAAAACTGCAAATGTCACTCCACTCTTTAAGGAAGGAGAGAGACAACAGAAACTCCCTCCCTAACAGTACTGTGGGTGTACTTACACCTCAGAGATTCCAGCGGTTCAAGAAGGCAGCTCATCACCACCTCCTCAAAGGCAATAAATCCTGGCTTAGCTGACAAAGCCCACATCCCATAAATGAATAATAAAAAAGAAGGGGAATTATAGGTCAGTTAGCAATACCTCAATAGTTGAGAAGATGTTAAGGATGAGGTTCTGGAGTGCTTGGTGACACAAAACAGGACAAAGTCAGCATAGTTTCCTTAAGGGAAAATCTTGCCTGACAAACCTACTGGAATTCCTTAAGGAGATTACAAATAGGATTGATAAAGGAGATACAGTGGATGTTGTATATTTGGACTTTCAAAAGGCCTTTGACAAGGTGTCACACAGGCTTCTTACCAAGTTAAGAGCCCATGGTATTACAGGAAGGTTACTAGCATAGTTGGAGCATTGGCTGAGTGGCAGGAGGCTGCGAGTGGGAATAAAAGGATCCTTGTCTGGTTGGCGGCCAGTGACTAGCGGTCTTCTGCAGGGGTCGGTGTTGGGACTGCTTCTTTTTATGCTGTATATCAATGATTTAGATGATGGAATAAATGGCTTTGTTACCAAGTTTGCAGATGATATGAAAATTGGTGGAGGGGCTGGCAGTGTGGAGGAAACAGGAAGGCTACAGAAGGACTTAGACAGATCAGGAGAATGGGCAAGGAAGTGGCAAATGAAAAACAATGTAGATAAATGCATGGTCATGCACTGTGGTAGGAGAAATAAATGTGTAGACTATTTCCAAAAATCTGGGATATAAAGGGACTTGGAAGTCCTTGTGCAGACACCCTAAAGATTAACTTGCAGGTTGAGTCAGTGGTGAGGAGGGCAAATGCAATGTTAGCATTCATCCCAAGAAGTTTAGAGTATAAGAGCAGGGATATGATGCTGAGGCTTTATAAGGCACTGGCTATGCCTCACCTTAAGTATTGTGAACAGCTTTGGGCTTCTTATCTCAGAAAAGAAGCTGGCATTGTGCTGGTATTGGAGAGGATTCAGAGAAGGTTGACGAGGATGATTCTGGGGATGAAAGGGTTATCATATGAGGAATGTTTGATGGCTCTGGGTCTGTACTCGCTGGAATTCAGAAGGATGAGGGGGGACCTCATTGAAACCCTTTGAATATTGAAAGGCCCAGACAGAGTAGATGTGGAAAGGATATTTCCCCTGGTGGGGCAGTGTCACAAGAGGCCACAGCCTCAGGATAGAGGGGTGTCCATTTAAAACAGAGATGTGGAGAAAATTCTTTATCCAGTGGGTGATAAATTTGTGGAATTTATTACCACAGGCAGCTGTGGAGGCCAGGTCATTGAGTGTATCTAATGCTGAGAATGATAGGATCTTGATTCACCACAGCATCAAAGGTTATGGGGAAAAGGACGGGGAGTGCGGCTGAGAAAGGGAAAAAGAAGGATCAGCCATGACTGAGGAGACTGAGGTCCTTTAACATCTGTTGGACGATGCTGAGGATGTCTGTGGTGGCCAGTGCTATCATGTTTGCTGTTGTGTGCTGGGGCAGCAGGCTGAGGGTAGCAGACACTAACAGAATCAACAAACTCATTCGTAAGGCCAGTGATGTTGTGGGGATGGAACTGGACTCTCTGACGGTGGTGTCTGAAAAGAGGATGCTGTCCAAGTTGCATGCCATCTTGGACAATGTCTCCCATCCACTACATAATGTACTGGTTGGGCACAGGAGTACATTCAGCCAGAGACTCATTCCACCGAGATGCAACACAGAGCATCATAGGAAGTCATTCCTGCCTGTGGCTATCAAACTTCACAACTCCTCCCTTGGAGGGTCAGACACCCTGAGCCAATAGGCTGGTCCTGGACTTATTTCCATCCGGAATGATTTACATATTATTATTTAATTATTTATGGTTTTATATTGCTATATTTATACTCTATTCTTGGTTGCTGCAACTGTAACGAAACCCAATTTCCCTCAGGATCAATAAAGTATGTCTGTCTGTCTGTCCGTCTGGCTGAATGGTAGGGCAGACTCGATAGGTCAAAAGGCCTAATTCTTCACCTACGTCTTTTGGTCTATGGTCTTATAGTCTAACTCCATAATTGGAGTTTTGTGTTCTTTATCATTAGGGACAGTTTTCTGAATTTTTGTTTCCAATTGTTATTTAAACTCATTAATATCATACGGGCAGTGGCTATGAACGGACCCAAGTGCAAGACACAGACGCTGAAGTACTAGGGACAGGACTAGGATACAGGGCGATGGCAAGGACATGGACAGGAAAACCAGGAACCTGGAACAGGACTGAACAAGAGAGCTAGGAGCCCGGGCTTGGACTCCGAGCCAGAGACTGGACAAGGACGCAGTACCTGGGTCTTGCCTCTGACTTGGACCCCAGAACTAGGCAAGGACGAGGCTTGGCAGGCAGGCAGGTAGGATGAGGCAGAAATCTACAGGCTTGAAGCTTGAGGCTAGAGGCCAGAGACTTGGCTTGGCAAGAGGCTAGAGACTTGGCTTGGCTTGGCTTGGCAAGAGGCTAGAGGCTAGAGGCTAGAGACTTGGCTTGGCTTGGCAAGAGGCTGGAGGCTAAAGGCTAGAGTCTTCAGGCTCGAGGCTAGGCAAGAGACGAGGCAAGGGTTGGCAGGAGGCTGGAGACTTGAGACTAGAGGCGAGGCTGGAGGCTGGAGACTAGAGGCGAGGCTGGAGACTGGAGACTGGAGACGAGGCGAGGCTGGAGGCTGGAGACTGGAGACTTGAGGCGAGGCTAGAGGCTGGAGACGAGGCGAGGCTGGAGGCTGGAGGCTAGAGACTGGAGACGAGGCGAGGCTGGAGGCTGGAGATGAGGCGAGGCTGGAGGCTGGAGGCTGGAGACTTGAGGCGAGGCTGGAGGCTGGAGACGAGGCGAGGCTGGAGGCTGGAGACTTGAGGCGAGGCTGGAGGCTGGAGACTTGAGGCGAGGCTGGAGGCTGGAGATGAGGCGAGGCTGGAGGCTGGAGGCTGGAGACTTGAGGCGAGGCTGGAGGCTGGAGACGAGGCGAGGCTGGAGGCTGGAGACTTGAGGCGAGGCTGGAGGCTGGAGACTTGAGGCGAGGCTGGAGGCTGGAGACTGGAGACTTGAGGCGAGGCTGGAGGCTGGAGACTGGAGACGAGGCAAGGCTGGAGGCTGGAGACTGGAGACGAGGCGAGGCTGGAGACTGGAGACTTGAGGCGAGGCTGGAGGCTTGAGGCGAGGCTGGAGGCTGGAGACTTGAGGTGAGGCTGGAGACTTGAGGCAAGGCTGGAGGCTGGAGGCTTGAGGCGAGGCTGGAGACTTGAGGCAAGGCTTGGCAGGCTCCTCCTGGGCAAGGCGCGGATCACCTGGGCAGGGCGCGGTACTCCTGGGCAGGGCGCGGATAACCACCCGACAGAGGCAAGGGACAGGAAGGGACAGAACCAACCCCAGATAACGGCAAGACGGCCTGGCTTACCTGGGCAGAGGCAAGGGACAGGAAAGGAGCTAGGTACAGGGTGGCTCCAGGACCAGACAGCAAGGCAAGGCAAGGCTACTGGCAAAGCAAGGCAAGACGAGAATTTCAGGTGAGGCGAGAGTTACCAGCAAGATAAGGCAGGGCTTCAGGCAAGGAAACAGAAGGCAGGGGAAGGGATACAAGGAGTAAGGACAAGAACAATCCAGCAGCCACACCCTGGTCTCTGAAGGTATTTATGCAGCCAGCCCCAACTAGCATCAGCTGACTCAATTAGCTCAACAAGGACAGAAACAGGGTAGACAGGAAAACCTGGAGCAAGTGTCGATGGACCGGACCGTGAACCGGAATACGGACTTCACGGACTGGACAATGACAATTAAGACAGAAAGAGAAATGTCACAATTCCTCAGCAAGGGTACTAAGGTGTCCCAGCTCTCTATATTCTTTAAATTATGACGACAGTTTTGAATGCCATTGATGCTGAGATACAACATAGATGCTGAGATTCTGGGACACATCCTGGAACACATTTAAGAATTGAATGTAATGTTTCATGAATTATCTTCATGAGTTATTTTTAACTTTTACAAAACACTACCATATGATAGCAAAGAAGAACCTGATTATACTACTCCTACTAGAGTATCACTACAGAAAGAAAGGAAACAAAAAAGTGGAAATGTAATTAATTGATGATCAATAATTGAAATGGAATTTTAGATCTACATCATAAATAATCAGTAAACCTGAGGGAGGAATATGCAAATGATATTCAAGTACAGTGGACTGTTCTTTCAAATCTTGTGCTTGACACAATAGTTAAATTTGATTCAGGCTTTACTTAAATCAATTGAACTCCAGAGCACACAATGTGATTAGTGCATCAATGGCAAGACAGACTATGTCACAGTAATGTCTGGCTGCACACAGGTGATATTTAGTAGACATTATTCTTATAATGAATAGTCAGAATGAAATTCTGGCTGATGTCCACATCAGTCTGTGAAGAGGAAACTTGGTACGTGTGTCTCATAATCTCAATGGATTATTTTTGGAAGGAATGAATAATTTCTCCTACTATTCTAAAACATAAGTCCTTATATCTGTTTTGGGAGAGCCTGTATGAATTCCCCTTTCATTCCAGAATTGAAATATTAATGTCTTAACAAGAAGAAAAATGAAAATGGTACAGTTAACACAACCAGTAGTTACGTAATGTCATTAATAGATAAAAATAATCCCAAAGTACTGCCAAACCAGTGAAGAAGAGAACGGGAAGAATGACCAAAGCTTGGCCAAAATGGCAATGAGTCAGATGTTGAGAGGGGAGGTAATTTTAATGGAGAAGCATACGAAAACAATCAGTTCAAGAATCAAGTAGCGCTATGGGAGTTTTTGCTGCCCAATAGGATGTGGGTTGCAAGAAAAAGATGATGGAAGTCTTCCCCTTATAGTGGTGAACTAATCCGAAGATATCCCCAGGAGTATAAGAAAGTGCTAGGGACACGGACCGAGGTAAGGATGGATCAGATCTAGAAGTATAAAGCTGATTGCAGAAATATTAAGTGAAAATACAGCTCTTGCCTTCAGCACTCAGCTCTCTGTATACTTCAGTTATAACCAAGGTTTTGAGTATCATTGATGCTCAGATACTACATAGGATGTGCTGGGACACATCAGCAGTTTTTCAACCTGCAGTCATTGGGTATTTCTACATCAGACCCAGCCAGGATTGATCAGGTCTTGACACATGTCCCAATTATCTCATCTCTCAACGCCTGACTCATTGCCATTTTGGCCAAGCTTTGATTATTCTTCCCGTTCTTCTCTTCTTCACCGGTTTGGCAAAACTTTGGGATTATATTTATCTATTAATGGCATTACATAACTACCGGTTTCATTTACTGTGCCATTTTCATTTTTTCCTTCACATTGAAACATTAATCTCTCAATTCAGCAATGAAAAAGAAATTCATATAGGCTCTCCCAAATCAGAGATAAGGATTTATGTTTTAGAATAGTAGGATAAATAATTCATTCTTTCCAAAAATAATCCCTTGAGGTTATGAGACACAATGTATCAAGTCTTCTGTTCTCAGACTAATATGGACAACAGCCAGAATTTGTCCACGAGTCACACCTCTTGATCCACAAGCTCTCTCCGCAGCCTCTGTGACAGTCCAGAGGGTTCATTTCTTTGTAGCCACCGTAATGCCAAGGAGAGAGATAGGGTTCTGCACAGTGAGCAGCAGGAAAAACCTCTCCCTCTATAAACTTGCATCATGCCTTCCACCCATCTCTGGGACTGGACTACCTGCTCCTGGTACTTGGCTTTCTTACACTCAAATGCCTCCTCATTCTGGTCTTCCCAAGGCATTGTCAGATCTACCATGAATGACCATGTCAGGTGTCGGTGATGATGATGATGATGATGCGCAGAAGTCCAGGAACTTTAATTGCTTGTCAAGATCGACTTTCAGTTCCAGTTGGACGCCGTGGCAAGCAAGCCTGCTGGTGATCTGGGCTGAGGCTGTGCTTGGTCTCCAGCTTTGACAAAGTCAATGGGATTTCTGAATTGGCGGAGGTAGCTACTGATGTCAATGGCCAAGGAGATACTTACTGCCACTGCCTACAGCACCGAGTCATGGTGCCAGTGGTAGCATCCTTCTCCCAAGGCTTTAGGGCAGCTGCTGAGGATGAGTTTCAGGATCCCTCTGTCAAGGCAGAGAGGATATGATGGTGCCACTCTTTTGCCCCTAGCAAAAAGGTATGCTGGATTAGGCAGGGCGTCGTACACAGCCTGGATCATGAACTTGTTGCACTGGGGTTCTGCCTGACAGACGTTACCCAAACAGCCATCTGCAGAAGTCAATCAGCAACTCATCTGTAAGTAATTACAGTATTGATTGCTTCAAGTAATTCCCTCTGCTAAGCCTGGATACATATTAGTTATGTCGCTGAGACTGAACTCAAACAACAGTGACAAGACAAGTGAAGTCTTTGCATTTGTTAGACATGTTCAGATTTCCTGTTTAAGCAAGGGCCATCCAATCATTCGTCTTAATACAATTTTTCGCAAATTTGTATCCCCAAAGTAATTTTGTTATAGACATCAGGGAGGAGGTACAGGATCCTAAAGACCCCCACTCAATAGTTCAGATTCTTCCTCTTTGCCATCAGACTTCAAAATGGTCCACAAACCCACAAATACTACCTCGTTAAACCTTGTCAAATACTATCTTTTTATTTTTGTAATTCGTGGTAACTTTATGTCTGCACTGCAGCTACAAAACAACATATTTCATGTCAACTAAATCAGTAATAATAAATCTGATTCTGACTGAACAATACTACACATAAAGATAACTTTTTTAATAATTAAATATAAAAATACTAAGCCAAATAAATCTACTTTAAATTCAGTGTTGCTTAATTTGAATCATCTGATAATTTAAATTAAAATCATTTTAAAAACTTACTCTGCTGTTTTATTTAAATTGCTTAGATGAAGTTATAGGATAACACAATTTCTTTCAACAAAATGTAGGTCATAAATGACTTTTAATTATAAAAATTTTAACAATTACATTTTCATTCTGGTATAACTATATACTTGAAGAAGTAAAGAACATAAACTGCTTTGGTGAGTCTGATTCCAAATGATTTAAATGATACTCCAAAGTGAATCCTTAGGTTGTCTTAATTATCACTTTGTGCGCTCCTTCGGCCTTGTGGTTTGCAGTTTTCACTGCATAATATATTTAATGTTATAAGTTGTATCCAAATCATATGAACAATTTTATTAAGTCCACAAAGTGTACAATTGCTAAGTAACCTTTTCCCTGTAATCACATTATGAAAATATTTTGTAACTAAGTTCATTCCAAGTATTTACATGTTTTAAGTTATTGAGTTAATCTAGCTTACCTTGATTTTTCCCTTCCAGCAATCAATCAGCAATTCATTATTATCAAAGTGATTTTTAGGGATCATTGGATTCATGTAATTGTGACCATTGTTTATATCGAAGAAGTAAATTATGTTCTTTACTGCTGGCAATGTTTCCAATACTGGCAGCTTGACAACATCATATAAAATATATTCAGTGAAGTTTCTTTACATGTGCAAACCCACATCCTTTATTTAATATGCTAAATCCAGAAATTTAAAGAGCTCCCAACAAACACACCTAATTTACTAAGGTTCCTGATACACAATTATTCGATACTTTAATATATACTTTCAAATGTACATAAATATACTTAATCTTTTTTCATCATCAAACTCAGGAAAATCAACGCTGGACAGTAAGACACTTCATAATTAGGGAATTACAGAATAGTTCTCTGTCAAGTTTTGTTTTGGTAGATATGGATTGTTGCTCCTGGCACCATATCACAGAAGTATTACAACCATAATCCTACTGGACTTGTGTTACAGTTTGATTTCTTCCATTGTCATTACCTTTTATCCAAATGGAAATGCTGATTTAGCCAAAGGCAGAAAAGAACAGACAAGACTAGGCTATGATCATATCCATTGTGAACTGGTTTAGGAATGCCATTAATTTTAAGCCCAATGCTAACGCATACATACATACACACACAGACAAACATGAAAGAGTAATTTAGCACACAAGAGGGAAGAGACTGAGCACTAAAGTACAAGAGAGGAAAAGACAGAGAAAAGGCAAAAAAAGTCCTTTCTTATTATTCAGGTTTGAACATCCTTTTAAATCAGCCAGTCAGTCTAATATTATCCTTAACTCATACATACTAGTTGTTAATTTCATTTCTTGACAAAAATGTCTGTATCCATATAACATCAGGCTTGTATGGAATTGGAGTCATACTTAGCCCAGGCCTGGTAAAGACAGGGGGTCAATCTTTTTTGGAAATATATTTTGTTCTATCTACTGTGCCCACAAGAAAATGATTTTCAGGATAGTATATTATGATATATATGTAATGATATATATTATTATTTGATAATAAATTTACTTAGAACTTAGTTTTAATACCATCTGTTACTGTTGCAAACTCATGTTCCCCTTAACCCATGACCTCTGTTTCTAGTCTTACCCAACATCTGTGGAAAAGGCCTACTTTCATTTACCATATCTATATCCCTCATAATTCTGTATACCTCTATCAAATCTCCCCTCATTATTCTAAACTCTCAGGAATAAAGTCCTAACCTATCCGACCTTTCCATTTAACTCAGATCCACAAGTCCCAGCGACATCCTTGTAAATTTCCTCTGTACTCTTCTAATATTATTGACATCTTTCCTGTAGGTAGGTGACCAAAACAGCACACAATACTTCAAATTAGGCTTCACCAACACCTTATACAACTTCAACATAACATCCCAACTCCTCACTGATCTATGAAGGCTAATGTGCCAAAAACTTTCCTTATGGTCCTATCTATGTATGTACCCTATCAAAAAAATCAATTTAAGATCACACCATCTCTTTTTGTTTCCAGCATAGATAACCATTCTGACCATTTAGAGGACCAATTTTGCCCCTTGCTGTCCTTTTGTTCATAACGTATCTGTAGAATCCCTCGGGATTCTCCTTCACCCTGTCACAGTTAGAGCCAGCCCATGCCTTCTTTTAGCCTGTCCCAAACCACACTTACCAGATCCTTTCTGATATCATTAAAATTGACTTTTCTTCAATTTAGAATCTCAACCCGGGGACTAGACCTATCCTTTACCATAATTATCTTGAAACTGATGGCATTATGATAACTAGATACGAAGTGCTCCCCGACACAAACTTCTGTCACCTATCCTGGCTAATTCTCTGACAAGAGATCTGGTACCGCACTTTCTCATATTAGGACCTCTACATACTGATTAAGGAAATTTTCCTGAACACGTTTGACAAACTCTATCCCATCCAGCCCTTTTACAGTATGGGAGTTCCAGTCAATATGTGGAAAGTTGAAATCATCTACTATAACAGCCTTATGTTTCTTGCAACAGTCTGCGATCTCTCTGTAAACTTTCTCCTCTAAATCCTGCAGCATGCTGGGTGGTCTATAATGTGATCCCATTAATGTGCTCATGCCGATCTTATTCCCCAGTTCCACCCATATAGCCTCAGTAGACGAGATCTCTGATCTGTCCTATCTGAACACTATTTTGACATTTTCCCTGATGAGTTATACCACCTCTCGCCCTTTAATTCCTCTGCTCTATCACGTCCAAAGTGTAATCCAGAAACATTGAGCTGCCAATCCTGACCCAACTGCAACCAAATTTCATTAATGGCTGCAATGTCATAATTCCATATGTTGATCAATGCCCTAAGCTCATCTGCCTTTCCTACAATACTACTTGTATTGAAATGTACATAACTCAGAGCATTATTCCCACCGTGTGCAATCTTTTGATTCCTGCCTTCGTATGTTGGCTTAACAACATCTTTCACCACGAGCAGTTCACTATCTGCTCTGCCACCCCGGTTCCACCTCTTTGCAACTCTGGATTTCCAGCATCTGCAGAATCTCGAGTCTCTGCATGTCCTGTCAATCAACCACTCAGCTCCCTGAATGATCTGAAGTTCATCTAGCTCTTGCTCCAATTTCTTAACATGGTCTGAAAGAAGCTGCAGTTAGATGCATTTCTTGTACGTATAGTTGTCAGGGATACTGGAGGTCTCCCTACCTTCACACATTGAGCAAGAGAAGCATTCCACTATCCTATGTGGCATTCTCACTGTTCTAACTGGGAAATAAGAAAGGAAGACTTTTTTAAAATCTACTCTGAGCCTTGAGAGGCAGAGTCAGAGGCTTTTTCCCAGGGCTGAAATGGCTAACACGAGAGGACACAGTTTTAAGGTGCCTGGAAGTAGGTACAGAGGAGATGTCAGGGGTACAATTTTTACGCAGAGAGTGGAGAGTGCATGAAATGGGCTGCCAGCGATGGTGATGGAAGCAGGTATGATAGGGTCTTTTAAAGAGACTCCTGGATAGATACATGGAGCTTAGAAAAATAGAGGGCTATGGGTAACCCCAGGTAATTTCTAAAGTAAGAAGATGTTTGGCACAGCATTGTGGGCTGACCTGTATTGTGCTGTAGGTTTTTTACGTTTCCATATTTCACCTCTTCTTACCAAAGCCTCCATGAGCCAAAGCTTGAACTTCCCACTTTTAACCCATTCTCACAATGGCCATTCCTCTTAAACCCAACTTCGTTTTATTGAACCTTGTCAAGTGCCTAATTACACACACTTAAGAAATGTGGCATGCAGCATTTCCCAAATGCCCCTGCTCGCTTGTTTTGGACTCCCCCACGGCTATGCAATCCAACATTTCCTCAAGAACTGTGGCACGCAGAATGTTCAGTCAGTGTTCTTTATTGTACTGAGATATATCGATCACTTCAGTGTTCTTTAGTGTCCTAGGATATCTTGTGCACTGCCTTGTACTCTGCCAGCATATGGAAGTAGGAAAAATATAAACTTACTCAGACCACAGCTCAGTCAATAAATCAATGAACCTTGTCAACATTAGAAGGATGAACAAAGACAGACCCAGAGTAGTCGCAAGCTATCTACTCATCATTTAAACAACATACTTTACTTGTTGCCCATGCACCAACTTGAACACAAATTTGATATGAAAACATCTTTCCTTGTTTATTTGGTAAAAGATTACAAAAGAATCATTATTCCATTGTATTAGAGACAGCTTAAAAGCAATTACTCCCTAGATGTAGTTCATTTACAATACACCCAAATTCCATCGAAAGTAGCCCAGAGTAAAAGTTTCTGTAAATTAAATCTTGACAGGATATCATTTGTCAACAGTTTATGTTTGGAATTAACACTTTGGCCTGCTATCTATCAGGGACACTTCTAAATAGGATGACATAAATGGCTGCATCCTCAACAAATTAACATACTGTTTTTTCCCCGGTCAACATGAATAAATATAAAAGTATACAAAAACATTTGGCAAGCCAGACCTTAATTTATATCCCCATAGCTTGCTTACAGAAGAGGTGAGTAATAAATCTTTTTAACTCTATGTGGTCTTAGGACCCAAAAGATATATAACCCATGACATGCAAAATATTAGCAGGGCATATTTGTAATATTCTTACAACCAAGGTCATTTTGGCTTCTCCATTAATAGAAGTGGTCACAGGCCTGGGATGGGCAGTGGCTGCTGAAGACGTTATGTTTTTATAAGGAGGCTTTATGGACATTTACTCTCTCCTCCTGGAGCTTGCCACCTTCATGGAGCTTAGAATTTCTTACTTACTTTGGGAATTTGGAGCTAGACATGCAGATGATAATGCCTGTCCTTCAAAGTTGGTTAATCTAATCAGAAGCTGATTGAGCTTTGCCGGGGGCTCAGAAGGAGGTGGTGGTACCTCTCCATTGCTTTGAGTTGCCAGAATCTCCAACACAAGTAGAAGAGCTGGGATCACTACTGATAAACTGACCATAACCTTGATGCTAGCTCGAACACAAGTTTCTGAACTATGCTGTCATTTTGGATTCAGTGGTCGAAATCATCTTTAATATACATAAAAAACATTGGTACATATTAAAACAACGGTTATAAAGGGTAATTCAAAAAGCACAAGTTTACCATAAATCTGCTGTCTCCTCAGGGTCAAATACATCTAACTAAATTACAATCCTCAGTAACTGAGGGCATAGTCAATACCTACACATAATCCACAGTCTAAAGCAATAACACTCGCAAAAGAACTGGCTGGTGTTTCCCATACTGTCATTGACCTCAAGAGATCTGCTGTACTACTTGTCTCATTCACAGATTATCTATTGAAATTTTGAAAAGTGGAAAAAGGAAAGTATAAAGTGTTTTACTTCATGCTTGGTCTGCAAGAGTAATCCTCCAGCAACGTTCTAAAATGCCAGTAAGAATGTCTTCTTGAGACCACAGCAGTACCTTAACGCTGACAAAGCTGCATTAATTTGGCAAGCTCAAGGCCTTGGTGATGCATAGTAACTGAGGCCCATATGCATTGGGGACACACTGGAACCAGGGATCTAGTATCACCATGTGTCAGAGTGAGTGTGGGAACCAGATGAAATACAGTAATCAGCACCCAGTGAGCCAGGCACCAAAGCATCAGGAATTCGGAATAGTCAGATAGCAGATTATTTCTCCCTTAAAACAGTCCAACCTCTCACAGATCTCTAGCCTTTGCATAACTGATTGCACAATTTTGAGTCAAGTTTAAGATGTGTGAGACCATTTCATCCATCCAGAGAAACTGCATACCCCATTTCATAGAATCAGTTTTATTCTCACAACTCAGTGTCAAATACTTTACAACATAGAACAGTATAGCTCAGGAACAGACCCTGTGGCCCACAATGTTGTGCCAAGCCAATTAAATTAGTAATCAAATGGCCAACTAAACCCATCCTTTCTGTCTATGTGTGTCCATAACCTTCATTTTCCTCACATTCATGTGCCTGTCTAAATGTCTCTTAAAAGTCCTTAATGTATCTGCCTCTACCACCACCCCAAGCAGTACAATCCAGGCACCCAGCACTCTCTGTAAAAAAACTTGCCTCCCATAATCTTATAAACTCCTATCAGGTCTCTCCTCAGCTTCATCTACTGCAGAGGAAACGACCCACGTTTGTCCAACCTCTCCTTCTGGCTCATGCCCTTTCATCCAGGAGGCATCCTCTTCTGCACCTTCTCCAAAGGCTCGACATCCTTCCTATAATGGGCTGACCAGAAGTGTATGCAATACTCCAGATGTGGTCTAATTAGATTTTCATTTAGCCACAACTTACAGTAATTTCCTGACTTTTGAACTCAATGCCATATGCCTTCTTAACCACCCTATCAAACTGTGTAGCCAGTTTCATGGACCTTTGAGCTTAGACCCCAAGATTTCTCTGCTCATCAACACCTTTCAAAATCTTGCCCTTAACAGTGTACTGTCCGTTTGCAATTGACCTACCAAAGAGCAACACTTCACCAATTAACCAATTCATGATGAAATAGTCAATCAGCCGATTTACCACAGATCCCATGCATCTTAATCTTCTGAATGAGCCTCCCATGAGGGTCCTTGTCAACTACCTTACTAAGATCCATGTAGACAACGTCTATAGCTCTACCTTCACCAAGCAACCTTGTCACCTTACTTAAAAACTCAATCAAATTAGAAAGACACGACATTCCCCACACAAGACCATGCTCGCTCTCCCTAATTAAGCCATGATTTTCCAAATATTCATAAGAATTCTCTCCAGTAACTTCCCTACCATTGACGTAGGACTCATAGGTCTATAGTTTCCAGTAGTTCCATTCTTGAATAATGGAACAACATTAGCTCCTCACTAGTCCTCTGGGACCTTGCCTATGGCCAAAGAGAACACAAAGATATTAGTGACCAGCAATCTCCTCAGTTGCCTCTCTCAAAAACCTGGGGTATATCCCATCAGGCCCTGGAGACTTCTCCACCTTAATGCACTTTAAGAGACCCAACACTACTTCCTCCTTTACCTCGAAATGTCCTAGCATATCAACGTGCCTAGCACTGGTCTCCCCATCCTCCTGGTCCTTCTCCTTGGTAAATACTGATGTAATGTACTCATTTAGGGTCCCACCCATATACTCCACATCCAAGCAAATGTTTCCCCATTTATCCTTGTGTAGTCCTACCCTCTTTCTAGTTATCCTCATGCTCTTGATGTGTGTATAGAATCCCCTAAATTCTACTTGCCAAGGACTTTTCATGGTCCTTCCTAGCTTCCCTAATTCCTTTCTTGAGTTCTTTTCTGGCTTTTTTTTAATCCTCCAGGGATCTGTTTGATTCTAACTTCTTAAGCTTTACATACTTTTCCTATTTCTTCTTGACTAAATTCATCACCTCCCTCGGCATCCAAGGTTCTCTTACCTTGCCACCCTTGTCCTTCTTTCTGACTAGAACATGCCTGTCCTGTGCTCTGTACAGTTGGTCTTTAAACACCCTCCACATGTCAGATGTGGACTTGCCAAAAAACAGGTGCTCCCAATCAACTCTTCCTAGTTCCTGCCTAATGCTCTCGTAATTTGCCCTGCTCCAATTCAACACTCTTCCCTCAAGGTCCATACTTATCCTTATCTATAGCTATATTTAAACCTGTGATCACTGTTCACTAACTGTTCAGCCACTGAAAGGTCTGTCACCTGGACAGGCTCATTACCAAGCTCCAGGTCCAGTACAGCCCCTCCTCTTGTTGGACATATTAATTGAAGAAACATCCAGGATGCACCTAACAAATTCTGCCCCATCTAAACCTTTGCACTAAAAGGATCCCAGTTTATATTTGAGAAGTTGAAGTCCCCCATGATAACAACCCTGTTGTTTTTACCTTTCCTTAACCTTCCTGCGTATCTGTTCCTCAAGGTACCGGTGGCAATCGGGGGTCTGTATTGCAATCCCGTCAGAGTGATTTATATTTCGTTCATTTGTTAGGACTATTATTTCCAAAGCTAGGAAACGTCAACAATGCTTCCATTGATGGAAATAAGCATTTTTGGAGGTAACAGATGTTGTTTAATCTTATGAGCATTTCTAGAAAATTCAGTTTTAATTTCAGATATACTGTATCTTTAATATTCTACTTTTGTTTCTGTGTTACACAAGCAGATTCATCAGAGCCTAAGAGAGTTTCAGCATGGCAACATGGCGTATCCTTTACAAATTTGGCAGTCTAGCTTATTCCTCAATTTGTTTTGTTAATTGCTGCTAGGAAGTGAATTCTCCAGGATCTGCTTCAGTATTCCCATTATCTAGTTCAAAACCACTGGGTATTTCCTTCAATATTTTTCTGACAGTGAAGCAGAGAAGGAAAGGGAAGTGATTGAATTATAAGGAAACATTAATGTAGTAGTTAGTCTTCAATTTGATACAAGAGAGAGCTTTGTACGTATAGTACTCTTTTACTGTATAAAATAACAAATCCTGCAAATGAATATTGCGTGCGATTCTTTGGAAATACATTAATATTTCCTGATTTATCTCAAAGAGCTTGCTGGCTTCAAAACCTAGTATGTTGCTCATATTATAAGTTTAATGTGATATTAAATCTGGAGTTGGGTAATGTCGCTGCCTTTGCTGGGTCCCAATGCTCTTGAAGATTTTATTGAAATTCTGATATTTATGGATTGGACTGTAGTTCATATTGGCCCCTTTCAGTTCCCTGTTTCTTTCTTGTTGCAGATTGGCGAGATGGGGGTTTGGGTGATCTGTTAGTTTTTGTGCAAGGGAGGAGTTGGGGATGTTTGGGGTTTGCAAGATTTTACTTCTTTTTCTTTGTGCGGGGGGATTGATGTCTTCCTTTCAACTACTTATATGGTTTTCTGAATTCTGTGGCTATCTGGAGAAGACAAGTTTCAGAGTTGTATTTTGCATACATATTTTGATAATAAAATGAACCTTTGAACCTTTGATTTCAATATATTGCTCAGTTGAGGATAGTAACAAAAATGTGGTTTGATATACAAACGTTTATATGTATTATTAGTTGTGAACAAAAATTGTTGATGTAGTCTTTAAATTCTTTACATCTTAGGTTGCAATAATGTTTGTAGAAAGCTCCAGGAAAACAATCAGTAAGGAACCCATAAATAGAGAGGAGAGACTGTGTGCTCAGGTGCATTTGCCTACACTCTTTAAAAATTGACTCTATTAGATGCCAGCAATCAACAGAGTGCACATTCCTTCAAATGATTCATGCTCAAAATATAATTGCTTTATTGTATAATAAAATGGATTGCTCAAATGCCATTTATAAACTTGCTGATGATGCAACCCTATTGCAGAATCTCAGATGGAGATGAAAGGACGTACAGGAGTGAGATATACTAGCTTGTTGAGTGGTCTTGCAGCAACAACCTCTCATTCAACGTCAGACTGATTGTGGACTGCAGAAAGGGTAAGATGAGGGAAGACGAACCAATCCTTGTAGAGGGATCAGAAGTGGAGAGTGAGCAATTTCAAGTTCCTGTGTGTCAATACCTCTGAGGATCGAATCTGGCCCCACATATATCAACCCAGCTATAAAGAAGGCAAGACAGCAGCTATATTTCATTAGGACTTTAAGGGGATTTGGTTTGTCACCTTAAGACATTTGAAAACTTCTGTATCATGGAAAGCATTCCAACAGGCTGCATCATCGTCTAGTATGGGGATGAGGGGCTACTGCACAGGATTGTAAGAAGCTGCAGAAAGTTGTAAAATTAGTCATTTCCATCTTGGGTACGAGCCTCCATGGTATCCGAGACATCTTCAAGGATTGATGCCTCAGAAAGGCAGCGTCCATTATTAAGGACCCCCATCACCCAGGACATGCCCTCTTCTCATTGTTACCATCAGGAAGGAGGTTCAGAAGCCTAAGAGCACACACTCAGTGATTCAGGAACAATTTCATCCCATGTACCGTCCGATTTCTAAATGGACATTGAAACCATGAACACTACCTCGCTTTATTTCTGTTTTTGCACTATTTAAATGTAATTATTTCATATACACTAGTTTTTTATTTATTTATTATTTCTATATTTATCATATATTGCATTATACTGCTGCCACTAAGTCAACAAATTTCACAAGATATGCCGGTGATAAACCTGGATTCTGATTCTGATTGCAATCAATGTACATCAATTATGTAGATGAAAATGTGTGAAATTTACATTTAAGTTCTGCATCTCAAGTTACAGACAAACATTGAAGTCATCGTGGCACATGCAGAGGTGAGGGAGTGTTCAGCACCATCATTCAGCCTCACACACTGCTGCGGGAGGGGGAGGAGACAGTCTGCATGTGGCAGGCTCTCTCTCTACTGCTCACTTGATGCTCCTGAGGGAAGGCCATCCAGTTCAAAAGATATCTCTCTTCCCTCAGTGCTGTTGGAGGGTGGTGCCAGAGCAAGGTTTAATCAACACTGTTTGTAGATTGGACTCTCACTCACATCTTGATGTGTCCCATTTTCTGGTCACTCCTTTTTTTGGTTGCTATTTTTGGACGATTTTTGAATTGGGGCAGCTTGCAGATAATGAACACTCAGCTAAACTGAAATATGCCTTTTGATTTTATGTTTTATATTCTGTGTTTTTGATCTTTTTTTGTTGCCATTTGTGTGATTAGTTTTTTTGCGTGTTGGGGGAGGGGTTGATGTTTTACTTTGAACGTGTTCCATGGTGTTTCTTTGTTTCGTTGCTGTAATGAGGAAGATGAATCCCAGGGTTGTGTATTACATACATACTTTGATAATAAAGGTACTGTGAATCCTTTGAATCTAGATCCTCAGTACAATTATTACTGAGTTTCAACAGACATGAATAAATACTTAATATACCTAATATACCTTTCTGACAGTTCAGATTTTCACTTAGCATTGCCTTGATGATCATTTTACTCCAGGGTTCCCCTAAGCACTCTAGCCTCTGAAAATTTACATCCAACACACCAAGTTATTCCGTAACAGAGAAAAAGAGATCAGCAGCTTTGGTGGCATCTGTGGAGATAGTCAACATTTCAGAAGTTTGTCTCTGTTTCTCTTAGCAAAGACGCGGCCCGCGTTACCGAGTGTTTTCAGGTCGCTCAGTTCTTACTCTAGATTTTTTGATTCAGATTTTTTTAATTTCCAAATTACATGTTTTAGCTGTACTCAGGAGAAATTTTACAATCAAAAAGGAAGAAGCAAAAACACGTAATTAAATATATTAATCCTATATGCATCAAAATACCCAGGAAGCTTCATGTACGGTTTATAAGTAGTGGATTTATGTTTAAAATAACAAGATAACGTGCTGGATTTTCCCTTTTATCACAACGTAATGCACTTTAAACCAGTCCGACTTTCAACCATACACTGACCCTGACTGACAGACGATGAGGTTAAAGTAAGTCCCTTTTCCAATCGAGACCTCACTCTCTGAAGCCTATGTGATAGCTGTTGTTCACATTCAAATAAATACATAGTCAACTTCCATTTCAGCATACCCATCTCCTTGCTCCCTGACCCATCTGTGGTGGAGTTTGCAGTTGCCACATTGGTCTCAAAAGCATTCACAATGCCGGAGTGCATCACAAGGAACTGCCGAAGAAGAACGTCAGTCCTGCTTGAGCTCCCTGGTCTTCTTCTGCCGGTCTTTAACATTTAAACAATTTCCCTCAAAAGATAATTGGCAGCTCAGCTTTTCTGAACTACACTCCTAAACTGTGGAACTCAATTCCTAAAACCATTAACAATGGTAGATGACACCTCTAAATGCCAGCTCAAAACCTATTTATTTAATCTTGCTTTTAACTAACATCTTTTTATCTTTTATCTTCATGTTTGCACTTTATCCCACTGTAAAGCACTTTCAACTGTATTCGTCCTTGTAACTTGTGCAATTAAAACTGTTGTTCATGTATCACCTCTACAGAAATCTCTACAAGGTTGTCTGCAGTGACATCATGAACAGACCCAATAGTCAATGTTGTCAATTCAAGAGGTCAGCAGAGTAGAACTAATGTTGTTGAAAAGGTTCTCTTTCCAACACGTGTACTCATGAAGCAGATAAGTAAGAAATAGACTTGTATAGATTTCTTCCTTTTCTACAGGCAGCTTCACTAATATAGTTTCAATGTTTAATTATTCCCTGTATGCCAAGATGCACAGAATGTCATAACTTCATTTTCAGTGTATTTATTATGTTCATATTAAATTATCACACAAGATAGATAGATACTTCATTGATCCCACAGAAAATTAAGGAGTCAGAGAAGCATTACAAGTGCACAGATACAAATATTAGAAGAGAACTAGAAAGAATAAAAAATGTGACAATAAGCAATCTAACAGGAGGGGGTCATCACTTCCCCAGCTAGAGGTTGACTCATTATAGAGCCTAACAGCCGAGGGTAAGAATGACAAGGACAGATTATTGCAATTACTCTTCTCTGCTCTCTGGTACTTAATAACTTGAATATTACTACCCCCTTGTCAGTCCAAGCTAGATATTTTCCAGATCATTCTACGGACTGGGAGGGCTACTAAGAACAGAAGTGAGTATTAGAATTGCTGGTATTTACACAATACTTAAGACATGGGGGAGAAAGAGTAACACATACAGAATGATGGAGAAACCCAGCAGGTCAAGCAGCATCTATGGAGGGAAACAAACAGGCAACCTTTCAAGCCAAGACCCTTTATCAGAACTGGAAAGGAAGGGGGCAGAAGCCAGCGCTAAAAAAGGGTCATGGACTGAAATGAATACGGTTCATTTCCCTGCATAAATGCTGCCTCGCCTGCTGAGTTCCTCTGCATTTTGTGCGTGTTACTGAATATTTCCAACATCTGGAGGATCTCTTGTGTCTATAGAGAAAAAGTCAGTGGCAAAGTGTCCAAAACTGTCTAGCTAAGGCAAGACTTCCGAAATGCTGGGTCTGACCCCAGATAGGAACGCAATGTCAACAGGTGGGATTCCAATCTATAGAACTAAAAATTTGCCTTACCTATCATACCCTCACCCACCAACCTTTGTTGGAAACTTTGTACCCAAACTATTTGCAACCTATAACTTGTTTTGCTGCATCTAGTGCCTGCAGGTAATGACACTGCAATACAGGAGCCTTTGAAGTCGTGAAGGTGGATGGTAGGTGGAAGAGAAAAAAGCCAATTAGCAGGTCAGGCAGTATCAGTGGAAAGAGAAACAGTAAACCCTTCGGGCCAAGCAAGTGGTTTCAGACCTAAAATATCGAGTGGTTCTCCTTCATCAGGCACTGTCTGATGTACTTGGTGATTCCAGCATTTTCTGCTTTCATTTCAGATTTCCAACAACTGCAGTGTTTTTACCTTTTAGAAAGAGAAAGGGAGCAACACACACAAAACACAGGAGGAGCTCAGCAGATCCGACAACATCTATGGAAATGAATAAACATTCGACGTTTCAGGCCGAGACCCTTCTTCAGAACTGGAAGGAGACACGAGCATTAAAAAGGCGGGGGAGGGCAAGGCGGAGAGCTAGAAAGTGATAGGTGAAGCCAGGTGGGTAGGAAAGATAAAGGGTTAAAGAGGAAGGGATCTGATAGGAGTGGAGAAAGCAAAGGAGGAGGGGACCCAGGGGGAGATGATAGGCAGGTGAGTAGAGGTAAGAGGCCAGATTGGGGAACGGAAGATGAGGGGAGGGGAGGGAATTTTTTTCTTACTGGAAAGAGAAATCAATATTCATGCCATCAGGTTAGAGGCTACCCAGTGGAATATAAGCCGTAAATCCTCCACCCTGAGGGTGGCCTCTCCTTGGCACAAGAGGAGGCCATGGACCAACATGGCAGAAAGGGAATGGGAATGGGAATTAAAATGTTTGGCCACTGGGAAGTTCCACTTTTGGCAGATGGAGCAGAGGTGCTCGAAGAAGCGGTCCCCCAATTTACGATGGGTCTCACCGGTGTAGAGGGAGCACAGGACACAACAGACGACCCCTGCAGATTCGCAGGTGAAGTGTTGCCTCGCCGAGAAAGACTCCTTGGGGCCCTGAATGGAGGTGAGGGAGGAGGTGAATGGGCAGTTGTAGCACTTAGGCCGCTTACAGAATTAAGTATCTGGCGGGAGATTAATGTGGAGGTACGACTGGTCAATGGAATCACAGAAGGAGCAATCCCTGATGAAAGTGAAAGGGGGGGGAGCTTAAGGTAAGTTTGATGGCAGGATCCCTTTGGAAAAGACGAAAGTTGTGGAGGATGGTGTGTTGATGCTGCATCTACATCCAGCTCACTGCCAAGTTTGGATATTTATTGCTTGGAACTCCGAAGCTTTTGGGCTACAAGAGTGTCTGTTCATGCAGATGACAGAGCTAACCGAACCTTGTACATTCTTAATGGTAGCACTCTTACCAAAGCCTCTGATTCATTAGGTTGAAAGTCCAATACTAAACTGAGCAAATTGAATTACAGTGATAGGTTATTTATGAGTAATTCAGCTTTCTGACATGCTTGGTGATTACAGTAGTTTGATGACTTCACTAATATTTGGGAGATGGCTGATAGGATAGTAGTTGTAACTAGTCACAATATAATTATGTCATTTCGTGGATAGAATGTACTGAGGTGATCCACATTTTGGTCTCATATCTGTGTCATAGCTGTGTAAGAGCTACATTAGGGAACATCCAACCCATGTGTGCAGGTATTCACCACGACAGCTGGAGTGTTGTCAGTGTCAGAGCCTTTACCGTCTCGTGTACATGCAGTTGCTTCTTTATTTGGTTTGGACTGAAACAAGGCCATGTGAAATTGCTGTTTACAAAACCACAGACCTCAGGAAATGTTCATGTAGACCCAATGAGCATGTAAGAAAAACAAATTAAAAGCATCATCCTCGTTCTCGCTCGGGCTGGTGGGCCCCAAACGTGAGATGAACAAGGCCATGACTCTGAGGGCTGCAGGCATGACCAGTGATCTATAAGCACTTTAAGAACATGTGTGTGTGTGAGTATGCGTGTGTGTGTGCATGTGCGTGTGCGTGTGTGTGTCTGTGTGCGCGCGCATCTGTGGGTGTGTGTGCGTATCTGTCTGTGTCTGTCTGTGTGTGTGTGTGTGTGTGTGTGTGTGTGTGTCTGCGTGTGTCTGAGTGTGTGTCTGTGTGTGTGTGTCTGAGTGTGTCTGTCTGTCTTCTGTGTGTGTGTGTGTGTGTGTGTGTGTGTGTATAATGCGTGCAGATAAAAGCAGTCAAATTTAAATTCCTGCACATGTATCTGAGAAAGAGATTATTCATGAGGTTTGTTGCTTGGTGATTGGATTCATGGTTTCTGCTTTCATTTAGCAGAATCAGGTGGGAAGGGATGGTTTTCTTTGCAACCATTTAACTGTTCATAATCTGCAGATTTTAAGCATTGAAGCACCTCATAAGAGCACCTTCTAGTATAGAACTGGGCTGGTGTCCTGGCTTTAGAGGGATAACCAAATGAATGATGTACCAGGCACTGCTAAGAGCACACAACAACTCATGAAAACAAATGTTTTCAACAAAACAAAGGGCTTCCTCCAGGTGCTCCACTTTCCTGCTATAGCCAAAAGAGGTGAGGACGAGTAAACTAATTAGCCATTGGAGAGGAGGTTAAAAGAAATGATGGGAATATGGGGAGAATAAATTACAGGGAAAATCAGTGGGGAAGTTTAACTGTTTGTGAGCCAGCATAGTCTAGGCCCATAGGCCCTATATGTTGCAAAGAAATATGGAAACACAGTTCCATTTTTTGGTCTGACCGACCTGCACGATACTAATGCTGTCCTTCTACATGGTAGATTTCCTTAATATGAAAATATTACAATGGGCATTCAGCTCCTACAGACCCCCGTCTCTCTCCCTGTCACAACTCCACACACATCCACAACCATCTATTTCCTTTCCCAATTATGGTGTAGTTCTGAGAACTCTGAATTCCAGTTGCAGAAATACATGCTCATATCACAAACATGAAAAAAGTCAGCAGATGCTGGAAATCCAAAGCAACACACACAAACACACAACAATGGAGCAACTCAGCAGGTCAGGCAGCATCTTTGATAAAGAATAAACAGTCAACATTTCTGGCTGAGTCCCTTCTTCAGGACTGAAAAGGAAGGGGGAAGATGCAAGAACAAAAAGATGGGGGAGGGGAATAGACTAGGTGGAAGGTGATAGGTGAACAATTTTTATTCTAGCATCTTCCATTGCCTGTTTATTCTTTTCTATAGATGCTGCTTGACCCTGCTGAGCTTCTCCAGCATTTTCTGTGTGCTACATGTACATAAACCTGGAAACTTTTCATCCATCAGTTGTAATAAATGTGCTGATGCAGGTTTCTGCGACAGATTGACAACTCCTTTCCTCCCACAGATGCTGCTTGACCTGATTTGCGCTTCTAGTAGACTCTGCTTGTTGCTCTATATCTTAGTAGTTGAACTTTCTACACTATTTCTAAAGTTCAACTCAAATGGAGTATGCCCAATTTTAGAAGCAGAGCAAATAGTCATTAAATAGCACTTTACCGAGACACACTTTTTTTTTCTCCACTGCCTTTACCAGAAATTTGTTCTGTAGTATTAAAATAAATCACTATTTTTGCTGGATGTAATTTGTAAATTCAACTAATTGTCAGGAAACATAGAGGCGGCTTGACCCAAAAGCAGAACAGCGGAGAGGATTCATTGATGAACGGTAACTTTAATATAGACGGCAAAAATAACAAGCCACAAGGAGCTACAAAACGAGAGAGAACACATACTAAACACCACAAGCGACCGGGTAACTGAAGCTAGGGGAAACTGGTTGAGGCCAGCTGGTTCAATAGGTGAACAAAGTTTCTAGGTGGGAGCTAGTTTTATATAGGCTGCAGGTGATAAGTTGGATATGAGTGGTCGGTAACCATCTTCCTTTTTGACAACAAACTCGGGTAATGGTAATGCCCGGGAAGAGGTCGTTCACGCAGCCATGCAGTCTGTGATGTAGATGGGTGCAGGCTACCTTTTTACTAAAGATGATAGCTAAGAAATGAATTACCATGGGAGTTTGGTGAGGTTGAGGGTTTCCTCTGCCTCCGTGGATTTATGGGGTGAATCCAAATGAGTGGGTGCCCAGCTCAGCAGTGAACCGGAATAACATACGAAGTAAGGTTTGTGAATAGAGAACCAGAGGTAAGCCAGGATGAGAGCAGTGTTGGGTGAGTCAATTAGGAGGAATTGCATGGGCTCAGAAAGTTCTCCGATACTCATATGCACAGGCCGTGTGCATGATCTGGCCATCCCAGATCCATCAATGGCCATGATGCAGAAGGGATAAGAGATAGGCCTGGTAGGGAGTCCATGCTGCACACACAGAGCCCGGTCCAGAAAGTTGCCTATCACGCCAGAATCCACCGGAGCCCCATGTGCGCATACAGCCATCAGGGTGTGGAGGAGGTCAGAGGGAGTGAGTTGGACTATGGTACTGGAATGAGGGGCCGGGGGTAGCCTACCAGACAGGAGGCCCCTTGCCTCTACCTGGTGGTGCCATTTCCTAGATGCCATGGACATTTGATACGTGGGAGTTCAGCCACTCCACAGTTCGCACACAAGTTGTCCCTCCAATGACACTCACGCTCCTGGGGGCTGTTAAGGAGGCTCTTCTGAACTGCATGGGTGCTGGGGCTGGGGGCTTTGCTGATGAGGGTCCTGCTGCCTACAATAGTTCTGGGGAATGAAATTGGGGTTCTGGCAAGTGATTTGGAGGGCAAGAGTGATGAGGCTATTGAGTTGGGTGAGCATCTCCCTGGTAGACAACTCATCTTTCAAGTGCTCCGAGAGGCCGTGACGGTACTGGGCCAACAGCACTTCCACATTTCAGCCGCAACTCTGCCACAAGGGTCCTGAGTACCACAACATAACCCAGCACCAAGCATGAGCCTTGACTCAGGCAAAGTATCTGATCCGCTGCCTCCCTTCCACTTCTCAGATGGTCAGAAGCCCAGTGCATCTCAGTGGTGAATTCCTCATAATGATTGCAAAGGGTAATTTTATTGTCCCAGTTAGCAGTGGCCCAGATCAGAGCAGACCCACTCAAGAGAGAGTTGATGAAGGCCATCTTGGCTTCACTGGTAGAATACAGAGATGGCTGTGTCAGAGAATTGGCTGAGAGTGGCGAGCAGATAGTCATTGCTTTTCTTCTGCTCCTGGGTTGTGTACATCTGTCGGTGGACGACTTCATTTAGGAGAGCAAACTCTAGAGGGTCATCGTGTCAGGAAGTGTAGAGGAGGCTTGACCCAAAAGCGGAAAGGTAACTTTAATAATAAACTGCAAAAATAACGAGCCACGAGGGACCACAAAAGAAGAGAGAACAGATACTAAAGGCCATCAGGTAACCGAAGGTGAGGAGCAATTGGTTGAAGATAGGTGGTTCGGGGCCCGTGGATGAGAGCTGGGTTTACATAGGCTGTGGACGATGAGTTGGAAACAAGTATCAGGTAGCTCCTGTTAGCTGGGCAGGCCTGACACTAACTTTATATTGCAGTGCAGAGATGCTTGGAACTAAATTTTCTAAACCTTTCATAATTTTAATTACTTCTAATGTATCCTTTTGTTTATTTGCATTATCTTTTCAAGATAGAAAATTTCTAAAGCAGTTCATTATTCCTCCCGCATCAATGCCTATATTTCTACCTGCTCCCTATTAATGATGTCTCACAGAAGCTTCACACACACAGATTGACAATTGGCTACATCATTAAATAGCATTTCCTGCCGGAAACCGACAGTATTGAATAATCTCTTTTCCCTCTCATAGCACAGAATGCAAATTAATTCAAAACTGAATTCATTTTTAATGTTCAGCTTCATTGAATTCATCAAATATTTTACAGAAGAAGCAAGCATTGTTGTCTACAATCTTAAGAGCTTGTGGACTATTCCTAGCACATGGTTTAGCAGAAAATAGTCAATCTCAATGCTAATAAAATGCCAGCAGCACAGTCAGCTACTTCCCTGTCAGAAATAAATCATATTGGGAGTCATATATTACAGATGCATTTGTTCTGTGCAATAATATTTGACAAAGAAATCACTTTACAATAATATCATTATTGATGGTGTCCATTGCTGCTTAATTATGCCAACTAATAGTTAATGCTAAACTACTGGTTTTCCATAGCTTACAAATTAACATGAGTCACCAGCACTGACAATGATACTTATTAAAATATTAATATCTCTCCTAACCTGCTCTTTCTTATTCTTTTTTATGAATTAACAATTTATGATATATTCTCAATTTGAACAATTCATAAAGCTAAGTGGTTGGAATAATCTTCAATAACAAATATCTGTGAACTGTTTTTGAATAAATCTGTTAATTTGCAGGCTTTTTATTATGGACACCCTTATAGGGTGCTCACAACTAAATCTGAACACCAAAGTAAATAACTGCCAATATTATAACATCAGAGTTGATGCCACCAACAAGCCAACCAACAATGTCAGCAAAAGAACAAATGCGGCAGGCAATTTTGCAAGCAGAAAACTCCCGCGATCAGTAATTAATAATAACTAAGACATTTCTTTTCACAGAGTTGAATGAAGGCCAAATATGGGCCAGGACCATAGAGATAATGCCCCTGCTATTCTTCAGCTCGTACAATGACCAATCCTTTACCCAAAAGAGCAGATGAAGTCTTACTTTAAAATCTCATCTGAAAAGCAATGTGACTGAAAATTTAACTCTAAATCCAATTTAATGTGAGAATCACTAAAGCAAACATTTGAAGCAACTCACCTGCACTTGGCAATGACAAAACAGAATGCTGAACAATAAAACGCAAACAACAGGAATTCTGCAGATGCTGGAAATTCAAGCAATACGCATCAAAGTTGCTAGTGAACGCAGCAGGCCAGGCAGCATCTCTAGGAAGAGGTACAATTGACGTTTCAGACCGAGACCCTTACGAAGGGTCTCGGCCTGAAACGTCGACTGTACCTCTTCCTAGAGATGCTGCCTGGCCTGCTACGTCCACCAGCAACTTTGATGTGTGTTGCTGAACAATAAAAAAGTGGATTGAAAATCAGAAAACTGAAAACAAAATCAAATTAGTTTTGGATTAATGAACAAAACCAATGAAAGAAACAAATGGAAAGGATATGAAACACAATATCACAGGTTAGAATCAGTGTGATGTTATGAGAGGAACAGTGTATCACAAACTCATTAGATTTTTTAAACATACTGATTAATAAAGGGAAAGTATCTGTAAATTGAACACCAATTTCTGTGCTAACTTTTTGCTTGAGATCTGATAAAATTTTGAACAGTTTGCTAATGCAAAGACCAGAGCTCACAGGATTGCAGGTGATGGTTCTTATATTTGGATCTGATCAGACATCAAAATGAATACAAATGGGAAATGCTGAAAATAATCAGCAGATCTGGTAATATTTTGGAGAGAATTTCAGGTCAATATCCTTACAACAGAACCAGCAGAAAGATAGGAGGGGTGGAAAGAACAAACAAAATATCTGTTATACTTTGGAGCCAAGAGAGACTGAACTACATGGAGAGATAGCATTGAAGGCTTGTTAATTACAGCTGTTGTGTCTCTATCTGTTCTAGAGATCAAGGAAGACATAGAAAGGCTGAGGAAAAAACTCTGGAATTATTAAACGTAGAACACTACAGGTTGCTGGAAAATGAAAGAGAAAATGCTGGAAATATGACATCTGTGGGGAGATGCAGATTTCCACAACTGCAGTATTTATAGTACTTATAATTCCAACAGTTTTTCCTTCTCCTGTGCTCATCCAACTCTGTACATTCCTACAAATAAAAACTTAACTCCTCTCATATTACAACATCATCTTTTTGTATCATTCAATTTCTCTGGTCTGTACCAAACATTTGTTTCCCCTCTCCGCCCCCCCCCCCACCCCACCACACACACAACCTCTCACCAACTTCCTCCTCTGCAACTTCAAACATTCTTTCTGACTCTGATGAAAGGTCATTGACCTGGAACATTAACTCTGTTTCACTCTCTGCATAAGTTTTATGTTAATGCCTGATCTTCATTGAAAGTTAGAGGTTTATCTGTTCTTTATCAAGTTTACTGATGATGCAAACTTGGGTAGAAGTGGAAATCAGGGTGTAAAGAAATACAGAATGGTGGAAGATGGTGTATTCTAATTTGGAATATATTCACTTCAGTGCACATTTGCACAATCAACTCTCAGTGGCCGCTTTATTAGATACACCTTTAAAAGTGAGTTAGGTATGGCCCTTGTGGCTAAAGGGATCGGGGGTATGGAGAGAAGGCAGGTACAGGGTTCTGAGTTGGATGATCAGCCATGATCATACTGAATGGCAGTGCAGGCCCGAAGGGCCGAATGGCCTACTCCTGCACCTATTTTCTATGTTTCTATGTTACACCTGCTCATTAATGCAAATATCTAATCAGCCAATCATGCGGCAGCAATTCAATGCATAAAAGCAGGCGGACATGGTCAAGAGGTTGACTTGTTGCTCAGGCCAAACATCAGAATGGGGAAGAAATGTAATCTAAGTGACTGACCATGACAGACTGTTGGGGCCAGACAGGGTGGTTTGAGCATATCAGAAACTGCTGACTTCCTGAGATTTTCATGCACAACACTCTCTGGAGTTTACGGAGAATGGTGTGAAAAATCATCCAGTGAGCGGCAGTTCTGTGGGTAAAAATACTTTGTTAATGAGGGAGGTCAGGATACAATGGCCAGACTGGTTCAAGCTGACAGTAAGGCAACAGTAACTCAAATAATCATGCATTACAATAGTGGTGTGCAGAAGAGCATCTCTAAATGCCCAACATGTCAAACCTTGAAGTGGATGGGCTGCAGCAGCAGACGACCGCACCAGCTTCCACTCCTGTACCTAATAAAGTGGCCATGGAGTGTAGATAATGCACGTACAATGGTGTTGATGTTTTTGTGCTGAAATCTGAAAGCTCAAACTGTTCACCCACCTGTCACGTGCACCAGGGATCATTTGCAGTAGCCAAATAGAGGTAATTTACAACCAGCACGCCTTTGGAATGTAAAATGAAACCACGACAGCTATGGGACCCTCACATGGTCACAAGGACAATGTGAACTCCATGCAAACAATGCCAGAGGTCAAAATCGAAACCAAGTCTTTGAAGCTGCAAAGATAGATGCAGCACTGTGTTGCTCTTGGTTGTATATTTGGCTATAATCTCTGTTAAAGAGTACTATAATAACATGCCTGCAGAAAAAATATAATCTTATTTTCCAGGAGGGCTACGTGAAAGCAAATAAGTATCGTATTTCCTGCAGTCACCTAAATATTACCAGACATTCATAACGTCTAATATTAAATAAGACCATAGGATCATAAGACATAGAAGCAGAATTAGGCCAGTCTGCTCCACCATTTGATCATGGCTGATCCATTTCCCTCTCAACCACATTCTCCTGCCATCTCCCCGTAACCTTTCATGCCTGAAGAATCCATCAACCTCGCCTTAAGTACACATAATGTCCTGGCCTCCACAGCCATCTGTGGCAACGAGGTTCACAGATTCACCAGCCTCTGGCTAAAGAAATTCCTCCTCGTCTCAATTTGAAATGGACATCCATCTATTCTGAGGCTGTTCCTCTGGTTCTAGACTCCCCTATTATAGGAAACATCCTCTTCAAAACAACTCTATCCAGGTCTTTCAACATTCATAAGGTTTCACTGAGATCCTCCCTACATTCTTTTAAATTCGAGCGAGTACAGACCCAGAGCCATCAAATGCTCTTCATATAAGCCTTTCATTCGTGGAATAATTTTGTGAACCTCCTTTGTACCCCCTCCAATGTCAGTGCACCCTTTCTTAAATAAGGAGTCCAAAACTGCTCACAATATTCCAAGTAAAGCCTCACCAGTACCTTATAAACATTACATTCTTGCTTTTATATTCTAGTCCTCTTGAAATGAATGTTAACATTGCACTTGCCTTCCGTACCACTAACTCAATCCACAAGTTAACTTTTAGGAAATCCTGCATGAGAACTTCCAAGTCCCTTTGCACCTCAGATTTTTTAATTTTCTCCCCATTTAGAAAGTTGTGTACGATTTTATCAAAGAGTATGACCATACACTTCCTAACACTGTATTCCACGTGCCACTACTTTGCCTGTTTTCCTAATCTGGCTGTCCTCCCTGCTTCCTCAACACTACCTACTCCTCCTCCTTTCTTTATATCTTCCACAAAGCCATCAATTCCACCATCCAAATTATTAACATACAATGTAAAAAGAAGTGGTCCTAACACTAACCCCTGTGAAACGCAACTAGTCACCAGCAGCCAATCAATAAAGGCTCCCTTTATTCCAATTATTTGCCTCCTGCCAATCAGCCAATGCTCTATCTATGTATCTTTCCTGTAATACCATGGGCTCTTAACTTGCATAGCAGCCTCGTGTGTAGTACCTTCTGAAAATCCAAGCACACAGCATCCACCTATTTTTCTTTGTCTGACTGTTATTTCTTCAAAGAATTCCAAAAGATCTGTCAGGCAAGATTTTCCCAAAAGGAAACCATGCTGACTTTCATCTATTTTACTACATCCCTCCAAGTACCCCAAAACCACATCCTTAACAATCGACTCCAACATCTTCCAGACCATTGAGATCAGCTTATATGGTCTATAATTCCCTTCTTGAATTTGCAATTTACCATTCCTCCAAAACCATGCCAGAATATGGTGATTCATGAAAGATCATTACTTATGCCTCCATAATCTCTTCATCTACCTCTTTCAGAACCCTAGGGTGCAGTCGATCTGTTCCAGGTGACTTATCTACCTTCAGACCTTTCAATTTCCCAAGCACCTCCCTAGTAATAGCAACTGCACTCACTTCTACCCCAATACTCTAGAACTTCATTCATACTGTTAGTGTCTTCCATAGTGAAGACTGATGCAAAATACTTATTCAGTTTGTCCGCCAATTCCTTGTCCCCTTTTAGTACCTCTCCAGTGTCATTTTCCAGCAGTCTGATACCTACTCTTGTCTTTCTTTTACTTTTTATATATCTGAAAAATCTTTTGATTGATGTATATATATGTAAGGGGTTTCTTCTTTTATGTTACTGCGTATGTTAATCAAAATGGCTTCTTTGTTATGTTAATCTTTTATGGTACTGCGTATGTTAATTAAAATGGCTTCTTTGTTATGTTAAATGCTGAGAACGCTCTCTAGCTAGCAGTTTGTTTGGGTTATATTATTGATAATAGAGCAAATGAACCAATGGGTTTCCATGTTATTCTTTCTTGGGGTGTTATACTGTCTCATATGGCTGGGAAACGGGGTTTTGGCAGGGAGTTGGAGGAGAGACCGGGAGGACGACGGACGTACTGGGTTTTGGCGGGGAGTTGGAGGAGAGACCGGGAGGATGACAGACGTACTGGGTTTTGGCGGGGAGTTGGAGGGGAGACCGGGAGAACGATGGACGTACTGGGTTTTGGCAGGGAGTTGGAGGGGAGACTGGGAGGACGACAGACGTACTGGGTTTTGGTGGGGAGTTGGAGGGGAGACCGGGAGGACGACGCACGTACTGGGCTTTGGTGGGGAGTTGGAGGAGAGACCGGGAGGACGACGGACGTACAGGGAGTGCTCTGCTCGATCACTTCGGGCGGGGAGTTGGAGGGGAGACCAGGAGGACGACGGACGTACTGGATTTTGGCGGGGAGTTGGAGGGGAGACCGGGAGGACGACGGACGTACTGGGTTTTGGTGGGGAGTTGGAGGGGAGACCGGGAGGATGACGGACGTACTGGGTTTTGGTGGGGAGTTGGAGGGGAGACCGGGAGGACAACGGACGTACTGGGTTTTGGCGGGGAGTTGGAGGGGAGACCGGGAGGATGACGGACGTACTGGGTTTTGGCGGGGAGTTGGAGGAGAGACCAGGAGGACGACGGACGTACTGGGTTTTGGCGGGGAGTTGGAGGGGAGACCGGGAGGACAACGGACGTACTGGGTTTTGGGGGGGAGTTGGAGGAGAGACCGGGAGGACGACGGACGTACTGGGTTTTGGGGGAGCGTTGGAGGAGAGACCGGGAGGACGATGGGCGTACTGGGTTTTGGGGGGGAGTTGGAGGAGAGACCGGGAGGACGACGGACATACGGGGAGTGCTCTGCTTGATCACTCCGGGTGGTCCCAGGCTGCGAGTCAAAGGGGTCAGAGTGGATCGCAGAGGGAAGAAAGGAGGTCCTGAGTTCCAACGTGTGCACGAAGAAATTGAACTTTGATAAGTCTGGCACCTTTTTCATTCCTTTTTGTATCGTACCTCTATTAATCTCATAGTCTTAGTAATATCTATAAAGTGTAATCGGTAAAACGTACAGTGTGTGCTGGCTGATGATTGATGTTTGAAGCCGAATCAGGTGGCATTTGTACAGCAACCGACATCACCGGGAGACAAGGTGGGCGACGGAGGGGGTTTCCCCTACAGAAATACGAGCCAATATCACTGAGCGTTACATATATATATATAGGCATCTGTTAGTCTTGTGAGACCATGGATTTGTGCCTTGGAAGGTTTCCAGGGCGCAGGCCTGGGCAAGGTTGTATGGAAGACCGGCAGTTGCCCATGCTGCAAGTCTCCCCTCTCCATGCCGCCGATGTTGTCCAAGGGAAGGGCACTAGGGCCGATACAGCTCGGCACGAGTGTCGTCGCAGAGCAATGTGTGATTAAGTGCCTTGCTTAAGGACACAACACGCTGCCTCAGCTGAGCCTCGAACTAGCGACCTTCAGATCACTAGACCAACGCCTTAACCACTTGGCCATGCGCCAACACTCTTTTGATATCCCCTTTGATATCATTGGCTAGAATAACTTCATATTTCCTTTTTCCCCGCTTTATGGCCTTTTTAGTTGCCTTCTGTTGGTTTTTAAAAGCTTCCCAATCCTCTAACTTCCCACTAATTTTTGCTCTATTATATGCTTCCTCTTTTAATTTTTGTTGATTTTGACTTCCCACGGTTTGTATTCCTGCCTTTAGAATACTTCTTCTTTAGGATGTATCTATACTGCACCTTCCAAATTGCTGTCAGAAACTCCAGCCATTGCTGCTCTGGCATCAGCCCTGCTGGTGTTCCCTTCCAATCAACTTTGGCCAGCTCTTCTTCCCTCTGTAATTCCCTTTACTCCACTGTACTGATACATCTGACCTTAGCTTCTCCATCTAAAATTGCAGAGTATATTCCATCGTATTATGATCACTACCTCCTGAGGGTCCCTCTACATTCAGCTCCCTAATCAAATCCAGCTCATTACACAACATCCAAACTAGAATAGCTGCTCCTCTAGTGGGCTCAACCACAAGCTGCTCTAAAAAAAAATCATTTCATAAGCATTCTACAAATTCTCTCTCTTGGGATCTAAATCAGGACCAACCTAATTTTCCCTATCTACCTCATATTGAAATACCCCATGACTATTGTAACATTGCCCTTTTGACATGCATTTTCTATCTACAGCTGTAATTTGTAACCCTCATACTGGCTACTGTTTGGAGGCCTGTATACAACTCCCAACAGGGTCATTTTAAACTTGCAGTTTCTTAATTCTACCTACAAGGACTCTACATCTTCCAATCCTATGTCACCTCTTTCTAAGAATTTGATTTAATCTTTTCTCGGCAGAACCACCACACCCCCTCTGCCCACCTGCCTGTCCTTTCAATACAATGTGTATCCTTGGACATTAAGCTCACAAGTATAATCTTCTTTCAGCCATGACTCAGTGATGCCCACAACTTCACATGTGCCAATCTCAAAATGTGCTACAAGGTCATCTACTTTATTTCATATACTGCGGGCATTCAAATATAACACCTTCTGTGCTGTATTCATCTTCCTTTTCGATTTTGACCCCCGTTACACTGCAACTCATTCCACTAACTGCAATTTTGCCCACTCATCTGACCATCTTTACTCACTACACATTGCCTCTGCTTGTAAACTAACAGCCCAATCACCCTGGTTTCCAACTGCCTGCTAAATTAGTTTAAACCCTCCCCAACAGTTCTAGTAAACCTGCCTACAAAGATATTGTTTCCCCGCCCCCCACTGGGTTCAGGTGTAACCTGTTCCTTTTGTACAGGTCATAACTTCCCCAGAAGAGATCACAATGATCCAGAAATCTGAAACCCTGCTCTCTGCACCAGTTCCTCAGCCACACATTCATCTGCCAAATCAGTATCCAAAGCAGTACTTCTTATTATTGAGGGGCACGGCCCCAGGGGACTCTACACTGGCTGTCAATTTCCTTTCCCTCTCCTGACAGTCACCCAAGTACCTGCCTCCTGCAACATAGGGATGACTCCCACCCTACCTGCCACATCTTCAGTTTCCAGTATGAGCCAAAGGTCACCAAGCTGCAACTCCAGTTCCTCGGAGGAGCTGCAGCTCGGTGCACCTGGTGCAGATGTGAAACCGAGAGGCTGGAGGCCTCCCAGAATTCCAAATTCTTACAGATGAAGAATAATGAAGAAGCTTACCAGTTATGTACCTCACCCAAGCTAAAGCTTCCCACTCTAACAATGTTCCACTCACACAATAGTCACACTGCTTGTCCCACCTTATTTTTATTTGCCCTTGCCAATAAATCACTACTTGATTGGACTGCTGGAAAACACCAAAAGCCTGCAAACACTCTTTTTCCAAATCCCATTCGAGGACCTGTGAGTTGCCTCCACTCTTGTTTCTGATTTGATTGAGCCGCCGGAAAAATCTAATACAATTTTTCATTAGAAGGGTATTGTCCGCCACCTGGCATCAGAAAATCACTCCATCTATACAGTAAGCAAATACTTAATTCAATAGATAGGTTTTAACGACAAGAAAGACAAAGGTGAGAAGAAAATCCAATTTTTAACACTTTAGCAGCCAAGCTATGGGTGCCAAAGATGAAGCAAAGAAATTCAAGGGAACAGAAGACACCAGAAAAGGAGGAAAGTAGAGATCCCCAAGCATTGCAGGATTGGAGGAGATTACAAAGGAAGAAAGTTGGAAGTCTAAAGAGGAACTTGAAAGCCCAGATGGAAACATTAAAAATATTGAAGATGGAAGCATGCATTATTTTAGCTCATCATCGACCTGGTTCAAAAATATAGATTACAGTACTGTGGCGTTCTAAGGTTTGTCATTTCATTGGTAATTTAATTTTAAAGCCACAAAGTGCTTTGTTTCTTGAAAGTGGACATATTCAGCAGATAGGCTGTATTTAATTTGCATGTAACATTTACAACTGTTTGCCCAGAAATGTGTACACTGTTAACAAACTTGATATGCACAGTTACACGATCATTCTGCCAGGCAATTGTCGATTACCACTTCAATGCTCAGTAATGATCATTTGCATTTTGCCATTACTACAGTATTTGTATCATTTTCAAAACAGAAGAACCTTTTTAGAGATAATATAAATGTCATGTTATATTACATTTTATTTATTAGACACATTAACTTACAAAAATTACATAAATAGAAAAGCAGATACAGAATAATTGCTTTAATAAGATATCCATGAGGCCCATAAACCTGTGCTGACAAGCTATCTATTTTACATTGATTTTTTAAAATCTCTGAACCACTTCATTTCTTTGTCTGTTGGCTGAATTTCCTTTTGAGTTAAAAGACTGAGTTAAGACATCTGTTTATGGAATTGTGCCTTAAATAATGAGACATATAGCAACAAATTAACTGCTGGATTGCACTTTATGACATTGTCATCAACCATATCATGCAGGAAGAAGCCTACGACAGTCAAATATACCTGTAGCTCAGATGACATCACACCACGCCAGATCAGCGGTAATCAAAAATAGTAGAGCTACTAGGACTTGATGTTCCAATCCCTATGGTAAGTTGGCACAGATGCTAGACACTTGAACAAAACAAACATATAGGAAACACCCAGCAGGTCAGGCTACATATGTAGAGAGAGAAACAGTCAATGTTTCAAGTCTATTGAAAAGTAAGAGATAAAACAATAAAGGTAAAGTTGAAACTGCTAACTGAAGTTAAGCCTGCTGGCCAGGTTGAATTTGTTTATTACTAACTATGATAAAATTCAACAAACTCAGATGTTAACTCAGTTCCTCTGCCCGTAGTGGCTGCCTGACCCACCGATTTTTTTGAAATGTTGGTACCAGCAGTATAGCAACATTAGTAAAGGATTAAAAGTACTCTGCTTCTGTCCCCTGGTAGTTAACGGATCCTAAGCACAATGCAAAGTGTTAAAAAAAGAAAGATCTTATATCATCTTTGAAATAAATCTAACAATGAAAATAAGAGTAACATTCAGTATCAATGAACATTCACATTAATTAACCATTTGAGCAGCACAGCTTTGGACTGTAGCTTCTGCTTTTCATGGCTGGAGCAACAAACTTAATCGGTTTTGCAGTCTTGACGTCACAAGACAAAACGCTTGTAGGGACTCATATAATGCACAAGCTGGAGCCTTAATGCAGCCCCATCCCGGACTCCCATACACTCCAATGCCTGACTCTCACTGCCAATCTACCTGCTCCATCCAGAACCTGCTTACTGTCAGGAGTTCCACCCTTATCAAAGCTAGACAGACAGCAATGAAGGAGAGGATACAATGCCAGAGAGAGAAGGGGAGAGACCAGAAAGGAAAAAGGAGGGAAGAGATGGCATGAATATATAGAATAAGATTCATTCCCAAGCTCTCTCACCTTCAGCTTATTTCTCTGAAAGCCAGGCTTGGTTTGATTCACTGCCCACTTTCAAGGAAATGGCTTGGGGCAGTAGCCAACCTTTAGATACACCCAGTGCTCCCCTATCTGTTTTCTTTGTCCTCTGTTCTCCCCCTCTTTTCACTGCCTCCTCCCTCTATTCCTTTCCTTCTTCCCTTTGCACTTTCACACTCTCTCCTTACTGCCCAACCATACCATCCCAAAGCTGCCAGCACTTCCCACCTACACCTTTTCCATAACCAACCATTACTCTGTCTCTACCATCAGCACTTTCTCTCCATTCCCGCTATCCCCACCATTGTTTCTCTCTCTATTTCCATCATTTGTCCCTCTCACTCCATCACTACCCCTACTGTTCCATCTCTACCTACCTCCACATGACTCCTCCTCTCCACCACATAATTTTAAGGTGAGAGGTAGGAGATTTAAAGGGAATCTTGGGTGAAAGTTTAATTACAGAGAGAGTGGCTGAAGTCTGAAACATACTGTTAGGGGGGTGGTGGAATCAAATACATACTGCATTAAATAGATATTTAAAGAGTATTCGAGAGTATGCATTATGATCAGAGATTAAGGGAGCAAGGGCTTTACTCTTTGGGGAAGGAGAATGAGAGGAGACATGATAGAGGTGTACAAGATAATAAGAGGAATAGATAGAGTGGATAGCCAGCGCCTCTTCCCCAGGGCACCACTGCTCAGTACAAGAGGACATGGCTTTAGGGTAAGGGGTGGGAAGTTCAAGGGGGATATTAGAGGAAGGTTTTTGGTGCGTGGAATGCACTGCCTGAGTCAGTGGTGGAGGCAGATACACTAGTGAAGTTTAAGAGACTACTAGACAGGTGTATGGAGGAATTTAAGGTGGGGGCTTATATAGGAGGCAGGGTTTAAGGGTTGGCACAACATTGTGGGCTGAAGGGCCTGTACTGTGCTGTACTACTCTGTGTTCTATGTTCTATAAACACTTAAATAGGCAAAGTATATGCCACAGTAGCACAGCGGTTAGCATGACGCTATTACAGCTCGAGGTGTTCCGGAGTTCGCAGTTCAATTCTGGCACCATTCTGTGAAGAGTCTCTGTACACCCTCCCCATTGAAGCACCTTCAATAACTCCAAAAGACTGGGGTTTGGTAAAATACTGAAAGGCTTTTATTCGCTGTACAATACGACCTCCACGGTGAGTGTCTGCCCCCGGACTGAGGGGGAGGGGGCAAGGCGAAACCTTTATACAGGACTCTGTGGGAGGAGCCACAGGGGCAGTCAGCAGAGGGGCGTGCCCAGACAGTTAACCCAGTTACAATATGTATACATGGTTTACCACACCCATGGAACACGTGCATTTTTCCTGGGTGCTTCGGTTTCCTCTGCGAGACCAAAGACGTCACGGGTAGGTTAATTGGTCGTTGTAAACTAGGTAAGGATCAATCAGATTTGTCGGGGGTTGCTGGGGCAGCATGCCTCGCAGGCCCAAAAAAGCCTACTCTGCACTGTGCCGCTATTTTAATGAATAAACAGATAGATAAATAAATAGAGAGATAGATAGATAGATAGACAGAAAGATAAAGGATACAGTCTTAATGCAGAGAAATGTGTTGTGTAGATAGGCAAGAAGGTTGACATGGACAAGTTGAGCCCAAGGTCCCATTTCAGTGCTGTACAACTTTATGTTTAGTTAGTTAGTGATGTTTAGTTAGTGCTTACCTTTTGTTTTAATTTCAAATATTGATATTCCACTTTTATTTAAAATGATATTAAAACCACAATTAACATGATCACTTTGGAAATCATTTACAGTATCTTATGATTAATTTTATCATTAAAAAACTAATAAAAAGTTATGTTCATGATTGTTGTTTAAACTGCAAGATTTTTAAATTACTCAACAGTCCTAATTATAATATGAAAATGTTGATAAGTTCATGCTATATCACCATAAAGTTAGCAATTAATTTTAAAAATTAATCACTTTTTTAAAATCACTCAGTAGCTCAAATTCCAGTTATAACATTAAAGATGTTAATAATGTTATATTTTATCATGTCAATAATGAACACTGAAAATTATGGAATTTGTTTTTGCAGAGTTCTTTTATTAAACTAATAACTTACTCTTTCATTTTTATACTATAATTTTAGATTGTGGGTGCAGGTCATTCCTGCCCAATCAGCACCAATTAGAGTTCCCCTGAAAACTCCCAATGTCCATCAACTTCATCCACCCCAAGTTACCTCGAACATTTTACATTCAGTTCCCTTCATGTGTCCCTTCACCTGATCCAAGTGGCTCCAGTGAACTTTTCACACGAGCGGCAGACACGAGCTCGCAGAAGAAATATTGATGTTATTATTCCCTGTTTGAGTTAGCCCAATGAGTTCCATTGATTTCCAGTGAAATTTTAAATATATATATATTTTCTGTGTCCCAGGTGTTGCTGAATGCTTCTGAATGTCATAGTTTTTCAGCAACATTTGATGGCCACGATCATGCTGACAGATCAGGAACATGAGATGGGCATGGGACTGCAATATCTATCACAGTAACTCTGTGAGTCCAGCCAGCTGTCTGCACTGAAATAGAAGTGACACTGCATTGGACCACACCTATGTCAAGCTCCCACAAAATTAAGAGTGAAAGTAAGCTACCAAATCCTTCAAGATTGCACTGCCAGTTAATAAGATTATGGCTGATCAAAATACTCCAGTAGTTTTGTCAAACATAATATCTCTTCCAGACTTCATCTATTACTGTTGATATTTCCCTAGTGTCCTGTTAACTCAACATTTATAATAGTTTCCAGTCCAATTCCCCTGTAAAGCTCATCAGCTTGTAGTTTTCTGCTTTCTCACTTCTTCCTTTTCTACAGTGTTGTTAGTTTATGGTACCCTGCAGGCCGTAGCACTCAATCCACAATTTTCACAATTTTGAAATGATAACAATGCATTCATTATCTTCACAACTACCTCCTCTCGTCCTTCAACTTAGTCAATCTTTCCTTAACATTGTATTCTGAGACCCTGGGTTACCTCCGCCACGCCTTCAGAGCGTAATGTATCAAAAAGTCATTGTTAAAGAGAGAATGCTGAACCTACAGAATGCTAATTCCAAACAACAGTTAAAATAATCCACTAGGTTTTACAATGCCCTTCTTACACACATTCATTTCTCTTTTTGGCAATGTTTCACATTTGCTGGAGACATTTACTGGGTGGGGAATGATATCCATAAGACTATAAAATATAGGAGCAGAATTAGGCCATTTGGCCCATCAATTCTGCTCTGCCACTTCATCATGGTTAATCTAAAATTTCCTCTCAGACCCAGTCACCTGCCTTTTCCCAGTACCCCTTCATGCCCTGACTAATCTAGACTCTGACATACAGACTTGGCCTCCACAGCTGCCTGTGTCAAAAAATTCCACAGATTCACCATTCTCTGACTAAAGAAACTCCTCCTCATCTCTGTTCCAAAAGGGTGGCCTTCTATTCTGAGGCCGAGTCCTCTGGTTTTAGACTCTCCCAGCACAGGAAACATCTCCACAACCACTCTATCAAGGCCTTCCACTATTCAATAGGTTTCAATTAGGCCACCCCTTATTTTTATGAATTCTAGTGAATACAGGTCTCGAGCCATCAAATGTTCTTCATATGACAAGCCGTTCAATCCTAGGAACATTTTTGTGAACCTCCTTTGAACCTGCTCAAGTTTCAGAACATCCTTTCTAAGATAAGGGGCCCAAACCTGTTCACAATACTCCAAGTGAGACCGCACCAGTGCTTTATAAAGTCTCAACATTACATCCTTGCTTTTATATTTCAGTCTTCTTGAAATAAATGCCTTCCTCACCACAGACTCGACCTGCAAATTAACCTTTAGGGAATTCTGCACAAGGGCTCCCAAGTAATCTTTGTGCCTCAGTTTATGTATTTTCTCTCTATTTAGAAAATAGTCAACCCTTTCATTTCTTCTACCAAAGTGCATGACCATACACTCCCAACTCTGTATTCCATCTGCCATTTCCTTGCCCAATTTCCTCATCTAAGTCCTTCTGTAGCCTCTCTACTTTCTCAAAACTACCTGCCCCTCCACTTATCTTAAAATCACCTCCAAACTTTGCAACAGAGCCATCAATTCCATCACACAAATCATTGACATATAACCTAAAAATAATTGGTCCCAACACAGACTCCTGTGGAACACCACTAGTCACCGGCAGCCAACCAGAAAAGGTTCTCTTTATTCCCACTCTTTGCCTCCTGCCGATCAGTCACTGCTTTATCCGTGCTGGAATCTTTCCTGTAATACCATGGGCTCGTAGCTTGTTAAGCAACCTCATGTATGGCACATTGTCAAAGGCCTTCTGAAAATCCAAGTATACAACGTCACCAATTCTCCTTTGTCTACCCTGCTTGTTATTTCTTCAAAGAATTCCAACAGATTTGTCAGGGAAGATTTTCCCTTGAGGAAACCATGCTGATTATGGCCTATTTTATCATGTGTCTCCAAGTACCATGAGAACTCAACCTTAATAATTGATTCCAACAACTTCACGACCACTGAGGCCAGACTAACTGGCTTATAGCTTCCTTTCTTCCGCCTCGCTCCCTTCTTGGAGAATGGAGTGACATTTGTAATTTTCTAGTCTTCTGGAACCATTCTAGAATCTACTGATTCTTGAAAGATCATTACTAACACCTCCACAATCTCTTCAGCCACCTCTTTCAGAATCTTGGGCTATACACCATCTGGTCCAGGTGACTTATCTACTTCCAGGCCTTTCAGTTTCCCCAAGAACCTTCTCTCTAATAATGGTAACTTCACATAATTCATGAATCCTGACACCTGGAACTTCCACCATACTGCATCCACAATGAAGACTGATGCAAAATACTTACTCAGTTTATCCGCCATTTTGTTGTCCCCCATTACTACCTCTTCAGCATTGTTTTATAGTGGTACAATATCCACTCTCGCCTCTCCTTTACATTTTATATATCTGAAGAAAGTTTTGGTGTCCTCTAACTGCAATACTGTAGAATGTCACTCAGTCTGTCAGTGACCAATGTTTGGTGTCAATGTAAAAGATCTTAGAAGAATATTACCTAAGAAACTGAATTTTTAAATTGTGGCTTGACAGTACAAAACAAAAAGGAGAAATTATGTAAATACATTTAAAATATCTAGTTCTAAAGAATATCACATCACATGTATTTAACCTAAGTGTTCTTGGAGCTGTACTCTTACAGGCAAGTGGAGATTACTATGTCACACTCCTTACTCGTGCCTTGGAAAAAGTGAAACTAATTTTGGGAATTTGACAGAGAGTCACCAGCCTCAGGGTACCCATTCTCTTTACTGTCCTTGTTGCCACATCAGATCAAACATCAGAATGAGGAAGAAATGTGATCTAAGAAACATGGAATAATTGTTGGTTCCAGATGGAGTGGTTTGAGTATCTCAGAAAATGTTGATCTCCTGGAATTTTTACGCACAACAGCCTTGAGCATTTACAGAGAATGGTGCAAACAGAAACATCCAGTGAGCAGCAGTTCTGTGTGTGAAAACACCCTGTCAAACCACACATTACAACCGTGGTTTGCAGAAGAGCGTCACTGAAACGCATAACTTGTCAAACCTTGAAGTGGAAGGACTACAGCAGCAGAAAACCACAAACATACACTCAGTGGCCACTGTGTGTATGTAGCCACTGCAGCTGAGTTTATGGTCATTGACAACTTCCAGGATCTCGATGATGAGAAATGCTTAGTATAGTTAGATCATTACTCTGAAGAAGCAGCCAACCATTGCATTGCACATTTGTTCCATAAGTTACCAGACCATGCTTAAATGTTGGATAGGATTTTTTTTTTAAGCATACTCTCACCAACAGCCCCTTCATTTTCTCGAGTTCTGAATGAAATGGACCATTGAGGAAACATCCTCGTTCTGTCATTATGGTTGCGGATAGATTCCCACTAGAGATGGTTGGGTTTAGAATACAACCATAGGAAACACAGGTTTCCAGGCCAGTTACTCTCAATGACCACTATTTCATCAGTAAGTTATCCCCACTACAACCCTTACCTGACTCTGCCACCTCTCACATTCTCTTCACCTTAAAATACAGAGAATGCAAAATCGACCTGTTTTCCCTCTTTTCCAGTTCTGATGAAGGGCTTCAACTCGAAACTTTAATTCTGTTTCTCTTTCCTGACCTGCTGAGAATTTCAAACATCTTCTGTTTTTATTTCATCTCTGGATTTCAAGCCCTAAAGAGCAAGACTGTAAAAGTTGAGTCATCAGGGGAAAAACCCAAATTAAGTGTGAGTAAGTAGTTTATTGGTAAGTCTGTCTCCTGTTGATAACTGCCATCGTTACTGCTGTCAATTGAGGACAGACTGATGTGCAGAAATTTGCCATTAGTTGCTTGATTTAAAGCAGGGGTTCCCAACTTTTTTCATGCCATGAACCCCACATTGGGAACTCCTGGTCTAAAGGAAAATACAGTAGCAACTGCAGATTATTAGATTAGATTATGAGAACACTCAGTCCTCTTTTATTGTCATTTAGAAATGCATACATGCATTAAGAAATGATACAATGTTTCTCCGGAGTGATATCACAGAAAACAGGACAAACCAAAGACTAACACTGACAGAACCACATAATTATAACATATAGTTACAGCAGTGCAAAGCAATACCATAATTTGATGAAGAACAAACCATGCCCACAGTAAAAAAAAAGTCTCAAAGTCCCCGAGTTGATCGACTCCCGAGTCCTCGATAGCAGGCGGCAAAAGGGAGAAACTCCTTGCCATAAACCTCCAGGCACCGTCAACTTGCCGATGTCTTGGAAGCAGCGGACCACGGCTGACACTGAGTCCGTCCATCCAAAAACTTCGAGCTTCTGACCAGCCCCTCCGATACAGCCTCCCAAGCGCCATCCTCTGCCGAGCGCCTTCGACCTAGCCCCGGCCGCTGAAACAAGCAAAGCCGAGGATTCGGGGCCTTCTGCTCTACTTCTTTACTCCACTTAGAAACCATAGAAACCATAAAAACTACAGCACAGAAACAAGCCCTTTGGCCCTTCTTGGCTGTGCCGAACCATTTTCTGCCTAGTCCCACTGACCTGCACACGGACCATATCCCTCCATACACCTCTCATCCATGTATCTGTCCAATTTATTCTAAAATGTTACAAAAGAACCCGCATTTACCACCTCGTCTGGCAGCTCATTCCATACTCCCACCACTCTCTGTGTGAAGAAGCCCCCCCTAATGTTCCCTTTAAACTTTTCCCCCCTCACCCTTAACCCATGTCCTCTGGTTTTTTTCTCCCCTTGCCTCAGTGGAAAAAGCCTGCTTGCATTCACTCTATCTATACCCATCATAATTTTATATACCTCTATCAAATCTCCCCTCATTCTTCTACGCTCCAGGGAATAAAGTCCTAACCTATTCAACCTTTCTCTGTAATTGAGTTTCTCAAGTCCCTGCAACATCCTTGTAAACCTTCTCTGCACTCTTTCAACCTTATTTATATCCTTCCTGTAATTTGGTGACCAAAACTGAACACAATACTCCAGATTCGGCCTCACCAATGCCTTATACAACCTCATCATAACATTCCAGCTCTTATACTCAATACTTCGATTAATAAAGGCCAATGTACCAAAAGCTCTCTTTACGACCCTATCTACCTGTGATGACACTTTTAGGGAATTTTGTATCTGTATTCCCAGATCCCTCTGTTCCACTGCACTCCTCAGTGCCTTACCATTAACCCTGTATGTTCTACATTGGTTTGTCCTTCCAACGTGCAATACCTCACACTTGTCAGTATTAAACTCCATCTGCCATTTTTCAGCCCATTTTTCCAGCTGGTCCAAGTCCCTCTGCAAGCTCTGAAAACCTTCCTCACTGTCTACTACACCTCCAATCTTTGTATCATTAGCAAACTTGCTGATCCAATTTACCACATTATCATCCAGATCATTGATATAGATGACAAATAACAATGGACCCAGCACTGATCCCTGTGGCACACCACTAGTCATAGGCCTCCACTCAGAGAAGCAATTCTCTACCAGCACTCTCTGGCTTCTTCCATTGAGCCAATGTCTAATCCAATTTACCACCTCTCCATGTATACCTACCGACTGAATTTTCCTAACTAACCTCCCATGCGGGACCTTGTCAAAGGCCTTACTGAAGTCCATGTAGACAATATCCACTGCCTTCCCTTCATCCACTTTCCTGGTAACATCCTCGAAAAACTCCAACAGATTGGTCAAACATGACCTACCACGCACAAAGCCATGTTGACTCTCCCTAATAAGCCCCTGTCTATCCAAATGCTTGTAGATTCTGTCTCTTAGTACTCCCTCCAATAACTTACCTACTACTGACGTTAAACTCACCGGCCTATAATTTCCCGGATTACTTTTCGATCCTTTTTTAAACAACGGAACAACATGAGCCACTCTCCAATCCTCCGGCACTTCACCCGTAGACAGCGACATTTTAAATATTTCTGCCAGGGCCCCCGCAATTTCAACACTAGTCTCCTTCAAGGTCCGAGGGAACACTCTCAGGTCCCGGGGATTTATCCACTTTAATTTTCCTCAAGACAGCAAGCACCTCCTCCTTTTCAATCTGTACAGTTTCCATGGTCTCACTACTTGATTCCCTCAATTCCATAGATTTCATGCCAGCTTCCTTAGTAAATACAGACGCAAAAAACCTATTTAAGATCTCCCCCATTTCCTTTGGTTCCGCACAAAGCCGACCACTCTGATCTTCAAGAGGACCAATTTTATCCCTTACAATCCTTTTGCTCTTAATATACTTGTAAAAGCTCTTTGGATTATCCTTCACTTTGACTGCCAAGGCAACCTCATGTCTTCTTTTTGCCCTCCTGAATTCTGTTCTGAATTCAATGTCCAGAAGCACAGTCAGCAAAATAACTGTGCCGTACATTTAACACAAGCATCAAAGAATATCGACCTTCAAATTTCTGCCTGTTCTATTGGCTTCTCAGAAGACAAAAAAAACTCCAAAATCAGTTTAACTTATTTTGCAACGTGTTAATACCTTTTCTTGTCGAAACTAGTGTGAAGAATTTACTTGATGCACTTCTTCGCTCTACCAGGTATTTCTGTCCAATTTACTTCTCTATGGACCCTTCTGGTCTGTAGAGTTGCCACTGCTTTGCAAACCAATAATAAAGCAAGTTAGTCTCATGGCTTTCAGCAGTTCACCATTTCAACTTTAAATAAGGACATTCAGAAAAAAAAACAGGGCAAATAATTTGAACACAGAAAGTACAGACAAAAGGGGAGTGATAGTAAGTGGAAGTTACATTTCTTTTGATTAAATGCTTGAAAAACTCAGCAAGTCAGACAGTAGGTGAAGCAGTTAAGATTTCAAGTCTAGGACCTTTCTTCAAAACTGAACAATTTATTTTCATGATGGTGATCAAAGGGTAAATACTATCAAGTACTGAATAGTTATATTGCTTTTCTTTGAGATGGTTCCAAGTGATCTTTTATGTCTATCTGGAATAATAATTTCAACTATTCAACTGACAGGCAACTCCACCTGCAATACAGCACCTTTCATTTCTGCATTGATTTATCTGATCATCTCTGGATTGAGTTTGATACCATACCTTACTGACTCAAATGTAATGACGTCCGTCTGTGGTTATATAAAAAATGGTCTTTGGGAACATACACAAGATGCTGGAGGAACTCTGAAGTTCAGGCAGCACCCACGGAAATGAATAAACAGTCAACATTTCAGGCCAAGACACTTCTTCAGGACTGGAAAGGAAGGGAGAAGACGCCAAAATAAGAAGGTAGGGAGAGGGAAAGATGGTTACCTGGAAGGTGATAGGTGAAGCCGTAAGGGTGGGAAGCCAGAAGAGCTGGAACTGAAGGAATCTAATAGAGAGTGGACTACAGGAGAAAGGGAAGGAGGAGGGGCAGCAGGGGGAGGTGATAGCCCAGGTAGAGAGGAGGTAAAAGGTCCAAGTAAGAAACAGAAGACGGACAGGTAGTGAATTTTCTTTTATCGGAAGGAGAAATTGATATTCATGCCTTTGGGTTGGAGGCTACCCAGACGGAAAAGGAGGTGTTGTTCCTCCACCCTGAGAGTGGCCTCATCGTGGCACCTGAAGAGGCCATGGACTGACATGTTGGAACAAGAATGGGAATCAATTAAAATGTAGGGCAACTGGGAAGTTCCACCTTTGGTAGTTTGAGTGGAGGTGTCCAATTAGGTGGTCCTCCAATTTACAATGGGTCTCACCAATGTAGATGAGGTTGGGATACAATAAATGAGCCCAGCAGATTCACAGGTGAAGTGTTGGCTCACCTGAAAGAACTGCTTGGGCTCTTGAATGAAAATGAGGGAGGAGGTGAATGAGCAGGTGTAGCACTTGGGCTGCTTGCAAAGATAGTGCTGGGAGGGAGATTAGTGGGGAGGGACGATGGACAAAGGAATCATGGAGGGAGCGATTCCTGTGGACAGCACAGAGTTGGGAGGAGACGGTAAGGATGTATTTGGTGGAAGGATCCCTTTGGAGATGGCGAACGTTGTGGAGAATGATGTGTCCAATGCCAAGGTTCATAGGGTGGTAGGTAAAGACAAGAGGAATTCTATCACTATTCAGGCGGCAGGAAGAAGGGATGAGCGCAGATGTCAGGGAAATACGGATGAGGGCAGCATTAATGGTGGAGGAAGAGGAACCTCATTCTTTAAAGAAGGATGATATCTCTGATGTCCTGGAAATGAAAGCATCATCCTGGGAACAGATGCAGCAGGATAAAAAGGGAATAACATTTTTATAGGAGACAGGTTGGGAAGAGGTATGGTCAAGATAGCCATGGGAATCAGTAGGTTTTTAAAAGGTGTTGGTCAACAGTTTTTCTCCAGAGATGGAGACAAAGAGACTGAGAAAAGAGGTGTCAGAAATGCACCAAGTGAATTTAAGGGCGGGGTGGAAGTTGGAGGCAAATTTGATGAAATTGACAAGTTCAGTACTGGTGCAGGGAGCAGCACCAATGCAGTCATCAACGTACTGCAGGACGAGTTGGGGAACGTTACAGGGAAAGGCTTGGAATATGGACAGTTCTAAGGTGATAGCCAACGAAAAGGCAGGCATAGCTGAGGTCCATGTGAGTATCCATGGCTACACCTTGGGTCTAGAGAAATAAGAAGGAGCTGAAGAAAAAAAAATTGTTTGAGGGCGAGGACTAATTCTGCCAGATGGAGGAGGATGGTGGTGGTGAAGGGGAACTGGTTGGTTCTTTTATTGAGAAAGAAGAAAGAAGTGGAGAGCTTTAAGGCCTTCTTGATGGGGGATAGAAGTGTATGTGTTTCTGGGCCTGTTAGAGACTGTGATTTACAGTTTGGAGATCGCTTGAGTGACCCAGCACTTTGCTGTCTCTGAGAAGATTCCAGGAAGTGCGTGCATACTCAGACAGCCTTGATGCAAAGGATCTTTGAGATGGGCGTGAGACAAAGTTTAACTCTATTTCACCAGTTAAAACGTCCATTAATCGTTGAATAAGGTGTCAAATAAAACTGAGATATCAAGTCTTCTGTGGAAGGCAAGCAAGAGTTCAGTGCTGACTGCCTTCCCTTCGATCGCTACCAAGAAGGAATCTGTGAGCAGCCTATCGCTGCGTGGCCTCTCTGCCTTCTGTGGTGTCCCTCTTTTTTGATGAATGTCGGTGATATCGATGGTAATATGCTTCTGTGTTTATGGATTGAGCTATTATGCTTGAGTGTGGACTTTTTCTGACGCATGGTTTTTATATTCTGTGTTTTTATTATCACCTGTTCCTTTTCTGTTTGGTTGTGTGAGGGGAGGGTGTTTGTGGGTTGATGTTCTGTTATGTTCTGTTAGATTTTTTGTGCAGGGCAGGGGATGTTTTCTGAGGTTCAATGTTCCTGTTCCATTTTGTGCAGGGGAATGGGGTTTTTGGGTTGATGATCAGGATGCCATTATTTTTTTATGTGGGGGGGGGAGGAATGGGTTTGACGTTTCTCTCTGAACGACTTTCATGCTCTTTCTTTGTTTCATTGCTGTCTGGAGAAGACACATTTCAGAGTTGTAAAGGGATACATGCTTTAATAATAAATGGACCTTTGAACTTCGAACCATGTCTGGACATCCATGATGAAAATTAGGCAGTCAGAGCCAGGGAATTGAAAGTTAGTAAGGAGATAGAGAGGAAATGCCAATGTACAGCACATCAGCAAAATTCAGTTTTAGCAATTGTATGAAGCGAATTCAATCATACCTGTTGCTTGACTGTTAGATTTTATTATGGAATAAACCAATTTATAAATTTAGACAAAGCTTCATGCACTAACTGAAGAAATACACATCTAACTCTGCCACACAACAAACAAACCCAGGTCAAACTAGTTTCCCAACTACACATGCCACCAGTCACTTAAGCCTTCAACCAACTTACAAAAGTTACTGGAACTAAACATTCATTTATGTACCCAAACCAAATTTGAAATTAGTATAGTGAAAAGATATAGTTTAAGGTTTTAGAAGCAAAAAGGTTAGTTCCCTGCTTTCCTTTCCAAATGAGTTAGTTAACAATGGACAACAATTTTTTTCGAAAATGTTGCTTCCTCGGAATTTTTTTTTAGTCTAGTTTTTTTTAGAAGCTGAACACAAATATAATTTCAGACTGCTCGTACCATGTAGGAATTTGAAGAAACAAGAAATTAACTTTTATTTATTATAATGCATAATGGTGCTGACGCTTTGCAATTGTTCAACTGAGCTAAAAATGTTTTGTTGATGATTTGTATTTCTACTCAGTGTCTGAGACATCTCGTTTAAGTGTCCAATAATAAACAACCTGTATTGTTGGATTCCAGTTGCCCTGATATTATTTCTCCATGACCACAATGTCCTGGTGAAACCTTTCACCATGTTCATCACGGACACCACCAAGATTTGCAGGGAAGAAGTCTAAATGGAAATGCAGAAAATGAACTTTTAGTGACATATTGCACTTCATAGTTTTGCATGCTTGAAGCATGTTGTCAACCAGCTGCACGCAGTTTGGTGATCTATAGTTGCCAAGAACATTTTCAATGACATCCTCGAATGTCTTCCATGCTATTTTCTCCAATCCCACTAGAAGTTCATTGAATTGTCTGTCATTGATGACCTGTTTGATTTGTGGACCAACAAAAATGCCTTTCTTAATCTTAGCATCAGTTATTCTGAACTGAATTATGAATTGAAATAACAAATACGGGTGATTTCAGAAAATGGTGCGTGATAGGGAAATTTCATGGTGATTTTCATGATCAGCAGCCCAAAATCCATAAGATCCAAAAGTATTCAGGAAGCAAAATCTTTGTTGTGCGGCGTAATTTATTTAAAAATTCAAGCTATTTTAGCAATCTAAATACAGACAAAAATTGTATGTCAAAAATCTAGATTGATTTAAGTGAACATGTGCAGAGCATAAAACAAGACAGCACAGGAACAGACCAATATTCCACAATATTTCAAACAGGAGTAGGCCCTTCAGCCCTCTATGTTGTGCCAAACTAATTAAAGTAGTAATTAAATGCCTAACTAAACTCATTGCTTCTGCCAACACAATGTCTATATTCCTCCATTCACTGCATAATCATGCACCTATCGCCTGAATGCCTCTTTCATATTTGGCTCCACTCCCACCCATGACAACAGATTCCACTCGCTGTGTAAAAAGCTTACCCGTCACACCTCCTTTGAACTTACCCCTTGTTACCTTAAAGGAATGCCATCTGATTAGACATTTTGACCCTGAGGAAAAGATACTGGCTGTTTATTCTATCTGTAACTTCTCATAACCTTCGAAACTTTAATCAGTTCTCCCCTTAGCCTCCGCCATTCCAGAGAAAATAATCCTATTTTGTATATCTTCTCTTTGCAGCATATGGCCTCTAATCCAGGCAGCTTTCTGGTAAACATCTTCTGCACCTTCTTCAAAGCCTCCATATTCTTCCTCTAAAGGAGTGAGCAATACTGAATGCAAAATCCAGAGTTTATAAAGCTGTAACATAGCTTTCTGACACTGGAACTCAATGTCTCGACAAATAAAGGCAAGCCTGCCACATGCCTTCTTTAACACTCTGTCACCCTATGCTGCCATTTTCACAGATCTATGGACTTGGACTACAAAGTCCCTCTGTTCATCAATGTTTTGGAGGGCCTTGCCATTAACAGTGTACTGTCCTTTTCCATTTGATCTCCCAAAGTCAGCACCTCACATTTGGCTGGATTATATTCCATCTGCCTTTTCTCTGTCCAAATCTACAAATAATCTATATCCCACTCTATCCTTTGCAATCTTTTATACCATCCTTAACATCACAAATTTTTGTGTTGTCTGCGAATTTACTAATCTACCCTTACACATTTTCATCAAAGTCATTTATAGTATATACCACAAACAACAGAGGTCCCAGTAATCCCTGGATCCCTGGGGAACACTAGTAGTTACAGACCTCTAGCCAGGAATAGTTTATTGAAACATTACCCTCTGCTTTCTACAGATAAGCCACTTCTGAATCCGAATGGACATCACCACGTATCCCACGTATGTTTATCTTCTGGATGAGCTCACCAGGAGAGACCTTGTCAAACACCCGACTAAAACTCATGTAGACAACATCCACAGCTCTACCTTCATCAATCACCCTTGTTACCTCCTTGAAAAACTAAATCAAGTTACTAAGACATGACTTGTTCCACACCAAGCCACGTTGATTGTCCCCAGTTTGCAAATAATAAATTAATCTTTCCCACAAATGAAACTAATGGGAAGTGCAGGGAGGTATTAAAACAAAAATTCTCATTGATTGGCTTATTGGCTAATTGGGCAGCAGTTGACAACAAAAGGAAGGTAATTTTAAGTGGAGTGGCCATTGTCAGCATGGTCCAGTAGGACATTGACTTGAGAGGCTTCGGAGAGAACTAAATAAGATCCTTAACCTTTCCGCTTTAAACTACTCAGAGGGATTAATTGCTTAATGCGCTTACAGTTCAAACTTAAGTAAAGTTACTAAAGGCATGGTAATTAAATAAAATGACACTAAATTACAACTAATTAAATGAAGTAGCGATATAGAATCAGGTGTTGCGGGAGCTGGAGGTCCCCATCTGCAGTAAATGCTGGTTGCTTGAAGAACTGAAGCTTAAGATTGATGACTTGGATTCTAAGCTTCAAACACTGTGACACGTCAGGGAGGGGAGAGTTACCTCAATGCTGTAACAGGGAGCAGTCACACTCATTAAATTAACAGCTTCAAATTAAGTCTGTGTATGGGGCCATGAGGGTGCGACTGTCACTGAGGGAGGTTCAGGGGTCTAAGTGATAGTACAGGAGGAGCCAGTTTATCCATCTGGTCTGAGATGCTGCTCTCTGCGCAGACAAGAGTGGAGGCTGTTGGAAGAATGAACTATCTAACATGGCATTATGGTCAAGGAGCTATTTGGGAAGGGTGGGGGAGAGAAGAAAAATGTAATTGTAATTGAGGATAGCACAGTTACAGGAATAGACACAATTCTCTGTCACAGAGCTTAGGAGTCCCAAAGGCTAGATTGCCTGCCTGGTTCCAGAGTCTGGGACATTTCATCTGACCTGCAGGGGAATGTGGAGTGGGAGGGGAAAATCCAGCTGCCATGGTCCATGTGGGTACCAACAATATAGGTAGAAAAGGCGGAGGAAATTTGACCAGTTAAGGAACAAATTAAAAGGCAGAACCAAAAAATTAATAAGCTCTGGATTGCTACTTAAGCCACTTACAAATTGGCACAGGACCAATAAGATTACAGTGTTAAATGCATGACTCAAAGAGAAGTGTGGGAGAAGTGGATTTGAATTTGTGGGACACCGGCACCAGTATTAAGCAAGGAGGGATCAGTTCTGATGGGACGGGTTCTACCTAAACCATGCTGGGACCAGGGTCCTTGCAAATTGCATATCTAGGGTTGTGGATAGGGCTTTAAACAAAACACTGGGGGGGTGGGATTCATTCAACAGACTGGAAAATTGTGGATAAATGAAAAGGGAAGGAGAGTGCAGAAGACGTTACTGAGGCCTGCAGGTTAAAGAAAAGACAGAAAGTTTAGAATAGGAAGTGAATTTAACTTCAGGAAACATAGAGACACATTTGAGAAGAGTGGTGAATGCAGTACTGAAGGTGTTATACTTAATGCACACTTGCAGCACAGTAAGAAATTGGCGGGTACAACACTGTGGGCATCACAGAGAAGCGGCTGTAAGAAGATCACAGCTGGAAGTTAAATATCCAAGGGTACACATTCTACTGAAAAGACAGGCAGGTGGGCAGAGAGGTGGGTGGTTCTGTATGTAAAGAATTAAATCAAATACTTGGCAAGAAAAGACATAGGGTCAGAAGATGTAGAATCTTTGTGGGTAGAGTTAAGTAACTACAAAATAAAATAGATTCAGATAGGATTTTATATATAGGCCTCCAAACAGTAGCCTGGATGTGGGCACAAATTACAACAGAAGATAGAAAAAGTGTGTAAGAAAGGCAATATTATGATAATCATGGGATCTTCAATATGCAGGTAGATTGGCAAAGTCAAGTTGGTGCTGGATCCCAAGAGAAGGAATTTGTAGAATACCTCGGAGGTGGATTTTTAGAGCAACTTGTGGTCAAGGCCACTAGGGAAAAGGCAATTCTGGATTAGGTAATTCCAGATCAGGTATTATGTAATATACCAGATTCAATTAGGGATCTTAAGGAAAAGAAACACAGAGAATCAGTGATCAGAATATAATAGACACAAAAATTGTTGCTGAACGCAGCAGGTCAGGCAGCATTGATTGGAAGAGGTGCAGTCGACGTTTCAGGCCGAGACCCTTCGTCAGGACTAACTGAAAGAAGAGATAGTAAGGGATTTGAAAGTGGGAGGGGGAGGGGGAGATCCAAAATGATAGGAGAAGACAGGAGGGGGAGGGATGGAGCTAAGAGCTGGAAAGTTGATTGGCAAAAGGGATACGAGGCTGGAGAAGGGAGAGAATCATAGGACGGGAGGCCTAGGGAGAAAGAAAGTGGGGGAGCCCAGAGGATGGGCAAGGAGTTATAGTGAGAGGGCAGAGGGAGAAAAAGGAGAGAGAGAGAAATTAATAATAATAATAAATAAATAAATAACGGATGGGGTACGAAGGGGAGGTGGGGCATTAATGGAAGTTACAGAAGTCAATGTTCATGCCATCAGGTTGGAGGCTACCCAGACGGAATATAAGGTGACTTCTCTAACTTCCGTTAATGTGCCACCTCCTCTTCATACCCCATCCCTTGTTTATTTATTTATCCCTTTTTTCCCCCCCTTTTTTTTCTCTCTCTTTTTTCTCCCTCTGTCCCTCTCACTATAACTCCTTGCCCATCCTCTGGGCTCCCCCCCCCGCTTTCTTTCTCCCTAGGCCTCCCGTTCCATGATCCTCTCCCTTCTTCAGCTCTGTATCCCTTTTACCAATCAACTTTCCAGCTCTTAGCTCCATCCCTCCCCCTCCTATCTTCTCCTATCATTTTGGATCTCCCCTTCCCCCTCCCATTTTCAAATCTCTTACTATCTCTTCTTTCAGTTAGTCCTGACGAAGGGTCTCGGCCCGAAACGTCGACTGTACCTCTTCCTATAGATGCTGCCTGGCCTGCTGCATTCACCAGCATTTTTTATGTGTGTTGGTTTATTTCCAGCATCTGCAGATTTCCTCGTGTTTGCGATAATGTAATAGAATTCATCTGGCAGTTTGAGATGTATCAGTATTACAGAGGAGTAAAGGTAACTACAGGGGCATCAGAGAGGAACAGGCTAAAGGTAATTTGAAGGGGACACTAGCAGGGATGACAGTAGAGCAGCAATAGCAGGAGTTTCTGGGCGTAATTTAGAAGACATGGGATCATTTCATTCCAAAGTAGAAGACACATTGCAAAAGGAGGATGAGGCATATATTGCTGAATTGTAAAGTCAAAGACAGCATAAAAGCAAAAGGGGCGTACAATATTGCAAAAATTAGTGGGAAGCTGGAGGATTGGAAAGCTTTAGGAAATCAAAAGAAATCAACTAAAAAGTAATAAGGGACAGAAAAGGTGAAATATGAAGGAAAGCAAGCCAAGAGTTTGTCAGATATATAAGGAGCAACGAGGCAAGAGTGGCCGTCAGAATGCTGGAAAATGACACTGGAGAAGCAGTAATGGGGAACAAGGAAATGGCTAGTGAACTGAATACATATTTTGTGTCAGTGTTGAGTGTGGAAGGCACCAGCATCATGCCAGAAAGTCAAGAGTCGGGCAGAAGTGAGTGTAGTCACTATTACAAAGGAGAAGATGCTTGATTAGTAAAGGGATCAAAGGTTATGAGGAAAAGGCAGGAAGAATGGGGTTTTAGAGGGAAAATAAATCAGCCACGATCAAATGATGGAGCAGAAATTGAGCCAAATGACCTGATTCCGCTCCTTTGTCTTATGGTGCAAAAGCAAAAGCATTACCATCTTCCAAGCACTTTGCTGATGATTTGAACTAGATGGATGGGGTTGTAATTACTCAGAATGAATTTGACATCAATATTGCCAACATTTTCCAAGCCTCTGTGTCTTGCTCTGGTGTATAATATCAGGTGCAAAAAGCTTTAATCTATTGTCAGAATATCTACAGCACCTGCCATAGTCACAGTACTTCTCCACTTTAAGAAGGCAAGATAGACTTTATAAACCACTACAGTTTGCCTTGTGCCAGCCTATGGCCTATTTTATTTGTGATATCACATATGTAAACAAATCACACAGTATCCTCATTAAATAAACAGTCAACCTTTCAAGCAGAAGCAATTTCAGCTTTTTCCTGAGGTCACCAGGGAGGAGTCAGACAGTCATCTCAATTTTTGGAGGCTGGTGAGAGAATTCATTGAAGAAGTCATAATTACTTTCTTCAGCAAACCGAGCCTAATGAGACACTTTTTCCTAAGCCTTGCTCTGGTGTATAGTACTAGGTGCAAAAAGCCTTAACCTGATGTTATCTGATTTCATTGGCAATTAGAGTGAAGGATGAAAAACAAACAACATCAAATGAAATTTAATTGCAGTTTAAATAAATGACTGGGACTTGGAACATAGAGCAGTACAGGACAGAAAAGGAAAGACCCATTAGCCATTATGTCTGTGCCAGTTATTATGCCAATTTAAGATGTGTGTAAATCTTATCCTTAAGAATCACCTTCAATAATTTCACTCCTCTTTTTGACCTACCAGACTTTAATATCATTGTTTATTGGTGAAATTCAGCATCCTGCAAAAAAAACCATATTGGGCCTCCAATTTCAGCATTTTCCCTTAAGATTTGATTAAACTTAAGGGATATGTGCGAAACACAGAATAATACGACTAGCTCAAGTAAACACCTTGGTCAGTATGAACAAGTCGGACCAAAGGGCCTTTTTCTCTGCTATACAACTCTTGACTCTGACTTAAGAAAGAAGACAGGGAGAAAGAAACTTTTGTTAGATAGTGTTCCAAGATATCTCAAAGCATTTAATCATTGATATAGGTACTGTTGATGTGCAGTCACACTGAAGAACAGCTGTTTTACATGAAGTAAAATAATAATGAGTAAATAAAGGTCCTTTGAAAATAGAACAGAGTGAGATTGAAAAATAAATTAATAAATGGAAAAATGATTAAAGGGGGTGGATGTCTTCCCATTTAGCACAAGAAGAATGCTTCTGAATTAGGCACATAAGCATAATAACAGTGAAGAGATTAATGCCACTGAAAGGTGGGAAATCCCAAGAACCTGACGGTTTTATGAACGTTTAATGAGAAATGTGTCCCAAATATAATTTTCTAAAGTCCTCTCAATTTGGGAATTGTTCCTTTAGCTTGAAAAAATGTGAAAATCAGTCTGTTCTTTAAGAAAGGTGGGAGAATGAATCTATGGCCTCTTGATCCAATGTCTGTTGTGATATGAACAGCATTCATAGGTAACAACAGAATGACTGAAAACCTTGAATTTTCAGTTGACCAGCAAAAGCCAAGTGGATGAGTGAAGGTAGGTCATGCCCAGTGAACCTAAGTGATCTTTTGTTTTGAAGATGTGACTAAAATAGTAGACAAAGCAATGTCTGCAAATGTTATTTATGTAGACTTCCAGAAGGAATTTGATAAGGTCTCTAACAAGAGACTGCCAGCTGACAGTGAAAGTCAGAAGGTCATGGAACTGAAACCAGATTATTGACCTGGCAAAAAAACTATCTGAGTGGTAAGAGACAAAAAGCAAGGATAATTGGCGGGAGATGAAGAATGCCATCAATCAAGCAAGCATCTTCATTGTGGCCATATTTACTTGTCATATTTATAAATTGCTTCAAAGATGGGATGGAACACCACATGTCTCAGTCTGATGGTAACACTAGGACAGTCAAAAGTTTTATAAGTGTAAATGGAAGTATTAAGTTGCAGAAATGTTCATGGAATAAATGGGTACAGATAGGACAAATGGGCTTCATTACAGGCAAATACGATGTTTGCCACTTTGAGTTAAAGAAAGTTAGAAAAGAGCAACCTCTAAATTATTTGAAACCAATAGCAATAGAGTTCCAAAGAGACCTGGAGTTCATGTACATACATCATTAAAATGCCATGTACAGATAAAGCAGGATCTACGCTGGAACTTACATTCAAGGGACTGGCTGGATAAACATACGTATCTTTCGGTGTGAAAGGAAACTGGAGCACCCAGAGGATACTGACGCAGTCACAGCAGAACTTGCATAGGCAGCACCAGAATGCAGTGTCAAGCTCAAATAGCTGGAGATACAAGGAAGCAGCTTACCAGATGTGCTTACTGTTTTGCAGTCACTTAAAGAGTAACTTAATTGAAGTTTTCAAATTACCAAGGGAGATAACAATGGTTAATGATACTTGGTGGATGGCAAGTCCAGGGTCAAGGAGCATCGTCAAAAAGTAAGGACCAAATGTGAAGTAATGGGAACATTCTGCCAATACTGTGAACAAATGATGCTAAGTAAGTGGTTAATTTTAAATCAGAGACGGACAGAACTTTGTTTGGGCACCGTTTTAGTGTAGCAGTTAAAGCAACACTATTACAGCTCAGGACGTTCCGAAATTCAGAGTTTAATTCTGGCGCCATTCTGTAACAAGTCTCTATACGTCCTCCCCATGGAATGCATGGGTTTTCTCCGAGTCACCCAGTTTCCTCCCACAGTCCAAAGACGTACCAGGTAGGTTCATTTGTCATTGTAAATTGCCCTGTGATTAGGGTAGGGTTACTCGTGTTTGTCGGAGGTTGCTGGGGTAGCATGGCCTGAAGGGCCAGAAGGGCCTCCTCCATGCTACTTCACTAAATAAGTATAAATAAATAAATAAACGTATTATGCAGAAACAGAAGATATTAGGTTATACCTCAACCTTGATTTCATTTGCCCAGATTTTTGAAAGTAAGATTCTATCAATATTTCCAGTGCAAAAACTAGAACGTTAGGATTTCTGTACAAATCCAAAGTCTCAAAGCTATGCTCAGCTGCTTACAGATGTTTTGATGAATGGATTTGAGTGTTTTTGCTTGCTGAAACTTCTGTCACAGATCACATAAAGTGCAAACAACTTGCTTCTGACCGAAAATCCTGAGCCTCAGATGACTTAAGAGCCCTGGTCCTCCTCCTAAACTGTGTCCATCTGTCAAATCAGAAGCATCTGAGTGTCAGATTTTATTTCAGAGTTAGCATCTTTAACAATACAGCAATCCCCTGTTAGTACACTGCAAACACAGATTAGAGCCATAGAGACATATAGTACAGAAAAGGCCCTTTGGCCCATTGAGTCTACACCAACCTCCCGTGTCCATTTACACTAATCCCACACCTAACCCATTCTGACCTCCCGACACTTCTCTCAATTTACACCACATTCTATTTGCCTACACACACTCAGCCCAATTTTACAGCAACTGATTAATCTAAAAACCCACATCTTTCAGATGTGGAGAAAACCAGAGAATGCTGAGGAAAACCAGCAACTACGTGCAGAATGTGAAAACTCCACACCAATAGCACCTGACCCAGATTACTGGAGCTCTTAAGGAGCAGCCATGCTTCTATATCACCCTGTAGCTAAAATGGGATTTGAACCCACAATTTAATTGAGGTGGTCAATTAAATTACTAGCACTTCTTTGGGACGTGAGTGGAAACCAGAGATCCCAGGGAAACCCAAGTAAGCTGAGGAACAGCATGCAAACTCCACACAGACAGCATTTACCTGAAGGCCCAAAGGGCTATCTTCGGCATTGTAAGTGAGCAAATTGTGCCACCACTGTGCTATGTCCTGGCTGAGTTCACTCATTGGGCATATTTAAAAATCAAGTAATTAAATAATTCTGTAATTAATAAAATGAAAGCTAGGCTCAGTAATGATGACCACAAAACCACCAGGTTGTTGTAAACATTCTTCTGGTTCTTAACGTTCCTGAGGGAAGGAAAAGTGCCATCCGCGACCAGTCTAGCCTACGTGAGATTCAGACTCAAGAATGCACTTGACTCTTTACTGTCTCCACAGTTCAGGGGTAATAAGATATTAACAATAAATGACAGAGGAACAGAATTGTCAGCAATGTCTAAATCTCATAAAGAAAAACAACAAAATTCAGTTCTTGGAAGATAAATCATTCTCAACAGTAGGACTGGAGGCAGCAGAATGTTTAAATTACCAGACAGAAAGATCTGGACCAATAATTCAAAAATCCAGCTTCAAACCATGCAATTGCATCTTTGAAATAATACTTTATAAAAATGATTTACTTCATATTACCTTACAACAGAGAATGAGGCCATTTAATTCACCAATTCTATACCCGTTCTCAATTCAGCCCCATCAATCTCTTTCTCCATATCCAGCAAAAGAGACTCACATCACCTAACCTTTATATTCAATAACATTAACACTGCTAAGTGCCCCACCACTGACATCCCATGGATTATTAATGACCAGAGGTTCAGTGAATCACACAAATACTCTGGATACAAGAGGACGGCAGAGTAGTTACCCCCACAGCTCCAGAGATTCAGGTTCAATCCTGATCTCAGATGCTTTCTATGTGGAGTTTGCATATTATCTCTACAAAAGCTTGGGTTCCTCCCAGGTATTTTGGTCTCTTTCCACATCAAAAATATATTGATAGGTCAATTGGTTACTGGAAGGGATTCTGGGAGAAAGGAATTTGACATCTGGAAAGGCGAGAACTGATGTGTGACTTTGTGTATGGGAAATCATGTCTCACAGATTTGATTGCATTTTTTGAAGTACCAAAGAGGTTTCACGAGGTCGGTGGGGTAGATGTTGTCTGCATTGACTTTGGCAAGGTCCCTCATGGCAGGCTGGTCCAGAAGGTTAGATCAAATGGGATCCAGGGTGAGCTAGCCACCACCAGCATCAAAATTGCCTTGGTGCAAGGAATGAAAGGGTATCGCGTAGGGTGCTTTGCAAATTAGAGGCCTGTGACTTCCAGCTTGTTTGTTATATGTACTAATGATTTGAATAAGAATGTGGGTGATATGATTAGTAAGTTTGTGGACGACACCAAAATTGTGGTGTGGTGGACAGTGAGGAAGGTTGTCAACAGGATCTAGCTGTGGAAAGTGGGCAAAGGAATGGTGGATGGAATTTAACTCAGACAGATGCAAACTGAGGCATTTTAGGAAGTTAAGCCAGGACAGGAGAAACACAGTGAATGACAAAGCCCTGGAGAATACAGTAGTCTAGAGCAGGGACCTCTAGTGGTGCAAGTCATTGTTCCCTGAAAGTGGCAATATAGTTAAGACAAGTTGGTGAAGAAAGTGTATTGCATTCTTGCCAAAAGGCCAGTTTCTGTGCTGTATAACTCTGTGAATCACTCACCTCCTGACACGCCAAACATTTTCTGTTCCTTACAAGGCAGAAGTGTGATGGAATGTTCTCCTTGCCTCGATAGGAACACTCCAAAAATACTCAAGTAGCTCAACACCCCTGAACAGACCCGGCCTCTTGAGCTGTACCCCATCATTAGCTCGCAGTACTTCTCAAGCCTGCAGCCTCTGCAGTGTGAAGAACAAGGGCTGCAAGTGCATGGGGCCACAGGAACACAGAGTATGAGCAAGGATAAACCCCACCATTCAACATGGCCTCAACTCCTCTCCAGCACCAGATTCCCATCACCCTCTATTCCTCAATCTTCAAATATTTATCTCCCCCTTAAGTAATAATTTGGCCTCCATCTCAATCGAGGGCAGGGAATCACAGAAATTGGTTACCCTCTGAGAGAAAAAAACATGCCTCAGTTTTAAACCACAAGCCTCTTATTTTGCAGCCTTACCCCTTTGTTCTGAAAAGCTCTTTGCCCAACTGATATCATTTTCTGCCATGCAATATTTTCAAAAAGGTGTGTTTTCATCCCTGATATGGAATAGATTATCATAAACCAGAGTATTCTTGATGTAAAGTAGAAGAAAACTATAATCTAACATACCATGTTGCAGGATTACTGCTGCAGTAATTACATTACATACATTCTTGGCTCTTCCACAACATCAGTTCTAACATTACAGTACTGTACATAAATAGCTCAGCTTCCCTTCCTGGTTTTTTTCTTCAAGATTTTGTTTACATATTGCTTGATTAGCGAACAATAAGGTTAAAGTACAGAATCAAAAAGTAAGCTTTGTTCAACAGTGGCTGCGGACAGTGTAACAGAGTTAATATTTCAGGTCAATGACCTTTCTGAACTGACAGACTGAGAAAAAAGGCAAGTTTTATGTCAGAGAGCAGGACTCATAGAAACCAAACATCTATGATAGGGTGAAGACCAAAGTTGCTAGTTAATTTCAGGTTTCATTTCTCTCCTCCAGATGACACCAGAAGTAATTTTGTCACCAGGACAACCTTAATTTCTATCCTTTCACATATATTTCTTTTGATAGATCACCTGGTTGAGTGGTGCCACAAAAACAAACTTGTTGAATGCCAACAAAACCAAAAGACCTGATTGTTGACTTCAGGAGGCAGAAGGAGGGCAAACATGTGGCAGTCTGCATTGGGGGATCATAGAGGACAGAGTCTGCAGCTCTAAGTCCCTGGCCATTAACATGTCAGATGACCTGTTCTAGCCCCAGCAAGTAGATGCAATCATTAAGGAAAACACACCAGCATCTTTACTTTCTTAGGAGTTTAAGGAAGTTTGGCTTATCATCAAACACTCTAACAAACTTCTACAGAAGTAGTGCTGAAAGTATCCTGACTGGTTGTATCATAGGCTGGTCTCGTAATTTGAACATAAGAAGCTGGAGAGTAGTAGAGTCTGCCCAAAACATCTAACCCCATCATTGATAGTGTTTACAGCAGGTGTTGGTTCAAGGAGACTATAATCTATCATCAACGATAGCCGCCACCCAGGCTATGGCATATTCTCACAACTACCATCAGGCAGAAGGTACAAAGGCCTAAAGTCCCTTCTTCTCTTCAACAATTCAGTTCTTGAACCAACTAGTAAAGCGTAACCACTACAGTTTAGAAACACTATGACTTTGATTACTTTGCATTAAATTACACATTTTTGTTTTAGTTATGTTTCTTGTAATAGTTCTGTACAATTTATTTTACGAATGCTGCATATCTAATGCTATGTATTTGAGTCGCTGCAGCAAGTAAGATCTTCATTGCACCTCTGCATACATGTGTTTGTGCTACGACAATAAACAACTTTGTCTCTCCACCTCTCCCCACCTCTGCATCTTAAAATATGATTGTTTTCTCATATTTGCAGTTCTGATGAAGGACCACTGGCATAAGATATTATCTCGGTTTCTCCATGGATGCTGGCCAACCTTCTGAGTTTCCCAAGACGTCCTGTTATGTTTCAGATTTGCAGCATCTCTATTTTTGTTTTTGCTTTTCAGTGTAGATTCCTCATGGTTGTATATAACATTCTGTACCATTGGGTGACTAGCATAAAGAATAGTTGTTTGGAGATCTCAGTGGACACGTCTGGCAATTTATGATTCATGAGATGCTCATAAGTAGACTTATTTGGATGGCAAGAAACTCAAATCCTGCAAGTTTCCTGATGATCTCCAGATTTTTCCAGTGGCACGATTATAAATCTTAATGTGTAAACTGAGATTGCCAATCTTGGTGTATGTCCCCCAATGTAATAAATGCACAGGGCACTCAATACCACACAATGTTAAACTGTCAACAAATGAAGTAGTTTATGCTAGCATGCAGCGAGACCCAGAAAGCATGATAGCATGGGTAGTTAAGTCTCACGTATTACTTGTGCAACAATATGGTGGGCAATGATTAATCGTGTACAAGGGAGATTGCACTTAACAATGCAGCATTTTGTTAGTGAATGTGAGAACTCAGTGAGACAATGAACTATTATACGCCTTTGCTTTTCCTGCAGCAGGTCAAATTAACATTAAGTTGAGTTTTGGGCAAATGTTTAATCCAGAATGTTTAGGCCAGGAACATGACCAGATCACTTGCAGGAGAATATACCAAAAAAAAATGCTTTGATGATATCTACCAAGTGGGAAAGAAAACTGCCGGCCTGTTCCAACTACATAAAATGAAGTCCACCCATATATCTGGGACAAGCAGACTAATCAAATAAGGTTTCAATACGCACAGATTTTATTTAAATTATAACCAGCTCCAATATCAAAATTAAATGGTAAAATCACCCAAGTCCTTGTCCTATTTATACCACTTTGTATCATGATATACTAAAAATCTAAACCTGATCACAATAGTCTAAAGAGCACAGAGGATATCTACCAGAATGATATCAGTGATTTGGAATGTCAATTACATGGGAACACTGGAGAAGATATGATTGTTCTTCTAGGAACGGACAAGATCTAGAGATTGTTTATAGAATTGAGGCATCCCAGAGAGGACCAACTTAAAATACGTTGCAGGAGGATCACAGGAGAAATGGGAAGATATTACTTTTTGCCGGGTTCCGTGCCCCGATTTTGCACTAGCAGTGATGATAAAACTAAAGGTATTCTGTCACTCCTCTGTAAAACTGCTACCTTCATCAAGACTGTTATTTAATGCAGAAATCTCTAAGTCAGTCAGTGACTTTAGTTTCATTACAGCAATTCCCTCCAATAAATATTTCAAAATATAGAGGAATTTAAATATAGATGTTTATTTTTAAAGGTTACTTATTATATCTTAATATCTACATTAACAATAAAAATATATTTTAATGTGCTTGACTGCTTGGCCATGAAGATAATATCACAGTGGCTGGTCACCGCAGAACACCTTGAACTAATTCCAGACAGCAACAGACTTCCAGGTCAACAGTGAACTCATTGCTTCTCCACTGATAACAAATATTATTGTGTTTTGGTGCAAGCAAGTTCAATAACATTTACTAGGACACTGAATTTAAAAGAAATACTGTACTGTACTTTCCAGTGCTTTGGGGGAACAGAGAATTGTAAATATTTGGAAGATTTTTTTTCCTGAAGCATGAGATGTAAGTTTATTTTAAAGTATTTAAGTGGGCTGAACAGCATATTCTGTGTGATAATATTGAAACGTCATTGAAACCTATCGAATGTGGAAGTCCTTGATAGAGGACACAGAATAGAGGGATGTCCTTTTAGAACAGAGATAGTTTCTTGATTGGTCAGGGCATGAAGGGATAGAGGGAGAAGGCAGGAGACTTGGGCTGAGAGGAAAATTAGATCAGCCATGATGAAATGGCAGAGCAGACTAAACAGGCCACGTTCAGCTTCTATATCTTATGGTCTTATGGTCTAATATATATGTCTATTGGATGTGTAGCAACCAGCAAAAATTATGAGACAACCAAACTACAAAATTATCCTTGCAGTGTGGTGATGTAGAATTAGTTTTCAAACTTCTTTCCACAGGGAAACCTCTGGTACATGGGGAAACTCAAGGTAAATCCTGGAAATACTAGCACATTTTAGTGGATCCCCAATCTTTACAGCATTACCTCAGTATCATTAAACCCAGTTCCAAGGATCCTAATGAGATCCAATTGTCTTCAATGGAAATCAATAACACTGTGCAAACATTCAATAAGGCATCCATGTGAGTACAATTACTGAAATCAGATTAAGACAATTGAAATGATACCAAATGAAAAAAGAACTCCAATAAGCCCTGTGTTCATTGTCCGATATGACAGCTAGCCAAATGCACCCAAATTGCAGTAAGACAAGGAGCATTAGGGGACAACACAACCAAGAAAATTGCAGCCAGGCAACATGTCATCATTGTTGCCTCTGAAAAGAAAATCAAATCCAATGATAAACAAGAGAAAATCTGCAAATGCTGAAAATCCAGGCCAAAACGTCGACTGTACTTTTTTCCATAGATGCTGCCTAGCCTGCTGAGTTCCTCCAGCATTTTGTATGAGTTGCTCAAACCCAGTGATAATGTATTTGTATGTGATATGAAGATCTTAATGAAGTAACCTGTCACCACTCTGGAATTTACAATTAAAATAACATCCATCAGTCAAGTCACGAGAAAGTCTGCAGATGCTGGAAATCAAACTAATACACACAAAATGCTGAAGAAACTCAGCATCTATAGAAAAGAGTGAACAGTCAACATTTCAGGCCGAGACCCTCATCAGGACTGAATTCCTCCAGCATTTTGTGTGTATTACCTCCATCAGTTAAGTAATAAATTCTATAGGAGGGCCAAAAAAAATTGCCATTTGATGCTTGGAATCAAATGACTTTTCAGTCACCCACTGAATAAAGCATGAATAATATGATCTTATCTACCAAGTATAGATTTTTAAATACAATAAATGAAACTCAATTCAAATTGATGCTTTAAATTTTAAATTCTGTTATAATGATCCTTTTGACAGCCCCACTGAGGTTCATTACTGTGAAGTTCAATTGTACTTCTGCACCTACAGACATCCCTGTCTATTTTCCAAAAGATCATGTCAACAGTAAGAAAACAGTGTTTTCATTGCAGTAAACATTTTAAAAATCAATATACTGGTACAGAAATAGCATACTTTTTGATCAATAAATACAGAAAAAAAACTGAATTCCCAAGACGTGGCATGCCTAGCCTCAGACATAAATTTGAAGATGCATGAAATTCTCCAAGGGATTCACAGATCCCAGAGTCTAGCAAACAGAGCTCCAGAAATCAATAATATTTTCCAACCTTTTAATAGCACTGTAGTAAAAAGTAAATGGAATTACAAAGGCATTGTTAATTAGAATTTGTACTTACACATGCACTGCAGGTTTCCTGCTTCATCTCCTGACAAATAGGAAAACTAACCTGGGAGGAAAGCATTTGCGCACTATCTCATAATTCTTTTTTATTTAAAAATCTAATGAATCAAGCAGTTAGGCAGCATCAGATTTCCTATTCTTTAATTTTACTCAGTACAAAGTCGTAATGTTTGCTGTACATAATATTATTCATTTGTAAGGTTGGTCCAAATCATTGGTAACTATACAAAAGAAATTGTAAAAGATGGGCAAATAATGTTGCAGGGTAACGTATTGATTCAGCCTTTATACAAACTTCAAGTTATCATTTGATAACATATTTTACTTTTAATGGCTGGTGCATAACTTTAAGTTTTCAGATTTTACATTTATAAAAGATTTGAAAGAGACATTAGCAAGATTATCCTGCTTAACAATAGGCACCGTTGAACCCATCACCTCAAGGGTTAAAAAGACTTTGAAAGTAACAGTTCTAACAGAATTCAGAATGGCTTTTTATGCCAGTACTACGACAGCATTTAGTTTTACTGCTAAATATTAGGAAACTACAAATCGTGTATAAACCACTGCACACAGCAAACAACATACTGCAACTAACTTATTATTATTCTTGTCAACTATATTACTAGTGATTATAAAATAGAAGCCTTCAATATTACAAATATGCACAATATGTACATCTTAAGAATGTCATTACTGGTAGCCCTTCTAGAAAGGTTCCTTTTCATAGAGTTTATTTACTGATAGGCATTCTTCATATTTCAGGATGATTCTACTCATAATGAAAATCACTGAACTACAAAATGGGAAACAAAACTTTGATACATTATTAATCAAAAGGATGCCATTAGAAGCAAGTTCTTCTATTCTGACCTACAGATTCTTACTGCAACGTGCAGAGTACTTATTACACATATTTATTTTGTGCTCCTCTGACAGCACACTTAACACCTAATTAAATTTTAAAGCTGTTTATACCACACCTTGCAAACATACTTCATGAGCATAGACTGATTTCAATTTACACGCCGCTTTTACAAATGTTTGCACTGTTGAATTGATATCTGACATGCAGAACTGCTTGCTCGGCCAGCCTGACGATTGTCAATTAGCATTAATAGCCATCATCTACACTCTGCTTTTTACATACCGACTGTTGAAAAATATTAAAGAACAGCAGACACAGTTTGCAAATCAGCTCTCATCAGAAAGTTGAATTCAATGAGTACGCAACGTTCTGTCAAATTACCAGTGGAAAATACAAAGGAAATAATATTACAGTCATAAAATGAAAAGCTTAAATGGAAAGTACAATAAAAAAACAGGTTGAAATAGATGTGGTGATCACTTACACTGCTTCTATTTTTCATTAAGAACAGCAGGTTTCCTTTCAGGCGGCACCATCTTTCTATTAGTTCTGCGTGAGAAAATGAAACATTAATGAAATGGTATTCTGCTGGTGAAGGAAAGATGGTTCTGAAAGAAGATGCATCAGTAATAAAGGTCAGGGAAGAAAATCATTAGAAAATTCCTGCTCCAGCCAGCAGCTGCATACATATGACAGCCTGCTAAATGCCAGATAACTCCCCAGAAGGCTCTTCTTACCCTGCAGCTGAGAGATTTGGTGACTGCTGCAGAAAACCATCTGTTTTTTCATTGGCTTCCACAGGGAAAGAGAAACAGGAACTTGTGTGATTTTATGTTAGACAAAACATTAGCAGTTTGCAATAAAAGATAAAAATCTTAATAATGTATTGCATTAAGATAAATTAGCCTCAGTTATGTAAATCATGTTCAGCAAGGCAGGAAAACAGTTTAAAATATTTATGTTTTTTTATAACATGTGACCAACTGGTATAGTTAAGTGAAAACTAGTTGTTGTCACCTTGCAAAGCATGAAATAATTTGTTAAGTTGAAGTAATATTTAATTATTAAAGTATAAATCGTAAAAATATCCTCATTAAAATGCATTGCAGACAACATTCTTCTAAAAAATTTAAAGTAAACTGGAGATGAATCTCTCCAACTAAAGCATAATAGTTTCAAATTCCAACAGCTTGGTTTAGGGTTTTGGATATGGGTGGGAAGGACTTAGGAAAGTCCACTAGGGAGAGGCAATCCTGCAATAACTCTTGACACAAAAGTCACTCTGTTCTTGATGTGGGACCTCATATAAATTAACATGTTTGTAAATCCTAACTCACTACTGGCCAAATGAACTGCTGAGAAGTGAATACATGAATGTATCTAGATCTCAGCTTGGAAAAAGTGATTGGGCTTTGGCAGTCAGCGGCAGGATGGAAAATTTTGGACAGAAGGCATGGAGGAGTAGAATCTGGCACCTGAAAGAATTAAAAGGCTCTGGGCAGGGTCAAGGAAGGGGAAGTGCAATCTATCAAACATCGGGAGGTAGATCAGTTGGAGAAAGCAAATCTTGATGCTTGCATTACATGTTTTTATCCCCAGTGGCCCACAAACCTGCCTAAAAGAAAACTTTAAATGTTACTTCCTAAGTCCCTTCAGGCCAGATGTGGCTTCAGCAGTATTTGTACAGTAACAGAGCTGACCTTTGCCCCTTTCCACCCAAACCCCTTCCCTGCATGCATCCCCATATCCCATTCAAGCCTCGGAGTGAAGTTGCTGTCCTCTTCATGATGGCATCAGTGGACCTAACCTATTATTTTAAAACTAGGTACCACCCCCTTCGTACAGCTGGAATGTCAGTCTGTTTAAAAGAGCAGAATAATACTGGCACATGAAACAAGACGAGAGGAGATAAATGTATTTTGTTAGCTGCTCTATCCTATTAGGTTGTTTCCATTAACTAGAGTGCCAATTAAAGTCAGGAGTATATCTTTCAGAATCAAACAGAACTAGTTTCAAAGTTCCATCATGCACGTGAAAATGTAATTTTCAAATCAAAGAAAATGTGACTCCAATCTATTTTCCAGAATTGTCCCACTGTGACCATAGTCTGAATTCTAATATACATTAGAGTATATTTCAGTACGATTTCAGGAACTGGTAAATTCCCAGTGGTCCAGGGCAAGTTCCTGCATTCTCACTAGACACAAAAAAAAACCCTGCTCTTTCTCAAGATCCAGATCACCTCCCAGGAGAATAAAATGCACATCGATATGTGATGGGAAATAAGCCATCATCGGAGATCTATACAAAGCTGAAAACAACTTCAACCCAAACAATATAAAATTTTGTACTGAGTACCCTATGATCCTTAGGCTCATTCATGCACCAGAAACCAAAATTAAGTCAATTGTTTCAAACCTTCATTATTCATTGCTCTATGCTTACAATAGCTATGACAACAAAGCTAATGTATAATACACTCCCCTGCAGGTGTCAAGCTTTCAAAATGTACACTGAATCACTTAGTATGCACCTTAATATAAATTCTTAAAATGGTAATAACATACATATTTTCAAAATTTAATGTATTAATAAAATGAAATAAATTAAGAACCTTGACTGGCTAAATAATGATAAAATATATTTTACTGAAATTTGTTTGAAAACATAATATAGACATCAAATTATTAATTCCAGACAGCTCTGAATATCTAACAATATTCATTTTTGAAATTGCATGATTTAAATAAATTGGTAAAACAAATTTCAGAAATACCTCTTTAGCACACAGTTGCAATTTTAACCCCAAGAAGATCCGATTAAAATCACAGGTTCAGTCCCTGGGAGTCAGAATCCAAGCATGTCCTAATCGATTTTAACTGGTGAGTTTCATCATTATATCAATTGTGTCTGCAGCCACCAGCCCACGTCAACTGTAAGGCAGCAGTCACAGGCAGTATATTTAAAGAGTGAATGCACCTCTTAAAGGGAAGTTGCAATCACTGAATCTGAACTTAAAAAAAATTGATTGATTTTTCAAATAGACAAAGCCTGTGGATTGGATAGAGGGTAAATGGTACAGGTATCTCTAAGTTTACAGAAGAGGTGTAACTAATAGCAGGAGGGGTCACAAGAGGGGAGTGCATTCCCATGTGGAAATAATGTGCCCAATTATTTCTCAGTAAAAGTGTGAATAAGAGAGATTTTAAAACATACAGAGCACACTTTACTACCTTTCATGCTCACTTCCAATAGATACCAGGTGCTTGCTGCCGACACCGTGTCCAGCCACACTATGTTCTTGTCATCTTCATGCACTATACCAAATAAGGTAGATGATCTTGTAGAGCACTTACAAATTGGCAGGTATGACATTGTAGGCATCACTGAGTTGTGGCTGAAAGAAGATCACAGCTGGGAGCAACACGTACAAGAATACACATTGTATCGAAAAGGACAGGCAGGTAGGCAGAGGGGGTGGCATGTCTCTACTGTAATCAAATCTTCAGAAAGAAGTGACATAGGTAGATGTCAATCCTTGTGGGTAGAGTTAAGAAAATGCAAGGGTTAAAAAAAAACCCTGATGGGAATTATATACAGGTCTCCCAACAGTAGCCAGAATGTGGGGAACAAATTACAACAGGGGATTTAAAAAAACATGTAAAAAGACAATGTTATGATAATCATGGGGATTTCAATATGCAGGTAGATTGGAAAATCAGGTTAGGCTGGATCCCAAGAGAAGGAATACTGTAGAATGCCTACGAGATGGCTTTTTAGAGCAGCTTGTGGTTGAGCCCACTTGGGAAAAGGCAATTCTAGATTGATTAAGGAGCTTAAGGTAAAGGATCCCTTAGGAGGCAGTGATCATAACATGACAGAATTCACCCTGCAGTTTGAGAGGGAGAAGCTACATTCAGAATTATCAATATTACAGTGGAGTACATGTAACTACAGAGGCATGAGAGGGGAGCTGGCCAGAGTTGATTGGAAGGGCATAATAACAGGGCTGACAATGGAGCAGCAATGACTGAAGTTTCTGGAAGCAATTTGGAAGGCGCAGGATAGAATTTTCCCAAAAAGAAAAAGTATTCTAAAGGAAACACTACTTGACAAGTCAAAGATAGCATAAAAGATAAAAAGAGGGCATGCAATTTTCTTAAAATTAACGGGAAACTGGAGGATTGGGAAGTTTTTAAAAATCAGCAAAAGGCAACTGAAAAGCAATATAGAGAGAAATGATGTAATATGATGGTAAGCTAGCCAATAACATAAACGAGGATACCACAGATTATCTTCCAGATATATAAAGAATAAAAGAGAGGCAAGAGTGGATATCAGATCACTGGAAAATGTTGCTGGGGAGGTATTAATGGAGGACAAAGAAATAGCAGACCCAATAAATATTTTGCAAGCGTCTTCACTGTGGTAGACACCAGCAGTATGCTAGAAATTCCAGAGTGCCTGGGGACTAGTCACTATTACTAAGGAGAAGGTGCTTAAGCTGAAAACTGTGAGGGCAGGTAAGTCACTTGGACTACACCCCAGGGTTCTGAAAGAGGTAACTGAAGATATTGTGAAGTCATTGTTAGTGATCTTTCAAGAATCACTAGATTTTAGAATGGTTCTGGAAGACTGTAAAATACCAAATGTCACTCCACTCTCTAAGGGAGGGAGGCAGAAGACAGGAAATTATAGTTTGACCTCTGTGGTTGGGAAGATTTTGGAGTCCATTATTAAGGATGAGGTTTTGAGATACTTGGATACTTATGATAAAATAGGCCAAGGTCAGCATGGTTTCCTTGAGAATAAATCTTGCCTGATAAATCTGTTGGAATCCTCTGATGACAAAAAGGTTGGGGGTGTTGTGGATAGTGTGGAGGGCTGTCAGAGGTTACAGCGGGACATCAATAGGATGCAGAACTGGGCTGAGAAGTGGCAGGTGAAGTTCAACCCAGGTAAGTGTGAGGTGGTTCATTTTGGTAGGTCAAATATGATGGCAGAATATAGTATTAATGGTAAGACTCTTGGCAGTGTGGAGGATCAGAGGGATCTTGGGGTCTGAGTCCATAGGATACACAAAGCTGCTGCGCAAGTTGACTCTATGGTTAAGAAGGCAAACGGTGCATTGGCCTTCATTAACAAAGGGATTGAGTTTAGGAGCCGAGTGGTAATGTTGCAGCTATATAGGACCCTGATCAGACCCCACTTGGAGTACTGTGCTCAGTTCTGGTCGCCTCACTGCAGGAAGAATGTGGAAAATACAGAAAGGGTGCAGAGGGGATTTATAAGGATGTTGCCTGAATTGGGGAGCACGCCTTATGAAAACAGGTTGAGTGAACTCAGCCTTTTCTCCTTGGAGCGACAGAGGATGAGAGGTGACCTGATCGAGGTGTATAAGATGATGAGAGGCATTGATCATGTGGATAGTCAGAGGCTTTTTCCCAGGGCTGAAATGGCTAGCATGAGAGGGCACAGTTTTAAGGTGCTTGGAAGCAGGTACAGAGGAGATGTCAGGGGTCAGTTTTTCCACACAGAGAGTGGTGAGTCCGTGAAATGGACTGCCGGCGACGGTGGTGGAGGTGGATACGATAGGGTTTTTTAAGAGACACCATAGAAAAATAGAGGGCTATGAGTAACCCTAGGTAATTTCTAAAGTAAGTACACGTTTGGCACAACATTGTAGGCCGAAGGGCCTGTATTGTGCGGTAGGTTTTCTATGTTTCTATGTTTCTAAATAACAGGCAAGATAGATTAAAAAAGAGTCAGTCAATGTTGTTAACTTGGATTTTCAGAAGGCCTCTGACAAGGTGCCGCACATGAAAATGCCAAAGAAGTTAAGAGCCCATGGTATTGCAGGAAAAATGCCAGCATAGATAGAAGATTGGCTGATTGGCAGGAGGCAAAGAATGGGAATCCAGTGGGCCTTTTTTGGTCGGTTGCCAGCGACTAGTGGAGTTCTGCAGGGTTCAGTGTGGAACTATTTCTTTTCACATTATATGTCAATATCTGGATGACAGAACTCATCAAAGTTGCTGGTGAACGCAGCAGGCCAGGCAGCATCTTTAGGAAGAGGTACAGTTGACGTTTCAGACCGAGATCCTTCGTCAGGACTAACTGAATGAAGAGTTAGTAAGAGATTTGAAAGTGGGAGGGGAAGGGGAGATCCAAAATGATAGAAGACAGGAGGGGGAGGGATGGAGCCAAGAGCTGGACAGGTGATTGGCAAAGGGGATATGAGAGGGTCATGGGACAGGAGGTCCGGGAAGAAAGACAAGGGGGGGGGAAACCCAGAGGATGGGCAAGGGGTATATTCAGAGGGACAGAGGGAGAAAAAGGAGAGTGAGAGAAAGAATGTGTGTATAAAAATAAATAACAGATGGGGTACGAGGGGGAGGTGGGGCATTAGCAGAAGTTAGGGAAGTCGATGTTCATGCCATCAGGTTGGAGGCTACCCAAACGGAATATAATGTGTTGTTCCTCCAACCTGAGTGTGACTTCATCTTTACAGTAGAGGAGGCCGTGGATAGACATGTCAGAACGGGAATGGGACATGGAATTAAAATGTGTGGCCACTGGGAGATCCTGCTTTCTCTGGCGGACAGAGCGTAGGTGTTCAGCAAAGCGGTCTCCCAGTCTGCGTCGGGTCTTGCCAATATATAGAAGGCCACATCGGGAGCACCGGACGCAGTATATCACCCCAGCCAACTCACAGGTGAAGTGTCGCCTCACCTGGAAGGACTGTTTGGGGCCCTGAATGGTGGTGAGGGAGGAAGTGTAAGGGCATGTGTAGCACTTGTTCCGCTTACCAGGATAAGTGTCAGGAGGGAGATCGGTGGGAAGGGATAAGGGAGACGAATGGACAAGGGAGTCGCGTTGGGAGCGATCCCTGCGGAAAGCAGAGAGATGTGGGGAGGGAAAGATGTGCTTAGTGGTGGGATCCCGTTGGAGGTGGCGAAAGTTACGGAGAATAATATGTTGGACCCGGAGGCTGGTGGGGTGGTAGGTGAGGACCAGGGGAACCCTATTCCTAGTGGGGTGACGGGAGGATGGAGTGAGAGCAGATGTACGTGAAATGGGAGAGATGCGTTTGAGAGCAGAGTTGATAGTGGAGGAAGCCTCTTTCTTTAAAAAAGGAAGACATCTCCCTCGTCCTAGAATGAAAAGCCTCATCCTGAGAGCAGATGCAGCGGAGACGGAGGAATTGCCAGAAGGGGATGGTGTTTTTGCAAGAGACAGGGTGAGAAGAGGAATAGTCCAGATAGCTGTGAGAGTCAGTCGGTTTATAGTAGACATCAGTGGATAAGCTGTCTCCAGAGACAGAGACAGAAAGATCCAGAAAGGGGAGGGAGGTGTCGGAAATGGACCAGGTAAACTTGAGGGCAGGGTGGAAGTTGGAGGCAAAGTTAATAAAGTCAATGAGCTCAGCATGCGTGCAGGAAGCAGCACCAATGCAGTCGTCGATGTAGCGAAGGAAAAATGGGGGACAGATACCAGAATAGGCACAGAACATAGATTGACAAACAGCCCTTCCAGGTGAGGCGACACTTCACCTGTGAGTCGGCTGGGGTGATATACTGCGTCCGGTGCTCCCGATGTGGCAATAGAGAAAGCAGGATCTCCCAGTGACCACACATTTTAATTCCACATCCCATTCCCGTTCTGACATGTCTATCCACGGCCTCCTCTACTGAAAAGATGAAGCCACACTCAGGTTGGAGGAACAACACCTTATATTCCGTCTGGGTAGCCTCCAACCTGATGGCATGAACCTCAACTTCTCTAACTTCCGCTAATGCCCCATCTCCCCCTCGTACCTCATCTGTTATTTATTTTTATACACACATTCTTTCTCTCACTCTCCTTTTTCTCCCTCTGCCCCTCTGACTATACCCCTTGCCCATCCTTTGGGTTCCAGCCCTTGTCTTTCTTCCCGGACCTCCTGTTCCATGATCCTCTCGTATCCCTTTTGCCAATCACCTGTCCAGCTCTTGGCTCCATCCCTCCCCCTCCTGTCTTCTCCTATCATTTTGCATCTCCCCCTCCCCCTCCAGCTTTCAAATCCCTTACTCACTCTTCCTTCAGTTAGTCCTGACGAAGGGTCTCGGTCTGAAACGTCGACTGTACCTCTTCCTAGAGATGCTGCCTGGCCTGCTGCGTTCACCAGCAACTTTGATGTATGTTGCTTGAATTTCCAGCATCTGCAGAATTCCTGTTGTTTGGATGACAGAACTGATGGCTTTGTGACCATGTTGTTAGATGATTCAAAGCTAGGTGGAGGGCTATGGAATGTTCAGGAAGCAGGGAGTCCGCAGAAGGTTTTGGACAAAGTAGGGGTATGGGCAAAGAAGTAGCAGATGCAATACAGTGTAAGGAAGTGTCTGGCCATGCACTTTCCTAGAAGGAATAAAGGCTTAGACTATTTTCTAAACCGGGAGAATATTCAAAAACAAGAGGTACAAGAGTCCTGGGGGTCTTTGTGCATGATTCCCTAAATGTTAACTTGCATTTTGAGTCAGTGGTAAGGAAGGCAAATGCAATGTTAACATTCATTTCCTGAGGACTAGAATATAAATACAAGGATGTAAATGCTGAGGCTTCGTAAGGCATTGGTCAGACTGCACGTAATATCGTAAGCAGATTTGGACCCTATATCTAAGAAAGAATGTGCTGGCATTGGAGAGGGTCCAGAGGAGGTTCACAAGAATGATCCCGGGAATGGAAGGGTTAACCTATGAGTAGTATTTGATGGCTCTGGGCCTGTAATCACTGAAGTTTAGAAGAATTGGTGGGGGGGGGCAGTGGTTTCACTGAAACCTATAGAATAATAAAGCCAAAATAGAGTGGACATGGAGAGAATGTTTCTAATAGTGAGGGAGTCTAGGGCCAGTGGGCACAGCCTCAGAATACAAAGACATACCTTTAGATCAGAGATGAGGAGGAATTTCTTCAGCCAGAGACTGGTGAATCTGTGGAATTCATTGCCGCAGACAGCTATGGAAGCCAAGTCATTGGGTATATTTGAAGTGGAGATGAGCAGGCTGTTGATGAACAAGGGTGCTAAAGGTTACAGCGAGAAAGCAGGAGAATAGTGTTGAGAAGAATAATAAGTCAACCATGATGGAATGGCAGAGTAGATTTGATGGGCCGAATAGCCTAATTCTTCTCCTATGTGTATAGTGCTATGGTGTGCTGTCATTTATTGAACCTGCATCTTCCCTCATTCTTCTTCCTCAATGTATATTCAGGTCAGTTTCAGTACTTCCAACTAAATTCATTACTGTTATCATACATTCACCTCTCAACCTTGTCACCAGATGCAAAAGCTCCACAAACACGCACTTGCGATCACAATAGCAACCTATATCTCTCCCGTAAACTTCTGCCAAGAAGGCAGCATACAAGAGATCACTGGAGGAACCTTCAGCATTGTGGGCTATGGGAATCAGGAGATTGTGAACGTGAACATGGTAAGCCTTGTTCACTTGTACATGTTCGGGCACCACTTCATCTAATACAAGCATATATAATTGCAACCATCTATTGTCAATCATCTCCCATGCAAATATACAATATCTCCTTGGCATCACAACTAATACACATTTTCTCTAAAAAGAGAATAATCCAAAGAAGGACAACACTTGAGGAAAATTGATCCTAAAGAATGTGCGATGAAATTTCTAAATCTCTAAGTCCAATGCAGACAGAACATTCCTTCGGCATTCAAACTACGTATGTATGTTTATCCAAGGGATCTCTTCATAGAGTATCTGGAAGTTTCTTCAAAATATTGTTGCCATCCCAGAGTGCAGTAGCCATACGATACAATCCCTCAACCCTTAAATAGATAATTATTAATTTCATGACCAATATCACCTACACCACACTACTTCCTCTTTCTGATTTATTATCTCTCTGATCTATAATATTTTATTTTCTCTGATCTGATAGTGTAATACCAGTGTTTTTTGGTGTTAATGTCAGACACTCACCAGGTCCTATTGAAGAATTATCCTTCTCTGGACTTAATATGTCATCTTATCTTAACTTGCATTAGAAAACTTACGTTGACTCTTCATGAGCAATGGTTAGATTCATTTCAAGAAAACTTTGATCTCACAATCTTCATGTTTAAGGCCCAAGGTTTTATTGACTAGGATTAAATGGTCAACTTTACTTTTTAGATACTGAATTGTACAGAATTTCACACCAATTTTCAACAAGAGAATTCCTCAACCCATTCACTTTCACTTCTTCCCTAATTTCCTATCTCGTCATCTATATCCTGCCATAACGTCTCCATACCCTAACCTTGTCACACAGGCTAAAGATCTTGTCCTTACATTTTATCCCTGTTTTAATTGATTTCCTTCCTTATTTTCTTGTAAATCTCACCTAACAGGAATCAATTTCCATTCAGTAACATTTCAACTACAGGAAATCATGCTGTGAAATATGGCATTATCCTATAACTTGGGACACAAATTGCAAACTGATATTTCACGGAGATGTCAGAATGATCATCCATAACCCGCTTCTTTGATGCCTCCTTTATGAACCCAACTTTTCTACCCCTCCCCCCATTAATGTTCCCTCTAACTTGTAATGACTAGTCTGCACAAAAATCTGTGCTGTGTAACTTTTTGCCAGTGACAACGTGTGCACACTGAATTTTTATGTGGAAGTAAACCTGAAGCTATTTTAAGGATAATAAACTACCAGGTCCAGTTTGTTGTTCATTGCTTAAAAGAAACAAAATAACTGTCAATAAGAACTTTGATCTCTTCTGAATTTGATCATTTTCTCTCTTGTTCATCTGCACTCTCACAAAACATATGTAGCCGGTCTGTAGCAGGTAATGAAGGATTTTCTTGCCAGGGCTTTTGCACACCGTCCATATATGATTTGTTTGCTAAATAATGCTTTAAAAAAGTCGAGTTTCCAAATATGACTCCACTTCTCTCATTTGCACGTTCTCCAGCAGGTATTACCAGTTTCTGTAATATATATAAATATTTCTCATAGCTGCACATTCCTGACCTCCTGAGCTTTCGTGTAGCATTTCTACTGTTTCATTAAGCCATTCCACTTTAAATAAATTAGCAGTTCTGCACTTCAGACCTTTTGTTTGTTCGGAAGTCGACAGAGTGAATCAATAATTTCTTCAATAAAAACAGTATAAATAAGCCAGTTCTAAAACCTGCAGACAAAACATCTCAAACTCCACGTTGTTAACAGCATCGCATCAGAAACCGGAAAAGGAAATGTGATTGTGTACAATCATGAGACAGACTTATCATGCCTACCAGGTAGAGGGTGACAATTAAATTTCTTTGTGCGCTAGTAACAAAAGAGGTGTGCGCACACACGTGTACACCTTAGAGGGTACGTTGTCCTCCATTGAAGATGAGTGTAAATAAATTGAAATAAGAATTTGTTATTTTGCTCTTCATGAATTGTCCAAACTGAAACAATCCAAAATTGTGGACCATTATCGATTTTAACTTCAGGAAATCATGTGTGATTAAAACAAATCTCAGATTTTTGATTGTGCATTTTGCAGGACTATACAACCCTTATGCTTTATTTCTAGACACACCGATTGTCTGTCAAATAATACAATGAAGAGTTTGTTCCTTTGTCTCAATAATCAATATGCACTGCTAGAACAGCTTTGTAAGCCAATTCCACATCTTTAACAAGTTGTGTTCTGCACTCCTGACAAAGCATATATTTGCTGGCTAGGTCTTCTATAATTTAGTCAATACCAAGCCAATTGACAATTTCTCTATGATTTGCACTCTGCCTGGAGTTAAACTATTGTTTTCCTTTGCAATTCCTTTTGCATTACTCCTCTGTGTACTCAATTTATACAGCTTTGGTTGGAGGACAATTGACAGCAGCTATGCTGAAAGGGTTTTACATTTTCATTCAGATTTGCATCTATATTTGTCCACTCATTTCATGTGCATTCACACCTTTGCTTCAAATTAGGATTTTCTGTATAGCCCTGGTTTTTTCACTATCATCGACAGGATATTTTCTACCACCTATGCTGTATATATTTCATTTTCTGTGTTTCTTTTGGTTTCTTCACAGAATAATGTCAACTAGGCGTTCACTGAGACAGTCTGCTCAGATGCTCGCTGTTCATTGCCAAAGTAAGAGACTAAATGTCACTAGAATGAGAACATCAGGCAAAGGGCCCAAATTGACCTTGAGCAGATTATGGTTCTAACTGATGTGGAAAAGTTGTCCAGCAAAAGTTGTTCAAACTTGTAATCCAAATAGGATCATCAATGGTGCTTTCTGTAAATGATTTTTTTTTGTTTTAGTCAATGCACCGGATGTTCAACCAATAGCCTTTTTATGGTTTGTACATGATACGACTAATTGCTGCTGAAATTCCACTGCTGGAAACATTAGAGATAAGTTTTAACACTCAGTTGGTGTTGCAATGCATTAGAAATGACCAACCATGAGGAATTTCTTAGACAAATCTTATGCATTTTGCTGTTCTTAACACTCCCCCACCCCTCCATGCCCCACTCCCCACCCCAACCAATGCTCCACCATTATATCATTGGAGCTAAAAGAATAGGGACAATGGTACCGTATTGGTTAACCATGTCTCCTGCCCATTGTATATAAATGGCTACTCGGAAACATGGGAGATAAGTAGTCCCACACTACTGCATATACCATAATTTTTGGTGGATTTGTGCAGTTAGATGTTTGTGAAAATCACCAAACAATTATCTCCAATGGAATTTCCAGTGAGGGTTTCTTTCTTTACTGTTTTGTGAAGTAGTGTCAATGCCGTGGCAAGATCTGGAAGAACCATAGTTTTCCATGAGATTATAACTGAAAATGGTCAGAGTTCCATCAGATTTAGGAGTTATCTCACTCAGATGGCTTCTTCGATTGATTGCAGTATATCTTCATCTACTCATAGACTTAAATAAATTATTCCCTTTTCACAAATCCCATTTTTTTTTGTAAGTGTTAACATCATGTTGATGTAACCTTACTAATGCTCAAGCAAAAACTAGAATGCTATTTCTCTAATTACATAAACAATGCTGAAACCCTTGTAATACAATAGCTTGGAATATTTTCAATTATGGTTTTGTCCAATTCAGTAGTTTGATTTATGAGTACTGTAATGTATGGGTCCATTTCTTTTAGAGCAATGACCCCCCCTCCCCTTAGCACTACGTATTGATCCGTTGTCTGCACATGCACATTGTTCTCCCTCCATTGCAATGCAAATATACCAATAAAAGCCATCACCCACGTGATTTAATTGATATGCAGCTTTGCACAGACACAACACTTTGGTGACAAGTACAAACTTGAATGTCAGAAAATATCATGAACTGCACCAACAGTTACGGCATGATTACAGGATAAAACAGCGAGAGTTAAACAGTATATAAAATGTCATCACGGACACCAGTGAACATGTGAGTAGCAGTGAAAGACATGTGAGTAAAGTGAAAATAACATCGCGATAGCTTCAATCAGAGAAGTTGACAAATTACATAGCGTTAATGAAGGCTGGGAGTTGTGTGTTGAGAGGGTTGAACTGTATTGTAATATGAACAACGTGAAGGAGCAAAAGAAAGCCGATTAGCTTCTTAGCTTAATGAGTGCAAGAATGTACAGTCCCTTACACAGCCTAGTAACCCTTGAAAAGCCAGCAAGTGTTCAATGAAAGTGTTACAATTTTACAAAATCACTTGAGCCCTGAATGGCTGGCAATAGCTGAGAGATTTAGATTTTACAAAAGGAATGAGTCAAAAGATGAAAGCATTTCTGAATGCATTGCAGAACTGCGCAAACTTCCCCAGTACTGTGACTTTAGAGATGGACTTTCTGATGTATTAGGGGTCAGGCTCATATGTGGCATGCATAGTCAAAGCAGTCAAAAGAGGCTACTGTCCAAAAGAGTCCTAACCTTAGAATGAGCATTGACCATTGCAATATTATTAGAGACTGCAGCAAAGTATGCAGCAGAACTACAAAAAAGCATGTTAGATTATGAAATGCACAAAATATCCATGAGTGGTGCAAAAAGCCAAAGGTGTTATGGAAGTGGCAAATCCTCCCATGATGCAAATGACTGTTGGTTCAAAGAAAAAAACTGCAGAAAGTGTCACAGACAAGGTCACATAAGAGAGAATGTGGAGGCAGACAAAAAGCACAACCATGTGAAAAGTCTCAAACACAAAACTCAGCAAATGCATAAAGTTACCAAATGTAAATCAGAATCAGACAACACAGAGTGTGCCAAAGGTGAATTGTCATGGCTAGAACTGCAGTGTTACTGAAGCAGATCGCAACATAATCTGGATCACAATAAATGTGTCCGGTGTAAAACTGAAAATGGAGCTGGATATGGGGTCAGCTTTGTCCACAATTCCAGAGGCAGACTACAACAGACTTTTTTCTAAGATACGATTAGAGAATGCTTCAGTGATGCTAAAGACTTACATAGGTGGAAAACTGTCTCCCAAAAGCAAACTGAAATGTGAGGTATGGAGGCCAAACACAACAGTTACAGCATTATGTGTTGAAAAGTGGACAGCCAGCACTTTTTGGACATGAATGGTTGAGGAAAATCCAACTAGACTGGCACTCAATCAAAGCTCTCAGTGTGACATCAACAGGCAATGGCAGCCCAAACGGTAGCACTAACTAGAGTCTGGCAAAGCTGTTTAATGCTAATGAGGTGGTGTTTGAGAAGGGGACTGGTATACTCAAAGGCATGAAGGCCAGAATTGAACTGCAACACCAAGACTCCATAAAGTGCATCCAGTGCTTTACACATTACATCGTAAAGTGGGTGCTGAACTGCAGAGCTTGGAGGCAGCTGGAATTTTCTCCAAGGTTGAGTGGAGTGCTTGGGCCATGCCCTTTATCCTGGTGATCAAAAAAGGGAAGGCCGGAGCTGTTCGTATTTGTGGGGATTTCAAGGTGAGCATCAACCCAGTGCTGCGTACTGTGCAGTATCCCCTGCCACGAATAGAAGACACTTCTGCATCTTTGGAAAGTGGGGATATGTTCTCAAAGATTGATTTGTCATAAGCCTGTCTGCAAATGGAGATTGAGGAGTCAAGCATGAAGTTCCTCATAACCAACACTTACAAGGGACTGTCCCAGTAGAACCATCTTGTCTTTGGTGTCACATCAGCTCCAGCAATTTGGCAAAGAGCAATGGACCAAGTGCTCCAAGATATCCCAGGATACAAAGTTACCTTGATGACATCATCATGATTGGCAAGAATGATGAAGAGCACCTCCAGAACCTTGGTAAAGTGCTTACCAGGCAAGTGAATATGGTCTATGCTTAAAGAGAGAGAAATGTGTTTTTCAAGGATGAAATCTCATACTGTGGACATGTCATTGATGAGCATGGCTTACATACAGTGAGTCATAAGAGAAGATTGAAGCAGTGCTACAGGCACCCAGACGGGAAAATGAGTCACAACTCAGGTCCTCATTGGGCCTCGTAAACTACAACCACCAGTTTCTCCCAAACATTGCTACAGTGCTGCACCCATTGAAAGAACTGTTACAGACAGGAGCAAAGTGGGAATGGTCAGAAAGATGTGAAAATGCATTCAAGGAAACAAAGAGACTAATAACATCAGATGAACTGCTCACCCATTATGACCCACCTCTGCCAATCAGACTGGCATGTAATGCATCCCCTTACGGCACTGGCACCATTCTATCACACATTATGAAAGATGGATCTGAACACCCAATTGCGCTTGTTTCAAGATCACTGACAAATGCAGAACGCAACTACCCACAGATCGACCAAGAGACCCTTAGTCTAGTATGGGGAATAAAGAAGTTACACCACTAACTCTACCGACAGAAGTTTATGCTGATGACAGATCACCAGCTCCTTGTGTCCATTTTCAATCCAAGGAAGGGAATCCCAGTGATGGCTGCTACCCGGTTGCAATGTTGAGCACTTCTCCTAGGCACCCACTCTTTTGACATAGAGTTCAAGGGGAACCAAACAACACAGCAATTCTGATGGCTTGTCACGTCTTCCACTGTTGGCAACTGAAGAAGAAAAGTTTTCACCTGCAACCTTGCAGCAGTGTTCCACACCGCATCAGTGGACCAGTCACCGGTAACAAATTCTGAAATACAAAGGGAAACAAGGAATGACCCAACATTGTCAAAAGTCTATGAGTTCACCAAGGATAGCCAGTTCATGATATCCTATGTTTCCATAATTCCCAGGAAGATGAGACTAACTGTCAGTATGTTAGAGAACGCTGATGTGTGTAACTCGTCTTGTGGTTCCCTCTAAACTATGTACCAGAGTGTTAGAAAATCTGCGTGAAGGACACCTGGGTACTGTCAAGATGAAGTTTCACCCAGAGCTTCATGTGGTGGCCGGGAATATATAAACAGATTGAAGACTTGGCCAAAAGCTGTTCGGGATGCCAAAAAGTTCAAAATGTATTCCCACAGGCACCATAACACCTATGGGAGTGGCCATCATCACCACGGCAAAGAGTACATATTGCCTTTGCTGGGCCATTCATGCACTCCATGTTCCTGATTGCTGTGGATGCTCATTCAAAGTAGCTGGAGGTTACACCAATGAAGTCAACCACCTCAGCAAAGACTGCCTCTGCTCTGAAGACTATCTTAACCAGAAACAGCTTACCAGAACAAATAGTGAGTGACAACAGACCACAATACACATCAGAAGAATTCTGACTGTTCATGAAGAAAAATGGCATCAGACATTTCAAGTCAGCTCCTCACCGCCCAGCAATGAATGGGTTAGCAGAAAGGTTTATCCAAATCTTCAAGAAGTCTATTAAAGTGACAGATAAGGAGGGCATTTCTCTACAACACAAGGTGTAAATCTTCCTTTTTCTGTGTATCGGAACTCTGTTCATGCGATGACAAATCAAACTGCTGTAATGCTATTCATGAACAGGAATCTGAGATCACACATAGATCTCCTGAGACCAGATCTCTGAGGGAAGTGCAGAATAAACAGTTCACCCAGTTGCCAAGTGAAGCAGCAAGGAGCTTCTAGATTGGACAGGAAGTCCTAGCACATGACAAGTAGACATCCGGTAGGATAACTACAAGAACTGAACCACTGATGTACACTGTAGATGTTGGAGATCAGACTTGGAGATGTCATGTGGACCAGATACTGGATGCTCAACCGAAGAACACACCTGAGTCGAATGAATCCAACAAGATGGACACATTACAGTCACCAGACTTGCCTCTCAGTGATGATGTCACTGACAGCAACATGACACCAGAAACCAAGAACGTTGTCTTAGACAAGACACCATCAAACCCGATGCCACTCAACAGCCCAGAGGCACTGATGCACCTTCAATTACTCCAAAAGACTGGAAGTAGAGTAAATACTGAAAGGCTTTTATTCGCAGTAAAATGTGACCTCCATCATGCTGAGTGTCTGCCCCTGGACTGAGGAGGAGGAGCAGGGCGAAATCACCTTTATTCAGGGATGGCGAAGGGGAACCGCGAGTACTCCTCGATAACGTTAAGAAAGTACACATTGAGGTCGGTGGAGGGAAGAGGGCCCTTAAAGTCAACACTCAGTTGCTCAAAGGGGCGGGTGGCCTTGATGAGTGGTGCCTTCTCGGGTCGGTAGAAGTGCGGTTTGCACTCTGCGCAGACTTGGCAGTCCCTGGTCATCATCCTGATCTCCTCAAGGGAGTAAGGCAGGCTCCGGGCTTTCACGAAGTGGAAAAGCCGGGTGACCCCCAGGTGGCAAATATCTACATGTAGGGCATATAGCCAGTCGATCTGCGCGCTGGCGCATGTTCCCCAGGATAGAGCATCGGAGGGCTCGTTGAGCTTCCCAGGCCTGTGCATGACGTCATAGTTGAAGGTGGAGAGTTCGATTCTCCACCTCAGAATTTTATCATTTTTGATCTTGCCCCGCTGTTGGTTATTAAACATGAATGCGACTGAGCGCTGGTCAGTTAGCAGGGTGAACCTTTTGCCGGCGAGATAGTGCCTCCAGTGCCTAATAGCTTCCATTATGGCCTGGGCCTCTTTCTCCACCGCGGAGTGCCGAATTTCAGGGCCTTGAAGGGTACGGGAGAAGAATGCTACTGGTCTTCCCGCCCGGTTGAGGGTAGCAGCCAGCGCAAAGTCGGAGGCGTCACTCTCTACTTGGAAGGGAATGGCCTCATCCACTGCATGCATTGCTGCTTTGGCAATGTCCCCTTTTATGCGGTTGAAGGCCGTGTGGGCCTCGGCAGAGAGGGGGAATGTGATGGACTTGACCAGGGGGCAGGCCTTGTCTGCATAGTTAGAGACCCATTGGGCGTAATATGAAAAGAAGCCCAGGCACCTTTTGAGGGCTCTGAGGATGTTGGGAAGAGGGAGTTCCAACAAGGGGTGCATACAGTCGGGGTCAGGGCCAATGACTCCATTCTCCACGACACACCCAAGGATAGCAAGTCGGGTAGTCCCGAATACACACTTGTCCTTGTTATAGGTGAGATTGAAAGCTTTGGCCGCTTGGAGAAATTTTTGGAGGTTATTGTCGTGATCCTGCCGGTCATGACCGCAGATGGTGATGTTATCCACATATGGGAACGTGGCCTTCAGTTGCCACTGGTCCACCATCCGGTCCATTGGCCTCTGGAAGACAGATACACCATTTGTGACACCAAAGGGGACGTGCAGGAAGTGATAAAGTCTGCCGTCTGCCTCGAAGGCAGTGTAAGGGCGGTCCTCCCGGCGGATGGGGAGCTAATGGTAAGCGGATTTGAGGTCTATGGTTGAGTACACCTTGTACTGTGCTATCTGATTGACCATATCCGCGGTGTGGGGTAGAGGGTACGCGTCGAGCTGCGTGAACCTATTGATGGTCTGGCTATAGTCCACAACCATCTTATTTTTCTCCCCGTTTGCGCCCTCCAAGGACTTGTGCTCGCCTCAATGACCCCCTCCCTAAGCAGCCGCTGCACCTCCGACTTAATGAAGGCTCTGTCCCCCGCGCTGTACCTCCTGCTTTTAGTTGCCACAGGTTTACAGTCGGGGGTCAGGTTGGTGAACAGCAGTGGGGGAGGGATCCTGAGGGTGGAGAGGCCGCAAGTGGTGTCGGTAGTGTGGCAGTTGGCATGGTGTTGGGTGGGATGCGCGGGTCGGTGTGTGTGTGTGGTCAGTAGCGGGGTACGTGACATATCTCTACAAAACGGGATTTATGACAGTAATTGGCAGGAGGGGCCCATCATACTTCATTGTCACGCTTTTCAGGTGGCTCTGGAAGTCCAACCCCAACAGCACAGGGGCACACAGTTGAGGCAAGACCAGTAACGTAAAGTCCCGATATTCTGTGCCCTGCACCACTAGTGTCGCTACACAACCCCCCCGGATGTATGTTGTATGCAACCTGGAGGCCATGGTGACCCTCCAACTTACCGGCCGTATCATGAGTCCACAATGCTGCACCGTGGCCGGGTGGATAAAACTCTCCGTGCTGCCTGTGTCAAACAGGCAGCTTGTCCTGTGCCCCTCCACCAGGATGTCCATCATTGACCTTGCGAGCTGGTGGGGAGCGCTTTGGTCGAGGGTCACGGAGGCCAGGGTTGAGTCGCTGCCTTGGTCCGGCGTGGTGGGGTTCCCTGTGAGCACCTGTTGGTCGTAGGCGGTGGGAGGGGGCGCTGACCAAGATGGCCGCCCCCATGTCTCGCATGTGGTAGCGGCGTGCAGGGAAGACGGCAGCAGGCAAGATGACAACCCCCATGCCTCACACGTGGTGCTACTCAATCCCGCTCGCGGTTTGGACTTACAGACCATGGTGAAGTGGCCCTTCTTTCCGCAGCTGGAGCAGGTAGCTTGTCGGGCCGGGCAGCGTTTCCGAGGGTGCTTCTCCAGTCCACAGAAGTAGCACTTCGTGGACTCACGACTGGCGGCAGCTGAGGTCGATTTGCCGGCAGGTTGTGGGGTCTGCGGCACCCACGAGGCCATCGGGGGATTGTGTGCCTGGAGAGCCTCAGAGTTATGCAGAGCGGCCTCCAGCGAGTCAGCCAGCTCGATCACCGAACTTAAGGTAAGATCAGCTTTTTCCAGCAGCCGCTGGCGCACATACACTGACCTGGTCCCCATGACGAAGGCGTCTCTCACTAGGAGCTCTGCATGCTGTCCTGCTGCCAGCCCCTGGCAATCGCAGGCCCACACAAGCGTCTGTAGTGCCCAGACAAACTCAGCACTTGATTCCCTGGGCCGCTGGTGCCGAGTCGCTAAGCGATGCCACGCGTAGACGGTGTTTACCGGCCGCAGGTATTGTCCTTTGAGTGTGCTCAATGCACTGTCGTAGCTCGGCTGGTCTCTGATCATTGAGTAGACCCATGGACTGACCCTGGAGAGTAGAACTCTGCGCTTTGCTGTGGGGTCGATCACTTCAATCGCCTCTAGGTATGACTCGAAGCAAGCCAGCCAGAGTTCGAAAGCGTTTCCAGCTTCAGGTGTTTGTGGGTCGAGCTCTAACTTGTCGGGTCTCCGAGCGCGTTCCATGCTTTAAAGTTACTGCGAATAAAATTGATGCACCTTCAATTACTCCAAAAGACAGGAAGTATGGTAAATACTGAAAGGCTTTTATTCCCAGTAAAATGCGACCTCCATGCTGAGTGTCTGCCCCTGGACTGAGAAGGAGGGGGCAAGGCGAAATCACCTTTATTCAGGGTCTGTGGGAGGAGCCGCAGGAGCAGTCAGCAGAGGGGCGTGTCCAGGCATGTCCAGACAGGTAGCCCGGTTACAACATATATATATAGTTTACCACAGGCACTATCCTGAAAGAAGCAGAACACCACGCAAAATACTAAACCTTTAGAACTCTGATGTTGTTATGGACTGTTATTGTGAAAGCAGGTTTATTTGGAATATGGGTTTATGAAAGGGAAAATCAATGTTTTGTACATATACAGTTTTATTGTCTGTTAACCTAACAAGGGAGGAACTGTAATGGTGGATCTATTTCTTTTACGGCAATGACAGCCCCCCCCCCTTAGCACTATCTATTGATCTGTTGTCTATACATGCATATGGATCTCTTTCCCTCCCGTTGCAGTGTGAGTACACCAGTTAAAGCCATCACCCACGTGCATGCCTTTATTTAATTGATCTGTGCACAGATCTAACATGTACAAGTCCTTATGGATGACCATTGCCAAGCAGCATTGAGCCCCCCATTAACATTAGGTTGGGCACAAGACAGATGTAGCTTAGTGAAAAGCTTTACTCTTACAATTCAGCATACAGATCTTGAGAAAGAGTCATAAAGAAATACAGCCTGAAAAAAGGCCCATCGGTCTACCAAGCCAACATTGACCATGCATGCCCATTTTACACAAATCCTATCCCAAACCCTTTTATTTTCCTCAAATTTCCATCAACTCACCCCAAGGTTCTGTGGATCCACAGACGAGGAGCAACTACAGCAGCCAAATTACCTATCAACACACATCTTATTGTGACGTGGGAGGAAATTCATCCAGGCACACTGGGAATGTTCAACCTCCACAAGGACAACACCTAATGTCAGGATTAAATCTGTACCTATGGGAACCATAAAACTGCGGCAATACCAGACCATCACTATACAGACGTAAATCTGTACCTGACAGGAGAGATAAGGGGCAAAAAAACAAACTGCTGAGGGACCTCAACTAGTCAAGCAGCATTTGTGGTGGCAAACGGATGGTCAACTTTTCCAGTTATGACCCTACATTTGGACTGGGAGTGTGAAACCACGAGAAGGATTGGTGGACATAGGCTGGTAGGTGATAGGAGGAAGCAGGTAAAGTGGGGAATGGTGGGCTGATAACACTGGGCAGGAGGATGGGGGCAAATCTTCAACACAGAGGCTGCAAGGCGATTGCTGGAGATAGACAGTGTGGATAGAGCCAAGTGGGAAGGGGAGAGGAGGGGTGAGGCCAAGACTGAGATTGGAAGGTAATAGGTGGAAACAGATCAGTGAGGGAAGATGTGCAGATGAAGCCAGATGGCGATGGTGATAGGGAGGGTCGGGGGGTAGGCCAGGGAAGAAGCAGCCAAGGTGGATAGGTGTTTGGGTGATAGGCAGATGGAAATGGGAAAGGGGCATTGCTTTTTATCTCCTGCTCTACCAGAGATCAGTTTGTAATCTCCACAAACTTTCACAGGTGCAGAGACTACGATTTGATCCGGAACTTGGTTGCTATAAAGAGTTTGCACACTTTTCAGTTGACTCTGGTTTCTTCCCCGATTCCGAAGAAAAAGTGATTGGCTAAATAATTATTTCAAATTACTCAGTGCAGCTGGGTAGGAAAAGCAGCAGAGAAGATTTGGTGGGGATATGAGAGAGACTAAATTACAGAGCTACAAGGAAAGGAGAATGGGATTGTTGGAGTACGAATGACCTTTCTCTGTGCCATAATAAGTAAGAACTTGGCGGTCATATTGGCTTTAGCTACCAATATTAAAGGTATCACCCAGTTACTCTGTGCCACATTCACCTATACCCAACCTGCTAAAAGTCTGCTGAGTTCTTTTTTTCATTGCTGAAGTTATTGGCCTGGATTTACAGTAGATTGGCTTGGCATTTGATTTAATATGCACAATGTTATCATAAAAGATAATGGAGGGGTGTGCTTCCATGTTAAAGGCATTAAATATGTTGTGCAGTATTTACTTTGTTATTTATTGAAATGCATCATATTTACTTGATTGAGAGTTGTTTTAATAGCAGTGCTTTTTTCTGATGAGACTGAAATTTGGCTGAGTGGTGTCAAACAACCTCTCACTCAATGTCAACTAAACAACAGAGCTGATTATAGACTTCGGAAGAAGGAAACAGTGGTCCATGAGCCAATCCTCATCGGAGGATCAGAGGTACAGAGGGTTAGCAACTTTAATTTCCTCAGTATTATTATTTTGGAGGACCTGTTCTGGACCCAGAACGCAAGTGCAGTTACGAAGAAAGCACAGCAGCACCTCTACTTCCTTAGGGGCTTATGAGGATTTGGCATGACATCCAAAACTTTGACAAACTTTTATAGATATGTAGTGGAGAGTATATTGATGGCTGCATCATGGCCTGGTATGGAAACACCAATGCTCTTGAATGGAAAATCCTACAAAAAGTAGTGGATATAGTCCAGTACATCACGGATAAATCCCTCCCCACCACTGAGCACATCTACATGAAACACCATCACAGGAAAGCAGCATCTATCATCAGGGACCCCAACACACAGGCCATACTCTCTTCTCACTGCTCCCATCAGGAAGAAGGTACAAGAGCCTCAGGACTCACACCACCAGATACAGGAACAGTTACTACCCCTCAACCATCAGAACTGTGAACCAAAAGGGATATCTTCATTCGACTTCACTTGCCCCATAATTGAAATTTTCCCACAACCAATGGACTCAAATTTCAAGGACCCTTGTCTCATGTTCTCAATAATTACTGATTATTTATTTATTATTACTGTTTCTTCATTTTCTATTTGCACTGTTTATTGTCTTCTGCTCTCTGGTTGAACACCCTCGTTGGGCGGCACATCTCCTCCATCTCCAAAAGAATCCTACCACTAATCATATCTTCACCTCCGCCACCCCCCCCCAACTCTGCTTTCCACAGGGATCACTCCCTCGGCAATTCTCTTGTCCAATCAATTCTCCCTACTAACCTCCCTCCCAGCATTTACCCCTGCAAGCAGCCTCTCAGAGCTACACCTGCCCACAAACCTCCTTCCTCACCTCCATTTAGGGCCCCAAACAGTCCTTCAAGGTGAGGCAACTCTTCACCTGTAAATCTGCTGGGGACATCTATTGCATCCGGTGCTCCTGATGCGGCCTCCTCTACACTGGGGAGGCCCATCGTATATGAGGTGACCGCTTCGTTGAGCACGTCTGCTCTATCCGCCACAAGCGGAATTTCCTGGTGGCCAAACATTTTAATTCTGATTCCCATTCCCATTCTGATATGTTGGTCTATGGTCTCCTCATATTATTTCCCATCTGGATAACCTCCAACCTGATGGCATGAATATCGACTTCTCCTTGCGGTAAATAAATGCCCCACCCCCTTCCTCTATTCCTCGCTACCTATCACATCCCCCTGGGCCTCCTCTTCCTTCCCTTTCTCCTTTGGTCTGCTCCCTTCTCCTATCAAGCTCTTTCTTCTCCAGCCCGTGACCTTTCCTACCCACCTGGCTTCACCTATCATCTTCCAGCTATCCTCCTTCCCCTCCCCCCATCTTTTTATTCTGGCATCTTACCCCCTTCTTTCTCAGTTCTGACGAAGGATCTCAGCCAGAAACGTCGACTGTTTAATCATTTCCATAGATGCTGCCTGACCTGCTGAGTTCCTCCCGCATTTTATTTGTGTTTTGCTTTGGATTTCCAGCATCTACAGACTTTCTTGTGTTTGTGGTCTTTCATTCATTCTGTTATAGTTATTATTCTATAGATTTATTGAACATGTCCACAATAAAATTAATTTCAGGGTTGTGTATAGTGACATATGCGTACTTTGATAATAAAATTTACTTTGAACTTTCCAGCTTTTCAAGCATTCTAAGATTATTTGCAATGAAAACAAATGTACCATTCAAACTATAGACACTTACAGGCATATTTCTGTATGATTTGATTCTCTGCAGCACGTTCTATTTTTAGAGACTCCCTCCATAGATTTAGTTCTAGATTTAGAAAAGGATCTTGGCAATTGTAGGGATAACTTGCAGAGGACTGAAAAACTTGAGCATGTAGATATTAAGAAAGAGGATGTGCTGGAGTTTTTGGAAAGCATCAAGTTGGATAAGTCACCAGGACCAGACGAGATGTACCCCAGGCTACTGTGGAAGGCGAGGGAGGAGATTGCTGATCCTCTGGCGATGATCTTTGCATCATCAATGGGAACGGGAGAGGTTCCGGAGGATTGGAGGGTTGCGGATGTTGTTCCATTATTCAAGAAAGGGAGTAGAGATAGCCCAGGAAATTGTAGACCTGTGAATCTTACTTCAGTGGTTGGTAAGTTGATGGCGAAGATCCTGAGAGGCAGCATTTATGAACATTTGGAGAGGTATAATATGATTAGGAATAGTCAGCATGGCTTTGTCAAAGGCAGGTCGTGCCTTACGAACCTGATTGTATATTTTGAGGATGTGACTAAACACATTGATGAAGACAGAGCAGTAGATGTAGTGTATATGGATTTCAGCAAGGCATTTGACAAGGCTTATTGAAAAGGAGGCATGGGATCCAAGGGGACACTACTTTGTGGATCCAGAACTGGCTTGCCCACAGAAGGCAAAGAGTGGTTGTAGATGGGTCATATTCTGCACGGAGGTCGGTGACCAGTGGAGTGCCTCAGGGATCTGTTCTGGGACCCCTACTCTTCGTGATTTTTATAAATGACCTGGATGAGGATGGTTTAGTAAATTTGCTGATGACACAAAGATTGACGGTGTTGTGGATAGTGTGGAGGGCTGTCAGAGGTTACAGTGGGACATTGAAAGGATGCAAAACTGGGCTGAGAAGTGGCAGATGGAGCTCAACCCAGATAAGTGTGAGGTGGTTCATTTCGGAAGGTCAAAAATGATGGCAGAATATAGTATTAATGGTAAGACTCTTGGTAGTGTGGAGGATCAGAGGGATCTTGGGGTCCGACTCCATAGGACACTCAAAGCTGCTACACAGGTAGACTCTGTGGTTAAGAAGGCATACGGTGTATTGGCCTTCATCAATCGTGGGATTGAGTTTAGGAGCCTAAAGGTAATGTTGCAGCTATATAGGACCCTGGTCAGACCCCATTTGGAGCACTGCGCTCAGTTCTGGTCGCCTCACTACAGGAAGGACGTAGAAACATAGAAAGGGTGCAGAGGAGATTTACAAGGATGTTGCCTGGATTGGAGAGCATGCCTTGTGAGAATAGGTCGAGTGAATTTGCCCTTTTCTCCTTGGAGCGCCCAAGGATGAGAAGTGACCTGATAGAGGTGTACAAGATGATGAGAGGCATTGATCGTGTGGATAGTCAGAGGCTTTTTCCCAGGGCTGAAATGGCTAGCACGAGAGGGCACAGTTTTAAGGTGTTTGGAAGTAGGTACAGGGGAGATGTCAGGGGTAAGTTTTTTTTACACTGAGAGTGGTGAGTGCGTGGAATGGGCTGCCAGCGACGGTGGTGGAGGCGGATACGATAGGGTCTTTTAAGAGACTCCTGGACAGGTGCATGGAGCTCAGAAAAATAGAGGGCTATGGGTACCCCTAGGTAATGTCTAAGGTAAGGACATGTTCCGCACAGCTTTGTGGGCAGAAGGGCCTGTATTGTGCTGTAGGTTTTCTATGTTTGAACATTAAACCTTTAAAATTATAAACCTTGGATGACACATGCTCATCCATTAGTTCACACATGCAAACATACCGTGCAATGCACCATCCAGAATTTGCAGTACCCCACAGAGCTAATTGTCTCACTAGATCAGTAACTTTACACAATCTCTGATGGTGCTGAGCTGTGATTTTGTAACTTCTCCATCACTTTGTTAAATAGGACTTTGATTGTCCTCAGGAGGCAGTGTTACATTGAGTATCTGGCCCGACTTCCACCAAACAGACGTACTCTTTACACCACTGCATGGCTGCATTCCACACATCTTCCCCCTTGCCCTCTATTTCATATTCCTCTCCTTTTGCAGTACAAACTGAAAGGATCCTGTATGTTATCATAACCGTGGCAGGAGGCCTCACAGTGTGGGCCATACCCTGCAGTTTAATCCCAGGGATGTCAGCACCCACAAGAGTAACTATGACAGTATGAGATGAGCAAGTGCCACCACTGCCCTGCTGTCTGCTCCCCAGCCACTGTTCAACCTACGATTACAATACCTGATGGCTAATCAAGTGAGATGGGAGTGCAGCCGCTGAGGAGCTGTGCTCCAGTTTGGGCTCGCGCTCTTACAGTGCAAGGTCAATAACACACAGCATGTCAAGGGTTACAATATGATTCACAAAGCCTACCTCCTGTCCTCTAAAAGCTGAGATAGGAGAGTCTAGCTAGAGATGGTGGAGTAAATGCACCGTCTTGTTAAAATTGTCTACCAGCAATAACTAATTAATGTTTCGATGCAAACAGCTGCATCTCCACGCACATTAATACTCCCTTCTCATACTGACATTCAAGACTGTTTGGGGATTTTGATGCAGCTTCCAGAGCAATGTGGTGTGTCACACTGATACTTTTATGTCGGATAGAGAGGTGGTACCAAATTATACTTCACTCCAAGCATCAGCACAAACAAATTCAGCACCTAAAAAGCTTGCATTTTAACCAACAAGCATTCTGCTGGAGAAACTCAGCAGGTCAAGCAGCAATTGAGGGGAAGAAATTGTCAACCTTTCAGATCAAAACCCTGCATAAGAACCTTCCAATCTGACCTAAAACATCGACAACTCCTTTCCTCACCCAGATGCTGCTCAACTCACTAAGTACTTGCAACAGATTGTTGCTCCAGATTCCAGCACCTGCCGTCTACTGTATCTCCAGCCCTGCATTTTAATTTGGTTTTGGCTCAATGCGGAATTGCCATTTTGAGGTTAGGAAATCCAGAAGAATGTGTTGCCCCAAATTCAAAATGCTTTTAATTTCTTCTTGAAAGTTTCCCTTATTGCAAGGTCTGGGCCTGACTACCAGGGAATTTTCACAGCTCTATTCCACAGCCAAATGGCTTGAGTGGATTACTGGGGAATAACACTTCTAATTGGAGGTAGAATGAGATCACAGTGGGTACCGATTGTACTAAGTAATTTTCAGAGGAATTTGTCACAATAAAGGAATGCAGGGCACACATAAACTCTACCGTGTACAATGTACACAACTCTGTGCACAGTAGGATAGACATCATAACAATAAACAAGGATTTTCTTTGTTACCTCTGCTATAGTGGAATTAGTGGAGGAAGTGAGGTAGGGCTCAGATGATGGAGGAGAGAATGTGATGGGTTTCCTCTGGAGAAGACAATGGAATAGACTCAGATAGGGAGAATCTGATCTTGGGTCAAGGGCTTCAGGGGATGGAGTACTGAAGAGTCAAAAATAGATCAAGCAGAATATATCAAAAGATGACTGGTTCATTCTTAGCATTTATCTGAACAGTTGTGAGCTACGTTAGTTATATCAAATAAGTTACAGCCTTCATCAGTGTTTTCAAGATTCAAGATTCAAAAAACTTTGTCATTCTAACCGTACATCAGCTCTGCAGGGCAGAATGGGACAGCGTTTCCCAGGAGCAGTGCAATCATAACATAACAAACGCAACACTAAATAATAAACATAACAATAAATAGTAAAACACAACAGCCACATGTCAGTTAAAATCAAGTTATAAGTGTCCAGTGCAAGTTAAAAGTATCCAAAGCAGAGTCAGGTGGAGCAGCTATTTAGCAGCCTGACTGTCTGTGGGAGGAAGCTGTTTAGTAGTCTTATGGTTTTAGTTTTGATGCTTGTGTACCATTTGCCTGATGGCAGAAGAACAAACAGTTCATGGAGAGAGTGTGAGGAGTCTTTAATGATGTACCGTGTCTTCTGGAGGCATCAACTCTGAAAGAGGTCTTGGACAGAAGGTAGGGAGACCCCAATAACCTTCTCTGCTCCCCTAACCACCCTCTGCAAGGCTTTTTTGTCGACAGCCCTGCAGCTGGAGTACCAGGTTGTGATGCAAAAGGTCAGCACACTCTCAACCACGCCTCTGTAGAATGTAGTTACGATGTTAGTGGGGAGTGATGCTTGTTTAAGCTTCCTCAGAAAGTGCAATCTCTGCTGCCGTTGACAATAATTACCAAGAATGAAAATGCCAAGGTTGCTAATTTTCCCTTCCTTAGTTTGCTTCCATTGTAATATTTGCCACAGTCAATAAATAATATATGGAAGCTTGGTAGTCGGGCCTTGTCGGTTTCAGCTTGGTGTTGATAATAATCATCAACAATCTTGAAAATTCCTCAGTTTTTTCATTTATTTATTTATTGAGATATCGTGCAGAAAAGGCCCTTCTGGTCCTTCAAGCCGCACCACCCAGCAATCCCCTGATTTAACCTTAACCCAATCACAGGACAATTTACAAAGACCAATTAACCTACCAACTGATACATCTTTAGACCAAGCTCTCCCCCCCACTTTCTACCTTTCCAAAGAGATCCCTCCCTACACGACTCACTTGTCCACACGTTCCTCCCCACTGACCTCCCTCCTGTCACTCATCCTTGCAAGCCAAACAAGTGCTACACCTCCTCCCTCACTACTATCCAGGGCCCTAAACAGTCCTTCCAGGCTTGGCAACACTTCACCTGTGAGACTGATGGGGTCATTTACTGTGTTCGGTGTTCCTGTAAATTGGTGACACATGACATAGACAGGGAGACCGCTTTGCTGAGCGTCTACGCTCCGTTCACCAGAAAAAGTGGGATCTCCCAGAGGCCACACACCTTAATTCCATTTCCCATTCCCATTCTGATATGTCCATCCATGGCCACCTCCACTGATGAGGTCACACTTAGGTTGGAGGAATAACACTTTATATTTTGGGTAGCCTCCTACCAGATGGTATGAACATTTATTTATCAAACTTCCAGTAATGCCCTGTACCCCTCCCCTTCACCATTTCCCATTCCCTTATCCCTCTCTCACTTTATCTCCTCGCTCACCCATTGCCTGCATCTGGTGCTCTTCCCCCACCCCCTTTTCATTCTTCCATGGCATTCTGCCTCTTTCACCAATCAAATTCTCAGCTTTTTACATCATCCCTCCCCCTCCAGGTTTCACCTATCACTTGGCGTTTCTCTCTCCCCTCCCGCCACCTTTTAAATCTACTCCTCAGCTATTTTTTCTCCAGTCCTGCCAAAGGGTTTCGGCCTGAAACATGGTCTGTACTCTTTTCCTAGATGCTGCCTGGCCTGCTGAGTTCCTCCAGTATTTCGTGTGTGCTGCTTGGACTTCCAGCACCTGCAGATTTTCTCTTGTTTGTTTTCATCTTTGGACTGTGGGAGGAAACCGTGGCACCCAAAGGAAACCCACGCAGTCACGAGGAGAACGTACATAATCTTTACAGGCAGTGGCGAGAATTAAACCCTGTCACAGGACGACTGTGCTGCCCCCCAGTTCTACTCGTAGGTAACAGGTCACTGTATTGGCAACTATGGAAAACCTCTGAGAGAGAATCCTACAAAGTCAATACTAATCTAGGACAAATAAAGATCAGATCTAGTTAAGTATAATGAGCTTTGACCTAAACTCTACACGATTGCTTTTTTTCAGCTCAAGATACATTCTTAAGAACAAGATCACTAATTGAAACATTACGAAAAGACATCATAATAACAATATGTTTAGAAAACTAGATTACTGACAGCACTGTGATGCCAGGAACCTGACCCTCACACGACTCAGTGTGGAGAGGCTAACTGTGAAGTCTGGTATTGGGCAGTCCGGGAGAACTGTGTGGCCACTCATGCTGAGAAAATGGAGCTCGGGGCTGAACACTAAATTATATGTGTCATTTGAAAATGAGTTATTTTGGGGTGTGAGTATTGACATGCTGAGGTAGAGGACGTTTCCTTTTTTGCTTATCTTTTCACTCTTTTGACATCCAGGAATTTGAAACCCACAATGGATTTCATGCACAACAAAATTGCTCTAATTAGACTGCAATGGTAGACCTCAATCCATCAACATCACAATTACCATGTCAAATTCTTATTTTGCAACACAAGCTATGCAAACATTATACTTAGCTTGTATTCGATATTTTTTACTGATTACGCAAATGTTTGCCGATCAATCAACATCTAAATATTTCACTCCATGCCTATTTAGCACAATGGATTTTGCAATTAATTAATATTTCTCAGCGACATGTAACTTCACTTCTCCACTCATTCAATGACAACAGTCTCCATTACACCAAAACTGCTATGTTTTGTCACTTCTAAATATTAAACTAATTCAAAGGAAGACATGGGAGTCTGAAATGTGGGTCTAACTTCGACTTTACTTTAAGTGAGATGCGGACGAATCACGTGGTAGCACGTTGACGTATGCAATTCATGTATTTATACATATAACCTATAATGAATTTATTTAAATGAACAAGAATGCTTAATCTATATATATATACAAACCCCATTTCCAGAAAAGTTGGGATATTTTCCAAAATGCAATAAAAACAAAAATCTGTGATGTGTTAATTCACATGAACCTTTATTTAACTGACAAAAGTACAAAGAAAAGATTTTCAATAGTTCTACTGACCAACTTAATTGTATTTTGTAAATATACACAAATTTAGAATTTGATGGCTGCAACACATTCAATAAAAGTTGGGACAGAGTTAATATAAGATTGAAAAGTGCACAGAATATTCAAGTAACACTGGTTTGGAAGACTCCACATTAAGCAGGCTAATTGGTAGCAGGTGACGTATCATGACTGGGTATAAAAGTAGCGTCCATCAAAGGCTCAGTCTTTGCAAGCAAGGATGGGTCGTGGCTCACCCCTTTGTGCCAAAATTCGTGAGAGAATTGTTAGTCAGTTCAAAAAGAACATTTCTCAACACAAGCTTGCAGAGAATTTAGGTCTTTCAACATCTACAGTACATAATATTGTGAAAAGATTCAGAGAAATCTCAGTGCGTAAAGGGCAAGGTCGGAAACCACTGTTGAATGTGCGTAATCTTCGAGCCCTCAGGCGGCACTGCCTAAGAAACCGCCATGCTACTGTGACAATTATAGCCACCTGGGCTCGGGAGTACTTCAGAAAACCATTGTCACTCAACACAGTCCATCGCTGCATCCAGAAATGCAACTTGAAACTGTATTACGCAAGGAGGAAGCCATACATCAACTCTATGCAGAAACGTTGGCGAGTTCTCTGGGCCCAAGCTCATCTCAGATGGACCGAAAGACTGTGGAACCGTGTGCTGTGGTCAGATGAGTCCATATTTCAGCTTGTTTTGGGAAAAAAACGGGCTTCGAGTTCTCCGTGCCAAAGATGAAAACGACCATCCAGATTGTTATCAGCGAAAGGTGCAAAAGCCAGCATCTGTGATGGTATGGGGGTGCATCAGTGCCCACAGCATGGGTGAGTTGCATGTATGTGAAGGTACCATTGACTCTGAGGCGTATATTAGGATTTTAGAGAGATATATGTTGCCATCAAGGCAACGTCTCTTCCCGGGATGTCCCTGCTTATTTCACCAGGACAATGCCAGACCACATTCTGCACGGGCTACAACAGCGTAGCTTTGTAGACACAGAGTGCGTGTGCTTGACTGGCCTGCTGCCAGTCCAGATCTATCTCCTATTGAAAATGTATGGCACATCAGACAACGGAGACCACGGACTGTTGAGCAGCTGAAGTCTTATATCAAGCAAGAATGGACAAAATTTCCAATTGCAAATCTACTACAATTAGTATCCTCAGTTCCAAAATGATTAAAAAGTGTTATTAAAAGGAAAGGTGATGTAACACAATGGTAAACATGCCTCTGTCCCAACTTTTGTTGAGTGTGTTGCAGCGATCAAACTCTAAATTTGTGTATGTTTACAAAATACAATTCAGTTGGTCAGTAAAACTATTGAAAATCTTTTCTTTGTACTTTTGTCAGTTAAATAAAGGTTCATGTGAATTAACATATCACAGATTTTTGTTTTCATTGCATTTTGGAAAATATCCCCACTTTTCTGGAAATGGTGTTTGTATGCACACACACACACACATACATACATATATATACAAGATTACTCAAACTTTACTTAAACAGAGCAAATACACCAGCTTTAATATGGGAAAACATCTTAAAGGACTACAGGGCACGTCACGCAACAACATGGTACACCAAGACCAATTGGAACAATAGAGAACAGGTAGGAAAGCATTCTCAAAGTTTTTAAGTTCTTTTAAGACAGAGACAGCTATAGAGAGAGATATATATGAAGAGAGATAGAAAGAGTGATAGAGAAGAGAGAGACAGAGAGAGGGATAAAAAGAAAGACAGAGAGAAACTAATGATTCAAATCAGAAAAATGGAAATGTGAACCTCTGAGCAGGTGTGGTAATGGAGGAAATTGCACAGTTTGGAGTGAGGTACAGAGACAGTAGACAATACATTTTTCTCTATAACTTCTATAGAACTTCTGGAGTTCATTTACTCCATTGCAATGATGGGAGATGAATGAGTTTCACAGGAAATTGGGCATTATGCTCCTGCAAGAAACGGCCCAATTAGACCATAAGACATAGGTGCAGAATTTGGCCAATTGGCCCATCAAATCTGTTTTGCTGTTCCAGCATGGCTGATTTATTCTTCCATTCAACCCCATTCTGCTGCCTTCTCCCTATAACCTCTGACGCCCTAACTAACCAAGAACCTGTCAAACTCTGCTTTATACATTCTCAATAACTTGGCCTCCGCAGCCATCCGTGACAATTTATTCCACAAATTAACCACCTTCTGGCTAAAGAAATTTTTTCTTACCTTTGTTCCAAATGAATGTAACCTGAGGCTGTACACCCTAGTCCAACACTCACAAGAAGTATCTTCCTCATGTCCACTCTATCAAGGCCTTTCAATATTTGACAGGTTTCAATAAGATTCCCCCCCCCATTCTTCTAGTACAGGGCCATCAAATGCTCCATGTTCAACTTCAATTTCATGTTTAATTCTCATTCAATCATATGTGAATACCGATGAATACAGCCAAACAAAACAGCATTACTCCGGGGTGAAGATGCAAAATTCAGTACACAGCACAAGGCACATATAGACAGCAAACACATACAAGATATCCGCAAAATACAGTCACACAAATAAATAAAGTCCAGCACCCTGAGTCCCAACAATGTTGCAGCAGTCTGCAAACTCAGAGTTTGTCTTCTGCCAAGCGAACACTAGGGGGCAGCACTGACTCCAGCTTGGAATCCACACCACACCGCCTCTGGTGGAGTGCAAACTCCAATACCTCTCTCTTGGGTGGCTGTGAACAGGCGACCCCACGGCTTGAGGCCTAGTTCTCGCTACAACAAAGGCCAAATAGTTCCCCTGCCATCTGATTCCCAGAACCATTCTCGTGATTTTTGAATTTTCACCCCATTTAGAATATAGTCGACATCTTTATTTTCTCTAACAAAGTGCATGACAATACACTTCACTGCACTATATTTCATCTAACACTTCTTTGCCCATTCTCCCTATCTGTCCATGTCCTCCTACAGACTCCCTACTTGCTCAATACTACCTGCCCCTCCATCTATCTTTGTATAATCTGAAAACTCGGCCACAAAGCCATCAATTCTGTTATCCAAACAGTTGCCATATAACGTGAAAAGAAGCAGTCCCAATACTGAGCCCTGTGGAACATCACTTGCCACTGGCAGCCAATCAGAATAGGCACCATTTATTCTGACTCTTTGCCTCCTGCCAGTCAGCTAATCTTCTATCCATCTTAGTATCAATACCATGGGTTCTCATCTTGTTGAGCATACACGTGTGGCACCTTATCAAAGGCCTTCTGAAAATACAAGTAAACAACATCCACTGACTCTTCTTCACCTAGCCTACTTGTTATTTCCTCAAAGAATTCCAACAGATTTGTCAGGCAAACTTTCTCCTTAAGGAAACTTCACTGACTCTGTCCTACTTTATCATGTGCCTTATCCTTAATGATGAACTCCAACGTCTTCCCAACCACTGAAGTAATGCTAACTGACTGATAATTTCCTTCCTTTTGCTTCCCTCCATTTTTAGAGTGTTATTTGCAATTTCCCAGTCCTTGGAACCATTTCAGAATCTAATGATCCTTGAAAGATCATTGCTAATGCCTCCATAATCTCTTTAGTGACCTTTTTCAGAACCCTAGGGTGTAGTCCATCTTGTCCAAGTGACTTAGCTACCTTCAGATCTTTCAGCTTCCCAAGCACCTTCTCCTTAGTAAGAGCAACTACGCTCACTTCTGACTCCTGACACTCTTGAATTCCTGGCACACTGTTAACATCTTCCACAGTGAAAACTGATGCAAAATGCTTATTCAGTTTGTCCGCCATTTCTTCATCCCCCATTACTACTTCTCCAGCATTATTTTCCAGTGGTCCAATATCCACTCTCACCTCTCTTTTACTCTTTATATATCTGAAAAACTTTTAGTGTTCTCTTTGATATTTTTAATTAGCTTATTGTCATATAGAGACATAGGAGAGTCTCTCTCTTGCATAGATTTGTATCAATGCATTTTATTGTACATAAAAGCCATTTCATTCAGCCACTCTATAACAGATACATTCATGTGGAAATTCAATGAAAAGATTTTATATTTAAAAATAAAATCACATATTTTATAAGATTAAGAAGCTGAAATAAATAGTTCATAACACCAGTATATTTACTGACAAATATTGCCTATTTTAGCAACAGAATTACTATTATAGCAATAGAAACTGAAGTAAGAAAGAAAGTGGTGCATCTGTGGAATTTGTTGCTACAGGCTGTTGTGGAGATCAAGTTATTGGGTGTATTTAAGGCAGAGGTTGATAGGTTCTTGATTAGGCAGGGTGAGAAAGATTACAGGGAGAAAGCAGAAGAATAGGGCTGAGAGGGAAAACGGGTCAGCCATGAATAAATGGCAGAGGAGACTTGATGGGCTGAATGGCCTAATTCTGCTCCCATGGCCAATGGTCTTATGGTCTATTTATTTATTTGTTCTGGAAAGTGAATGTCTGGGCTCTGGGTGATACCAACAACTACACTGCCATCAGACCACATTTTGATCTATGAAATTCCTACTTGCTCAGTTAGGCCCATCACCTCCACTGGGACAGTCTTTCAAGATGTCCCCAGGTGTAGCCAGCCCATCTTTGAAGATCCTTCCTCTTCCATTTGTTCTTTCTGTACAACTGAGTTTTCACAGAATGGGGTTGGCACTCCCATGCCCAGCTCTCCTCCCTTTGCAGCTGGGCTTCAAGACCATCAATGGTGCAGCTCAGTGAAGTTTGGAATGCCAGAAATAGTTGGTTTAGGCCAGCATTCAGGCGGGAGTATGGAACTGGGTAATATAATTTGAAGAACCAAATGCTGAAACTTGATAATTATTCATAAGAATAACTGGAAATACAAATCAAATATAATGATTAGAGATGTGGTGGTTACATCTGGAGATGATGTTGTCTAGAAGGTTCTCTAACAGTCAAGAACGAGGTGAAAATCTTTTGGTTACAGTGCTTTATTAAATGTTCATCACAGTACAAGTCAGTCAGGGTCACCCTGTACCAGCAAGAAAGGCAAGTAAAGAAGTAATAAAGGAACTTGAGCATATGCTTTCCTTTATACTGCAAACCAGTCTGAAACAGTTTCGATAAGAAACTTGTGAACCAGTACTAAGTCACACTTTAGCTTTGCAAAGAAACTACGCAAGTATAGACCAAACACAATATACCAAAAAGTGATTATACAAACATATAAGCAAGTGAAAAGAAAACTAAAATTACAAGGAAAAATGCAATTAAACAATCTGGACCTTAATCCAACAATTGGTCTTGATCACATTTCCTCACATCCTAGGGGATTCACGTGTTCTTGGTCATTCAGGAGAAAATACATAGTGAATGCCAGAACTCTTGAGAAGCAGGGGAAGCTGAAGAACGTTAACCTCATTCCAATGGCATAAGAGGATTTCAGGTGGAAAGATATATATTTTGTTTTGTTTAAAAATGGACAAAGAATTAACACGAGGAAATCCGCAGATGCTGGAATTTCAAGCAACACACACAAAAAATGCTGGTGAACACTTTGTCTTGACGAAGGGTCTCGGCCCGAAACGTCGACTGTACCTCTTCCTATAGATACTGCCTGGCCTGCTGCATTCACCAGCATTTTTTGTGTGTGTTGCAAAGAGTTAATAGATCATTTGTTCAAACTAGCAGGCATGAAAATAAAATGTAATGGAATTGACTCACTGCTTGAAATGAAGATTCTCACAGCTAATCCACATTTTAAGATACAAACAGCAAATAAATAATCTAAGCTAATTTATGGACATTTTAAATGTCGGCCCAGATCAGAGGCGAGAGTCGATTTCGCTCACTCTCCGCAATCTTCACGCCTTTCTTCAGGGCACCAAGATCTTTCGCTGTTCCATTGTTGGGTCGATTTAAACACCAGCCCTAATAGACTGAAAAGACAGCATTCGGGGCGAGAGCCAATTATGCTCGTTCTCTGCGATGGTCATCTCAATGGCGCTGAGGCTATGAAGACTGCCCCAGCTGATGTGCTCTATGCCAGCTTGTATGATGAATTGATAAGTGAGGTTTTGGGCCTACTCCAGGCTGCTCCGGGCTTTGGATCTGAGGACTCCATTTTGGTTCAGAATGTTGTTGTTCACTTCAATTGTGTGCATGATCTGTACTTTTTGTTTCTTTCTCTCACACATCGAGTGTTGGTCTTGGGTTCTCTCGGGTTTCTTGCTTTGTGGCTACCTATGAGCAAACAAATCTCAAGTTTGCATAAGTTATATATTCTTTGATAAAATTAACCTTGAAACTTGAATCTTGATGTGCCAAACATCTAAATTTACAAATTTCAAACTGGGATATGTACCACAATATATGCTTGTTTTTTACATGATGTAAAATATTAATGATAAGTTGCAGTATGGCACAAAGGAAAAATGGCTACAAAGGGGAATGAAACATCTAGACAATAATGGTAAATAAACTGTCACCAGCATTCACTTATTTCACATTTCTTGATACAATACCCAAGTGATGGTAATTTCACAGTAGATTATTTGATGAAGAGATGGATTCAAGGGATGCAGCTGCTATAATCCAGAGCACTGACATATACTATCCAGTTGAAATAACTAAATAGCAATGAGACTCGAGCCAAGAATTCAATAATAGTTATAATTCTTTCCAGACCATCACTCCTATCCTTCCCAACTCATTACTGCCATCTCTGTTTTCTGCAAGGTCAACTGTAAAGCCAGGTATCAAATTTCAGATCTATCTAACACTGTCCAATATTTTGTAATTTGTTGACAAAAGTCACCAGAGGAAATAGAGTGGATAATTCTGATAGAGAAGTCTACAAAAAAAAACAGAATATTGATCTGAATGTGGACAGCATTAACAGTCCCATCTGGTCCGAGACTCTTCGTATGTGAAAGGAATAGTGGCTGACTTCTTTGTTGCATGCTAATGTTGTCTTACGGCCAACAAAGGAGCTGGAAATCACTCAGACAGCTCCAACATCTTAAAGGACAGCCCCAATACCATCAGCCAGCTACATCATCACACATTTTATGGAAACTGCTTTACAGAGCACAACATGGCTGGGAGCACTGAGAGAAGGCAGCAACAGAAAATATATTGCTGTAATTCACTGGTAAAAGGCCTAACAAATAAAGAGCTATTCAGTACAATTTGTTAAACTGTCAGTTTTTCCAGATATTCAAGGTTGTACCCATGCCAAATTCTCTCATTTATACATGTCAATAACGTCAGGTATGCAGTGGTCTTTACTTGTACACAGACATGAGACAGGCAGGAAGTAAGACCACAAGACATGGGAGCAGAAGAGGGTCAAAGTGAAGCGTCCTGGTGAAGTGTCTTAGCCTCAAATGGCAATTGCTTATTTCCCTCTATAATTGCACCCTCTCTCTTCAAATGGAATGGGTCATTTGGATTGCTTTTGAGAAATTCATATTGTAGAAACATCTACAATGCCTTCAGAATTTGAGCTAACAATAATAATGTCACATCTGCTGAAGACCATCTCTTGATCCTCCAAGGATGCTGTGTATTTGAAAACAAAGCAACTGCACAGGTTTGAAATAATTCTCCATGAAGACACAAAACATACATTTTTCCAGATTGCACTCCCTCTTTGGATTTCAGATGAATATACAAGTGTTCAATAGCATATTTTGTAAAAGCCCTCTGCAGCAGTCAGGTATCTGATAACAAAGACACACTAGGTGAGGAATAGTAATGCCATTAACTGTCAGTGAGAGTGGGTGAGATTTTCTCTCGGAGGCAATCAATACCGAGCATTTGTGTATGTGAATGTTGTGAATGTTAAATGTCAGTTACCAGCTGACGCTAGAATGTCATCGATATCTTGCTCATGTTTTCAGCCTGATTCAGTATCTGAAGGTTCTGAATGGATCCAAGCACTGAGAAAATATGAACAAGTGACCCTACTTATGACCTTAAAATGAAATAAGGTTCTTTAACAGACCAATTCCTGCAAGGATGCCCTAGAAATGAGATGCTTAGATTTCAACAATTCAATTGTGCTAGACATGATCTAGTCTAGAAAGAGCTTTCACCAAAAACTATCCTGAATTTCAATTTTTCTGGTGCTCTTTGATCCCACATTCAGTCATTTGCTGCCTGATATCACCGCCAGCTCACCTTGTCATCCACACTTAATACGTGCCAGCTGGTCCTGGAGAAACCCAAGCTAAGCATCAATGAGGAAGCAATACAATTGTGCTACCATCATCACAGTCAGGGATACCTTCCGTCATTTAGCTGATGACTGAGAACAGGTGAGGTGGTGACTGGATCAATTGAATTTTCTTCTTTTTGTGGACAGGATGTAGCTGAGGAATGGTCTATTTCTACCAACAGTGCCCCTTGTATTGGAGCAAATTTGTGGAGTTCCCAAAAATATCTTCCTGCTTCTTGAATCATAGCTTACCCTCCAACATTGTTAACAAAGCTTTTAACCACTTTTCATCCATTTCCCACACCTCTACTCTCATCCTTTCTCTTCCAGAAAAAAAAACACACAAAGACAGAGGAGAAAACAAACTGTTGGAGGAACTCAGCAGGTATCTGGGAGGCAGAGGGATGGGGAACATTTTGGGCAAAGGCCCTCTCTCAGCAGTGAGACTGTAGAAGGGAGGGGTGAGGCAGAAGCTGGAACTAGGTGAGAAGAGAGATGGTAGGCAGTTGGAGCCAAGTGGGGGAGGGGGAGAATGAAGTTGGAAGACAGGGTTTGGTGGGAGATAGGTAGAGATAGATAAGGAGAGTAAACAAAGGGTGGGGGCAAGTGGAGCAATGAGGGGATAGTGGAAGGTGGAGATAGAGACAGAAGCTGGAAGATGATATATGGCAACACACAAGGCTGCAGATTCTAGAGTCTGATAAGGAAGGAAGGTGATAAGTAGGAACAAATGAGGCTGAGATGATGAGCAGAAGGAACCAACTGGGGTAAGTTATAAAAAGGAGGGTGAGGGCAAATGGAATTAGGTGCGGGAGGGGAGAACCAATTGAATCAGACAGGGGAAGGAAAAATTCAAGGAAAATTTATTATCAATGTACGTACGTACAAGTCACCATATAAGACCATAAGATATAGGAGCAGAAGTAGGCCATTCGGCCTGTCGAGTCTGCTCCACCATTCAATTATGGGCTGATCCAATTCTTCCAGTCATTCCCACTCTCCTACCTTCACCCCTTCCCCTTTCATGCCCTGGCTAATCAAGAACCTATCTATCTCTGCCTTAAATACACCCAATGACTTGGCCTCCACAGCTGCTCGTGGCAACGAATTCCACAGATTTACCACCCTCTGACTGAAGTAATTTCCCCACATCTCAGTTCTAAAAGGACATCCTTCAATCCTGAAGTTGTGCCCTCTTGTCCTAGAATCCCCTACCATGGGAAATAACTTTGCCATATCTAATCTGTTCAGGCCTTTTAACATTCGGAATGTTTCTATGGAGATGCCCCCTCATTCTCCTGAGCTCCAGGGAATACAGCCCAAGAGCAGCTAGGCGTTCCTCATACAGTAACCCTTTCATTCCTGGAATCATTCTTGTGAATCTTCTCTGAATCCTCTCCAATGTCAGTATATCCTTTCTAAAATGAAGGGCCCAAAACTGCACATAATACTCCAAGTGTGGTCTCATGGGTGCCCTATAGAGCCTCACAGCTCATCCCTGCTCTTATATTCTATACCTCTAGAAATGAATGCCAACATTGCATTCGCCTTCTTCACAACCAACTCACCCTGCAGGTTAACCTTTAGGGTATCTTGCACAAGGACTCCCAAGTCTCTTTGATTCTCTGCATCTTGGATTCTCTCCCCATCTAAGTAATAGTCTGTCTGTTTATTTCTTCCACCAAAGTGCATGACCATACACTTGTACTTGTATTTCATTGGCCACTTCTTTGCCCATTCCCCTAAACTATATAAGTCTCTCTGCAGGCTCTCTGTTTCCTCAACACTACCTGCTCCTCTACCTATCTTTGTATCATCAGCAAATTTAGCCACAAATCCATTAATAACGTAGTCCAAATCATTGACATACATTGTAAAAACCAACGGTCCCAACACTGACCCCTGTGGAACTCCACTGGTAACCAGCAGCCAGCCAGAATAGGATCCCTTTATTCCCACTCCCTGTTTTCTGCCAACCAGCCAATGCTCCACCCATGTTAGTAACTTCCCTGTAATTCCATGGGCTCTTATCTTGCTAAGCAGCCTCATGTGCAGCACCTTATCAAAGACCTTCTGAAAATCCAAGTACACCACATCTACTGCATCTCCTTTGTCTACCCTGCTTGTAATTTCCTCAAAGAATTGCAGTAGGTTTTTACAGACAGGATTTTCCTCTCAGGAATCAATGCTGGCTTTGGCCTTTCTTACCATGTGTCTCCAGGTACTCCGTAATCTCATCCATAACAATTGATTCCAACAACTTCCCAACCACTGATGTCAGGCTAACAGGTCTATAGTTTCCTTTCTGCTGCCTCCCACAATTCTTAAATGGCAGAGTAACATTCATCTGGTACAATGCCAGAATCTATCAATTCTTGAAAGATCATTGTTAATGCCTCCGCAATCTCTCCACCTACTTCCTTCACAACTAGAGGATGCATTCCATCAGGTCCAGGAGATTTATCTAGCCTCAGACCATTAAGCTTCCTGAGCACGTTCTCAGTCGTAATTTTCACTGCACAAACTTCACTTCCCTGACACTCTTGAATGTCTGGTATACTTGCAGACGCCTTCCACTGTGAAGACTGATGCAAAATATGCATTCATTTCCCCTGCCATCTCTGCACTTCTTATTACCATATCTCCAGCATCATTTTTTATTGGTCCTATATCTACCCTTGACTCTCTTTTGCCCTTCATATACTTTAAAAAGCTTTTAGTGTCTTCTTTGATATTAGTCACCAGCTTCCTTTCATAATTCATCTTTTCCTTCCTAATGACTTTCTTAGTTTCTTCTGTAAGTGTTTAAAAGCTTCTCTATCCTCTATAGCTCTGGCTTCCTTGTATTCCCTCTCTTTCACTTTACAACCCTGAGATTCATTTCCTTGTAGACCTTCACAGTTAATACAAGAAACACAATAGAATCCATAAAAGACCTCATCCAACAAGACAGACAAATAACCAATGTGCAAAAGACAACAAACTGTGCAAATATAAAAAGAATTTTAAAAAAAAGAAATAATAATAAATATCAAGAACATGACATGACACATCCTTGAAAGTGAGTCCATGGGTTGAGAGAACAATTCAGTGACGGGATAAGTAAAGTACCCCCTGATTCAAGAGCTGGCTGGTTGAGGGGTAATAACTTTTCCTGAACCTAGTGGTACAAGTCCTGAGGCTCCTCTACCTTCTTCCTGATGACAGCAGTGAGAAGACAGCATGGCCTGGATAATGGGGATCCTTGATGATAGATGCTGCTTTCCTGTGACACCACACCATGTAGATGTGCTCAATGGTGGAGAGGGCTTTCCCCATGATAGGCTGGGTTTTATTCACTACTTTTTGTTGGATTTTCCGTTCAAGGGCATTGGTGTTTCTATACATGGCTGTTTTGTAACCAGTCAAGATACTCTCCACCACACCTATAGAAGTTTGTCAAAGTTTTAATGTCATGACAAATCTTCACAAACTTCTAAGAAAGTAGAGGTACTGCTGTGCTTTTTTTTCATAACGGCACAAGTGCTGGGCCCAGGACAGATCCTCTGAAATGATAACACTGAGGAACCTTAAGTTGCTGATCCTCTCCACCTCTGATCCCCAAAGAGGACTGATTCACAAATCTTTGGTTTCTTTCTCCTGAAGTCAATAATCAACTCCTTGGTCTTGCTCATGTTGAGTGAGAGGTTGTCACTGTGGCACCATTCAGGCAAATTTTCAATCTCTCTCCTATATGCTGATTTGTCGCGTCGTTTGATTTGGCAAACAACAGGAGCAAAGGAAATGTGGGTTATCCGAAATTGGAAAATTTGTTGTTCATACCATTAGACTTTAGGCAAAATATAAGGTATTATTCTTCCAGTTTGCATTTGGTCTCACCCTGCAGATGCAGAAGGCCTGGGACAGACAAGTCCGAGTGGGAATGGGAAGAGGGTGGAGAAGTTGAAATGGCATGCAACAGGGAACTCAGAATGGTTCTTTCAGTCAGCGTGGAGGTGTTTTGCAAAAGCCACCTAGTCCGCATGTAGCCTTGTGATTGTTTCGGAGGCCACATCAAGAGCACTGAATGCAGTAGACAATTTTGGAGGAGGTTTGTCTGTCTGTCTAGGTACCATATCCAATGCGGACTTTGGTGACCATGGTTTTCCGTATAGATCTATCCTTCGTTTTTTGGATGACTTCCATTTCCTCGATGTGTAGCCACCTGGCTAGGCTTTTGATGTACATAAGCCGAGGTCTTCCTCTCAGTTTGCTCCCCTCAATCTTTCCAGAGAGTATGAGTTTTTCCTAGTTCATCTTTCCGTATGATGTGTCCTAGGAATCTGAGTTGTCTTTCTCTTATCGTTGGTATGAGTGATCAAACTGCTTGGGCTCTTCTGAGAACTTCTTCATTTGATGCGTGTGTGGTCCATGATATTTTTAACATTCTCCTGTAGAACCATAATTCAGCTGAAGTCAGATTCCTTCAGTATGTCCAGGAAGATTTGCCTCCTTCATCCTGCAGGAATTGAAAACAGTTTTTTACCTTCATTGTGTATTCTGTTTTCAGATGAGGGTTGTTTTGTAGTTGTTGTTAATCCAGTGGTTCTGATCATTTTGGTTTCTTTAATTTTCTCATCTTTACAAGACGGGTGACCCCAACCATTGTCCGATTAAAAGGATCTACTGCTCAGCGTCTGAGAAGCAGGAACCGTTGATTGTGTTACTCACAACTTGCCTTCTGCTTCATCCACCACCTGCATTCCATGGCCTCACTGTAACCCAAGTAGGGAGGCTAACAGGTGCTACACCTTGCCTCAGGGTGACCTGGAGGTAGCTGTGGTTAACGGTAACCTCATTACCCAAAGCAAATGCTCCACAGCCGGATGTAGTTTATCCTCATACCCAGGAGATTTGGAGGAAGTACTTGTGTATACTTGCTGGACTTGGGACAGTTGTTGAGGTAGTAGTGAGGGAGGAGGTGTAGGGACAGAAATAGGGCAAGTGGTGCCGCAGCAGAATAGCTGAGGCAGGGTAATGATAGGTTCATACTGTTGCAGACAAAATTACCTGGGAAGGGGAAGGGATAGAGAGGGCGGGATGAACAAAACCAAGGAGTTATGGAGAGAGTGGTCCCAGCAGAAAGCAGGAAAGGCTGGGGAGGATGTCTGTGGGATCCTTTTGCGGCAAGCAGAAACAATAAACAATGTTATTCCGGCTGCAAAGGCTGATAGGATGAGGATTAAGAACCAAGCAAGCTCTATCTTTGTTCTATCCAGGTGAGGGGGTGGAGGGAATGAGAAAGCATACACTATGTCTGGAAAAAAGAGGAAATGCAAGAGAGGGCTCCATCAACCACAATAAAGAGGAAGCCACCTTCCTTGAAAAAGCAGGACATTTCAAAACATTTCTTGGAAACAAAAGCCTCAGCTTAAGAACAGATGTGGCAGAGATGGATAAAGGGGATGGCATCCTGACAAGAAATGAGGTGGAAGGTAGCTATGGGAATCAGTGGTTTTATAACAAATGCCAATAGATAGTCTGTCTCCTGAGATGGAGACAGAGAGCTCCAAAAAAAGGGAGAGGGATGGCAAAAAATGGTCCAAATGAATTTGAGAAAAGGGTGGAAATTCATGCAAAAGTTTTAAAAAATTGACTAGTTCCACACAAGTGCAGGAGGCAGCACCAGTGCAGTTGTTGATGTAGTGGAGTGGCGACAGAGTAGATTTGAAACATGAGATGTTCAAAACAGACAATGAAAAGACACGCATGGCTAGGGCCCACCTTAATGCTGATGGTTATCCTTTCAATTTGTAGAAAATCTGGAATTTGGCAGCTGGTAGCCTGATGGATCTTTGTTCCAATGGAGGGCTCTCAGACCTTCCCAGTCAAGGGTGAGAGTGAAGAGGTATAAAAAAAACTAAACATCAATGGTGAAGATGAGGCAGTTAATGCCAAGTTATTAAAATAATGGTGGGCATGTTAGGTCAACCTGGATGTAGGTGGAAAGGACTGGACAAGGGGAGACAGGACAGAATCAAGATCTGAGGAGTTGTTCGTCCCCTTCCTCTAGATTCCCTGCAGCTTAACAGGCTTCCTTTGTCTCCTTCCCACTTCCCATGATGATCTTCAACCTGCAACACTGGCTCAATTTCTCTTTCCACAGATGAGGCCTGAACTTCTGAGTATTTCTAGTGTTACGTACCCCGTAACTGGGTTGCCAAACCAGCAGAAATGGAACACTCGTTGGAGTCTGGATTACTAGGAACTAATAAAGTTTTGTTAAAGAAATAAGTAATACAGTACACTAATCGTAAGGATATAAATGTAACAGGTTAGCAATGATAATGCACACATATACACAGAACTAGGGTAATAGGAATCAACCAAGCTCTATCTCAGTCAAGGGGTAAAATGATCAGTCTTAAGTGAAGCAGAGTTCAGTTCAGTTTAGTGCAGTTCGAAGTAGTCGCTGTTGTTGTACCGTTGGAGAGAGACAGTGGGAGGTGCAATTGGTTTCAGGCAGACCTTTTGATGTCTTCGCAGTTGGTTTCAGGCAGACCTTTTGATGTCTTCCAATCCCGCTGTGGTCACCGACTGTGACTCCTCCGTTCCGGATATGATCGTTCTTCCACAGTGAACCTGGCACCCAGGCAAGGGCGGACACACACCCAAGGTTCCCACCGATTGTACCTTTACACCCTGTGAGTATCTGGTCGGTTCCCGCGAACCAGTTCTCCAAACTCCCACCAACTTGTGGGGGCACACTGCTCTTCCCAGGATCTCGTGGTGTCCCGTGCCTTAGCAAACCTGCTCCTTTTATCCTCCTGCTGGGGTATCACTTGTCCATCAAACTTCAAACAGTTCAGGTTCAAAGCAACCGGTCTGTCAATAGCTGAATTGTGTTTCTTCCCGTTAATCCCTCTCTTCTCCCTTACTAGCATTTTGAATGTTTCTCCATTGTCTTTTTTATCTCTCTCATTAGCATCATCCGTCCGGTACCTCTGCTGGGCGTCATACATGACACTATTATTTTCTGTTTTCATTCCCTGCACCACAGTTAGGATACTGCTTTGACACAGAGATTTTGAGGTATCTAATACATTCAGATGTTTCTTAATTGAAATGAATGAACTGAACTGGCTGAAGTTACAGAACACCTTTTAAAAAATTGCCTGCTTACTTCAGCACATTTTTATTCTTAATCAAAAGTGATTTAGTTATACAGTATTAAAAACATTGTAAGCAATGAAAGTAAAAAGCGATTGAATGCAACTTTCTGTAACTTGGTTTCAGTTATTTTAAGTATTTTAAATGAAGAAACCAATGACACCAAGAATATAGCTCTGATGATAAAACCAGCTATACTAATAAAACTATGCTTGATTACCATTTATCAAGGAATATTGTTTTAATAGTAAGAATAAAAATTTACTACTTTTCCACTTTACTATGAGCTTATGGAGGATTTTACATTTGATATTATGCAAATAACTTACGCAAATGCTCAAAAATTTAATCTACACATTTTCAATACTGCAAAGGATAACTGTACCTATATTATTTATAATGGATACTACAACTGAAGAGCTTTCTGAATTATTCTATTGTCACTTCCAAGTACTGCAGTTAGATATTGTGAATCTTACAAGTTAATAGTCCACACTGAAACTTACAGAAATGGAAGCAAAACCAGCTCTATTCTCCTCAAATGGGTGTCTCATGACCTTCCTATTCCCAGCTGAATGGTGTTCTGCTTTAAATGCAGTCCAGAATCAGCAGTGCAGTGCAGCAAGGAACTGACAGAGAACAAGTGTGTGAACATTTCCAGTCAAGTACTCACCATATTGTGTAAAGAAAGTACACATCAGGGGGAAAAAAAGAATCACGGTATCATTTAATGCATGGATTGTGCCGCATCAATTTTTTAATATCTCAGCATTTCATCCTTATTGAGGTGAACACACGGAGAAAAACACCAATAACCAATGCTTAAATATGGCTGTGGGAGGTGAGGGGGCTGAGCATTCATCCGAGCCCAAGTTTTTAAAAAAGAGGCCAACTCCTCATCCTTCCACAGTCCACCATCCAGTACTTGCTTCCCCAATCGTCAATGTACTCCAACCTGTACAATTCTTCGTTTACTCAAGAACCTCACCCGTCATTCATCGCAAGACCACAGTACTGTTCAAAAACCTTAGGCACATATACACACTATATATATATATATATATATATATACACACACACACATATATAGATATATATATACACACACACACACACATATATATAGATATATACACACACACACACACACACACACACACACACACACACACACATAATACCTTTGCACAATACTGTACATTGTTCTCCAGTTAAATGAAACCATGTCTTCAAGCCTCTCAGGGATTTATTAGACATTATCAATCAGTTACAGCAATGTTATTTCGCCACATGATTATCCAAATGCCTTAGATGAATGGCACTATAGGACTTTTTGAACTTAATTTTTGGAGCAACGTTTGTCAAACAATTCCTCTAGCTTTAATACATTTTCTTCTTCCCTGTCTTAACTAATCTTAGGACAATGCTAAAATAGTAACACAAACATTCTCTCATTGCAAAATTATGAGAAACTCTATTCAATGGGAAGCTGAAACAATAGTGCAACATTATCAGCCTATAAATACCTTAAATGCAACCTACTCATTGGCTCAAGTACCCAGCAGCTTCTTAGTCCAGCATCTAGCTTAATTATCACTTACGCTCTCAAATAGCCATCATATGTAACTGAAAATAAGAAGCTCCTGAAGATAGGCTACTCTTGATTTCCTTTGGGATAGACTCTTTAAGCCAGATCAAACTTTACTGAAGGCAATGATTTCATGGGAAGTATCAGTGGTAGGGCTCAATTATGTCTATAACTAACAGGACTACATAAACAATGCATATATACACTAGAACTTACAATTTTGTTAAGGTTATTGGGATGTTGTTTATCCTGAACAGGCCATGCACATGTCAAATTCTCAGAATAAGGGATCAGTCACTGAGAAGAGGTGAGGTAGATGTGGGTGACGTGGATTACATCAGGTCAGGTTGATGGGTAGATGATTGATGGGAATTGGGGATTTAGTGGAATAATCCCCAAAGAAAGAAACAAAAACAGGACAAGAGGTGCAGCAGCAGAATAGTTAAGGCAGGGTAATGATAGGAAAAGTTGGAGATAGAACTGGTGGGGGGGGGGGGGAATAAGGGATCAGAAGTTTGAATCTGTACCCATTTCCCTTTTGACCCAGTTTCCATTGATGCAGTCAGTATCAAGACTCCCAGATATGATTTGAAACATGGGAGTAAGTGCTTCCACACTCTTTACAACACTTCAATATACTTAAGATACTTCAAAGCCAACCATCCCTCAAACCTGCCATCCTCATAAATGTTAAACAATTTAACTATTGATATATTCACATTCAGCAACAATTAATAACTACCGATACTTTGCATCTTACTTTAATTGCAACCAATTAAGCATTAAGTTTAAATATTCAGAGCAGAGCAAAAAATATCAAATTACCACCACAAAGGGAAAAATTTGAAAAACATCCGTTCATTAACTTGATCTGATGGAAAGTTGTATTGTGTTTAATAAACATATATCTAATTTGATTTAATAATTTAAATTCAAATCTCATTCATTTTAGATCTTAAGACAGCAGATGGAAAATTGGACTCAATTTGATTTGGACTAGAATCCTTTCAAAATAATTACATGCCAAATTTCACTTCCTTAAAATCAGGAAAAATTAAACCATTTCTTAAGAGCAATTTTCATGATCCAGAAATAGAAAGAAGTCAACAGTAAAACACATCTATAGCTTTAATTTTTTCCAATTAACCTATATTGTCAAAGATTACAGGAATAATCAATCTAAGCTTCATACAGAGCTCATCAATATTAACAGATTTATGTAAATTAGATTTAGCTAACCCTCTTGAGCATTTAGCATCTTGGTTTCTGGAAGGAATAACATGAAATTGTGACAACTTGGCTGATTAGGTTCCATTGCTGTACAAATAATTGCTCATACTGTTAGCAAGCAACAAACTGCAAAATAAAATATTATCCAACTATTTATATGGCAGAATTTTTAAAAGCCATCATCAACTGCTAAGGGTTTCTACCTGTTGCACATCTGTACCACAGCTCTGTAGTAGAACCCAAGTTTGAAAATAAACCAAACACTTATGGAGAAACTAACTACTCATCTGGGTCTAATACCCAACCAATCACTAGGCAAACATATTCTCCTCATGGATCATTTTGTCTCAGACTTCTGCATCTGTATAATGAAGCTCAGAAATCAGAGACAAGCTGAATATCAGGTGCCAGTATATCTGATCTCCCTCTGCCCAGCATTCACCACATTGTCCATCACCTTCAAGTTTGAGTTGAAGTTGAAGTTCAATTGTCATTCAACCATACACAGGTACACAGCTAAACAAAGCAGTGTTCCTCCAGGGCCAAAGTGGAAAACACAGTGCGCAGTCACACACAGCACATAAAGTTAAGATAGTACATACAGTCACAAAATATTAGCACATGCAACTTGCATTTGGCCCCTCAGCTTTACATCATGAAGGGTGATGTAAACAACATGCCTCATTTCATTCCAATGGACAACCCAATCTTGAATAAAAAGATAAATCCTTACTTCATTATTTTCTTTTTTTTTAAATCAGAATATTTTTACTAAAACCTAATGTAATAATAATTCAAAGTTCAAAGTAAATTTTATTATCGAAGTACATATTTGTCGCCATATACAACCCTGAGATTCAGTTTCCTGTGGGCATACTCAGGAAATCTATAGAATAACAGGATCAATGAAAGATCAACAAGAGTGCAGAAGACGACAAACCGGGCAAATGAAAATATAAATAAATAGCAATAAATAACAAGAACATGAGATAGTGAGAAAAAGGGTCCCTAAAAGTGAAACTGTGGTTTGTGGGAACATCTCAATGGAGGGGCAACTGAGTGTTGCTACTTCCTTTGGTTCGAGATCCTGATGGTTGAGGGGTACTAACTATTCTTGAACCTGGTGGTGCAAGTCCTGAGGCTCCTGTACCTTCTACCTGGTGGCAGCAGTGAGAGAAGAGCATGGCCTTGGTGGTGGGGATCTCTGATGATGAATGTTGCTTTCCTGTGATAGTCTTTCGTGTAGACGTGCTCAGTGGTTGGGAGGGCTTTACCCATGATGTTCTGGGCCAAACACACTACGTTTTGTAGGATTTTCCATTGATGTTTCCACACCAGGCTGAGATGCAGCCAGTCAATATACTCTCCACTACACATCTCTAGAAGCTTGTCAGTGTTGTAGATGTCATGCTGATTCTCCGCAGACCCCTCAGGACATGGAGACACTGCCGGGCCCTCCTTGCAATTGTACTTAGGTGCTGCGTCCAGGACAGATCCTGGGAAATAGTAACACCTAGGAAGTTAATGCTGCTGACCCTCTCCACTATTGATCCTCCAACGAGGACTAGTTCATGGACCTCGTTTCCCTCTCCTGAAGTTCCTTCAGCTTCTTTAATGCAAATCCAAAATAAACTGCTGTTGACAGAATCTCAGATTGTGTCGAGGAGGCGTACAAGAGTGAGACAGATCAGCAAGTTGATTAGTGTTGCAACAGCAACCTTGCAATCGGCAAAGGAATCGACTGTGGACTTCAGAAAAGGGGAGTCGAGGGTACACAACCCAGTCCACATCGAAGGGTCAGCAGTAGAAAGGGTGAGCACCTTCAAGTTTCTGGATGTCAACTTCTCCGAAGATTTATCCCAGGCCCAACATAACTATGTAGTCTGGAGTTTGAGGAGATGTGCTATGTCACCAAAGACATTGGCAAATTTCTACAGATTTACCAGAGACAGCACGGCACATCTGGATGAGTGTATCACTGCCTGGTATTGAGGCACCAATAAACAGGATCGGAAAATGCTGCAGAGGGTCGTAAACTCAGCTAGCTCATCATAGGCACCAGCTTCCCCACCATCGAGGACATCTTCAAATGCTTCAAAAAGGCTGCATCCATCATTAAGGACCCTCATCAGCTAGGACATGCTCTTTTCACATTGCTACCATTAGGGAGGAGGTACAGGAGCCAGAAGACACACATTCAACGTTTCAGGTACAGGCTTCTCCCCCTCTACCATTCAACTTATCATATTTCTGAACTGTCCGTGAACCCACAAACACTAGAACTTTCTCCTTTGCACTAATATACAAGTTACAATAAAAAGTATAAGTGAATCCTTGGCTGCGCAGGTCCAGGGAAGACATCTCCCGGCCCCGCCAAACTCGTGAGATTGGGGCAAGCTTGATCCAACCCCAAACCTCAGTTCATGTGGATGCTGTGTCGTTGCTACCGTTACAAATTAATGCCACAAAATAACAGAGAGTACACTGCATACGATTAAAGGAGTTATCTTTGTGACTCTTAACTGAAGGGTTAGTGAAGAACAACAAAAAGAAAAGGGCCCATTCTAATTAAACAGTCAAATGTACACAGGTTGGAGCTCATCTTGAACTTCTCTGTCACTCACGCGCTGGGCCCTCGGTCAACGTGAAAGCACACATCACCTTCCGAACGTTGCTCGCAATCCATCTCAAACAAACGGGTCTCCCAGCAGATTGTATGTTATGACCAGTTCTCCCTAACGTCTTCTCTCTTCATCTCCTCTTGAACAAAACTCCCAAACCCAACCTTCTTGTCCTTCACCAAGAAAACCTCCCGCTAATTGGCTGGCACACATTCCACATCATCCCTTACCTTCAACAAGAACCCAAACAGGCTGAAAGCAGAACAGCAGCTCTTACAGAACTGCTAAATGAAATACCTACAGCATAACAGTAAAGTTGTGAACCAGGGTACTACATGAGGTATATTATTTATTATACCTTACAGTAATTTTTATGCATTGTACTGTACTGTTGCCACAAAATAACAAATTTCACGACATCAGACATCCCACCTCTCCCGCAAGTTCCAGGAGTCTCCCACATATTAAAAGCAGCTCCCTGACGCCCGCAAATTATATACAATATCCCGGAAACGAGAGGGAGAGTGGGAGAGCGAGCGAGAACCGGAGTGGGAGCGAGATCGAGAGCGGGAGAGAGAGCGAGCATCCTGATTGGTCTCTCTTTGTGCTAAGTAGGCCTATCAGTTTTCTCTGTGGGCGGGCTTTACAGTCGACCTCCATCTCTCCATCAGTTCAGTTTCGTGTCCTGCACCACCATGGCAAAGTGTTTCAAAAAAATATAAAATGCACTTCACCGCAGACTACATTAAAGTGTACCCCTGCCTAATAGGGGTCAAAAATAATGACAGTGTTGCTCGCTGCACTGTTTGCAACAGTGACTTTTCTATTGCCCATGGTGGGTTAGGACTGTAAAAGACATGTTGAGGTGAGTTTAACAGGTGTCATTCATTCATCAGCATAGCTAACGTTATTTAAACTATCTGGCTGGCTGCTAAGGAGCTACTCTACTGATGTCCTACGTGATGAAGCCAAATTCCCTGCAGACATGCTTAAAGTTGTAATAGAATTCCATGATAATATACAAGCACATATTTTGATGTCACATTTTCTGCATGTACCCAGTTTACAGATTACAGATTGGTTTACAGATTAGACAAAATCACTAAACAAAGTATTACATAAGACAATATAATAAGGATACATCTTATGCTTTTATTTCTTTTAGGGACCACAACGTATTAGGGAAGGCTGCTCAAGTATTTCACAGTTCTTTTCAGCAGAGCCACATCACAGTACAAGGAAAGTCTGCAAGAGAAATAGAAAAGCTATTTGCAATAGCATTGAGATTGCCAGCAAAATACTCAACAAGGAATATATGTGTGCGCGCGTGTGCGTATAAATAGTTTCAATATGTGTCAATAAATTGTTGTGTTCTTTCATAATCAAATGCCCCGTATACATGCACCCTTGGAGGTCGATGCGGTGGGGGGGGTATATGGAGTTGCGGGGGGCAGGGGTGCTACCTCCCTGAAATGCGGGGGGGGGGGGTATATGGGGTTGCAGGGGGCAGGGGTGCTACCTCCCTGAAATGCGGGGGGGGGTATATGGGGTTGCGGGGGGCAGGGGTGCTAACTCCCTGAAATGCGGGGGGGGTATATGGGGTTGCGGGGGGCAGGGGTGCTACCTCCCTGAAATGGGTTTTTGCGGGGTGGGATGTCTGCTACATACATTAGTGATAATAAACATGAGTCAGAATCTGATTCTGAAAAATAGCTCTAGGAAGATGATAGAAGAATTAGAAAGCAGATTTAGATATTGGTACACATGGTCCCAATTTACTCGAATAGGGAAAATTACATTTAAAGTGGCAACAGGCTGAATCAGAGAACACAAAGCATTGACCCAAATGACCAGACGATCATTGCATACAGAGACCTCCATTCAAAAGGCACGTAGGGTTTCTTTTTCAGTAGACATGAAACTAACTGGACATCCAGACCACAGAATCTGGCCAGCCAGAGCAATATGCCTGGAAGACCCAAAAGCAGAACTGTCTCAGTTGCAAGGCATATCTGCAGCATGCTCAGAATACATGCTTGATGATATCGATACCATTGCAATATCTGCCGCACACTCAGAATACATGCTGGATGATATCGATACCATTGCAATATCTGCAGCATGCTCAGAATACATGCTGGATGATATCAATACCATTGCAATATCTGCAGCACGCTCAGAATACATGCTGGATGATATCAATACCATTGCAATATCTGCAGCATGCTCAGAATACATGCTGGATGGTATCGGTACCATTGCAATATTTGACAGACTTCATATGCTGCAGCTGTGTCATTGCTGTGTGCAGAGCAGATTGCAATCCCAACACTTATTTTCAATTCCAAAGATTTCAAGGGAACTTTACTGTATAATTAAGAGAAATAAATGAATGTCAATTTTGCTGATTTGCAATGGTGTGGTTATTAATATTCAAAGGTACAAAGAAATATGTACAAATATGACATTATAATATCAAGCTCTAATATGAAATATTGATTTTTTAAAAAACAAAATTTTTGCGATAATTTCTCCCCAGTACCAAACCATTAATTCTGCTTCAATTTCCACATTTATCACCCAGCCTGCTGAGTGCTTCCAGTATTTGTTTTTATTTTAGAATAGTATCAAAGTCAGCTTCAGGGATTATGTTTTCCCAACAAATCCAATAAACACAATTCAAGATTTTCACTATCAAACTTCGTCTGACTAAACAATTAAATGGCAAATACACCTTGCCTAAGGTGAAGAGCTTCAGTTTGAGTTAATAATATTGTCATTATATTTCAGAATATTCTCAATGATATATCAAATTGGCAGATATGAGTGATAAGCTCATAGCATCATTTACAAAACAAGACAATCTGAAGGAAGGGATAAAGCAGGATAAATGAAGGATTAAAAAATATATCAATTATAATGGATTCTTAGAAGACAGGATTTCATTCTCCCAATGCGTTACTCACAGGCCTTTCCATCACTTGTAAGATTGAATTCAAATACTTCAATTAAGTTTAGCAGTCTGAAGGGGAGCACCTCCAGAAAAGTACAGGAGAGCAATTCATTTGATTGTTGTTCCCGTTATGATGCGATTCTGGTTTCTGGCCGTTCCTGTTTTTCATGCTATTTTGGCCAATTTTGAATCAGGGCAGCCTGAAGATGATGAACACTGATCTGAATTGAATATTCTTGGGCTCTTTCGATTTTATATTGTGTTTTTTGCTACTTTTTTGTTGCTGTTCTCTTTGTTTCGTGGCTGTCTGTGGGGAAGACGAATCTCAGGTGGTATACTGCATACATATTTTGATAATAAATGTACTTTGTATCTTTGTATCAGATTCAGCATCAGAATCAGGTTTAATGCCTCTGAAATATGTTGTGAAATTTGTTGTTTTGCAGAACAGTGCTATACATAACAAAACTATAAATTACAATAATACACACATAGAAAATTCACATAAATAAGTAGTTCAAAAAGAGGAAAAAACGGAGACCCTCAAAAATAGTAAACCTCAAACGGCTAAACTGTGACAGGAAAAACAAGGCTCCCTATATCATCATACACCATTATTCCTTAAATGTATATCACCACTTCAACTTAAGCACTGAGCCAAAATACTGAATTTCATTTACTGGGAGTACATTTAGTTTAAGGATTTCGCTGGTTTAAAATAAAATACAATCAAACCTTCCAGATCAAGCACTTCAGCCACTGAATTCCTGGTACAAAGACTATTTTAAAATTAATTGTGATGTAATATGTTATTTTAAAGAATTTTTTTGTTATAATATTTTTTGAGAAAATATTTTAATTATTTTGGGTAAAGGATTAGACATCACAACATTATAAATCTAGTTATATGAAACCATCAAAAGCAAGTTACAAAATTAATACTTAAAATAACATTGAAGGAAAACCACATATCAGCTCAACAACAATCTTCTTGTCAGGCAGTTCCTCAGGATCGAGATTGAATCCTTCCACTTCAGCTCTCTGGTGGCTATGGAGGTCAATGCGGCAAACACAGCCTCTTCTTCAGATGGAGCACGTGGTGGGTGACAAGTTGGGCAGCTGTTTAGTTTATGAAATGGTGTGCTCCTACAGTGGCTGCTCTGTCGGAAGACAATGGGGCCATAGTTGCACCATGGGCAGTGGGACGCATTGTGGTTGTTTCACACATCCAGCAGTCCACGCTCAATGGCACGCGCATGGAACGTGGCTGCTCAAGTCCAGTTACCTCCCACACAGCAGCAAATTATTAGTATAATTAATTATGGTTTGGTAAAGAAACCATCTGGATGGTAATGGGCACATGTGACAAAATGGGTTATCAGGAAGCGAAATTGCTCAGACAGCCATCAAAGCTTGATAGCCTCCTTCTATGCTGTTATGAAATATAAGAGAGATATTCGAGTGGTGCAGAAGTGAAAATAAAATCAAGGTCAGTGATTTCCATTAACAGAATGAAATTCAATCCATATTTGCATGGTATACTGCTGCTCTCAAACAATTCAGGATTATAATTCCACAATTGCTCATTATTCTATAAGAAATGTAAAGAGATATTATTAATGCATTCTTCATTTTTCATAGCTTTTGAAATTGAAAACTCACAATGTGAATACTGCACCTATTGGGTATTTGAGGGTAGAAATTGTGCAGGGATTTTCACCGTGGTTTAGGTGACCCAGTCTTACAGTACAGCCAAGGGGTTCTCAAATTTCTCAGAGTTACCCGGTGAAAGGGATTAGAAATGCAAAGTGCAGTGAGAAACAAAGCAGTAGGCAAAGAGATGCAGACATGGAGATTGTGGCTTAATAATGAATTTCTGATGTTCCAGTGTCAAGAGGGTTAATCAGGATTTGGACCTCATTTTCTTGTGTTCAATGAAACCCAACAAATGATGGCTATATTATTTGCATGCTTGGATGCACTTCCTTTCAATCACATTGGTTGCATACATTCTAATTACCATCACTGAAACACAGGTAATAACAAACGCCACCAAAACAAAACTCATTTGCTTTTAATTTGAGAAGTCTAATTAAGTCTAACAGCTGCTAGAAATTAGTATGCTTACATTTTCCAATTAACAAAAGAGAAGAAAAACAGACAATAATTAGAGACTACTCCAACAGTCAACATAACACATTGGATAAACAGATGATAATTAGAGACTTCAAAATTTGAGAGATTCATTCTGATATACTAACTGAAATTGCATTGAAGAAAGACACTGTGCCAATCTGCCAGTTTAATGTGATCAAAATTTATAGAATACTTAAAGAAGGTGTGAAATCTCTGGATATCCTCCCATTCTCAATTATTCTCTCATACTATACTCTGTTTAAAAGTACATGAGCTGTTTTGTAAGCCCCACCTTTTTGCGATATGTATATCCTCTGCCTTTATTTCCAGAAGCAAGAATTATTCAGGTCTAAAAAGTATCCCATTTAGTTCAACTAAATGAAAAGCATAATTTATTCTGGAAAATTAAATAACAATTTTAATTCCAGATTTTTACAAGAACCTATTAATGAAAGCAAGAGATTTTCAAATAATAATTCACAGAACAAACTGAAGCATGCTTTGGTGGAATAGGTAATTAATTATTTCAAAGGAATTTAGAGTGGGCTATATTTTAAATATTGAGTTCTGTTAACTTCTAAGGCCAAGCCATTAGAGAGTCACTCAGTAAGCAAAATGACAATTTCACCCAATGACGAGATTGAGTAATTTCAGTATGATAATTTTATAATGGGTGACAGGAGAAGCCAAATATTAATCAGAGTGCCACAAAATACTTCTCAATTTTAATGCAACGCCAATTTTCATTTCTGCAGATTCCCAAAAGACTATCTTGGTATTCATGAGAAGCACAGTACAATTTCAAAATGTACTTGTAAGTAGTAGCGAACATAAAGATATTGTTCATCACCAACACCTCCGCAATTCAAGAATTTAATACAATTGCCAAGTAGGTTCAAAGGAGGTTCACAAAAATGATTTTGGGATTGAAAGGCCTGTCATAGGAAGAGAGTTTGATGGTTCTTGGCCTCTGCTCACTGGAATTCAGAAGAATGAGAGGTGACTTTGTTGAAACCTATCAAATGTTGAAAGGCCTCGGTAGAGTGGATGTGGAGTGGAAGTTTCGTATGGTGGGAGAGTCTAAGTAGGGTTGCCAACTATCCCGTATTAGCCGGGACATCCCGTATATTGGGCTAAATTGGTTTGTCCCATACGGAACCGCCCTTGTCCCGTATTTTCCCCACTAATGTAGAGTGTTCCTATGAAACCTTTCATGCCGAAATAGCATAAAGCAAAGAAGCAATTACCATTAATTTATATGGGAAAAATTTTTGAGCATTCCCAGACCCAAAAAATAACCTACCAAATCATACCAAATAACCTAAAATAACTCTAATGTATAGTAAAAGCAGGAATGATATGATAAATACACAGCCTATATAAAGTAGAAATAATGTATGTACAGTGTAGTTTCACTGAACAGAATCGGGAAGATTAAGCCAAAACCAATTTGTAGAGAAAAAAAAAAAAAAAAAAAAAAAAAATCGGCATGTACACACGTGCACGTCATGTATACGTACGTCACGCATGTGCACGTCATGTATACGTACATCACACATGTGCACACAAGTGTCCGTGCAAGGCTTCATGGTCATGGTAGCCTTTCCTGGGGTAAGCACAAGTGTCCTGTATTTGACTGCTACTTTTGTCCCTTATTTGGGAGGGAGAAAGTTGACAACCCTAAGTCTAAGACCAGAGGACACAGCCTCAGGATAGAGGGACATCTTTTTATAACGGTGATGAGGAGTAATTTCTTCAGCCAGAAAGTGGTGAATGTGTGAAATTCATTGCCACAGGTGACTCTGGAATCCAAGTCATTGGGTATATTTAAAGCAGAGGTTGATAGATTTTTGATTAGTCGGGGCATGAAGGGGCATGGCGAGAAGGCACAAGATGGGGCTTGAGAGGGAAAATGGATCAGCCTTGATGAAATGGTGGAGCAGACTTGATAGGCCAAATGGCCTAATTCTGCTCGTATACCTTATGCTCTTATAATTTGTAAATAGAAATTGAGTTTCAATTCCGCTAAATGTTGGAAGGTACCCAGTGATTGGAGAACAGATCACATCCTCTTTGGTAATTAAAAATCGATGTAGAGTTTTAAAGCAAAGGGTCTTGGGATGTGGATTCACAAATTATAAATACTAGATGTGTAGATTAATGAAACTAGAAATAAGTGAGCAAACCAATTTGCTTAATTTCTTGACAATATGAATAGAAAGGAAGTTCTGAATAGATCACACTTGGAGATCTTTAAATTTCTATGCTCCAAAACTACGTGGGGGTATTTGAGAAACTAAAGTTTAAACAAAAATTAGGATGGGAAGGCTATTTTTAAATCAGGAAAGATCAGATCTGCAGGGTTTTCCCTCAAGAAAGAAGTCTGTCAACTGACCTGAAAAGGGTCTTTAAAATGATGGTGTTTGATGGGATTTCACAGAAATCTTTTAGCTTGTATAGGGTGTTCATGTCCCTGCATAGACTCTATCTTCTCAATACCTCAGGAAAGAAGTCAGCATAATCAAAAACCCCACCCACCCTAGACATTCTCTCTTCTCCCCTCTCCCATCGGGCAAAAGGCAGAAAAGCCTGAAAACACATACCACTGGGCTCAAGGACTGCAGCAATAAGACCATTGAATGGTTTCCTAGTACAATAAGGCAAACTCTTGACCTCACAACCTACCTCATTAACTCATTATGACTTTGTACCTTGTCTACCTGAATTGTGCTTTCTCTGTAGTTGGTACACTTAATTCTACAATACTTTTACCATGTACCACATCAGTCACTGTTTAATGAATTGAATGCTATGAACAGTATTCGACAACCTTTTCATTGTGCCTCCGTACATGTAAGACCGTAAGGCAAATGAGCAAATTTTGGCCATTTGATCCACGTTGCTCTGTCGTTCCATCATGGCTAATTTATTACCCCTCTCAACCCCATTCTGCTGCCTTCTTGCCATAATCTTTAACACCCTTACTAATTAAGAACCTATCTACCTCTGCTTTAAAAATACCCGATATCTTAGCCTCCACAGCTACCTGTCACAATGAATTTCACAGAATTGCCACCGTCTGGCTAAAGAATTTCCTCCTTATCTCTTTTCTAAAGGGACATCTTTACATTCCGAGGCTGTGCCCTCTGCTCCTAGACTCCCCCACTATAGGAAACATCTTCACAATGTGTACTCTATCTTGGCCTTTCGATGTTCAATACATTTCAATAAGATCCTCCTTCATTCTTCTAAACTCCAGGGAATACAGGTCCAGAGCCATCAATGGCTCTACATACAGTACGTTAACCCTTTTATTCCCAGGATCATTTTTGTGAATCTCCTATGGACCTTCTCCAGTGCCAGAACATTCTTTCTTGGAAAAGTGGCCCAAAACTACTTTTGGTTCTCCAAACATGGCAATGCCTTATAAAGTCGCAGCATTACATCCTTGTTTTTATATTCTAGTCCTTTCAAAATGAAATGTTAACATTGCATTTGTCTTCCTTACTACCAACTCATTCTGCAAGTTGACCTTTAGGAAATCCTGCACCAGAACTCAAAAGTCCCTTTGCACCTCCAATTTTTGAATTTGCCCCCCATTTAGATTAGAAGATAGTCCACAAGTTTATTCCCTTCTACCAAAGTGCATGACATTACACTTCCTGACACTGTATTCCATCTGTCAATTCCTTGTCCATTCTTTTAATCTGTCCAAGTCCTTCTGCAAACTCCCTGCTTCTGCAACACAGCCTGCCCCCTCCATCCATCTCTGCAAACTAAATCACAAAGTCTTCAATTTTGTCACCCAGATTATTTACAAATGACATGAAAAGAAGCAGTCCCAAATTCAAACACTGTGGAATATAACTAACCAGAAAAGGCTTTTTTTACTCCCACTCTTTGCCTCTTGCCAGTCAGTCCACCTTCTATTCATGCTAGTATTTTTCCCGTAATACCACGTTTACGTGCGGCACTTTGTCAAAGGCCTTTGAAAATCCAAGTAAGCAACATCCACTTACTCTCTTTTGTCTATTCTGCCTGTTATTTCCTCAAAGAATTCCCACAGATTTGTCAGACAAGATTTCCCCTTGTGAAAACCATGCTGACATTGACCCGTTTTATCATGTCACTTCAAGTACACCAAAACCATCCTTATTAGTACCTTGCCAACCACTTAAATCAGGATAACTGGCTTATAATTTCCTGTCTTTAGCCTCCTTCCCTTTCTAAAGATCAGAGTGACATTTGCAATTTTCAAGTTCTCCAGAGCCATTCCAGGATCTTGTGATTCTTAAAAGATCATTACTGATGCCACCACAATCTCTTCAATGAAATATGAAGATATACTGGTTAGCAGAGGAGGCTTTTGTGGGCAGTAAACAAAACTAGAAGACCTAGTTTAAGATGGAGTTCAGTTCTCTGCTATTCAAAACAATTGCTCACATCAAAATAAGGACATTCCTACGTTCCAAGCCCAAGGAGTCCTGTGGCCAGCAAGCACTTGGTTATCATAGCAACACACACAAAATGCTGGAGGAACTCAGTAGGCCAGGCAGCATCTATGGAAAAGAGTAAACAGTCAATGTATCGGGCAGAGGCCCTTTATCAGGAGAGATGAAGGGTCTTTTCCATAGGTATGGCCTGACCTGTTGAGTTCCTCCAGCATGTTGTATATGTGTTGCTTTGATTTCTAGCATCTGCAGATTTTCTCTCATTTGTGATTTAGCTATCATAACTAAATCAATGCTGGAATATCAGTTTATCTTGTGTTCCTTAGGCTTTTATTTCTAAAACGTTGTATGTGCAAAACACATAACTTTGTAATTTTTCTTAAAAGTTGAAATGTTTTCAATTTTAGTAAGATTGTAGGTGGTTTCGATCATTCAGTTCTCAACTTCGTACTTTTCATTGTAGCATTTACTTTCAACTTTCATGTGCCATATGGTTAGTAAAAGATAATTCGTGGTGCATAGCTCACGATCAATGAGACTGACAGTGTTGTGCTGTTACTTAGTTAACATTTCCACCAACTGAGGATGTACGCAAATATGGTAGCTCTTTTTTTTTAATTTTTTTATTACAAATAACAAAAAAAATACTGCACATCCACAAAAACCACAACCATAACAAAATCAAATTAAATATTGAGCAGCAAAAGGGAGAAAAATATAAAGGCAAAAGTAAACATATACAGCAGAGGTGCACCACACCAAAAAACCTCAGTCCTCATCCTGTGAGAAAGTCCAATACAGGGCCCCATATCCTTTCAAAGATGTCCCCTCTGTCCTCATTACATAGTTTCAGTCTCTCCAAATGTAAAGTATTTGCCAGTTCTCTCAGCCACAGATCATACGTAGGCAGTTTCATTTTCCACATTTGCAGGATTAACTTCTTAGCAATCACCATTCCAAACAATACAGCCATTTTTTCATACATATTGGCTGCAGATAGGGAACTTATTACTCCAAGGATGGCTATGAGCGGCTCATATTTTTACAATAGAAATAATGCTGAGAAAATTAGCATAATCTGTCATTATGAAGTAAATTTGACAGGAAATTCTGAAAGCAGGAAGGTGCTGTCTGATCATACTTAATCAAATACTTTGCAGCACCAGAGCCTCACCAAGATTTGGCATTGAAATAGTGAAGGAAATGAAGTTGAAGTAATTACGCCATAAACTATCCTTAAATGTGCTATAAGGGATCAGTATGAAGTATGAAGTGAGTCTTCGTAGTTATTGCCAGACTTGGATTTGACATATTTCAGTGAGGATTCATAATTTGTTGAAGTGGCGGAAGATTTCATTGTAGCTCAACAGCCATTTCTGAGTCAGAGCCTTTTAAGAAGTGGTAACACTGATATATATACAGTGGCATGCAAAAGTTTGGGCACCCCTGGTCAAAATTTCTGTTACTGTGAATAGCTAAGCAAGTAAAAGATGACCTGATTTCGAAAAGGCATAAAGTTAAAGATGACACATTTCTTTAATATTTTAAGCAAGATTACTTTTTTATTTCTATCTTTTATAGTGTTACGTACCCCATAACAGGTTAAAGAACCAGCAGAAATGGAAAACACCCTGGAGTCTGGTATTGCTGTTAACTAATGCTCATTTATTAGTAACTACGCAATACAGTGATATAAATTCAGATAAATCAAACAGGTTAGCAAAGTTCATGGATATGTAAGTGTGGAAATATAAAAACCAAGCTTCTTCAAGCCTAGGGGGTAAATGGATACAGTCTTACGATGATGGGTAAAGGGAATCAGTTCAGTTTGTGGTATTGAGTTGAGTAGTGATGGGGGGGGGAAGAGATAGAGAGAGATATAGAGATAGAGATAGAGAGAGAGATAGATCTACTTCTAGTTCTTCAGGTGAACTGATGCCATCGATCTTCCCGTTGTCCTCCGAGACTTCCAAGTTAGCCAAACTTGACCAACTTAAGAGCACCGTCTGCAAGTGATAGTCTACCAACCCAGGCGAGGGTTAGACACACTGGTAGCCTCCACAGGGTTGCTCTTTGATGCACTAATAATCACAGATCGATCCCTCACAATCAATCCTGTGTCCCACACTTGTGGGCACCTGAACAGGATAGTGGTAACTTCACCACACCTTGGTGCGTCTGCATGTCCTCCAAAATCCTTTTAGAAGTCACCAAACGTGACCACAACAAAGGGACCGTCTTCTGTGGGTGAGTTATCAACCCAGGCAAGGATTGGACACACCAATAACTTCCCACCGGTCACCCCTTTTCCACACTGTGAGAGTCACTGAACGATTCTCCTGATTGATCATCCAGAAACCCAGCTTTCTGTGGGCACACAACAAAGGTCATCCAGTGTCCAAAACCATGTGTGTCTGACAACCAGCTGCCCTTGTATTTATCTCTGCATGCTGAACACCAGCTATCCATCAAGTAGCTCCTCCCTTCTCTCTCTGTAGGAACTCAGAAGCTGGCAATGTCCTTGCAGAACTCCCAAACAAACAACTACTTCTTCTTTCTCTCTCTCACTCTCTCTCTCACACACACACACACGTACGTTGTTTGTGCTGGACAGCTGTATTCTCTCTCACTCTCTCTCTCTCTCTCTCTCTAAAAGCACAGTCCATAATGAATAACTCGGGATATTGTCACAATAGTTTCAAAATAACAAAAAAGGAAAAGGGCCTGAAGCAAAAGTTTGGGAACCCCTGCATAGTCAGTACTTAGTAACACCCTCTTTGGCAAGTACCACAGCTTGTAAATGCTTTCTGTAGCCAGCAAAGAGTCTTTCAATTCTTGTTTGGGGGATTTTCACCCATTCTTCCTTGCAAAAGGCTTCTAGTTCTGTGAGATTCCTGGGCCATCTTGCATGCACTGCTCTTTTGAGGTCTATCCACAGATTTTCAACTATGTTTAGGTCAGGGACTGTGAGGGCCATGGCAAAACCTTCAGCTTGCACCTCTTGAGGTAGTCCATTGTGGATTTTGAGGTATGTTTAGGATCATTATCCTGTTGTAGAAGCCATCATCTCTTCATTCAGCTTTTTTACAGATGGTGTGATGTTTGCTTCCAGAATTTGCTGGCATTTAATTGAATTCATTCTTCCCTCTACCAGTGAAATGTTCCCTGTGCCACTGGCTGCAACACAAGCCCAAAGCATGATCGATCCACCCCCGTGCTTAACAGTTGAAAAGGTGTTCTTTTCATGAAATTCTGCACCCTTTTTTCTCTAAACATACCTTTGCCCATTGCAGCCAAAAAGTTCTATTTTAGCTTCATCAGTCCACAGGACTTGTTTCCAAAATACATCAGGCTTGTTTAGATGTTCCTTTGCAAACTTCTGATGCTGAATTTTGTGGTGAGGATGCAGAAAAGGTTTTCTTCTGATGACTCTTCCATGAAGGTCGTATTTGTGCAGATGTCAGTGCACAGTAGAACAATGCACCACCACTCCAGAGTCTGCTAAATCTTCCTGAAGGTCTTTTGCAGTCAAACAAGGGTTTTGATTTGCCTTTCTAGCAATCCTACAAGCAGTTCTCTTGGAAAGTTTTCTTGGTCTTCCAGACCTCAAGTTGACTGCCACCGTTCCTGTTAACTGCCATTTCTTAATTACTTTATGAACTGAGGAAACGGCTACCTGAAAACGCTTTGCTATCTTCTTATAGCCTTCTCCTGCTTTGTGGGCATCATTTATTTTAATCTTCATAGTGCTAGACAGCTGCTTAGAGGAGCCCATGGCTGCTGTTGTTGGGACAAGGTTTGAGGAGTCAGGGTATTTATAAAGCTTTGAAATTTGCATCGCCTGGCCTTTCCTAATGATGACTGTGAACAAGCCATAGCCCTAACAAGCTAATTAAGGTCTGAGACCTTGGTAAAAGTTATCTGATAGCTCAAATCTCTTGGGGTGCCCAAACTTTTGCATGGTGCTCCTTTCCTTTTTTTCACTCTAAAATTGTACAAAACAAAAATAATACAGTAATCTTGCTTAAAATGTTGAAAAGAATGTTTCATCTTGAACTTTATGATTTTTGGAGATCAATTCATCCTCTACTCACTTAACTATTCACAGTAACAGAAATTTTGACAGAAGTGCCCAAACTTTTTCATGCCACTGTATATATTTTTTTAAATTTAAACATTATTAAGGTAGATTACACTCAGAAACAGGTCCTAGAATTGGATGTGCACAATTCTTAAACTGAGTAGATTCAAATCAATGCAGATGTGAATATTGTCCTTCATATCAATTACAAAAGAGCATCAATCCGTAAGTGTGCACCATGCGTGACAGCGAACCCACATAAAGTGGCCTCATTGGAAGAGCGTGACTAAGATAAAGTTATCCAGAAGGGGAATTCTCAAGTATCCAGTAATGTTTGAAGATATTTCATAAAGTTACTAAATATGTCAAGTACCCAAACATAAATACAGCAATTCAGTGTTTACTGACACGCACACAAAAAAACTGTTACTCTATCCACACCCCAACCCCAAACACATGGCTTCATCAAACCACACCACTGATATTTTACCCCTTCCATACAGGAGGTCAAGCCCTCAATAGGGCAATCAGCAAAAAGCTACTACAAAGACCCCATTTAGGCAAAGATAAGGAAAGAGATCTTCCGTTGAGAAGGAGGTCCCCTTTTGAATGCAGTTTCCCTCTCAAAGAGAAGAAGCCTTACTACAACCAATGGGAAAAGGATCAATGACACAAGAAAGTCTGCAGATGCAGGTAATCCAAAGCAACACACACAAAATGCTGGAGGAACTCAGCAAGCCAGGCAGCATTTATTGAAATGAAGTCAACTTTTCAGGCCAAGACCCTTCTTCAGGACTGGAAAGGAATGAAGATGTTAGAATAAAAAGGTAGGGAAAGGGCAAGGAGGATAGCTAGAAGGTGACAGATGAAGCCAGGTGGGCAGGAAAAATAAAGGGCTGAAGAGGAAGGAATCTGTTAAGAGAGTAGGGTGAACAACAGGAGAAAGTGAAGGAGGAGAAGGGTGATAGGAAGACGAGAAGAGGAAAGAGGCCAGAATGGGGAATAGAAGAGGAGAAAAGGAGGGATTTTTTTTAAACTGGCAGAAGAAATCGATATTCATGCCATCAGGTTGGAAGCTACTCAGACAGAATAAAAGGTGTTGTCTCTCCACCCCGAGGATGGCCTCATCTTGGCACAAGAGGAGTTCATAGGCCAACATGTTGGAACAGGAATGGGAATCAGAATTAAAATGTTCGGTCACCAAGCTCCACTTTTGGCAGATGGAGTGGAGGTGCTCAGCAAAGCAGTCCCCCAATCTACAAGAGATCTCACCAATGTAGAGAAATCCACTCCAAGAGTACCATACGCAATAGACAACCACTGCAGATTTGCAGGTGAAGTGTTGGAAGGGCTGTTGGGGCCCTCAATAGGGTTGAGGGAGGACGTGCAAGGACAGGTGTAGAATTTAGGCCATATCCATTAGTCCTGAATAGCCTCAAGGACAGGTGTAAACTGCAGTTAGACAGGTTTACTCACAGCTTTCTTTGTGATTACTACACTCCCATCATTTAGGTCATAGTAAACACCCTCATTACTTCCATGCTACCGTGTTGCTATAAAATTGTTCTGGTAGCAGCTTTCAAGTTTTGTCTTTGCAGGGTAACAGGAAAGGCCACCAAGCTTCCACCTCACCCACATGAGAAGAAAAGGAGAAGTAAAAATCAGGAGTGGAAAGAGTAAGAAGAGACACAGGGTGGATAGTAGGAAGGGTTAATGATAGAAGGGAGGGTCATGATAACCAGTGCTGACAGAAAAATGTGAGAGTAGGTCTGGCCAAGGGCCAGCCAGTGGTGTAATGGCATCAGCACTGGACCTCCAGGTGGATGGTCCTGAGTTCAAATCTGACAGGGTCCCAACCTGGCCAGCAGCAGTATCTGCGTAGAAGAGAGGCCCAGCAATCTACTTCCATACCTCACCACGAAAACCCTACGGATAACTACACTATCCATAGGGACGCCGTAAGTCGACAACAACTTGATGGCACTCAACAACAACAGGTCTGTCAAAGTATCACCTCAGCAGTTAGCACAGTGAGGAATATGTGGATTAGTCAAGAAGGACTCCTGAAACAGGGAGATAAACCAGGCTTGGCAGGCTGCAGTCTTTTCATTCTCAATCAGTCTGACCTTTAGCTGATCCCAGACTCCAGTCTGGAGCTTCTCATGCATCATCAATGACATGTGTGTGGGCTCTGAGCAGCCAGAAAGACTACAACCATGGAAGGGTCACTGTGACATAGAGTCAGACCATCAAACTCACGTAATAAAGTTATCATACAGGAAAACCGCTATCCGTTGAAAGCTCAGAATCAAATGCAATGGGTTTTTAATTGATTTTCTTTCTGTTATGAATACGTCAACAGCATGATGCCAAAGAAAGTCGTCAATGTAACTTTTAACATACTGTTTAGATTTTTGAAGGCATCTAGGGAGCTTTCAGGTCAATTCTCCTTGTGTCAGCACAATAAAAATATTAAATACAGTATAAGCACAAAGTAGATAATCTGCTCCAAGTTGTGCTGAAACTGTATCATGACTGTTATAGATTGTATCTTTGAGCTCCTTTTTATGTTAATGAGTGTGCAGTTGGATATTGGCCAAATAGTGAAATCATCAAGTGTGTGCCCAACATCAGAAAAGCATAAGGCATGAAAATACAAAAAGCATATGGAAGTGCCCTGCCCAATTTCCCCATGGGACATTTTCACCAGGAAATTATTTCAACTGCAATCTACTCAGTTATCAGAATTTGCACATTAAAAGATGCTAAGTGATCGAATTTCTAGGCCATGTCTAGTTTACTATTCTCAGTTCCCCTGTAGGGGACACTGTTAAAAAATGATCTCTAAATACCACATGCAGCAGCTCAAAACCTACAAACTATTGAACAATTGCAATTGGTTCTCTGGTGACCACAAAATCCAGGTTAACCTGATTAGAACAATCAGGTCAAAAAACTTAGAAATAGAAAATGCTTCTGATGAAGGATTTATCGCTGTCACAGTGAAAAGCTCGTCTGGCATACCATCCATCCATGCAGGTCACGACATTACATCAGTAAATTGACATAGTACAAGATAAAACAATAATAGAGTGCATAATAAAGTGTTACCGTTACAGAAAATACATGGTACAGATAGACAATAAGTAGCAAAGTCATAATGAAGTCGACTGTAAGGTCAAGATTCCATCTTATCATAAGAGGAGATAGGGCAGGAGCTCCAGGGTTGTGATCTTAGGATTGTTACTGGTACCAGTGAGGCCAGAGCTAGGAAGATTATACAGTTTAACAGGTGGCTTAGTAGTTGGTGGGTGGGCATAAGATTTTTGGATCATTGGGCTCACTCCGGGGAAGGTGGGACCTGTATCGAAGGGATGGTTTGCACCTGAACTGGGGGTAAACAATATCCTAGCGGGCTGGTTTGTTTATGCTGCACGGTGGGGTTTAACTAGCGTTGCAGTGGGATCGGAACCAGAGTGCCAGAGCAGTTAGCGGAGAGTTTGTGGAGGAAGGTATTGGTAAAACCTCAGACAAAGCCAGGAATCAAGAGGTTGAGCATGGTGCAACCAGGGTTCTGAGCTGTGTATATTTCAAAACAAGTATTGTAGGAAAGGCAGATGAGCTCAGGGCATGGATCAACACCTGCAATTATGATGTTGTAGCCATCAGTGAGACTCGGTTGCAGGAAGGACAGAACTGACAGCTCACTGTTCCGTGGTTTTATTGTCTCAGACTCAGCAGAGTGGGAAGGATTAAAAGAGGAGAGGTGGAGTTACTAGTCAGGACAGTCTGGAGAACCTGTCGAATGAGGTGTTATTGGTGGAATTGAGAAATAAGAAAGGTATGACCATGTTAATGGGGCTATATTACAGACCACCCAACAGTCCTAGGGATTTAGTGGAACAAATTTGTAAAATGATTGCTGACTGTTGCAAGAAACATAAGGTTATTATAGTAGGTGATTTTAAATTTCAACATATTGACTAGAATCCCATATGGTAAAAGGACTAGATGAGATTGAGTTCATCCAATGTGTTCAGGAAAGTTTCCTTCATCAATACATAGAAGCCCCAACAAGAGAGTGTGTGTGATACTGGATCTGCTATGACAGGACAGGGCAGGGCAGGCGACAGAAGTTTGTGTAGGGGAGCACTTTGCATCCAGTGACCACAATGCCATTGGTTCCAAAGTAAATACGCAAAAAGATAGGTCTGGTGTGCAGGTTGAGATTCTAAATTAGAGAAAAGCCAATTTTGATGGTATCAGAAATTATCTAGCGAGTGTGGGATGGGACAGGTTGTTTTCAGGCAAAGGTGTACTTGGAACTTGGGAGGCCTTCAAAAACAAAATTTAGAGAGTATGAAGCTTGTATGTGCCTATAAGAATAAAAGGTAAAGATAATGTGCAGGGAACCTTGATTTCCAAGAGATATTGAGGCCCTTGTTCAGAAAAAAAAAGGAGGTGCATAGTAGGTATAGGCAAGGAGGAACAAGTAAGGTGCTTATGGAGTACGAGAAATGTCAGAGAACACTCAAGAAAGAAATTAGGAAGGCTAAAAGACATGAAGTTGCTCTAGCAGACAAGGTGAAGAAAAATCATAAGGAGTTCTACGAATATGTTGAGAGCAAAAGGATTAGAAGGGACAAAATTGGTCCTCTGGAAGATCAGAATGGTAATCCATGTGTAGAGCCAAAAGAGATGGGGCAGATCTTATTTCTTTGCATTTGTATTTACTCAGGAGATGGATACAGTCTACAGAAGTGAGGCAAAGCAGTATCAACTTCCTGGACCCTGTATAGATTACAGGGGAGGAGGTGTTTGCTACCCTGGGGCAAATTGGGGTTCATAAATCCCCAGGGCCTGACAAGATGTTGCCTCAGACCCTACGCGAGGCAAGTCCTAGCAGAGATATTTTAAAATCCTTAGTGACAGGAGAGGTACCAGATGATCAGAGACTAGCCAATGTTGTTCTGCTGTTTAAAACAAGCTCTAAGTATAGACCAGGCAATTATAGGCCAGCGAGTCTGACATCAGTTGTGGGAAAGTTGTGGGGAAGGTATTCTAAAGGACCAGGTATATAAGTATTTGGATAGACATAGACTGATTAAGGATAGTCAACATTGCTTCATGCATAGTAGGTCATGTCTAACCAACCTTACAGAGGTTTTCAAGGAAGTTACCAGGAAAGTGGATGAAGACAAGACAATGGAATGTTGTCCACATAGACTTTAGTAAGGCATTTGACAAGATCTCACATGGGAGGCTAGTCAAGAAAGTTCATTCGTTCAGCAGTCAGGATGAGGTAGTACACTAGATTAGACATTGCTTTTGTGGGAGAAAGCAGAGACTGGTAGTAGAGGGTTGCCTCTATGACGAGAGGCTTGTGACCAGGAGTGTGCCACAGGGATCGGTGCTGTATCCTTGTTGTTTATCATCTACAGTATATCAATGAACTGGATGATAATGTGGTTAACTGGATCAGTAAATTTGCAGATGACACCAAGATTGTGGATGTAGTGGACAGTGAGGAAGGCTATCATGGCTTGGAGAGGGATCTGCAGCAGCTAGAAAAATGGGTTAAAAAATGGCAGGTAGAATTTAATGCAGACAAGTGTAAGGTTTTGCACTTCGATAGGACCAACCAGGGTAGGTCTTACACTGTGAACATTAGGGCACTGAGGAATGTGGAAGAACAAAGGGATCTAGGAATACAGGTCTATAATTCATTGAAAGTAGCATCACAGGTCAATAGGATCATAAAGAAAGTTTTTGGCACATTGGCCTTCATGAATCAATGTATTGAGTACAGAAGATAGCATGTTATGTTGACAGTGGTGAGGCCTAATTTGGAGTATTGTGTGCAGTTTTAGTCACATACCTACAGGAAAGATGTAAACACGGTTGAAAGAGTGCAGGGAAAATTTACAAGGCTGCTGCTAGGTTTGAAGGACCTGAGGTACAAGGAAAGATTGAATAGGTTCAGACTGTATTCTTTAGAATGTAGAAGATTGAGAGAAGATTTGATAAAGGCATAGAAAATTATGAGGGGCATAGATAATGTAAATACAAGCAGACATTTTCCACTGAGGTTGGATGGGATTACACCAGAGGTCATGAATTAAGGGTAAAAGATAAGAAGTTTAAGGGGAACATAAGGGACAACTTCTTCACTCAGAGGATCATGAGAACGTGGAATGAGCTAATTGCACAAGTGGTGCATGCCAGCTTGATTTCAACATTTCAGAGAAGTTTGGATAGGTACATGGATAGTAGGGATGTGAAGGGCTCTAGTCCTGGTGCAGCTTGATAGGAGTAGGCAGTTTAAATGGTTCTGACAAACTAGATGGACTGAAGGGCCTGTTGCTATGCTGTACTGCTCTATCATCTATAGATAAATAGTCTTATAGCAGTGAGATAGAAGCTGTCCTCAAGCCTGGTGGTTTACTCTTTTGTATCTTCTGCCCAATGGGAGGAGAAGAGGGAATGCTCAGATTGGGGAAAATCTTTGATTTTGCTGGCTGTTTTACTAAGGCATGAGAAAGTGTTGACAGAAATAAACATTGGTTTCCATGATGTGCTGAGCCACATTCACAACTCTGCAGTTTCTTGCAATCCCAAGCAGAACAGTGTCATAGCAAGCCACGATGCATCCAGACAGGACACATTCTATGGTGCATCGATAAAATTTGGTGAGGGTCAAATGGAACATGCCAAATTTCTCCAGCCTCCTGAGGAGGTTGAGGTGCTGTTGAGCTTTCTGGCCAATGTGCTTGGACCAGGACCAGGGCCAGGGCAAGTTATTGGTGATGTTCACTCCAAGGAATGTGAAGATCCCAACCTTCTGACATGAGGCATTGGGTTTCTTTCTCTGTCTCCTTCAATATGTGCTGCTTGACCTGCTGAATGTTTCCAGAGCCTTCTGGTTTTATTTCAGATTTCACTGTCTTTTTTTAAAGTTTTCAATCCAGTTTAAAATCTCTAATTAAGCTTAATTAACATGCATAATATTAGTGCTGCAATTCTGGGACCTCTGTACAATTAATATAATGTTAGATTCCATAAATGACTTTGTGAGAATCATTACTTAAAATGAAGTGAGACATTTCAATTACAGTCCACAAAAAATAGAAAACATTACTAATTTTTCTTGGATCTTATTAATAGTGCTGTGTTAGTGGGCAATTGCATCCTACTAAACATCTTAAAAACTAAACTGTGAGAATACAATATAGAAGCACCCTGGGCTACAAATGACCTGAGAAAATCCGACTTTACACAAATTCTCCCACACATTTTAAAACATTTTTTAGACTAGCAATATTAATAAAATGTTTTATGGCACGAATTAATGATTGGACACAGTATAAATATGAAGAATTTCTAAAAGTCCACTGACTTCTGTGGCAATTCTCTGGTTAAGTAAAAAACTTGCACAAAGACAGTGCCAGAATGTTTAAGTGCTAATTCACTGGGGTAAATAATTAGTGGATAACTTAGTACAGTTGGTACAGTAGCATCTATTGAATTAATGGACATTTAGCTTTGATGGTAGACCTTGAAATAACTCTACACAGCTTCTACCTGACCCCAGAATTTTCTATTTTTTTTAAATTTCAGATATCTAGCACTCATGTTATTTTGCTACTGCTCAGCTCATTTCTTCTCTATAATTCAAACCTAGCTATAAAGTAGGGATTTAATAAGATTGTAAAAGGCTGTGTTTCATTTGCTAAGGCTGCCTCGATCCTGAATTATATTCTTCTTCTGACAGATTTGCTCAAAGTTAATATGTTCTGTATTATATGGCTATAACAGAGATATTACTTTGTATATTCCTGGCTGCATAAAGGGAAATTATTTCATTATTTTTAAATATGCAAGTAGAATTTCTATGGCTTTGTTCACAGTCAAAAGATACATTGTTTTATAGCAGAAAGAGTGCCATCAATCATATGTGACAGTGACAAAAGTGCATTACAGAGACAAGATTTGCATACAGTATACGAGACTTCTAAAGTAGTACTGGCACATCCTCCATGGTTTCATTTGCAATTTGTCTGATGAAACGCTATTTCATCACAGAAGCATTATTGTGCCATCTAAAGTAACTTCAAGGCCAGAAATTTATAAAAAGCTAATTTTAATTAATGAGTTCCCGATGCATGGCACATTGCTCCATTGCAGACTAGATTCCATACCACTGTACATAATGAAGCATTTATGTTTCATGCGTATATAGATACATACATACATCAGTACATATTTACAATTCCTTGAAAAGATATTCAGCCCCCACAACTACTTTCACATCTTACTGTCTCATTTTCAAAATTTAATATATTGAAGTAGGATTTTTTGAGTTAATCTACGAAACATTGTGGATCATGTCAAATCAAAAGAAAAATTCCAAAACCTCTGAACAATTTACTAAAAATTAAGAATCGAGAGGCTGAAAATGTATTCATCCCCTTTGTAATTACTACGCTAACTTTCCTCGGGTGCAATATTGTACATTACCTCACCAACTCATCCAATTTGTTGATGTAGAAAACTGGAGAATCGCCTCTTTACAATGAATTCATAAGAATCGATATCCCCTCTCTCTGTAAGGCCCAACAGTATGGTAGATTTTCAACAGACCAAAACAAAATGAAGACAAAACAGCATTCAAGATAAGTCAGAAAATGATATTAGAGAAGTACAAATGTGGGGAAGGGTACAAGGCCAACTCAAAGTCATTGGACGTACCTCAGATCTCAGTGCAGCACGGAATGAAAATGTGGAAAAATATGAAACCACAGCCGCACTGCCAAGGTCAGGCCGCCCCTCTAAACTTAGTCATCAGAAAAGAATGGCACTTGTAAGACAGCCTACTATGACACCAACAGTCACTCTGAGTAAGCTGCAGAAGTCAGTGGCTGAAACTGGGGATGAATTTAATGGCTGCACAACCACCAAGACCTTGCAAAGAAAGGGCGTTTATGGAAGAGTGGCAAGGAAGAAGCCCTGGCTTTAAAAAAAGTACACCTTTGCCCATAAATGCTTTGCCAAATGTCACTTAGAAGATAATATAAAGATGTGGAAGAAGGTCCTGTGGTCGGATGAGACCAAAGTGGAACATTTGGCCTCAACACTAAATGGTATGTGTGGCATAAATGTAATACTGCACATCAGCCAGGTGTTAGCATCCCTACTGTAAAGAATGATGGAGATAGGATCATGCTATGGGGATGCTTTTCAGCGGCAGGGACTGGAAATCTGGTCAGGATTGATGGGAAGGTCAATGCTGCAAAATACAGAAAGATTCTGTATAAAAACCTGCTAGCCTCTGCCAGGAAGCTTAAACTGGGGAGGAAGTTCATCTTTCAGCAGGACAATGACTCAAAGCACACTGCCAGAGCAACCATGGAGTGGCTTCAAAAGAAGACAATTGAAGTCCTTGAGTGGCCCAGTCAGAGTCTTGACTTAAGCCCGATGGAACATCTCTAGCAAAATGTCAATCTTGTGTTCCCTGCTCCTCCCCAACTAACCTTGCACAGCTTGAGCAATTTTGCAAGGAGGAATGGACAAATCTTGCTCGTCATGTTGTGCAAAAGTAACCGAGACTTATCCAAAAAGACTACTGGCGATAATAGCTGCAAGAGCTGGTTCATCTAAGTACTCAGCAAAGGGGGAACGAGCACTTTGAAACTGCTGACATTTTAGTTTTTCCTTCTTTACCATTTTTCCTGTGTTTGGGCTCTACTGTAGGAAAAAAAGGAGCATGTGATTCACAGACAAAAATTCAGTTAAATTGATCAAAATGCCCGGTTGTAATATTTATATGAACAAAGGGTTGAGGCTCAACAGGTTTTCAAGGCACATATATCAAAAGTTAAACTCACTCAGCATTTTTAAAGGATGTCCTACTTAATGTTCTACGACACACATCTAGCAAGAGTTTTTCTGCACTGGAATATGGTCCCAAGTTTTTGTTGTACTACAACTATCCTCAGACAGACAATGCTGGGATACCAGGTAACCAGAATGTAGGGAAGGGATATCATATTTAGTCATAGTCATACTTTATTGATCCCGGGGGAAATCGGTTTTCGTTACAGTTGCACCATAAATAATGAATAGTAATAAAACCATAGATAGTTAAATAGTAATATGTAAATTATGCCAGGAGATAAGTCCAGGACCAGCCTATCAGGTCAGGGTGTCTGACCCTCCAAGGGAGGAGTTGTAAAGTTTGATGGCCACAGGCAGGAATGACTTCCTATGACGCTCTGTGCTGCATCTCAGTGGAACACAGTAATCAGTAATTTGGGCGCATTTGTACAGTTCTGTAAACCCAAGGGCACTTTTTTTTTTAAGATTAGATTATGAGGACACGCAGTCCTCTTTTATTGTCATTTAGTAATTCATGCATTAAGAAATGATACAATTTGTTCCTCCAGAATGATATCACAGAAACACAAGACAAATCAAGGCTAAAAAACTGACAAAAACCACATAATTATAACATAGTTACAACAGCGCAAGCAATACCGTAATTTGATAAAGAACAGACCATACGCACGGTAAGAAGTCTCAGAGTCTCTCGAAAGTCCCACGCACACGGTTGAAGGGAGAAACTCTCTCTGCCATGAGCTTCCAGCGCCACAACCTTGCTGATGCAGCATCCTGGAAGCACCTGACCACAGTCAGACTCCGAGTCTGTCCGAAAACTTCAAGCCTCCGACCAGCCCTCCGACACCGAGCACCGAGCACCATCTCTGCCGAGTGCTTCAACCCCGGCCCCGGCAACAGGCAATAGGCAAAGCCGAGGATTTGGGGCCTTCCCCTCCGGAGATTCTGGATCACACAGTAGCAGCGGCAGCGAAGCAGGCATTTCAGAAGTTTCTCCAGATGTTCCTCCGTGCTTCTCACGGCTGTCTCCATCAAATCAGGATTGTGCATGGCATCCTAGCTCACAAATATGATATAATTCGGAGCGGCCGCACGCGCTGTGTCGCACCCCCATCTTTTCCTCCCCCTTCTGGGGTCATTCAAGGATTAAAGGAAGAACAAAGGCATAAAATGGGAGTACTTATTTGTGTGTTCAAATATCAGATTCCTGGATTTGTAATCTGACAAATGCTTCTTAAACACCATTATTAAAATTAAGTTATCAGAACATTTGCATTTTCTAGTTAAAGTGGTATTTTCAATTTCCATTTCACACAACTGGAATCATTTTATAACCCTACAGACGAAGACTCCAAAAGTCAGTACTAACAAATGTAGATATTGGTACAGAGGCCTTCCAGCCCCTGGACCTGCATTGAGCTGTATCATCCAACCTGCTGGTTGCCAGCTGTTTCCTTCATCTTATCTGAAAATATGCCAGTTCTCCCTCCTCCACTTTATTTGAGGAACTCCTCACCAATCTGCGTGCACATTTCCTTTTGTGAGGTTAGGTAGATGGGGGCTGAGGAACTAGTGGGATTTGCATGGTAAAAGGAGTGAGTCACTGATAAATTAGGAATTTAGGACAATTCTGCCTCCATCTAATTGTTTGCCTGGTTAGCTAATTAATTCATCAATATTGCCATCCCTGAAACTATCTAAATTGATTGCAGATCAATTTAATGGAAAATGGAGAAAATCAATAGGCTGGATCATGCTGTTACCAGCCAACACCTCACAATTTGTCCACAATCAGGTTTACCTTTTGCAGCTATCCCTTCCCAATGTCCTGTAACTACACAGCTATCAAGAGGACCCATTCCTGTAGTGGTGACTCAGCAGGCAGCAGAAGGCCTTGCCATTGTTGCAGGTTTCTGACAGCTTGTGCGATCAGATCAGTAGAATGTACCAAACCAGCTAAATTTCATTCTAAATTTTAATTTTTAGAATTTAATTCTCAAAATTAAAATTGCTTAAAAGGCTAATTATATTCATGCTTGACTTACATAAATTAAAATATCAATAAAACAAAATATAAAATAAGATGACCACTGGAGAATGGTAAATCTTTGTATGCAGCTTCAAAGGGAATCGTCTGATATCCCTGCTTAGGGCTACTTCAGCTGAACAGCCATAGGTACTTCGACAACTCCACTGAAAGGAATGGGGCAGCACCAGATGTGCTACAGTTGGCATACATCTGAGAGGGTCAGATACAGTGTATCAAGCCCTCTGTCTGGTTCTTTATAAACCTGTTGCTTTGCCCAGACAGCAAGAGACCAGATGTGCCTCCAACTACTCAGCAATATACAGACTACATGTGTATATTGAAACTGAACTGGAACTTCTCCACAGAAGCAGCCAATCAGTCATCAATGCATCTATCCAACTTTTTAGTTCTGTGGACCAATCACAAACTTGACTTGTAAACCACCAGCCCCAACACCATAATCATAATAAGAGACACATTCTGTGGAGAGGGAAAAAAAAAGCCAAGTTAATATTACAGGTGAATAACATAACATCAAAACAGGCCAGTTCTGACACAAACATGACAGGTTGGTTATCTGAAATTGCTGAATTCAATATTGAACCCTGAGGGGTGCAACTTGTCTAGAGGTAGATGAGGTGAAGATACAAACTTACCTTGGGCTTTGTTGGAACAGTACAGGAGGGCAAAGATGTCAGAATGAGACTGCGTAAGGATAATTAAAGTGATCGGCAGTAGGAAGCTCAAGTTATGCTTTCTGCCTGAAGTGTTCTGTGAAGTGATACCCAATTTTACCTGTAATATTAACATCTGAACTATTGTGTTCTGCATCTCACAGTTCCAGTGATTCTTCTTCTTCCCTCCCTGGGGCTCATTATCATCTCCCTCTATTTCCATTTCTCCAGAAAGACCAGCTGTGATTAACAAGAATACATCACCCTCTTAGATGGATCAGCACGTGTGTCACCCTGACAATAGGTTCTCCATCCTATTGCAGTTATTCTTTTTACTCTCTCCAACTTTCCCCCCTTTCTTCAATGTAAACACCTCTCTCGCATTCTGTCTCACAGTTTTGATGAAAAGTGATAGATCTGAAATGATGATTGTTAACTCTCTCCACAGATACTGCTCGACTTGCTGAGTATCTCTGCAATTTTCTGCTTTCATTTAAAAATTTTGGTTTTGCTTTTCGATCATTTGCTTTTGGGAGGTCATTGGTAACTCCCAATATCAGCCAATCCCTTGATAAACATCAATGAGAAATCAATGAATTTCAGCAATCAAATCATGAACAACTTGAAACAACTGCTGCACATCAGTTCTTAATCCATTGCCTCATGGATTTGTGCTCACTGTATTTTTATAGTTATTTGACAGTTTTGGAATTTACTGTTACATTGTTTGATTTGATGATTAAACTGATCTTTCGTTGTTTCCTGCATAGGGAGTGTAATGGTTACCATAATGCTTTGCAGTACAAGCTTAAGACTGGGGTTCAATTCCCGCCACTGTCTGTAGCGAGTTTGTACGTTCTCCCCTGACCGGTTTGGTTTCCTCCGGGTGATCTGGTTTCCTCCCACATTCCAAAGAGGTATGAGTTACGGTTAGTAAGTTGTGGGCATGCTATGTTGGTATTGGAAACATGGTGTGTTATGTAGGACTAGATGTTAATATCCCTTACTTGCACTCCTGAGACATGTTGCCTAGACTCTGTGGGGTGGCCAAGTGACTGGTGGCATCTTCTGGGTTATCAAGTGGGCATCCTCTTTCCTCAGTGTTTCACTGATAGGCCCACGACACCTCCAGAGGGTTCAGCAGTGAATCCCGGCGTCCCAGGCTCACCCCCTAGATGCCTTTCACTCACTTGGGAGCCTAGATGGAATCCTTTCTCTTCATCCAGAGCCACTGACTACCCTTTTCAGCAGCTCTGGAGAGGTCTTTGACTGCTTGTCGGTGTGTCTTCCCTCGCACTCCCACCTCCCGGAGTAGCCTTGATGTTGATGTGGCTACAAATCCTCTGCAGCCTACTTTGACCGGTCGGACCCTTGCTCTCCAGCCACGTTGTTGCGCATCGGTTGCAAGCTCAGTGTACCTCAGCTCCTTGCGCTCGTAGGCCGCCTCCACCGCATCCTCCCAGGGCACTGTAAGCTCAGTATACCTCAGCTTCTTGTGCTCGTAGGCCCCCTCCACTGCATCCTCCTGGGGCACTGTAAGCTCGATGATGTAAACCAGATGGAGTGAGGCCAACCTCAGCACAAGGTCTGGTCTGAGGTTGGTTTCCATGATTTCAGCTAGGAAGCAGAGCCTCTGGCCTAAGTCTGCCACCATCTTCCAATCACGTGACCCGCCTAGCTTCCCGGTGTCTGGTCTTAATGTATCGAGTCTGGCTCAACCCTCACCTTCCCGGACAAATGCTGTTAACGGCCAGTGGGATGAAGGGGAAGGGAGAGCATTGACGCTCACCCGCCGACTTTCCAGCACTGCTGCAGGATACCGTAGCACCTGGTTGTGCGGCCAGGTGTATCGGCCTTGAGTGAGGCTGGTCTTGCAGCCCACCAGAATGTGTTTTAGTGTTGCTGAAGTCGGGCAGAGAGAGCACGTGGGGTCCTCTCCATACCACTGGCTGAGATTCATGGAAGACAGCAAGACATCGTAGGCAGCCCTGATGGTGAAGCTCGCTCTGAATGTCCCCATCTCCCACAGCTCTTTCCAGGAGATCTTTCCTTTCTCCACTCCCTCCCATCTCATCCATTGCCCTTGCCTTGCCTGAGCGATGGCCCTTGCGCACCTTGCTGCCTCCTCCTGCCGACGTATCTCCTGCGTCACGAGCCTGCGTTTCTGAGACGGAGCAGCCTTGTTCCAGGCTGATGGACTGTCCCCAAGGCCAAGACCGCTCCTCCCCTGCTGCACTCGGCCCACCATGTCCCTGTGCTTGAGTGCTGCCTTTGCTTGCTCGGCTGCTTCTGATGGAGTCCATTTCCTCCCAGTATCCAGGATGTGGGCAGCTTGTGCTACAAATGGATCACTCGCCTCTGTTAACATCATCTCCCATCTTACTTTGGCGCACTTGTAATGGGTACTGGAAATGGGTAGCTCTTGGATTCCCTTGCTGTAGAGCCCTATGCTGCTGAGGCACCTGGGAAGACCAAGCCACTTCCTTACGTATGAGCTGATCAGTCTCTCCAGCTTTTCCACCTTCGAGATTGGAACTTCATACAGGATTAGTGGCCACATGAGGCATGGAAGGAGCCCAAACTGCCTACACCAGAGCTTCAACTTGCCAGAGAGAGTGGTTCTGTCGATGCTCTCGAGGCCACTGACGGCATCCTTCCTGAGCTGACCTACCTGCTCTGTGTCTTTGAGGGATGCGTTATACCACTGACCTAGGCTCTTCACAGGCTTCTCAAATGCTGTTGGAATCGTCTCATCACCCATGTGGAAGCGTTGGTCTACCAGCTTCCCCTTGACGATGGAGATGCTTCTGGACTTGCTCGGCTTGATCTTCAGCCGAACCTGCTCGATGTTCTCTTGAAACTTTCTCAACAGGCGTACAGTACAAGCCTTGGTCGTGGTGAGTGTTGTGAGATTGTCCATGTATGCTCTGATAGGCGGCAGCCTCAGGCCAGGTCTTATGCGTTGTCCTGCAACCACCCGTCAATATGCTCTAATGATCACCTCCACGGCCATGGTGAAGGCTAGCGGGGAGATGGTACAACCGGCCATGATTCCCACTTCCAGATGTTGCCACACTGTGGTGTAATCTGCTGTTGTCAGACATAGCTGCATGTCCTGGAAGTAGGCCTTAACAAGGCTTGTGAGGGCCTCTGGGACCCTGAAGAAGTCAAAAGCAGTCCAGAGGAGGTTATGAGGGACTGAGCCGAAGGCATTGGCGAGGTCCAGGAACACCACGAGAAGATCTGTTCCCTCCTTCTTGGCGACCTGGATCTGATGCCAGATGGTGCAAGCGTGTTCCAGACAGCCAGAGAAGCCTGAGATCCCTGCTTTCTGCATTGATGTATCAATCAGGTGGTTTCTTTGCAGATATCTTGACAGCCTGTGAGCCACCACACTAAAGAAGATGTTGCCCTTGACATTTAGGAGACTAATCTGGCGGAATTGGCCTATTTCTGATGAACTCCTTTCCTTTGGGATCAGGATTCCTCCGGCTCTCTGCCGGGACGTTGGTATTCTCCTGCTTACGCCATACCACCTTCATGATCCTCCAGAGGACCCGCAGGACACCTGGTGCATTTTTGTAGAGCCTGTATGGCGCTCCACTGGGACGTGGGGCTGATGCAGTCCTTGCTCTATGCACAATTTTCTCCACCTCACTCCATCTAGGTGGGCTGATATCTTGTTGGTGTTCCGGTGGATGGATTGGTGGCATGTCAGGTGGGAGGGTGATCTCTTTGTGGCGTCGGTTGTCTATGTACAACTTTTCCAGGTGTTTTTCCAGTTCTGCCTTTGACACTGAGAGACTTCCACTCTTCTCCCCTGTGAAGTGACCCTTCACAAACTTGAAGGAATCTTTATAGAAGCTTGATCTAGTCCACTCCTTCCTACGCTTCCTTACCAGGTTCTCAGCTCTCCTCAGTGTCGCAAAGCCTACTCCGGATGTCTGCTTGCAACAGGTTTATGCCTTCCTTCTCCTCCTCTGTGGCTTTCCTCCGTTGTTTCTTCAGCTACCTCCTCTCTCTGACTAGACGATCTATTTCCTTCTGCCTCCTGGGCTTAGTGGGGATCGCCAATGTAGTTTTCTTCCTCTCTAGCACTCCAAAACATTCCGCTCCATAGCTGTAGATCCATTTAGGATTCATAAGCAGAATCAAAAGGAAGGCGAGTCCATTTCAGCTTACGTGACTGAATTGAAGAAATTGTCTGGGTTGATACCATTTTCATATTCCAATTGTTTTTGATTGTCTCTAAGGTATATTAATCTCGGTCTTGAATGTGATCAAAGATAAGAGTTTCCACGGGCTTTTAAACACAACAGACAGAAGGAACAGATATTTGGAATCTATTTTGTCAATCACTTTCAGATTCCTGTGTTTCAATGAAGCCCCTAAATCTTCTGAACACCGTTGCTGGTTAATATTATTTAATTTTATCTTACAGGGCAACCCTCTTGGCCCGGGAAGAAATCTATGGAATCTATCTAGAAATATTTTCAAGGCAAGTATCTTCCTCCCTGTGTGGGATACCAAAATGGCAATGGGAGGTCTGAAATCTAAACAAGGCTTTCAGCCTCTTGCATTGTTATTGTTACTCCCTCTCTACATTGCAGACATGTAAATAAAGATTCCTACATTTACATACCAGCTTAACCTTTGGCAGGTCTGGATCAAAGTTCAAGATCCCTCAGAGTATTATGATTCCTTTCCCTGGTACCTGGAATCTCCTGAAACATGCAATTCCTATAACCAACAGTAATCTCAGTGTGAAGCTGCTGGAAGAACAATTTGAGTAGTTTGTCATCATATTCTTTTCTGAAGAGGAAACTTGTCAGCTCACATTAGAAGGCTTTCACATGATTGTAAATATTCTGTTCTTCAGCTGGGTTTACTGTTTATCCGGAATTGGTTATACATTATACATATGAATAGGATCCACAATAGTTAGCACATATTAGAGGACAATGCAAGCAAGTGGGTTTGCTGCTTTAGGGTTCATCAAAAATCTCGGGTTGCACAAACCAATGAAGGAGGTTGAAGCAGTGTGCAAAATCTCTCTTTGATCATACATTTTAGGCGAGCTCCCTGATGCAGCAGCGAGTAGTAAACTGTGATGTGTGGCACAGAACAGCAGCAGAAGCCTTGCATTGCCTCTTCGGTGTAAGGCAGCAATCTGAGAGTAATAACAATCTTCACCTATGTGATCACAGCAGACTAGGCTGCTGTAGTTGTGGGAAGTCATCGATCTCAGTGATTGAAAATACAGGTTGAACATTAGCTCTTTAAGTAGCATAAATCCAGAGTTGCATAACCAGCAAGCACACACTGCTGAAACAAACACTGTTTCTGAGCTCCCTCATGGGATGCGATTATCAGAAGGACAGAAAAAAAGATTTAAGTATATACTAAAGTCTCCTTGAGGGACTTGGGTTCAATCCCGACCCTGACTGCTGTCTGTATGCAGTTTGCACATTATACCCGAGACAGCATTGGTTTTCTCTGCATGCTTTGATTTCTGCCATGTCTCAAAAACATGTGGTTTTAAGGTTCATTGGCCATTATAAATTGCTTCTTCTGTGTAGTGGCAAAATCTAAAGAGAGTTGAAGGGAATTTGGGAAGAATAAAAAAAAATGGGATTATGTAAGGATTAATCTAAAATGACCAGATGATCACAAACAAGAAAAAATCTGCAGATGCTGGAAATCCAAGCAACACACACAAAATGCTGGAGGAACTCAGTAGGCCAGGCAGCGTCTATGGAAAAGAGTAAAGTCGGCGTTTTGGGCCGACACCCTTCATCAAGGGACTGGAGGAAAAAGATAAGAAGTCAGAATAAGAAGGTAAGGGGAGGGTAGGAAGAAGTATGAGCTTGTAGGTGATAGGCAAAACTGGCAGGGGGAGGGGTGAAGTAAGGAGGTGGAAAGTCAATTGGTGAAAGAGATAAAGGGCTGGAAAAGGGAGAATTTGATAGGAGAGGACAGAAGGCCATGGAAGCGGGAGGAGCACCAGAGGAAGCTGATGGGGGAGGTGGGAGGTGGGAGGTGGGAGCTGGGAGGTGGGAGGTGGGAGCTGGGAGGTGGGAGGAGAGAGAGAGAGAGAAAAAATGGGAATAGGGAATACTGTAGTGAAGGAGAAGGGAGGCCATTACTAGAAGCTCGAGAAATCGATGTTCTTGCCATCAGGTTGGAGACTATCCAACCTGATGGCATGAACATCGATTCTTTGAACATCCGGTGATTGTCCCACCTCTTCTTCCTTCGCCATTCCCTGTTCCGACTTCCCTCTCTCACTTTATCTCCTTACTTGCCCATCGCCTTCCTCTGATGCTCCTTCCCCTTTCCTTTTTCCCTGGCCTTCTGTCCTCTCCTATCCAATTCCCCCTTCTCCTGCCCTTTATCTCTTTCACCAATCAACGTCCCAGCTCTTTACTTCACCCTTCTACTTCTCCAGTTTCACCTATCACCTACTACCCTCTATTTCTTCCTCCCCTCCCCCAACTCTGACATCATTTTTTTCTGCAGTCCTGTTGAAGGGACTTGGCCTGAAACATTGACTGTTTACTCTTTTCCAAAGCTGCTGCCTGGCCTGTTAAGTTCCTCCAACATTTGGTGTGTGATCCCCAGTTGCTGGGTGGTGCAAGCTCATTGTACCAAATGGTTGTTTCCATCTTGTATCTCGCATCAGCTCTATTACCAAGAAATACAACATCCCCACTGACTCCTGGAAAGCCTATGACTAGAGCATTTGTAATGGTATGCATCATCTCCCCAGTCTCTAAGGCAGCCACTTACCACATCTGCAGAGATCTGTTCACATCAGCCTCATCAACTACATCAGAATCCACAAAACTGAAGAATCCTAGAGACTGCCAGGGAGTAAGGATGATGGTTTCAAGGAAACAGTGCGTTTAACACTCAGTTATTCTGGAATAAATCAGAACTATCATTTTTCAGAACAGTAAGGATGGAAATTGGAATTATGTGAAATGTCACATACTGCATTAACACATCATTTAACAGAGTTTAATGCTGAAATAAAGGAGTTAGGGAAAACAAAATACCTCCAAAAAAGTTATCAGAAAAATTTCCTGATGCTCACTAAGACACCCAGAAATGCAAATAATAATGTTTTAGATGTCACGCCAAATCTCTGCAGATTCCTGAGGAAGTACAGGTGCTGCCGTGCTTTCTCTGCAATTGCACTTATGTGAGTCCAGGCCAGGCTCTCTGAAATAGTAACACCCAGGAATTTAAAGTTGCTAATCCCCTCCAACTCTAATCGTTTGATGAGGACTGGCTCGTGGACCTCTGGTTTCCCTCTCCTGAAGTCAATAATCCTCTCCTTGGTCTTAGCATCATTAATCAGCTTTCTCTCCTTTCACTATTCCTCCACTTCTACTGTCACACATACTTTCTATCAGCCCTCCCTCTGACTGTTATGCTTAAAATATGTGTATTGTTAAGCGATCAAAAAAAGTACTTCTTGTTGAACGAGATCTCCTTGGGTCATACTGTGAACAGCATTAGGTCTTCAAAAAGCAACATCCTAGAGTTCCACCAAAGTGCTGTCAAATGCATGAATTTTAGACCTAGGGAAAGAGTCATAAAGCTGTTATTTAAATATGCTACTGAATTCCCCTTGGCTTCTAAAAGTGGAGCTATCTTACAGTCAGAGTTAAACAGCACAGAAACAGCCCCTTTGGCCCTGCTTCTCCATGCCAAACAAGCTGGCTACCTGAGCTGGTCCTATCTGCATGCAGTTGGTGCATCTCTCTCTCCAAACCGGGGTTTCTCAACATGGAGTCCACGGACCCCTCAGTTAACGGTAGGCCTCCATTGCATAAAAAAGATTGGAAACCCCTGCTCTGAACATTCCTTATACATGTACCTGTCTGAATGTCTTTGAAATATTATAACTATACCTGCCTCCACCAATTCGTCTGGCAGTGTGCTCCACATACCCTCCACCCACTAAATTGCTTCTCACTGTGACTTTGCATTTGCTAAATGAACTTCTCAGTGGAATCCAGGAATTCAACAACTTTATCTCAGTGGAATCTCAAACTTGAAAATTCATCTTGTTAAATTTTGAGTCTGCTCTTCATTTACACAATTCAGTTTCGGAAAGTTAAGGGGATTTGCCTGGTGGCCACTGATGGAGTAACAGCTCTCTGCTGGTGCTCCTAACTTACTAACTTTTGTCTCCAACCTTTTGAAATACTACTGTTAGACGGGTTATTATATTACTATGACTACCAAAGCAGCTTTGGAAGCTATTGAAAAGCTTACTGAGTTTCAACAGTTCAGAAAAGAAGCGTCGGCTGATTTGCAACAAATCAGCACTGAAATTAAACAAATAGGGACGAAATTAGACGATATTCAAGCAATTCTAACCGAGTATGATAAGAAGATAAAGGAACATGAAGAGATTATTACTATACTGGACGAGAGAATGGATGATTTACAAAAGCTGTATGAAAAACAATCCAAGTCCAACGAGATTCTGTTGTTTAGTTAATATATCTCAAGGTATATTATTTGGGTTTAATATACATTTCTCTGATTGCTACTTTAACCTTTCTTATAAATAGTTTTAAAATGGATCAAAGTATTAACTTACTTAGTTCTAACGTGAAAGGGCTAAATCACCCGGTGAAAAGAAATAAGATTTTTGCCTATATTAAAAAACTTAAGGTACCAATTGTTTTTCTTCAAGAAACCCATGTGACAAATCACCCCTTTTTAATCAATGGAGAGAATCTCATTTCCATTCCTCATTTCAGGCCAAAACCAGAGGGATTACAACCCTTATAGACAATAAAGTTCCCTTCGTTCAACATAAAGCAATTTCTGATACTAATGTGTGTTTTGTTATAGTATCAGGGAAACTAAATAACAAGCTAATGGTATTTGCCAAAGTGTATGCTCCAAATATAGATGACCCAGGTTTCTTTGAGTGTTTTTTTTATTTTTACCAGATCTAAGTCTGTACTCATTGGTGATGGGTGGAGACTTTAATTGTTGCTTAGATCCAGCTTTAGATCATTCATCTTCTAAACTAATGATACCAAATAAATCAGCTGTGTGTTTATTAAATCTTTTTAATGAAGTGTGGTATTGTTGATGCTCAGCCTTTCTTTCATCCAGTAGATAAGGAATATTCATTTTTCTCTTATGTCCATCATACATATTCCAGGATTGATTTTTTTTAATTGATAGCCAAATGATTCCATCAGTTCGATCCTGTGAATATAAAGAGATTGCTGTCTCAGATCATGCTCCTGTGGTCCTATCATTAAATCTCCCTGGTCTTCTTCAAACAAATAGGTTTTGGCAATTTAATTTAACTTTGTTATCTGACAAAGATTTTTTAAAGTTTATGGAGAGATAAATTACTTTTTTTTTTGAAGACAATGCGTTAGAGGAGACTTCTAGTCTTATTCGATGGGATGCCTTTAAGGCATATATTAGAGGACAAATTATCTCTTATACTGCAAGTATTAAGGAAAAAGCTAATAAAAAGAGAAGTGATTTAGCTAATCAGCTGAAACAATTAGACCAAGAGTACGCCTTGGCTCCAGAACCTGCCTTATATAAAAGACGTGTTGAAGCTAAATCTAAATATGATCTCCTTTTAACCTATCCAATTGAAACACAACTCCTAAAAGACAAAATTCAATTTTAAACTCATGGAGATAAAACAGGTAAGTTATTGGCTGATCAGATTAAAACCTTTATAGCTAAACAGCAGATTAAAGAAATATGCAAAGCTAATGGTGATAGGATAACTGATTATTTAGAAATAAATGATACTTTTAGAGAATTTTATTCTAAATGCTATAGTTCTGAATCTTCTAAAGATAACACTGTAATGAACAATTTTTTAGACCAACTAAACATTCCTACAATTTCTGCTGACAACAGAAAATTGTTGGAACCACCTATTTCTTTTGAGGAAATTGTTGAGGCTGTGCGTTCATTACATTTGAGGAAAGCTCTGGGTCAAGATGGATTTTTTGGAGAGTTTTACAAGATCTTTTCCTCACTGCTTATACCCGATTTATGTTTAGTTTTTTCAGATACATTTCAGTCGGGCAGACTCCCTCAATCTTTTTATGAGGCTTCCATTTTGCTTATCCTTAAAAAGAATAAGGATCCAACTGAATGCTCTTCATATAGACCGATTTCTTTACTTAATGTTGATACTAAGATCCTATCTAAAGTTTTGGCCCATAGGATTGAAATATTTTACCATTTGTCATTTCCGATAACCAAACAGGATTTATCAAAAATCGATATTCTTATATTAATATTCAGTTATTAAATGTTATTTATTCTCCTTCTAACATGATATCGGAATGTGTGGTATCTCTAGATGCTGAGAAAGCTTTCGACAGAGTTGAATGGAATTATTTATTTAAAACTTTAGAAAAATTCAATTTTGGACCCGTTTTCATTCAATGGATTAAATTACTTTCTTTAGCTCCTTCCGCTAGGCTTATCACTAATTCTCATAATTCCAAACCATTTAAGCTTCAACATGGCACTAGACAAGGCTGTCCGTTGAGTCCGCTGCTTTTTGATCTGGCCTTAGAACCTTTAGCCATTGCCTTTCAAGAATCTAATGATATCACTGGTATTTTAAGGAGAGACACTATTCACAAAGTCTCACTGTACGCTGATGATCTGCTGTTATTTATTTCTAATGTTGAGACTTTGTTACCCAATGTGTTTTCTTTACTCTCCTGTTTTAGCCAGTTCTCAGGTTATAAATTAAATCTACATAAAAGTGAACTTTTCCCTTTGAATTATTTGATACCAACAAATTCTAACCTTCCTTTTAAAATTGTAAGAAACCAATTTACCTAAAGCGTAACAATTACTAAAAACTATGAGCGTCTATTTAAAGAAAATTTTCTTACCCTATTGAATCACATAAAAAAGATACTATCAAATTGGTCGCCTCTTTCGTTATCGCTGATTGACCGAATTAACTCTATTAAAATGAATATATTACCTAAATTTATATATCTTTTTCAGGCATTCATTGCCTATTATTATTCCTAAGTCTTTCTTTGATTCTCTTGACTCTATTATATCTTCTTATATATGGAAGAATAAGCATTCTAGATTAAATAAAATTCATCTTCAGAAAGATAAAAAGAATGGAGGATTAGCCTTACCAAACTTTAGATTTTATTTTTGGGCAGTTAATATAAGAAATCTTACATTTCTTACATTTTGGTTATATTACATTAATCGTGAGGATTGCCGGATATAGGTTCTTTTTAGAAGCTAACTGTCAATAAATTTTCTATTATTTCTTTCCTTGGATCCTCACTTCCTTTGTCTCTGAGTAAGTTAACTGATAATCTGGTAGTTAAACACACTATGAGAATTTAGATACAATTCCGAAAATACTTTGGCTTATTGAGATTTTCTCTTTCGAGTCCCATTTTTTCTAATTATTTTTTAAACCCTCTGTGATTGATGTGTCTTTTAAAGAATGGGATAGATTAGGTATCACATGCTTTCAGGACTTGTTCGTAGAGGAAAGTCTCTTTTCGTTTGAACAACTGCCAACTAAATATAGTTTACCCAAAACTCATTTTTTCGATACCTACAAGTAAGAGATTTTTTTACAGTCTCAAATCTCCTAAAAGTCCTGACAAGAATCTATTAGATGTAATTTTTAATTTGAAACCTTTTTATAATTGATCTATATCTAATATTTATAATATGCTGTCGGGAATGAGAAGTGTTCCTTTCGATAAAATTAAAAATCTTCGGGAAGAAGATTTACAGACTTCAATTTCTGAGCAATCTTGGAATCAAATTTTTAAATTGGTTAACACTTCATCGTTATGTGCCCGTCATTCTCTCCTACAATTTAAAGTGGACAGTGACCAAGGATAAGTTGTCTCGCTTTTATTTGGATATATCTCCTTATTGTGATAAATGTAATAATGGAGAAGCTTCACTCATTGATATGTTTTGGACATGCCCGAGTCTTGGAAAATATTGGAAAGAAGTATTTCAAACTTTCTCGATACTTTTTAAAGTAAACTTTAAGCCTGATCCTTTGACCGCTTTATTTGGTATTGTTGGAGGGAAGGATATTATTTTGGAGTCATCTGACTTGCACATTTTGGGTTTTATTTCTCTTATGGCCAGAAGGACGCTCTTGCTTAAATGGAAAGATGCGGCCCCTCCTATTCACGCTCAATGGTTACGTGATGTGATGTCACGTTTAAATTCAGAGAAGATTCGATGTTCAATCTCTGAATCTAGCCAAGACTTTCAAACATTGTGGGGACCTTTTTTTGAATTATTTTCAAAACCTTTGATTTACTGTTAAAGCACAGATGATGACTAATAATTTTTTTTTTCCTTTTTCACTTTACTAGTCAGCTTCGGTCTTGGTAGTGGGTTAGATTTTTTTAATATAATAAAATTACTATATTTCAATGTTACAAATTAATTAATCTGTATGAATATAGGGTAAGGAGTCTTTATATGTGATTTAGTATAATGTATTGATTTTTTTCTTGTACTCTGTATTCTTATATGTAAAATTAATAACAAATATTGGAAACAAAAGGAAAGTTAAAATCACTAGGCAGCTACCTTTCATACAGAATTCAAGCATTTCAGCCCTTCAGATGACCAACCAGTTCTGATGTAAACTCATTCCCCTGCAATTTTTTTTCTCTCTGCAGATGCTATTTATCGGCTAAGCATTTCTGCCACTCTCTATTATTTCCAGTTTCCAACCAGCACTATGTTTTATATGCCACAGTCCCAGTATGCGTTTACTTTCTCATTCCCTTCATTTATTCTTCTCCATTTACCTTCTTTCAAAAACATCTGTTATGATTAACTGGCATTTGGCTTCCCTTCTTAAACAACACTGAAGGCTACTGTGTAACCTAGACATTTTCCCTCTCCATCTTGCCTCAAGCATTCTCTATAATCTCCATATCATTCCCCCACCCCCCGCAACAGAAGGCTCCAATTTCAGACACATTGCTGTACCTCGGCCCTTTGTCTTTCCGCCTGGGTCACCCAGTTCAATCCACATCATCCTGTCTCTTTCCCCTCATCCACCCACTCTATCTGTCCTTCTCCCACAGATTCCTTCCACTGGGTCCCCTCCCCTTGCTGTTCCCATCTAAACACTTACCTGTCTTACTTGATTCCATGCTCCACCTTCCTTACCTATCAGATTCTATCATCTGCAGTGCTTGGTTATCTCCCAGCCACTCTTCTGTCCTCCATCTGCCTAGCACACTCCCTAACGACTTGTGTTTTCTCTCTCTGCACATTGGGTGTTTAAGCGGTCTTTCTTTTCATATATTTATTTAGGATCTTTTAAGGTTCTTTGTTTTGTGGCTGCCTGTAAGGTGATGAATCTCAGGATTGCATAACATATATACATAATTTGATAATAAGTGTACTTTGGACCTCTTTATACTGGCTATCTCCTCTCTATGTTTCAGATCAAATTAAGGATGTGGACTCTAAACATCAACTGTCCATTTCCCTCCATGGGTGCTGCCTGGCCCCCTTGAATTCCTCCAGCATTTTATTTGTTGCCCCAGAAAAAGAGGATGCTGTCTAAGTTGCATGCCATTTTGGTCAATGTCTCCCATCCACCACATAATGTACTGGGTGGGCACAGGAGTACATTCAGCCAGAGACTCATTTCTCCGAGATGCAGCACAGAACGTCATAGGAAGTCATTCCCGCCTGTAGCCATCAAACTTTACAACTCCTCCCTTGGAGGGTCAGACACCCTGAGCCAATAGGCTGGTCCTGGACTTATTTCATAATTTACTGGCATAATTTACATATTACTATTTAACTATTTATGGTTCTATTACTATTTATTATTTATGGTGCAACTGTAACGAAAACCAATTTCCCCCGGGATCAATAAAGTATGACTATGACTATGAGATTCCAGCATCTGTAGATTTATTTCTCTAATCCCATTCCCCCCGCAAGTCACATGGATTCAGCTCAATCCATTTAATCTTCCAAAGCAAAGGTTCCAAAACTCCTTCCCACCCACAAAAAAACTCCAAAAAGATGCTATCATTCTCATTCTTCACAATGTATCACTCAGTAACCCTATTTATTTCCAACTAACTGAAGCCAATGTTCTGCTCAGTAAAACAAATTAAACAATACTGTCTGAACTTCCCATTTAATTCCTCTAATTTTTTTTTATCTGGTTGTCTTTTGAATTGGCTGTATTAAAATTGCATCTGCTACTTGTGTTGGAAAACAATGCTGTACAATATTATACAAGATCAAGTCTGATGTCTGTTATTTTTCCCCCATTTCATTTGAAGCCAGTAACATTTGTACCTGAATCAACATCTTACATTCTGCCTTAACAGTGAAAACGCAATTAGTTTTACAACTCTTTCTTCAGGTCTATTCTTCCCCACTTTAACTATTTTCTAACTCTCGCTCACCCTTCCGACATGCGGGTGGCAGATTCTAACAGAAAAAAAATTGATCAATTGGGAAACCCCTGCTTTTCTCTTAATATGTGTACTTGACTCACAAAGTTTGTTTTCAGTATTTTCAGCCTTTCATCTCAGATTTCCAGTATCCAGCGATCTTTGTTTTACCAAGTGTAATCAATTTTGTATATTCTTTAAAATTATACTTTTAACTGTACGATTAATCCCTTTTGAGAATCATATGCTTGGTGTAACAAAAATTTCAAACATCTTCATTGATAACTATCATTGCTCAGAAGCTATATTATGAAGGTACAACAATCCTGTTGTAAGTACCTGATCGTGAATTCCATTCTATTGGAAAGTAATTGATTTGAAAAGCTGAAAAGACTTTGATCCAAATCAGTGGTTCTGAACCTTCTCCTGCTCACAGCCCACTTGTGACTTTCATTTATCACTGTGGCCCCCACCCTCCATTAGTTGCTAAAGTTTTTTGTCAACTGTATTAATTATTCTAATATACAGTCAATACTTATGTTTTAACAGTTTATAGGAATTATATGTTAAATAAAATGCTACAGACATCTATGAAAAATAAAACTATTTCAAAGCTCTGGATAGTTCACATTATTTATAATATATATAATATTCTTCCAATCAGCAACAAAAAAGTGCTTAATATTGTTACTTAGGGTAATTAGTAAGATCCTTGTGACTGATGCATCTAGTGTGTTTTTAAAATATATGCTTGCAACTTGGTTAAAGATAATCAAAGATCATGTCTTTTCACATCAAAATGGTTACAGCTTTTGGATTCAGTTGAACAGTTTGACTAAAACCACATTCAATTTGATAAGAGGTGAGAAATCCAATTGAAAACTACTTGGCTTTCTTCCAGAGCTGTGGAAACTTATTCTGAATATTAAGAGTTATCCAGAATATTTTTTTGCTGCCGCGTTTGAATTTTGTTTGAGCTATTAGATCACTCTGCAGCTCAATAAGACATTCTTGCAATGTGGTGTCAACACTATTCAAATTCACCCCAAATGCATCCATTTGTCTAGAATATGCAACTCCAACAGGACTCTGAACGAAAATTTCATATCAGTGTGCAGCTGTTTCAAATAATCAAGATACACAATCAGATCATCATCTTGCAATTCTACTTTAAGAGAGCCAGTGAAGGAAGTGGCATAAATTCACAATGCCCAAAATTGAATTTTTCAAGGAAAGTGGTAATAGCCTCTTTGCATGATAGGAGATTGCATTTTTCTTGTAACTGTTTGTTCAATGAATTCAGTTTTTGAAATATATCTGACAAGCAGAACATGTCAATTTGATCTCTGACACATCATCCTCCACAACTTCCACCATCTCCAAAGGGACCCTACCAACAAACATATCTTTTCCTCCCCCCCAACAACTTTCCTCAGGGATCACTCCCTCCATGATTCTCTTGTCCATTTGTCCCTCCCCACTAATCTCCCTCGCAGCACATCACTACAAGCAACCAAAGTGCTACACCTGCCCATTCTCCTCCTCCCTCACCTCCATTCAGGACACCAAGCAGTCCTTCCAGGTGAGGCAACATTTCATCTGAGAATCTGCCGGGGTTGTCTGTTGTGGCCTCTTCTGCATATTCCTGGTAGCCAAACATTTTAATTCTGATTCTCATTCCCATTCTGACATGGCGATACATGGCCCCCTCACGTCTGTCTGGGTAGCCTCCAACCTGATGGCATGGATATCGATTTCTCCTTCTGGTAAAAAGATTGCCTCGCCCTCCTCTCTTCTTCTATTCCCCACCCTGGCCTCTTGCTTCTTCTCACCTGCCTATCACCTCCCCCTGGGTCCTCTCCTCCTTCCCGTTCTTCTATAGTCCATTGACCTATCCTCCTTCCCTTCCTCTCCAGTCCTTCATCCTTCCTACCCATCTGGTTTCATCTATTCTCCTCCTTCCACTCACCCCTCCTTTTTATTCTTGCGTCTTCCCCTTCCTTTGCAGTCCTGAAGAAGGGTCTCAGCCCGAAACATCCACTGCTTCTTCATTTCCGTAGACACTGCCTGATTCCAGCATTTTCTGTGTGTTGCTTTGGATTTCTAGCATCTTTCTTTTGTTCATAATTTGTCCCCCAATCTGCTTATAACTTAGAAATGCTACAATACTATCCCAAAGTGGAAATATTTATATATTTTAGTAATATTTCATTAAAACAATGAACTTATCGTGATCCATTCAAAAACTCCTGTAGCCCTCAGTTTCTTGTTTTTATCTGTGGCCCCTATGTAACCCAGCATGGCCCCTGTACGGTTCAGGTTTAGACCCACTGATCAAAATTATGAAAAAAATAACATTATACGATGTTCCAGCAAACAATGTAACATTAATTTGCCAACTATTAACCAAGACATTTTGTGATTTGTGGTAACATGACATCAAAAATAAGTATTACAGAAACAGCAATTTTGTTTCATAATAGAAAATTCTGAAAATTAAATGAACAATCAAAAACTATGTCTCAAATACCTCTACATTTTCTAACTATAAACAGAAGGAGTTTATTCTGTATTTCTGGAAGGATATTAATAAAGTATTTCTGGAAAGATATTTTAGGCATTCTATGTAAATGAGTGATACTAATTATCAAGCCCATTTTTCATAAATGCAAAGATTACAAAATAATTCAAACTTCACCTTGACGTTTTTTCCATTTGGTTGATGATGTCCTGATTTTCAAAATGCCTTCCCTATCGAAGTAGAAGGGCGTCTTCTGTGCAAGGGAGAACAATTCGGTGGAGTTGAATTTCATTTCATTTCTTTTCAGAAATGATGAAATGGAAGATGAGGACTGACTCCGTGTAGCAGTCAACAAAGCAAGAGCAGTATCTAGAGCTAAATATGAAATAAAATTAATAAATCAGATTATTTTCCCAATAAAAAATTCTAACTCTACAAAACCAAAAAGCAACTCTTTTCTTTCAAAATTATTTATTTCATTGACAGTATTGAGGTCTAAGTTACAGAGGCTGTTGCCATAGTAAAGCATCTCGAAAGATCCCCAACAACCATGTACTGAACAATGTACAACAGAAAGAACAATAATTTAGGATTAACACCAAAAATATTTCATAGAAAATCTCATTTCCAATAAATTTATCTATTTCATTCTAGAATCTCCTCATGTCTTATTCCCTCACAGGTGGCTAATGCTGAAGTATATTTCTAAAGATAATAACAATCCTCTTGTTTGCATGCCAACCAGAACTAAATGCCAGAAAGCCATTAAGTTATTGGTGGGAGAGGACATTGCTGAGTTTAAAATTACAATCCACAGAATAGCCATCCATTTACAATCAGGTATAGGAAGACAAAATATTTTTATTACTAATTACCTGAGGATATTAAGGCTAATTGTAACCCTCCTTATTGCTAACAACTCAGACTAGAGACCGATGCATGCAATAGGCTATTCCTCAACAAGCTGAGCCAGTCCTCATAAAAAGCCTAACCAAGTTATTGAAATTGTAATTAAGCACGCTCTCTCAAAATTAATTGTTTTGAATACTTCCTTCATTAAACAGATAGTGCAGTTCCAAAATTTGCTACGTATATGCACACATACACAAATCAGTTATTGTCACCAAAGTGCGATTTCAAAGTACAGAATATAATTTTGGAGTGAGGGTGATTCTGACAAGGCCAGATTCAGATCTCACTCAAGTTCTCTTATAAAAGTGGAATATATTTTGATCCTCTCATAGGTACCAAACATGCAAGGTTCAGAAGCGGATTTTGACATCCATTTGTCCCTACATCAGCAGTCCCCAACCACCGGGCTGCAAAGCATGTGCGAGGAAACGATATGATTTGACGATATGAGTCAGCTGCACCTTTCCTCATTCCCTGTCACGCCCACTGTTGAACTTGAACATAGGGTTGCCAACTGTCCCGTATTAGCCAGGACATCCCACATATTGGGCTAAATTGGTTTGTCCCATATGGGACTGCCCTTGTCCTGTATTTCCCCCGCTAAGGTACAGCATTCCTACGAAACCTTTCCTAAGCTGAAATGGTGTAAAGTGAAGAAGCAATTACCATTTAGTTATATGGGAAAAAATTTTTGAGCATTCCCAGACCCAAAAAATGACCTACCAAATCATACCAAATAACACATGAAACCTAAAATAATACTAACATATAGTAAAAGCAAGCATAATATGATAAACACAGCCTATATAAAGTAGAAATAATGTATGTACAGTGTAGTTTCACTTAACAGAATTGGGAAGATTAAGCCAAAACCAATCTGTAGAAAGAAATCGGCACCTACACTCATGCGCACACGGGTGCCCCGCACAAGGCTTCATGGTCATGGTAGTCTCTCCCGGGGTAAACACAAGTGTCCCGTATTTGATGCTACTTTTGTCCCTTATTTGGGAGTGAGAAAGTTGGCAACCCTACTTGAACAACCCCACCCCCCCGCCCCTGGTCAGCCAGTCCGCAAGAATATTGTAATATTAAACCAGTCCGCGGTGCAAAAAAGGTTGGGGACCCCTGCCCTGCAAAATAGGTCAAATGTTACTTGTACTACTGGATCACATTCCCAAATTGCAGCTGTCCATATACTGATGAACCATCTACAAAAATATTTTCATTTTTACAATGGTGAAAGAATAGCTGTCTATTTCCAAACGTTTTTGGAAGGAAAGGATTTCAACATTCTAGATTCAAAATACATTTAATATCAAAGAATGTATAAATTATACAACCTTGAGATGTATCTGCTTATAGGCAGCCACAAGGCAAGAAACCAGAAAGAATCCAACTTAAAAAAATAAAGACCAACACCCCATGCAAAGAGAAAGGGGGAAAAAGACACAAATCATGCTAACAGTAGAAGTGAGCAAGAGAATTCTGTACTGAATTGCGTCCTGAGGTCCAAATCCACGGAGCAGCCTGGAGGAGGCTTAAAGCCTTGGACTCGGTTCATCATAGTAGCAGGCATAAAGCACAGCAGGCAGGGCACTCTCATAGCCTCAGTGCAAAATCACCTCTGATCCCAACACCCTGCCTTTCTAGTCCTAATAGCGGATCATGCCTTGCTCTCGGATCCAAGCCCTGCTGCAGCGAAATGCTGCAGGCCTAGACCGTGCCGCCCAGTGATTCATTCTGGGCCTAGAACACACTGCCAAGCTCAAAGCCATTCTCAGTCTCTCCAAATGGCTGGGCGCATAGAGCAATCCAACCTCGCTCTCGCTCCCAGGTTAGTTGGATGGGCGTCGAAACTCTTCTGCCTTGACTCCTCCTCTCCGAATCGCTCAGTCCAACTCCTTCTGCATTGATTCTGCAACGCATCAGCACGGCTCATCCCTCGAACTTGCTTCACCTTCGCTCGCTACTTCATTGTTTGCAATGATAGTTTACCACAATTTACAAAAGAAAAGGTGTTATTAATAATGTTTTTAGTCAAATTTGTTGCTTTTCAAACTACCAGAAAGCTGTCATTTGCCTTCAGTAGTGTCACCTTAAACAGGAATTTTATAGTATTATGGCTTATGTTCTTCTTAGTAACAAGTGCTGTCTAAAGAAGTAATGGAAGATACTACAGAGAACCCAGCTGAAGGGAAAGTAATGTCAACCTAAGTCACCATTAGTGACTGGGAGTGGGTCTCAAGTCAATTGGCAAGGTGCTGATGAAGCAATCTATGGTTTCCTGAATGGCATCGAATGGCATATGATGTCCATATTAGCCCTTTGATTCTGGGACTCTAACTTGTCAAGCTGCTTGTCTGACAGCCTACACTAAAGAGTAGAAAGATAACCAAGCTTTAAAATGAGAGGACCAAATTCATCATCCTTATTTCCCAATACAAATTCCTCTTCTGGAATTTGCCTGAAATTTGATCAGACTACCAATTTGGTTTGGAAAGGGAGTTCCAGAATTCAGATCTTAGGCACCTGTGAAGAACAAGAGCACAGAATTGGAATACACTTATTGAAAAGGCCATGGGGCTAGAGGGTATTAAGAAAATTGGGTACCAGGTTTGTATCACATCTGACCCTGGGATCTAGCGCCAACTACATACACATCAGCAACAAGGTCACCTGTATCTACCTCTGAAATACCACTCAACTGCTCCCTTTCTTCAGTTCATCTTCTGCTAAAACTTTCATCTGCATCTTTGCCGTCTCAACTCTGATAATGCACTTGCAGCTGTTCCCTCTGATTTTAATTACCTTCAAACTAATCATCTAATAATTGACCATTTCTTAAGTTCATCATGCCATTTTTTTTTAGATTATAAGAACACTCAGTCCTCTTTTATTGTCATTTAGAAATGCATACGTGCATTAAGAAATGATACAATGTTTCTCCAGAGTGATATCACAGAAAACAGGACAAACCAAAGACTAACACTGACAGAACCACATAATTATAACATATAGTTACAGCAGTGCAAAGCAATACCATAATTTGATGAAGAACAAACCATGGGCATGTTAAAAAAAAAGTCTCAAAAGTCCCCGAGTCCACGATAGCAGGCGGCAAAAGAGAGAAACTCCCTGCCATAAACCTCCAGGCACTGTCAACTTGCCGATGCCTTGGAAGCAGCTGACCACAGCCAACACTGAGTCCATCCATCCGAAAACTTCGAGCCTCCGACCAGCCCCTCCGATACAACCTCCCGAGCACCATCCTCTGCCGAACGCCTTCAACCTCGCCCCAGCCACTGAAACAAGCAAAGCCGAGGATTTTGGGGCCTTCTGCTCCGGAGATTCCGGTTACCACACAGTAGCAGCGGCAGCGAAGTGGGCATTTCAATAGTTTTCCAGATGTTCCTCTGTACTCTCACATCCGTCTCCATCAAATCAGGATTGTGCACGGTCCCCTACTTGACAGATAACAGATATTCATCACCGGAAAGGCCGCGCGCACTGCCGTCGCGCCATCTTCTCCTCCTTTATTGTTGAAGTACATATATGCCACTAAATACAACCTTGAGACACCAGACTGATTCCTGTTGACTTACGACGGCAGTGGGAAGCTTAACTGGACTAACCATCAACATTGCAAAGTCCTAGCCTCCTCTTATCGGCAATGCATTGCTTATCACTTGATATTTTGCAGCCTATCCTGGCAGGTAGGGGAGTCAGGAATATAATTTCATAATCACTGCATGTCAGAATAGACACAACTAAATATGCTCTTCTGTTATGCAGAAAACATCAGACGCTTCACATGGGAGTGATGTTAAAAAAAAAATTTAATCCTGAACATATTGTAAAAAATTAGTTCAAGTAACAAAACCCTGATGGAATAGCCAGGTACACGAGAGAGGGTGGAAACATTTATTAAGGGAGCTTATGGACTTGACACTTAAAGAAACAGTGGAGAACTTTTATATTGAGAGATTAGTAAAAGACCAGAGTTGCAAGTTAGGAAGGTTAGAGTTACAAAGTCATGAATCCACGGAGGAATTTTCAATTAACATCCTAGTTTTCTCATCCTTCCACAACCGCATCCCTCCATCTTCTTAATAACCTCTAGCCCCTTGATCTTTCAAATAGATATATTCCAATTCTACACTCATGTTCGTCGCCAAATATACATGCTCCTCACTAATGCCTGTTTGTTCAGGTATCACAACCCGAGTTCTGGAACTCACCTTTCCTCACCTTTTCATGTTCTCTTATAAACCCCACTGCCTTTGTAAAGCTGTTGATTATTTGCCCTCATATTTTATATACTAGATTTTGTTTGACATCACTCTTGCAAAGTACTTTTCTTCTCAGATCCTGTTTGATTGAATGTACACTTGATATTGAAGACAATTATCATCACTTCTTGCTTTGACATGTAGCTTTCTATCATGAGTAAACTCCAGAATTTAAATTTTCACTTTGCTGTTTGGAAATCAGCCTTTGATGCAGACTTATAAAAGTTCTTAAAAGGAGTCAAAATCCATTATTGCAAATGTGAAATGGTAACAGATTGAACTCATAAGCCACTTGAGAGCCCATAAGTAGATCAACGGAACGAAGACTATCATCCTCAACCTCGAGGGATAGCCACAACAATGGTAACAGTTTAGGAATAATTTATCTCCTCTCTCAAATATAATTATCTCTCTTTCATGTGTAATTATACACTGTTACTGTATACTATCTTCACCCTAAAATGACAAAACATTGTTAATTTATAATCATAAATATTTCATTGGTATGCTAAAATATGCCAGGTTAATAGCAGAATAATACTGACGAAGCTGTTGTGATAGAATATAAGCTAGAAAGCACAGAATCAGTTGATTGTTCAAAGCTGAGGTAATATTGTATGTTGTTACATTATATCTTCCATAATATGCATATTTTCATGGAGAAATACATTTCCAATGTTAATATTTCCTCTGAATTGCAAACCTCAAGGTTGTATAATTTATACATTTGATAATAAATATACTTGAATCTTGATTTCACCACCATTCATAATCTTAAAATTAGAAATTGTAATACCATGGTAAGCATTTAGTCTCTTATATTTAATAATAGTTATTGAATTGTATCTGAACATCCCTGGTACTGTACGCTGTTCAAATGGATAATGCCACAACTTTTATTAAACAGGATTTTCATACAGATTGATAAAAGATTGTAGACTTAGGTCATGTGTAAGTAATGTGTGAATTGACAGGACAATGAATCGAAATTGGTCATCCAATTTTACCTTCAAAACAAAACCTCTCAGAAAAGTCTAAAACTGAGATTCACTCTAAGTTCATACTAATTTTAGCATACTTTGGAAAGCAAGTATTTCAGATAAAAAGCACCAGCTTCCTGCAACGGGATACTATATTCCTCTGTTAATTATACGTAGCTAAATTCCTAAACATAGAGAGACTCTTCTGGGGCATGACTTCAAAAACAGAAAAAGAAAATATTCTGTGCATGGCATCTAACCACCATCTTTTTCCAAAACACAATTATAAAATAAATAAAATTGATTTTGGCATTTCATTCAAGTTCTTTCTTGTAATCTTGTTTTGTATTTTTATTATATATTTGATTGTTTTCAATGTTTCATAGTGTAAACCTAATCAAAGAATGCACTATTTGATTATGATTATCAGAAGAAACAGTTAATATTTTGCAGTCCATTCAGAATCTTTTTCATTACTTAGAATTGAAATTGTTTTCTTGACAATAGGTCTTGACATAAGAATTTTAAAGAATAACCTTGATTTGATGTTTGAAAGCAATTTGCCTGAATCATAAGACTGTATAAACTTTTTTAAAAAGCCTCCAGCAACCTCCAACTTTCAAGAGGTTATGTCAATTTTGGTCACAATGTATTAACAAAGAAGAAATGTGTTATAGAACAAATACTTAAGACACCATTTCTGACAGTAATATTAAACTGAATAGGTTGAAAACCTCAAGAGCTCTGATTTGGTGTGCTCCTACTAGCTCAGAGTATAAAATTGGCATATAATTTTATGCTCAAATCCCACAACTCAAACATTTTAAACAGTTTCTTGGCAACAAAGTACCTTTCATTTTCATCAGTATTTCCCTTGCCATAATGTTTCCTGGTGCATATCAAACTACAACTAAATCAATGGATTTATGAAATTACATTAGAGAAAAGCGGCCTTAAATGATCAAATGTTATACTTCTCTTTTTGTTAATATGTATTGGAATGCCAACAGAGATTCAGAAAGAAAAACAATAGTTCCCTGAAAGTCCAATTAATATCTCAGTATTGGAAAAATTCTACAGCATTTAAAATGAAAAATAATTATTACAGTATGGGAAGTTACAGCCAACTGAGTTTTTTGCAGAGCCATCCAATCAATCACAGTTCTCTGTTCTGTCCAGGAAACTTTACAATTTTTTTTCCAAGTGCTTAAGCAATTCTCTGATCTGGAGCTGTGATGAAGAGTTGAGACCTGGCAGGATCAGAGGAGTCAGGGTGTGAGGTTCAAAGGACTAGTAACAAGGCCAGTGGGATAACTAGTGGGGGAAGAGTGGTGTAATATCCAGAGTACAAAGGGACTTGGCGTGCACAAGTCCCAACCCATCAAAGTTTACTCAATTTTGCAAGCCATCACTCTTCATGTACACACACATATGAATTTCACTCACGAAGTTGAGTAAACAGTTTATCGTACAATTTAATTTCTCGGTATGCTATTTTCTGTTGTAAATAGTTTATTTATTGCAACAATTTGACCTCGATGATCAAGGGGACAAGCCACTTTAGGTTAACAGTATGAAAATGTATTTAGTTGTGATCATTAAATGTTTGAGTTTGGGATCAGCATTCGCAATGCAGAAACATAAAAGAGCTTTAAAATTTCAAGTTAATGCTGATCAGCGTTAACGACAACCTGACGAAATAGGTAAATTGTAAGACTGGTGGCACACATTCAAAATTGAGCTTAAAGCAATGCCAAACCAAATTATACAATGAATGAACAAAGATGATCCAATATATAATAAAACACAAAACAGGATTACAAGAACGAACTTCCATGAAATTACCAAAATTAATTTTATTAGTTCTATAATTGTGTTGAAAAAGCCAGTGTTTAGGTGCAATGTGGTCCCATTGAAATCTGATAAAACTGGACATAAGACTGCCTAATTTATCTTCAAATTATTTAGGGCTGGCAAAGGGAAAACAGTAAACTGGTCATCCCATGGAAACGTACTGAATCATAGGCAGAAATGAACCAAAATCAGCACAGGCACAATGGGAATAAAAGCAGTAATGATGATTACAGTGACAAATTCCCAGAGGCATTCAGTTCACCAGGCTGATTCCAGAGTTAGACCACGAGGCCAGATTGGGTCACTTGGGACTGCACTCGCTGGAATTCTGAAGATTGAGAGGAGATCTTATAGAAACATATAAAATTATGAAAGGGATGGATAAGATAGAGGCAGGAAAGTTGTGTCCACTGATAGGTGAGACTAGAACTAGAAAACATAGCCTCAAGATTCAGAGGAGTAGATTTAGGATGGAGATGAGGACGAACTGCTTTTCCCAGAGGATGGTGAATCTGTGGAATTCTCTGCCCAATGATGCAGTGGAGGCTACCTCAATAAATATGTTTAAGACAAGGTTGGATAGATTTTTGCATAGTAGTGGAATTAAGGGTTATTGGGAAAAGGCAGATAGGTGGAGGTGAGTCCATGGCCGGATCAGCCATGATCTTATTGAATGGTGGAGCAGGTTCGATGGGCCAGATGGCCTGCTCCAGTTACTACCCCTCAAACATCAAGCTCTTGAACCAAAGGGGATAACACCACTCAACTTCTCTTGCCCCCACTTCAATGAAGTGTTCCCACAACCTACAGACTCACTTTCAAGGACTCTTCATCTCAAGTTCTCGATATTTATTGTTTATTTATTTATTATTATTTCTTTCTTTTTGTATTTGCACAGAGTGTCTTTTGCACACTGGTTCAGCAACCGTTTTGGTGTGGTCTCTCATTGACCCTGCTATGATTATTATTCTGTTATAGATTTATCGAATATGCCCACAAGAAAACAATTCTCAAGGTTGTATTTAGTGGCATATATGTACTTCAACAATAAATTTATTTTGAACTTTGGTGCTATAATAGCATTATGCTAACTGCTACACTATTGTGCTGGCTAAATTATACAATATTTATACAAAGTCCCAGTCAAATATACCTGAACTACCATGGGCAGTACTGAACAACACATTTCATGGTATCACAGAGAGATACAACATGGAAACAGATCCTTCAGCTCACTTAATCTGTGCCAAATATCAACCACCCATTTACATTATCCTACATTAATCACTTATTTTCGTAATTCTCCTGATATTCTTATCAGTTTCCTCCAGATCTTACCACTTTCTACAAAATAGGAGCAATTAGCAGAAGTGTACCAATGCATCAGTCTGCAAGTCCTCATTGAGTATTAGAACTTCAACTTTTGATTTAAGATAATCATGAACTCAGATATTCTTGTCAAGTCCCTCCCCTTCCCGTCAAGCCCATCATTCTATAAGCTCTTCAGCGGCTCTAGCCCAGAGTTCAATTCTTTCTCCCCTTCAAATTTACTCTAAGCTCATCTCACAAATTTAATGTTGAAGGTATTCTGCCTGGTTGTATAATATGGCATTAGCTAGAGAGAGTAGGAGACTCAGCCCAATATGTCATGGGTACATCCCTCCCCACCTATTGGTAGTATCTCTCGGAGGCACTGCCTCAAGAAGGCAATCAAACACTCCACTATCCAGGCCATGCCACCTTCTCAAAGCCACCATCTCGCAGGCGGTACAGATATCTCAAGTCCCATACCGCCAGGTTCAAGACAGCTACTCCCCCGCAAACATTTTTTCTTGGACCAGCTGCAACAATACTAGTCAGTACAGTTTAGCAACACTATGACTTCTTTTTCATAATGCAATAAATAAAATGAAGAAACGAAAGGCAGCAGGTCCTGATGAATTAGTAATAGAGCTAATTATCACCCTTGAAGATTATGGAATTGAAAAACTTACTGATTTAATCAATGACATTTATGAGACTGGAATAATACCAGAAGAGATGAAAAAAAATCATTATTTATCACTCTTCCTAAGAAACTCAGAGCAATAGAATGTGAACTACATAGGACCATAAGTTTAATGCATCATATCACCAAGACACTTCTAAGAATTTTGATGACAAGAGCTAAGATACAAGCTGAAATAGGTAAAGAACAATGTAGTTTTGCGAAAGACAAAGGTACAAGAAACGCAATATTGATGTTAAGGATACTATCAGAATGAGCTATTCAAGTGCAAAAAGATTTGTTTGTTTGTTTTATTGACTACACAAAAGCATTTGATAAAGTGAAGCACAATAAGTTATTTGAAATATTACAGAAAACTCTAGATCTAGATTCAAAAGACCTCCGCTTAATCAGAAATCTGTACTGGGAACAAACTACCACTGTAAGAATAGATGGAGAAGTGAGTCAGTTTATGAAACTCAAGAGAGGCGTTAGACAAGGGTGTGTTTTCCCCCCTGATTTATTTAATGTGTACAGTGAAACAATATTATAAAAAATAAGAGACATCTTGGGAATCAAAGTTGGTGGTGAAAACATCAATAATTTCAGATATGCAGATGACACTGTGTTAATTGCAAGTACGGAGGAAGAACTACAAAACTTAATTGATATAATTGTTGAAGAAAGTGCAAAAATCAGTCTATCAATTGCAAAAAGACAGAATGTATGGTGATATCCAAAAAGAAGGAGAATCCTATCTGCAGGCTGAGAATAAACGGGGAAGACATAAAACAAGTTCAGAGCTTTTGCTACTTAGGAAGCTGGGTGACATCAGATGGCAGGTGCGACATGGACATCAAAAGAAGAATAGGGATGGCAAAAGATACCTTTACGAGGATGAAGAGTATACTGACCAGTACTAAACTAGGCATGACAACCCGCCTCAGAGTACTGAAATGTTATGTTCATCCAGTTATGTTATACGGCCCAGAATGTTGGACAATATCTAGTAACATGAGGAAACGAATTGTAGCAGCAGAGAGGTGGTTTTTGAGGAGGATGTAAAGAATACCATGGATGAAACGAATATCTAACGAGGATGTCATGAACAGAGCAAACACAAAAAGAGAAATAATATATGAGATCATGAAAAGGCAACATAACTTCATTGGACATGTGATTAGGAAAGTGGATTTAGAATACATGGTAATTATGGGAAAGATTGAAGGAAAGAAAGCAAGAGGAAGACAAAGACAAATAATGATGAAGACAGCAGCCAGAGAACTGAAAATGAATACCAATGAACTGATCCACTTGACCCGAAACCCGTCAAAGCTCAAACTGGGCGTGGCACCTGATGATGATGATGACGATGACTTCTTTGATCACTTTGCACTGACATGGGCTTCTTTTGCTCTAAATGTGTTAATTCATGTAAAAATTGTGTAAATTTTGTTTTTTTGCGAATGCTTCTTATACACTATTTGTTCGCGATGTTGCTGCAAGTAAGTTTTTCATTGCACCTACTTGTGCACATGACAACAAACTCATGGTGACAAATCAGCATATAGGAAGGATATTGAAAATCTGGTTGAGTGGTGCCATAACAACATTAACCTCTCTCTCAGTGTCAGCAACACCAAGGACCTGATTAATAACTACAGGAGGGGGAAACCAGAGGTCCATGAACCAGTCCTCATCTTGGGATCAGAGGTGAAGAGGGTCAGCAAATTTAACCTTCTTGGCCCAGCAGCCAAGTGCAATTATGAAGAAAGCACAAAAGCACCTCTACTTCCTTAGAAGTTTGTGAAGATTCGGCAAGACATCTAAAACTTCGATGAACTTCTATAGGTGTGCGGTGGAGAGTATATTGACTAATTGCATCACGGCCTGGTATGGAAACACCAATGCCCTCGAATGGAAAATCCTGCAAAAAGTGGCGGATATGGCCAAGTCTTTCATGGGCAAAGCCTTCCTGCCATTAAGCACATCTACACAGACTGCAGTTGCAGGCAGGAAAGCAGCATCCATTATCAAGGACCCCCAGCACCCAGAGCATGCTCTCTTCTTGCTGCTGCCATTAGGAATAAGGTACAGGAGCTTTCAGGCCCACATTGCCAAGTTCAGGAACAGTTATTACCCTTCAACCATCAAACTCTTGAACCAGAGGAGATAAATTCACTCACCCCACTATTGAACTGTTCCCACACCTACGGGCTCACTTTCACGGCCTCTTCATCACATGTCTTGATATTTATGGCTTATTTATTACTTTTTTCTTCTCTCTTGTACTTGCACAGTCTATTGTCTTTTACACATTAGTTGTCTGTCCTGCTGAGTGTAGTCTTTCATTGATTCTGTTATGGATCCCGACCTGCATCTGGGCCGTACCCTCCAAATATCCGGACCTGCCTCTCGGTTTTTTTGCACTACCTTACTTTCCCTTTTCTATTTTCTATTTATGATTTATAATTTAAATTTTTAGTATTTACTATCGATTTGTACTCCAGGGAATGCAAAGCGCAGAATCAAATATCGCTGTGATGATTGTACGTTCTAGTATCAATTGCTTGGCGACAATAAAGTATAAAGTATAAATTATGTTTATTGGATTTACTCTGTATGTCCACGAGAAAACAAATTTCAAGGTCGTATATAGTGACATATATGCACTTTGATAATAAATTTACTTTGAACTTAGCTTCAACGTTTGACTGACTTTGACATACCTCACATTCTCTCCATCATATTCCAATGGAACTGCTGTCAACCAAACTTTTCCTGACAACCAAGTGGGACAACCATGCAAATAGTTTCCATTCTTTTGGTGCATACCCACTTATTTTCAAATACGCACACATCTCTCCCACCAGAACATCTCCAAATAATTGAATATTAGCTACTAAATCTACACCCATTCTTTCCTAACTCTGTGCTTCAACTACCCTAAACAGACATCTTTCCCTCCACAGCATAAATGATCAGAACCTGTTGGAGCAAATATTATTAACCTTTGATCATTTCATCCTGTTCCACTTCTCTGCCACTTTTGATACAAATGTCAGTACAGTACTCCTTCAACACCCACCTCAATTTTATCAAAGAACGCCCTCAGTTCTATTCTTAGCTGTTTCTTCATAACTTGTGAAATGAATCTCTATATCCCATTGCTCTAGTGCCCATACCTTTTAATCAACCTCTCCTATTTCTCATCAACAAGGTGCTTCTCGACAACTCATTCAATAACATCTCAGGTGACATATGTATGTTTCAACACCGAACTGTACTTCATCACCACTTCATTTCAAAACTATTTCCCCAATGCACTGCACTCCATGAATTATGTCACACAATTTACTACGTGATACAAATCTATGGATGCCAGTGTTATCAAACATCATTCACTGTATAAGAAGTGTCATATTTTGGGAGCATTTTAGAAATGTAAAAACACTGCGACCGACCCCTAACTCCTGTTCCGACTGTGATTGAAGACATTGGACAAATGCTGAAACTGGGGAGAAAGGAATCTTTATTCATCACAACAAGCAGTCATTATTTTGGAGACACTCTTGGTAGAGGCACAAAGCCAAATGTGCAATGCCTTTTGAAAGTATTCAGCCCCCAACCTTTTATTCACGTTAATGAGTATTACAAGCAGGGATTTTGATCAATATAACAGAGAATTTTTATTTGTGAATCACAGGAGAGCCCACAAAACAGAGAAAATTGTCAAGCATGGAAAACTAAACTATCCAGAACTGAAATGTCAGAAGTTCAAAAGTATTCACCCCCATGGGTTTTCCAGGGAGGGGTAGCTGCTCTGGTGGTGGGCTTGTTGTGCTCCGCCCAGGGGCAGCTCATCCATCTTTGGTCCCCAACTGCCACTCAGCTATGGCTCCAAGAAACTGTTTGCATGCAACAGTGGCCACACCCCAGTACACCGCTTCAACAGGCAGACTAAACCAGTTGAGGGTAGCTGGGAACCTCCAATCCCGGTGAGATAGGGATATGCCGACCCCAGTGTGTCAAGCAGTTCCGGAGGACTGGGTCGACGAGATCAACTGCAATATCCAACGGCCAAGAAGGTGGTGCTGCAATGCTTTCTGGAGAGTGAAGGGCTATCCTCTGCGGCTGAGGAAGTCTCCAGTCGTGATGACTTTTCATACTATTGGACCACGATTTTTTAGACCGAGAGTGGAACTGTCCCAGTGCACTGGCTTTGTCACTACAAAACTCCTTGGGAAAAGGTTTTAACGTCATCATTAGAAACGATGGACAACCAACACACCTGCCCCCCCCCCCCCACACACACACGTTCAGTATTTAGCTGAACCATCTCTTGCAGTTATTACAGCCAGTAGTCTTCTTGGATAACTATCTATTAGCTTTGCACCACGTGATGGAGCAAGATTTGCCCATTCCTCCTTGCAAAATTGCTCAAATTGTGCCAGGTTAGTTGGGGAGCAGCAGTGGACAGCAATCTTGAGGTCTTGCCAAAGATTTTCAATCGGGTTAAAGTCAAGACTCTGACTGAACTACTCAAAGGCATCAATTTTCTTCATTTGAAGCCACTCCACAGATGTTCTAGCGGTATGCTTTGAGTCGTGGTCCTGGTGAAAGACAAACTTCCTCCCCAGTTTAACATTTCCGGCAGAGGCTAGTAGGTTTTTATCCAGAATCTCTCTGTATTTAATAGCATTCACCTTCCCATCAATCCAGATCAGATTCCCAATCCCTACTGCTGAAAAGCATCCACCAAGCATGACCTCCACCATACTTTATGAAACAGTGTAGGTGGTGTTACCTGGCTGATGCGCAGTATTAGAATACAACACACATACCACTTAGTGTTGACTTTAGTAAAAGTTTGACTTCAGTCTCATCCAACCACAGGACTTTCTTCCACATCATTACAATATCTTCTAAGTGACACTTTGTAATGATTTTACGGGCAAGCATATGCTTTCTTTTAGCCAGGACTTCTTCCTTGCCACTGATTCATAAATACCCTTTTTGTGAAAGGTCTTAAGAGATTGTGGAGCCATGAAATTAAGACCACAAGACTATAAGACATAGGAGCTGAATTAGGTCATTCAGCCCTTTGAGTCTGCTCCGCCATTCCTGATCGAGGATTCCACTCAACTCCATAAACCTACTCTCTCGCCATATCCTTCGATGCCCTGACCAATCAGGAAATGATTATCTTCTGCCTTAAGTATACCCACGGACTTGGCCTCCACCGCAGTCTGTGGCAGAGCATTTCACAGATTCACTGCTCTCTGGCTAAAAAAATTCCTCCTTACCTTTGTTCTAAAAGGTCACCCCTTAATTTTAGGGCTGTGCCCTCTAGTTCTAGATACTCAGATAATAGGAAACATCTTCTCCACATCCACCCTATCTAATCCTTTCAACATTTGGTAGTTTCAGTTAGATCCCCTGTATTCTTCTGAATTCCAGTGAGTGCAGACCAAAAGCTGCCAAACGCTCCTCATATGTTAACCCCTTCATTCCTGGCATCATCCTCATGAACCTCCTCTGGACTCTCTCCAATGACAACACATCCTTTCTGAGATAAGGGGCCCAAAACTGTTGACTAGTGTCTATAAAGGCTCAGCATTATCTCCTTGCTTTTCTATTCTATTCTCCTTGAAATAAATGCCAAGATTGCATTTGCATTCTTTACCACTGATTCAACCTGTAAATTAACCTTCTGGGAGTCTTGCACGAGGGCTCCTAAATCCCTCTGCACCTCTATAGTTTAAACCTTCTCCCCATTTAGATAATAATCTGCACTATTGTTCCTTTTACCAAAATGCATCATCATTCATTTCCAAACACAATATTCCATCTGCCACTTTTTTGCCCATTCTTCCAATTTGTCTCAGTCCTGCTGCAATCACATTGTTTCCTCAGCACTACCTACCCCTCCACCTATCTTCCTATCATCCGCAAATTTTGCCACAAAGCCATTAGTTCCATTACCCAAATGGTTAACAAACAATGTGAAAAGCAGCCGTTCCAATACTGAACCCTGGGGAACACCACTAGTCACTGACAGACAACCAGAAAAGGCCCCCTTTATTCCCACTCACTGCCTCCTGCCTCGCAGCCATTCCTCTATCCATGCCAGTGTCTTTCTTGTAATGCCATTAGATTTTATCTTGTTAAGCAGCCTCATGTGTGGCACCTTATCAAATGCCTTCTGAAAATCCAAGGACAAGTATACGTTGCTTAACATCCACGATATGTTCTGTGAAATCGGACGTTGTGTGAACACCATATTATATACTTAGCAAACCTATATGGAGTACTGTAGAGTACCTGTATTGACTAAATCCATGTCATTAGCAATTTCTCTATATCCGATATAAGTCCCTCTCGCATTTTCGTGAGCCTTGTGGTTTTCAGTGCAGCCGATCCTTTAACAGCTTCGAGAATTTTTTCTTTGTTTTTCATGATTGTCGAGTGCGACATGTCTAAATCCCGAGCAATAGCATTCATTGGTTTTCCATCTTCATATTGTTTAATAACCTTTTGTTTCACTTCAAAATCAATACTTTTCCTTTGCCTCTTGCTGCTGCTATCACTAGGAGTGGTTTTGCTGAGTTTGGAAGCAATGATGCACTTTACAGTAATATTTTCGGAAGAAAATTTAAATAGAGAGATAACGCTACTACACTCGAGACGCGCGATACACGAGATTAGTTACTTCCGCTACGTCATGGTCTCCGATCGGGACTACGAACGTATATGCGATCAGACATTGTCCCAATGGACGTTAAGTGACGCACACCTGTAAATGACATCCACTGCCTCTCCTTTGTCCACCCTGCGTGTTACTTCCTCAAAGAACTCTTCACAGATTGAGGAGGCAACATTTCCCTTTACAGAAACCATGCTTACTTTGACTTATTTTATCATTAGTTTCCAAGCACTCCAAAACCTCATCCTTTATAATACACTCCAACATTTTCATAACCACCAAGGTTGTGCAAACTGACCTATAATTTCCTTTCTTTTGCCTTCCTCCCTTCTTAAAGAGTGGAGTGACATTTGCAGTCTTCCAGTCCTGTGGGGCCATGCCAGAATCAAGTGATTCTTGAAAGATAATGACCAATGCATCCATTATCTCTTCAGCAACTTCTCTCAGGACTCTGGGATGTAATCCATCTGGTCCAGGTGACTTATTTGCTTTAAGACCTTTGAGTTTGCCTAGTACTTTTTCCTTTGTAATATCAACGGCACTCCCTCCTACTCCCTGACACTCACGGACCTCTGGCATACTGCTCGTGTCTTCCACAGTGACGACTGGTGCAAAGTACCTATTAATTTCATTTGCCATTTCTTTGTCTCCCATTACTGCCTCGCCAGTACCATTTTCCAGTTATCCAATATCAACTCTCACGTCCCTTTTATTCTTTATATAACTGAGAAAACTCTGGTCTCCTGCAACTTCATCTCCAGTTACAGACACTGACTTTTGCAGCTCACTCGGAGTGACTGTTGGCATCACAGGGGCCTCTCTTACAAGTGCCATTCTGCTCTGGTGACTAAGTTTAGAGGGGTGGCCTGACCTAGGCAGTGTGGATGTGGTTTCATGTTTTTTCCACTTTTTAGCGATGGACTGCACTGAGTTTTGAGGTATGCCCAGTGCCTTTGAGTTGGTCTTGCACCCTTCCCCAGATTTGTGCTTTTCTATAATCATTTCCTTGACTTGTCTTGAATGCTCTTTCAACTTCATTTTGGTCTGGTCTGTTGAACCTTACAGAGAGACAGGGCATTTAAAGGGAGGGTATGCAAAGAGGTGATCCTCCAATTTTCTACATCAACAAAATGGGTGAGTTGGTAAGGTAATATACAATATTGCACCTGAGGAAAGTAAGCAAAAGGATGAATACTTTTTCTGCTTCACAATTTTAGTTTTTAATTTTTATTAAATTGTTGACCGGTGTTGGACTTTTTCTTTTTATTTGACATGATGCACAATGTTTTTTAAGTTGGCTCAAAAAAATCCTACTTCAACACATTTTTTATTTTGAAAATGGGAGAGTATAATCTGAAAAACAGTTATGGGGTTGAATACTCTTTCAAGGCACTGTACATCATATTTTTGTACCCTTAAGATCAAAGTTTACAGGTATGTCAATACAATTTCAACACTTACTATAACATTGTTTACTTCAATACTTTGGGTTAACAAATGGTTCCTTTGAGATCCATATTCACAGTGGAACCACATCGTAATTTGTAAGACACCGCTCAACGTTTAAATGCTTTTGTGGGAGAGGATAATTAGCACAGATATTCTAAAAATAAACTGATGATGACAGAGAGATAAGCACCTAAAATTTATGTTGGCAAATGATAGTGAGACCAGTTGAAGGGAAAGAGGGGATGGTGGGGGAGGGGGGAATGGAAGAAGAGGCTGGGAGGTGCCAGCCAAGAGGGGTTAAGTGCTGAAGAACACACACAAAATGCCGGAGGAACTCAGCAAGTCAAGCATCATTTCCAGAGAAAGACAAAATATTATCCCCCTCCATAAATACTGCCTGACCTGCTGAATTCTTCCAGCATTTTGTGTGTGGTGCTCAAGATTTCTAGCATTTGCAGAATTTCTTGTGTTTATGAGGGCCTGAAGAAAAAGGATTCTGCTAGGAGAGGATGTTGGATTGGACCATGGAAGATAGGGAAGGAGGAGGGGAACCAGAGGGAAGTGATAGACAGTTGAGAAGAGGTGAGTGAGGTAACCAGAGAAGTGGGGGGGGGGTAAGAAACGACAGGAAGCTAGAGAAATCGATGTTAATACAGTACCTCCAACCTGCGTTTGGCCCCATTGTGACAATACAGGTGGGGCATGGACAGACATGGTGGTGTGAGAATGGTAAATTGAACTGAAAAGGGAGATCTTGCCTTTTGCAGCAGACAAAGCAAAGGTGCTTAATGAAGCTCAATCAGTAATCTTCAGCTTCTCACATCCTCTCCTTCCCCATCCCCCTCACCTGGTCTCCCCTAACACCTGGCAGTCTGTACTCCATGCCCTCCCCCCACCTTCTGCATCCTTCCTTTCTAGTCCTGATGAAGGGTCTCGGCCTGAAGCATTGACCATTCCCCTCCATGGGTGCTGCCAGGCGTGCTGAGTTCCTTCAGCATTTCATGTAAGAATCTGAAATTGATTCAAAAAGCAACAGAAAGAATAGTAAGATCAAAATGAAAAAAAGCCTTAAAATGACAAGCTTATCTCTTTTCTCAAGCAGTAAGTGAATTTAATGTCCATCCTCTTCAGTTATAAATATGAAACACAAAACAATTCCTTTGCAGAAAAATATCATGAAATATTGCATTGTTCATTTCAGGAACATCAACTGTAACACCAATGAAAGCAGCTTCAGGGTGCTTGTAATTTTCCCGGCAGAATTTTTCAAAAGAGTACTGCATAATGCAAGGTGTATCTGATGAAAATACAGAGCAGATCATCAGAAAAATAAAAGCCTCATAAACAATGGCACACCTTTTGTAAATTCAGGAGCGCACACAGAAAGGAGAGAGGGATGGGGTAAATGTTGCAAATGATGTCACGCATATGTCAAGATGATGCAGAGGACATCACAATTCAATAAATATTTCAGGTAATTTTTTGCATCGACATTTACCAACTAGTATTCAGAAAAATATGTGTATTGAAGAATTGCAAACAAAGCTAGTGTGGGGTTTGTTTAATGAAAGGTAGTCCAGAGCATCAGTAACCAAGGTAACAAGGATACAATCCAAATATGAGCACAGGAAACTAATACATTAGTAGTGGCTACATTTAGCTTCACTAAGAATACTTACATTTAACAATGCATAATTTTCAATTAAAATTCAAGTCTTATAATCTTACATTAATTCTTAATCTTTTTCCTTCAAAATTTCTACCTTTTATTGCCTCATCAATAGTGCAATGTGTAAAATCAAATGTTTCATTAAGAAGAGTTCTAAAATACACTTGAGCAGAATTTAATGACTAAAGACTGACAACACAAGCAGTCCATAAATCAACTGTATCTGGTGATGTCATTCAAAAAAGGGGTTTAGGATTTACACAATTCAGCAGAAAGGAGGCAAAGGTTGAACAAATTAGGACCTTATTCCATGGAACACAGGAGACTAAGAGAAGATCTTACAGAGGTATACAAAACTGTGGGGTTTATAAAGGCGGAATGCATGCAGGGCTATTTCTTCTCAGATTGAGAGAGACTAGAATTAGAGAGCTTAGGTCTAGGGCAATGATGAAATATTCAAGGGAAATCTGAGGGAAACCTCTTCACTCAGAGGGTGCTGCGAATATGGAATGAGCTGCCAATGGAAGAGGTAGATGCGGGTTCAATTGTAATAGTTAAGAGAAGTCTGGATAGATACATGAATTAGAAAGATATGGAGAGCTACATTCCATGTGCAGATAGATGGGACAAGGTAGAAGACCAGGCCAGCAGAGAGTAGATGGGTGGAAGAACCTGTTTCTGTGCTGTTGTGCTATATGACATTATGGCTCTAAAATGACACAGTCCATATCTGCTCACAGCAAGATCTAGACAACACCAATACTGATAATAACCATTTCCAGTAAGAGCCACTCTAGCTCTTGCCATTCAATCAGCTTAGCATCATCAAGCTCCCCACCTCAATACCCCAGGATATCACTGAACCAGTCACAAAAATACTGTGGCTATTAGTGCAAGTCAGATCAGAGACTGGATCTCCTGTGGGCAGTACTTCATCTTCTCCTTCCTCCGTCTACGAAGCACAAGTCAAATGTGTTGCTATATTCTCTCCACTTGCTTGGCTATGTGCAACCCTAGCAACTTTGAGAAGCTTCATGCGATCCAGGGACAAAAAAAAAGATCAATCTGCTTGAACAGTATCTCAAACAAAACATTAATTCCCTCTACTATCAGTAGACTGTAACTGTATTCAGTGTGTACATCTATTTGTCAATACTCTTCTCACAGTACCACACAAATCCGTAGTCTCTAGGCAAGTCGTAACAGCCACATGGAAACATCATTAGTGGCAAGTTTAATCAGTCAGATTTTACACACACACACACACACACACACACACACTTCCTCCCTTCCTTCCTTCCTCCCTCCCTGGATCTCCATAATTTCAGCAGACAAGCCATCACAAGAGGGAATGCAGCCAAGACAATATCTCATCAATACATTCTCAAGGCCAATTACAAGTGGACCATAGATGTTAGCTATGGCAAGAAGTTCCACATTTCGGAAAGTCACTTTTTTAAACAGCACTATTGGGGCAATCAGCACTCTGACATGTTGCTCAAGTGACTTTTTTAAACCTGTCAGAACGTTAATTGTCCACTTATTTAATGTTTGTACAATCGCATAACTGCAGTTATGAAGGACCTATAGCTGTTCCTTACAGTCCCAACAACACCATGAACCAAGAATTTTGCATGACAATCATACTCAGTATTAAATTAATAGAAACCCAGGAATTCAGGATAAATTATTTCTCATTACTCATTTATCCTCTGTGCAAAGTAATGCAGTATAATTCTCAGTTAGAAAATGAGTGCGGGGGTTTTTGTTGCAACAGGAAAACTTTTTTCCAAATCTGCTTCATGGCAATTGATCTGGGTCACTGTTCTTTCTCTTCCCCTAAAACAAAAACTTCTCATCATTTAGATTACAAGGAGGCACTATTGTAAATTACAGATCTGTACGAATGGAACCAGTACTAAACACAGTTTGTTATTGAAATTTATATATCCCATAAACTTAGAATACTATATATTTCTAAAATAATTGTAAAATAATTGTAAAATTGGTGGTCTGACAATAAGTAGTAGAAATAAAATTATTATGAAAGAAAACCTAGCCTCAACTGGCTCACTAGCACCACCTACAGGTGCTAGCTGGCAACTAATTTTTCATTTCTTTTCCCACGCCACTGCTACCCTAATCACTTGATAACTTATTGTGAAAACAATATTAGACTTAAAGTGAGATTCCTGGTGGTGGCTGATGGAGTAACAGCAATCTGCCATTGCTCCATCTTTAATTATCTTACTATTTCCAACCTGTCTTAAAACTTCTTTTTTAAGTGTGATATTCTTTCATTATGGATACAAGGAGGGCCAGAGGTATTGAAAAGGATGATTTCCCTGCTTCTTTGGATTCTATCATAGATTTGCTGCAAAGTCATACATGAGAAGCCTCTGAGAAGTTCCAACAATCCAGCTCTGAATTTAAACAAATAGGTGGCAAACTGGATTCTATTCAACAAACTCTTAATGAACACAATAAATGTATAAAAAATAATGAAGAACTTTTAGCGTCTCTGGAAACTGAAGTGGATGAATTGCAAAAGCTTTGTGAAAAGCAATCGAAGTCCAACAAAAAATTAAGACAGAAGATCATCAACCTAGAAAATAGAAGTAGAAGAAACAACCTACGGGTTCTGGGTCTCAAAGAATTAATCGAAGGTAACCATCCTATGGAATTTTTTGCAAACTTTTTGCAAGAATTATTTCCGGAGATTATGACATCTGTGCCTGTGATCGATCGAGTTCACAGATCTCCTGCGTTTAGACCTCCTAAGGCTCAGAGACCAAGATCAGTAATAATCTGTTTTCAGGAATTTAAAACAAAGGAACTCTTAATTCGCGAATCTCGTCAAAGAGGCATTTCTGACTATAATGGTCGCAAGATTAGAATTGTCGAAGATTACTCACCTGAGGTTATGCAGGAATGTGTTAAGTTCAAAGAAGTTATGTCCAAGCTTTTTAATAAGGGTTTCAAGTCTTCCCTTCGCTACCCAACTCGACTCAGAATCACACTTAAAGATGGATCTTTGGAATGGTTCCGTTTGACTTTTGAAGCACAAAGGTTTTTAAAATCCGAAGGCTAGCTGCTTAGTATGTCCTTACATAAAGACACAAGATTAAATGAGAAACTTTTAATTCACAAATCCCGAAGGGGCATGATTGGTTATAGGGTGGAATATTAAGATTCTCGAAGATTATTCGCTTGAGGTTATGCAGGAACGTGCTAAGTTTAAACAAGCTTTATTGGAGTTTTTTTAACAAGGGTTTTAACCCGTCCCTTGGCTACCCAGTTTGATTGAGAATCTCATTAAAGATGGATCCTTCGAATGGTTTTGTTTGAATCCTGAAGCACAAAGATTTTTTTAAATTTGAAGGCTAACTGCTTAGTCTGTTTTTTCATGAAGATATAAGATTAAATGTTTCATAACTTTCTGTATGAATAATTGTATCTTTTACTTTTGGTAAACCTTTGTAACTAATTTCTTTTCGTATTTTAATACTGTATTTTTGATATATGAGAACTGAATTTTTTGTTTGTATATTGTTTAGTCTAGTTTGGAATATAAATAACCCTGAAACTATTTGGAACAATTACCAGGTTTTTTGGGGGGTTGTCCGTAGTTGTAGATGCCGACTTTCTATTGGGTCGGTCTTCTGTCTTTGAGAGGTGGATGGGGGTATGGTTTTCTTCTTCAGAAGCTGTTTTCGAATTTTTAAGCCATTTTGTTGCTTGGTTATCATTTCTCAAGGTTTATGGCTTGGTTTTAAATTACATTTTAACCCTTCCCTTAAATAATATTAAAAATGGACCAAACTATTAATTTACTTAGTTTTAATATGAAAGTTTTAACGTTCACCCTGTTAAACATAATAAGATTTTTTTGCTTATATTAGGAAATTTAAGGTCCCTATTATTTTCTTACAAGAAACTCACATACGCAAATGTGATAATCCACGTTTTTTTAGCCGTTGGAATGGACTTTGTTTTCATTCTTCTTTTCAGGCCAAATCTAGAGGAGTTTTGATTTTTATAGATAATACACTTCCTTTGTCCAACATAAGTAGTGTCTGATACTAATGGATATTTTGTTATGGTTTCAGGAAAACTAGATAATAAATTAATAGTATTTGCCAATATGTATGCCCCAAATGTAGATGATCCAGGATTCTTTGAGCGTTTTTTTTTTCTTTTTTTTTAAACCAGATCTGAATCTTTATTCTTTGGTGATGGGAGGAGATTTTAACTGTTGGCTCGACTCAATTTCAGACCGATCATCCTCTAAACCAACGTCTCTTAATATATCAGCTTTGTTTATTCAATCTTCTTTATTGAAGTGTGGTATTGTTGATGTTTGGCATTTTTTACATCCTTTAGATAGGGAGTACTCATTTTTTCCCATGTTCATCATACATATTCCAAGATTGATTACTTTTTATTGATAGACAAATGGTTTCATCAGTTTGTTCCTGTGAATATAAAGAGATTGCTGTTTCAGATCATGCTCCTGTATTTCTATCTTTAAATCTCCCTGGTCTTCCTCAAACCAACAGATTTTGGTGTTTTAATCCAACTTTGTTATCTGATAAGGAATTTTTAAAATTTCTAGAGAAACATATTATTTTGGGTTTTTTTTTGAAGAGAATAAAAAGGAAGAGACTTCTAATGTTATTGTATGGGATACTTTCAAGGTCTATATTAGAGGACAAATTATTTCTTATACTGCCAGTTTTAAGAATAAAGCTAATAAAGAAAAATTGAATTAGCCAATCAGTTAAAACAATTAGATCAAAAATATGCTATAGCTCCAGATCCTGTTTTATATAAAAGACGTGTTGAAGTTAAAACTAAATATGATCTTTTGTTAACATATCCAATTGAAACTCAACTTCTTAAAGATAAAACTCAATTTTACATTCACAGAGATAAATCAGGCAAAGTATTGGCCAACCAATTAAAAACTTCTGTAGTTAAACAACAAATTAAAGAAATTTGCAAAACTAACGGTGATAGGAAAACTGACCACTCTGAAATAAATTATACCTTTAGAGAATTCTATTCTAAACTTTATAGTTCTGATTCCCCTAAAGATAATACTGTATTGAATAATTTTCTAGATCAATTAAATATTCCTGCACTTTCTGCAGATAATTGCAAACAGATGGATCAACCCATTTCTTATGAGGAAATCGCCGAGGCTATATGTTCATTACACTCGGGGAAGGCTCTGGGTCCAGATGGATTTTCTGCAGAATTTTATAAGGCTTTTTCTTCATTAATTATACTGCAGTTACACTTAGTCTTTTTGGATTCTTTCAAATTGGGTAGTTTGCCTCAATCTTTTTATGAAGCTTCTATTTCGCTTATCCTAAAAAAGAACAAGGACCCAACTGAATGCTCTTCATATAGACCAATTTCATTACTCAAGGTTGATACTAAAATACTTTCTAAAGTTCTGGCTCATAGGATTGAAAATATTTTGCCTTCTATTATTTCTGATGATCAGACTGGATTTATTAAAAACTGGCATTCCCATTTTAATATACGCTGTGTATTAAATGTTATTTATTCTCCTTTTCAGGAGAGATCAGAATGTGTGATATCCTTAGATGCTGAGAAGGCTTTCAAACTGGTTGAATGGAATTATTATTTAAAACCTTAGAAAAATTTAATTTTGGACCAGATTTTATTCAATGGATTAAATTACTTTATCTATCACCTTCTGCTTGGGTTCTTACTAATTTTCAAAATTCCAAACTATTTAAGCTTCATCGCGGAACTAGACAAGGATGTCCGTTGAGTCCTTTGCTTTTTGATCTGGCTTTTGAACCCCTTGCCATTGCTTTTCGAGAATCTAATGATATCTCATTATTTTTGGTCCCCTAATCTGAGGAAAGACATTCTTGCCAAAGAGGGAGTACAAAGAAGGTTCACCAGATTGATTCCTGGGATGACAGGACTTTCATATGATGAAAGACTAGATCAACTAGGCTTATACTCGCTGGAATTTAGAAGATTGAGGGGGGATCTTATTGAAATGTATAAAATTCTAAAGGGATTGGACAGGCTAGATGCAGGAAGATTGTTCCCGATGTTGGGGAAGTCCAGAACGAGGGGTCACAGTTTAAGGATAAAGGGGAAGCCGTTTAGGACCGAGATGAGGAAAAACTTTTTCACACAGGGAGTGGTGAATCTGTGGAATTCTCTGCCACAGGAAACAGTTGAGGTCAGTTCATTGGCTATATTTAAGAGGGAGTTAGATATGGCCCTTGTGGCTAAAGAGATCAGGGGGTATGGAGAGAAGGCAGATACAGGGTTCTGAGTTGGATGATCAGCCATGATCATACAGAATGGCAGTGCAGGCTCGAAGGGCTGAATGGCCTACTCCTGCACCTATTTTCTATGTTTCTATCTGTAGTATTTTAAGTAGCGGTATCACCCACAATATCTCGCTTTACGCTGATGATATATTGCTTTTTATCTCTAATGTTGAGACCTCATTACCTTGCGTACTTTCTTTGCTCTCCCGTTTTAGCCAGTTTTCAGGATAGAAATTGAATCTATACAAGAGTGAATTATTTCCTTTAAATAATTTGGTATCAATTAATACTAATCTCCCTTCTAAAATTGTAAGGAATCAATTTACTTATTTGGGTGTAACAGTCACTAAGAATTACAAATACCTGTTCAAAGAAAACTTTCTTACTTTATTGAACCATGTAAAAAGGATATTATTAAATTGGTCACCTCTTTCAATATTGTTGATTGGACAAATTAATTCTTTTAAAAAGAATATTCGACCCAAATTTATATATCTTTTTCAGGCTTTACTCGTTTTTATTCCAAAATCCTTTTTTGATTCTCTTGAATCTATTTTATTCTCCTATATATGGAGAAATAAATGTCCTTATTTAAATAGAGTTCATCTTCAAAAATCTAAAAAGTCTGGAGGTTTAGCCTTACCTAATTTTAGGTTTTATTACTGGGCAGTTAATATACGATATCTTACTTTTTGGCTTTATTATATTAATCGTGTAGGCTGTCCGGTTTGGGTTTCTTTAGAAGCTAATTTCGTTAACAAATTTTCTATTATTTCTCTTCTTCGATCCTCACTTCCTTTATTTGTAAGTAAACTAACTGATAATTTAATAGTTAAAACATACTCTGAGGATCTGGATACAATTTAGAAAACATTTTGGTTTATTGAGATTTTCCCTTTCAAGTCCCACTTATTCTAATTTTTTATAAACCTTCCATGACCGATTTAGTTTTTAAAGAATGGGACACATTGGGTATTAAATGTTTTAGGGATCTGTTTGTTGGAGGAACTCTTTTATCATTTGAGCAATTGTCAGCTAAATATAGCTTACCCAAAACTCACTTTTTTAGATATCTACAAATCAGAGACTTAAGATCTCAATTATGCACATTTCCTATAAGCTCAGATAAGAACTTACTAGATGTAATTTTTAATTTGACACCTTTTCATAATGGTTCAATATCTAATATTTATGGTATGCTACTGGAGATGGGGAATGTTCCTTCAGACAAAATTAAGAATCTCTGGGAACAAGATTTACAGACATCAATATCTGAGGAAACTTGGAATGAAATTTTTAAACTGGTTAATACTTCATCGCTATGTGCTCACCATTCCCTCATACAATTTAAGGTGGTACATAGAGTCCATATGACTCAAGATAAGCTTTCTCGTTTTTATTCGGATATATCTCCCTCCTGTGACAGATGTAATAATGGAGAAGCTTCATTAATTCATATGTTTTGGACTTGTCTGAGTCTTGAAAAATATTGGAAGGAAGTTTTTCAAACTTTCTCTTTACTTTTCAAAGTCAATTTTAAGCCTATTCCTCTGACGGCCCTATGCAGTATTGTTGCAAGACATCAAGCTGAAGACATCTGATTTACATATTTTGGCCTTTAGTTCTCTTATAGCTAGGAGGGCGCTTTTGTTTAAATGGAAAGATGTTTTTCCTCCTACTCAATGGTTATGCGACATTATGTCATGCTTAGATTTAGAGAAGGTTCATTGTTCAATTTTTGAATCTCGTCAAGACTTTCAAACATCGTGGGGACCTTTTCTGAATTATTTTCAAAATTCTCAAAACCTTCAATTCATTGTTTAAATTCAGATGTTGGCTAATATTAATTTTTATTATATGAGAAGGTATTTTACCTTTTTTTCTTCTTTATAAATAGCTTCGGTCTTGGTAGGGGTTAGACTCTTTTGTAATAAATTAGTATATTTCAATATAACTTCTGATTAACTTACATGAATACAGCGTAACGAGATTGTTATTATGAATAGATATAATGTAATTGGTAGGGTTTTTTAAAATCTTTTTTGACCTTCTATATGTACTTTCTTGTACTCTGTATTGTTCTATGTAGAAACTAATAAAAATATTGGAAAGACTTAAAACATTGCAAGGGTGTTGGCATCCATTCTTGAGTCCATGGTGATTGAGGTTTCCTGAGCATTACTGTTTATTTTAATGCATCAGATTGAGAGCTACAACCAATTGCAGTTTTGTAGTGAGTCCATTAATCAGATGAGAGTATCAGTTCCCAAGAATCCATGCACAATGACAGTATATGTTTAATTAGTAAAAATGTAACAATTGTGGAAAAAAATTTTAATCTAAGAAGTGGTGCCTGGAGTCATTACTTCAAGAAGATAAATACTAGCAGTCCTGGCAATATTTACGTTGAGACAAACTGATTTAAAAGGTCAGTCCAATAACTTCTCATCAGAACTACCTTCTGCTGCCGGAAAGTCATAACCGAAATATTAGTTCTGTTTCTCCCTCCACAGTAGCTGAGTATCTCTGGCATTTTCTCTTCAATTTTTGTTCTTATTTCTTATTGCATCTGCATTTTTTTAAACTTTTGAATTATTTCAAAAGGATCTTATTACTTCTGTCATAAAGAGAAATCTGTGATTATTTCTCATCATTTGACAGAGTACACACCCTCTACTGATAAAGCAAACTGATAAAGCAATCTAGCGGGAGCAAAGGATGGTGGGAATGGTGAGGGTGGAGTGCCACGGGAGGGGTGGTGAGATAGGTGGCAGAGAAGGAGATGGGAGGGGGGGGGGTCATGTGGGTGTAAACACACCCAGCCTTGAGACACCAGGCAAGGTCATTTTATTCCGAACCATTGGTTTCTTGATGATTCCAGAATGTCTCTCTGGTGCTTCCAGCACCTTCCCGTCTCCCTTCCCTTTTCCCAGCCATGATTCCACTCTCCCTGCTCCCTTCCCATTGTCAGTCTCCAATAGAGACCCAAATCAGAGTTAGATTAATCATTACTCACACATGTCCCTAATTTTGGGATTTTTTTTTAACAACAGCAGCAGTACGCTGCAATACATAAAATTACTACAGTACTGTAGTTACTACAGTAAATGTCTTAGGCATCCTAGCTATATATATTCAGGGCAATTGAAAGGGCTTTTTAAATATGAGGCAACAGACAGCACTATGAGATCATTAATCAGAATAAGAATCAAGTTTAATATCACTGGCATATGTCATGAAATATGTTGTTTTATGGCAGCAATGCATTGAAACTATAAATTTCTAATGCAAAAAGAGAGCAAAAAAAAGAGGAAAAGAGTGAGGTAGTTTATTGTCCATTCAGAAATCTGATTGCAGTGGGGAAGAAGCTGTTCTTAAAATGGTAAGTGTGTGGCTTGGGGCTCCTGTACATCCCTGATGGTAGCAGTGAGAAGAGGACATGCCCTGGGTGATAGGCGTTCTTAATGATGAATGAGGCACCTTTTTGAGGCATTGGCTTTTGAAGATATCCTCGATGCTGAGGAAATTCATGCCCATGATAGAGCTGGCTGACTTTGCAACTTCCTGCAGTTTTTTTTTCAATCCTGACCAGTGGCCCCTCATACCAGATCATGCTGCAAACAATTTGATTGCTCTCCACAGTACATCTGTCAAAATTTTGCTAGAGTCTTTGGTGACATATCAAGTCTCCTCAACCTCCTAATGAAATACAGTCATTGTCGTGCCTTCTTTGTAATTGCATCAATGTTGGGCCAAGAAAAGATCTTCAGAGATGTTGACACCCAGGAACTTCCAACAGCTCACAATTTCCACCACTGATCCCTCGATGAGGACTGGTGTGTGTTCCCTCAACTTCCCCTTCCTGAAGTCCAATCAGTTCCTTGGTCTTACTGACATTGAGTGCGAGGTTATTGTTATGACACCGCTCAACTAGCTGACCCACCTCATTCCTGTACACTTCCTCATCACCATCTAAAATTCTGCCAATGATAATTGTGTCATGGTGATCCAAGGCTTGCGTGGAGAGCCACTGAGATCGCATCCGCTGTAGACCTATTCTGGCAAACAGGCAAATTGCAGTGGGTCCAGGACCTTGCTGAGGCAGGAGTTGACTCCAGCCATGACCAACCTCTCAAAGCACTTCATCACCGTAGATGTGAGTGCTACTGGATAAAAGTAGTTGAGATAGCTTGCCTTGCTTTTCTTGTGCACTGGTATGATTGTCGCTCTTTTAAAGCAGGTAGGAACCTCTGACTGCAACAGTGAGAGATTCAATATATCCTTGAACACTCCAGCCAGTAGGTTGGCACAAGTTTTCAGTGCCCTACCACCTACACCACCAGAGGTCACCCTCATGAAAGCTGTTTTGACATTGGCCTCCAACACAGAGACTACAGTCACCAGATGCTGCAGGGATTCACACAGGTGTAGTTTTATTCTCCCTTTCAAAGCTTTTATACAAGATGTTTAACATTACAACCATTCATGACGTTATGTTTTGCCTTGCAGGACATAATGACTTGCAAACCCTGCTAGAGCTGATGTGCATCCAATTCCATCTTTAACTGCAATTGGAATTGCTTTTCATGATTAAAATAGCCTTCCGTAGGTCATACCTGGACTTTTTGTAATGTTCTATATCACCATCCTTGAATGCCACAGATCTAGCCCTCAGCAGACTATGAATATACTGGTTCATCCACAACTTTTGGTTCAGGTATGTCTGGTGGGTTCTTGAAGGCACACGGTCATCCACACAGGTCTTAATGAAGTCAGTGACAACTGTAGCGTATTCATCCAGACTCGAAGATCAATTCCTGAATGTTGTTCAGTCCACCAACTCAAAGCAGTTCCTCTGCAGCTCTTGAACATACCTTCTTGGTCCGCACCACTGGTGCTGTGGTTTTCAGTGACTGCCCATACACTAGTTGGGTGGTCTTTCATTGATTCTATTATAGTTACTATTCTATAGATTTGTTAAGCATGCCCACAAGAAAACGAGTCTCAGGTTTGTATATGAAGACATATACGCTCTTTGATAATAAATTTACTTTGAACCTTTGAATGCCACAGATCTAGCTGTCAGCAGACTATGAATCTCCTGTTCATTGACAACTTTTGATTTGGGTATTCTGGTATTTTCTTGAAGGCACATACTCATCCACATGTTTTGATGATGCTGGTGACAACTGTGGCACAATCATCCACACTCGAAGATGAATTCCTGAATATTATCCAGTCCACCAACTCAAAGCAGTCCTGTAAGTGGCCCTCTGCCTCTCTCCACCATACTTTCTCGCTCCTCACCCCTGGTTCTGCAGTCTTTAGTCTCTGCCTATATGCCGGAAGTAGAAGTACAGCCAGGTGATCAGACTTCCTGAAGTGTGGGCATGGGATGGCACAGTAGGCATTGTTGATGGTGCCAAAACAGTGGTCGAGTGTGTTGACTCCTCTGGTTCCACAGGTGAGATGTTGGTAGTTATTGTTCAGAGACTTCTTCAAGCTGATGGGGTTGAAATCGCCGGCAATGATAAGGAAGGCATCAGGATATGCTGTTTCATGCCAGCTGATTACTGTGCTCAGCTCCTCCAGTGCCTGCCTGATGTTGGTCTGAGATGGAATGTACACCGCTAAGAGTTGACGGCGGAAAACTCCCTCAGCAGATAAAATGCACAATACTTGACCACTAGATGTTCCAGGTTGGGTGAGTACCGACTGAGACAGAACCATCGTGCCTGTGCATCATGATGACTTCATCATGAAGCCCACACACTCTCCTCTACCTTTTAAAAGACTCGACTGAAGTGTCTTTGCGGAGAACATTGAAGCCATTGGATTGCAGCACTGAATCCAAAATGGCCGAGGTGAGCCACATCTCGATTTGCCTCGTTGCTTTGCCTCTACCTTCTACTGTCATTTCATTTCATGAACATTCCCCCCCACCCTACCCACCAACTTGCAGTTTGGCTTTTCACCCAGCTCCAGTGCTCAAGGCACGACCTGGGCTTTCCTCAAGGCACAGAAGTTCACATTAAATCCATCTGACAGTTTTAACAGCCAGTAAAACCAAAAAATATGACATCTAGCTGTCAAAACAATTCTGGAGATGGTGATTACCACACAGAACCAGAATGGTCCTTTATGATACAACTCCAGACCTCTGTTGTACGTGTTGCCTTAGGGATAACTGGTCATAACATGATTGAATTCCTCATTACGATGGAGAGTAAAGTAGCATAACTGGAAAGTATGGGTCTGAATCTAAACAAAGGAAACTATAAAGGTGTAGGGCTGCAACACACACAAAATGCTGGAGGAACTCAGCAGGCCAGGCAGCATCTATGGAAAACAGTACAGTCGACATTTTGGGCCGAGACTCTTCATCGGGTCTGGAAAAAAAGATGAGGAGTCAGAGTAAGAAGGTGGATGGAGGGGAGGGAGAAACACAAGGTGAAAGGTGAAACCGGGAGTGGGTGGGTGAAGGAAAGAGCTGGCAAGTTGATTGGTGAAAGAGATACAGGGCTGGAGAAGAGGGAATCTGACAGGAGAGGACAGAAGGCCATGGATGAAAGAAAAGGGCGGGGAGCACCAGAGGGAGGTGATGGGTAGGTGAGGAGATATGGTGAGAGAGGGAAATGGGAAAGGGGAATGGCAAAGGGGGGGACATTACCAGAAGTTTGAAAAATCGATGTTCATGCTAGCAGGTTGGAGGCGACCCAGACAGAATACCATGCTCATACTCCTCCAACCTGAGCGTGGCCTCGTCACAACAGTAGAGGCAGCCGTGGACTGACATGTCAGAGTGGGAATGGGAAGTGGAATTAAAATGGGTGGGCACTGGGAAATCCCACTTTAGGCCGAGCTAGCTTTAGACTTGGGAAATAAATAGGTCAATAATAAATTGGTAATGAATGATTTAAAAATGTATGCATGATTTGTAATATTCATTATTGCCTATCTGGCACATAAATCAGGAGAGATGGCTCAACTTTGGCTTGCAAAGGAAAATAGGGATAGCACAAGATCCAAAGAGGAGGCATATGAAAATACCGGATATGGTATCAGGTTGTGGATTGCGAGCAGTTTAGAATTTGGCAAAGGAAGACAAAAATATTGATTGAGTGAGTAAAGATGGGGTACAGTATGAGAGTAAACTTGCAGGAACAGTGAGGAAAATACTAGTGTCTACTATAAATAAACACTTAGAAATCAATAAAATCAAGCATTAATCCAGCATGAATTTACAAAAGGAAAGTTAAGCTGAATAAGTTACTTTTTAATGGTGATAACAAGTAAATGTAATGTAGTTAACTATCAGAAGGTTTTGACTATGTCCCTCATAAGAGTGTGGAGTGCAAAATTAAAGCACACGGGATGATGGGGGGGGTGGCGGAATTATACATTGGGAACACTGAAAACAAACAGGAATCAACACAGAGAAATAAGTGAGGCTTCTTAGATAGAATGCTGTTATTACTGAAGAGCAGTGCCTGGGTTCCAGCTATTCACTAGATATAACATACCTATACAAAATGCTAATAGTTTGAATTAAAGAACTACATACAATGTATCCAAGATAGCAGATGACACAGACCCTGGGGTGAAGGTAGGGGGGTGGCCATTTTGTGGCATATTGAGAGTTTCGAGCAGTCAAAAAGGCTCTAATCTGATTTGGATCATTGAATAAGTGAGCAAATTGATGCAGTCTAACATAACTAAATATGTTATTCACATAAGTTCTGAATTCAGATTGTATAAATAGTGGAAGATTAGGAAAAACAGGAGTTGTAGCAAGTGCTTTGTGACCTTGTATAGCAGTTTCTAAAAGTAAGCATTCAGGTTCAGCAGATAATTAGGCAGGTAAACAGAACGACCTTCAATGTAAGAGGATTTGCGTACCAGGAGCAAGAATATATTGCTGCTGTTATTTGGAGTCGCTGATATATTAGAAGAAATAGTTGGGCTTACGTTCACTGGAGCTTACAAGAATGAGAGGGATCTCATTGAAACTAAAATATTCTAACAGAATTAAACAGATAAAATACAGGGATAATGTTCCCTTTGACTTGTTTTACAGGCTCAGGATATGGAGGATGTCATTGACAATCAAGATCAGGAGAAATTTCTTCACCTAGAGATGGTGAACCTGTGGAAATCTCTATCACAGAATGTGGTGGAGGCCTTGTCATTAAATACAGTACATACAAGGAGGAGGTAGACAAATTCCTTCATGGCAAAAGGAAAGTTCAAAGTTCTAAGTACATTATCAAAACTTTGTATACTTTGTACGTCTACCCCTTCTGGTCAAAATGGTGCCAGCATACAACACCCTCTTGGTTGAGAGCTTCCAGGCAGCCCACAAAAAAGTCCATTTTACTACTTTTACATCTGTTTTTCATCTTAAATATGTTTCTGGAACAGTTGGAGCCTGTGATTTGCAGTCTGGAGATTGAATAATTGATTCAGTGCTTTGCAGTCTTCAAGAAGATTCCGGGAAGCAAGCACGTACTGGGATGGCCTCCAAGCGAAGAAACTTCAAGATGGAGCATGAGCCAACGTTTGACTCCATTTCACTGATTACAGCATCGAGGAAGATTGAGACATCAAGGTGAATGCAGAAGGCAAGTGAGAGTTCAACAACGGCTGCCTGCCTTTTGATCGCTGCCGGAGAAGGAATCTATGAGCGGCCAGTCACTGTGGGCAGGCAGGTAAGCCTCTCATGTGGTGTCCCTCTCTTTCGATGATGGTGGAGGGTGTTACAATGGTTCTGCATTATGGATTGGACTACTTATTTCAGACTATGGTTTTTATACATATTGTATTTATCACCCGTTCCTTTTCCATCTTGTTGTGCAAGGGAAGGGGGCTTGGGGGTTGCTGTTCTTGTTGCGTTTTGTGCGGGTGAGGGGGTTTGGGGGTTGATGTTCGCGTTGCGTTTTGTGCGGGTGAGGGGGTTTGGGGGTTGATGTTCGCGTTGCGTTTTGTGCGGGTGAGGGGGTTTGGGGGTTGATGTTCGCGTTGCGTTTTGTGCGGGTGAGGGGGTTTGGGGGTTGATGTTCGCGTTGCGTTTTGTGCGGGTGAGGGGGTTTGGGGGCTGATGTTCGCGTTGCGTTTTGTGCGGGTGAGGGGGTTTGGGGGCTGATGTTCGCGTTGCGTTTTGTGCGGGTGAGGGGGTTTGGGGGCTGATGTTCGCGTTGCGTTTTGTGCGGGTGAGGGGGTTTGGGGGCTGATGTTCGCGTTGCGTTTTGTGCGGGTGAGGGGGTTTGGGGGCTGATGTTCGCGTTGCGTTTTGTGCGGGTGAGGGGGTTTGGGGGCTGATGTTCGCGTTGCGTTTTGTGCGGGTGAGGGGGTTTGGGGGCTGATGTTCGCGTTGCGTTTTGTGCGGGTGAGGGGGTTTGGGGGCTGATGTTCGCGTTGCGTTTTGTGCGGGTGAGGGGGTTTGGGGGCTGATGTTCGCGTTGCGTTTTGTGCGGGTGAGGGGGTTTGGGGGCTGATGTTCGCGTTGCGTTTTGTGCGGGTGAGGGGGTTTGGGGGCTGATGTTCGCGTTGCGTTTTGTGCGGGTGAGGGGGTTTGGGGGCTGATGTTCGCGTTGCGTTTTGTGCGGGTGAGGGGGTTTGGGGGCTGATGTTCGCGTTGCGTTTTGTGCGGGTGAGGGGGTTTGGGGGCTGATGTTCGCGTTGCGTTTTGTGCGGGTGAGGGGGTTTGGGGGCTGATGTTCGCGTTGCGTTTTGTGCGGGTGAGGGGGTTTGGGGGTTGATGTTCGCGTTGCGTTTTGTGCGGGTGAGGGGGTTTGGGGGCTGATTATCAGGATGCCACTCTCTTTTGTGCAAGAGGTGGTCTTGATTCTCTCTGAACAACTTTCATGTTCTTTCTTCATTTCACGGCTATCTGAGGAAGATGAATTTCAGAATTTATACATCAATACGTACTTTGATAATAATAAATGAACCCTTGAACCATTATACAACCTCGAATTTACAAGCAGCCACAAAACAAAGAAACCCAAAAGAACAAGATCATCAAACATCCAGTGTTCAGTGAGAAAAAAAACAAATTGTAAGCAACAAAAGTAAGCAAATAGCGTTCAGAACAAAAGTGAGTCTGCAGACACGAAACCCAGACTAACCAGAGCAGGCCGCAGCCTCATTTTCAGTTAAGCGCAGAGCCAAGTAAATGTCGTGGAACTCTTGCCCAGACACCCTTCCTTTTCAATCCAACTGGCCCGGCATTTAAATCGTCCAAACATCAGGTCATTTCTTACACAAGGACCCAGGCCCTGTCGCATCGATATGCTCTGGGCCTGGACACCACCCCCCCCCCCCACACTGCCATGTTTCAGCCCATACCCAACCTTTCCAAATCAGCCTGGCGCTTAGATCAATCAAACCTCACCCTTGGTTTAAGCGAACTGGCCTCAAATAAGCCTCTCCATTGCTCTGCTCCACTTGCCCCAACTTTGCCTCGAATATGCCCCAACTTTGCCTCGCACCTGCACACTTCGGTCACCTCTCCATTGTTTGTGGTGATCGTTTACCATAAATTTTATGAGAGAATTGTTATTAATAAAGTATTTAGTTGCATTCTTTACTTTGTTTGCTGCCTGTAAGTAACCATTGAGCTTCACCAGTGCCATCTTAAACCAAAAGGTTACCTTGGATACAGGGAGAAAGCAGAAACAGGGTGATCAGTTCAGTGGCAGAGAAGGAGATAGAAGATGACATAACAGCGTTCCCACATCATTGGTGATGTTCTTGGATTTGGATAAAGGTTCTGCCTGTACATTTCGACAGTTCCAGTCTGACCTTATGCAAATACCTTTTGAAAAGATGATGCAGTTCATGGAATGTTGCACAAGCTCAAGTGAATAACTCAGTGGTAAAATAATAGACTAGGCTGCACTTTGGTGCACAGAAATACCAGACCTACAACTAAAAGCTGACTTTTGAATGCGACACGAGCAAAAAAAACTTGAAACTTAAAACATTTTATCACTGCCCTATCCTAATAAAGTATATATACACAATCACTTCCTGTAGTAACTTGACTAGAGTAACTTTCCATCTACTAACACAACACAGATTTAGAAATAATACTTCAGCCAACTTGTCTCCAATAATTTCAGTGAGGAACTAAAACATAATCCAACCAACACATTTTTCCCTGATGAGAAAGATTCGTCCCATGTGCACTTCACGTTGATAACTGGATGATATCAAGGCCTATAGGTATTGCCAAGATAGTATTTGCCATTATTGAAATGGAAACGCCACTTCAATAGGTGAGGAAAGTTGTACAACTAACAGCAAAAGTTGAAAAATTCTGGTCCAAGATGCTCCAAAAAAAAAACAGATTCATTAAATACCGTCCTGCCATTTGAATCCTCATTCAAATGAAATTAAGAGTAAAAACTTCTGCACTTGTAGAATAGACATAAGTAAACTTGTAACAGATAAATTTAGGTTAGCAATTTTCTAACAATGCAATGTACAAACGTTTGTATTATTTACCATCAGTAAATTCCTGACACTGAAACTGGATGAATAGAAATATAGAGTGCTGTCCTCTCATAACTTAAAAGTTGGGAGATTTTGTTTTTTAAAAAGGTCTTCCCCTATTGTTCACTTCCTGTACCAGATTTGATACTAGGTACAATCAGTTTAATTTATATTTCTTTCTCAGATATTTTGCTGCATAATATAATTTACCATTTTGAACCATGGTAATCCAAAGTCCAAAATGCAAATCTGAAGAGATATCATCTGCTACTTAAGGAAAAGTTAATCAATCAACTCCTGCATTGTTTATAAACTTAAACAACATATTGATATCCATTCCAGGCATGCACACTCTGCAGATTTAACCTGGGATCTCCAGTAATTTATCTCATTTGTCAAGTCTACAATAACCTGGAGAGATCTCTAGGACACTCCAGGTGATAAAATCCCTATCCATCTTTCTTTACAACATAAAGGGAAATTATTCAGCCCACTGTATCTGGTTACAGAACAAACCCATTTCTCCAAGGTTCGATGAACTCTACCACCCACCAATTATGAGGGGGAATTTCTAGAGACCAATCAACCTACTACAGGCAGTTGAAAGTGGGACAGGTAACAAAACTTCCCCATTTTTCTGGGATAACCCTTAGAGGAGAATGAGGCCTTTGGGTAAGCAGTATTCATACCTGACAACAGCTCAGTGAACAGGTTATCGGTGTCAAGAATGACTGACCCACTGCGCTGCTTCAGCAAAATTTTCCGCCCTTGCCCCAGATTACAAATTGGTAGATTAATTGGCCAGTAAAAATTGTCCTTGGTTTGTAGGTGAGCGGCGGAGAGGGAGACGATGAAAACAGAGGGAAATTAAAATACAGTATAGGATTAGAGTAAATGGGCCGTTGATAGCGAAGCGATTCAGTGGGCCGAAGGGTTCCCTGTAACTCTGTCAATGTTTTCAAATCTACTGCAGTGGCGGACACATCGAATCTGATATCGGTGAATGTGGAACTCTAATACAGGCGTTTCACGACTAACTCAGACTCGAACTCGCAATGATTATGTATCGTTATGTAGAATAAGCTCCAAACTAAAACAAAGTGTTATTTCGTCCTGCCATACCTACCCTTATTCAAATGTTAATCTGACATAATTTAATGTGGGAGCGTCGCCACTGAATAATACAGGTTTCTGGGTTTTTTTTATATTAAATAACAAAACATCTCCAAATCAGAAGGCAGGAGCAATGAAATTCAACTCACCTTAGTTCGACTTCAGTTGGGCAGCGGGCACCTTCCACTTCACTGTGATTTGAACAGGTAGCCTTTGCGTCACTCCCACCTGACTGCACGCGCCCCAGGTGAGTCTCGGGCCGAGTGCGACACCCTTCGGTGACTGGTATGTGCTGGACCTGGACCCAACCCCAACCCCTCACTTCCAATCAAACACCGTGTCGTTAAAGCAGTTCAGACCAGGGACAAACTCCGTATCAGTTCAGCTTCCTACGGAATAGGGCGCCAATGAGAAGCATGATTTTTTTTTATTTCCGTCTTCTCGTTGATTCTGCATGGTTTTGTCATTACCGAATTTTGGTAATGCCTTTCTTCCGGAAATCAGTACGGACACTCGGACAGGAGTAAATCCGCAAATGCGATTACTGTAATACAGTAAATTCCTTAAAGGCGTCCAAACCTCTAGGGATGTTATTATTATTAATAGTTGCCAGTCTACAACATAATTAAAATGTAAACACATTACCATGAGTCTGTCTGGATTTTCTAGTAAAAACAGTTGCCCCTCCAATTATATACTACTGTTGAAAACATGGGTTACCAAAGTGCTTATCTTTATTAATATTTATTTTTTCTCAGCCCGAGCTGGTAAAACCTAAGGTATGGGTCTAGCCAAGCACGCTCATTTCTCAATTGCTAGGGATTTTCGGACTATTCTAGTGGTATTTAGTATTGTGGCTTTCTGAATATTTCTGTGTAGGACTAACTGTTTAATGCAATTTTGAATGAATGAATGAAATTTATTTCGGTCAGTACAAACATAACAAAAAGCATCATTTTCAACGATGATTTCATAGGGCAATATTACAACAAAAAAACATAGATATTCTTTACAACAGACTAAAAGGGTGTAGGCTGAAGCTACAGCTCTTACTTATACAACAACCTATTTGGCGTCAATCATCACATCAAAAAAAATTCATAATCTTTTAACACAAAATCCAATTCCAAGTATCATTTATTTACATTACTCCCATTCATTTTAAATCATGTATTTTATATTTGTTCATTAAATTATTTTTAAATTTTTTAAAAAATTGTTAAGTGTGGTGCATGCTGTTAAATTCTCACTGCAACTGTTCCATAGATTCACCCTCTGACTGAAATACAATGATTTTTTTACATTTGTTCCTATCCTTTGTTCTTATCATTTTCTAGTGACTTGGGGATGATACCAGTTATAGATAATACTATAGTGATAATGTATACCCTGTTCATGTTCCATAGTCTTTCAATTTCCTTTTTTAAATCAGCATCTTTCTGGTAGTTTTCACTTTTTGATTTCTGTATGTTATGTATGTTTAGAATGGTGATATCTATTAATTAAATAGTTCTTGCTTTTTCTGTTGTAATATTATATCTCGATGGTTATTATGGGTTGCCCCTTCTGTAATAATGGATTGGTCATAATATCATTTGTAGGACTCAGACTCTAAAACTGGATTAGGCTTATATTTATAGTAAGGTACGGTGTCTTTTACGAGTTTGTATTTTAAAGCAAAATTTTGGTAAATGATGCTTGCTACTTGATTGTGTCTGTGTAAGTAATCAGATTGCGTTAAACTGCTGCAGGACCCTGTAATGTGTTGGATTGTTTCGGGTTTCTTTTGGCATTTTCTGCATTTATTATCTTGAACTTGTTGGTCTTTTGTTATGTAATTTTGATGTTTTTTGTGTGTTATCTGCCCGGTCCTATATTGTGCTATATCCACTTCTGGGAAGAAGTCTCCAACTCTGAGCAAGGCTTTCGATGCTTCCTTGTTGACATCTAGTCTGCTCAGGTCATGGGTTCGTCTTCCATGGAGGATCATGTTCTCCTATTGGTTAACTTTTTCATCAATAATGATAAAGTTTTCATTTTTCTGGGTTGTGCCTTCAATTAAGTTTAGTGGTTTGTACTTCCTATCAGAATTGCATTTGCTCACATGGAGTGCTGAATCCTGTTTTCATTGATGAAAATATATCTATAGTTTTATCTGACTGTTGTGTAATTTTTGTCTATATTTCCTCTTCCTCCTTCTGTGTTCTGGGTTGTGCCTTCAATTAAGTTTAGTGGTTTGTACTTCCTATCAGAATTGTATTTGCTCACATGGAGTGCTGAATCCTGTTTTCATTGATGAAAATATATCTATAGTTTTATCTGACAGTTGTGTAATTTTTGTCTATATTTCCTCTTCCTCCTTCTGTGCTAAGTAGTGTTAGTAATCTAAGTGCATTCAAGTGGATATTGTGCTTTTTAAAGTTCAGTTCCCAATTTCCTTTGTAAATTTTCCACATCGGTTTGGACCAAAATAGTACACCAAAAGTATATGTTAATATGGCTATAGCAGAAGTATTTATTTCCTTTGTCATATTTTTACCCTTGAGCTCCGTTTGGCAGAATTTCTTAAGCTTTGAAGTAAATTCTGTCATAAATTTTCCCTTCATCGCACAATGATCTATTTTCTATGCTTGTTGAAATCCCAGGTATTTATATGTTTCACATTCATCCATCGATCGTATTGTATCTGCTGCTCTGTGCTATATTCTTCGATGCGTGCTTTGAAAGGAGAACACAACTACAGCTGTGAAGATCCCTGCTGCACCTGATGACCCTGTGATCTCTGTCTCAGAGGCTGATGTTAGACTGTCTTTAAAGAGAGTGAACCCTCGCAAGGTGGAAGGTCCAGATGGAGTACCTGGTAAGACTCTGAAAACCTGTGCCAACCAACTAGCGGGTGTATTCAAGGACATTTTCAACCTCTTACTGCTACGGGCAGAAGTTCCCACTTGCTTCAAAAAGGCAACAATTATACCAGTGCCAATGAAGAATAATGTGAGCTGCCTTAATGACTATCACCCAGTAGCACTCACATCGGCAGTGATGAAATGCTTTGAGAAGTTGGTTATGACTAGACTGAACTCCTGCCTCAGCAAGGACCTGGTCCCATTGCATTATGCCTACCGTCACAATAGGTCAACCGCAGACACAATCTCAATGGCTCTTCACACAGCTTTAGACCACCTGGACAACACAAACACCTACATCAGGATGCTGTTCATCGACTATAGCTCAGCATTTAATACCATCATTCCCACAATCCTAATTGAGAAGTTGCAGAACCTGGCCCTCTGTACCTCCCTCTGTAATTGGATCCTCGACTTCCTAACTGGAAGACCACAGTCTGTGCGGATTGGTGATAACATATCCCCTTCGCTGACAATCAACACTGGCACACCTCGGGTGTGTGTTTAGCCCACTGCTCTTCTCTCTATATACACATGACTGTGTGGCTAGGCATAGTTCAAATACCATCTACAAATTTTGCTGACGATACTGGTAGATTTGCTGGTAGTATCTCAGGTGGTGACGAGAGGGCGTACAGCAGCGGTCCCCAACCACCGGGCCACAAAGCATGTGCTACTGGGGCGTGAGGAAATGATATGAGTCAGCTGCACCTTTCCTCGTTCCCTGTCACACACTGTTGAACTTGAACATAGGTTGCCAACTGTCCCGTATTTGCCGGGACATCCCGTATATTGGACTAAATTGGTTTGTCCCATACGGGACCGCCCTTGTCCTGTATTTCCCCTGCTAAGGTACAGCGTTCCTATGAAACCTTTTGTGCCGAAATGGCGTGAAGTGAAGAAGCAATTACCATTAATATATATGGGAAAAAATTTTGAGCATTCCCAGAAACAAAAAATAACCTACCAAATCTTACCAAATAACACATAAAACCTAAAATAAATAACACTACCATATAGTAAAAGCAGGAATTATATGATAAATACACAGCCTATACAAAGTAGAAATACTGTATGTACAGTATAGTCAGGAAGATGAATGCCATACCGATTTGTGGGGGAAAAATATCGGCACATACGCGCAGTGCACCTCACAGCGCACGTCACACATGCGCACACAGGTGTCCATGCAAGGCTTCATGGTCATGGTAGTCTTTCCTGGGGTAAAGTGTCCCGGGATTTGACTGCTACTTTTGTCCCTTATTTGGGAGTGAGAAAGTTAGCAACCCTAACTGTAAAAGACATGTTGAGGTGAGTTTATCCCGACTTGAACACCCCACCCCACCCCGGTCGGCCGGTCCGCCAGAATATTGTCAATATTAAACCAGTCCGCGGTGCAAAAAAGGTTGGGAACCCCTGGCATACAGGAGTGAGATATGCCAACTAGTGAAGTGGTGCCGCAGCAACAACCTGGCACTCAATATCAGTAAGACGAAAGGGCTGATTGTGGACTTCAGGAAGGGTAAGACGAAGGAACACATACCAATCCTCGTAGAGAGATCAGAAGTGGAGCGAGTGAGCAGTTTCAAGTTCCTGGGTGTCAAGATCTCTGAGGATCTAACCTGGTCCCAACATATCGATGCAGTTATAAAGAAGGCAAGACAGCAGCTATACTTTATTAGGAGTTTGAAGCGATTTGGCAAGTCAACAAATACACTCAAAAACTTCTATAGTTGTACTGTGGAGAGCATTCTGATAGGCTGCATCACTGTCTGATATAGAGGGGCTACTGCACAGGACCAAAAGGAGCTGCAGAAGGTTGTAAATCTAGTCAGCTCCATCTTGGGTACTAGTCTACAAAGTACCCAGGACATCTTTCGGGAGCGGTGTCTCAGAAAGGCAGCATCCATTATTAAAGACCTCCAGCACCCAGGGCATGCCCTTTTCACATTGTTACCATCAGGTTGGAGATACAGAAGCCTGAAGGCACACACTCAGCGATTCACGAACAGCTTCTTCCCCTCTGTCCTGAATGGACTTTGAAGTTTTGGACACTACCTCACTTTTTTTTAACATACAGTATTTCTGGTTTTTTGCACTTTTTTTTATAATCTATTCAAGATACGTAATTGAATTACTTGTTATTTATTATTATGTTTTATTTTTTTCTCTCTCTCTTCTATATTATGTATTGCACTGAACTGCTGCTGCTAAGTTAACAAATTTCACGTCACATGCTGGTGATAATAAACCTGATTCTGATTTTGATTCTAATTCTCTGTTACACCTTTCTTTATGCTTCATGCTCTGCACTTATTCAGTCCAAAGTTCATGTTTATATATTTAGAAAATAGTTCTAATATTTGAATTAATTGCTTTAGCTTTGCTGATGGAGTGTATAATTTCAAATTGTCCATGAAAAGAAGGTGAGTCAAGGTATAAGTTGTTTGGTTGGCTCTAACTTGATACCCTATTTTCATCTGATTCAGTAAATTAGAGAGTGGGTTTAAAACTAGACAAAACCATGGTGGGCTTAGAGAATTGCCCTGGAAAGGGCTTTGGTTTATTTTGATAATGGTAGTTATTCTTTGTAGGCTGTGTATTCTAATAGATAGGGTGATTATAGCATGCCAATGCTTCATTAGATGTTGTAGGAACTTAACGAGTATTGGATGTAGTTTATAGATATTAAGAGCTTCTATTAACCACTACTATTATTTTCTTTCTTTTGGCTCAAGCTGGTAAAACCTAAGGTATGGGCATAGTTTGGCAAACTCATTTTGTCAATTGCTAGGAAATTTAGACTATTCTGGCAGTGTTTAGGATTGCATCTTTCTGGAGATTTACATAAATATTGCTGTGTGGGATTAATTGATTAATGCCATTGTGCAGTGCCTTTGCAATGATACCAGTTGTAGATATTACTATTGGGATAATGTATACCCTTGTCATGTTTCATAGCCTTTTTATATCGGCATACTTCTGGTATTTTTCACTTTTTTGATTTCTGTATGTTATGTGTGTTTGGAATGGCGATATCTATTAATTAAACAGCTCTTGCTTGTTTATCCTGTAATATTATATCTGGATGGTTATTATGGATTGCCCTATCTGTAAAAATGGATCAGTCGTAATATAATTCTGATTCTCAAACTGGATCAGGCTTGTACTTATAGTAAGATATGGTGACTTTTATGTATTTTAAAGCAAGATTTTGGTGAATGATGTTTGCCACTTGATTGTACCTGTCTAAGTAATCAGATTGAGTTAAACTGCTGCAAGATCCTGTAATGTGTTAGATTGTTTTTGCATTTATTGTCTTTGTAAGTCTCTTATTATGTAGGTTTGATGATTTATTTTGTGTAAACCAGCTGGTCCTGTATTGTCACAAGGAATCCCTATTTCTGGAAAGAGGTCTCCAACTCTGAACCGGGCATTTAACACTTCCTTGTTGACATCTAGTCTGCTCAGATCATGAGAATGTCTTCCATGGAGGGTCATGCTCTTCCATTGGTTAACCTTATCTTCTGTGGTGATAATTTCTTCATTTGTTTGGGTTATGCTTTCTTTTTAAGTTTAGTGATGTGTATTTCTTATCAGAATTGCACATGCTCACATCGAGTGCTGAATCATGTTTTCGTTGATGAAAATATGTCCTCAGAAATTTTATCTGACTGTTGTGTTATTCTTTATGTCTGCTGTTCCTCTTCCTCCTTCTATCCTCAGTAGTGTTAATCTAAGTGTGTTCGAGTGTCATAGTATTTTCTAAAATTTGTCATTTCAGTTCTTATTTTTCTTTGTAAATTTTCCACATCAGTCTCAGACCAAGATATTATGCTAAGATGATGCAAAAGTGTTTATTGCCTTTGTTATATTTTTACTTTTGAGCTCTGTTTGGCAGATTTTCTTGAGCCTTGGGGTAAATTCTTTTGAACAATTTCCCTTTATCACACAATGATCTATTTTGTTGTTGATATCCCAGATATGTATATGTTTCATATTCATCTGTCAGATGTAATGCATCCTGAGGCTCTGTTTCATAGTCTATTGTTTTCATCGTCAATCACAATTATATTTTTGTTCTATATCTAGATAATTAAAGATGCATTTGTTTGTTATTTTAATTAAAGTATATGGAGAGATTTGGAGAGGTAATGTTTTGACTAATTTAACTGAATAACCATATTGAAAAATATAATTGGAGACATTTGGTGGAGTAACACAATTTCCAAAATAATGTATAAACCTCTAATTATACATCATACCATAAATATTTAAAATAAAAATAAACCCAATCACTAAAGTGACAAAATATTAACTTTAAATTTGATGAAATAATGAATGAAACATGAGCCATTCATGATTTACCAAAACAATAAAATAATCCCAACACACCATTGTGGGCCCCTCTAATACCCTTCTTGTTCATATCTGTGACAGGTACCTGAGTTCAAAGGCAGTTTCAACAGATTAATCAGGCCATGGACTGATGTTCTTACAGAATTCCTACATTCTTTCCTACATAAATATTTCTACAAGCCGGTGTCCCAACTCCACTGTTTACCAGGCTAGATAGGTGCTCTCCAACAACTAGGATTGGAACAAGGCTATATAGTTGATTCGATGAGACCATGGAACAAACATACCCTTGCAAGGAATAATCTCTGATCAAATAAGGCTAAGCAAATCTCTCACATTTGCTTACTCTCTGCTGATGGTTGTATTTCTTGTGGCATTTGGTAAAATTCTATGTTCCCCAGAACATATTGGTGCAATTCTACACTGCCCTCATTGAGATCAGCCACTAAGATCTGGTTTGGTGCAGCATTCGCTCACAACATATGAAAACTACAGCAAACTATCAGGTCAGCAGAGAAGGTCACTAGCTGCAGTGTACTGTATCACTGCAGGACTTGTATGTTTCCATGACAAAGAAGCAGGGAGGAAAAATCATTGCAGGCACTACCCACCCTGCAAACTGCCTTTTCCAAAACTTCCCTTCTGGAAAGTGCTATGGGGCAATTAAAACAAAAACTTCACAATGTTTTAAATAGTTTCCTTCACTATCTAATGAAGTCTATGATGCCTTCAGGATTTGGTTTTCATGATCAGTTGACCTGATAGACTTGAGAAGGTCAAGGATCAACTTTATTCACCATATGTATTTGCATAATTAGTAATTTGCTGTGGTTTGTTAGCTATGCAACAAAAAAACAAGATTAAACAATTATAAAGAATAAGAAATTAAATAAAATATTAGATGTTAAAGTATGGATATAGAATAAAATGTGCATAAATAGATAGATATCAGCATGCATTTACAATATAAACAGCATTATATGGATTTCCAGCATCTGCAGATTTTCTCTTGTTTGTGATCTGCTTTGGGTGTCTGTGCTGATTTTGTTAATTTACAGTCAATGAAAATAATACCGCAGAAGAATTCCTCTGTCAATAATTATTATGAAGTAGTACGCAGTTTTGTAGTACTATAGTAGGATTGGTAGTCATTCTTCTAATTTGTTCTGTATTTCATTTAAATACATAATTTGTTAAATGGTATTTTATCTTTTTTATACCTTTTTAATTATTTCCATGAAACTTCAGCTAATTGGCAGCCTCTTAAATGAGCAAATATGTACCAGTCCCATTGTGTCCCAATTAAACAAATCCACTGAATATTCAATTTTTTTAAAGTTTTTTTATGCTTATTGTGTTGTTTTTATGCTGATTTGGATCCAGAGTAATAATCATTTTGTTCTCTTTGACACTTGTGCACGGATGAATAATAATGAACCATCTTAAATCTAAAAAACATTGGGATTAGTCATTGTTGGATGTGGGCTATGTTCCCCATTCAGCAGCAGGGAGGACAGGAGATCACTGCCAGTTCCCGGCACATCAACACTGACTGAATGTACCTCATATATAGACCTCTTTTAGTGCCGATTCCATTTGTGTATTCAGTCGCAGAGCAGAGAGAGTGAGATAGTAGTATTCTGGAAGTTTGTTACTGTGTATTGTCTATTATCTGTGTGGGCCCTTTCCTGTTTAAGTAGACTTGAGTGAAGTAATCTTAACTGAATGTTTTTAGGAAGAGCGTCTGGTGATCTGATATGGAACAAGATGCATCACTGCACTTTTTAGAGTGAGGTCATTACGCACATTATGCAATGAGGAGTGACTCAATTGAAACCTATCGAATGTTGAAATACCTTGATAGAGTGAATCTGGAGAGGATTTTTCCTATGGTATGAGAGCCTAAGACCAGAAGGGACAGTCTCAGAATAGAGGGGCATCATTTTAGACCAGAGATTAGGAGAAATTTCATTGGACAGCGAGTGGTGAATCTGGAATTCTTTGCCACAGGCAGCTGCGGAGGCCAAGTCTTTATGTATGTTTAAGGCAGAGGTTGATAGACTTGATCGTTCAGGACATGAAGGGATACAGGGAGAAGGCAGGGGATTCGGGGCTGAGAGGAAAATTGGATCAGCCGTGATGAAATGATGGAATAGACTCAATGGGCAAAATGGTCTAATTCTGCTCCTATATCTTAGGGTCTTATTATATAAAGTGTCTTACAGTGTTTGCAATGCAGTGCAGTGACAGGAGTAATAGATAGAGAGGGTGGGAGGAATGGTTGCAGTTATAAATAACAGATGGATAAAGTTACTCACCTTCTTCCCATGGACCTAAGGATGATAGATTTTAGTCACCCATTAATTCCGTTCACTCAATAAAGGTTAGGAAGCATTTTGGACTGCTGACCATACAATATCCAATACCAATTAGATTTAACAACTACCAACCCAATGTATGGCCAAGCTATTCAAATGCAATGTTTCTATCAATATGGGAAATTTTCCAGGTATATCTTATCCACAAAAGAATTAGCAGCTATCTAATGTGGTCATCTATTACCTATTAGTCTCCTCACAATATTCGCCAATACACTGAAAGAAATAGTTCTATCAATCGGCAGTTACTCACAAATAACTCTCACTTTGCCACAACCAATTCTAAAAATCCATTCATCACAGACTATGCTGAGGGTTTATTACAATCCTTTCAGAATTTCTGAGGTCAACAGAATGTAGAGGAACAGATATAGATATGTTTTCTTCTTAAACAACAGGAATTCTGCAGATGCTGGAAATTCAAGCAACACACATCAAAGTTGCTGGTGAACGCAGCAGGCCAAGCAGCATCTATAGGAAGAGGCGCAGTCGACGTTTCAGGCCGAGACCCTTCATCAGGACTAACTGAAGGAAGAGTGAGTAAGGGATTTGAAAGCCGGAGGGGGAGGGGGAGATGCAAAATGATAGGAGAAGACAGGAGGGGGAGGGATAGAGCCGAGAGCTGGACAGGTGATAGGCAAAAGGGGATACGAGAGGATCATGGGACAGGAGGCCTAGGGAGAAAGATGGGGGGGGGGTGTGACCCAGAGGATGGGCAAGAGGTATATTCAGAGGGACAGAGGGAGAAAAAGGAGAGTGAGAGAAAGAATGTGTGCATAAAAAGGAGTAACAGCTGGGGCACGAGGGGGAGGTGGGGCCTAGCGGAAGTTAGAGAAGTCAATGTTCATGCCATCAGGTTGGAGGCTACCCAGACGGAATATAAGGTGTTGTTCCTCCAACCTGAGTGTGGCTTCATCTTTACAGTAGAGGAGGCCGTGGATAGACATGTCAGAATGGGAATGGGATGTGGAATTAAAATGTGTGGCCACTGGGAGATCCTGCTTTCTCTGGCGGACAGAGCGTAGATGTTCAGCAAAGCGGTCTCCCAGTCTGCGTCGGGTCTCACCAATATATAAAAGGCCACATCGGGAGCACCGGACGCAGTATATCACCCCAGTCGACTCACAGGTGAAGTGATGCCTCACCTGGAAGGACTGTTTGGGGCCCTGAATGGTGGTAAGGGAGGAAGTGTAAGGGCATGTGTAGCACTTGTTCCGCTTCTTCTTGTTTTCTTCTTGTCCATACTGCACCAACCATCGCCATTGGGTATAAAACATGCAGGTTAAGTGCCTCGTGTGTGGTTAGTGCCTTGCTCAAGGACACACACGCTACCTCGGCTGAGACTCGAACTAATGACCTTCAGATCACCAGCCCAAAGCCTTAACCACTTGGCCACGTGCCAACTGTAATAACAATGGGGTTATTGTACAGGGAGTGTTCAGAGAGAGCAGAATTTTTTAAGTATGTCCAGAACAGTTTTTTGACACAGATATAGCAATGAATGAGGTTGCATTGGGGAATGTAGCTGGTCAAATGGAGTGAGTAGCAGTGGGGAATCATTTTGGAGATACTGACCATAACTCTCTACATTTTAAGGTAAAGGAAAAGGACAGGATGGACCAATAATAACAATCTTAAACAAGGGGATGCCAATTTCACTAGCATATGGGAGAAACTGCAAAGGGACGTTGGGAGCATCTACATTCAGTGGCCACTTTATTAGGTATACCTGTACACCTGCTGACGGTTGATGGATGATGTTGGTTAGGCATAGGGGGGCAACCAAATTTTGGTAGGAGCTTCCATAGGCCATCTCTACCAACAGTGTCAAATGCTTTGTTAGATCAACAAATGTGACATAGAGACTTCTCTGCCACTCAACACTGCCGCTCTTGGAGCTGCCTCAGTGAAAAGATCATGTCAGCTGTTCGGAAACCACACTGGCTTTCTGCAGGAATGTTGTCACTGACGTTGGACATCAAGCGTCTAAGGATGATCTTCGCGAGGCATTTTCCCAACATCATCCGTCATTTCCACAAAGGCATGGAAGGCCACATCAATATGTGCGGTGAGTTGTCAGACCCGTTTTCCATCAGCAACGGTGTAAAACAGGGTTGTGTTCTGGCTCCTACTCTGTTTGGACTATTCTTCGCTGCTGTTTGTCAGGATGCCACATCAGACCTGAAATTAGGGGTCTTCCTGCAAACGAGGACTGATGGCGGGCTCCTCAACCTTGCAAGATTGAGAGCAAAAACAAAAGTCAGGGACATTGTGGTGCATGAGCTACAGTTTGCTGATGACTGTGCACTAGTTGCCCACTCTCTCGAAGACTTACAGGAGATCACCAGTCGCTTTGCCAGTGCAGCCAAAAGCTTCGGACTGACAATCAGCCTGAAAAAGATGGAAGTTTTGTACCAACCGGCTCCTGGCTCAAGTTACGAAGAACCAACTGTCCTCATTGATGACACTCGTCTCAATGCTGTCAACTAGTTTTGCTACCTGGGCAGCATAATAACATCCTCAGCTTCTCTGGATGTAGATATTGAGTCAAGAATCAGAAAAGCCTGCTTTGCCTTTGGTCAGCTGAAAGATCGAGTTTGGTCACAGAACATTAGGTTGGCCACCAAGTTCAAGGTATACAGGGCCGTTGTCATATCAACCTTGTTCTACGGATATGAGACATGGTGCCCACATCAGAGACACTTACGCAGCAGCATCACCTATGTTCTCGGATGAAGATCACCCAGCGAGACAAGGTCTCCAATACTGAGGTCCTCTCTCGAGCCAGAATGCCAGTAGTTTCAGCCTTGGTGATGTCAGCCCAACTGCGCTGGGCAGGACATGTTGTCAGAATGCCTGATGGAAGACTGCCCAAGGACACCTTGTACGGCCAACTGTCCAGTGATACCCGAAAACGAAGAGGCCAGCGACTACGGTACAAGGATGTTCTGCACAGGAGCCTCAGGAAAGCCGACATTGCCCCATCAACATGGGAGGATCTGGCTCAAGATCGCTCACAGTGGAGGGACACCATCAGAAAAGGTGTGGACGCTGCTGAGAACAAGCTCAACGAGGCAACAGAGGAAAGACACAGGAAGCGCCACAACAGAGCTTCTGCCCCTGCTGCCCCTCCAGGCCTCACCTGCCAAGTATGTGGCAAGCAGTGTCTGTCAAGGATCGGCCTGTACAGACACTCCAGGATGCACATATCAAACCCCACTAACTGACTGAAAGGAACCATCATCATCCTATGGGATGGATAGCCAGAGACACCTGCTCATTGATACAAATGTCCAATCAGCCAACTCAGTAAAGGAGGTACCTAAGAAAGTGGCCACCGTGTTTACATCTGTAAGTTTACACCTATGCAGTAGAAAGCATATAAAGGAGAAATAACAGGAGTTCAAGGACAACATCACAAACAAGAGAAAATCTGCAGGTGCTGGAAATCCGAGCAACCCACACAAAATGCTGGAGGAACTCAGCAGGCCAGGCAGCATCTGTGGAAAAGAGTACAGTCGACGTTTTGGGCCGAGACCCTTCAGCAGGACTGGAGAGAGAAAAGGACCACATGTTCCTTTGAGGGTAAAAGCAAGGGGTAACAAGTGCAGGGAACATTGGACACTGCAGATATTGAAGGTTGGACAAAGGACGTCAGAGTCTTCCACACTTCAACACTCCTCCTCCCTGATTACTAGTTGATTATTTTCACCTATGTCTTGCTTTAGATATCAGTGCACCTGTGTCTTGTTTTGTTGGTCTATTGAAGTTCCCTCTGTTTTGTCTGTCTTCGCTCAGACTTAGGTTTGCCTATCTGTTTATAGTGATTCTCGACTGTTAGGCTGTGTTCTCTACTAACCAATCCTCAAGTAAAGACTCTTTGTTCAACTCCATCCTCATATCTGGTTCCCTAAGCACTTGGCTCCATCTGGTCCATGCCTTTCCTGGTAATTTAAAAAAAAAACACAATAAGATAAAGAACACAGTAATAAAAAACACACACACAATAAATACAAATATGTAAGATAGCTATATTCATAGATTATATTACATAAAGTGACACTAGGTACAGGAGTATGTATGTAAGATGACTGACAGGAAATGATAAAGTAGTGGTGATGTGGGTGTAGAGGTTTGGGTTAGTGGGTGGAGGTGTTGATCAATCTTACTGCTTGGGGAAGGTAACTGTTTTTGAATCTGTTGATCCTGGCGTGAATGCTACGTAGCCTCCTCTCTGAAGGGAGTGGAACAAAGAGTCCATGATCAGGGTGGGTGGGATCCTTCATGATGTCACTGGCCCTTTCCCGGCCCCTTTCTGTAAACATGTCCTTGATGGTGAGTAGGATGGTGCCAGTGATGCATTGGGTAGTTTTGACCACCACTTGTAGAGCCTTCCCGTCCGCCACAGTGCAATTCTGTAACCTGCAGTGATGCAGCATGTTAGGATGTTCTCTACTGTGCCTCTGTATAATCTCGCGAGTATAGATGACATTGAGAAAAAGATTATTTGTCTGGCACTAGGCTTTGAGCTCTTCCACCTCCGGTCCAAAATGCTGACTGTTCACTCTTTTCCATGGATGCTGCCTGGCGTGCTGAGTTCCTCCAACACTGTGTGTGTATTACTGTCTCATCATTGATGGTGATGGGCCCCATCACCGGCATGTCATCAGTGAACTCTGTGATGTGTTTGGCCATGCAGTCATGTGTGAGCAGATTATACAGCAGTGGGCTCAGCACCAAGCCCTGGGGGAGGGGGATGGGGGGGCACCCATATTGAGGGTGATGGAGGGAGGGGTGGTTGGTTGTGCACCCTGACTATCTGAGCTCTGTTGTTTTTTAAATCCAACACCCAGTTGCACAGTGGTGTATTTAGACTGAGGAGTAGGAGTTTGCTCACTAAGGCCTGTGGGACAACAGTGTTGAAGGCCGAACCGAAATCTAGAAACAGCATTCTGACATGTGTCCTTGTTTTCTAGCTGTGTCAGGGCCAGGTGCATAACAGATGCTATGACATCTGTCTCAGAACGGTTCAGTTGGTAAGCATGTTGGTGAGTGGCCTGTGTGGCCGGAACAGTGTTTTTGAAATGTGCCAATACCAGCTGTTCAAAGCACTTCATGACGATTGATGTCAGTAACTGGGCAGTAGTCATTTAGTTCTGAAGGTGTAGAATTCCTTGATACTGGGATGATGGTGACTGGTTTGTAGCAGGTGGAGACAGCTGCCTGGATGAGTGAAGGGTTGAAGATGTCCATGAAGACAGCAGTGAGCTGATGTGGACACTCCCTGAGTACATCGTCTGGAACACGGCAGGTTGACTGGGCAGAGTCGTTCTGACATCTGCTGCTGTTACAGTGTCTGCTCACCTGGAGGGCTGGCATTGTGTTGAATGCCCTGAAGCATGCATAAATGGTATTCAGAGCATCGGGGAGGGGTGTGCCACTGGTACTGTCAACACTGTTTTTCCTTGCATAGTCAGTAAAGGCCCTTGGGGAGGCAGTGTCTTAGAAGGCTTAAAGGTGGATAAATCCCCAGGTCCAGAAGAGATATATCCTAGGCTGCTACAAAAGTTATGGGAATAGATTGCTGGGGCTCTGGTTGAGATTTTTAAATTGTCATTGAACAAAACTGAGATACTAGATGAAGGGAGCGCAACAAACGTGATCTCCATTTTGAAGAAAAGCAGAAGGTAAAACCTGGTACCTATTAACCTGTGAGAATAACATTGGTGGGAAAGATACTGGAACAAAATTTGAGGCAGAGAATTAATGATCGGTTGGAAAGGCAGGGGCTTATCGGACAGCTAATGTGGCTTTGTCAAGGGCAGATCTGACCATTTTGATTCAATTCTTTTAAGTAGCAAAATAGGATGTGATTTACACAGAATTTATTAGGGCCTTTGACAAGATCCTGTGAGGCAGTCTGGTTCAAAACATGAGGGCCATGGTGTTTAAAGGTTGACAAACTGGTTTCAAAATTGCTTAGTGTAACATGCTTAAATGATTTGGGTTTAAATCTGGGAGGGATACTGCAGAAAAGGAAGAAGTCATGGAGGGATTGTCTACTGAGTCAGTGTGGGTGGAAATTAGAAACAGGAAGAGGGCAATAACTCTACTGGGTGTTTTTTATAGACCACTCAATAGTAACAGAGACATCAGGGAGCAGATAGGGAGGCAGATTCTGGAATGGTGCAATAATAATAAGGTTGTTGCGATGGGTGATTTTAACTTTCCTAATGTTGACTGGAATCTCCTTAGAGCAAGGGGTTGGGATGGGTGGAGTTTGTTAGGTGTGCTCAGGAAGGTTTCCGGACGCCATATGTAAATGAGCTAACTAGAGGAGAGGCTGTACTTGATTTGGTATTGGGAAATGAACCTGGTCAGGTGTCAGACCTCTTGGTGGGAGAGCATTTTGGAGGTAGTGATCACAACTCTGTCTCCTTTACCATAGAGCTGGAGAGGGATAAGAGCAGACAATTTGGGGAAACATTTAATAGGGATGGGGGAAATATGCTACTAAGCAGAAACTTGAGCATAAATTGGGAGCAGCTGCTCTCAGGGAAATGCACAGCAGAAATGTGGCAAATGTTCAGGGAATATTTGCATGGCATTCTGCATAGATGTGTTCCTTTGAGGCAGGGAAAGGATGGTAGGGTAAAAGAACCATGGTATGTACAAAGTATGTACAAATTCTAGTTAAGAAAAGAAAAGCTTACAAAAGGTTCAAGAAACTAGGTACTGTTAAAGCTCTAGAAAATTACAAGATTGTCAGGAAGGAGCTTAAAAATGAAATTAGGAGAGTTAGAAGGGGCCATGAGAAGGCCTTGGTGAGCTGGATTAAGGAAAACCACAAAGCATTCTACAAGTCTATGAAGAGGAGGATGAGCCGTGTGAGAATAGGACCCATCAGGTATGATAGCAGAAACATGTGCATGGAGTTGGAGGAGGTAGCAGAGGTACTTAATTCTTTCCTTCAGTATTCACTAGGGAAAAGGGTCTTGGCAATTGTGGGGATGATTTAGAGTGGACTAAAACACTTGAGCATATAGACATTAAGAAAGAGGATGTACTGGAGCTTTTGAAAAGCAGTAAGGTAGTTAAATCGCCATGATGAGGTATACCCCAGGCTACTATGGGAAGTGAGGGAAGTGATTGCTGAGCCTCTGGCGATGATCTTTGCATCATCAATGGGGATGGGAGAAATACCAGAGGATTGGAGGGTTGCAAATGTTGTTCCCTGGTTCAAGAAAGGGAGTAGAGATAACCCAGGAAATTATAGACCAGTAAGTCTTTCTTCATTGGTGGGTAAGTTGTTGGAGAAGATCCTGAGAGGCAGGAGTTATGAGCATTTGGAGAGACATAATCTGATTAGGGATAGTCAGCATGGCTTAGTCAAGAGCAGGTCGTGCCTTACAAGCCTGATTGAATTCTTTGAGGATGTAACAAAACACATTAATGAAGGTAGAGCAGTCGATGTAGTGCATATGGATTTCAGTAGGGCATTTGATAAGTTTTTCCATGCAAAGCTCATTCAGAAATTAAGGAAGCATGGGATCCAAGGAGAACTTGCCTCGTGGATCCGGAATTAGCTTACCTACAGAAGGCAAAGGGTGGTTGCAAATGGTTCATATTCTGCATGGAGGTCAGTGACCAGTCTTGTTCCGCAGGGATCTGTTCTGGGATTCCTCCTCTTTGTGATTTTTATAAATGACCTGGATGAGGAAGTAGAAGGGTGGGTCAGTAAGTTTGCTGATAACACAGAAGTTGGGGGTGTTGTGGATAGTATGGCGGGCTGTCAGAAGTTACAGCAGGACATTGATAGGATGCAGGACTGGGCTGAGAAGTGGCAGATGGAGTTCAACCCAGGTAAGTGTGAAGCGGTTCATTTCGGTAGGTCAAATCTGAAGACAGAATATAATCTTAATGGTAAGACTCTTGGCAGTGTGAAGGATCAGAGAGATCTTGGGGTCTGTGTCCATAGGACACTCAAAGCTACTGCACAGGTTAACAGTGTTGTTAAGAAGGCGTGTGGTGTGTTGGTTGAACCATGGAATTGAGTTCAAGAGTCGTGAGGTAATGTTACAGCTACTGTATACAAGACCTTAGTTAGACCCTACTTGGAATACGGTGTTCAGTTCTCACTACAGGAAGGATGTGGATACTATAGAGAGAGCACAGAGAAGATTTTACAAGGATGTTGCCTGCATTGGGGAGCATGCCTTATCAGAATAGGTTGAGTGAACTTGGCCTTTTCTCCTTGGAGCAACAGAGGATGAGAGGTGAACTGACAGAGGTGCATAAGATGATGAGAGGCATTGATCGTGTGGATAGCCAGAGGCTTTTTCCCAGGGCTGAAATGGCTAACACAAGGGGGCGTAGTTTTAAGGTGCTTGGAAGTAGGTACAGGGGGGATGTCAGAGATAAGCTTTTCACACAGAGAGTGGTGGGTGTGTGGAATGCACTGTAGACATCCCACCTCCCCCTGAAGTTCCGGGACTCTCCCGCATATTGATAGCAGCTCCCTGACGCCCAGAAATTATATACAATATCCCGGAAATTGATTTTTTTTTGAGAGGGAGAGGGAGAACGAGCATCCTGATTGGTCTCTCTTTGTGCTAAGTAGACCTATCAGTTTTCTCTGTGGGCGGGCTTTACAGTCGACCTCAAAAAATAATGACAGTGTTGCTCGCTACACTGTTTGCAACAGTGACTTTCCTATTGCCCATGGTGGGTTAAAATGTAAAAGACATGTTGAGGTGAGTTTAACAGGTGTCATTTGTTTATTAGCATAGCTAACGTTATTTAATCCAGCCGGCTAGCTGCTAAGGAGCTACTCTATTGATGTCCTATGTGATGAGGCCAAACTCCCTGTAGACTTGCTTAAAGTTGTAATAGAATAATAGTCATAGTCATACTTTATTGATCCCGAGGGAAATTGGTTTTCGTTACAGTTGCAGCATAAATAATAAATAGTAATAGAAATAGTAATAGTAATACTACTATTAGTAAATAGTAAATAGTAATAGTCATGGAAATAATAAATAGTAATAGAATAGTAATAGAAAAATAGTAATAAATAGTTAAATAGTAATATGTAAATTATGCCAGTAAATTATGAAATAAATCCAGGACCAGCCTATCGGCTCAGGGTGTCTGACCCTCCAAGGGAGGAGTTGTAAAGTTTGATGGCCACAGGCAGGAATGACTTCCTATGACGCTCTGCGCTGCATCTCGGAGGAATGAGTCTCTGGCATGATAATATAATATAAGTACATATTTTAATGTCACATTTTCTACATATACCCAACTTGGTTTACAGATTTGACAAAATGACTAAACAAAGTATTAAATATGCCCTTGGCGGTCGACCGGTGGGGGGGAGGGGGGGTGCTACCTCCCTGAAATGAGGTTTTGCAGGGTGGGATGTCAGCCACTGCTGGTGACAGTGGTGGAGGCAGGTACAATATAGTATTTTAAGAGACGCTTAAGTAGGTACATGGAGCTTAGTAAAATAGAGGGCTATGCAGTAGGGAAATTCTAGGCTGTTTCTAGAGTAGGTTACATGGTCAGCCCAACATCATAGGCCGAAGGGCCTGTAATGTGCTGTGGATTCCTACGTTCTATGTTCTGTAATATAGTTAGGAAGGCATATGGGATACTGGCCTTCATTAGTCAGGGCAATGAATACAGATGTAGAGAGGTTGTACTCCAACTTTATAATCAGACATCAAAGACACAAGACATGCAGATGCTGGAATCTGGTCAAACTAGATCTTCGCTACCCTTTAAAAATTATACCATCTAATTCTCTCCAGAAAGCAAAGTGCCACAGATGCTGTTAATTTTAATCAGAAATGGAATATGCCTGAAGAAATAAGCAAGTCAGATGACATCAGTAGAGCAAGGAGAGTTACAATTTGGTTTAATTACTTTCATCAAAAATGGAAAAAAGCTCAAAATAAAACAAGTCAGATGATGCAGAATGGAAAGGTTGACAACCAAAGGAAAGTTCTGTGGTAAGGTGGAGAGATTAAAGAGCAAATAGAGTGGTGATGATGACGTGGGAAACAAAGCATGAGAGGAAGTGTAAATGGGAATGGCAGAATCACAGTCTGAAATTGTTCATTGTATTATCATAATGTGCCTAGTTTAAAACAATGTTGTTTTCCTTGGGATTTCATTATGTTTCAGTGTGGGAGCTAAAGATACAGGAATTGGAATTGGAATGTGAGAATTCAAACAGGTGACCAGTCTGGACTACTGCCAGACAGAATGAAGATCGGTTTTTTGCCTACTCAGTGTGGGAGAATCAAATCAAGTCAAGCTTATTGTCATGTGCGTAAATATAGTGTGACGTGAGTACAGTGAGCAACTTGTTTGTAGCAGCATCACAGGCACATAGGTACAGACAAACATTAAGTATACTTAAATTATATAAGACTGAAGACAGAAAAATGTTTGTTCAAAAACAAGACGTTAATGCAAGATAGAGACACAATTAGAGGCATGTCCATGGTACCACAAGTAGTGTTTGGTCGTGTTCCAATACTGAGGTAGAATTAGGGTTGTGCAGGTCATTTCCAGAACCTGCTGGTTGTACCTGAAACAGCTGGTGTGAGTTGCCTGATGGTACCAATAATAAGATATACCAAGTTCGAAGAAATACATGTTAAATGTCATTTCATCTGTAAAGAATACTAAGCATTCAAGATTATAGAGTAGGAGGAAGTTAAAGTACAGGTGTTTCATCTTCTGGAATTGCACAGGAAGTTGCTGTGGGACATTGAAGGTAGTGCCTGAAGAGTAAATTGGACAATTATAGAGAGAAGATGAGAAGATCTGCAGATGCTGGAAATCCAAAGCAACACACACAAAATGCCGGAGGAACTCAGTAGGCGAGGCAGCATCTATGGATTACAGAGAGAAGTCTGTCAATGGAATTCTGAAAATGCAAGGGTGCTGGTATCAGTATACAGATATGAGAAAAGGCAAAGAATTTATCCATTCACAGTATATAGGTAGGTAAAGGCAGTGAGAATTCAATTTTGAGAGAGGAAGGAGAAGTAAAGGAAATGGAATAGTCATGCAGCTTATCAACTGCACTGCTGATGAATCCTTGTTTGAGAATGAAGCACTGATAGATAAGGTGGCATTGTCAGACCTGATGCGGCAGACACAAACCAGAAGGATGGAGTGCCGGCATCTCCCAGGATGTGGGTTGGAAAGAGGTGTAGTTAGCGTTGCAGTAGCAATCAATGAAGGATCATCGATGTGGTCACTGAATCCTCACCAGAAAAGGGGGCCGGAGAAACTGGGCAAGGGAGGGGAACAATCAGGCAGATCTTGTGAAGTAAATTGACAACAAAATTGATGCACTTTTCCAATTTGGTGCAAGTAGTAATACTAAAAGAATTAATAATAAACTGATAAAAAACTATTGAGTGTTCTATGTTGAATGGAACAAAGGATATTTCACATACAACACAAAGGCAATATAAATGCACCTAAAGACTGATCCCTAGTGTCAAAGAATTAAGCTATAAGACCATAAGAGATATGAGCAGAAATAAGCCATTCAGCCCATCGAGTCTGCTCCGCCATTTCATCATGGCTGATCCATTCCCCTCTCAACACCATTCTCCTGCCTTCTCCCCATAACCTTTCATGCCCTGACGAATCAACAACCTATCAACTACCACCTCAAATATACCCAATGACCAGGCCTCCACAGCTGCCTGTGGCAACGAAATCCACTGATTCACCACCCTCTGGCTAAAGAAATTGCTCATACTCTCCATTTCAAACGGATATCCCTATATTCTGAGGCTGTATATTCAGAGACCATTATAGGAAACATCTTCTCCATATCCATTCTATCTTGGACCTTTCAACATTGGCTAAAGTTTCAATGAGATTTTCCCCCTCATTCTTCTAAACTCCAGTGAGTACAGGCCCAGAGCCATCAAATGCTCCTCATACAATTTTTCAGAATCATTCTCATGAACCTCCTCTGAACCCGCTCCAATGTCAGCACATTCTTTCTTTGATAAGGTGCCCAAAACTGTTCACAATACTCCAAGTAAGGCCTCACCAGTTCCTTATAAAGCCTGAGCATTACATCCTTGCTTTTATATTCTAATCCTCTTGAAATGAATGCTGACATTGTATTTGCCTTCCTCACTACTGACTCAACCTGCAACACACACAAAATGCTGGAGGAACTCAACAGGCCAGGCAGCATCTATGGAAAAAAGTTCAGTCGACATTTCGGCCTGAAAAAAAACATTTGTTATGCTCTTTTATATCATTGGCTAGGTTAACTTCATACTTCATCTTTTCCTCCTTGTGGCTTTTTTGATGTCTTTTGTTGGTTTTTAAAAGTTTTCCAATCCTCTAACTTCCCACTAATCTTTGCCCTGTTATATGCCTTCTTTTGCTTTTATGTTGTTTTTGACTTCCCTTATCAGCCACAGTCACCTCATCCTGCTTCCAGAATACTTCTTTGGGATGTACCTGTCCAGTTCCTTAAGACGGTCCCTGAGGAGCTGCAGCTCGGTGTACCTGGAGCAGAGATGGTTATCAGAGAACATGTTCTCTGAGGAGCTGCAACTCGGTGTACCTGGAGCAGACGTGGTTACCTGGGAGACGTGGTTATCAGAGAACACGTTCTCTGAGGATCTGCAGCTCGGTGTATCTGGAGCAGACGTGGTTACCTGGGAGACGTGGTTATCAGAGAACATGTTCTCTGAGGAGCTGCAGCTCGGTGTACCTGGAGCAGACGTGGTTATCAGAGAACATGTTCTCTGAGGAGCTGCAGCTCGGTGTACCTGGAGCAGACGTGGTTATCAGAGAACATGTTCTCTGAGGAGCTGCAGCTCGGTGTACCTGGAGCAAACGTGGTTATCTGGAAGGCTGAAAGTCTCCCAGAATAACACAGCCCCTGAAGCTATTCTCACTGCACTAACTGACAAATGATGCAGGAGAAGAAATTTACCAAAAACTTGCCTCACTGAAGCCTCCCCACTTTAATAATAGTCTACTCACACAACGGCGGCTCCACTTGTCCCTACCTTGTTCTATTTGCCCTTGCTGATGAGTTGCAATTCGATTGGGCTGCCGGGAAGAAGCAACTTGTGAAGAAAAGTTAGAAAGATAAAGACTTTTTATTGTTGTAAGGAAGGAAATACAAGACATTAAGAAGAACTCTTCACAGTGAATGAGCTTAGTGAAGTAATTGACTCACATGACACGGGAAAAACTCCAGGAGATGATCTCATTCTGCCTGATCACATCAAATATAGGAGGCTAAAAGCTCTTACAATATCTGTGTCAACTTTTTGGTCTCTGTTAGAAAGAGAACATTGTGTCCCAGCATATGCAGGATGTAAAGATTGTCTCTTTAATAAATAAGGGCAGCTGTAGTGACTGTAAATTATTTCAAGGCATTTCCCTTCTCCTCCTCCTCTTTGCCCTCGATCCCCTCAGTAACTTTCAATTCTCTGGCCCTGACCATTTCATCTTCATCATGGATGTTCAGTCCCTGTCCACTTCTATTCTCCATCGGGAAGGCCTCAAAGCTCTCCGCTTCTTTCTTGCCATCCAGCATAACTGGTCCTCACCCGGAACAATTTTCCCTTCGGGTCCTCCCACTTTCTCCAAACTTGAGGGGTAGCCATGGGAACTGCTTCTTCGTCAGCTATGTAGAACAGTCTATGTTCAAAGCCTTCCTCAGTTATGCTCCCCAACTCTCCTTCCGCTATATTGACGACTGCATTGGCACTGCTTCATGCACCTATGCTGAGCTCATCAATCTTATCAACTTTGCCTCTAACTTCCACCTTGCCCTTAAATTCACACAGTTCCCTTTTCTTAATTTCTTCGCCTGGCTACATCTGTTCCCAGGATGCGGCATTCCTTTCCAGGACATCAGAGATGTCCCCCTTCTTTAAATAGCAGGGTTTCCTTCCCTCCAGCATCGATAGTGCCCTCACCTGCATCTCCTCCATTTCCCATACATCCATGCTCACCCTATCCTCCCACCACCTTAACAGCAGTAGAGTTCTCATCCTTACCCACCAGCCCATCAGCCTCCACATCCAACACCTCATTCTCAGCAACTTCTGCCAGCTTCAGAGGGATCCTACCACCAAACTTGAATTCACCTCGCCCCTCCCCATGCTTTCTGCATTGGGATTGATCCCTCTGCGATCCCTCCCCACTAATCTCCCTCCTGGCGTTTCTTCCTGCAAGCAGCCCATGTGCTACACCTGCCCATGCACCTCCTCTCTCAGCTCCATTCAGCACCCCAAATAGTCCTTCTAGTTGAGGCAACACGTCACCTGTGAATCTCCCGGGGTCCCGATGTGGCCTCCTCTACACTGATGAGACCTGTCGTAAATTGGGGGACCTCTTCATCATGCACCTCAGCACTATCCACCACAAGCAGAGCTTCCTGGTGGCCAAACATTCCCGTTCCGATGTGTCCATCCATGGTCTTCTCTTGTGCCAAGGTGAGGCCACCCTTGTATTCCATCTGGGTACCCTCCAACCTGATGGCATGAATATTCTTCCTCCTGGTGAACATATTTCCCTCCCCCTTCCTCTATACCCCACTCTGACCTTTCACTTCATCTCACCTGCCTATTACTTCCCCCTGGGGCGCCTCCTCCTTCTCTCAGCAAACGTCACAGCCCAAGACCCTGCCATTCCACCATCGATTAATTCTGTGTTCTTGGAGGGAGTAAATAGTTCCATACATCGGGGCTCCAGAATCACCAGCAACCTGCTACTTCATGCTGAAATCAACAAGTGCTTTGCAAAAGCTGGAGTTATTACGCCCAAGCTAAATAAGCAAGTGTGGACCAACAGGTTTAATGAAGAACACCAGACTGTCAGTCGACTAAACCTATATCTTATTTACACTGCTCAATACCATTGAAATTTAGACCATAGAAACCATGAGAAAAGACAACCCCGCTGTCTCAGAAGCATCCCAGACATCCCCTGGTATGGTGTGATCAACCCAGATATCCTTGAATATTCTGAGTCTAGCAGCATACGTTCATTACTAACCCAGTTATGTCTGAAGTGGATTGATCAGGTTATCAGATAGAAGGAGGCTGCATCCCCAAGAATATATTGAACTGACCACTGGATCATGGACTGTTGGACACTCACACCTTCACCATAAGGATACTGTATCTGGAAGTGAGCTACAAAGTGGCAATCACCAACACGGGTAATCGGGAACCAGTCAATGGTAGTTGGGAACCTTGAAGGGTAGGTGTACCAATGAGCCAATGGTGATCTCAGCTGCTTGAGGAAACTACAAGAAAATTAAGACCAGCAAATTGTGTGATTTTTCAACCTGCCTTCATCTGCAGCAAATGTGTCAGAGTTCTGAACCTGAGTGCAGTGCCTCACCATGACAATGTTCAACATAGAATTCACCAATAAACTTGACAGTTCAAACCCACTGAATTCAACATACTTTTGTCCTACAAGATGGACAGTACCCCCAAATAGAACAAAAATGTTGATCCTGTGTACCATTTCAAGTTAAGTCACAACATGGTAATATAGAAGTTCAAAATTAGTAATAGGATGGATATTTTAATATTAAGGGCAAATACATAAAAAAGGTGGTCTTCTAAATAGACCTGTGGGTAGAGTCCCCATAATGCTTTTAAATTGCTGAAATGTAAAAACTACAAGTTTTGAAGAGGTATACATGAGTAGACCAAACGAGCATTCCATCTGAACTTAATTTTATAAGATTGTCTGCTTTAATCCATCATTGTTCAAGTTCAAATTCATTACAATGGGCACACAGGGCCAGGGTATACATAAAGCTCCACAAACAAAAAAAGCTTCTTTTTTGCCGCAGCAGCACGATACATTAAAATATAACAAACATACATTACATAAACAAGTTAACATTCATTAAACTTGGTGACATGTTTTATATTTTGCCACGCAATTAATAATTCGAATTATAAAATGTGCCCTGTCTATTGAAAGTAGACGAATGCACTGGTTTTAACAGTGTCACTATATTGGTAATATCATCCACAGAACTCGATTTATTTCACAGCATTAAAAGTGAGACTCTGGTACTACTAACTGCAAGTAAAATGATACGGGGTAGCTATATAAAAGACTCAATCTGTCGAAGCTATTTAACTATACAGTCCACTTTGCTAATTACTCAGTAAAATTACAGAGTCATCATTTGGGGTAATTCCGTCTGAGGTATCCTTGTATTTGCCTGGCTAAGAGGATAATGCTTACAACTCAGCGCCAGTAATCCCGCCGGATACGACTGCGGCGAAACCATACCACGGAGTGGAAATCACATTCCCTGCTCTCGCCCCCACCGCCCCTTCCCGGTGACAAATACGGCGATTCAGCGACCGGCTACGACGAGGCGCTGCGGGGTCCTGTGTGCTGCTGTCGCGCTGACGTTTGGTCGGGGCACTGTCCCCGGGTCGGCGCCGCGGTCGAGCCGCTGTTGCGAAGCGGGGTTGCCGGGGACCGAGTGGCCTGGGGTGCCCGGTTGCAGTCTGATCGGAAGGAGCGCGATTGCCATGGATTCCGTCGGTAAGTGCCGGTACATTTCTCTTCGGAACGTCGAGACGCCGCGCACATTTTCGCCGCTCACTCGAGGCGCGATTGTTTTGGCCTAAAGCGCCTACACATGATTTGCAACATCATCGTTTATTTACTTTCTGTCATTGTTGATTTTTATTTAAGTATGAACATTTCTGCCCTCCGGCTTCTTGTTTTACAGCTGTCTACCAATTTTTTTCTTGTTGCAGTGTTTTAAATACAGTGTGCTGTGTCATGTGCGGATAAAATTGCAGTGTTATGGTGATGAAATGCGAAGTCAGTTCCGATGACTGGAATACGAACTATCTTTACTTTTCTTCTCGGCCTTTAGCTTGTATTAACTCGCTGGAACGTTATTCTGATTTGCTCATTTCAAGGAAGGACACTTTGCAGTTTGAAGGAAACAGTAAAACTGCTGACTGGACATTTTTCAATTGTGTGCTACGAGAAACTTTTTATGACTTTTGTTTAACTTGTGGTTGGTGTTTTGGACAAAAGTGTCAGTTCGGGTCATCTAGAATAAATATTACCAATCAAGTTTTCTTTTATTAATTAGGATTTCAGTTTTTGCCAGTTATATCCTTTGGTTTTAATTCACATCTATTATAAATGTGATTCGTTCTGAGTAGCTAATAATTTAATGATGAGATTTGAATTTTCGTTCTCTGAAAACGAGCATTTTTTCCTGAAAATGTTTCTAAATATTTTCCGTGATATTTGTGTGGCCTGTGATAAACTGTAAATCCTTTGGTAGCTATAAAGGGAAGCTTAAATTGTATTCTTTCATTATATCTTGATGAAAATTTACAGTTCTGTAATCCTCAATATTTCAACTGAACTTTCGTAAAGGAGGTTGGATGAAGTATTGGTCAGTCATTTAGTGAGGAGCAGGGGAAATTACCTTTAGGTTGGCATAAGTTCTCCATGTGCTCTTTGCAGTACTGATGGGACTTTTTTTTTTAATTGTCTCTGTATCACCCTTCTTTTCTCATTCCCTTCAGCAGCCACCTCTTTGAGAGTAATCAATAGACCTCGGACCTAACAGTGTGGTTATGGAGAAAGAAATCAGTGTAGTGCCACATTACGTTACTTCTTGGAGTCTTCTTCACAGGTATTGTCATTATTCACCAATTCATAATTGATACGTTCTATGAATTTTCAGCTCAGTAGATTTAAGTCTTTTCCTGAGGGGTAGTGTTCTGTGGATAACTACACACCTATATGCTCTCTATTAAGGTTATACACTTCCAAGAATATTCTGACATTCCTGTCCGATGCAATACAATGACACTGTCCAAAATTAACACTAATGACGTGAAACATCACATGGAGATTCACAGACATGTCATCAAACTAAACTTGATTTAGGGTCACATAAGGAAAATGTTTTGAAAGCAGAAGTAGTTTCTGGATAAAAGAGAGGGAGAGGGTGAAAGATGGAAGAGGAATGTAAAATTAAGGTTACAGTAGTTCAGCTGTTATTACATGACAAAGGAGGCTCAAGGGGCAAATTGGCCTAACCCTCTTCCTAATTTATCAGAATCAGGTTTGTTATCACTGGCATGTGATGTGAAATCTGTTAACTTAGCAGTAGCATTTCAATGCTATACATGATATAGAAGAGAAAAAAATAATTAATTAAAAATAAAAATAATAAATAAGTAAATCAATTACCGTATGCATATATTGAATAGATTTTAAAAAGTGCAAAAATCAGAAATATTGTTTATGAAAAAAAAAGGTGAGGTAGTGTCCAAGGGTTCAATGTCCATTTAGGAATCGGATGGCAGAGGGGAAGAAGCTGTTCCTGAATCACGGAGTGTGTGCCTTCAGGCTTCTGTATATCCTATCTGATGGTAACAGTGAGAAAAGGGCATGCCCTGAGTGCTGGAGGTCCTTAATAATGGAAGCTGCCTTTCTGAGACACCGCTCCCTGAAGATGTCCTGGGTACTTTGTAGGCTAGTACCCAAGATGGAGCAAACTAGATTTATAACCCTCTGCAGCTTCTTTCAGTCCTGTGCAGTAGCCCCCCGCCCCCCATACCAGACAATGATGCAGCCTCTCAGAATGCTCTCCACAGTACATCTGTAGAAGTTTTTGAGTGTATTTGTTGACATGCCAAATCTCTTCAAATTCCTAATGAAGTATAGCCACTGTCTTGCCTTCTTTGTAACTACATCAATATGTTGGGACCAGGTTAGATCCCCAGAGAGCTAGAAACTGCTCACTGTTTCCACTTCTGATCCCTCCATGAGCATTGATATGTGTTCCTTCGTCTTACCCTTCCTGAAGTCCACAATCAGCTCTTTCATCTTACTGATGTTGAGTGCCAGGTTGTTGCTGTGGCACCACTCCACTAGTTGACATATCTCACTCCTGTACGCCCTCTCGTCACCACCTGAGATTCTACCAACAATGGTTGTATCATCAGCAAATTTATAGATAGTATTTGAGCTATGCCTAGCCACACAGTCATGTGTATGTAGAGCAGTGGCCTAAGCACACACCCCTGAGGTGTGCCAGTGTTGATAGTCAGTGAAGATGATATGTTATCACCAATCCTGAACTGAACTGAAGGAAATTTATATTAGTCAGGAAATGGTATTGGATAGACTGCTGGGTCTGAAGGCTGATAAGTCCCCGGGACCTGATGGTCTGCATCCCAGGGTACTTAAGGAGGTAGCTTTAGAAATCGTGGGCGCATTGGTAATCATTTTCCAATGATCTATAGATTCAGGATCAGTTCCTGTGGATTGGAGGGTGGCTAATGTTGTCCCTCTCTTCAAGAGGGGAGGAAGAGAGAAAACAGGGAATTATAGACCGGTTAGCCTGACATCGGTGGTGGGAAAGATGCTGGAATCAATTATAAAAGGTGAAATTACGACACATCTGGATAGCAGTAACAGGATCGGTCCGAGTCAGCATGGATTTACGAAGGGGAAATCGTGCTTGACTGATCTTCTGGAATTTTTTGAGGATGTAACTATGAAAATGGACAAGGGAGAGCCAGTGGATGTAGTGTACCTGGACTTTCAGAAAGCCTTTGATAAAGTCCCACATAGGAGATTAGTGGGCAAAATTAGGGCACATGGTATTGGGGACAGAGTACTGACATGGATTGAAAATTGGCTGGCTGTCAGAAAACAAAGTAGCGATTAATGGGTCCCTTTCGGAATGGCAGGCAGTGACCAGTGGGATACCGCAGGGTTCAGTGCTGGGACTGCAGCTGTCTACAATATATATTAATGATTTAGATGAGGGAATTAAAAGTAACATCAGCAAATTTGCTGATGACACAAAGCTGGGTGGTAGTGTGAAATATGAGGAGGATGTTATGAGAATGCAGGGTGACTTGGACAGGCTGGGTGAGTGGGCAGATGCAGCTTAATGTGGATAAATGTGAGGTTATCCACTTTGGTGGTAAGAACAGGAAGGCAGATTATTATCTAAATGGAGTCAAGTTAGGAAAAGGGGAAGTACAACGAGATCTAGGTGTTCTTGTGTATCAGTCACTGAAAGCAAGCATGCAAGTACAGCAGGCAGTGAAGAAAGCTAATGGCATGCTGGCCTTCATAACAAGGGGAATTGAGTATAAGAGCAAAGAGGTCCTTCTGCAGCTGTACAGGGCCCTGGTGAGACCACACCTGGAGTACTGTGTGCAGTTTTGGTCTCCAAATTTGAGGAAGGACATTCTTGCTATTGAGGGAGTGCAGCGTAGGTTCACAAGGTTAATTCCCGGGATGGCGGGACTGTCATACGTCGAAAGATTGGAGCGACTAGGCTTGTATACTCTGGAATTCAGAAGGCTGAGAGGGGATCTTATTGAAACTTATAAGATTATTAAGGGATTGGACACGCTGGAGGCAGGAAGCATGTTCCCGCTGATGGGTGAGTCCAGAACCAGAGGCCACAGCTTAAGAATAAGGGGTAGGCCATTTAGAACGGAGTTGAGGGAAAACTTTTTCACCCAGAGAGTGGTGGATATGTGGAATGCTCTGCCCCAGGAGGCTGTGGAGGCCAAGTCTCTGGATGCTTTCAAGAAAGAGATGGATAGAGCTCTTAAAGATAGCGGAATTAAAGGTTATGGGGACAAGGCAGGAACTGGATACAGATTGTGGATGATCAGCCATGATCACAGTGAATGGCGGTGCTGCCTCGAAGGGCCGAATGGCCTACTCCACCTATTATCTATTGTCTATAATCTGCACAGACTGTGGTCTTCTGGTTAGGAAGTCAAGGATCCAATCGCAGAGGGAGGTACAGAGGCCCAGGTCCTGCAACTTCTCATCAGGATTGTGGGAATTATAGTATTAAATGCTGAGCTATAGTCGATGAACAGCATACTGACATAGGTGTTTGTGTTGCCCAAGTGGTCTAAAGCCATGTGAAGAGCCACTGAGATTGTAGAAACATAGAAAAAAACATAGAAACATAGAAAATAGGTGCAGGAGTAGGCTATTCGGCCCTTCGAGCCTGCACCGCCATTCAGTATGATCATGGCTGATCATCCAACTCAGAACCCTGTACCAGCCTTCCCTCCATACCCCTTGATCCCTTTAGCCACAAGGGCCATATCTAACTCCCTCTTAAATATAGCCAATGAACTGGCCTCAACTGTTTCCTGTGGCAGAGAATTCCACAGATTCACCACTCTCTGTGTGAAGAAGTTTTTCCTAATCTCGGTCCTAAAAGGCTTCCCCTTTATCCTCAAACTGTGACCCCTCGTTCTGGACTTCCCCAACATCGGGAACAATCTTCCTGCATCTAGCCTGTCCAATCCCTTTAGGATTTTATATGTTTCAATAAGATTCCCCCTCAATCTTCTAAATTCCAACGAGTATAAGCCTAGTTGATCCAGTCTTTCGTCATATGAAAGTCCTGCCATCCCAGGAATCAATCTGGTGAACCTTCTTTGTACTCCCTCTTTGGCAAGGATGTCTTTCCTCAGATTAGGGGACCAAAACTGCACACAATACTCCAGGTGTGGTCTCACCAAGGCCTTGTACAACTGCAGTAGTACCTCCCTGCTCCTGTACTCAAATCCTCTTGCTATGAATGCCAGCCTACCATTCGCCTTTTTCACCACCTGCTGTACCTGCGTGCCCACTTTCAATGACTGGTGTATAATGACACCCAGGTCTCATTGCACCTCCCCTTTTCCTAATCGGCCACCATTCTGTTTTCTTGTTTTTTGCCACCAAAGTGGATAACCTGACATTTATCCACAATAAATTGCATCTGCCATGAATTCGCCCACTCACCTAACCTATCCAAGTCACCCTGCATCCTCTTAGCATCCTCCTCACAGCTAACACTGCCACCCAGCTTCGTGTCATCTGCAAACTTGGAGATGCTGCAATTAATTCCCTCATCCAAGTCATTAATATATATTGTAAACAACTGTGGTCCCAGCACTGAGCCTTGCGGTACCCCACTAGTCACTGCCCGCCATTCTGAAAAGGTCCCGTTTATTCCCACTCTTTACTTCCTGTCTGCCAACCAATTCTCTATCCACATCAATACCTTACCCCCAACACCGTGTGCTTGTAAGTTTGCACACTAATCTCCTGTGTGGGACCTTGTCAAAAGCCTTTTGAAAATCCAAATATACCACATCCACTGGTTCTCCCCTATCCACCCTACTAGTTACATCCTCAAAAAATTCTATGAGATTCATCAGACATGATTTTCCTTTCACAAATCCATGCTGATTTTGTCCGATGATTTCACCGCTTTCCAAATGTGCTGTTATCACATCTTTGATAACTGACTCTAGCACTTTCCCCACCACCGATGTCTTTCGTTGACCTATTGTGATGGTAGGCATATTGCAATGGGTCCAGGTCCTTGCTGAGGCAGGAGTTCAGTCTAGTCATAACCAACCTCTCAAAGCATTTCATCACTGTTGATGTGAGTGCTCCTGGGTGATAGTCATTAAGGCAGCTCACATTATTCTTCTTAGGCACTGGTATAATTGTTGCCTTTTTGAAGCAAGTGGGAACTTCCGCCCGTAGCAGTGAGAGGTTGATACTGTCCTTGAATACTCCTGCTAGTTGGTTGGCACAGGTTTTCAGAGTCTAACCAGGTACTCCATCGGGACCTTCTGCCTTAGAGGGTTCACTCTCTTAAAAGACAGCCTAACTTTGGCCTCTGAGACAGAGATCACAGGGTCATCAGGTGCAGCAGGGATCTTCATAGCTGTAGTTGTGTTCTCCCTCTCAAAGCGGGCATAAAAGGCATTGAGTTCATCTGGTAGTGAAGCATCGCTGCCATTCAGGCTAATGGGTTTCACTTTATATGAAGTAACGTCTTGCAAACCGTACCAGAGTTGCCGTGTATCCGATGTCGCCTCCAACCTCGTTCAAAGTTGTCTCTTCGCCCTTGAAATAGCCCCCCGCAAATCAGGCCTGGGTTGCCAGACTTGAATGCCACAGATCTAGCCTTCAGTAGATGACGTACCATCCACGGCTTTGGTTTGGGAATGTACAGTAAGTCTTTGTAGGCACACACTTATCCACACAGGTTTTATTGAAGTCGGTAACAACTGCAGCATACTCATTTAGATTCGAAGATGAACCCTGAATACAGCCCAGTCCACCGATTCAAAGCCGTCTTGTAGGCGCTCCTTTGCTTCCCTCGTCCATACCTTCATGTTTCTTGCTACCAGTGCTACAGTCTTCAGTCTCAGCCTATACTCAGGGAGTAGAAGTACAGCTAGTTGATAAGACTTCTGGAAGTGAGGGCGTGGAATAGCACGGTAGGCATTCTTGATGGTGGTGTAGCAATGGTCCAGTGTGTTGTTTCCTCTGGTGTTGCAAGTGATCTGTTGATGGTAGTTGCTTAGTGATTTTTTTCAGGCTGGCCTGGTTAAAATCTCCCAAAGTAATGGTGAAGGCATTAGGGTGTGCTGTTTCGTGCATGTTGATCCCATTGCTCAGATCATCTAAAGCCTGCTTGACATTGGCCTGAGGTGAAATGTATACTACCACCAAAATGACCCCGGAGAATTCCCATGATAGGTAAAAAGAACGGCACTTAACTGCTTGATATTCCAGGTCTGGTGAGCAGAATTGGGACAGCACTGATATATTTGTGCACCAAGAGGAGTTGATCATGAAGCATACTCCTCCACCTCTGCTTTTGAAAGACTCAATGGATCTATCTTGACGGTGTATAGTAAACCCATTGATCTGAATTGCTGCAGCTGGTACGGAAGGGGTTAACCAGGATTCAGTGGGGCGAAAAAGGTCGCACTTAAAGTACCTCTGATTCAGCACTCTAGCCCTGAGATCATCGATTTTATTCACCAGAGACTGCACATTTGCCAGCAGGATAGTCAGTATGGGGAGTTTAAAACCCTGTTTCCTTAAACACACTTGTAACCCCGCTCTGCACCTGCGCTTCCTCCAAGGTATCCTACGTGGGCGCTTCTGACCACAGTCAGTGGTGTTTCCGTCAGTTTTTAGCAGCGATAGTTCATTTAAACGCATTAAGACATCTTTGTTGCCTGTACTGACCTTGGAAACAGTTGTGCTTTTTAGCTGTATCAGGCTAAAATATTTAATCATATCCATAGAGAATAGTGCTGCTACTCAAGTCGCGCCTAGGCACCCTGGAAGTTATGCTTGTTATGAGAATATCAGAGCAGAAATATTAGATTGGTTGAAAATGTAGGTTTTAGGGAACTTGAATTTTAAGGTGGGAAATTGGGAACTGCAGAGCTTGGGCCAGTGATGACAGAAAGTTAGTCAAAAGATTGTGTATTAGGCCAAAAATTGGAAGATTGTGGAGATCTTCAAGGTTTGTAGTGCTAAAAGAAATTAAAATGACAAATGAAATTCAATGACAAAAAAATTCGATAATCTTGGGGCCTGCATTTAGAAAACCTTGTTTGGATTCCTTGGGGGTGGCTGAAATAAATCAGTACATATTTTAAAACATCTTTTGTAATGTTTTCTCACTTAATGATATAACTTGGTATTTTCTTTGGGTTTCTTAAGCTTAACCTAAATCAGTTTATTCAAGGAACTTATGATGCTACATACATTTCATAGAGTAATGGATGAGGATGCTTCCCTTTTTGCAGTTTAATTGTAATTGCCTATTTCACAAGATCTTGTAACTTTTCAGAAAGTCAGCTTAACAGGCAGTTGGATGGGATTTGAAGAGTGGAATTAACTATCTACTTCAAATTTTTTTATATTAAACCTTTTATCTTGTTTCCCTCTTCTAGGTTCTAATTACCTCCATTGTAACATTGAGGTATAGTAATTCATGATGGATAAGATATTGGAAGCACTCATTACCTCTTCACACCCTCTATCTGTGAAGAGGGGGATTGTGAAGAAAGTGGTCGATGCAGCTGAAAACTCAGTTGACCGGGAGCAATGCAAGGCAATGTTTCATCTAACCACACGATTAATTTTAATTGGGGAGGACAACTTCCAGAAACAAGTGGGTCATCAGGTACTTGATGCCTATGCCAGATACCATCGTTGTGAATTTGAAGAATTCTTTAACAAGGGCTTTATCCTAAACCTTCTGCAACAAGGTTATGGATCATTAGATAAGAAAGATATTGGCATCATTGACTATATCCACATGGGATTAAAACTTATAATGAGTTGTCCTTCTGTGCTTGAAATCTTTAGCTTCATGCACAATGAAGTTTTGCGATTAGTCTGTGAGAGGCCAGAGCCTTTGCTGTGTGCTAAGTTGAGTGAGTTGTTGTCTGACTTTGTGCACTGCATGCCAAAGGGTAAATCGGCGGTACTGTTTTGCCAACAATTAGTAAGGACAATTAGTCAGTTCCAGTGCAATGCTACACAAGAAGAAGAGCTTCGTGGATTTATTTCTCAGGTGAACAAAATAAGCAATTTGCTGCAAAGCATTTGGAAAGCTGAGCCGGGTGCACTCCTGCCTTCTCTACAAGAGGTGTTCGTAATAATCTCTGCTACAGGTAATGAATGCATCAAAGGATGACTTTTATTGGTTTTGTAAATTTAATTGGGCATTCTCTTTTAAGGTTTTTGAATGGAGAGTCTCCAATACCCTTATTCTCATTCCTCTTCAAAGATATTCTTTCATTGACTATTGTGATTTGCGACAAGGAAAACAAATGGCTAACTTTATCTATTGATCCCTGTGTGTGTTTTATGTTTGAAGTGAGAGGCAGAATTTTGACTCTAAAACTCCCTCGCATTGTACAGAGCCCTGGTGGACCTAGATAAATGAAATCATGCAATTGTAAATTGACAAGGAAACATGTTGTGTCTCCTTTGTGTGTAAGGGGGTGGTATTTTCCATAACTGATATATAGAAAGATAAATTGTTAAATTATTCAGTCCCACTTCCATTCTTTTCTTGTACATAGTATCAATTATTGAATGCTTACTCTTTGTTTTTGTGAATTGTGTTCATATTGATGTACATTGAATTATTTTTCTTGTATATTGGCAATCATTATTCAACCGTATCAATTATTGAATGCTAAGTGGTTGCTGTTGTGGATTGGGTTTGTGTTGCTGTTTATTGAATCAAAACGAGGGGGAAAAAAGCTCTTATCTGCTTGCTTTACAGATTCCATATTTGAACCATCTATTGCTCTGGCAAGTCTTGTTCAGCACATCCCATTACAAATGATAACAGTTCTCATCAGGAGCCTAATCACAGATCAAAATGTTAAAGATGTCAGCATGACTTGTGCTCTGTGCAGGTAAAGAAATAGCTCACCTTTCTGTCAAGTCCTCTAATCACTCCAAAGTAATTTTCATTTTTGAATTGTGTTCATTGCTATTATGTAGATAGATGTGGCTCTCCTTCAGCAAATACTGTTCAAAGGTCTTAAACTCAACATGATAATTAAAGCTTGAGGGCTGCAGAGTTGAAGAAGAAAATTGAAAGAACGATCTGTAAATGCAAGTGAATTGAAGGAGGCAGAGAGTGGGCGAACAAAGCCCCATCTAAGATCCATAACTAAAATTAGAATCCAGTAATTTAGGATTGTAAGTGGAAAACACATTTTCAGTTTGGTGGAATTGTAAAATGGTCTCCTCTTTGTAACTGAATGCTGGGTAATTTAAATGCTTATAATTGTGATGGATGAGGCATCCACAGTAGCGGAAGGCAGGCAGAGCACCACCAAACACAGTGAGTTCTTCTTCCTTGTGTTGGGGTTTTTCTTATTTTTTTAAACCAAATGAGAGAGATAAAGTTGGCCATTGTTGGAGTGGGAGCTAGAGTCAGAATGGGAACTTACAGACTTCGATGAGAAGAGGCTGAGGCCAAAGAAACGGGTAAGAAGGGTAGGTTTTTCCATTCATTATTGCTGATTTGGTCTTGGTTGCCCGTAGTACAGTGCAGGCAGATATGGCAGTGGAATGCTCCTCCTTTAGGATGTGGGAATTCATGGAACTTGATGGTCTCCCTGATGACTACACCTGCGGGAAGTGCAGCCAAATCCAGCTCCTGAAGGACCACATTATGGAGCTGGAGCTGGAGCTGGGCTGGATGAACTAAGGATCATCCGGGAGGCAGAGCAATTGATGGATAAGACTTTTGAGCAAGTGGTTACACCCAGAGTGCAGAATTCAGGAAGTAGTTGGGTGAACACCGAGGGAGGTAAAAGCAGAAAGAAGTCAATGCAGGGTCTCCCTGTGGCCATTCCCCTCAACAACAGATAGAGCTCTTTGGATATTGGTGAGAGGGGTGGCCTATCTGGGCAAGGCAGCAACAGCCAGACTCCTCGCACTGCTGTCAGCTCTCAGCCTCAGAAGAGTAGGGTGAAGTCAGGTGGAGCAATAGTCATAGGGGACTCAATAATTAGGAGGACAGACGGGAGATTCTGTGGCAGCAAAAGAGACGCCAGGATAGTGTGTTCCTTCCTGGGTGCTAGGGTCCAGGATGTCTTTGAGCAGTTGCAGAATATCTTTGAAGGGGAGAGTGAGCAGCGTACGGTTATGGTACATGTTGGTACCAATGACAGAGGCAGGAGACGGGGTAGAGGTCCTGCACGGTAAGTTTAGGGAGTTAGGAAGAAGGCTGAGGAGCAGGACCTCCAAGGTGGTAATCTCCAGATTACTCCCAGTACCACGACCTAGTGAAGGTCAGAACAGGAGGATAGCACAGACGAATGAGTGGCTGAGGAGATGGTGCAATAGGGACCGGGTTTCAAGTTCTTGGAAATTTGGAACCTTTTCTGGGGAAGGGGTGACCTGTACAAGTGGGACAGGTTGCACCTGAACTGGAGGGGAACCAATATCCTGGGAGGGAGGTTTGCTAATGCTGTTGGGGAGGGTTTAAACTAGATTTGCAGGGGGTTGAAAACCAAAGTGAAGAGACAGAGGGTGGGGCGGTTGGCGATCAAGTTGAGGCAGTTTGTGAGGAAGGATAGGCAGATGATAGAGCAAAGATGCACTTAGCCAAATGGTTTGAGATGTGTCTATTTTAATGCAAGGAGTATCCTCAACAAGGCAGATAAACTTAGAGCATAGAACAATATGTGGAACTATGACGTTGTGGCCACTACAGACTTGGATGTCTCAGAGGGCAGAACTGGCTGCTGAGTGTGCCGGGCTTTAGATGTTTCAAAAGGACAGGGAAGGAGGCAAAAGAAGTGGGGGCGTGGCATTGCTAATCAGAGATATTATCACGGCTGCAGAAAAAGAGGAAGTCATGGAGGAATTGTCTACTTCGTCAGTATGGGTGGAAATCAGAAACAGGAAGGGGCCAGTAACTCTACTGGATGTTTTTTATAGACCCCCCCCCCCCCACCCACCCAAAAGTAACACAGACATCGAGGAGCCATCTCCAGACGAGATGTACCCCAGGCTACTATGGAAAATGAGGGAGGAGATTGCTGGGCCTCTGACGATGACTTTTGCATCATCAGTAGGGACGGGAGATGTACCAAAGGATTGGAGGTTTGCAAATGTTGTTCCGTTGTTCAAGAAAAGGAGTAGAGATAACCCAGGAAATTATAAACCAGTGAGTCTTACTTCACTGGTGGGCAAGTTGTTGGAGAAGATACTGTGAGGCAGAATTTATGAGCATTTGGAGAGACATAATCTGATTAGGGTTGGTCAGCATGGTGTTGTCAAGGGCAGGTTGTGCCTTGTGAGCCTGACTGAATTCTTTGAGGATGTAACAAAACACATTGATGAAGCTAGAACTGTGGATGTAGTGTATATGGATTTCAGTGAGGCATTTGATAAGGTTCCCCACATAAGGCTCGTTCAGAAATTAAGGAGGCATGGGATGAAGGAGACCTTGTTTTGTGCATCCAGAATTGGCTTGCCCACAGAAGGCAAAGGGTGGTTGTGGATGGTTCATATTCTGCATGGAGGTCAGTCAGTGACCAGGGTTCCCTCTGTTCTGGGAACCCTCCACTTTGTGATTTTTATAAATGATCTGGATGAGGAAGTAGTAAGTTTGCTGATGACACAAAAGTTGGGGGTGTTGTGGATAGTCTGGGGGGTTGTCAGAGGTTACAGTGGGACATCGATAGGATGCAGAACTGGGCTGAGAAGTGGCAGATGGAGTTCAACCCAGGTAAGTGTGAAGTGGTTCATTTTGGTAGGTGAAATTTGAAGATGGAATATCATATTAATGTTAAGACTTTTGGCAGTGTGGAGGATCAGAGAGATCTTGGGGTCCATGTCCATAGGACACTCAAAGCTACTGTGCAGGTTGTTAAGAAAGCGTATGGTGTGTTGGCATTCATCATCCATGGGATTGAGTTAAAGAGCCATGAGGTAATGTTACAGCTATATAAGACTTTAGTTAGACCCCACTTGGAGTACTGTGTTCAGTTCTGGTCACCTCGCTACAGGAAGGATGTGGATGCTATCGAGAGAGTGCAGAGGAGATTTACAAGGATGTTGCCTGGATTGGAGAATGTGCCTCATGAGAATAAGTTGAGTGAACTTGGAGCGATGGAGGATGAGAGGTGACCTGATAGAGGTGTAAAAGATGATGAGAAGCATTTATCATGTGAGCCAGAGGCCTTTTCCCCATGGTTGAAATGGGTAGCATGAGTTCTAAGTTTTTGGAAGTAGGTACAGAATGTCAGAGGTAAGTTTTCACACAGAGAGTGGTGGGTGTGTGGAATGCACTCCTAGTGATGGTAGTAGAGCTGGATGCGATAGAGTTTTTTAAGAGACTCTTGGATGTGTACATGTAACTTAGAAAAATAGAGGGCTGTGTGGTGGTTCTAGGCAATTTCTAGCGTAGATTACATGTTTGACACTTCATTGTGGGCCGAAGGGCCTGTAATGTGCTGTAGATTTCTATGTTCTGACTCTGGTGACTATAGGATAGGCATGAGTAACAGGCTTTGATAAATTATATAGCCTGACTCTGGGTTACGAGTGCCCTATATACAGATATTCCTACAATGAACAAGCTCCCACAGCATTATTAAATTCAAAAATCAAACCTATACAGGTGTGCACTGCTTAACGTCCATTCGGACAGCATCCAATGGCAGATACGTCTATAGAACCGATCGGAGGACGTGACGTAGCGGATGTAACCAATCTCGTGTATCGCATGTCTCTGAAATGTGGTAGCGTTATCTGTCTGTTTAATTTTCTTTCAAAAATATTACTGTAAAGTGCATCATGGCTTCCAAGTTATTCGACCTGAAACTCTTCCTGTGGAACAGTATGAGGAAGTTGAGAACAGCGATGTAGATGATCCTGATCATTTTTGATAAATTGTTGTGATATGGGCTAAGAAAGTGTTTACATAGAAGTTTAAAAAGTGAAAAAAATTAAAAAGGTTAAAATGAAATTTAAAAAATTATAGTGTATGTGTTATAGTGTACAGTATACATTTTAGTTCTTGGCTATTTGGTCAATACAGGTACAGTACGGTATTCTATATAGGTTTGCTAAGTATATAATATGGTGTTCGCACAACGTCCAAATCACATAACGTCCAATTTCACAGAATGTATCGTGGACGTTAAGCAACGCATACCTGTATATGCATATTTGCCCCTGTATACTGCTGAGGGACTTCCCTCTGTCCACCTTTAGTTTTTTTCTAATATATCTTGTGTGCTTTTAATACCAATCATTATAATTCTGTTGAGATATGGTTACCACATCAAGTGATTTTTGGGTTTTTTTTCTTGTGACTTCTGAGCATCAGTGAAATCGGGCTCATTCATTATTGGAGGATGGCCTGTATCTGGATATAGGCCGGCAACAATACGAATAAGTCTGAAATACACTTCATATTGCAGTAGTTAGGTTTTGGGTTCAATTTTTCAATAAATGTAAGTTGTAAATGTGAAATCATCCACGGACCTCTACAACCAGATTGAGAAATAGAAGTTAACGTAAAGAATAAAAGCAGCTGCAGAATGAATATGCTACTCAAATCTGCTTCATCATTCCAATCCATTAATTCGATTAGGGACCAAAAGCCCATCAATTTTACATTTGTGTATTCAATAACTGCACTGGCGAAAGTAGAAAGTTATAAAGATTTTCATTCCCTGTAGCCAATTCTCATCCTGAGACTGTCCATCTCCTGAGGAAATAGCCTCTCAGTATTATCCTGTCATTCTCTCTCAAATCTTGTTTCAGTGAGAGAGCAGTTCTCCTTCGAAAAATATGGACCAATCTTGCTCAAGCTTTCTTCCTAGGAAATGACTGATCTAACCCCACTGTAATTGTTTTTTTTTTCATCTTTCTACAAGAATTCCTTTTTGAATTTGAGTAAACTGATTTGTTTATTAATGTTGTTGAAACTGGATTTATTCAGGATTTTTTCACGAAGGTCCAGTTCTCTGCCTGTGAATAACCTGATTTAAAATAACTTTAAAACCTCAACTGAATAATTTAATAGTTTCGTTAATGTGTGCTGCTTGGCTTCCAACTAAACCTAATATTTTTATTATTTTTCATTTTATTAAAGAAACAATTTACACCAGCACACACAAAATGCTTGAGGAACTCAGCAGGTCAGGCAGCATCTATGAAAATGAACAAGCAGTTGATATTTCAGCCGACCCTTCATCAGGACTGGAAATGAAGGGGGAAGGTGCCAGAATAGGATGGGGGAGGGGAAAGAAGACAAACTAGAAGGTGTTATGTGAAGCCAGTTGGATGGGGAGGTGATGAAGTAAGAAGCTGGGAGGAGATGAAAAAGGCAAAAGGCTGAAGAAAAAGGAATTTGATAGGAGATGGAGTGGACCCTGGGAGAAAGGGAAGAAGGATGGGCCCTACAGGTGGTGATAGGTAGGTGAGGAGAAAAGGTAAGAGGGCAGAGGGGCGAATAGAAGAGAGAAGGGGATGGGGCAAAAAGAAATTACTGGAAGTAGAAATAAATCGATGTTCATGCCATCAGGTTTGAGGCCACCAGTGTCTTTTATCTGCTCGATATTTTACTGGAAGAAGTTGTACTTGGCCAAGACTGGGTGTCAGATCAGCAGCCTAATATTTCTATGGGAATGGAGATCAAGAGTGGAGGAAGGGGGAAGAGCTGAGATTCCTGGTTTAAGTGTTTATTTGACCCCTTTCTTACACCCATTTTGCAGAATAATGCAATTGCTTATGTAGGAATTTGAAATATTATTCAGTGTGGTGGTCTTCTCTGAAGCTATGATGAACATTGAATAGAAAAAGCCAAATACTTCATTTGTTCTGCATCTGAGTTCTGAATGCTTAGCACTGGTATATAATAAAACTCTTTATCAACCTTAGTATTGTGATGAGCATGAATAATTCTATTAATAGTGACAATGGGTGGGGAAATTGATGAAAAGACTGAAGATGAAGAAGTAAGTTGCAACTGAAGGTTGAAGTGTTTGAAGCAGCTTTTTGACATCGTACATGTGCAGGTTGTGCAGATGTCAATTTAAAGGAATGAAACATTCCGTAAGGAAAATTTGACCTTCCAGTTAATAGAAAGGGAATATTTGGCAGGGAATATGTGTTCTAAGGGAGGGAAAGGAATATAAAAAACTAATTTGAACCCATACTGTGACAATGAAATGGTACAATTGAGTTTGCATGTATTTATACATTGTACTTTCAGAATTTAAATATGGAAACTGTGGAGCACTTAAATCTTTCTAATTATATATTTTTGTTTTCTGAAGGATGATTGATTGGCTCTCTTGGCCTTTAGCTCAGCATGTTGAAACATGGGTGATTGCACTACTTAAGGGATTAGCCTCTGTCCAGAAGTTCACCATCCTTATAGATGTCACATTGCGTAAAATTGAACAGGTAAGTGGGAGAAATATCACTTCAATTAAAAGAGAACAACATAGCAAAATTTACTGTTGATGTGACTGTATGAATGTTGGTATGGTGGGAAGCAGGTTTTACATCTCATCTGAAGAAACAGGAGATCTACAGAACAGTAATTTCCGTGTGCCTGCCTGCGCGTCCGTGTCTCTGTCTCTGTCTCTCTCTCTCTCTCTCTCTCTCTCTCTCTCTCTCTCTCTCTCTCTCTCTCTCTCTCTCTCTCTCTCTCTCTCTGTCTCTCTGTCTCTCTGTCTCTCTGTCTCTCTCTGTCTCTCTGTCTCATATACACACAGACACGCACACCAGTATCACTAATGATAAAACTGCAGGAAATTTTTTAAACAATCTTGTCTGTTTGTATGGCTGATTATCTCTCCCAATACCATATTTCTCCTCTCTTCCTGCACCCTTCGGCCCAACTTGTCAGTGCCAATCATAATAATATCTTTCTCTGCTAATCCCATTTGCCTGCAATAGGCCTTTCCCCCTCTACTATTTTCCTAAACAATTACCTGTTCAAATGTCTTTTAAATTTTGTAATGATATCCGCTAGAACTATCTCCTTTAACAGCTCATTCCAGGTAACTTTCAATCTCTATGTACAGATCTTCTTTAAATTTCACTTCTCTGACCTGTGCTGCTTATTTTAGACTAATCTATTTTGGGAAAAGTATTATGACTATCTACCCTATCTGCTCCTCGTAATCTTACAAACCTTTTTAAGGTCACCCCTCAATCTCCAGTGGTTCAGTGAAAAGAATCCCAGTTTATCTAATCTCTCCTTATTATTAAAGCCTTCCATTCCAGCAAACATCCTGGTGAATCTTCTGCATTCTTCCTAATGCTACTTGTACTTCCAAACCACGGCAACCAGAAGTGTACACAGTATTTCTAGTGCAGCTTTACAAAGGTTTTGGGCATTTTCAATGTGATATCCCAATCTAATGCTCAGTACCCCAGCCTAATTCCAAATGCCTTCTTCACTACCCTCTCCACCTGTGTTGCTATTTCTGAGGAACTTTGAATTTGCACTGCAAGATCTTTCTGTACATTGACTATGTGTGTCCTGGCAGTATCTGACATTTCAAAAAGCATTACCTCACACTTGTCTGCATTCAATTCCACCTTTCACCACTTCACTCAACTTTCCAGCAGACCTATAACCTTTTGCATCCTTAGACAACCTTCTTTGTTTTCTCCGAGAACACCAATCTTTGTGTTATCAGCAAATTTGCTAATCAGACTACTTGTATTCTCAGCCAAGTCATTTATATAATATAACATAACATAACATAATGAACACACACAAGTTTTAAATTTTAAAAATTAAGTGAGCTAAGTAACCCCGGAGTATTGTTAAAAATCGGTCTCAGTTACATAAACAGTGAAACTGCCCAGATCTTGTGGAAAAATCATGTGGTTTACTAATGCACTTCAGTGAGTGTAATCTGCCATCCTTACCCGACTTGTCTGTGTGAGTCCAGCTAATGTGGTTGATTCTGAGATGCCTCCTTGGTTCCTGGGCATTAGGGATGATCAGTAAATATCTATGTTGCTGGTAGCAGCCTTCGAATGAATAATTAATTTTTAAAATTTACTTTCTGAAATGTTTCCTAAAAGCATGTTTCTAAAAGCATCCCTTGGTGCAGGCGTAGAAGGGACAGCAAAAACGTTGCATTGTTAATGGAATTAGATAGAACAACTACAAACTGAGTCAAAGTTAACGGTGTTATTTAATGAGTCAGCTGTGCTGGTCACTATCTGTTACAGAAGTTGAACACATGTTCTGACCTTGTATCAAGCAGCAGTATTTCTGATCACAGAGAAGAAAATTGGCAAGGTCTTTGCTCATAACTGTTGCCAGTATAATCTGCTGAAAATACAAGTGTAAGTTTGGGCAAGAATGGTACCTGACTTTGCTGTTCCCTGCTTAAAAGATCTGAATAAAATTGAAGAATTATGCATGAATAATAGAGTACAAAATAATCATTGCCTCTTTTGAATTCATATTTGTGTGTAAAATCAAAGGTTTCAGAAAGTGCAGGGTGAAAATAATCATTATTATTGCTCATTGATGACTTGACTTCCTCTGCCAGGTATTTCATCGACTTTGGTATCCTATTGTGCGGCCAGGAGCTTTGGTGGTTCTTTCACATATGCTGCTCAGCTTTCAGCATTCTCCGGAAGCCTTTCATTTAGTAAGTTGCTATAACTCCATAGTTAACATTCTTTATTTTCCTTGTGAATTAAGGCTTCATATAATGGGAGAGATCTAAAATACCTGTGGCACTAATCATATGAGAGCTAAAGCCTACTCTGACGTTATTGAAAATTGCCTCCTTCCTGGGGAACCTTACAAGGCACTGGAGTGGTAATTTGGGGACATCTTGTCCCAGGATCACCCTAGCACTGTTTGACACCTTAGCATTGTTAAAGGCGTGTTTCCCAACTTTTAATTAGAACGTAGGACAGGCAGTGCAGCACAGGAATAGGTACTTCAGCGCAAGAAGTTGTGCTGAACTAATTAAACGAGTAATTAAATGTCTAACTAAACTCATCCCTTCTGCCTACACAATATCTGTATCCAGCCATTCTCTGCAAATTCTGTGCTTATCCACAAGCCTGTTGAATGTCTCTGTTGTATTTGCTTCCATCAGCAGCCCTGGCTAAGTATTCCAGGCAGCCAACCTTGCCCTAAACCTCCTTTGAACTCACCCCCTCTAAATCAATCAATCTATCTCTTGCTCACTCTCTGGCTGTCTCACCTCAACCCACCCCCACCTGTCTCTTGCCCCCTATCCTTCATCTCTCTGTGCTTTGCCCCCCCCTCGTGTGTGTGTGTGTCTCCCTCTCCCTCCCTCCCTCCCCCTCTCCCTCCCTCCCTCCCCCTCTCCCTCTCCCTCCCTCCCCTTCCCCCCTCTCCCCTCTCCCCCCTCCCTGCCTCGGGAGCCTCTCCCCGTCTCTCTCTGCTGCCGTCCTTCTCTCTCTCCTGCCATCCCTCCCCTTTCTCTCTCCTATCTCGCACCCCGCCCTCCCCGTCTGCCGCCATCTCTCTTCCCCCTTTCACTCCATGCACTGCTCCTCCCCCTCTCGCATTCTCGTTCTCTCTCTGCCATTCTCTTGTTCCCTCTCACTTGATCTTGCAATTGTAAAAACTGTGATTTTTTTTCCCCCCAGGAATTTATGATAGATGGGTAAGGAACAATCAGTAAAACAGTGATATAAATATTCATATTGTCATCATGATTATTATAATATATTTTCTGTTTTTGTTACGTACTGATAAAGAGAATAATCGTCTTGATGTAGGCGAGAGTAAATTGTCAAAACAATTATGAAAAATGTTAACCTGTTCATTTATATCTAGAATACTTGTGTAACCATATGAATCAATTTATCCACAGATTGTTCCTCACATTATAAAGCTAGTTCAGTTTCTGAAAGACGAAGCTTCACCTGCCAGCAGAATCTTCCTGCTGCAGTTAACTGAGCTGGTCCATTGTATGATGTATCAGTATTCTGGATTCCCTGATCTGTACGAACCCATCCTTGAGGCCGTTAAGGTATGAAGCTGAACGCTAATTACGGAGAATATACACTAAGTAACAAAGTATAACATTGAATACTTATGATAATTTATAATCAGAGCAACAATGTGCAGCTTTGCAGAAGATAATGGAGTTTAATACAAATTGTTTGCATATTTATTCCTTAATTTTGTGCAGAGCCTGACCACCTGAATAAAACCTGACCACCCAGAGATAAAAATTGGCAGACAGCCAAACTGTACCATGTTTAGCATCTTTGTACAAATCGTATTCCTTTGTTTTTACATAAAATATTGTATATGCAACTTGGCACAACAGTGTTTCACATTTAATAGGAGCATCGTTCAACTGAAATTTCAATAAAAAATAAATTACAAAAAAAAGTGCAATGAATGTTTTGTAAATATATCACATGTAATGAAATTGTTTTCCAACCACCACCTGCTGCATACTTCATCACTAGTGGCTCTGCCCGTGGAACTTGTTCAGTTTGATTCCATGCCATTTAATATGAAGGTATTTCATGCAACAGAGGGTAAATCTAATACAGTGGATTCCAGTTAATTGGGACCAGTACATTTTGGTTAATTAGTCAAAGTTTCATGGAAATCGTTCAAAAAGGTACGTTTATCTGAGTAACAAATTACGTATTTCAATGAACTATAAAACATATTAGTATGCTAACAATACTACAACAGTACTATAAAATTGTATTAGTTCCTAATATTTATCAGCAGAGGAATTCATCCAGTGTACACAGCCATGTTCTTTTGATTAACTGTACATAAAATCAGTGTAAGCAGCTGGGGTAATTGTTTTTGGCTACTGTCAAATCTTTTCGTGGCATCTTTGCAAAGGTCTGAAATTTCATTGCTTTTTGAATCAGTGTCCGTTACCCAAATTGTTAACATAACACAAACACACACAGCTGATGCTATTTAAAAACAGTTTGCTCTAAGCACAGTGCTCTAACAGTCAGAAAAGTGCACAGGACTGACGTTAGTTAAAAGCTGTTTGGTAACAGTCTCACATCCAATTAAGTGGCATAGTGTCTCAAATAAATGAAGGGAGCCCCAGCTATTTTATTTAATTAATTTTTGTTCTTTAAGATTTGTCACAATTAAGCTGCTGCCCTGAGTAACCAATGGTCGACTTAACCAGAATCCACTGTGTATGATCTTTAGTTATTTTTACTCGTGCTGTAATTCCATTTTCTGTGCTAATGCAGTAGCTGAAAATTTAATGATTCTGCATTTTTGAGTAAATCTGACCAGTTCCCCTGGAGGAGATTTAAAAGGACACTTTACTTCAGATGGATTGTGAAACTGGGCTGTGCACTTACAACATGTGCTTACCCATAAACATGAGGACATTGATAAACATAGCTGGATTTGTGTGATGATTTCTCATCAGCTCCCATTCACTGGGAAGCTCTGACTGACTTGTATATAAAGTGTAATTTTACAATCATTCAAGTCCTGCAGGGGCCACCACACTTTTTTTTAAAGATCATCCTCCATTGCCTTGACATTTGAGAAATGTTAATGCAGTGCCATATGGGGCAACACCTCTTGCAGCCAACACATGCCTTTTAATGTCCTCTTTGTCAGCCATGAGAGTACAGGACTGATCAGGTGATTTGTCCACAGGTACCTCGCGTTTCCATGTTGTTTCCTTTTGTTTCATTTATATCTGGTAATATTCATACCCATATCAGAGATGCACCTTTTGACACATACTTTTGAATCTTTGTAAATCATTTTTTGCACATGCCCCGAATCTCACCTTTCCCATCCAATCCTTGACTTTATATGACTTTTAAAAAGATATATTGAGGTTTTATTAAAGACTCAATCACTGTTTTGATAGTTTCCAACACAGGACACTTTGAGTAATTTGTGTGCAGTTTTGTGATGTTGGCTCAGTGGACATCACAATAGTTTTTCCTTTGTTTCACCCCTACCTCCTACCTTTTTATACTGGCTATCTCCCCTCTTTCTCTCCAGTCCTGATTGAACAGTCTCAACCCAAAGTGTGGACAGTCCATTTTCCTCAAAATACTTCCTGACCCACTGAGTTCCTCTAGCATTTTGTAAATTGTTCTAGATTTCCAGCATCTGCAGTCTCTCTCGTGTTGACTTTTCTTTTGTGTTTCTTTAGTTTCCTGCCATTTTGATTACACCATTGGAGCCAAAATAATACCCCATTATTACTGATTTAAAGAATTGGTACCACTGGCATTCCCCACGTATTCCTCCCGAAAAATCATGTGATGCTGCAGTTTTAATTACTGTGATGCGGCAGTTTCAGTTACTGGTGCTGCATGTGTTTTTCAAGTAGTTAAAGTACAGTAATGGGAAAAACAAATTCTAAGGCCTTGTACTGTTGTTCTCTCAAAAAGCAACAATACTCTGATACTCATAACCTTGATTTTGCTGCTGAGAGGTTTATTTTGATTGGCTGTTACTCATTTTTATTTGCCATTTGCCATTTGATGCTTTTTTCAAAAAAAGTCTTCCTTTTTTTGATGACTGAAAGTATTATGATTCTGTTATGTAATTATATGTAAATGACGTTTCCAGGATTTGCCAAAGCCTTCTGAAGAAAAAATGAAGCTCACTCTTAATCAAAGTGCTTGGACATCACACTCGAATTCTTTGGCATCTTGTTTGTCACGGCTTTCTGGAAAATCTGAAACAGGAAAAACTGGGTTAATAAATCTGGGCAATACGTGCTATATGAATAGTGTCATTCAAGCATTATTTATGGCCACAGAGTAAGTGAATTCATTGTGGAAATTTTGTATGGTGTTATTTTTGCAAGGAAATACCGAAAGTGTGTGAGGGGAAAAAAAGGAGTCAGTTTGATTCCACCTGCCAGGGACCATCTCATGCTTGGATTTATTTGAAATTAATTAATATTAAAAAGCAGGAGTGATTTTAGATATGTTAGAATGTCATTTTCCACACACTTTAATGTCAATAGAAAATGGATGCATCCACCTTCAACACTTCTCCAGCTGTAAACATCAGCAATCCTAGCATTGCCCCTTTGGTTACAGTACTGATTTGAACTGTGCTTGTTGGAATTGTGAGCAGGTTTTCTGTGCACTGCATCAGGGATTGATGGCTACAGTATAACCATAAGCATGAATGCTCAGTGCAACAAATTGGCTTGTTAATTTACTTTTGGGGAAAAAAATGTAATAATTCTTTTAAACCAATATTTGACCATTGTTTAATTAAATTTTACATTTGAGATTAAATGACAAGTTTAGGAGTTCAAAACTTAGCTTTGTTCCTTCAGTGTTCTCAAAACAAGTCCTTCAGTTTCAGGAGGTCTGTTTTGTCATTGAATCTAAATGGATCTCGCTCTTTGATGAGGAAGTTGCAACTTCTGTTTGCCTTTTTGGCACACACTCAGGTAATTTTTTTTTTAAAAAGGTTTTTTTTTGTAGATATAATTTAATGGGATAGGTAGATTCTGAATGCGGTTATCTTTGTGCTATCTTGAAACTAGTTTGCTTTGAATTCTTTATTGTTTGGTAGGTTATTTGGGAAATGGTTTGACAATTTTTTTATGTTTGTGATGAAGTTACTAATGTTAACGTTGAAAATGTGGAAATTATTAGCAAACCTTATATTCTTAGTCTTAGAAAATGGATGCAGGAAATCATTTAATGTGAAGCATTCTGGCTTCTCTGATTTCTGCATTCTCCCTCAAACTATGTTTAATTCAGTCTGAATTTTTGTGTTATATTGTCCATTTAATGTCCATTTTTGCAAAATCACTATATTGATTGAGACGTTTACAAATTTGCATTAGCAAGCCAAATGTTAACTAGAAAATTTATGTTTTATATTTAAGGTTAAATAAGTTCAAAATCAATTTATTTGCAAATGTCTTTAAATTCCTCAATAGATTTAATGTATCAGTTTATTTCTGTGTTGTCAGTATTCTATGCATTTAAGTTGTTTGGAATAGTGCAGTATAATATGGAAATGCAAATTCCAAACATATGATATTATATCAACAGCGAGCAGCGTTTGCACCGCAGAATTTCTTTGAAGAATCAAGACCACCGTGGTTCACCCCTGGGTCCCAGCAAGACTGTTCTGAATACCTCAGGTTCCTTTTGGATAGGTGAGCACTTTTTTTTGTCTGGTAATCATGTCCTATAACTAAGCTTAGTAAATAAGATAACTTTTGTATTTTCATTCATGAGCTGTGCTTGCTGAATTGTCCATTGTTTGCGTCAAACAACTATATACAATTCTAGTGTCTCATTGGGTCCCCTTTTTCATTGTGTATAGAGGTAATTGTGTTTGAATGGTCTTGCCATGCTTGTGTGGCTTGGTAGTAAAGGTTCTGAATAAGAGATTTACTGTTTTAGCCTAGCATGGAAAATACAGGAAACCTTCTATAAAGACTCCATTCCATTCTCTTAGTTCAAGGGTTCTAACCTGGGGCCCATGGGCCCCTTGCTTAATGGTGTTGGTCCCTGGAATGAAAAAGGTTGGGAACCCTTGTCTTAGTTTGTCTTTCTCCATCTTATCTGTTCTGATGTTGAAACTTTCCAAGGGGTCTTCCTTTTTCATTTAAGTGTGGCTTCTCCTCTATCATATTTCATAGCACTATCTGTCAAGTGCTTCTCGTTCCCACATTTCTACGCATATCTCTTCTTGCCACCCTTCACAACCAGTGCTCTCTTTGTACTCACCATCCATTACAACAGGCCTCTACATTTAATGGATTTACACCACCTAAGATGTCTTCTTCCCCTGCAACATGTCAAAAGAACCATTTGCTCTGCAACTTCCTGATTTTTCTTCTTGATCTCCTCAAATCCTCCCTCTCTCTTGGCACTTCCCTATGCAACCTACTGTTTTACCTCATCCCTTCCCACTGTGACCCAAATAGTTCTTTTGTGTTAAAGCAACAATCACCTGCATTTCTTATAACCCAGTGAATTATTTTCGGTATTCACAATACAGTCCTTCTATATTATCACATTCATATTGGGGGACTACTACAATGCAGAACATCTCTGATCTGTTGACTAGTCCATCCAGCTACTTGTCTCATCTTTATCTTTGGCTTCCTGAATACCTTCTTTCTAGGTATTGCAGCCGTCAAGACTTAATACTGAATTCAACAATACAGCTATTTGTGAAAGAACTGGTTCCCCATAGATGGAAGTGATCTGGTGTGTATTTCCAGCATTCACTATTATTTTAAATTTTCAACAGCGGTGTGTTCTGCATCTTATTGTTTCAGTACTTATATTTTTTCTGGCTCTATTCTTCTCTTTCTCTATATCTCTCCTGCCCCAATTCGTCTTTCTTTATATACACTCATCCAGACATTATGAATCATAACCATTCAGTCCCTCTCCAACAAAAACAATTATACCAGGACAATCTCAGTCTGCAGCTTATCGAAGACATTCCCTTTGTTGTCTGCACACCTCATGACTGTCAGACGTATGGGCAGAATTAGTCCATTCAGCCCATCATAACTACTCCAACAATCAATTATAGCTGAATATTTTCCCTCTCAACCCCATTTTCCTGCCTTCTCCCCTAAACTTTTGAAATCCTTACTAATCAAGAACCTATCAGCCTCTCTTTTAAATATACCTAATGATTTGGCCTTCACAGCCATGTATGGCAATACATTCCACAGATTTACCACCCTCTTGCTCAAGAAATTCCTCTCGTCGCTGCTCTAATAAATGCCCTCTGGTCCTAGACTCACCCACAACAGAAAACATCCTCTTTACATCCACTCTATCTAGGCCTTTCAATAGTCAATAGATTTCAATGACCCCTCCCCCACCCCCCCAATTCTTCTGAACTCCATTGAATACAGGCCCAGCGCCAACAACGCCCCTCATGTTAACCGTTTCATTCCTGGAATCATTCTCATAAAACTCTGGACCATCTCCTATGCCATGTGCTTGCCTTAAAACCAGTCGCTTCAGTCAGATGGGGCTTGTCAGCTGTGGTCGGCAGCTTATCCAACAGAAAGAAAGCTCTAAATCTTAAATCTTCACTGCTTTGCATCTGTACCCACTCATGGGGATGGCTTTGGGAGTAAACCCTGAGGATAAATCCACAGCTGGAGTCCCTAAGGCAGTTCTACGTTGAGTTCAGCACCGACTGGCAAACCTACGACACCACTGGTGCCAAACTGTATCTGTTTCTGTCATTCCTTTGGATTCATGAACTGCATAGATAGATAGATAGACATACTTTATTGATCCCGAGGGAAATTGGGTTTCCCTCGCAAGGGAAATCGCAAGGGGGAGCCTGCTACATGGGCAACAGCTTCTCTCCATATCATACTGCCCTGGCTTGCGTATCACGTAGACAGCTAGGACACAATATTCATGGTCAACCCCGACCCACGGAAGGCTTCCTCAAGTAACTTTGGTGACATTAGAATAAATATATTAAATTTTTATTAAGTATTTTAATGTATTAGCAGATTAGTGGGAAAAAGTGGCTTCCATTTACAGAGTGCATTCCACAACATGAAAGCATCCTGAAACGTTTCTTACTCCATGAATTACTTTTGAAGTAGAATCACAAAATTGTACTTTGAAAGGGAAAATGAAAGAAACAATTTAAACTAATGGCACAATCTTCAAGCAGCACAGGAGAGAGCAGGGAATTCGAATAATCAAATTTGAATCTACTGTTGTACGGTCTGGAGCGGGACACAAAAGCAAGGGTACTCTAATGAATCTTTTCTTTGCTAATTAGGTCTATTCTGGATTTTTGTGACCAAACCTGAGCACTATATTTCAAACATGATTAATAACCCTTATTAAGAGTGAGAAGCTGTATTAGAACAGTTCAAGGGACAAAGGATTATGGTTGTTTAGGACTTGAAACCCTGTTTTATTCTTAGAGCTGAGAAGGAAAAAGGTAAATTTAATTAGTGTTGAAAGATTGGACTTTGTTAACTGCTGAGAAAATGTTTTGATAAATCTGCTTGATAACCAAAGGACAACTGACAAGAGGATTAGTTTCAAAACGAAGAAAATTTGTTCAATAAGTTACCTGGTCATATATGAACAGACCATTGGTAATTTCAAAGCTGAATTGTATTTATACATGAAAGAAAATTTCAGAATAGAAGAAAAGGATTGGAATTTTTATTGTGCATTCAGATACTGACAAGGCTAGCAATTTTTCTGCCCATTTCTAATTAATCACTGAACATTGGCTTGCTGGGCCATTTCAGAGGGCAATTCAGAATCAACTACAATGCTAGGTCTGGATTTGTATACTAGTGAAACAGGATACTGGTAAATCAGATACACGAGGTCTGCAGATTCTGGAAATCTTGAGCAATACACACAAAATGATGACAGAACTCGGCAGTCAGGCAACATCTCTGGAGGGGAATAAACAGCTGACGCTTCAGACTGAAGCTCTTCATCAGGACTAGAAAGGAAAGGGACCAAAGCCAGAATAAGAAGATTGGGGGGTGGGGTGGAATACAAACTGGCAGTCGGTGGGTGAGATTAGCTGAGGGGAATGGTAGATGTGTGGACGGAGCAGGGGGAACGATGTGAGGAGCTGGCAGCTGATTGGCAGAAGAGGTTAAGGGTAGGGGCTTGTAAAGTTGTCCATAGAATATCTGTCTCCAGCAATAGATCAAGAAAAAGGAGAGGGGTGTCAGATGGACCATGTAATTTTAAGCGGAGGGTGGAAGTTGGAGGCGGAATTGATGAGTACAGCAGGGTTGTAGGAAGCAGTTCCAATGCAATCATCACTGTAAGGGATAAAATTTCTCTCTGGGTACTCTTCAATCTGACGGCATGAACATTGATTTCTCTAACCAGGTAACCACCCCTAGTTTCTCCCCTCCCTTCTTGTTTACCCCCCATTTTGGTGACATCCCTTTTGTTCTCCCCTGCCCTCATGACATGCCATCGTCTCCCTTTATTCCATTGTCCTCACTAATCAGGGTTTTTCTACAGCCCTTTATCTCTCCCCCCCACCCCCCATCACCTCACAGCTTCTCCCAACATCTCACCCACCTACCTTCCTCCTCACCTGGGTTCATCTATCACCTGCCAGCTTGTACTCCCTCCACCCCCCGGACTCCTTCTGCTTCTGCCCCCTTCCTTTCCAGTCCTGATGAAAGGTTTCAGCCTGAAACGATGACTGTTTATTTCCCTCCATACATGCTGCCTGACCTGCTAAGTTTCTACAACATTTTGTCTGTTTCTATTAGTGAATCAGATAATTTTGTGGCTACCATTATTGATACAAGCTCTTAAGTCCAAACTTAATTAGTTGAATATAAGTTTTGGCATATGAACCCGTGTCACCAGATCAATTGTTGAGGTCTCTGGATGCTAGTCTATTGTTAACCACTTCACTTTTATTTAATTAGATAATTACTTTTAAACAACAGATGTAGGCATACTGATCAAGATGACCACTGCCTTCACTAATACTTTGTTTCATATTGCCATAAAAAAAATCTGCTCCTTGCTACATTCTTTCATGATGTAATTTACTGAGAATCCCCCAGCATCTCCCAGATTGTGGGTAATCAGTCTTCCCATACAATAGGAGAAGACTCTGTAAGATATAATTAGAGATGGGTGGACGATATTGTCACTGATTTGGCTTTTCTTCATAAAGTATGGAGTACACCAGGGGTCCCCAACCTTATTTGCAGTGCGGACCGGTTTCATGTTGACAATATTTTTGCGGACCGGCCGACCAGGGGGGCGGGATGGTTGCTAACGGACAAGAGTAGCAGTCAAATACATTGCGTTTACCCCAAGAAAGACTAAAATGACCATGAAGCCTTGCGCGGGCACCAGTGCGCATGCGTGCACCTGCCGATTATTTTTCCACAAATCGTTTTTGGCAATTCTGTTCGGAGGGGGGTGTTAATCACGACCGGAATATCGGTGATACGTGGCTAATACACTCAATTTCGTTTCTAAAAGGCTTTACCTAACGAATTTAATATTAAACGCACAGTGCATTTTCCTCGCATAAATATAGCGATAAGTCAATTATCGGGGAGGACAGGGGAGCTTGAAGTAAGAGTAAGTAACGAACGTCCAGTACAATTGTCAGAAGCAGGTTCGATATTATCATTTAAAGAAAAATTGAATAGGTATATGGACAGGAAAATAATGGAGGGTTATGGGCTGAGTGCAGGTCGGTGGGACTAGGTGAGAGTAGCGTTCGGCACGGACTAGAAGGGCAGAGATGGCCTGTTTCCGTGCTGTAATTGTTATATGGTTATATAAGTCAATAGCATCATAACATTTTAAGTAACGTTTGGATATTAAACACAGCGCATATTTTCCCCGTATGAACTTATAAAATCATTGCAACGCACCAATATCGCTGAATCAGTGGGAGCCCTGGGTTTGATTTCGTGCAACAAGACGGTCCTATCGAGGGGTGATGGGGGACAGAGATACTCGAACGGGGTTCCCTATGTCCAGTCTAATCCGCAATTTAGTTTTTGTTACATTCATCGCAGAGATATGTTGGAAATGGAAGCAACGTTTTTGGTGCTTCCGTAGCTATCTCAGGATATTGAGCTTTGACTTTGATCCAGAATGCCGACAGAGATGTTATGTCAAACAGACTTTTCAGCCCGCCGTCATTTTCAAGCTCGAGGAGTTGATCTCCTTCCCGCACTGACATGGATGACGCGCGCGTAATGGCTCAACAGTGGGCGTGACAGGGAATGGGGAAAGGTGCAGCTGACAAGGAAAGGTGCCGCCTGTGACAGGGAATGGGGAAAGGTGCAGCTGACAAGGAAAGGTGCCGCCCGTGACAGGGAATGGGGAAAGGTGCAGCTGACAAGGAAAGGTGCCGCCCGTGACAGGGAATGGGGAAAGGTGCAGCTGACAAGGGAAGGTGCTGCCCGTGACAGGGAATGAGGAAAGGTGCAGCTGACAAGGAAAGGTGCCGCCCGTGACAGGGAATGGGGAAAGGAGCAGCTGACAAGGAAAGGTGCCGCCCGTGTCAGGGAATGGGGAAGGGTGCAGCTGACAAGGAAAGGTGCCGCCCGTGACAGGGAATGAGGAAAGGTGCAGCTGACTCATATCGCCAAATCATATCGTTTCCTCACGGCCCAGTAGCGCATGCTCTGCGGCCCGGTGGTTGGGGACCGCTGGAGTACACCGTTCGTACTCAAGGTTGATCCATTTTCTATTTTATTTTCTTAAAGACAGTTGATGTAGTTAGGCCTGTGTTCTTTTACTAACTTGGCCTTTTACCTATACTTCACGTAACAGGTCATCTAGATCTCCACTGTACTTGAGTTTTTGACCTAATAATTGAAGATCAAATAATTGGTCATCCTAATGTGCCCACTTGAAGTTGAAATATGCAGAGATTATTCATGATTGAGTTCTTTGTAAATTTTGACAAATAGAGACTAATAAAATATTGAAGAAAAATATTTAGAAATTGGTCCTCTTGCTCGTGGTTTGAAATTAGTCCACTGAGTCTACAGTACCCTAAATTAGATGGAGGCTATAAATGTGTGGCTTTCATTATATTTTTTTTTGATTGACCATTAGAGATTGGACCATTTATTCAACAACAATACAGTCAAAACCGATCCTTACCAAAAGAATGTTGCTCCCTTGTTTCGATTGTCTTGGTCAACCATCTCATGTTGACATCTCTATCTTGCATTTCTCTGCCTTGACGTGCTCCTCTCCAAATTCAAAAATCTTGGCCCAGTTCTTGTATCTTGGACTATCAGAAATTGTGCTCAAGATTTTACAAGCTTTGCAAAGTGGATTAGTTGCTCAAATTTCTGCTCAAGTCCATTTGGATATTGCCAAACAGCTCACGAACCAGCAGAGTAGGGCATTATTTTCAGAATATTTTTCCTGTTCATTAAAATGCTTATTTGTGACTCACCCCTACAGCTGTAACAATTTAAAACATAGAAAATGATTTTAGTTAAAAGCTACTCAGCCATTTAGTAGTACAGTGAGCTTTTCAAAGATGTTTATTGAAAAAGCAACAGTTGAATTGCAGTCTTTGACCTTGGGAGCAGTCAGTTTTATGACTGCAGCCTGCTTCCAGCACAATGTTTTTACACTGGATTTTATTTGTTCTCGATATTCCAGGATCTAATGGGTTGCCTTAAATAATTTTAAACCTATTACTTAAAGCAACCCACACGATCTAAATTGCAACTTGGTGAATCTATAGGTCTATGATTTCCCTTTACCCTGTGCTCCAAATCCAGAGTTCTCATGGTTAAGTGCTTGGGACATTTTCCTGCACCGCAGGAGCAAGTTATTGTGATTTGTGTTTCTATTTTTAAGAGTATCAGAAAATCTGCTGAGAAACTGAAATTTTGTTTGAAAGTGAGAGCACCATTTTCCCTATGTGAACAGAAATTGGTTTCTTTGCTTAGTAACAATATCCACCTAAGTGAATATCTTGATACTCTTGAGTTTTCTAATAGGTTACTGTCCCAGACTTAATAAAATAACTGAAGAGATTGATTTATTACTAGAGGACAGTATGACTCAAAATCCATCAAAATTACATGTAGCTCTGAATTCTTAAAGAGCTGCTGAACAACAGATTTTAGTTTTCACATTGAGTAGCAGATGACCATTAAATAGACTTAATAATATGAACAATCTGGGTCTGTGGGAGATGGGTCTGAAAAAAATGTTAAGTGCTTTTAGATTTTATTTTAATTTAAACAATTCATTTTAAAAGTGTTATTTCAAGAAAAAAAGTAACATTTTTACTACATCTACAGACATAACAAAATATTCCAGTTAATCCTTTCATAGGGAATAGAAGGTCAAAACAACAGACCCTCTGACCCATCTTTCAATTTAAAATATCTAATCCTCAGGATTTACTCGTATCCTCCTTTTATATGCAAGTTAATTTAAAATGTGGTCAGGAATAGATTGGAAGTATTTAACTGTGGGGAAAGTGGGGACTACTTCATGCAGAGTGAACCATTTTCAGCATGTTAAATTTATATAGACTTGTAAATAATTCCATTGCATCTTAGATGTGTTTTCCCTAAATTTCATTTATATTGAACATGATTTGTACAAAATTGTTTACTGCTTATTCTTTTCTCCCTAGGTTACATGAAGAAGAAAAAACATGGAGGATGCTCAATGAGCATTCCTCACCAACCCGTGAAAGTTCTGTATGTGACTGCAACTCTCAAAGGCATCCCCAGGAAGCAACATCTCTCACTGAACCAGATCTAGCAAGAGCTGATGGAAAAACACTTATCGAGAAAATGTTTGGAGGCAAACTGCAAACCACAATACACTGTCTAAACTGTAAAAGCACCTCTCAGAAACAAGAGGCATTCAGTGACCTTTCATTGGCCTTTCCTCCATGCCTTGAAGACATTGTAGAAGCTAGATCAACGCAAATGCTTGTCCCAGCGGAATATGAAAGCACAATGCCTACATGTTGTACTGCAGTAGTCTCTGACTCTCTTCAAACTGAACCTTCTGTAGTTCATGACCTTCAGGTGGAAGAAATTGGACATAGGTCAGAAATGGAAGACGAAATGCTTAAAACATTTCCATTACAATCCATTAATTCTGCGGATTCTTCCAGGGTGCCAATGCAATCTGATAAACTGGTCACAGTTCACAGCAATAAATCTATTGAGCAGAATGACAAAACCAGGTCTGTCCCTAGTCTAATAAACTACTTTCTGGCCCCAGAGATTCTCAATGGAGAGAACAAATATTACTGTGAAAACTGTGCCTCACTACAGAATGCACAGAAGCTGATGCAGGTAGTAGATGAACCTGAGTACCTCATTCTCACTCTCCTAAGATTTTCATATGACTCAAAAAGTCACGTAAGGCGAAAGATCCTAGATGATGTGGCACTTCCACTTACTTTACAGTTGCCAGTTGAAAAGAAAACTCCAAAATCATTAGCGAACACTCAGTCATTGCTATCTGACTCACCTGAAAACCTGCCTAAAAAATTGAAACCTTCTGGTTCAGTAGATTCAAGCGATTCCCAATCAGTGTCTTACCACCTCTGTTCTATCGTCGTGCATTCTGGGATGTCATCTGAGAGTGGCCATTATTACTGCTATGCCAGAAACACCAATTCAGGATCTGTAGGTCAGTTGTGTTACAAGAATGGCCTTGCTGATTTGTCCTCTCCTCCAAGTTACATAACAGATAATGACAATTCCAGTACGTCAGTTATTTGGCACGAACCAAACTGCAAAGAAACATCAAAGGAATGGTTTCTATTCAATGACAGCAGAGTGACCTTCACGTCCTTTCAATCTGTTCAGAACATTACTAATAAGTTTCCTAAGGACACGGCATATGTCTTGTTTTATAGGAAACAAGATGCTAATGGTGGTATATACCCAAGTACAGTAAATGGACTGTGGGTGAATGGAGAGCCACCACTGCAAAAAGAACTCATGGATGCAATTACTAAAGACAACAAGCTTTATCTGCAGGTACTGTATTTGGCGAATGTTATGTCCCAGGTGAAGGAGTTCCACAAGGAGAAACATTATTTGCAGTTATTGTTAGAGACAGGCACTCCTGGCTATGTAGGACAAATAGATGCAGCATAAAACCTCCTTTATACTGGTAAAAATCATCAAAGCAGCACCTTTCTTTTTAACCTTAACCAACCCCATCTCCAGCAGAGAAAAGCACCAGCTACCTGAGTGAACAACAACCAAATTGAAAGAATGTTAATGTCATTATCCAGCTGCCAAGGAAAGATGGGCTTTAATGGCCAAATTTCATTTTACATTAAGACCCCTACAACTGCTCAGTCAGCGTCCTTTACCACATGTCAAGATGAATTAGACCATGGTACAAAAATGTTAGATTTCATTTTTTTAAATGTATATAGCACAGAAATGTACTGTATTTTTATGTTTCTAAACTCTAATCTGACCCATGGGGTAAATCACAATTCTGCCAGCTTCTCTCCCCTTTTGATCAGTACCTCAGTAAGTTTGTCCATTCTGTGCTTGAAACATAATGATGAAGAAATCACCAAGCCTGATTGTCAGTCGGTATTGTGCTTGCTAACAGAGGGAAAAAAAGCTAAAGATACTAAAAAATAAATTGATTGAGCACAACGTTTCAGGCAGCATCAGTGGAAAGAAATGGACTGTCGATATTTCTGGTCTTGAACGTTCAATCCATTTCCCTCCACTGGTGCTCCCTGACCCGCAGAATTTCAACAGCAATATGTTTTTTGCATCTGCAGCCTCTGCTGGGGCTGAGAGAGGAAAATTTGTCACGTTCCTGGCTCCAACCCAGCAATCACTGTTGATGTGAACATGATATGTAAACAAAATTCTAAAATCCTGCACAGTGACATTCAGCTGAATCTCTCTGCCAAGGCTTAACGTATAAATAAGAACAACTTGGACAAAGTACTGAAGGATTTACCATATCAACAGATTAATACCTAACACCAAGCCAGTGTGATCATAATAAATGGGTAAAATTGGAATCTTGCTTAAATATTAACTCCAGTCAATGCAATATATCATGTTGCATTGTTAATGTAGAATACTATGGAATGACAGTGAAATGTTATTTTTACTTCTTTCATTGATTGAATTTTTTAATTTGAAGCTTGCTGATGTAGAAATACAGTAAATGGAGACGAGGTAACTTATCACAAAGTGGGTTAATAAATTAAGCTTGCACCTCCTTTGGACCTTTAAAAATCTTAGCTGGAGTGACAGTGGAAGATTTGGAAATGGGCTACTTGGGCTGCAAATTAAGGAATTAGATGCAAAAGTGGATCATATGGGTCAGAGAATCTGCACTGCCTTTCAATAAGCTTATAGTTGATCTGATCTTAGCCTCATCTCTACTTTCCTGTCAGTTCTTAAAATTTCTCTTAACATCAAAAACTTATCAACCTTGAATATATCTAATGACTCATTCTCACTTCCAACTCCCACTGGCAAGATGATGGAAATTGTTGATATAACATCAATAAATGATTTAAGAGCTCAACCGAAGAGTTTACAGCCCAACAATTATTGAAGCAACTGTAGAGTGTGACTATGGGCCTAAAATGGGCAAATCAAAATATTTTCTTACTGGTGAGAGATTCATATGTGAGGAACATTAAAAGGATTTAGCAGTCACCAGCCATTTCTGGCAGTTCTACCTATCATCCACCTGTGATTTTGACCAAATATTTTTCTCCCCATTGGCATCACTGGGAATATCCCACAGCTCTGCAATCAGTGACACATAACATAAACAAATAAGCATAATCTGCACTGACTATCACATTGACCCATTTGGTTTCATCCCATCAGAGAGAGTTGTTTAACCTTTCTCTGGAAGTGAAAAGTAGTTTGTTTTTTATGCTAATTCTAACAAAGAGTCTCTGATCTGAAACACTAGTACTGTTTTCTTTCCATAATTGTTGCCTGACCTTATGTTTTCATCATTTTTCCACTTTGATGCTAGAAATCTGCAAATTTGGTGGGTTTCTTTTCACTTTCACTTTCTTAATACCCTTAGAAATTATCAGCATTGGTTCAAAGTTTGCCCTTGGCATTGAAGGAATGCAGTTAAACTCACCAATAACTAACCACAGACTTTTTGGGGGTTTATTAGCAGAGCTTTCTACTAATATATCTGTTCCAGTGTAATGCTCTCCACAAGGGAATTTCCTTTTCTGAATGGATGAAACAACAATGAGGCTCTTCGACAAATCAAACAGAAGTAACCTCACTGAGACATACAGTATAAATGTAAGGAAGGAGCTATCAATTGCATTTAGCTAGTAAAAGCAAGAAATAAAATTAAATGCAGCTGAGATTGAGATAAAAGACAAAGGGTGAATAAAAGGGCATTAATTCTTTTAATTCTTGTTAAATCCGCAACAACAACAATTTACTGCATCAACTCACTCATAAATGAATTGGCCCTAACTTCTGTCAATTCTAGTGAAGAACTGGTGAATAATTAGCGGACCTTCTCACAATTATACTGATTTCAGTGAGGAGGCTTATCAGACAGGACTGCAGTTAGCGTTCTGTGGAAGAACAGAGTAACTGTATTACTGTTACTCTTAATGTGACATTCTCCCTATACCTTTATATTACCTTGACCCCTTTGATGTGCTCTTATTTTTAAATGACAAAAGCAATCTTTCTTTTAAACTGTGGGCAATTTGGTGTTGTAGGCAATTGCAAGCTACTTTTGACAGTGAGTTTATAGTCACTTCATCTACCGGTTAAATCTTATGCATTCAGCAATGACTTTTTTTTCAATGAATTATTAATCAGTTGTGCATCACAAAGATTTTATTCACACCTCTATGAGTGTAAGTGGTGACCATGTGTTGTGAATACTCAGAAATATTTTCCCTATTCCAAATCTAAGGACTTACTAGATGCTGTGTAATTTTGCCTTGTGGAGTATCAAAGGTGTGACTGTACCCCCTTTGGGTTGGATCATTATGATGTGACACTTTGTGTTTAAGGATTTAAGCACTTCTGACAAGCAATACAGTTGGAATAAAAACTGATTTTTATTTTTCTTCACATAGGAACAAGAGCTAAGTGCTCGTACCAGAGCATTGCAAGCATCTTCTACAACGTGTTCATTTCGTCCACATAGCTTTGATGACAGTGACCCACCAGGGAGCTGTGGCCCAAGTGGTGGTGGCGGAGGAAGTGGTGGGTTTAATACTATTAGCCGTCTTGTCTTCTGAGAATCATTCAACAAGGCCAACTTTCTTCCCCTACCCTTCCCTCTTACTGATAAGTGGGGAAGTATGAATCAAGTCACTGTTAAGGGTCAGAATATATTACTCTCAAGATATTTCCAACTGTTCCACTTGTTTATCTCAGCCTTTTTGGCATTGTGAGAAACAGATTGATGTGTACTAGCTCTGTTAGGTCGGGGGGAGGGGCAGGGAAGTCAGCTAAAACATACACGATTGCAATAATTTGTAAAGTTTATAGGTTTCTTAACTTTGCTCCTAAATTTGGCCATACCTATATTTGCATGTTTAGATTAATTTTTGTAAATAAGCATTCAGCATTTTAATGTGTATTTGTATAATGGCTGTAAATACATTTCAAGTGAACTTTTCAATCCATGTATTGAAAGTATAGAAATAGTAATTTATGAATTGCCACATTTCCGGCATTGGATTTCTTCGATACTTTTGAAAGTGTATACAGCATCTTGTAACTTCAGGGAGCATTACTTGTCATAAATTTGATCCACCTCAACATCCCATCTCCACCACCACCCACACAACACAGACTCCTCCTTGTGTTTGTTTATCTGTGCCTTGAGATCTGTACAGACCAGGTACATTTCAAAATCCAGAATCTGAAGGTTATATTTTTTAAAAACAACATCCTTGGCAGAGGCAGAATCACTTGTATATTTATCACTGATGTATCTTAACATCTTAAATCTTGTTTACGTTTTGAAGTTTCTAAGAAACCCTGACATCACTTGAAAAGATCTTGCATATCCACACTAAATCCAGGAGAGTAATAAAAAAATTTTTCCTCTGTGTTTGTTCATGGGTAATGCAGTGATTTAACTACTGAATAATTCAATACATTGACAAATTTATGTTGGGAATTGTTCTACCATTGTGCTAAAAAGTTTTGAAAAACAATATTTATAAATATTTAAATATATAGGATATGTGATTAGCAAAACAACATACTGGAAAAATGTCAGCTTTTATTCAGTAATAAGTTTTCACTAAATTATTGATTATTTTTATTTTAGAAATGCTTTGCTATGCTTTAGGATATGAAATTTAAAAAAAATTGAATTCCATTTTGGATATGATTTTTCCCTAAATATATTCGCACCTAGCAATAATCAGTTTCTGCGGAATGATTTTTTCAACAATTGTTTGTCTTCATTAGACACCTCTTATCAAATACAGATACAATGAAGCTATTCATCATATTATCAATGGAGTTTTACTTTGGAACTTGCTTTTAAAATAACTAATGGATTGTTTTCAAAGATTCAAGATTGTAGAGGAGAATGAAATAATTTTTAGTTTGGATACAATGCAGCACAAAAAAAAGGTAAAGAACACAATAATAAAAAAAAACACAATAAATATAAACACAGTAGATTCCAGTTTATTGGGAAACATCAGGACCACTGCACTTTGGCCCAATTAAGTAGCTGCCCCAATTAGCCAAAGTTTCATGAAAATATTTAAAAAAGACAAACTACCATTTAACTGAGTAACAAATTAAGTATTCAAATGAAACACGGAACAAATTAGAATGCTACCAATACCACAGGTGGTTATCCATTGTATCCAGCGATGACGGAAAACCTGTGCAAGTGGAGAAGCTGTTGCACTGGGACGATTCCACTCTCTCAACCTCAGAAGTCCGGCTCCAGTGGCTTGAGTAGTCGTCACACTGGGGTCTTCCTTAGTTGCACTGGAATACCATGACTACCTCAGTGCCTCGTCATCCCCTATGCTCTCCACGCAGCATCACTGAACTGCCTTCCTCACCCATTGGATGTCATCCACCCAGTCCACCGGAGCTGACAGCGTGGTAGGACAGGCATGTCCTTATTTTACCGGGATATGAAACCCACCACCTAACCTCAACTGATTTAACCTACCTGTCGAAGTGGTGTATAGGGTGTGGTCGCTGTCATTTGCAAACAGCTACGTGGAGTCACAGTGAGAGCCGAGAATCTGGTGGGACAATAGGTAACAATCAAGCTGATTCTTGTTACCTCCAAATTCTTTGTAGTTCCTAACTCTTTGAAGTAGTGAAATAGTTTCATTTTTACTCCTGGCTGTTTCTGGCATTTCCAAACCTGAATGCTTGAAGCCACAGTGAGCAAAACAGTTCTGAATTGTCTTACTGTTTATTTCTTGCCAACTATCAGTGACAAAGCACTGCTTTTTGAACACAAGCTCACATAACTGATACTATTTAAAAACTGTTCACTCTATAAGTACAATATGGTGTTTAACAGCCACACTGACTGGTGTGCGCATGACTGACACTAGTTAGAAGCTGTTCAGTAACAGTCTCCTTTCCCAATTAAGTGGGATAGTATCCCAAATAAATGAAGGGAACCCTGGCTATTTTTTTAATTAGTTTTTGTTCTTTAGAAGTTGTCCTAAATACAGCTGCCCTGATTAGCTCATGGTCTAATTAACCGGAATCCACTGTACATATGGTAGCTTATGTAGATCGATTGTATGTCCATAAAGTGATGCTAGGCACAGGAGTGTCTGTACATAAGGTTACTCTGCCAGGAATTAAGTAGTAATGGTTAGAGGTTATGGAGGGATGGGTTAGTGGGCGGAGGTATTAATCAGCCTTACTGTCTGGGGAAAGTAACTGCTTTAGAGTCTGGTGATCCTGGTGTGGACGCTGTGCAGCCTCTGACCCGGTGGGAATGGGATAAACAATCCCTGAGCCGGGTGGGTGGGATCCATCATGATGATGTTGGCCCTTTTCCAACACCTCTGTGAAATATTTGTTTCACAAACATGCAGTGTTCTTTTTGTTCCCTTTTTATACCCCAGAGATTGGACGATAAAGCATAACTTGTTACATTTTTGACTGCTGTTATTAAAACATTGGCAGCACTTCATTTCGAATTTTACTGACTTCAAAGTGCATGCAGGTGTTTTGTAGTTATAAAAGGTGCTACTTTAGTGCGAGGCATTTCCTTTTCTCTCGGGAGATGAAGAAGGGAAAAAAGAGCTAATTGTTGAAAGATTAAAATAAAAATGCAAATCTGGATATGTGTTCTGTGAGTGAGCCTAGTATTTGGCACAATTTACAGATGTCAATTTTTTTATGTTGGGCAAAAATGTTTGATATTTCTCCCACAGCTTATTTAGAAGCGGTGTGAATTTGATGAGGCTTTCTTGAGTATTGCAGTGGGTAGAAGTACTCATAAGCAGCCAGCGATGCTGACTGAAGTGTCTGGCTGCTGTAGCTAAGCCTGGAGTGTTAGAGGTGGGAGAAAATGGAACAAGCCAGTCACTTGCCTGTTAATAAATGTTGTACAACATTGAAGGTATGTTTTGTTTGTAGTTAATTAACTTTACCAATAAATTTAGTTCCCAGAACCTCAAAAGGTAGAACTCCATTCTTTCTGCAAACTTTAAACTATTAATATCCAAGCTTGGTATAAATTTAATAGTGTTTACAAAAGAACCCAAAGACGAACAATTGCCCTAAACAGGAAATTGCATTCCACATCTCACACATCTAATCTTTCTGACACAGTATCTTCAGGTAAGAGTTATGATCCTGACAATTCTTTTGTATTTGCTGTCTCTCCTAGATATTGATTGGATACATTCATCATCCTTGAGGTTTATTGGCATGCGAATTCAATCCTTTAGTGGTGTGCAATTGAAAATGCTCTGGATGAATCAGCACCTAATAGTGACTATTTTCAGGTGGTTGCTGGAAATTTTACCAAGAAATTTTGCAGAGCAATCAGACTTGCACATCTGATGTCTATCCAATTGATGTTATATCCCTGTGTAATGCTCCTTTTGGAGACCTACAGGAAGAATTGAGCCACATTGTCAAAATAGTGATCATTTTAATCACTCTAACCTTATCATACTGTGACCATACGAAGGCAAGTTCCAGTACTCATCTTCCATCTCTCAGCAGTGATCCATTTAACACACTTGGCACAATATATAGTAATCCCCTACTGAACTCAGTGTATTCAACTACCAGAAGGCCTGACTCTACAATTTTCTCATTTCTCACAGCCCTAATCCTCCCAATTTCAACACCTCATAGGCACCTTTTGTCCGACATCCGGGCCAATCAACCTTGCAATGACCGTAAAGCTCCTCCAGACAGCTGACTTTCTACCTTCCTTAAGGCATTAGTAAGAAGGATGGTGGAAACCCTACCAATTTTTTTAAAACCAGTGTCTTGTCACTCATGAATTTGAAGCTTCATATAGAATCTGTCACATACACTGGATAAACAGAAATTATTTCATGAAATTCATGTTTGTTTCATTTCTCTAGCCTTATGGCCCAAGATCCTGTTTTATTTGCTTTACTACAGACATACAAAGCAGTGATTTTATTCTGTCTTTTAAATTTAGTCCAGGTAATCTTTCAGCCATGACAATTCATGCAATTTTGGGGGGGGAAGTATGGTTTTAATTAGGGACTTTTATTTGTGCTGGTTAAATCAGCACTAATGAATTTTGACTCTTCAATATGGTTTGAGAACCATTTAAGGAAATCAACCTGAAGCTAAATACTTGTTGAGCTAGAATATAATCCCTGTTCCACAAGTTGTAATTAGTGATTCATTTTAAAGTTTTGAAATACAGGAACATGGGTGGAGCCTTTCATGTATTGTTGGGTCACAATAGGTCTGTAGACCAACTCTGCTTTCTTGAAGACACACAGTTGTTCAGAGGCCTGCTTGAAATCCTCCACAATAATAGGGAAAGCATTGGGGTGCACTGTTCTGTGACTGCAGATCACAGTGCCTGCCTGACCTTGACCTGAGGAGGAACGTACACCACCACAAGGATGCTGGGGGAAAACTCCCTTTGCAGATAAAATAGGTGACACTTAACTGCTAGATGTTACAGGTTGGGCGAGCAGGATTGCCACATCTGTGCACCATGATGTTAATCATGAAGCATACTCCACTTCTTCTGTCTTTAAAAGACCGAGCTTTCCCGTCTTTGTAGTGAATGGTGAAGCCCTTGGGTTGCTGCACTTCATCCAAAATGGTGGGGGTTAGCCACGTTTCCATGAAGCAAAGTACACAGCAGTCCTTGTTGTCCCTCTGGTACAGCAATCTTGCTTTGAGGTTTTCAGTTTTATTTTCCAAAGCCTGTACATTCGCCAGTAGGATAGGCAGGAGTGTTGTACTTGTCCACCTTGGCAGTAAACATTGAAATTGGGGGGGGGGGCGGGTTGCTGTTGGAGTACCCTGGGTAATTGCAGTGCTTTTTGCAATTGGTTCACACTCCCGTCAATGTCCAGTGATAGTAGAGTGAATGTTCAGGGCAGTTCTTGGCAAGCCAATGAAGTGACCGGTTTTGTTCAGGATGGCATTCAGCTTCTTGAGAATTGTTGGAACTACATATCCAGGCAAGTGGAAGATATTCCACCATGCTTTTGATATGTGCCTTACAATTGGTGCAGAGACTTTAATGTGTCAGCAGGTGAATCACACATAGAAGGTTCTAATTTATTCATATAGCTTTGTACTCCTATGCTTGGTTAAGTTCAATTTCTCATCCATGGTGACATGGTATACTGTATATGGGGGGAAATGTCAATGGTAAGACCCTTAAACACTATCTTCACATCTACTTTTGATCCAAAACAAATTGCACCCAATAAAAATCTGTTAATTTCCGCCTTATGGTTGTTTCACTTTTTGGGAGAGTTCTGAACCTTCACTGCATTTGTTGCAGGAGCATTTGACTACAATTGTCACTCCAAAATAACTATCATAATTTTAACAGTGTGCCCTTTTTGTTCTTGAATATTGGGCTAGAACTAGTGGCATTTACTTCTTTGAAGAAGTCTGGGGCTCCTGTGCATGCATAGCGGAATTCAGAAGTCCTAAACTTACACATTAAAAATATGAGTTCTAGCAGTTCACTCTTTCCAGGTTGAGAAAGTTAGTGAAGTTGTATCTTGCTGAGGTGATTGTTGCACGATCTCCGAGACTACAATGTCCATTGATTTCAATGGGTATTGTAGAGCTATGACTATTAAGGAAAAGAGGCTGGTTACTTACTTAATTATTTCACTGATTTAATGTCTTTAGTGGTTAATTTGTTTCAGCGTATTTCTTGTAATCAACAATTCCAGAAAAGCTGGCCATGGTGTTTTCAGGTGCAAAGCTTCCTTGTTGCATTATTAGAAGCCCTGCTGCTACTCATTTCATCTCATGGGATGCAAGATGCTCTGCACCAGTAAGCCCTCCACAATTGGATCAGTCAAAATTGAGCCAGTAATAAGATCAATCCACCCTATCGAGTTATTTTGTTTGTTTAAACAGTTTGATTAAATCATGCCTTGATTTAACTGCAAGACTAAACATCTCAAGTTTATATTGAAATTGGAATTGGTTTATTGTCATGTGTACCGAGATACAGTGAAAAGCTTGTCTTGCATACCGTTCATACAGATCAAATTATTAAACAGTGCACTGAGGTGGGACAAGGTAAAACAATAACAATGCAGAATAAAATGTAACGGCTACAGAGGAGGTGCAGTGCAAGTAACTAGGCTCTAGTGATTCTGTAATGTATCGCAAAGCCAATATCTCTTTCCAGAAAGGGGTCCTAAAAAACCTCTTTAAACCTAGAGTTTAAAACTCCTTTAGTAAATGACAACAATCCATCTTAAGCCCTTTTTCTTTTTTTTCCCTCCCCTTTAATATTTTTGGTGACTCCAAACTCCCTCACATTTTAATCGTTCACAATCTGTGATAGCTTCAATAATTTTTGGGATGTCAATTCCTGATCTCTTAAATCATTTATTGAGTTGACTAGAGCTGAACGTGAGAAAGAATTTATTCTCTCAGCAGATTGTGAACCTGTAAAGAATAAGTCATTAGATTTATTCAAGATTGAGGCAGACAGTTTTTTTTACATAAAAGGGGAAAGTAGAGGTGAGGCTAAGATCAGATCAGCTGCAAGCTTATTGAAAGGCAGTGCAGGTTTTCTGACCCTTATGACTCACTTTTGCATCTAATTCCTGCACCATTAATGGTCCAAATCTTTCACTGTCACTCAGGCTAAGATTGGACTATAGCTCCAAACTCCTTTAATCAAGAAAGGTAAAGTTAATGTAGGTGCTTAGGTAACATTACTTTCCAGCTCTTGAGATTACAAAAAGAAAGATCTGCATTAGATATGTTTAAAATTTTAGAACTATCCATCCAATAATTCTTCATTGACAGGTCACACCAATTTGAGAATTTTGCAATCACTGAGAGTTTATGAACAATAATTTTACAGCTACCTATCACTCAGGCTTTTTGTATGAATTTTATCCATTTTCTATGACATAACCACAAAACAGTTTGAGATCACTGATCTGAATTGCACCAATGAATCAGAATCAGCTTCGGTTTCTTATCACTATTATTATCACTTTATTATCACTGACATGTGACATGAAATATGTTGTGGCAAGGGGTACAAAGACAAAAATAACAACAAATTACAAAATAAATAGCACCAAAAAATGAATACTGAGATAGTGCTCATGAGTTCATGGACCATTCAGAAACCTGCTTGTAGAGGGGAAGAAGCTGTTTTTAAATCAGAGAAAAGGTCTTCAGGCTCCTGTGCCTCCTCCCTGATGGTAGTAACAAGTAGGAACACGTTCCAGACAGGGAAGGTCTTTAATGGTGGATGCTGTGTCCTTGAGGCACCCCTTTTGAAGGTTGTCGATGGTGGGAGGGTTATGACTTTAATGGAGCTGGCTAAGTCCACAACACTGCAGTCTTTTGCAATCCGATCCATTGGTGACTCCATACCAGGCTCTGATGCAGTTAGTCAGAATGCCCTCCATTGTACATCTGGAGAAATGTGCAAGAGTATTTGGTGATGTACAACATCCCCTCACACACCCAGTGAAATAGTACTGCTGGCGTTCCTCTTTCATGATTGAATCGATATGTTGGGCCTGAGATAGATCCTCTGAGATGTTACCTAACCGCATTGACTGTGGTCTTAGAATATGGAAATTAAACCCAAGAATAAAATAATTGTGATCCAACATGGGTCTGTTAAAATAATCAAATCTAAAATCAGGTTTGGAGCATGTTCAACAAGTATTCATGTCGAAGGACAATGCAATAAATGGACAAGAAGTGTTGTTGTGGGATAAGAATTGCCCTCATTTATCTGTGTACGTATACCTGTTTCAAAAACAGCAGAGGGAGCCACCCTCCCATATGCAAATAATTTCCAAACACAACAAGAAAATAGAAATGCTTTTCCAAAACAAGGTTTCAACTCACAAGCAGCATGGACTTGGGGCAACCATATAATAAAAGAAATTTTATCAACTGGACATTATCAAAATTTAACAATTTAGCATCCAATAATGCTTTATTGACAGATCACACCAAGTTGAGCATTTTGCAAGTGAGATTTTATGAACAATGATTTTACAGCTACCTAACACTCAGACTACAGCAATTGATGCCTGCTATAAGTGCAATGTGCATATAAACTAACCTCCATTGCCAATTAGCTTTGGGAACCAGTTGGAGGCATTTCTAATTTTTCCCCCACGAGATGCTGAATCACATTATTTTTGCACAAGTGACTATTCTCCTCCATAATGACTGGATCTGATTTCCGAATACTTGCACTTGTGATATACTGTGTAAGCAGCTATTGTGAACCAGCAGATCACTTACAATAGGGCAGCGAAAGTAATCTGTAGATAGGGAAGCAATTTGCAGAAGTGAAATACAGAGGCCGGAGGAATTTTGATTACAGCAGTAACTAACAAGTTGGTGAAGTGATACTGATGATTTGCAGATTCCCCTTAAAACCAACAATAATGTGAGAATTGACTGTCCATATAATTGCTAGCAACAGAAGGAAGGCCATGAAATCTTTGTAACTTGAAGGAATCTTACAATCAGAAGTTCACTGCATTGCACCGTGTTTGATCAAAGCCACTTCAGCAAATTCATTCGCTTCCTATGAATATGATTTGCTTACATGTGACAAGTTCATTCAAAGCTAGTGAAGCTCACACTAGTCTAATTTGTTTCTCCTTGATTCTGATGAAGGGTCTCGGACCCTTCAGAAACATTAATTGCTTTTCTTTTCATGGATGCTGTTTGATCAGCTGTAGTTTTCCAGCATTTTCTTCTTATTAAATCTAAGTCAAATATCCTGACTGCTGCTTTTGCTACCTACTGTATCTTTAACAGGACAATTTGTATGTAAAAGCACAGGGAAAGAAGGCAGACAAATACATCATAAAATGCAAAACACATTGAAATGATCATGAAACAAACTAAGTGCCTGAGGCAGCCTATACTCTCCTGAAATCTCTCCATGGAGTTTCTTCTTCCGAATTGCTCATTCTCTCTCACTGATCCTTGTCAAAAGTACAAATCCAGGTGCAAAAGTTTGCAGAGAACATGCTGCTCCCACAATGAGCACCAGGGAAGCTATGGAAATACTAGGAAACTGAGGGCCAGTTACCCCAACATGAGCCATAGGGAGCTATTAATCAGGAAAATAAACAATGCAATTTTGTGAAAAACCATCATATTTGTCCAATTTACTGGAATTCTTCACTGAAGTAATGTACACTGGAGAGAAAGGTTTCTAGAAGGATTTTGATAAAATGCTACTTCAAAGATTATCGTGGGAAATACAAGCTAATGGTGCAGAAAGTAACTTATTGCCATGCATAGATTATTTACTGGCTAACAGAAACTATATTGTTGACATAAATGGATTTTTTCGCCTAGTTGACAAATTGTAATAAATGGTGTGTCATAAGGATTGAAGCTGCAACTTCAACAACTTATATAAGTGACTTGGATGAAAACACTGAGGTATAGTTACTTAATTTGTAGGTGATACAATGGTAGGTAGAAAATTAAATTCTGAAGAGGACACAAGAAGGCTTCAAAGTTCAAAGTAAATTTATTAACTAAGTCCATGTATCGCACCATATAGAATCCTGAGATTCATTTTCTTGCAGGCATACTCAATAAACCCATAACAGAATAATAACCACAATGGAATCAATGAAAGACTGCACCAACTTGGCCATTCAACCAGCATGCAAAAGACAACAAACTGTACAAATATAAAAAGAAAAAGATAATAATGAATACAAAAAGCAATAAATATCAAGAACATGGGATGAAGAGTCCTTGAAAGTAAGTCATAGGTTGTGGGAACATTTCAAGGATGAAGTAAAGTTATCCTTTTTGGTTCAAGAGTCTGATGGCAGAGGGGTAATAATGATACCTGAACCTAGTGGTGTGAGTCCTGAGGCTCCAGTACCTCCTTCCTGATGGCATCAGTGAGGAGAGAGCATGTCCTGGGTGGTGGGACCCTGATGATGGATGCTGCTTTCCTGCAACAATGTTTCTTGCAGATGTGCTCAATGGTGGGGAGGGCTTTACCTGTGATGGACGGGGTCATATCCACTACTTTTTGTAGGATTTTCTGTTCAAGGACATTGGTGTTTCCATACCAGGTTGTGATGCAGCCAGTTAACATACTCTCCATTACACATCTATGGAAGTTTGTCAAAGTTTTAGATGTCATGCCAAATCTGCATAAACTCCTAAGGAAGTAGAGGCACAGCTGAGCTTTTTTTAATAATTGTACTTACTTGCTGGGCCTAGGACAGGTCCTCTGAAATAATAACACCAAGGAATTTAAAGTTGCTGACCCTCTCCACCTTTGATCTTCCAATGAGGAGTGGCTAATAGAGCTTTGGTTTCTTCCTCCTGAAGTCAATAACCAGCTCCTTGGTCTTGCTGACATTGAGTAAGAGGTTGTTACGGCACCACTCAGCCAGATTTTCAATCTCCCTTCAATATACTGATTTGTCACCACCTTTGATTTGGCCTATGTCAGCAAACTTGAATGTAACTTAAGGGAAAAAACAAAAAAACACATTTTTGGAACTCTTTCAAAGGGAGGTGGAAGCAAAGGCTTTGAATGCTTGTAAGACAGAGATGGATGGATAAGCAGTTGTTGGCAGGGGTAGGCAGGAAGCTGGCTGACAGATCATCCATGCTCTTATTAAACAGCCAAGCAGGCTCAACAGGCCAAATAGACTACTACTCATGATTCACGTTTGTATGTTTTAAACTTGGAGCACTGCAAGAGTCTGCCATGGTCAATGATGCAAAACTGAAGGGTTTCCTTACCCAATTGTCTGTGATATGGATGAAAGTACACAGCAGATCAAATTAAACCTTGACTGCTAAATAATGACTATCTGCTGATGGCATGGTTTTTGGCTGTCGTGCACAACCCACACACAATGTCATCATGCACACAATGCTAAGTGAAACGTGACAAAGGAAACCACAGCAATCTGCTGGCAGGAGCACGCTGGAGGACCCAAGTAGGATTTGTCATGCAGTTCTATATGCGGCATAAACTTGCCAGCCTGAGAGGCCAACATTTACCAACATCTAGACAGTGAGCAACATCAGAACATGAGCAAGTGGGAGTAAGGAGTGATTTTAAAAAACGAGGGAACACATCCACTCACTAATCCACCCCACCAGACCCTCCAACCACAACTAATTTATTTCCTAATCAGAGACACCTATGTACAGTCACTTATTGACAGAGCCTATAAAAAGTATTCATGCCCCCCTCCGGAAGTTTTCAAGTTCTATTTTTTTAAAACATTGAATCACAGTGGACTTAATTTGGCTTTTTTGACGCTGATCAATGGAAAAGACTCTTTCATGTCAAAGTGAAAACAAATTTCTACAAATTGGTCTTGATTTATACAATTATTAAACAAAATAATTGATTGCATAATTATTCACCCCCTTCAAGTTAGTATTTAATAGATGCACCTTTGGCAGCAATTACAGACTTGAGTCGGTGTGGATAAGTCTCCATCAGCTTTGCACATTTGGACGCTGCAATTTTTCCCCATTCTTCTTTACAAAACTGCTCAAGCTCTGTCAGATTGCATTGTGAACATGAATGAACAGTTCTTTTCAAGTCCAGCCACAAAATTTTAATTTGATTGAGGTCTGGACACTGACTTGGTCACTGCAGGACATTAACTGTATTATTTTTAAGCCATTCCTGTGTAGATTTGGCTTTATGCTTGGGGTCATTGTCTTGCTGGAAAACAAATCTTCTCCTAAATCACAAGTCTCTTGCAGACTGCATTAGGTTTTCCACCAGGATTTCCCGGTATTTTGGTGTATTCATTTTACCCTCTACCTTCACAAGCCCTTCAGAGCCTACTGCAGTGAAGCATCCCCATAGCATGATACAGCCACCACCATGCTTCAATGTAGGAACGGTGTGCTTTTGATGATGTGTGGTATTTGGCTTACACCAAACATAGCATTTAGTCTTGTAGTCAAAAAACTCATTTTTGGTTTCATCAGACCACAGAACCCTCTTCCAGCTGACTTCAGAGTCTCTCAAATGCCTTCTGGCAAACTCTAGCTGATATTTCATGCAAGTTTTTTTCAACAGTGGCTTTCTCTTTGCCCATCTCCCATAAAACTGTGACTGGTGAAGCACCCGGGCAACAGTTATTGTATGCTCAGTCCTTCCCATCTCAGCTACTGAAGCTTGAAACTCCTCCAGAGTTGTCATAGGTCTCTTGGTGGCCTCCCTCACTAGTCCCCTTCTTGCACTCCCTCACTAGTCCCCTTCTTGCACGGTCACTCAGCTTTTGAGAACAACCTGCTCTGGGCAGAATTACATCTGTGCATAATCTTTCTACTTAGAAACATAGAAATCTACAGCACATTACAGGCCCTTCAGCCCACAATGTTGTGCCAACTACTCTAGAAAATGTTGATCAGTGTAAAAAAGATGCTTAAAACAATAAAACATGAAAACTTCTCGGGGTGAGGGTGGAGTGGGGTGAATACTTTTCATAAGCACTGATCATACAATCGGAATCAGCTTTAATATCACTGAAATATGTCATGAAATTTATTAACTTTGCAGAAGCGGTGCAATAACAATTTTTAAAAACTGTGAATTATACTAATTATGGATTTATTGATATATATGAAATTAAGTAAGTAGTGCCAGTGCAAAAAAAAAGAAATAAAAAGTAGTGAGGTAGTGTTCATGGGTTCAATGTCCATTCAGAAATCAGATGGCAGAAGGGAAGAAGCCGTTCCTGAATCACTGAGTGTGTGCCTTCAGGTTCTGTACCTCCCTCCTGATGGTAACAGTGAGAAGAGGGCATGTCCTGGGTGTGGGATCCCTTATTGATGGAAGCTGCCTTTCTGGGGCACCACTCCTTGAAGATATCCTGGATACTACGGAGGCCAGTGCCCATGATGGAGCTGAATAATTTTACAACCCTTTGCTGCTTACTTCAATTCTATGCAGTAGCAACCCCACCTGTACTAGATGGTGATGCAGCCAGTTAGAACGTTCTCCATGGTACATCTGTAGAAAATTGTGAGTGTTTAAGGTGGCAAACCAAATTTCCTCAAACACCTAATAAAATATAGCTGCTGCCTTGCCTTATTTATAACTATGTCAATATGTTGGGAGAGGTTATATCCCCAGAGATCTTGACACCCGGGAACTTGAAACTGCTCACTCTCTTTGATCCCTCTATGAGGATTGGTATGTGTTCCTTCGTCTTACTCTTCCTGAAGTCCACAATCAGCTCTTTTGTCTTATTGACGTTGAGTGCCATGTTGTTGCTGTGGCACCACTCCACTAGTTGGCATATCTCACTCCTGTACACCCTCTCGTCACCACCTGAGATTCTGCCAACAATAGTTGTATTATCAGCAAATTTATAGCTAGTATTTGAGTTGTGCCTAGTCATACAATCATGGATGTAGAGAGAGTAGAGCAGTGGGCTAAGCACACACCCCTGTGGTGCACCAGTGTTGACTGTCAGCGAGGTGGAAATGTTATTTCCAATCCACGCAGATTGTGGTCTTCTGCTTAGGAAGCTGAGGATTCGGTTGCAAAGGGAGGTACAGAGGCCAAGATTCTGTAGCTTTCGATCACGACTGTAAGAATGATGGTGTAGTCAATAAACAGCATCCTGACATAGGTGTTTGCATTGTCCAGGTGATCCAAGGCTTGGGTGGAGAGCCATTGCGTCTGCTGTAGACCTATTCTGGCAAACAGGCAAATTGCAGTGGGTCCAGGTCCTTGCTGAGGCAGGAATTGACTCCAGCCATGACCAACCTCTCAAAGCACTTCATCACTGTAGATGTGAGTGCTACTGGATGATAGTCATTAAGGCAGCTCACACTGCTCTTCTTGGGCACTGGTATGATTGTTGCTCTTTTGAAGCAGGTGGGAACTTCCATTGTAACAGTGAGAGGTTGAAAATGTCCTTGAATACTCCTGCCAGCTGGTTGGCACAGGTTTTCAGAGCCTTACCAGGTACTCCATCAGGCCTATCACCTTGCGAGGGTTCACACTTTCTGAAAGACAGCCTGATGTCGGCCTCCGAGACAGAAATCACAGGGTCACCGCGTCCTGCAAGAATCCTCTTAGCTGTAATTTTATTCTCCCTTTCAAAGTGAGCATAAAAAGTGTTGAGCTCATCTGGTAGTTTGTTGGAAGTAATGTGCTGCAAACCCTGCCAGAGTAGATGTGCATCTGATGCCAGCTCCAATCTCGCTTGGAATTGTCTATTAGCTCTTGAAATAGCCTTCCACAAGTCATCCCTGGTTTTCTTGTACCGACCTGGGTCGCCAGATCTGAAGGCCACAGATCTCAGCCCTCAGCGAACCTCCTGGTTCATCCATAGCTTTTGATTTGTGTATGTACAGTAATTTCTCGTAAGCACACACTCATCCACACAGGCTTAAATGAAGTCAGTGACAGCAGTGGCAAACTCATTCAGACTCAAAGATGAATCTCCGAATACCAATTCAAAGCAGTCCTGTAAGTGCTCCTGCTTGTCGAAACCTTCTTGGTCCTCACTACTGGTGCAGTAGTCTTCAGTCTCTGCCTATACCCAAGGAGTAGAAGTACAGCCGGGTGATCAGACTTTCCAAAGTGTGGGCGTGGGATGGCACAGTGAGCGTTCTGATGGTGGTGCAACAGTGGTCCAGAGTGCTGGTTTCAGGCTGGCCTGGTTAAAATCCCCCAAAAAATGATGGGGAAGGCATCAGGATGTGCTGTTTCTTGCCTGTTGGTCATATCAGTTTGTTTTGAGCCTGCTTGAATTTGGCCTGTGGTGGGATGTGCACCACTACCAAAATAGTTGCTGAAATCTCCCGTGGCAGGTAAAATGGACGGCACTTTATCCTGAAGTGTTCCAAGTCTGATGAACAGGACTGGGACAGCACCACCATGTTTGTACACTTCAAGAAGTTGATCATGAAGCAAACTCCTCCTCTCCTGGCTTTGAAAGAGTCAGCAATCCTTTCTCGGTGGTTGATGCATTGTGGACCTGTCAGTCTGAACCACTTCTTCCAGTCCGGAAGGGATTAATGAAGATTCCATGAAGCAAAAGATGCGAGTGGTCATAATCTCCCTCTGATACAGCACCCTGGTTCTGAGATCTTCAGTTTTATTTTCTAGAGACTGTACATTTGCCAGCAAAGTAGTCGGTATTGGGAGTCGAAAGCCTCGTCTACTTAGGTGAGCTTTCAGTTCAGCTCTGCATCCCCTCTTCTGCCACCTCAAAGGGCCGGCGACCAGATCAATTCGTTTGATTGCTTTTAAATAGCGATAGATATTTTTAGTCGCATTAAAACGTCATGACTAACTGTACAGATCTTGGATGTAGTTATGGTTCTCAGCTGTAACTGGCTGAAACGAGAGTATTTGATGGTATCCATCAGAGCTGTTCGCACAAGTCGCCTTTCTCAATGGTGCCCTCAATCTTTGTATGTATATAAGCTATCTTATGTATTTACATATATTTATAGTATTTTTTGTTATTGCGTTTTTCATTTTATTGTTTTTTTTGTGTTGCGTTAGATCCAGAGTAACAATTATTCTGTTCTCCTTACACCTGTGTACGGGAAATGATAGTGAACAATCTTGATCCTGATCAGATTCAGCATCTGCAATCTCTCGTGCCTCCAACCAGCAATTCCATTTCGAGGCAAGCATGAAATACTGCCTAAAAACTGTTCAAATGGCACAGCTGATAAAAAAAAGAGCACCTTTTTACCAGACCTACTGTAGAAATGTTAGTATTTGGGATTCAAAATGACTTAAGCAAAGTGAAGTCTAAGAGTCATGATTAAGTTGCAATATAATGCTGAGGACATATGTTTCAGAACTAGGCACACCTCTAGCCAAAATCCTCAACTGTAGCTGCAACACTGGCATTTAACTGGTAATGAGGAAAACTGTCCAGTGAGCCCTGTCTACGGAATTGTGGCCCTTCACTAATGATTACAGTGCTCAATTTTACTGGTAAGTTTCAGTGATCAGCTTCACAAATGATCAGATGCACGTTCAGACTGATAAATGACTTAATGTCCATGCTACAGAAGTGTAACGCGATGATCATCTCCAACAAAAGAGAGCTTATCCACCCCATTGACATTTAGTAGCTTTGTCATATCAACGAGCTTGGAGTCCATTGACCAGAAGACAAGCCCCAAAATTACCATGGACAGAAAATCAAGTTAAGGCCTCAGGCAAGTGGCCAATCTCACAATAGTCCATCTACCCTCTCAAACTTCAACAACATTTCCAATGCAAGTGAAGTGCCTTTACTTGTCCAGTTGGACTCAGCTCAACAAGTGTAACACACCAAGAGACAAAGTAGTCATTTTATCAGGACCACATTCACCAACTCAAATATCGCATTTCTTCACCATGACTGCAATGTACATTGCATCTACTTACTAAGGATTCTTTGCCAGCATCTCCCAAATCCATCACCTTCACTCTTTAATATACGAGCAGAAACCATGTGAAAACGATATCACCTCTCCCACATCATAAAAGACACACAACCACCAAATTTAGATAGGTGCCATTACTTTCTTCTTCATTATAGTCAAAATTTTCAAGCGGTTGACATAATAGTTCTGTAACAGTATATTCATTATATGGATGGTACATTGTGCACCTTCAGAAACACCACTGGGACAGGAATATAGACTGAATATATTGGCAATGCCCATATCACTAGTACAGTGACAAAAGGGCATCTATATTTGCTCTATTGTTGGCTGATTGCAAAGTTTTGATACCATTAACACAACTATATGTTTGAAAAATGAAGCACTTCAAAACTTTTGCAAAAACAGCTCCAAGCATCCCATTGCTCCTTGAGTAAGTAAAATCTACATTTAACAATCCCTGTAAATAGCTACAAAATTGCTCTGTGATGCAAACAAGAAGACGACCTCACTGAACCATGTGGCGGGGATTTGCTGTTGATAACGCAGAAGATTTATTTTCATATCTTACCTCTCTGGTTGTTGCCATTGTGCTACTGGGTCCTACAAGGATATATCTTTAACGCTCAGCTGTTCATCACTTTCCCATATTTCCTTATAGCACAGAAGCCCATTTCAGCCCATTGAGAGGATACTACTTTACAGAGCTATGTCAAGGTAAAGTTAAAGTAAAATTTATTATCAAAGTACACATACCATATACTACCTTGAGATTCATTTTCTAGCAGGCATTTACAGGAAAAATAAAGAGATACAGTAGAATTTATTTAAAGCTGTAGATAAACAAAAACTAACAACCAATTGTGCAAATAAAATTAATGCACTTCCCCATAAATGTTCTCTGTTATCTATTCCCTCCACATTCCCATCAATTTCCTTCCCTCCAAATTCTACCAATCACTTACATGGTAGGAGCAATTTACAATGGTCAATTAACCTATCAACTTGCACATTGTTGGGATGTGGGAGGAAATATGAGGGAAATGAAATGTGGTTCGATGGACAATACGTGAACTCCACACAGATAGTACAGAGGATCAGAATTGAATGTGGCTTCCCGGAATTGTGAGACAACAGCTCTACCAGCTCTCTCACTGACTTGGGTGTAATGTACCAAATATGCTGATGAAACAAAGGAGGACGAGAAAGTGACTGTGAAAAAATCACCTGCATCCAAAGGATTATAAACAGGTTAAGTTAGTGACCAAAATATTGACAGATTGGAATAGAACTTTGGCAAATGGTAACAAAAAATAAAAAGCAGATCATTATTTTAATAGCCCAAATCTAATTCAGAGAGATCAGGTTATACTCAGGTAAGGATCTCAAAATGTTAGCATGCAGGTACAGTAGAATGGGTATTTGGAAAGGCAGAGGGATGTAGGTAATGCACGAAATGTTTAATAGAATGAATCTTAGGATGAATAGATTTTTTATGAGGAAAGAATGAATACATTGGGTCTACATCTGGAGCTAATAAGAAGTAATCTCATTGAAATATCTGAGATTCTGTGTGGGCTTCACGGGTACATAGAATATAGAATAATACAGCCCAGAAACAGACCCCTCAGCCCATGAGGTACTGTATGTGCTGGTCATCATGCCAATTTAAACTGCATAGGTCAATAGCCCTCCATTCCCTGCCTGTTCATGTGCCAGTCTAAATGCGTCTTTTTAACATTGCCTCTAACATCTCTTCCTCAGGTAATGCATTACAGCCAACTACCACTCCACACGTAAAAAAAAACTTGCCTTGCAAATACCCTTTAAAGCCGTTCTCACTCCCCCCCCCATTTTAACGTATACCCTCTAGTATTTTACATTTCTACTCTGAGAAAAAACTCTCACTGCCTTCTATATCCATGCCTTTCATAATTGAAAATAATTTTATCAGGTTGCCGCTCAGCGTCCAATGTTCCAGAGAAAACAAAGTTTGTCCGATCATTCCATGTAGCTAATACTCTCTAATTCAGATAACATCCTGGTGAACCTCTTTTCCACCCTCTCTGAAGCCTTCACATCCTTCCTGTGATGCGGTGACCAGAACTGCACACGAAGCTCCACTGTGCCCAACCAAAATTTTATACAGATGCAACATGATTTCCCAACTTTTATACTCATGGACCTGACTGATAGAGGCAAGCATGCTGAATGCTTTCTTTATGACCCTATCTACTTTCCATGCTGCTTTCAGGGACCTATGTGGTTGCACCCAATGTCCCTCTGTACATTAACCACGATCCCTTGGTCCATCATGATGAGAATTGATATTTTCAGGAAAATGTGTTAAGACTAGGATGAGGAAGAATTACTTCCCTTAAACTTTGAGCTTAGAGGGCTTTGAATCTTTGGATACTGCAACTAAATATATTCAAGACATAGAGGTGGATTTTTGAACTTTAGGAGAACAGGACATATGGGAATTAGGCACAAATGTGCACCTGAAGGCAGAATAAGAATCAAATCAAAGTAAGATTTATTTTCATCATCATCATCATCATCATCATAATTATATGCCGTGTCGTATGACGTGAGCGATCTGTCTTTAACCTTATAAATTCTAATAAGCTCTTCAAAACTTTTCCCTGTCCATCCCTTTTTGTAACTCAAGGAATGTCATATGCTGTCAACCAGGACTTTTTCTTCCATCAGTTTGTCCCATCACTGCAAGATGCTCGAGTTTCTCTTTCCTCAGTACATGTCCCAGAAATTCCAGCTGCCATTTCCTTATTGATAATATCAGCTATATTCTTTTTCCAACTTTTTGTAACACTTCCTCAGTTGATACTTTGTTTTTCCATGATCTATGAAATCATTCTTTAATAAAACCACATTTCTGCAGCTTCACGTCTTCTCTCATTTTGTTTTGATATTGTCCAACGTTCACTTCCATCCATTAGTTCATATCAACGTGGCACCACAACACTTTCCTACCCATTTAAATTATGTTATTCTTTAGTATGTCATTATCACTGATGTGAAATATGTTGTTTTGTAACAAAGACTTAAAAATTACTGTAAATTACAAAATAAAAAGTGCAAGAAAAGAGGAATGACAGGTTAGTGTTTATGGGTCATGGACCATTCAGAAATCTGATAGTGAAGAGAAAGAAACTGTTTGTGAATCATTGAGTGTTAGTCTTCAGGCTCTCATGTTCCTTCCCAATGGTAGCAATGAGAAGACGTGTCCTAAATAGTGAAGGTGCTTGGTTATAGGTGTCGTATTCTTGAGGTACCGCATTCTTCAGGGACTACCTCTTAAAGATGTCCTTGGTGATTGTGCCTGTGATGGAGCTAGCTAGGTCTATAACCCTCTCCCCCTCCCCACCCCCACCTTTCAAACCTACTCCTCAGCTTTTTTTCTCCAGTCGTGCCAAAGGGTTTCAGCCCAAAATGTCAGCTGTGCTTTTTCCATAGGTGCTGCCAGGTCTGCTGAGTTCCTCCAGCATCTTGTGTGTGTTGCCCTATAACCCTCTGTAGCTTCTTGTAGTCCTGTGCGTTGGAACCTCCATACCAGGTGGTGATGCAACTAGTCAGAATGTTCTCCACTGTATAAATTTCTACAGAAATTTGCAAGAGTCTTTGGTGACATACCAAATTTCCTCACTCCCCATGAAGTAGAACTGCTGCTCCGCCATCTGTATGATTGTGTCGGATGCAGGATAATTCATTCAAGATGCTAACACCCAGGAAATTGAAGTTGTTCACCACTTGTACAACTCCCAACTTCTACTTCCTGCAGTCCCCAGTCAATTCCTCGGTCTCGCTGACATTGAGTGCAAGGTTATTGCTATGGTGCCATTTAACCGTCTCTCTCCTGTATGTTGCCATCGGAAATTTTACTAACAGCAGTGATGTCATTCTGAATTTGTAGATGCCATTTCAGCTGTGTTTAGACACACAGTCATTACTATAGAGAAAGCAGAGTAGTGGGCAAATATCAACAATTATATCCACTCTACACTTACTAAATTACAAAACATGCTTAAATTCTCATATCCTTTTGCCCTTACTTTTTGTGGGGCAAATCAGTTGGATTTTTACTATGATGACTGTCTTGCTATAAGGAAAAGTTGAGTGAGACTGAGCAATTCCCAAGAAGATCATGTGGTCTGGTCTCCTTAACACATACTGAAAATGATTCCAAAAGTAATTGACAGTACAGATGCCAAGCTTCCTCTACTGGAGAGTCCAGAACTGTGGCCTTAGTTTCAGAATAAAAGTTGGTAATTCAGAAATGAGCTGAGAAAATACTATTTACACAAGGGGTTATAAATAATCAAAATTCTCTGCCTCGGAGGCTGTGGATTCTCAAGTACCCTGCTTCTCTTTATTCTGTTCTTAATTTCAAGTCTGACCTTTTACACATCTCCCACTCGCATCACCCAACTCTTAAGCTCTGAAGCTCCTTTCCTAAATATCTTTGACTCCCTACTCTTTTTCCTTGAAGAGATTGCTTAATACAACTTGTTCGACATCTGTCTTTGTGTTTTCTTCAGTGGACCTCATGGCAATTCTGGAGTCACAAAAAGGGTCTTTGGGGTGTTTTGTCACACCCACACCAAGTCAACGGTCAGAGTGAGAATGGGGTTCCTTATCACTGTTTCATAGGATGTGAACATTGTTATTTTGCAGCAGAGGTAGAGTGCAAAGACATAAAGTTGTTATAAATTTTTAAAAATAAATACCTAGTGCAAAGAGAGGAATAAGGAGGTAGTGTCGACTGTTCAGAAACGTGATGGCAGAGGGGAAGAAGCTGTCGCTAAGTTGTTGCAAGTAGGTTTTCAGTCTTCTGAACCTTCTCTTGTATGGTAGTAATGAGAAGAGGGCATCTCCTGGATGATACAGCTCCTTAGTGATGGATGCCACCTTCTTGGGGCACTGCCTCTTGAGGATGTCCTCAGTGGTGGGAAGGCTTGTGCCCATGATGGAGCCAACTCAGACTACTACCCTCTGCAACCTTGTACAGTCCTTTGCATTGGAGGCTCCAAACCACTTAGGATGAAAGCAGTCACTGCTGTGTACGTACATCTATTGATGCTTCTGGACACATCTTCAGTGATGTTCCTGGAATCATCGGGTGTTTTGGGTCTTTCAACATCATACAACCTCCTCCAGGTGACCCAGCCAGGGCTGATCAGACCCCAGCTTGTGTCCAGATGGCTAGCTACTTATGACTCCATGGCTCCCCTCTTTTGAGCCACAGCCATCTTGAGGCCCTCTCTGCCACATTGGTGGTACTGCGGATGGCTCTCCTCTTCCTCGATGCCCAATGTGCTGAAGGCTCTAACTAAAGAACGGGCTACGAATCCCCTACAACCAACCTCCACTGGGAGACACCTCGCTCTCCATCCAGCCTGCTGACAGTTGCTGACCAGTCCTGCGTACTTGGAGAGCTTCCTTTCAAAGGCCTCCTCCAAGCTATCTTCCCATGGGACTGTCAGCTCCAGCAGCACCACTTGCTTAGTAGACTCAGACCCTAGGACAATGTCTGGTCACAGGGTGGTGGCTGCGATATGGTTGGGGGACTTCAGCTGCCCTTCGAGGTCCACCAACAGCTGCCAGTCTCTTGCAGAGGTCAGAATGCCTGCAGATGTTCTTTTGGCAGGTGTTGGCTGCTCCCCAGCTCTGACAAAGGCAATGGTCTGCTTGGAGGGTCGGGACTGCTTCGCCCACTCAACTCCTGCGCTGATGGCTTCAGCGATGGTCTTCAGGACCTGATCATGCCTCCACCTGTACCGTCCCTCACCAAGTGCCCTTGCACAGCCACTGAGGATGTGCTCCAGGGTTCCTCGCTTGGAGCACAGTGGGCACGCAGATGACTCTGCCTTGCCCCATGTGTGCAGGTTTGATGGGCTTGGAAGCACATCATACACTGCCTGGATGAGAAATCGTATGCGGAGTGGTTCGGCTTTCCAAAGATCAGCCCAGAGGTCACTTTCCCCTCAACCGCATTCTCCCATCTTGTCCAAGCTCCCTGTTGCTTCATTCCCACCGCCTTGCAGGCTCTCATCTCCTTCACTACTGCTCTCACCTCCTCCTGAACTAGATGACGCCTTTCCTTCCCTCTGGTGTCCATTTGGGGAGTTGGAAAGGATCCTAGCCCAGCTCGGCCTTGTGTGACCACTCCCACCAGCCTCCTGTGACACAGCCTCGCCTCTGGCTCCTGAACAGCTTCCTCTGCCTTCCACTTCCTGCCAGTACTTACTTGGATCCCTGCTGTAGCCACCTTCGGGTCACTTGAGTCCCTATACTGTAGCACTTCGCTGGCTCTTGTTACCTTGAATTCTTCCTCCAAGGATTTGAAGTCAGAAAGCCCTCTACCATCCACACATCTATAGAAACCTGGTAACATATGAAATCTCCTCAGACTCCTCATTGAGAAGAAGCGTTGGCAGCCTTCTTCATGATTGCATCTATGTGTTGGGCCCAGGAGAGCTCCTGAGAGACATTAACGACCAGGAACTAAAAGCTGCTCTGCTCTTCCACCAAAGTGCCTCAATGAAGACGAGTGAGTCTTCTTCCAACTTCTCCTTCCTTAGGTCCATAACCAATTCCTTGGAGCAAAGTTTTTATTGCTACCATTAGGGAGGAGAGACAGGCGCTTTGAGATGTAAATTCCGTGTTTTTAGAACAGCTTCTTTCCCTCTACCATCATATTTCTAAACAGTCCATGAACCCATGAACGCCACTTCACTATCCTGCTCTTTTTACACTTTTTAATATTTGTTATTGTAACTTACAGTAATTTTAATGTATTGCACTGTATTGCTGCAGCAAAGCAACAAAGTTCTTGTAACGTCGGGGGTGATTCTGATTGTGAGGTTGTTGCTGTGACACCATTCATCCAGTTGATCTCACTCTTGTACGTCTCCTTGTTGCCATCCAAGATTTTACCAAAACAGTGGTGTCATCTGCAAATTTATAAATGGCATTTGAACCATTTTTAGCCACAAATTAGTGAGTCTGGAGAAAATAGAGCAGAGGGCTAAGCACACATCATTGAGGTGTACCTGTGTTGATTGTTGGTGAGGAGGAGATGTTATCACTGATCCCTACTGACTGTGAGCTTCTAGGTGAAGAAGTTGAGGATCAAGTTGTAGAGGGAGGTACAGGGGCTCAGGTTGAGCAGCTTGGTGATTAATGGAGAAGTGTGGAGAAATAGATGATGGTGGTGCAACACACACAAAATGCTGGAGGAACTCAGCAGGCCAGGCAGCATTTAGGAAATACGGAAACATCAACCGTACTCTTTCCCATAGATGCTGCTTGGCCTGCTGATTTCCTCCAGCATTTTGTGTGTGTTGCTCGGATTTCCAGCATCTGCAGATTTTCTCTTGTTTGTGATGGTGGTATAGCTGCACAGCGCTTCACTCTCCAGGGCTGCAGCTAATTACTTTGACCAACACAAAATTCAACAAGATGCAAAGCAGTCAATTTTTTGCAAAACATTCAAAGTGAACCCACTCAAATAATTGCACTGTGCAAATTGCCAAAACAACTCCAGGAGATAAAAAACAGCCAACATTTCTTTTATTAAATTTTGCTGAAGGCATTTATATTGATGATGCCTTGTACTTTTTTTTACTGTAATAGTTTTCAATCGTTTGCTTTAAAACATTAAAACAACTTTAATTTAGTAAAATTACTTTCTCTTGTGTGATGAATATAATTGACGTCGCTTGAGGAACAGTGACTGAATTATTGAACTTGGCAGCATGACTAAGATCAGTCAAGGTAGCCAATAACCAAGGATACCTCAGCAACCTTTTTCATTGTTCCAATACATGTCAAATCAGCGCCCTGTATAGTCTGATTCAGCAGTTCCTTCTCACCAGGATCACGATGAAGTCATCAGTAAATTCCAGAACATATCTTGTTAAATTGAACATCCTACGGACCTTCATACAAGCTCGTTACAATTTTATTTTAAATGATCAAGCGCAACGAGTTTAAACTGCGTTAAATTCAGAAATTAACAGTTCATTTTTAAAAAAAAGACAGTACCAATGTTTTTTTGGAAACGCGCGCTTCTGCTTTGGCTTGTTTTTATCACAGGAACCGCGCACTGTGGAGATGAACTGGTGAGAAGTTTTTCTTAATTCCACCGCTAATAAACCAGTTTACTGTTCTATTTACTCGTTCATATACATTTCCCTAAATAGTTCTGTTCCCAATTATCCCTTTCTTCGGATGTGCCTTCCGGGTCAGTATAAGCATATTCTGACCTGATAAACCAGCTCCTTGTAAGTGTTTAGACTTGTCTGGTTGGGGGCGGTGGGAGACAGTAGAATGGGGTTACTGGTTTTATTTCCTTTAGACAAATAAGCGAGAAAGGCCTCCCATCTCCACGATTATCTTTCGTCTTGTGACTTTCCACTACATACACACACACACACACACACACACACACACACACACACACACAGAGTTTCACCTTTCAGCAAGCGCAAGGAATTCGTGCGATCTTTTGTGCCGCATTCCGCGGATTCCTTTCCCAGAGAAGGCTAACGATTTTCTCATGACACAACCCACTACTGAACTGGGTGGAAGAGCAAACTTGCAGTTGTGCCAGCAAACAAGAACAACTTTCACTGTGAAAGTTATGCATTTTTCGAAAATGGAAACATTTAGACCACGCAACTTCACATGTCAAATTTTAAAAGCTGCAATATATTGTTGGATAGATGCTAGCTTATGTTATTGCATAAAACCTAGCGCTGGTTTCCCCCCCTCCCCCCACATTCAGACGGTTCTGTGAAACGGGATCGCCCCAATACCCAGAAACAGGGAACGCCATCCACCGCTGCTGGGAATTGTAGTCCAGTGCGTGATCGAGGACTGACCCTTTGGAATTGCATCTAAATATATGATTCTGCATACTGGCAGAGCCAGCAATAGGAGACTCAGAGTAAATGCGATACATTAACATTGATGAATGATCTATGTTAATCCAATGAGTTGGCGTGAGGATTCCTCGAAATGTTTTCTAAGTCTGCCCCTAAACTTCCAGAAACTCTCGTCTTGATTGCAGATACGCGGCTGTGCCGTTGTCTCCACATGGAAGATCGCGGTATGGAGCTGACCAACTCCTTCTAGTCACTTCACTCACGATCAAGTAAACCCCAGAGCGAGCTAATTTTTGTTTTAAAAAAATCACAGTAAAGGAAAATCGGAGGGGATAAACTACAGACCCCACAATTCCGTGTAATAATTCCTTTCTCCTCCTCCTGGAAAACGTCACGTAGCGTCACGGAGCAGTCGGATCGGTTGGAGTCGGATACTTTGTTGGGAAAGTCTGGAGTCGAACTGCTCGCGGGTGCGAAACTGTCAATCATCCCCGGAAGAGTGGTCGGGCCGCAGTGGGGCACCGGGGCACAGTCCGCACCGCATTATCATCACTCCCAGTACCACCATCTACTGTACCAAGTACGCTTTCTTATCGCCGATCGCTGAGCAGGGATTGGACAAGAGAACGTGAGAAGGAAGGGAGGGAGAACGAGCGCTGGAGCGAGTGTACCTGGGCTGTACTGAGAAGTTGGGTCATAGTTCCTGGACTGTCTGAGGCACGATTCTGGTTTGCTTTTTGCCCTCATTTGTCGCGCTTATAAGCCGAGTGAGAAGATGAGCGGCGGCGATATTGTCTACAGCGGCTGGTTGAGGAAGTCCCCACCGGAGAAAAAGTTGAGACGTTACGTAAGTTTTTTTAACAAAAACACCAATTCGAAATATGATACTTGAAATATATCTAAACTAAAACGGGAAGATTGAGATCCTGTGGGAAAATATCAAAGTTATTTTGAAAATTACATGTTGCATTTGGATATTTCGATGTTTGGATACTGGCTATAAAATGCACTGTGTTTCACTATTATTAACTTTGTTCGTATGCAAACTAGGACCTAAGTTACTGTGTGAACTGTTTTACTGAGGTCCAACTGAGAAGTTGCCAGCGTTGGCCGAATGTATGGAGTTTTGTTTTTGGCAAATCCACCCCTTTTGGATGTTAGACGTTCTCTATTGCCTCGCGTTTGATTTGATACTGAACTATGTTGTTGTATTTTGGTCGCTGAATTTGCTTTAAAATCATATCTTTACTATAATGGTTTTCAGGGGAATATTTGCTGAATTAAACAGACTGTTAAACATCAGGTTTCCAGTGAGAGACACACCCATTAACTTGTCCTTAGTATATTTGAGGGAGAATGGGTGTTGATGTATTTTACTGCAGGTACAATGCCAAGAGACGTGGAAGATTGATGCAGCTGCTTGTTACGTGTGGAAACCCGAGGCATGTCTTCTTGCAGAGTCATGGTTCGGTCATCTCCAAGGTGTTCTCTCGTTGACAACAGTGTCTGAAATATTTTAATAGGCTGCCAGGTGAAGCTTAAGTTGCAAAAGGTGATGGGAGCTAGGCCGTTTAACTTGAGGGAAAAAGTAGCCCGGAATATAAATTGCAGGATCCAAAATCTCAGGATTGAAATGCACTTTATTCATCTGTAGAAAAGTATAATGCTTGAGGATTGCGACTCTTCAGGTTTTATAATTTTTTTCGGCAGTTGATCTGTTTGTGAAAGTGACAGTCGTCCGATTGTCACGTGGAACGTTGTAAAAGAGTTTTATTGCAGGTCAACAGGTTTCGAAAATTCAAGTGCGCAAACTTTAGCATTCTTTAGTCTACAGACTTGCAAATTTAATGAGCTAATATTTACTGCAGCTTTAGAAAACATTTTTTAGGTTGTAGACTTTAAACCGTTCTTGGTTTTTGTAGTGGCTTCTCCACTTCTGTTTAAAATGATTGGTACAGAAGACGAGAAAGGCAAATAAAAAAAAAACTGCTTTCAGTAGATATTTGAAGCAGTCGCGGAATAGCACACAAAACCAACCATCTTTTGAAGTGTGCCCATTTGACAATACACTTCTTTACTACTACTACTACGTCGACTCAGTATTTTCCTTAGTGTTTACTAGTTTAAGGAAAGTATTATAAACTAAGAAAGAGATTTGGTTCTGGTTCCGTTTTAGTAAGCCTTGGCTATTTAAAAGTTTCTCCCCATCTGTTACTTGTAGATTTAATTGCTTGCAGAAGACAATTTCTTGCTATTGTGCTGGACTATCGAGGCTTTTAAAAGTGGAGCCCTCCAATTATTCAGACTACAGGACTGGCTGAAAGTGAGCATCCTTTTCTGATGTTTTTAGATGCCTTTCTTGTAGGAGGTGAACTTAAGCCAGTGACGTTCATGCAAAATAAGTTGTGTGCCCTGCTTTGCATTAGGCAACCAAATGAAAAGAAGAACCCATATATAAACACACGAGATTTTGCAGATGCTAGAAATCCAGAGTAACACACAAAATGTTGGAGGATCTCAGCAGGTCTGACAGCATCTTTGGAGAGGAAGGAACAGTTGATGTTTTGGGCCGTGATGATCCATGAAGATTCTTGATGAACAGTCTTGGCCCGAAACATCAACTGTTCATTCCTCTCTGTGAATGCTGCCTGACCTACTGTGAACACAATGTAACAGCTTTACCACATCCAACACAGGTACTGTACTTTTTTCACAATGAATAACTTCTGAGAAATAGTGCTTGATCAAGTATACACAACATGATGGACAAAATGATTACTACATAGTTTGTTTGTGGAGTTGATTCGAACACAAATGTTGACCAAGGAATGAGGCAAACTCCGTGGCTCTGCATAGAGCTGCTGAAACTTTTTATACCTGTCCTAAATGAAGCAGGAAAGTTAAAGCTTAAAACTTGCAAGAAATACTGAGGTCTGGTAATGTATATCAAGAGATATTTTTCCGTTCAGATGCTTCCCGGTTTGTTATTTTCAGTTAACCAGTATCTAACATTGCTTTTTGGCCCTTCAAAAATATATTGGACAATTTTTTTTTTGTGTTAAGCAAAAACTTGAGCTTTAAACACTGTTGTGAAATGCAGTTGGCACTAGCATGCAAATTGTACTGCAGTGAAGTCATGTGTTAAGATCCCTGGAAAATGGTGCTTTAAAAAAAAACCTAATGTTTTAGACTAGGACAGCAGGGCTTTAAATGAGTTTGCATTTATGTCGGGTGCTAGGAGTGCACTCTGAGCATCTGGGAGCCAAGACATTTCCAAACTGAAAATTTAATTTAGTTCACTTAAGTTAATGGTCAATCCATCTCAAGCATTTTCTGAACCTCGGGCAAAGTGCGGTTGGCCCTGTGAGATGTTGCCAGGCCTGTCTATCTTGATTGCTGATTTTAGGCCAAGGTGTTGGTGTTTGAGTCTAGTGTCATCTGTGTGTCTTCATATCAAGTGCCTGGGAGTTGCTTTAATTGTGGGACTGTCCACTGTGCGCCATCAAAGGCCCTGCCCGGATGGTATATCCAAAGAGGCAAATTCTTGCAATGCCGATCGCTTCACTCTGCTGGTCAGGCAGCATCTGTAAAATAAAACAAGCAAACAGCTTTTTTTTCAGGATCCTTCGCCAGAACTGTGGAAGAGAAAAGATAAATTTTCACTTGCAGAGATGGTGTCAGCTGAGTGGGTGGAACAAAGGGTATATCTCTGGGATCAAAGGCTGTCCTGAGTGTTTCCAGTAATTTCTGTTGTTATTTAACACATTTGCATTGCTGGGTTGTTTTGAAAATCCTTGACTTATTTTAGGCGACGATTTCTATCACAGAGTCATGTTAAGAGTTGTTAGGAAAGTAACTAAAGTTTGGTTTCAAGTGTATTTTAAACACTTTACAGGAGTAGAGAGAGAAATAGAGACGGGGTAACTGAACAAAAAGGTTCCCCTGCTAAACTTTATGGGGCCCAGACAGTTTGAGGCCTGGCCACCAAAGATGTACATAAGTAATTGGGAAATTCAAGAAGCTGATGTTGAAGGAACCAACTTTCTTTGCAGATCATGGAAACGGAAATTGTAGGTAAAAGAAAAACTAGAGCCTCGTAGACTATGGTCAGATGTGCTAATTGCTAGATTGTAGCTAAAATCACTGGCATATATCGTGAAATTGTTAGTCAGTAGCAGTACATTACAATACATAATAAAAACTAAATTACAGTAAGAAGTATATAAAAATCTATATGTATATATGTGTGTGTGTGTGTGTGTATATATACTGAAATAGTGTTCATGGGTTCAATCTCCATTCAGAAGTCCGATGGCAAAGGGGAAGAAACTATTCCTGAATCATTAACTGTGTGCCTTCAGACTCCTGTGCCTCCTTGATGGTAACAGTGAGAAGAGGACATGCCCTGGGTGATGGAGGTCCTTAATGATGGATGCCACCTTTTTGAGGCATTGCTCCTGGATGTTGGGAGGCTCACGCCCCTGATGGAGCTGACTGAGTAGATAACTTTTTGCAGCTTATTTTGATCCTGTGCAGTGCTCCCCTTCCATACCAGCCAGTTAGAATGCTCTAAACAGTACACCTGTAAAAAATTGAGAGTGTCTTTGGTGACATACCAAATCTCCTCAAACTCCTAATGAAATATAGCTGCTGTCGTGCCTTCTTTGTAATTGCATCAGTACGTTGGCTGCAGGACAGATCCTCAGAGCTGTTGACACCCAGGAACGTGAAATTGCTTACTCTGTCCATTTCTGATCCCTTGGTGAAGACTGATGTGTGTTCCCTCATTTTACCTTTTCTGAAGTGGACAATCAGTTCTTTGGTCTTACTGACGTTGAGTGCAGGTTGTTGCTGTGACACCACTCAACTATCTGATGTATCTCGCTCCTGAACGCCTTCTCGTCACCCTCTGAAATTCTGTCAACTATAGTTGTGTCATCAGCAAATTTACAGATAGCGTTTGAGCTGTGTCCAGCCCCACATTCATGGGGAGAGGGAGAGAGAGAGAGAGAACAATGGGCTAAGCACACATGCTTAGGTGCGCCAGCATTGATTGTCTGCGAGGTGATGTGATTTCCAATCCTCACAGACTGTGGTCTTCGGTGAGGAAGTCAAGGATCCATTTGCAGAGGGAGGTATAGAGGCCCACATTTTGGAGCTTTTTTGTTCAGACCTGTAGGAACGATGATATTAAATGCTGAGCTGTAGTCAATAAACAACAGCATGACATTAGGTATTACTATCGTCCAGCTGATCAAAGGCCACATGAAAAGCCAATAAGATTGCATCTACTGTAGACCTATTCTGACGATAGGCAAATTGCAGTGGGTCCAGATCTTTACTGAGACAGGAGTTAATTCTAGCTATAACCAACCCCTCAAGGCACACCGTCACTGTAGATATAAATACAACTGGATGGTAGTTGTTAAAGCAGCTCACCCTGCTCTTGAGCACTGGTATGAACATTGCTCTTTCAAAGCAGGTGGGAGCTTCTGACTGTAGCAATGAGAGATTGAAAATGTCTTTGAACAGACCTGCCAGTTGTTTGGCACAGGTTTTCAGAACCCTACCAGGTACCCCACTGGGGCCTGTCAACCTGCAAGGGTTCACTCTCTTGAAAGCTGATCTGTCTGCAGCCTCTGAGACAGAGGTCACAGGGTCACTGGGTGCTGCAGGGATCCTGACAGCTGTAATTTTATTCTCCCTTTCAAAGTGAGCATAAAATGTTAATATTAATGTGAAGACCAATCTGTATTTCTTGAGCATTTGTGCTTGCTGTTTCACATAACATTCTGCACTTTGAGGATTGGACTCTTAATGGTGAGACTGGGGGCAGCACTGATTTCTTTTTTCCCCCCAAAGTCCCCATCTTTCACAGCACAGTGACGAGAAAATCACGAGGTGGCAAAAGCAGGAGGAAGTACTGAAAAGGAAAAGTAAAATTTACAAAAAGATGTAACTGCACATCTGGTTTCAGTCTGATGTGTTATATGCTAGTTCCTTGAAATGTTGGTGTCAGCAGTTTTTCCACTGACACTGCTATTAGCATTAATGTTAATGGTTATGGTGGTCTGACAGCCGAACCAGTGATTTCTCTTTGCTGTTGTTTCACTTTTAATATTGTAAGGGAGTATTGCTCTTTCTCTTACAGTAGGTGAACAATATACAAACGTGGACTTCTTTCAGTCTCAGTTTTAAGTTGATTAACTACAAGTGGCAAATGTAATTTCTGAGAACTGCTAAGTGGAAAGGTCATTTATGTAGGAGTTCTGATTATCACAAGATTAATGATGCAACTAGGTTCATTTTAAAAATATACTGATGTCTTCTTGAAGCCACTCTTGATATCATCGGTTGCTAATCCTCCTTATAGTTGTTCAAGTTACATGAAGGAAGCCAGAGGTTGGTTATGTTAAATTCCAGAATTTTCCTCTGAGATCGGGGGTTCAAAAGTATCTTAGTTTTATTGGTTGGATACATTTCTGTCTGTAGGTTTCTTGTATGAGCTGAGACTGTGGTGAAATAGGCTGATTTGAATGATGTGTTGGCAATTTGATTTAAACTTTATTTATTCGGAAATAGTCAGGAGCAAATTAAATTAGTAGATTTTTCTGCCCAAGCCATTGATAGGGTTATCATCTTGTCTTGATTAACGGGAGGGCAGGTTGATTATCTCTTATCCTAAATGCTTAGGGACGACAGTGTTTTGGATTTTGGAATATGTAATAAGATAACTTGGGATTGCCATCATTCCCAACCTTGAAGTTATGTGCTAGTCTGTGTCTTACACTTGTTTATCGCACCTAACAGTACAAATTATTACATGCCATTAGTAGAATGTGTGCAGAGTAACAACAGCATCAGGAGAATTTCTCAATCAGCTGTTGAACAGCAACACAACGGCGGGATCTCAGTCTCCACCTATGATGCTGTGTTTTGATTAAAAGTTACTATACACTGTTATTTGTATTTTACTATTTTTAGGGTTTTATGTAAGGTATAAAAACAATCAGCATTGTAGACTATTTCTGGTGTTACATTTTTTTGTGATTAGCAGAGGCTTTAAAATTTAATGCTGTGCTTTTACTTAAATCTCTGCAACCAGCCTCCTGAATATTCACGATTACCTGCAATTTTCAGTTCACTGTGACAGATCTTTGCCTGCTTCATGATCAGCATACCATTAAGCGGCATATGTTCACTTTGATACTGACAAGACATGATTGTGATCGCCATTTTTTGCTTTATACATTGTTTTTCTATTGCTCATTAACCTTGGTTCTGTACATGCCGTGGTACCGTAGTAGTTAACGTGGAGCTGTTACAGCTCAGTGCTCTGGAGTTCTGAGTTCAAATCCGGCTCCATTCTGCAAGGAGTCTCTCTCTACGGAATGCTGGGTTTTCTCCGGATCCTCTGGTTTCCACTCACAGTTTAAAGACGTGCGTGTAGGTTAGTTGTTTCAGAATCAGGTTTATTATCACCGGCATGTGAAATTTGTGAGTTGTCCCATTAGGGTTAATTAGGTTTATTGGGGGTTGCTGTGGCAACATGGCTCGAAGGGTCAGATAGGCCTATTCCGTGCTATATCGCTAAATGAGAGTAAAATAGCATTTGTGAGGTCACTTCTCGGAATTGTCCGCGGTGCGCAGTGACCTCTGCATCACCTGGGAACCTTCCCAGCGTCTTGTGGAGTTTTCTATTTGTGACGTCATTTCAGTGCTCAAAAATAATTTGGATTTTGGAGGTTTTCAGATTTTGGAATTTCAGATAAGGGGTACTCAACCTATTTTGGATATTAGTTCTTGTGTTCAGTAGTCTGGATCAGGACAAACAAGGGGCCTTTGTCTAACTTTGCAGAGAGCTCTGTAAACAAGAGTCAGTTGGATATGATTTCAAACTGTACTTAACTAACATGAATTAATGTTTGGTACATGTTGTCTTGATGTCAACAAGATGCTTCAATATGGTAAGAATTAAAGCTGCATTTTCATGTTTGTTAATTTTAATCCTGGAACTCCTCATGATTCATTGGCTGTTAGCACTGGGCAATGCAAATGATTAACAATTATCATTACATGCTTGCAAGAAAACTTGCATAAATTTGCAATGCCTTTCATAAACTGACGTTCATGATATTTTTTTGAAATTAACATTTATTCAGTTTCTTTAATATTTCTGTATTTCAGTTGTTACCATTTTAGATTTTGAGCCATTGTATGTATTTAATTATGGTTCTGACTGCTAACATGTTGATAAAGATTTTACCTCAATCCCCTATCTGTTATTTATGAAATTCAGTACATGGTGTGAATATTTCTTTGTAGTCATTCTTGCTACCTACTGTAGGTGGCGTTTAATTGATATTTTCAGTATTAAATGTGTCACACTGTTGCACACACAATAGCTGCACTTCCAGAGTTTCATGCCCTGCTATTCCACTGTGTGGCCACTGGATCTCAGAAACTACTCGCTCCTTCCAGAAACTATACAGCATATTCTAATTTTTTTTTAATGTTACTTTATAAAGTTCAAATTAATGGAAAGAAGAATTCAGATATTGCTTACACAAGAAAATCTGCAGATGCTGGAAATCCAAAGCAACACACACAAAATGCTGAAGGAACTCAGCAGGGCAGGCAGCATCTGTGGAAAAGAGTGCAGTTGCCGTTTCAGGACAAGGCCCTTCAGCAGGACTGGGAAGGAAGAGGGAAGAAGTTCCTTCTCCCCAACTTCTTAGTCTGACTCTTTTCCTCTTCCTTTTCAGTCCTGATGAAGGGTGTCAGCACAAAATGTCAGCTGTTTACTCTTTCCTGTAGATGTGGGACTGGGAGAGCAAAATTGATCCAGAAGTAGAAGGAATCAGACAAAGCATTGAAGGAGGTTTTGGAAGGCATGTATGCAAATGTATATAACATGTAATTAAGGTTTGTAAATTTCAGTCAGAATTTCCCACACGTGGTTGTATTATAGTGCTGGTAACAAGGGAGCTCATTCAAAAGATGGGAGAAGTGGGGACTTATTCTTGGTTACAAAAGGGTATTCAAGAAAAAAGATGAAGGTGGCAGTAGTGCTTTTTAAAAAAACAGGATCTATGTTTGATTTCTTGCAACCCTTGTTCTCTGCTGTATATTTGATGTCATTGAAAACTTTGTGGTTTAACACACACTAATTCTCTCGCCCATCACCAGTATTGCTGACTGATCCGCACTTATTCCCAGTTAAGGAGCATTGTCTTTATTGTGTCTTTCTTGGCCTTGTTGCTTTAATGTTCTTGGGCTGTACAACCCTAAGGTATACACACTCCTTCATTTCTGACTTCATGATTATCTCTCAAAATTAATCCTTGCATCGCAGGCAAGTGAACAAGGATCTTGCCTTTCAGTGTCCTCCCCTCTCATTCTTACTCTAACTTCTCACAGATCCTTAAAGTGCCCCGCTTTGACTATAAACATTTTGTCTCCTGCCTTCTGTCTAAATTGTGTTCACATTTGTTATATATCACTACGTTAAAAGAGATAAATACAAGCAATTGTCATTGTGCTGTAGAATTAGGCATACTTTGTTTTGGGCTGGGATTTTACAAGGTGAGATCTTGTATTAAAGGTTCTGGATTTCTCAGCAATTTCCATGTTCTCCCTATACATCAAAGTTGCTGGTGAACGCAGCAGGCCAAGCAGCATCTATAGGAAGAGGCACAGTTGACGTTTCAGGCCGAGACCCTTCGTCAGGACTTAGCAGTGAGAGAGGGTCTCGGCCTGAAACGTCGACTGCGCCTCTTCCTATAGATGCTGCTTGGCCTGCTGCGTTCACCAGCAACTTTGATGTGTGTTGCTTGAATTTCCAGCATCTGCAGAATTCCTGTTGTTTCCATGTTCTCCCTGGTGTTTTAAGTGTCTATCGCATCCTGAGTAGAATTTCACATAATTCTCGAACTGCTTATGTTTAAATAGGTGCTCAGCTTTTAGACTGGTATATTGATTTGTATTCTATTCCATCTCATGAGTTGTGCTTTAAAGTGGGTCTTGAGACATATGGCACAAAAGAAGGCATTTAATCCAGAAGTTCCACTTTTTTTTTGGTCCAGGTGACCCGTCTAGTTCAATCTCACAGTAGCCCATGTAATCTGTTGAAACCATCATCTGATTTCCTTTCTAATAGAAGCTCAGCTGCATCTTGAAGAGCTGTGTTGATTGTTCAAATGATCCCTTTCAGTTCTTTAATTATTTGAAGTTAGTTTCAACATTTAGCCTCTTATGACTGAAGGAATCAGTTTCTTGCTAACCTTGCCATTGTTATCATTCATAATCTTGAAATTCTGTAATGTATCACCAGTAACATTGGTTAGTTCCTTTAGTGATAATACCAAATCCTCTACGTGTAACTGAAGATGATGTGGTTCTACTCCTGAAAGTGAAATTGTATTCTGGCACGAAACTGAAACTTTTTTCCTATTCTCTTCATTTGCTTGCCAATTTGTCCTCTTAATTCTGCCCAATTTTATGTGGTCAAAGCATTGTCAGTAATAGCTCTGACATGATATTGTCCGAATTAGTAATTGTCAGATTTTGCTATAATTAAATTAGTTCATTGGTCGACAGCAGAACATTGTCCTCCTTTAGTGGAAATTATCAAAGGCAATATCCTCCAATGTACCAGTAAGTGAACGTATTGCAAAATACCCAATCTCATGGAGGACTCTTCAATTTTAAAACCTAAACTGGATTCCGACTAAAAATGTAATTGTTCTTTTAAAATTTTTTAAATTTTTCAGTTTTATTATCACCAGCAGGTGTTTGAGAAATTAGTTAACTTAGCAGCAGCAGTACAATGCAATACATGATTATATAGAAAGAAAAAAAACAGGTAAATTAATTACAGTAAGTATATATGTATATTGAATATATTATAGATGGTGCAGAAACAGAAATGATATATATTTAGAAAAAGTGAGGTGGCGTTCATGGGTTCAATGTCCATTTAGGAATCGTATGGCAGAAGGGAAGAAGCTGGGTGTGTATTACCAGGCTTCTGTCCCTTCTGTATTTTGATGTTGTAGCAGTCCATTTTCAGCTTTGATATAGCTTTATGGCAGTAATGTTGAATATATTCCACAATTTGCAAGAAGTTGTAAAAATTTTTTTTTGCTTTTTAGAATTACTGGTTTTTTTTAGATATTGCATTGTACCTGTATTTCTGACCTTTCACATTAAGGAATGTCAGTTTGTTTACAGTAGTCTGCTTGATCAGTCATCCTAAGATTTATGAAATGAATTCTTGAATACAGAAAACGTGTTGGTCAGGGAGTAGAATATGCGTTTATTTTCAACATTTTACTTCTCTGATTGTTTTTTCTAGAACCATACAATTATTGCATTCTATCCTGTGGCTACCAGTTCATTTAAAGTTTCAATTTTGCAAACTTTTGATGTGTTTTAGAGAATGTTAAGCAGACTATTTAAATTGTTTTCCATTTCCTGTGATCATGGATGTGTGAATAACTTGAACTTCTGTCTTTTTGATGTGTGCTTTCTCTATTCCCAAAAATGTGTTGTCACCATTGAGGAATGCAATTCATTTTTAACTTATGCCATGTTATATTAGCATCATTTATTTTCTTCAGTTTGATTTTACACTGCATAATATAAGGCTCCTTTATTCTTGGAGACCATTGACACGTGCTCAGGAAATAAATTCAAGCAAAGTGGTATTTTAATGCCTTTTTCCAGAGTTAGATTGCAAAAAGATGGGAGCATTGTATGCTAATGACTTGGGCTAAATCAAATTAATACTGTCAAGCATAGAAGTTGGGATCCTGTTTTTTTGTACTGTATTTGCATGTGAGATTCAGAATGTGGCACGCTAAGGTTTTATAACGAGAGGAATTCCAGCAATCTGAATTCGTGTGGCGTAATGAGTAAGATCTTAATAGCTTTGTTGGAACAATATCTAAAATACTCGAGGCCCAAGTTTTATGATTTAGCAAAGCATAGCTACTGCCATTTTTTTTAGCCTGACCTTCACCAGCACATGCACCTATAACTGAGACCGGTGGATAATGACAAAGAGTAAGGAAGCTGGCCACTTGTGCTTTATTTACCTTGCTTCCCCTGTCCCCCACACTTCCCCATCATGTCTGTTAGTGTGAGCAACAGACACCATGCTTTGACCTCTGCTAACTCAGCAAACAGAGAGCGTGAACCTTGGTCCTCCTTGCTTTGCCATGCTCAGAAAATCACTGCATTACTTTTAAGAATATTTGTTTATATTTATTTTAATGTAAGGTTTAGTTATTCATCTAACACCTTGTTACAATTAAAAGCCAGATAGATGTTTTAAGTTCCCCCACATGAAACTGCTGAGAATTGAATTTGTGTGAATGATTAATGGTTGCCAAACTTGTTTTGATGTGCATTAAAAATCTGGAGTTCTTTTGAACTTACCTTGCTTTATCATTTGCTCAAGCACTGGGTTCTTTTGGAGGCAGCAGAATCATAGTTTGACAGCACAGAAACAGGCCTTCAGCCCTGCTGACAGGTCCAACCTTGTCCATCTACACTAATCTCACTTGCCTGTATTAGGGCCATATTTTTCTGTGCCTTGCTTATTCTAGTGCCTGTCAAAATATCACTTAAATAGAATTGAATACAATATACACGTGTCTCTGATGTACTATTGATGTCCTTGAGTTCAAGACTTCACATAATGCCTGTTATGTTTTGTAATTTCAAAACATTAAATCAATTTGAAGAAAAACACCCGGAAGTGTCCGGAAGTTTAGGTTTAGCTTCATCTTTACTTTAAGTGAGGTGCACACACATCACATGGTAGCAAGATGACATATGCAATTAAAGTGTATTTTTATCTGTAATGTATTATTTAAAGTCAAATATACCTTAATCGAACAACACATATACAAGATTATGCAAATATAAGAGAAATATTAAAAGCACAACAATGCCAAATGTTCTGTTGACCGTTTGTCAACGGAACTAGGTTAGGAAATTCACTACACAACTCGTATTTAATTGAAGCTCGCACTTTATTGTCTTTGCACAAACAACAACATAACTATGTTGACCCTGGGCCAATAACTTAGAATGGGAATTCTACTGTTCCCTTAGTAGTAATACTCAGACCACTTTCTAATTAATAATACTGATATAGGGGATCTCTGTTAGCCAGACGATTGATCCTTTCTTCGAGCCCCTGTCTTCGGGGTTCTTCCTCGCAATGGTGATTCTCTGGAGTTATCGCTGCTAGCGCATTCGAAGTGTCCACTTTGAAATTCATTCCTTGTCAATTCAAACATAGTGTTTCAGTGTCATTGGGTACACATCATTTGGTTGACCCTTTTAGTGGCTCTTGTTCAGGGCTACAACCCACATCTTTCTATGGTTTTTACCCCCCCCCCACCCCCAGCATTGTGTCAAACAAATCTGTGGTTACTGGTATAACGCCCTGTAAGGTTTCACTGCCGATGTAATGGCCGCTCTGTAATGTTCCACTGCTCAGGCAATAGTTTCTCTGTAGCAGCAATGTATGGGTTATAACCAGAGATAATGAGGCCTTTGGAATGTATTTTGTTCTTTCTTGTGGGTCTGGGAGCAGGGATTTTGCAGTCTTTCATCGGTGAGAGATGAAGAGGGAAGACTCTTGTGGAGAGATCTGATAGACCACCGGATGGAGTGGACTGGGGGTGAGGGTCCAAAGGTCAGTGATGCTTGGAAGAGGTCGATGGTGGACAAATGGCCTTGTCAGTGAGCTCTAATGTGCACATTTGACTTTTTCCTTAAGATGGGCCCCCCTTCTTTTTATTTTATTTAGTAACCCTGTATTCAGATTAAGATTTATAAAGTTCAGTCACTTAATTGCATATGGTGTACCATCTAATACTTTGCAGTTCGGATTTGTAACCGGGTAACACATCATGCGGCATCCACACACACGAGATTTCTCAGTTTGGCGGGGCCAGAGGCTGTCTTCCCCCGGACAAACAAGTGCTGGCCAAACCTGGAAATCCAAGCAACACACACGCAAAATGCAGGCCAGGCAGCAGCTATGGAAAAGAGTACATTCGACATTTTGGGGCGAGACTCCTTGTCACTTCTGACTGATGAAGGGTCTTGGCCTGAAATTTCGGCTGTACGGTACTCTTTTCCATCGATACTACCCAGCCTTGTGTATTTGTTCCTTTCAGCTCTTGACTCGTTCACACTAAGCAACCCAAACAGAATCTAACAAGATTACAGATTGCTTCTTTGGTAGGTCTGGCACTTTACATAATAAATAGCTACATGTCTAAGGCTACGTCCACACTACGCCGGATAATTTTGAAAACGCCGGTTTCGAGTAAAAACGACAGGCATCCACACTAAGCGTTTTTCAAAATATCTCCGTCCACATTAGGCGGATATTTGGGCAAATCTCCTACTGGGCACGCGCAGGACACACAGAAAACAAGCGAAGGGGAAACGATACACTTCGTCTGCGTTTGTCCAGTTAAAGAGTAGAAAAACTTTAAAGGAATTGCTCTTGGCTCTCACGCAGGAGGACTTAAAACTTAAAAAAAACAAACACTGGAGCGTATGGAGGCAACTGACAGGGAGTTCACCGACAGTAAGACCCGGCTGACAACGAACATTGAAAAACTGACTAACTCTGTTGCATTAATAAAGCACCTTGTTAAATGTATAAAACATCTGCATCAGCGTTATCTTCTATTTCCATACAATGTTACATTAGGCTGTTACACATCTGTTGTCAGAGAAGTACTTGCATAAATAGGTAAACCACCTTCATACAAGCAAGGACAGAAAACAGGGCGAAGTGAGTTTACTTATTCACTTTTTCACTTCGTTGTTAAAACAACGAACATCTGTTCCGGCACGTCATGACAGCGTTTTTAAATAGTCAAAAAAGCTCACTTTACAATTTAACTCTCACGCCGTTCACACCGACTGCGCGTTACAACAGCTTGTGCAGTACCAAGCAGAAGCAGAAAAAAGCATTGTTGTTGTGGTGTTGTCATGACAGCGTTTTTAAATCTCTCCGGTTACCCCGTACACACTACGCTGGATATTAAGCGTTTTCAGATTTATTCACTCTGGAGAGTGTTTTCGAAAATCTCCGTTTTCGGGGGCTGAAAACGCTGGGTCAGTGTGGATGGGAGGGCAAAACGAAGAGAAAAAGCTTCGTTTTCAAAATTATCCAGCGTAGTGTGGACGTGTACTGGTCTCAGGTTTAACAGGCCATTACCAGAAGCTCCTTATGTCTACACTCAGTCGCTCTGATTAGATTATCCCAGAGCAGAAACAGTTCGGAGTCCACAAGATGGGGGGGGGGGGTGGAGGAATCTTCAAGGATGGTCCTACAATATGGGTGTCTCCATCCCACTGTCCTTGACCTATTTGCCCTTTCATTGACTTCTGGATTCTGTCTGTGCACCATAAAAATAGTCATCAGGTGATAGCCAATCAAGCTGGTTGTACTTTTTGAATGTCTGACTTCTGAAATGCTGCATTATACAAAGTGTTTGGTGGGAGTGACAGGTCAGGAAAAAAATCCCGTTATTAATAATAGGGTGAAGTCATTAAAGAAGATCTTGGTTTCAGAATTTAAGATTGAGTATTACTTTGGATAGAGTTGAGCACTAAATACCAGATTCTGTTTGCTTACAGGTCCCAAGAAGTGGTTGCATTGTCAGACGCTGTATAGATTGGGAAAATTAAGCTAGAAGTAAAAGCACGAGGCCAAGTTCATGGAAAGAATTTGGGACAGCCAACACAATCAGTATATCTAGAACAAAGTAGGGGACAGATTGTGTTGGATCTCACCTTGAGCAGACGCAAGGCTGATTAATAACCTGTAATAGAGGTACCTCTGGCATAATACGATAGAAATTAATACAGCTTGTGAAAGTGATTTAATTAAGTCCCAACTGGGATCTTAAATCTGAACAAGATGAATCATGTGGTTAGGAGAGTTATTCATGAGGATAGATTAGAAAATCAGTTAAGGTTATGGTGAATAAACAATGAGTAAAGTTTAAATAAAGTAGTATGACTAATAAGAATTAAAACATAATATTGAAGGGAGTTTTCATTTTAATAAACAAAGTAAGCCATAGAAGTAAGGATTTAAAAAAATTTTCAGAGTTAGAATTTGATAGAAAATAGAACATTATCTATCATGGCTCCTTAAAACTATAAATGCCTTTATAATCCATTAGATAGAAATTAATAAAGAGCTTATTATGAAGATTGTAAATAATATTAGATATACCAACATAAGGAATAAAGAGCCAGCAGATAGATTATGCAAATGTATTATGTTTCCTTGTGTTCAAAGATGTATAAAATAGAGAACGGGAGCTAAGAGCAGTGGTAGCAAGTTAAGTTGCATACATAATTAGTTGACATACAGAAAATAAAATAAACAAGCAATTGTCAGGTGCACTGGTTGTGAAGAGTGGGGATAAACCTAAAAGAGAACAAAGGGCATTTTCACTGATTTCTTAGAGATTTTCTGTGATAAATTCAGGAAGGATTCCCTCAACTAGAGTTCCGAGAGCTCAGGAGTGTGGTCTCGTAAAAGATTGGGCATCTTAAGATTGAAATCAAATGTATTTTCTTAACAAATCTTTGGAATTTTCCAATTAGGAAGACAGTGACTCTGTTTTTGAGTATATACAGACTGTAGATGGGTGATTTAGGAATATCTGGATATAGAATAGATCGAGAAATTCATGCTTTTATTGAAGGAAGAGCAGGCCCGAGGAACTAAATCATCTACATCAGCCATGTTTTGTGGTTCTTGCATTACCTGGCACAGTGCATGTTACAGTGTTTTTATATCCTAAAGATGAATCTAATTGGAAGGACACTCTGAGAATTTTAATAGTGCAAGAAGAACATTTCTTTAAGTTCCCGATTGCTATTGTTAATTATCATTAGGGCAACTATGGGAATCTTGTTGGTTTTGGTAACAGTTATCAGAGATTCCTGTTACTGTCTAGTGACCTACCATATTGGACAGAATCTAAAAATTGAACAAACTTTTAGTTTTCAAGAAAGCACGTGGACATTAAATGAGGTGAAGCACAAACATGAGAAAATCTGCAGTTGCTGGAAATACAAAGCAACTCTCTCAAAATGCTGGAGAACTCAGCAGGTCAGGCAGCATCTATGGAAAAGACTAAACAGTGATTGTTTCGGGCAAAGACCTTTCATCAGGACTGGTCAGATCAAGAAGGTGGGGGGAGGGGAGGAAGAAGTACACGGTGGCAGGTGATGGGTGAAACCGGGAGGGGGAGGGGTGAAGTAAAGAGCTGGGAGGTTGACTGGTGAAAGAGGTAAAGGGCTGGAGCAGGGGGAAGCTGATAGGAGAGGGAAGAAAGAGAAGGGGGAGGAGCACCAGAAGGAGGTGATGGGCAGAGAAGGAATGTTGGATGGGGTGGGGCAATTACTGGAAGTTCAAGTAATCGACATTCATACCATCAAGTTGAAGGCTACCCATAAGGCATTGCTGCTCTAACCTGAATGTGGCCTCATCACGGCAGTGAAGGAGGCCACGGATTGCCATGTATTTTATGTATTGTACTGTACTGCTGCCACATAATATGTGAGTGATGATAAACCTGACTCTGATCTGGGTCTCTATTGTGGACTGAGAGCGGGAAGGGGACAGGGAGAGGGAAATCATGGTTGGGAAAAGGGAGAGGGGAGGGAGCAGGAAGCACCAGAGAGATGTTCTGTAATGATCAATAAACCAATTGTTTGGAATCAAATGACCTTGCCTGGTGTCCCAGGGCTGGGTGTGTCTGTACCTGTGCCATCCCCTGCCACGGCATTCCTTCTCTGTCACCTCACCAACCATGCCATTCCCAACATCCTTCTCTCTCACTCTCCGCTCCAAATTGCCAAACAGGGCACTGTCCAAAAGACTTGTGCACCCTAGCTATATATGTATGCCTAAGACTTTTGCTCTGTACTGTACATGCCGCTATATTCTTTGATAGTGTATACGGTCCACAACTCCACCAATCCTGGTGTTATCCACAAGCTTGCTAATCCACTCATCCATATTTTCATCCAAATCATTAATATATATCACAAACAACAGAAGTTCCTGCCCTGATCCTTGAAGAATACCACTGGCCATTGACCACTGACCTCTAGCCAGAATAATAGCCTTTCATTCCTACTGTCTTCCACGGGCAAGTCGGTTCTAAATCCAAACTTGCAATTCACCCTGGATCCCCTGCATCTTTATCTTCTGAGTTAACCTATTGCGACGGGCCTTAAAAGCCCACGTAGGTAACCAACACTGTCTTGCCCTCATCAAGCTCCATTCTCATCTCCTCAAGAAGTCTTGATCAAGTTTGTAAGGCATGTTCTGCCCTGCCCTGCACACAGCCATGCTGAGTGTCCCTAGGCAGCCATACCTTTCCAAGTGCACACAAATCCTCTCCCTCAGTATCCTCTCCGATAGCTTCTCTACCATTACCATGGCCTGTAATTACTTGGATTATCCCGATTCCCTTTCTTGAACAAAAGCATATTTGCTATTCTCCAGGCCTCTGGGCTCTCGCCTGTTGCTAGTGAGAGCTCAAAGACCGTTGTCAAAGCCCCAGCAATTTCCTCGCCTTCAATAATTTGGCATATGCCATCAGTCTGTGGGGAACTCATCAACCTCAGCGGTTTTCAGAAAACCCAGCACTACAGCTTCCTTAATCAAAAAAATGTCCCAGTACATTGGCATGCTCTACTCTTGTCTTCACTATCCTCCAAATCCTTATCAACACCAAGTCCTCATAAAGTGCTTCAGCCACTTGTTCTGACTCCAGGTACAAATTACCACCTTAATCCTCGAGTTTACCTATCCTTTCTGAACTTATCCTCTTTTTTTTCTTCTTAATATAACATTCAAAATTCAAATTCATGGGAGGGAGAAGATGGCAACGCGACGCAGCGCGTGTGGCCATTCCGAATGAATATCGTATGTGTTAACTAGGGGGCCGTGCACGATCCGGATTTGATGGAGACAGCTGTGAGAAGCACGGAGGAACACCTGGAGTAACTTCTGAAATGCCTGCTTCGCTGCCGCTGTTACTGTGCAATCAAGAATCTCCGGAGGGGAAGGCCCCAAATCCTTGGCTTTGCCTATTGCCAGTTGCCGGGGCCGGGGTCGAAGCGCTCGGCAGAGATGGTGCTCGGTGCTCAGTTTCGGAGAGCTGTTTTTGGACGGACTTGGAGTCGGACTGTGGTCGGATGCTTCCAGTATGTTGCATTTGCAAGTTGGCGGCGCTGGAGGTTCACCGCCTGCGTGAGATGATGGGACTTCCGAGAGACTTCGAGACTTTTACCGTGCCATGGTCTGTTCTTATCAAATTACGATATTGCTTTGCACTGTTGAAACTATATGTTATAATTATGTGGTTTTTGTTAGTTTTTAAGTCGGTTTGTCATGTGTTTCTTGATATCATTCTGGAAAAACATTGTATCATTTCTTAATGCATGCATTACTAAATGACAACAAAAGAGGACTGCGTGTCCTTTAATCTAATAATATATATGTCACCATATACAGCCGTGAAATTGATTTTCTTGTGGGCATACTCAATAAATAAATCCAATAACCATAATAGAATCATAGGAACATGCCTTGGATCTTGACAATTATACAGTAAATGGAGGTAAATTCATCTGTTACATTTGTAACATTGCGATTTAAATGTGATGCTTTTGCTGAGAAATGTAATGGTTTTAAAAATATTAGAAAAACCTTCATTTTAGAATTAGTGGCAAAACTAATTTTCATTACTGTTAGATTTGACAAATGATCTTGAATCATGTCATTTGAAAATAGTGCAAAGGGTAATCTGACTTTGTGCATATGCAGATCATTAGGAAATGTGTCCTTTGCTAGTAAAGTGGGAGGAAATAATTGAAAATCAATTATTTGGGCACAGTAGGAGTAACACATGAATTGGCTCATTGATATCACTGAAGTTTTCTGAATTAAGCAAAAAAAAACTGAATTGGGCACGTTGTTCATTATTTAGAAAATTGGGTGATTACGACAGACCAAAATGCACTGCATTGCATTTGAAAATTGAAAGATGGGAGGGAAAAAGATCAGGGTGCTCAAATTGTCACTTTGCTAGACCTTTGACAGAGCTTGCTTTGTGTTCAAAGAGTCTGTGCTTCTCATAAATTAAGAAAATGCATAGACTATGTTGTGCTGGGATTCGATGTTACCATCAAGAAGATTACTAGAGTAGATTAAATGACTTGGAATTGGGAGGACAATAAACCACATCTTAAAAAAACTGTTCAGCAAATTGAAATTGGGCTGGAGTTAAGTGATTATTTTCAGAGTGGTTTGACTGATCACAGTTCAGTTCCAAGTACTGCTCGATGAAGGAATTCATGGTTTTCCTCTAGAAAGCAAACAAATAAGGAGCCAAATATGAAACTTCGATAAACCTTAGATAAGAATGCTATGTGCAGAATTGGGAAGGGATGAAGTTTCGGAAAGGATACAATACAGAATTACAGGGATGCTGGCTGCCATGAGGAAACGTACATTTGAAGAAAATGATTGTTTATTTTCATTGGAACAATATACTCATACCATTGTGGTTTTAAAAAAACAGCAAAAGATTGGGCCAGAGCAGGTGGAAGCAGCCTACATACAACCAGTTGTTGATGAGGTCAGGAGTAATATATTTTGTAAAAGGATTTGAAAGGGGTGGGGGAGAAAATAAACCTCTTTTTATGAGTGAAGCCTGTGGGATTCAAATCCAAAATGAATGACTAAAGTAGAATCAGTGAAGGAAAAAGATGATGATGGGTTATGGAGATAATAGTAATCAGAATTGTGTGCATAAATATTGAATACAAATAGTGAGCAAACATTTATTTTGCAATTTGGATGAAAGTTTAAGTAAAGATAATTACATCTACTACACGAGGAAAAAGTTGGGATATCTAGTTAGAAGATTAAATTGTCATTGAATTTGAGCTAATGCAATCTATTATGTAAAATGTAACCTTGGTATTTAATACATTCACTACAAACAGCAAATGGTGGAAACTTGGAACAGATAAATAATGATCAGTGGAGACAAATCTGGGTTTTGGATCTGGATTCTTGTTCTTTGGTTCTCCGTTTTGTATGAGACAAGTATGCTAACTCAACTGGGGAAAAGAGAGGAAGATAGAATTAAAATATCAAGTGTTAGAAGTTAATTTTAATTGACCAGTATGGAATTATTTTAATGTGCAAATGGTTTTGCTTTAACATCAATTATTTGTAGTGATGTTCTAGCCATGAAATTGAAAGTTTAGGAGATACATTAGTGATTTTTTTTATAGTTATGTGGGTTTGGATCAGTAGGTGTAATTTTTTTGATGCAATTTAAAACTTGGAAGTGTATATCTGTTGCTGTTTAGGTGATTAGAATATTGAACATTGAAATATGGAAAGTTAATTGCTGTTATTTGTAAAAATCTATATTGTAGCTATTCAGAATGGTCTGGCATTCTCTTTATTTCCCATGCCTCCACTTTCATACTATTAGGACATTTGGATTGGCATATAACAGGAAGCCAATTCATTTGGCCATCTCTGCCCTGATATGGCTGGAAATTTCCGGTCAAAATGGCACCTGCATACAACGCTCCTTCAGTCAACATCTTCCGGATAGATAACCTCACCATATATTTCACTTTTATGTCTTTTGCGTTTGTTTTTCACCTTGAATGTGATTTGCGATGGAGATCGTTTGGGTGTTCCAGTGCTCTGCAGTCTGCGAGGGGGTTCCAGGAGGCAGAGGCAGTGTAAACGAACTTCATGGTGGGAAGGCTGCAGGATGGTGCACGAGCCAATGTTCAACCCCATTTCTCTGATTAAAGCTTCCATTGTTCACGATTAAAGCAACGAGGGAGATTGAGACATCGAGGCAAGTGCAGCGGTGAATGCTTTGCTACGGAGCGGGGAGCCTGCCGCTCTGCCCAGAGTGTGTTGACTAGGATTTGTGCATTTTGGATATGGACTTGGACCTCAGACTTATAGTTTTTTATATTCTGTGTTTTTTCACCGGATCTTTCTCAGTTTTTTGTGGGGGTGGGGGATTTGGGGGTGAATGTGCTTGTTTTTTTGTGCAGGGATGTGGCGTTTTGGGGTTGATGATTGTGCTGCCTTTCTTTCCTTGGTTTCATGGTTACCCAAGGAAGAAGAATTTCAGAGTTGTATACTTTGGGCATAAATAAATGAACCTTAACACTTATCTGCAAAACAAATTCCAACAGGTCAGACAGTATCTGTGATGGGAGAAGCAGAATTAATGTTTCAGTTCAGTGACCACTGATCAGAATTTTTATTGGGCTGAAAAGCATCATGCTTTGCGGCCTTTTTCCACAATGAGCCATTACTGTGCATCTGTCTGCCCTGCCTGTTCCTCTCATCCCCCTCATCCCCACGATCTAACAAGTGCTGAGAATTCAAGGTCCCCTTTGTCACCAACATGAGATTATCTAATCATCGGCTTCTGCTTCTCCTTTCTCAATAGCTAAACCCTTCCCGGTGCCCGTCTAGGTTTGAATCTTGTTTCCCTGTGAAGCTGTTGTTCAGATTGTCTTTCCAAAGAGACAACATCTGCTCCTATTCTCAGATTCCCATTTAAAGTTTATGTTCTAATTACCCAACTTCAAGTGAATCTAGTAGTAAATATTATCCCCCTAGCTGTGGACTACTTTTCTGTATTGCAAAGTGAGTGATGAATCATCTCTCAAATAATCTTAATTCTTACTACTTTATCCTCATCCTCCATTTTGCCATTGCAAAGCACCTTCCACAGTCTTGCCCTCCTTTAGTGTGTTTAAATTGTTTTGATCTGCCACTGCAGCTGAAGGATTAACCATGGTACCCTCTTCTGCTGCCAGCCGTATGGTTTTGCCTTCACTTTGTTTGAGTCCATGTTATACTGTCATTTTCCAAAATTGCCTTTCTTTCCAACTCACAACCAACTGATTAATTCTCTTGTTCTTGTTTGCTGTTTTGCCCCTTGAGGATATCAAATATAAGTATGTTATCATTTTCTACATACATAATGACATCAACCTCTGCCTCCACTACCTTTATGCTGTTGGCTAAATTTTTGTAACATCTCAATTTTGCACGAGCTGCAGTCTGATCTACTTGCTACTTCCTGTCATACTTGCTACAAGTTCTATTGTCAATATTAATCCACTCTTGCTAATAAACAAGATTGCTGGAGCTCCCGCCGTGCCTTCAGCCTGAGATAAAATTGGAACTCCTTTTCTGTCATCAGGAGCGCTGACGTCCAGCTCCTGTTGCGTCACTCATGATTGCCCTAACCCGGCATATCTCTTCCTGAAATATTCAACGATGCCATTGCTGTTTTGAGATTTAACTGTTCAGCTGCTGCCCTGATTCTTTATCAGCTATACACACAGATTTCAAAACCCCTATGTTTATATCCTATCCCCTCCCTGCAGTTCCACATCTGGTTTAGTTTCCTTCCTGTTTCTGGAGCCCAGACCAATGACGACTCTGATCCTGGCCGTGACCTTTTATGCATTCCACCTTTGCCTGAGTAGCATTATTCTTGCCTTCAACTCTTTACAAGAATAAAGGCTTAATAAGACATTAAAAGATGCTTGTGCAAGTATCATTTAAGAACATTTTTAATCTATTTTGATAGGACATTGAAAGCATGTTGAAGCACTATTTTAATGCGACTCTTAAAGGTAGAAAGAATTCAGGAGCTGCAAGGAGGGAACTCCAAAGCTGAGGACCTTTGGTAACTAATGGCATGGTTTAAGTGACAATAAGATTTCGATGCACAAAGTATCATTTTAAAAAGTGCAACTATCTATGAAAGTTATAGGACTGCAGGAATTAAAAGGGACACCAAGGCTATTGAGAGGTTTGAAAACAAAGCTTTTCCTAATTGAAAGGCATTGTAGACAAACAGGATGAACAGTACTTGTGAATTAAGACACCAAAAGTAGATGATTCTAGTGTTTGAGAAGAATAAAAATGAGACACTGTCAAGAAGTTAACAGAAATTATCAAGTGTAAAGCTAATGGAAACATGGGTGACAGTTTGAGCTGTCAAGCCTGCACAGGCAAGCACCTCCCTGTCTCCGCCCAGCTAATAGGAGTCACCTGCCACTCACTTCCAACTCATCACCTGCACCCCATTTAATCTCAGCTCTATTCCCCAGCCCTGGTTCACTCATCCTGTCAGGAAATGCAGAGGAGGTGTGGCTGGTTTAATGGTATTTAAATGACTTTAATATATTTCAGCTGTTTCTGCATGTTTCCAATGATTGACGACATTTCTGCACATTAGTAAACTCCGTATAGGCCGTAGGGTGCTGCATAGATACAGGGATCCTGCAGGAAGTGAACACAGGCTTGTCAGCAAGTGTAGGGTAGGCTTGACCCAAAAGCAGGGAGGTGGAGATGATTTAGCAGTAAACTTTCTTTTACTAATAAACTGCAAAATGACAAGCCATGAGGGGCCACCAAACAAGCGAAAACAGATTCTAAGCCACAGGCAACAAGGTAACTGAAGGCTGGGAGCAACTGATGAGGCTGACTGGTTCACTCAGCTGTTGGCTAAAGTTGGCAGAGTCGGGTGATCAGTGGTGGAGAAAGGCACCTTGATTCTAGTACAGATACATTGTTGGAAGCTCATCTCAAGGTCAACAGATAGCAAACACTTTGCAGTGTTTTACTTAAATTGTCAGGGACTGAATGCTGGTGGCCATGGGGTGCAGTGGAGGTAGCAACAGAAGGCAATGTCTTCAGGTATTTTGTTCACCTGTTGGTTCCTCTGCTACTAGCTGCTGGAGAAACTTCCTGATTATTCTGATACTTGAGAAGAGTTTGCGACAAGTGGTGGTGCTTTGCAAAGTTTCACCATGCCTTCTCTACTTTTGGTTGCAGGATAACATAGTACTATGCAAGCATGCTTTTGTTTAATAGTGTGCATTTCTTTTGCTGTTTTTTAAAGTTGGGAATCTGGAGTTAGTTGTGGTGCTGTTCTCGAGTACTGTATTTAGAAACAAAATTCTATCCCATTCTTTGCTCTGGATTTTTGAAAGATTGCTTTTGCCCTAGGGAGTATAAACTATCCAATTTTGTAGGCCTCAAGTATAGTTAATAAGCCATATGGAGCGCATATAGTTGCAAAACCCAAAAATACTTTTTACAAACATGAGATTCTGCAGATACTAGAAACCCAGAGCAACATGCACAAAATGCTGGAGGACCTTAGCAGGCCAGGCAGCATCCATGGGAATGAATACACAGTCGACATTTCATGCTGAGAACCTTTTTCAGCGCATTAGCATTTGAGTCCTGATGAAGGGCCTTTGCCCGAAATGTCACCTGTTTACCTTTGTTCATCGATGCTGCCTGGCCTGCTGAGTTCCTCCAGCATCTTGTGTGCGTGTTGCCAGAATAGAAAGTGGGGGGGGGGGTAAGAGGATGGAGTACAAGCCAGAAGGTGATGGGTGAATCCAGGTGGGTGGGGGAGGAGGAATAAACTGGGAAGCTATTTACAGTGTTCTTGTTTCATTCAGGGTTTTGTTAAATGCATTCATTCTCGACTGAGTATTATGCTTGAAGCATTAAACTTGAAATTGCTTAAAGGAATGTAAACTTTTTTCTGTATGTTTGATATCTTATTGGAATTTAATGGCAGTGCAAGTCCTATTGATTTTGTTTTGGACACCTTATATTATTGAGATTATTTAACTGTTTGATTGTATCATTCAATCGGAGCTGTCAGTGCATTTTGCCAGAACCGAGGAATAAATGATGCTTGTATCTTTTGCTTTGCCTGTACTGGAGAAATGTGTTACAGAATCCTATAAAGACAGCGTGCAGTTTTTCAAGCAGCTAAGAGATTGCTGCAGTATATTTTTTAATCAGCCGAGTGCCCGGCAGTACTTTTCTGCTGGTCTTCATAATTTAATTTGCTGCTAGCCATGAGCTTGAATCCTGGTCCCAGTTTTCTGTTTGGTTGGTAGGTGATTACACAGGGTTGCTAACCTGGGGTCAATGGACTCCTTGTCTTAATGATATTGATCCATGGCATTAAAAAAAGGTGGGAACCCCTGGAAGGCTAGCAGGAATGATAAAGGGAGTGCACACTCCCACAAACCACCCACCCATCTATAGTCCCCACTCACTTTATTGGGAACGCGGAACCTCTAAAACTACAGTGAAAGCAAATCAAAAGTTTGTTTTCATATGCATAATTACTTCTATGCAAAGGTGCAGTTAAAAACTTAACTCGCAGTAGCATCACAGACGCATTTACTTATTGTGATACAACATGGAATAGGCCCTTCGGGCTGCGCCACCCAGTAAACGCCCCCCCCCATTTAATCCGAGCCTTATCATGAGCCATTCCACACACTCCACAATGACCAGTTAACCTACCAACCGATATGTCTTTGGACTGTGGGAGGAAACCAGAGCTCCCGGATGAAATCCACACAGTCACGAAGAGAATGCAGAAACCCCTTACAGTCAGCGAAGGGGATTGAACCAGATCACTGGTACTGCAAAGGGTTGTGCTAACCACCACGGTACTGTGTTGCCCAAGCATTAGATTAAATTATGAGGACACACAGTCCTCTTTTATTGTCATTTAGTAATGCATGCACTAAGAAATGATACAATATTCCTCCAGTGTGATATCCCAGAAACACAAGACAGACCAAGACTGAAAAACTGACAAAAACCACATAATTATAACATATAATTACAACAGTGCAAGCAATACCATAATTTGATGGAAGAACAGACCATGGGCACAGTAAAAAAAAAGTCTCAAAGTCTCTCGAAAGTCCCAACATCTCATGCAGATGGTAGAAGGGAGAAACTCTCCCTGCCATGAGCTTCCAGCGCCACAAACTTGCCAATGCAGCATCCTGGAAGCACCCGACCACAGTCCAACTCTCAGTCTGTCCGAAAACTTCGAGCCTCCGACACTGAGCACCGAGCAGCATCTCTGCCAAGCGCTTTGACCCCAGCCCAGCCGCCAGCAGCAGGCAAAGCCGAGGATTCGGGGCCTTCCTTCTGGAGATTCTCGATCACACAGTAGCAGCGGCAGTGAACCGGGCATTTCAGAAGTTTCTCTAGATGTTACTCCGTGCTTCTCACGTCCGTCTCCATCAAATCAGGATTGTGCATGGCCTCTATTTAACAAACACGCTATCGTTTCACCAGAGAGGCTGCGTGTGCTGTGTCGCGCCGCCATCTTCTCCTCCCTCTCCTATAAATAGCATTCACAAGCAAAATATAAATGAAACACCAATCAAATGCAATTGTGCAAGAAAGAACACAATTTAAAAAAAAATAAATTTTAACACAAAGTGAGAGTGTTACAAAGCTGAAGTGATTACGGCTTTGGCGGTTAGGTTAAGAACTGAATGATCGAAGGAAAATAGCTGTTCTTGAACCTGGTGGTGTTGGGACTTCAGGCTCCTGTAACCTTCTGCCTGATGGTAGCTGTGAGAAGATGGTACGCTCTGGATGGGGGGGGGGGGGGAAGCTTTGATAATAGGGGAGCCTTCTGAAGGCAGCACCTCTTGTGTAGTGTAGATACCACTGATGGTAGGCAGAGGTGTGCCTATGATATACTGGTCAAAATGGGTTCCTCTCTGCAACTTCTTACATTCTTGTGCTTTCAAATCACTGTGCTAGACCATGCTACGGCTGGTCATGATGCTTTCAATAGGACATCTGTGGAAGTTTGTTAGTGTCTGGTGACACTCTTAGGTATACAGATGGTAAGGGTATGGAAGGCTGTGGCTCTGGTGCAGGTCGATTGGAGTAGGCAGTTTAAATGGTTTGGCCGGACTAGATGGGCTGATGGGCCTGTTTCAGTGCTGTACTTTTCTGTGATTTCTGAGCTGATCAGTGCAGTGACTGTGTGATGTCGGGTGGGGTTACTGCGTACAGTGAACTTTGGTTAAAGTAGCTGTTCAATACTGCTTCTAATGCAGCAAAATTTTGCTGATACTCTTCCCCCTCCTTACCTACTTCTTCCCCTTGTTTGTCCTACTTGGCCACTCATGTAACAGTGGTAAGTCTACCAATACTGCAGTTTTCTTCATGTTCTACCAGTCTGCGAAATTATCCTTCACTTCTATCCACACCCAACAGTAAATTTAAGAACTAGTTTTTGGAAGTAGTTCTTTTTAAAATAACCTTGACAAATTTGAGTCTTTTTTTTAAAAAAAAGATTTCAAGGAGTTGAAAAGGCAAACAGGCTTTAATTTTTTTTCAACCATTAGAAATTAGATACTGTGAGAAAAAGGTTTGTTGTGTACATATTACGTAAGCGGCAGTGATCTTATTTTTGATTCTTTGCCCAGAACTGTTGGGACTGTTGTAACGTACAACTGTAAGCAAAGGCTTCTTAAGTGACAAGAATCCAAGTGCTTTGACTAAACTGGTTAGCAATGAGTGCAGCCTTCAAACTGGAATTGCTGTATCTACAAAACATGAGCAGTTGCTAGGGAAAATGGATTGCCCCCAAAGTGTTGGAATTAAGTGTGACTGACACAGCCACTTCTGTACGTTTAAACATCTGCTTGCAGATGAGATAATTTTGGTGTGGGATGGGAATTGGGTGTTAGTAATCGGAAGACACCATTTATTTGTGGCAGCTTTCTTTAAGTCCAAATAGTGAGCTAGATTTTAACAATCCTTTTTTTTAAATAGCATAGAGTATATACTGCACAGAAGGGAGCATCCACCCACATCCTGTACTACTTTGCTTTGGGAGTATTGTTAGTGAGCCATTTGTTTTCTCAGCAGTAAAGTGGACGCAAACTTTAACTTCGAATTCTCGTGTTGCAATTTGACTGGTTGAAATCTTTTGGGTAAGTTCATATTTGCTATTTTTTTGTTTGGCATCAAGTAAATGCTTTTTGATGTGTATTTCATCGATGTGACACACTTTCTGTCAAAGAAAGTACTGTAATTTTGATCAGGTACATTGCATTGTGTTAAAGTGCTGGTTTTCAGAAAGCTCTGCATTATTTTGTTTTTCTTTTCTAATTGAAATGAAGATAGTTGTCTTGTTCCAGTTATCACACGTGGTTCCCTGACCAATAAGAGTTCAAATGACGACCACAAAAACAATTTCATATTTGCAAGGTATTAGTGCATTTAATGGATGGTTTTAAAATAATGGAGTGAAACTTTAGTTATGTTGGAGTATGCTATCTGTAATTGTGGATAAACATCATTTCAAGATCTACACTTAGATAAGGAAAATGTTGTCTTCTCTCTGCCTTTTGATCATGCTCTAGGTGACATGAGTTACTTTTGGAGCCAGTAGTTCAGCTTCAACCTAACAACGATTAATTTACTTGTGGTACTTGCACATCGGAAGTTGTTTTGCACTCGCCATTGAAATTGTAGATTGTTGTTTCTGTATTTCTGTGACATTTTTGTTGTAATTGCAGGAGAAGATGTCTGGCACTTTTCATTTTTTTTGTGGGAGTGCTGTTGAGTTAATTGGATCTCTTGCAAGGATAACTTAGAACTGGCACAAGAGCCCTAAAGTTGATTCTGAAACTTTACTTGAATATAGCTGTTGTGTGTTAGAAAGCTGCTGAATATTGTGCTTTGTAATGACGTTGTTATAATATTGAAATCATTTGTGCTGTTGGTCCCGTTTACATGTGAATGCCAGTGATAAATGGTATTTACACAGTTGGTGTCCTTGACCTCAGCTTAGTGTGGTTTATACATCAGAGACTGCATTTGAAGTAGCAAGTACATGAACATAGAAAAGTACAACAAGTTAATGGGTCCTTGGGGCTGCTGTATCAGTGCTTACCATGGTCCCAGATTAAAGTAAACCCATCTGCCCACCAGAGGTCCATATCCTTCTACTCCCTTGTTCACATGTCTGTCTAGCTGGCTCTTTAAATGTTCCTATTGAATCTGCTTCTTCCATCTCCCCCACCAATCAGGCTCCCCCCACACCTTGTATAGTGGTGGTAGCGGCAGGGGTGGGGGGGGGAGGTGACATGGGGGTAGAGGAGCAAACTTGCCTCACAGATCTCCTTTAAACTTGCCCCCTTGAGGTAAACCTGTAGTATTTAATCTTGTCTTTCTGGGGGTGGGGGTTGGAGCTCTACTTTCCCTAACTATACCTCATAATTTTATGTACTTTCAGTTTGCCCCTCAGCTTCCGGTGCTCCAGAGAGGGTGAAAAACACGTCAGTGGGGGAATTAGAAACTTGAAACACAGATGGCTGTTCGGCCCTTCATTTTAATATAAGTGCAAAGGAGGTTGAGAAGTTCTGTCATAAAGGGTATTTTTCTAGTGGGAATGTTAACAGTATGTTTTTTTGTTTTGGTTTCCTTTTTATAATTTTTGCCTGCATGTGGATAATGCTCATTGTTTCTTTGTCCCTTTAAAATTATGCATGGTTCCTCTCCTGGATCGATTGCATTCCTTTTGGGTGTTCTGACAATAGTGTTGTGTTTAGTGTTTCAAGATTTTGACCTGTGAATAATGAAGTCAACGATATGAAATGAGCAATTGTAGCACTCTCATGATCATGTTCCCTTTTGTATATTTCTAAATGAAGATTGCAGGAAGGGTTCCAAAATAAGTCTTAGCAGAAGTCATATCCATCAAAAAGCAGGCGCCAACTTGTTCCCATATCCTGGAAGGATCATTACAGAGTTGGTCTATTTAAAAAAAAGTGTCTTTCCCTCATCTCTTCCCCTCATGCTCTTCAAGCAGGTTTTGACCAACGCCAGCTGAAAAGAGCAAAGGATTGACACTGCCAAACGATGTGCCACAAACCACTTACTGCACCTTTGAGATTTGATAATAAAAATTATCATCTCTCTCACTGGGGCTGAGTGCACTGGTCACTGTCTCAGGTTTGCAGTGTAGATTGCTATTAATTTATTTAATCTACTAAATTGTTTGACTTTTGAATTGAGTACATTTGGAGTAATTTGTTCAGTTCTGAAATCTTCAAGAGTCTGACATTGGGGGGAGAGGGAGAGATGGATGGATGGATTTTTTTTTGTCCTTGCACACATGCTTTCAGAGAAATGAAGTTTGGGTGAAATATAAACTCTCAAGCTGAAGCAGATTGAAACTTCCATGCCAAGCAAACGAATGAGTATGAGTACATTAAGACTTATTCATCAGTTATGATCAACAGAAAAAAAATTGACACATGCTGACTCTGTGACGTAACAAGATCAGCAATAGAATTTTGTATGCTATTCTACCCATGTCAGTGTCACAACTGACATATTGGTTTTCCTGTTTAAATTCATTTTCATAATATTTATAGTAATTCTGAGTATTCCTGAGCGAGTAGACCACACAAGAAATTATTAGCCATCTTTTTTTTACCTTAGTTGATAGTTGACCTTGAATTTCCCATAAACATACAACTACCTCACACTTCGTTCTGATTTAATAAAGAATGGGACTTTGCTCTATTATATATTACAATGTACTGCTGCTGCAAAACAACAAATTTCCGACATCCGCCAGCAGTATTAAACCTGATTCTGAATCTGTTCAATTTTTAATGAGGCAAGTATCATCTTGACACTTTCGAATGCAATCTGAAAATCTTGATTTCATTCTATTTTCTTCAAGAGCCACTAAATGGAACCTCCTTGATTTTTGCTACTTTTTATCATAACAACCAATTAGAGTTGGAATAAATTATGCCAATTATTTCTCATGTTCGGCACAAGAATAACTAATTCTGTAATGAAATGAAGGTTTTTCATTTTTTCCCACACTGTAACGTGATCACCATGGTTTTGTTATTTTTTTTTGAAAGTTCAGCTGTAACCTGATTAAAGTGCTAACATAAAGGTATGCGGGTAAACTCACCAAATCAAAGCTAATGAAGGGTAGAAGCCATGGAAAGCAGGACGTCCCAAGTTTAATTCCCAGCCTCTAGCGTGTTAGCAGATCTTGGTTACATCTAGAGATCTTACAGTTTTCCTTTGCTCTTCTGTGTAAGGTAGAGAGATGAGATGTTTATCCCATATAATTACTATTTAGAGATGTATGGTGAGAACTTAGTGGCTGATTAACTTATATTGTAATGCCTTTTTGTTGATACCGCCACATGGATGCAAGGTGACCAGTATCAGTAGAACTGTTTGGCAAGGAATTATTGCCTTCTGGGTGGGAAAACAATTGGTGAAGATCAAAGCAGCTTCTTATTGTTGGTAGGCTAATAAAGAGATTAGTTTGAGTGCTCTTACTTAGAGCTTCAAGTCACTCATATACAGTTTATAAGATAAGTTATGAAAATCCATTGGTCCAGTTCAAACTGTAATGCATGAAGATATGGGGATCATGTTATTTTCTTCTTTTCGTTTTCACTTGGTGGGGCTGCCAAAGTTCTAATACAATGGGTGAACTTTTACTTAATTCCCTGACTGATGATGGTGTTGGTTAGAGGCAGAGAGAGTGAGGAAAATGCTGCAGACCACCCACTCTTTTCAAGATGTAGCTAGTGTCAGGGGCTAGAAGTGTGACATAGAAACTGTTGTAATCTAGTTGAACTTCTTGAACACATACTTTCTGACTTTGATTGGAGCAAGAAATTTCATAGAACAGAGACCAATCCTTCCAGTAAATACTCAGCATGAAATGTGAATTGCTTATACAGCTGTTCGTGGGATGTCTCCAGAGATGCCCAAACCAAGTGAACTATATACTAATAACCAAGTGAATTATTTGGTGAATATTTTCTCTTACCAAGGTTGTGACAATCTGAAATGGAGACGTACAAGATGAAAATAAGTTCTTCAGCCTATCTATTCAGTGCTAGCTACTAAATATCCATCTACATTAATCCATTTACCAGCATTTGGCTTGTAATCTTTTATGATTTAGTAATTCGAATATAATTATAAAATGTTTGAATCTCTTCTCCATCACCCACTTAGACATTGTGTTCCAGACACCAACCACTTGAATGGAAAAATTCTTCCTCAGATCCCATCCGAACCTCTGCCTTGAACCTCTGCCTTAAACCTGCCCTCTGGTTTTAATCATTTCCCCTACTCTGAAAAGTTTCTCTTCGTCTTCCTACATATGCTCATCAAAATTTTGGATATATTGGTTATATGGTCCTCAATCACCTCTCTCCAAAGAAAATAAACTTCTTGTGAATCTTCTCTACTGTAATCACATGCTTTCCATAGTGTGGCTCCTAGAACAGTGCATTTCTCCAGCTGTGGCCAAATAAACACACAGTATTGTACCATAACCTCCCTGCTCCTATATTTCATGTATCTTCTAATGAAGACGAGCATCCTATAATTCACCTTTACCACCCTATCTGCAGTGGTACCACCTTTTCAGATCCCTCTGTTCTTCAGTACTCCCTGGGGCTAAATATTTTAGCATTTTGTCACTTGATAAAACCCCCACAGTATGAAGAAAAGTACAACTTTTACCATCTGATGACAGCAGTGATCACTTTTTTTTTGGGGGGGGGAGGCATAATTAGGCAAGAATAATGGATGTTTCCTATTGCTTTGTTCCAACAACATACCTCAGCTCCACGATTTCCTGTGTTTTGCTGAGTGCCATATCCTCTTGCTGCTTTCCACACCACCTTATGTGGTATAACTTGACCTCACAGAACAAGCTTTATCTGTTCTTCACCCTAAGCATCTGCTTTCTGTGTGCAGATCACTCTCCACTGCCTTCTTCCCTTCTCCCTACTGCCTTCTCCAGTCCCACTTCACCTGATTATGCTGGATTGTGATCCTCACCCGTGGTGTCTGCCTGCATCAACCCGATTTGAAGAAAATTGACATTTCGGGGGAAAATTGACTATAGTCTTAACAGATTTAACAATGTCTTAAGTTTTAAATTTATTGTAAAATGAAGGAAAATAAACCATTTGCTGGTACTGTACTAAGTTTTTTTTTAACTTGAGGTCAGCAGCTTTATTCTAATGCAGTGGACCCCAACCTCTGGGCCGCGGACCGATACAGTGCCGTGAAGCATGCAGGGGTGCAGCGGTGGCCGGAACGCACCCAGCACATCTTTAAGAAAAAAAGCCGAAATAAACAAGCTAACTAATTAGGTGCTGCCCGGCACATAAATGTTGACCCAGATCAGACGTGACGCAATCGGCTCTGATCTGGGCTGACATTTATGTGCCAGGCGGCACCTAATTAATTAGCTTGTTTATTTCGGTTTTTTTCTTAAAGATGTGCTGGGTGTGTTCCGGCTACCACTGCACCCCTGCGTGCTTCGCAGCAATGTATCAGTCCGCGGCCCGGAGGTTGGGGACCACTGTTCTAATGAACAAGGTTACAGTAATCTAGCCTGTTGGAGTGGAGTATTAATGCCTTTCAGCTCGTCAGCCTCTGAGTATACTTTGGGGACTGGTGGTGAAGTGGGAGGTCTGGTGTGCCAGTATCTGCCCTCTTTTGCTCTCTCAAAGTTCAATGACACCACATTGCAGTGATAGGTTCAAGAGATGAGCAAATCCTGCGGCTGGGGGTGGGAGGACAGTTAGCAAAGTAGCTGGAGCTCTGGAGCTTCTCTGTGGAACTGAGAACCAGAATTAAATATGACCCAGCTCTGTCTAACCTCCCAATGGCCTGCTGCGTTCACCAGCAACTTTGATATGTGTTGCTGCTCCCAGTGGCTGTACTGTTTTGGTACAAATTTGAATCCACAATTTGAAGCTGAAAGATCGGTGACTGATATTTGTGTCCATTGTCTATCCATGCTGATTGGAAAGCAAATAGACTCTTTCTTCTCTGATTTAAGAATTTCTTTTATCTTCCCTACTCATCTCCTGGATTGTCTGCATCAATGTACTTGAAATTGGCTTTTACTTCATGAAGACTCCAGGGTAAAATATGGTAACTGAGGCATTGATTATTATTGTTGAAGTAAGTGCTGTATGTCGAAGGGTACTCTGGACAGTTTTACTACTCCCTAATCTGTTGCATTATTAGCACACGGTGTAAAAGCTGGCTGATAGCATTAATCATTTTTTTTCATTTCCTGGTGGTGCTCTATCAAAAAAAAATTTATTGTGTGAAGTGCTCTCACTCAAGTTATTTCTGCTTTTAGTAAATGATTTTAACATATAAAATGGATTGGTGGAGTTGCTGCTTCTCAAGGATAAAATTATTGGTGAGACTCCTGATCCGCCCTAGAGGAGAGCTGTGTGCATCTCTAAAGAATGCTTGAATCACAAAGCAACAGTTTGCATTTATATAATGTCTCATAAAAGCATTTAGCAGCAATAAAATCAGAATAAAACTGGGAATTGAAAGAGCTAAGGGGTTGGGGTGGAAGAATCTAAATGCTTGGATGAGGTTTATATAGAGCTTAATATCAAGAGTTCCTTGATGGGTAAAGATAGAGCTTGATGATCTGGTGATGGTGTGCATCAAGATGCTGAATGAATTTAAACACCAGAATAAGAATTTCTATGTGCTGGATAGTGAGGTGACTGTTACCAAGGATAGGATTGGCTGCAAAGAGCAGTATTTTAACATGATTGAAACACAGGTTGAGTAATTCTTATCCAAAATCTTCGGCGCTGGAGGTGTTTATGGATTTCAGATTTGTTTGGATTTTGGAATATATAATGGGTTGTGATCGCCATCATTTCTGATGCTGAATTTGTATCAGCAGTCTGTCTTACACTTGTTCATCACATGTATGTGCTTGATGGTATGATTATTACATACCATTACTAGAATAAAAGTAAAATGTGTGCAGGGTAACAAAATCAGCACAGCAGCATTGGGAGAATACCTCAATCAGCTGTTGAACAACAACAAACAGCAGGATCTCAGTCTCCATTTACTCCGTATCTTGATTAAAAAGTTACAGTATTTGTATTTAATATTTTTAAATGTTTTATCCAAGCTACAAAAACAGTCAGCATTGTAGACTTGTTCTGATGTTAGATTTTCATCAGCAGTGATCTTTCCAGACTTGTCAATGAATTTCTCTGCTGTTTCGTGATCAGCAGATGCTTTATCTTTAAATTTTTATAAATCTTAAAAAAAACTTAATGCCATGCCTTTTCTTGTATTTCTGTAAAGAGCCTACTGAATATTCACAATTACCTTCAATTTTCAGTTTGTTATAATTGATCTCGTTTCATGATCAGCATACCGTTAAGTGCCATATGTTCACTCAGGCGCTGATTAATTAATTCTTTCAATACACGATCGCGATATCCATTTTTTGCTTTATGTAGTCCTTTGCTATTTTTCATTAACTTCTGTTCATTGCACATGTGAGGTCTGTAATGAACAGAGACCTGTGCATTGCCTGGGAGCATTTTCAGTGCCTTGTGGAATTTGTGACGTCATGTCAGCACTCAAAAAAAAAATTCTGATTCCGAAGGGTTTTGAATTTTGGAATTTCGGATAAGGGGTGCTCAACCTGTAGTGGAATCTGCGATGGTAATGGTTTTGATGTACACTTCGACACCTAGACAGAGGTAGTCTCAGGAATATACTACAATGTAAAATTAGTCTGGTTTTTGTGCTGGTCGGTAATGAAAAATTCACAGAATTGGAATCACTTGGTTGCTGTGGAGATTGAGGTTGTGACTGGCTGACAGACTGAAGCTAGGTGGAGAGGGGAGAGGAATTGATGGTAGTAGAGAAAGACTTTTTCCTGGGTCAAAAATGGCAAGTACTGGGTGGTACAGTTTTAAAATGATTGGAGGAAAGTATAAGGGGGTGTTAGAGGTAAGTTTTTGTTACAGAGTGGTGGCTGCGCGTGAAGCCCTGGGGCGGTTGTAGTGGGATATTTAAGAAACTGTACTGTGCTCTTGTGTTTTGTGTTAAATGTAATTAGTAAGTTCGGACTTCCAACCTACTGGCTGATTCTAGATTGGAGATTATGAAAATTTTGAGAGATGTGGTTGGGATGTTGAACTGCTGTTATCACAAAGCTGACTGTGGAAAATCTTGCCAAGAGGATTTGTGGATGATGAGGAAGCCAAACATGGAAGCTTCAGGAGCTCTAAGAAAGTGAAACCACTGGAGGGGAATACAAATTGGTGAATGATACTGAACTGATAGCTCAATATTAGAGAGACAGAAATTAGGCAGGTGGAAAATGTACCACAATCACTTGATGAGAAAAGGGATGAAAGGGTACAGAGAGTCAGGTTGTAGTTTCAGTAAGATCAACCTTATTATTAAATGCTGGACACACAAAATGCTGGAAGAACTCAGCAGGTCAGTTAGCATCTATGGAAAAGAGTACGGTCGACTTTTTGTTGACTAAGCTTTTCCATAGATGCTGCCTGGCCTGCTGAGTTCCTCCAGCATTTTGTGTGCGTTGCTTGGATTTCCAACACCTGCAGATTTTCTCTTGTTTTTTTAAATGCTGGGGCAGGTAAGAGAGACTGTGATACCTGCTCTTGCTCCCAGTTTGTCTTTTTATATGTATGTTACAACAAAAGATGTTTTCTGTGACTTAGAGAGCTGATTTGGTACCCAAGGAGGTACATAAAGTTTGGGAGAGATCTGTTGATCTTTTTTTTCTGTTTTATACGCTTTAAAATATCAAGATTACAGGTAGCCTAGTGGTCCGTAGAAAAAAATTTCAGTGCTTAGAACTAATGTTTTAAAGGGGTCCTCTTCCTAGATTTTGGCTGTAAACAGAACCTGTGCTCTTTATGCAAGTACCTTAGTCAATGAGATTAACAACTTAAGTACTTGTTCAGCAAGTAAAATATTTTTGGAACGAGCAGGTTAGATAAATGTTTTGTGTATATTTTTGTGAGATGTAGTCTTTTGAGTAACTGATGCTTTCTCATTTTATAGAATTGCCTTACTTGTAACAACAGAAATAGTTCAAAGATGAAAGCTCTTAATTAGCTTTTTTTTCGGATAAAATGAAGACACCATCTGAGAGTGAATTTTAAAATCTTTTTTTCTAATGTGCTGATCAATATTTATCCTTCCCAACAGAAGACAATGCAGTCAGTTATCCTGTTGCTTTATGTGGTTCCTTTTATATTTGTAAATTGGCTGCTTTGTTTCTCCAAGTTACAAGTAGCAGCACTTTTCTTAAATCAGCTGTAAGGTACTATAAGGCATTTGTAAAGTTATGAAAGGCAGTTTATGAATAGAGTACTTTATTTACATCTGTGGAGCTCCTATATCTATAAGATGTGAAAACAAGAGTGCTGTAATTAATCTCCTGTTGCTCTCAAACTAGAGATGGAGACGCTGTTATTTTGTTGATTCTTTATTTCTGATCGTGGGAGAATTACACGCATACTGGCTTCCAGCCACACATCAAGGAGTCTCCACATTGGCATGGATAAGAGATGGATTGGATGGAGAGTTTTTGACAACAATATTCTAGTAAGATTGATGCATCTTTATTCCTCCTTAGAATTTGAAATTAGCTTTCTTAATTATACTACTTATACCTTTGTTCATTCAATCCCTGCCTGCTGTTGTAAGATGCTACTTTTCAGATAAATAACTTTTTCTGCCTGACACAGGAGATGGCAAATGTTGGACTTGGCAGCTAAATATAAACTGCTGGAGGAATCGGCAGGTCAGGCAGCTTCTGTAGAGACAAGGCGATGGTTGGTGTTTCACGTTGAGACCGTGCACCACGACTGAGGAGAGGGTAGAGGAAAGTATGTGGCGATGTAATGGAGGGGTAGAACCGAGGCTGGTAGGCAACAAGACAGCCACACATGAGAGAGGAGGAACGACAGGCAAATGGAAGCAGGTGGGGAAAGGGTGAGACGGGCAGTTTTGGTTCATTGGAGAATCAAACTGTTATTCTGGTTAGTAACTAATTATTGTTTTGGGGATTAGCTAGTGTATTTGAGACAATCACACACTAGCCAAGAGTTTGGCATAATATTCATCTGGGTAACCATGAATTCTGAGCCTAAAGAAATAACACAGTAGATTATTGACATTTAAAAATGTGGGAGATAGGCCAATAACTAACCTACGCTTGTTTTTAATGATTTGCAAGTTACCAAGAATACCTTAACCACATTATAGTACTGTAACTGTCCATGCCTGAATGTCAAAAAGTAGCTCCTGTCAGGTTGATTGGGTGGGTGGGATGATCATAATTCTGAGACGGATTGACACCCATGAATATACAAGTCATATCAATTGAAACTTGGCTTTATGATTCTCGCGCTGATTAAATCATTTTAAATTCAGTTTATATAAATTCTGATTCAGTTACATAATCTATCCTGAATGTACAAGGTTTATAACCAATAGTTAATTGAAAGCAATGATCAATGTTCAGCTGCAATGGTTTCATGACCAAAGTTTTAATTCTGTCCATCTTAAAGCTTCCAGTGATGTTTTGGGCAATTACTGGTGAGTTGACAACTTCCTTGTTTCTGGTGCTTCTTGGCAAATTTTGTATTTGGTCTTGTGTAATAATTAGGTTTGAAGAAATACTTGGATTAATTTATCTCAGCCACAACTGGCGCACACGTTCTGCTGTTAGAAATGCCAAGTGATTATATACCTAGTATACAAGAAACATTTGAAGTTTGTGATGGTATGGTAGCATGTTGTGTACATTAAATGAATTCTGCCATGCATTTAATAGTTAAATACTTAAATGGCGTGTTTGCACGCATATTCGCAGGTGCAGGTTTTTAATTAAAGCAGCACTTCCCAGGCTCATGTTGAGTAGGTGTGAGTGAAATGTCGTTGATATTGCAAGCTGTCAGTCCCATGCAGCAACCAGCTCCTTGGGTGCTGCATCAAAGGCTGATTCCACTCAAATGGATTTTTCTGATGTACAGGTGCAGCCCTGCAATCCAAATTGCAAACTTGAAACTCCTGACGGATCACAAGTTCTACAAAGGTGTGGATTTAATATAAGCCAGGTTCTTTACGAAGGAATCTTGGAAAACGTGCTATCAGCAATTTTCTATTTTGTGACTGCATACTCGGGGCTATCCAGATTAGCACCTAATTAATCTATGTTTTTATTATTAGTGAATTACCTAGAAATTTGATTTTAAATTAGTTTTTTTTTAAATCATGTTTTTCTTTGTTTCTTCCATTTCTGTCAAGAAGTGTTGCTCACCAGGAAATTGGACCAGGCACTTCCTGTTGTGATTCAATTTCATTCCCCATTAACCTGTTCTATTTTGCCCATCTGCTAATTGCAAAAATTCATTTTTCAGTTGTAAAGTAACACGAAGCAAATCGTCAAAAGTCAGGAATTGTCATAATTTGAAGTGTGAAGACAAGAGACTACAAATACTGGAAACTGGAACAACAAAATCAGCATGCTGGAAGAACTGTGTGCCAGGTAGCTCCTGTGCAGGCTTAAGTTGCACACTCGGGACCTAAGGTGTCTTCACAGATTCTGTTTGATCCACTGAACTCTTCCAGCATTCTGATTTATGACTCCTTCAGATCTTCCACCCTGTTCACCTTACACTTCTTCCCATCAGTTCCACCCCCGTCATGTTTTTACAGTCCCTTCTGATCTTCCTTTCTCTGAGCTTAAACAAGCATTTCTCGTAAAAGCCCTCGTCTTCATTTTAATAAAACTACCTGAGCCATTTTCAGTATCCATTATTTGGCCTAGAGTCTTCACCCCAGATTAGTAATGCTTTTTCCAGGCCAGATTTTGAGTCCACCTTGATCCCTTTTTCTTAGCCTCTTGGCCTCTGTAAACAAACATTTGAACAAGTTGATTTTTCCCTTACTTACTCTTTCCTAACCCCCTCTAAACTTGCAGCACACCCATCACTAAGAACCACCCAACATCATTATCAAATCTTCCATCTTGGGTGATGTTGCATTCTGTGTCTGACCTGTATCTCATGGAGGTAAATGCCAGCCTCAGTCAGTATCTTGCATCTTCCTGTGGGCCGTGGCCCTACCATTAAACATCTAGCGATCATCTTCCAGGCAGTCATGGATGTTGTTTCTTAAGGAGATCTTCACACCTCAGGTTCTAGTCTTGCAGCATGCCAGCCTGCTTTAAGCTTTTGCCCAAAATCCACAAGCAGAATTTCCTGGGAAGCCCACTGGGCCGGCTTTTGTCCCACAGAATTTGTTACTTCTAATCCTGACTACATGGCTGTAAGTGGAATAGGACTGGACCAAGGAGAGAGGTTGCCTTTGCCCTCCATTTTGACGATTTCCACATCCAGACCACAGACGTATGATCCCAGTGCATCTCCATCTCACACCAAGATGACCTGATGCTCTGTACTTCCTTGATCAGAAGCCCAAAGTTTTCCTCCTCCAATATTCCCATTTGCCAGATTGAACCTGTTGCAATTGAGCTATTTCCCCTACAACTTCTGTCACTTTTTCCAGATTAAAGATGTAGCTGTGATTACTTTCTTGGGTCCAAATTCTGCACATCTTCCTATGGGATATGTGGAACAGTCTTTGTTTCAGCCTTCATTCTGATTTGGGGTCCCTTAGGTCTTTTTCTAATACCTTGACAAATGTGTGCACACAACTTGAAAAATCCAGTTCTCTTTCAGCAGTTCCATCCTACATTCACTTTTATGTGATCGAACTGTGACTTCTTTTTCTGGATCTTTCTGTTTCCACCCCAGGGAGGGATGAGCAGCTACCTCATTAGCTCATTGAATCCTACAACTGTCTCAATAATGCTTCCCTCCCACCCTGCCTCCTACAAGGATTTCATTCCCACATTTCCTTCATCTTCGATATAATTGCTTCACCAATGATATGCTGCACACGAGTTCTTCCATCCTGAACCAAGGCCTCCCTTTCACCATAGGTGGTAGAGCCTTTGACTACATCTTATCCATATCCCCCGCTTTCGATCTCGCCAGCTTTCTTCCTGATCACATTGTTTGGCCCTTTCCATCCACAACCCTCACATTGAGCAGATCGTCCACTTTCTGCCATCTTCAAGATATATCTTAGACTCCCCTTCCTTTTTAGATTCCTTGTATGTATCCCTGGTTGTCAGCCAACTGTTTCCTTTCTTATGGTGCTTCACCTGGAAGCGCCCCTGGAAAAAATAAGTACTTCCAAGTGAAGCAACAATTCCATTTTAATGTTGTGACTTTAGAGTTCCCAAAGTGGTTTCTGCAAGGAAAAAACAAAATGTTGATAGTGACCACTTCAAGAACACATGATCAGTCCACAAGGTGACATTGAACTTTCGGTTGTCCATACCACTCTGATCTATACATCTGTGGCCGATATTAGCTTGAGAAACATCACCTCATCTAGGTATGTTGCGTGATTCTAGACTCTTGAATTCTACAGGTTGAGTCACTTTCTCTATTTGCATAGGAGCTGGACAATTCATAATACATTAGAGACATTTGCACCACACGCTGCATCCGTAAAGCGAACAGCATTATGAAGGACCCCATGCACCCCTCATACAAACTCTTCTCCCTCCTGCCATCTGGCAAAAGGCACCGAAGTATTCGGGCTCTCACGACCAGACTGCGCAACAGTTTCTTCCCCCAAGCCATCAGACTCCTCAATACTCAGAGCCTGGACTGACACCAACCTACTGCCCTCTACTGTGCCTATTGTCTTGTTTATTATTTATTGTAATCCCTGCACTGTTTTGTGCACTTTATGCAGTCCTGGGTAGGTCTGTAGTCTAGTGTAGTTTTGTGTTGTTTTATGTAGTTCAGTGTAGTTTTAGTATTGTTTCATGTAGCACCATGGTCCTGAAAAACATGGTCTCGTTTTTACTGTGTACTGTACCAGCAGTTATGGTCGAAATGACAATAAAAAGTGACTTGATGTTACTGGCTCAGTTTCCTCTCTTCATTAGCATGGACAGGACTGTGGGAATTTTATCGAGCTCTGCATTTGGCAGTTTTTACTTTCCTTTGTGTTATCTGTTTTCCCCTATCTGCCCTCATTAGCTTTCTCAAAAGCTTATTCCACAGCAATCAGAGATTCCCGTTACATTTGAACAGGTGCATGGATTGCAAGGATTTGGAGGGAAGTGGGCTAAATCAGTCATGTGGGACTAGCTCAGGAAGATGCTTTGGCATGGACGAGTTGGGTCAAAGGGCCTGTTTCCTTGTCATAGAATTTGTACAATTCTATGACCCTACCACTTTTTGTCCCATCCATCCCACCCCATCTTCCCTCCAGATGAAACACATTTGTCAGTACTTTGACTTTCAAAAGTTGATGATGCTTACCTTCGCATAGTTGTTGCTTCACCTGCTGAGTGCTTCCAGTAATGTTGGATTTCCAGTATTCAGAGCAGCTAACTCTTTCTTTCCCAGTTCTGAATAAGGATCTTTCACCTTGAAGGCTAATTCTGTTTTTTTTCACAGATGCAGCCTAACCCACTGATTGTTCCCAGCATTTTCTGTTTTTATTACAAAGTGTCTCATCTGTTTAGTATTCTTTAAAGCGAAGGATAATCTGGATGCAGTTGGAATACAGTGTTGCAGTAGTTGGCAAAAGATATGAGGGAATTGGTTATGCAACTATCTTTGCTCAATTGTAATCTATTAACTGAATTCTGGATGTAAAAAGTCATCATCCTTAAACATTTCAAACAGCTAATGTTACTAAAGGCATTGCATCAGTTTTCATAAGATTTTTTTAAAGTTTGGGAAGATGAATCGGGTTTTCTACTCATCATGTCAAAGAGGTGCCACGGAGGAGATCACCACTACTCTGTGCAGATCAACAAGATAGCTGTGCTTCACTCCCAAAGCACCGTGTGTGATGGAATGAACCTTGCACATGCAATCACCTTTTTCCCCTGAGATCTTCCAACTTTGAAGGTGGGAGGTTGAGAGTAGTCTTAGTAATTGGTGTGGGGATGTTGGAGGAGCAGAATGTAGAGGTATCAGGCAAGGCCAGGAGCATGGCTAGAAGGTTGGGGGATATCTCCAGCAGTCAGGATGAGGATGCGTCTTGAAGTACCGATGGACGCCCCTGCATATGAACCATCTCCAATAATATCATCAAAAGTCTAACGTACACACACCTACAGTATTCCTACGAATGCCACAATTAGTTGACTCTTGAGCATCGAGCTAGCAACTCGGCCTCGTGAGGAAAACAGACAAATGCTAAAGAAATGACAAAAAATGCCGCCTGATATGCTACAAGGTGTGAAACGGAACAAGACGGGTTGCAATGGGTTTCTGTAGAATGAGCCGTTATAGTCTCCAGAATTCTGAATTACAGTGAGAGGGGAATTTTCCAATTTCTTTTTCCTTAAATAGCCTGGAGTGTTTTTAAAACCTTTTTCAGGAAATTGCATAGCTCTGTGGATGTGTTATGAAGGTGATGATTCAGTGCATACCTTTTCAGGCCAACCATATTGTTTTTTCATACTGTTTAAGTTTAAAACCACAAAGAGTTCTTGCTGAGAACTTTTTAAAAACTGTAAGTTTTAAAAGTAATACATTAGGACAGCAGTGATCCGCATTCAAAAATATTTAAAATTCTATCTTGCATTTTATATGAAGAAGAATGTGATTTCCCAATTCACATTGATTTACCTGGTGTTCAATGAATGGTTAAACAGATTTAAAGCATGACCTGAGAAGTAATTAATTTACTTTTTATAAATTATCCAGAGTTTGCAGATGGTTTGGTCTTTTACATCACATTCTGTTTTATTATAAATTAAAATAAATTAATTCACTTTTGGCAGTTCCTTGTTTGCTTACTCAGATTCATTCACCACATGTGATTGTTGTTTTAGATGTCAATTACTTTGTTAACTTGTTCAAGAATGTGTTTTTAATAGGTGCCATAAATTACGAAATCACATCTTTCCAATGGTATACTTTTTTTCCCTTGCAATGCTTAGTGAATTGGACTATTATTTCAGTAATCTGCTTCTACATTAATTACTACAGTGATGAATGAAAGTTCTAATGAGAAAGTACTTCTTTTGAACATAGAACATAGAATAGTACAGCACAGTACAGGCCCTTCGGCCCACAATGTTGTGCCAACCCTCAAACCCTGCCTCCCATATAAGCCCCCACCTTAGATTCCTCCATATACCTGTCTAGTAGTCTCTTAAACTTCACTAGTGTATCTGCCTCCACCACTGACTCAGGCAGTGCATTCCACACACCAACCACTCTGAGTAAAAAACCTTCCTCTAATATCCCCCTTGAACTTCCCACCCCTTACCTTAAAGCCATGTCCTCTTGTATTGAGCAGTGGTGCCCTGGGGAAGAGGCACTGGCTATCCACTCTATCTATTCATCTTATTATCTTGTACACCTCTATCATGTCTCCTCTCATCCTCCTCCTCTCCAAAGAGTAAAGCCCTAGCTCCCTTAATCTCTGAATCTTTTGTTTAACTACTTACCTTTAGTGAGTTCCTCTGTATGTGACTTGGTAGTCTTCTAGGGCTGAAACCAAGTATATGACAAGCAATTAACATAATGTTCTGAAATTGTTCTGATTTTGTACATTATGTGCTTTCTTTGTGAGGATGAAGAGTACATAAGCCTGTTTAGCATTAGGAACTTCACAATAAGTTATTATTTTTACTTGTGCATTTCTGGTCTCTTACATATTGTGAAACTTTATTCTAATTTATTAATTTAACTACAAGAATTTCTTCAGATGCTGGAAATCCTGAGCAACACACACAAAATACTGGAGGAACTCAGCAGGCCATGTAGCATCTATGGAAATGAAAAAACCTTCAATATTTTGGGCTGAGACCCTAAATATTGATTTCTCCTTCTGGTAACTTTCCCCCTCTCCATTCCCTCTTTAATTCACCACTCTGGCCTCTCATCCCTTCTTCTCACCTGCTTATCACCTACCCCACCTTCCCTTTCTCCCATGGCCCACTTTCTGTCCTACCACTTCTTTCTTCTCCAACCTTTTGCCTTTTCCACCTATCACCTCTCAGCTTCTTACTTCATCCCCCTCCGTCCTCCACCCACGTGGCTTCACCTGTCACCTACTAGCTTGTCCTCCATCCCCTCTCCTCACCACCTTATTCTGGCATCTTCCCCCTTCTTTTCATGTCCTGACGAACTGTCTTGGCCCAAAACATCAACTGTTCATTTCCTTAGATACTGCCTGACCTGCTGAGTTCCTTCGGCATTTTGTGTGTGTTATTTATTGTAATGCTTTATTTCTAACAAAAGTTGGTTGTAAATTGTTTTTGTTTATTTTGTATCACCCCCAATATCTACATTCCCAAAACATTAACTGTTCCCAGTATGACCGACATACAGCTTGATCTTATCCAGCCAATAAATTCATAGCAGTTGAACCTTAGGAATGTTGAGTTTCTGATTTTTTACTCCCTTCCTTTGCTCCTCCTCTTCTGTCTTAAGACCAGAGAGATTAGAGAAATGGCATTCTTGAGTCTCTTTTATTTTTAAAATAGATTAAGTCATAAATTTTCACAGATGTCTTTATATTAAAATAGCTTGTGTTATTTGTCTTTCTAGATTTCAAAGCCATGGAAGACTTTGAAATATGGAAATCAAAGCTCCAGTTATGAAAATCTGGGGAAATAAAAACCATAGATGCTGGAAATCTGAAATAGAAAATGCTGATGAAAGGATTTTGACTTAAAGCATTAACTCTGCTTTTCTTCCCACTGATTCTGCCTGATCTGTTGTGTTTCCAACACTTTGTTTCTGTCCTTGATTATGTGTTGTAAGATCGTGCTGATAATCTTCCAATTCTGATTTTAATTAGGCAACCATTTTCCTTAGAGTATGCAGATGTCAACATAAGACTTACCACAGAGCTGAGTGGTGAAAGAGAAGCAAAATCCATCTGGAATGGACTTGAGAAAGGAGTGAAGAGAAAGTTTTGATGTTCTACTATTTCAGCTCTGCAGAGTTTGACTCTGACTCTGTGTGACATTCACACGTTCTCTCTGTGACTGTGTGGGTTTCTGCCAGTTATCCTGGTTTCCTCCCACATGTCAAGGATATACTGACTGGTAGTTTAGTTGGCTATTGTGAATTGCTCCTAGTGTAGTGGGCTGGGGGAGGGAAAAATGGGAAAGAGCTGATGGGTGCAGGGTGGGTTGAGTAGTGTAGCTGTGTACTTGATGGATGGATTGGATTTAGTGAGCCAAAGGGCTTGTTTCTATGCTGCATTACTCAATGTCCGTATAAAGAACATTGCATCAGTGGGACAGCATGCATTAGGACCCCTAACTTAGGAGTCTAATTGTTTTGGACTAACTTTCAATTAGTTTTGATGAAAAATTAGCTATTCCCTTTTCAACTGAAGGAAACCTAAAACAATAAGTTCTTTGTTCTTCTTTCAAGATGAAGACCAGAAGGTTTGGAGAAATATGCTATATGATTACAATATTTTTTCTTGTTCACAATTTTGATTCAGATTCCCATTTATCAATCTTTAGTTCCAGTAATCATTGGTGAAGGTCAACTTAGCTTATCAACCTTTAACGCTAACACAGTTTTTTTTCTCCAGTGATGCTGCCTCACTTGCAGAGTATTTCTAACACTTGGAAAGTTCTACTTACTTAATTTCTGCTAGCATTTCTCTCTCCAGTCCCTTCCCCTTATCACTCTCCATTTCCATCTCCCCCAGGACAGGTAAGCTGTGATTAACAACCCTCACTAACCCCCTCCCAGTCAGTGTCATCCACACTTGTGTTTTCTAGTTTCTCTACTCTTTCACAGGCATTGCCTTTATTCTCTTTCTCTTCTGTGATTTTAAGCATTTTTAGGTTTCTGATACTTTTCCTACAGATAATGTCAGTCATTAATCTAAGGAGCTAACACATGCTAGTGAACTTGCTGTATATTTCAAGCATATTCCTTTTTTATTTCATAGTTCCAATTTCTACACTATTTTGATAGATTATTATTTTTAACTGTGTAGGGTTGGTTTTGGACAGTGATGGTAGTTGGTGGTTAAGGTTTTGGGACAGGGATGTGGAGGAGTTAGATGTTAAGGCTCTGCTCAGCACTCTGTGGACAGATGATGAAAGACATCTGTAGTCCAGACCTCTACTTTGCCCTTGAAGCTGGCATTGTGGACTTGGAGGATACCTGTGGTGGTTGGGCTGTCCCAGGTTGGTGCATGTCTGTGTAAGCAGAAGGCACGAGAGGCAGTCTGTCAGCATGCTTGGCATTTAAGCTGTGAGGTTCCATCATTGGCGAGTCCAGAGGTCTGCGCTGAATATAGAAGCCCAAAGGTCAATCAAAAGCCCAGAAGTTGGAGCCTGATGACTAAAGTCTTGAGGCCTAGAGGCCTGTCTTGGAGTTGGAGGACTGTGTGTGTGTGTGTGTGTTTTGGGTGGGTGGCAGAACAGTGGAAAGAGGCTAGTTATTTTGCTGCTGGTGCTTTGTGTTCTGATCATTGTGGGTATGCTACGTTGCTTCAGAATATGTGGTGGATACTTGCCGGCTGCTCCCTGCACAGTTTTAGGGGTGTTGGTTGTTAACCCCATCAGCTGATTTCACTGTATGTTCCAATGTACATGTGATAAATAAATCTAAATCTGAAATATTGATTAAAAATTAATGAATCATACAGTTTTACAAATTGTTGGATAATAATTTGATAATCAGTTTCTAAAGTTTACCCACATTAGCCTACATTTGAGGTAGAAATCTGAAAGCTGTGAACAACATTCAATTTTCCCCAAATGTCTACAACATTTGACAGGATGTACTTTTTCTTGAAAGTTTGCAGAAACAAATGCTTATAAACCAATCATGTACTAATCTAGTTCCAATATTAAAAAAACCTTTTTAAAACTCTAAATGTGTTCAGAAACTGGGAATCCATTCGTAAGTGATGCTTTTCTAAATGGCTTAAGGTGTGCGATTCAAGTTTGAATATTTAAATTTTTCTACTTTGTTTCCTGCACTTTCCCAGCGTTGCATAATCTGATGGGAAAAAGTAATCACGACTGAGAAATGGAATTATTCCAAGGTTTTCACTTCCTGTTTAGGCCATTGCTTGCTTTGGTGCAGCTGTACCTTTTGTTAGATGACTGTTTAAAAATAGAGTATCAAATTGTTGATGTGGATCTGGCAAACAATCTTGACTTGGAGTGAGCTCTGAATTTGTGCCTAATTTCTAAAATGGTTTCGAAGGTCAGCTTGTATAAGCATCTACCATACCCTGCACGAAGCCTAGTCTGAGTCTTTGAAGTTAAGGTCAGCCTCAACTGCATTTGCCCTTAGCAGCAAGAACTGCACTCGTTACGAAGTAAGTATCTAAATCTATTACCCTGCTGTTTTGGTATTCTTTTCCTGTAGAAAAGAATGCAATCTTCCTTATTAAGTTTCCCCTTCGTTCCTCTTCCCTCGTTATTGGCTAATGTTTCTCCACATCGTCAATTTTCTCAAATGTTAGTCCAGATCTTTTAAGAGGCATCTTTGCTTGACTGACTGTATTGACATTCCTTTCTCTTTCTATTACAATTGCAAAAACTTTGATTAAGTTGTTTAAGCAAAACTTTCTGGAATCTCATCAGCTAATTTCTACTATCATTCCCATCTTTTTTTTTCAGCAATGATTCTAGAAATTTTCCTATAATGGGCATTGAACTGCTGTGGCTTTCTTTGTTGATTTTATTAATTAAACAGTTTTAATTACTGCCAGAAACTAAAGAATTCTGTACGTAATTGAGTCAGAGAACCAAAACAGCATCAATTTCCAAGAATGTAATTAGATAGCATTCATTTAAGGACTTGTACAGTGATCCAGTATTTTTCATTATCTATATTAAATGTGTGGATTCCATATACATGTGTGAGAGTCTAGAATTGGTGAAGCACAGATTTTGTGGAGGGTTGTAGAGTTGGGCAGAGAGGCTGTGAAGAGGTATAATAAATAGGGTAAGGATCTTCTAAGCAATACTTTGTTGGTCAAGGAGTGAGATGAATGCGTCTTACGTGTGGATGTAGACCAGGGGTTCCCAACCTGAGGTCCATCTACTCTTTGGTTAATGGTAGAGGTCCGAAGCATAAAGAGGGTTGGGAGCCTCTGATGTAGATGGTTCAGATTCTGTTTTTTTTCCCAATGTTGATCGCCATTAAAAATGGACTGGGGCTGGCTATTAGTTTTACCCACTGCTTGTGATAATTGTTTTTCTGCACTAGTAAGTACGTTTGTAGATATCTGCATGAATCAATCACTACACTTGACAACAGTGCTTCCTGAATACTTTTGGGTGTATCTTATGGATTTTAGGCTGCTGATCATGAACATCACCATGAGATTACCCTACCTCAACATTTTTTTTTGAAATTGCCTATATTTGTTATTTTAATTCATAATTCAAGTCAATTAAAATGTTGCCCTCAGTGTAAGCTGAAAAGTTTTCTATCTTGTCCAGGGATGCCTGGACATGCTTAGGCAGGGCGGATGCTGCATGGCAAGGCAGGTTTTAGAAAACTTATAAATTTCCATGAAGGATTTCAGTATTTGAGACAGTTGTTTTCCAGAATAACTGATGCCAAGATTAAGGAAGGCATTTTTGTTGGTCCACAAATCAAACAAATCATCAGTGACAGGCAATTCGAAGAACTTCCAGTGGAACAGGAGAAAATTGAATGGATGGCATTCAAGGATGTTGTTGAAAATTTTTTTGGTGACTACAGACTACCAAGCTACATGCAGCTGGTTGACAACATGCTTCAAATATACAAAACCATGAAGTACAACATGGTTTGTACAGTATCACTAAAGGTTAATTTGCTGCATTCCCATTTAGACTTCTTCCCTGCAAATTTTGGCATTGTCAGTGATGAGCATGATGAAAGGTTTCCCTGGGACATTGTGGTCATGGAAAAACAGTATCAGGGCAACTGAAATCCATCAATGCTGGCTGATTATTTTTAGACAATTAGAACAAATGAAAATCATCAACAAAACATTTTTATCATAATTGAACTATTGCAATGAGTCAGCACCGTTATGCAATTAAACACATTATATTCAATAAAAGTTCATTTTTTCTTTCTCCAAATTCCTAAGTGAAACAAATAGTCTCAAATTATATTTGTGTTCACTTTCAAGCAGTGTATCATAAACAAAAATACATTTTGAGGAAGCAACACTTAGTTGTCCAGTGTTATCAGTAAAGTATGTTGATTAAGTGATTTAAAAACTGATCTAGGAGAACTCTCTTTATATTGGAACTATTTAATTCTGCAGAAATGGTTGTCTTGGCTTTAATTTTCTCTTCAATAATGAAGGCTCTGCTGTATTAAAAAGCAGAGTAGCGATTGCATACTGTTCTAATGCAAGATTTTATCAAAATGTTTCTTTTTCTATTTATTAATCAAGTATTTACTACAAATATGCTTAAAGGCTTGTTTTAGGGAATATTGCTAATCCTCTTGTAGCCCGTCAGGGTCATAAGAATCCTGATGTCACATAACCTTGCATTTTTGTGGATGTTGTTCAGTCTTGATGCCAAAGAATTTGTAATGAAATTCGAGGAGTCAAATGTCCCTCAAATCCATTCTGTAACTGATCTGACTGATCTCTATCTGTCTGTTTTGGTGGATCGAGGTTTAGCAAAGCTTGGTTAGTGCTCCTCTGCTCTCCATCATCTTTCATTAACATGGGCGTGTTCGTGCATTGATGATATTTGCAAGTAGTTTGGATCCTGACTAAATTTTAATGTTGCAAAATGATCTCTTCTATTTACAGTAAGTATGATTAAGCATGTGTAATGGATAGTAATGTCTCCTTTAGCTGAACTGTGTAACAAAGTGAGTCTTGGGGATTGTTTAAAGTGGGTTTATCCTTGTGCACCCACAGCCATCCCCATAAGAATTCCATTCCCCCATTAGAATTCCATTCCCCCATTAGCATCTATTAAGCAACATGTTACTGGTCTCCATGAAGTCAATTTAAGAAAATCATTGAATTACAATTATTTTAAGCCTTTGTGGGATCTCTTTTTTAAAAAAACCCTTCAGGAGGTTATAGATGAAACAGTTGAAGCAACAGTCTAGAGAAGTTAGCTCCCCCCCCCCCACAAAGTTATACCGTTATACCACCAAAGCGGTCTCAGTATTCATAGAAGGTTTGTATAATGTCATAATTTTGGTTCTTAGCTCAAGTTTGCTGTTTATTTCTTGTGATTCCACTGTATTTTGAATATTAGTCATAAGCATTAACATTTTCTAAGCAAAACTAATTTTGGAAAATATAAATTTTGTCAGTTGAAGCATTTATATTGCTTTGTGTTGTGAGTGAACATGAATTCTATTAACCACAGAACAATCTGGAACATTGAAATCTGAGGTGATTTTTCTTCCTCCACACTTTGTTCAGTAACTACTGTAATATGTGACTTTAAGCCAACAAAAAAAGCAGATTTTCTCTGCCCTTGCTTTGAGATTAGCTTGTTTTATAAACCACTGAAATATGATGCTGTTAAATATTTAACTAATAGAAAGGAAATTTGAAGTAGGGCCAGGGCAGAGTGAGCCCATTCATGGTTCTAAAATTTTGGTCACTGCTTACAGCTGACATAAAAGATATGGCTTCAGCATAACTATTGCCACAAAACTTAGAAACTTGTATCAAGGCTACAGCAGTAATTGAACACAACTCTGAGTAATTCAGTGCTAGAAGAAAAAGAAAAGATCTAGTAAAGTTGGGACACAGTTGCTGCAATTATGCACACAAGTTTTCATTTCTGCTGCTAGCTAAATAGGAACTCAGAAGCTGATGGTGCTAACATATGGAAAGCCATTTATTTGACTGTAATTCAAGTTTTCTCTTCATTTTATCTTGTTTTAACCATGTTGGTTTTTATTAATTGTTCAAAGTATTTGGTTCTTGAGTATGAGCATCAGTTAATTTTATCGTATGGCTTCTGTATATACGCTCAGCAGCACATTACTAGGTATTGGGGTGGAATCCGGTGTGGTCTTCTGCTGTAGCCCATTCACTTCAATGTGTTGTGCGTTCAGAGATGCTCTCCTGCACGGTACCATTATAATGTGTGTTTATTTGTGTTACTATTGCTTTCCTTTCAGCTTGAACAAGTCTTGCCATCCTCCTCTGACCAGTCTCGTTAACAAGGAGTTTTCACCACAGAATTGCTACTCCCTGGATTTTTATTTTGTTTTCTTTTTGCATAATTCTCTGTAAACTCCAGTGACTTGTGTGTGAATATACCAGGAGATCAGTTTCTAAGATACTGAAATCAGGTCGTCTGGCACCAACAATCATTCCAAGGTCAAGTTCACTTGGATCACATTTCTTCCCCATTCCGATGTTTGCCCTGAGGCACACCTGAGCCTCTTGGCCATGTCTGCATGCTTTTATGCATGAAGTTGCTGCTACACGATTGGTTGATTAGATACTTGCATTAATGAGCAGCTGTACCTAATAAAGTGGCCACTGAGTACATGTGGCAACATCTTGCAGAAGTTCATGTAAAGCAGCACTCTGGAAATTTGCACATCTTAATTTAAAAAAAAACAAACATCCCAGATTAAATTTCCTATGATTGGAACATTATAGTAACTATAATTTCCTCTTAGTCGGTATATGGCATGGAGCAGGCTCTTTGACTCAACTGGTCTATGCCAACCAAAATTTTCATCTAAGCTTTTGATTTCTAATGAAACGACATTAATATTGAAAGATGAAAAGGATGTGATTTGAGACTGAGAATTGTCACTTAAACTGAGAATATCATTCCAGGTAACAAAACAATTTCAACTGTAACCAATCTACATTACTGCATTTAATGATAATATTCTTGTGTTTATGAATAAGTTAAGACTGCCCAAATTTCATAGACTCTTGAGTGTTCATTGGAATCTTTCATCCGGTGAGTTTGTCAATATTTTTAAACCAAAGTGCAAAGGATTTGGAGTTGAAGTTCCAGTTAATTAGGTGTGATGTATCAATTTATAAATGAATTTTCCTGAAGTTATAAGCATACTTATAATTCATTGTACAATATATACAAATAGTTGTATACATCCTTTAATAATGGATGGAATATTCAATTACCAAGCTGATTCTCACAACCGTAAAATGTTAAATGTGAATCGATGGCCTTAATGGCAGAAGATTATAAAATTGCTATCAATATCCTTTTTAGCTATCCAAACTGTACAAGCAGAAGTGTGTTCAAAGACAAAGCTTTTCAAATTTATCAAGCAACAATTCTCATTTACTTGTGAACTTCTGCTTACAATGTGGGCAAACAATAACAATACAAACATAACAGATGTTGGTTCGTGGACGTGTTCCTAATAGATCTTTTAGAGCATAAGGGGGAGATTTCATTTGTGGGTCGGGAGGCGTGCAGCTGAGAAAGCAGGAAAAGGGTCCCAATGCCATCATATCCAATTTCATGCACTGGTTCTCCTGATTTCAGTGTACTTCTCTTCTGCTCTCGTGCTATGGCTCCCACTTTACTAATACTCCCATTCTAATCCCTCCCAACTCTATTCTGCTGGCTCAGGTTTTCCTTCTCCACTGTGCTAGCTCACACTTCCATCTCATTGCTTTCCCCATGCACACCCAACACTGCATGTGCTCGCTTGTAACCCTGCCCCTTTGTGGTTGTTTGCATTTCCCCCTCTTTTGTTTGCATGTACGCTGCCCTCCCCCACTGTCTCTTGTGATCCAGTGGTAGTTCCACCAAACCTCCCCTCGTGTGTGCGCACTGTGCTGTTCCCCTTGCCTCGGCACTCCCTTGCAAACCTCTCTGGATGCTTTGTTGTCCTGCCTTGCATTCCCTGTCTTCCATCTGCGACGTGTCTATTCACTCATTCCCTGTGCACCCTGGTGTGCTCCTTCATTCACACCTTTGTGCTCACTGATGAGGCCTGTGCCCACGCTCCCCTGCCGACATGCCACACCAACCCTAACCCCCCCCCGTGCTTTATCTCCTTCTCCCCTATTTTCTCTACCATGCTGACTTGCTGTTAGCTTCTCTCTTGCATCTGTACATTGTCTGTGATCATCTATTCCTCGAGAAAGCAACATTCCCATTTTGGTGAACATTCAGCATTGTGCCTTTTTTCCTTTGACAAGCACACATCATACAAACATGCAATTTATTTATTGAAAACTTTAAAACCGTGTGTTTAATTGATATGGATGAAGTCAGAGAAATTGAAAGGGAAGAGAATAAATATTGGCAGAATATTAATTGGACAAATTTTAGAAAAAGAGAGGATTAGATCATAAGACATGGGAGCAAAACTAGGTTATTTGGCCAATCTTGTCTGCTCCACCATTCCATCATTTATTTATTTTCCCTCTCAACTGTTTTTTCCTGCCTTCTCCATGTAACCTTTGACACCCTTACTAATCAAGCACCTATCTACAAACGAGAAAATCTGCAGATGCTGGAAATCCAAGCAACACCCACAAAATGCTGGAGGAACTCAGCAGGCCAGGCAACATCTATGGGGGAGAAAAAAGTACAGTTGACGTTCCAGGCCAAAACCCTTCAGCAGGACTGCCTATCTACCTCCACTTTAAATATACCCAATGACTTGGCCATCTGTGGCGATGAATTCCACAGATTTGCCACCCTCTGTCAAAAGAAATTCCTCCTAGTCTCCATTCTAAAGGGACTTCTGAGTCTGTGCCCTTTGGTCTGAGACTCCCCCACTACAGGAAACATCCTCTTCACACCCCCTCTATTTCCAGGCCTTCCAATATTTGACAAGCTTCAGTGAGTCCTTCTTTCCCCCTCCGCCACCCCCACCATGAGGGGATGAGAATATCTTTTCTCTCTCCCACTTGATTTTTACAAAGGAAACTATTCCAACAATTAAGGATGAAAACAATATTTTTTGAGATATTTTGTGAAATTGGGAATGACATAAGATAAATCAGTGTTCAGCTGCCTTTTTTTAAAAATCAGTTGTGTTCTTCTGTTCAGGAATAATATTAGGCTGACTAAATAGACAGGAATTTTCTGAAGGCCTGCACAATCAATAGCTTGTCAATTATGTGGGTTTTAATCATATGGAATACCTTGTTCCTGAGAAGGTTGTATAAGGAGGGATGTAAAATGAAGGTGTTCTAAAAGGAAAGGATTTTGATTGTGTTTTTCCTGTTCTTTAGTTTAAAAACAAAACTCCTTATTTTTCATTTGGATTTAATTTTTGGCATTAACAGAGTCCATATGATTCTGATCCTTCCACATTGTATGGTACCTTTTAGGTTCTGGAATGGTATTAATAAACTAATTAGCTTCTGTGAGTGCTGATACTTTATTCTGTCAGGGGATTAGTATAATGGACTGTTAGTAGGATTGCATTTTGAAACCACACAGATTACCTCATCGCATTAGTGGACGTAAAATGGAGTAGGTGATGTATCATTCCAGAGCTCTTGCAATTACAGCAGTTAGGGAATATTTTAAAAGGATCCACAGTTTCATATTTCTCCAGGGATGGACAGTATCCACAGGGATATGTAAATTATACTGTAAGAAAAACAGGGCAAATATTTACAGCGCTATTTTCTCACCTTGTTTACAATGTAACTTTGATTTTCTAGCTGATTGTGGGGGAAAAATGTCATTTAAATGCAAACTGCCTCCTTCTATCTAAAAGCAGATTCCTTTTTTTTTAAGACCTTGTATTTCAGTGCACTCCATCTTGAGCCCTGGCTGTTTTTTCCAAGTTGACATTTTGCAGTGTAAGTACTTAGCCAAGATTGTGCTGGCATGTTGTGATCTGATCCACATACTAGAAGTAAAACTCAGGTGCTGTTTGTTGTGGAAACTGAACAATAGAAATGAGGTAAGTTGTTCTGATAATGACACATATGGACTGTAATCTAACTCAGCTGAACTAAACCCAATGGCGTCATAAAGCTAGTTCCCATGGTCTATTGACGAACCAGAAAAATCAGCTGCTTACAATTATTGCTCAACAACTCTTGTTAGTGTTTGTCTAATTTTATGTGTGTGTGGGTGGTTATTATTGGCACTGACAGGACTCAGCTTGGTGTGGAAAGGTGAAACACCAGATTATCTCGAGCTTTGCCTTAATTGCATTGATTTCACCGTGCATCAAGCACTGGTGATCTCTGTAAACCTACTGTTGAGTTTTGGCAAGAAACTGTATACAAGTACCACAGGACTGCTATGAAAACACAAAACAACCCACCTCTGGATATGAAGGCGATAAAGCCAGCAAAATGTGTTAGCAAGGATATCTGATCTACTTTCTTCCTTACTCATTTTGAGATCCCACACTGCGTTAGCAGGAAATGTTACTTTTTTTTCTGATCTGGGAATTGCTGGCAAGGCTACCAATTATTGCCCATCCCTAGTTACACTTGAGAGCTGTATTCTTGACCTCTGCCATTCACTCGTCTGGTGAAGATGTGCCCACAGTGCTGTTGCATAGGAAATTCCTGGATTTAAACCCAGCGGTAATGAAGAATTGGTGAAATATTTTAAAGTCATTATGTCAGGATAGTGCATCTGCAGTTCTCTTCTTCGTTGGTGTTAGAGGTTGGGGGAGGTGCTGTCAGAGTATACCTGGTGAGTATTTGCAGTGCATTTTGTGGATATTGCAAACTGTTTTGGGGTGTCAGGGAAAGAGTGGCTTTCTGCAGGATGCTCTGCCGTCAGCCTGCCTTTGCAACCAACAGTATTTATGTGGCTGATTCAGTTGATGACTATTTGTGACCTCGGGGTGATGGCAGTGGAGGGCTCTGCAAAGGTGGTGCTATTGAATGTCAGGCATATGTGGTTAGACTCATTGCTGGGATAGTTCTTGCCTTGCAGTTCTGTTGTGTAAATGTTACCGGTTAGTAGCTCATTTCTGAATGCTATCTAGGTCCTGCTGCACATCCAGGTGTGGACTGTTTGCTGTGGGATTGCGAATAGAATTGAATATCGTGCAGCTATCTGGGAATATCCCCTCTTTCATTCCCATTGAAGGAGATAAGGGAGTTGGGCTTCACCGTATTACAAAACTGTGTGATGGACTTTCACAGCCACTTTGTGCCTCTCTGAACATTTTGATGTTGTCCCCTTGATGCTCATTGACTTCAGCTTTCCAAGGCTGCTTGATGCCAACCTGGTCAAATTCTGCCTTGATGTGAGCAACAACTCCTCCAACCTTTCTTCTGGAATATGGCCTGCGGTCCCTAGTTTGGACAAAGGCTATGATAAGGCCTGGACTTAGTGGCTCCCTGATGCCCGCAAATTATTAACAATATCACGGAAATCAATTTTTTTGAGAGCAAGGGAGCAAGAGAAAGTGAGTGAGAGCAACCACGAGAGAGAGAGAGAGAGAGAGACAGACAGACAGCGCGCCATGGCAGATTGTTCCAAAAACAGAAAATATAAAACGTACGTCACCCCAGACTACACTAAAGTGTACCCCTGCCTAATAGGGGTCAAAATAATGACAGTGTTGCTCGCTGCACTGTTTGCAACAGTGACTTTTCTATTGCCCATGGTAGGTTAAGACTGTAAAAGACATGTTGAGGTGAGTTTAACAGGTGTCATTCGTTCATTAGCAGAGCTAACGTTATTTAAACTAGCTAGCTAGCTGCTAAGGAGCTACTATATTGCAGACATCCCACCTCTCCCGGAAGTTCCAGGAGTCTCCCACAAATTGATGGTGCTACCTCCCTGAAATGAGATTTTGCAGGGTGGGATTTTGCCTTTGTTCATGTAACTTTCATTTCATAAAGGAGTTAATATGAAACTTTCCCAGAGCTACTTTGACAACTATTTGAGGTGCAAGAATTTCAGACTCTTGAGAATTGGTAAAAATTAACAAACTGTTAATGCTGGAAATGAGAAATGAAAACAGAAATTATAGTAGGTCATGTCAAAGCTATATATCTTCAAAGACTATTTTTGATTAAAGGTCTTTGACCTGAAACATGAGCCATTTTTCCTTCCCTGTAAGCCAGCTGCTTGATGATTTGTTTTCAATATTTTCTGCTTTTACTTGAATTCTTAATCCAAGTTCCGCATTGAAATCGGAATAAAGTTGCTTTTTGGAATTAAAACCTCAAGTCAATATGCAACTCGACTCCTCGACTCCTCGTTTTATATTGTCCTCCTTTCTGATCACTTATTTAAATTGCAGCAATGTGGCATTGTGAAGCATTGCATAATTTGTTAAATTTAAGAGTTTCAGAATAATTTGCATCCTGAAAATAGGATAGAAACTCTATTCTTTTCTGTAGTTAATCAGCATCTCCAAATATAAGTTAAAAAAACATCTGTGCAACTCAGTAATTATGTTTTAAAGTTGTTATTTTAGGATGCCTTTAAGGATTGAAATTGTGTCACACTGCTCACAATGCAAAATGAAGTCAGATGTTTACAAGTCATGCAAGGTTGACATTCTGGATACATTTCTTTGTTTTTCATTTAAAATACTCTTGCAGCATGCTGTCTTTTAAGCCAGACATTGAAATCTGTTTAAAAATATTGATAGACTAGTGATTTTCAAGTGCTTTGTGTTATAAATCTTTAAGCACTCGGGAATGTAATTTTAAATGCATGCAACAGAATTATTCATTAGCTCTCACCTAGGAAGTAATGGCGTTTCTAGATTTGCTTGCCTTGATTTGAATATGATATTCTTGCCTGTCTGTCTTTATCAAATTTCTTTTCTTCCTCACTTGGTGCCGTTTCTCTGCTGCTTTGTTTAAAGGTTTTCCTTGGCCCATTTCTCTCTCTAAATGTAATTATGCTGTCTTTGGCCATCTTGCCATGAGTTTACTTGTAGTCAACCATAAGAGTAGTTCTGGAGAAATGAAATATGTGGTAGAGTTCAGACAAAGTGAGAGAAATAAATGAAACATTTGGGGGAAATTCCCGAATGGATCCATTTATGTGCTCTGTGTTTTTAATTAACAAATTTTAGAATTTTATTTATTTGGAAAGAAATTGTGTATGCGAGCAGTGGTATTAGGGTTGAGAGGATGAATGCGTGGTGGATTATTATGGAAAGAATCTTGTAATGTGTTGCTTATCTAGCACTTTGATTTCCAACTTGGGTCCAACACTAAAGCATTTCTTTCATCAGTTGTTTTGTTTCAGATACTTAAGATTGCATACAATTTTGGATGAGAAGCAGAGAGAGATCTGTTAGATTAATACAAAATTCACTACTGTTTGTCGTGGAGCACAGAGGGGTATAAGAGTTAAATGGTGACTGGAAGCTGCAAGAAATCCCTTTGGACTTTGCTTGCTTTTCCAGTGGTTGCTTTGTAATGCTTGTTTTTATTGATTGGCTGTTGAGGCACTGAAAGAGGTTGGGCTGTTTGTGCTGCTCCTTCAGTGACAGTGTAACGTGCACTCTCACAGGAGACTTCGAGGCTTCAGATGGACTGCTCTTTGCCTAGAGGATGAAGAAGTTCTGATGGGTTGAGACAGATTTTATAAACAACCTTTCTGAATTGAGAAGAAAATATTTTGCTGTCACTTCCTACCAGGTAGGAGAATATAATGGTAAGACAGTGCATTGATGCTAAATTTATAACTGCCCATTGATTTTTAAATGGCTATTTTGATTCTGGCATACACCAGTGTGATGGTTTAAACTAGTTTTAAGACTCTCAGCTATGTATTTGAAATATTAAAGATATTAAAATAATTTCTTACTCAAGGAATCATTTTGTAGGAGACTTTCTGCACATACTGTAACTGTATATGCAATGTTTGTTCATATTTGTGACTGAATTAAATGCAAAACTTCTACAGAAATAATAGATTAGTTAAATAGCTGATGTATGTTTTTTATGATACATTCAAGCACGTATATGCTACTTAAGTTAATTTCAGGTCTGCAATTTTAGCAATGTGTCATGATATGGCCATGCAAAGCATGTTGTTTTCCAAATCTCTCCACAGCTTCATCCCTATCTCTCCTCCTCTAGTCCTTCAATCTCCGTTAACCTCCTTGGCCATATTTGCTTTTATTTCTGTCAGTGCTTCAGTTTCTTTAAGGCTTTCGTTTCTTTTGCTATTCCAAACTCTTTTCATCCATGAAGTGCACCTGAAGTTTGCCATTGTTCTAGAAAATGTAGTAATCTATTTTGTGCCTTACAAGTTTTCACAAATGTAGTAATTGGTTTTGGCTGAGGGATAAATAGTGGGCCAGAAACGAGAAATAAATCAATTGCTGTTTTGTAAATAGTAACATTTTGTATGTTGAATCGGTGCTTGAGAGGTGGTAGAGCTTGGGTTTACTGTCAGAACGACACCAGCTCTGACAGTGCAGCACTGCCTTTCGTGCTGACCTGAAGTGTCAGCCGAGATCAGAAATCTGTTAGAAAAACTCCGTGGATCAAGCAGCACCTGTGGGACCTGGTTGAAGCCCGAAATGTTGACAGTTCCTTTCCTCCCGCAGGTGCTGATTGACCTGCTGACTTCCTCCAGCAGATTTTGTTGCTCATGCGGTCTCCTGTGTCAGTCCAGATCTGTGCTAACCACTTTTGGAATTTCCTCCAGGAACTCTATGGCACCTCCTTTCTTTTCTTAAATGCTCCTTTCAGTGTAGTATTTAAACAAGATTTTTGTCATCTGGCTTTAAGTTTCCTTATGTGACTTTTTCATGTTGGGTGAAATGTTGTAGGCTATTTTGGTAGTGGTAAGTTTATCCCTTGATGTATTACATCACGCATACTTTGATCACTAAAAGTCCCAATGAGCACTCCACGAGGATTGAGTTTCAGAGAATTAAAAAACAGAAGGAGGACTGTGTTCGATTTGATTAGCCTCCTCTTTGCGCTTGTACTAAAAGTACTTCTGGGATCCAAATTTGGATATCTATTAGTATGATGTTACGTGACTTGCCAACTTCCATGCTCAGTTGGTCAATCATTGAAGGCAAGTATGCCATCAAGTATGATATTGTCACTAATAAAGTGGAAATTAAGGAGAAAGTTCTTTCACATTTAGTTGGTCAAATTTGCTGTCACAGGGAACACACACAAAATGCTGGAGGAACTCAGCAGGCCTGGCAGCATCTATGGAAAAGAGTAAACAGTCAATGTTTCAGGCCTGGACCCTTCATCAGGATTGGGAAAAGAAGGTGGGGGGGGGGAGGAGAGGAAGAAGTACAAGGTGATAGCTGAAAATGGGAGGGGGGGTGAAGTAGTGAGTTGGGAAATTGATTGGTGAAAGTGAGAAAGGGCTGGAGAAGGGGGAATCTGATGGGGAAAGATAGAAGACCATTGAAGGGAGTGGAGCACCAGAGGGAGGTGATGGGCAGGAAAGGAATTAAGGTGAGAGAGAGAAATAGGAATGGTGAAGGTGGGTGGGGGCAGTTACCGGAAGTTCAAAATCGGTGTTCATGCTCTCAGGTTGGAAGCTACCCAGATGGAATATAAGGTGTTCTACTCCAACCTGAGTGTGGCCTCATCCTGGCAGTAGAGGAGGCCATGGACTGACATGTAGGAATGGGAAGTAGAATTGAAATGGCTGGCAACTGGGAGATCCATCTTATTCTGACAAACAGGGCATGGGTGCTCGGTGAAGCGATCTCCCAGTCTACGTTGGGTCTCACCAATACACGGGAGACCACACCAGGAGCACTGGATACATTAGTTGATCCCAGCGAACTTGCAGATGAAGTACCACCTCATCTGTAAAGACCGTTCTGGGCTCTGAATAGTAGTGAGGGAGGAGGTATAGGGACAGGTGTGGCACTTGTTCCGTTTGCAAGGATTAGGTACCAGGACGGAGATCAGTGGGGAGGCTCGAATGGAGAAGGGAGTTGTGTAGGGAGCGATCCCTGTGGAAAGTGGAATGGGGGTAGGGAGGGAAAGATGTGCCTGGTGGTGGGAAGCAGAGCCTAGTAGATGAGGACAAGAGGAACCCTATCCTTGGTAGGGTGGCAGGAAGATGGGTTGAAGGCAGACATGCGTGAAATGAAAGAAATGTGGGTGAGGGCAGATAGAAAGGTTGTGAGTGGTGGTAAAAATCTTCTGAGGTGTATATATTTCAATGCTAGGAGTATTGCGGAGAAGGCGGATGAGTTGAGGGCATGGATTGACAAGTGGAATTATGATGTTGTAGCAATTAGTGAAACTTGGCTACAGGAGGGGCAGGACTGGCAGCTTAATATTCCAGGGTTCCGATGTTTCAGATGTGATTGAGGCAGAGGAATGAAAGGTGGGGGAGTAGCATTGCTTGTTAGGGAAAATATTACAGCAGTGCTCAGGCAGGACAGATTAGAGGGCTCGTCTACTGAGTCCTTATGGGTGGAGCTGAGAAACAGGAAAGGTATGGCCACATTAGTGGGATTGTATTACAGACCACCCAATAGTCAACGAGACTTGGAAGAGTAAATCTGCAGAGAGATAGCAGACAACTGCAGGAAACATAAAGTTGTGGTGGTAGGGGATTTTAATTTTCCATACATTGATTGGGACTCCCATACTGTTAGGGGTCTAGATGGTTTAGAGTTTGTAAAATGTGTTCAGGAAAGTTTTCTAAATCAGTATATAGAGGGATCAACTAGAGGGGATGCAATATTGGATCTCCTGTTAGGAAATGAATTAGGGCAAGTGACGGAAGTCTGTGTAGGGGAGCACTTTGGTTCCAGTGATCATAACGCCATTAGTTTCAATTTGATCATGGACAAGGATAGATCTGGTCCTAGGGTTGAGGTTCTGAACTGGAAGAAGGCCAAATTTGAAGAAATGAGAAAGGATCTGAAAAGCGTGGATTGGGACAGGTTGTTCTCTGGCAAAGATGTGATTGGTAGGTGGGAAGCCTTCAAAGGGGAAATTTTGAGAGTGCAGAGCTTGTATGTTCCTGTCAGGATTAAAGGCAAATTGAATAGGAATAAGGAACCTTGGTTCTCAAGGGATATTGCAACTCTGATAAAGAAGAAGAGGGAGTTGTATGAAATGTATAGGAAACGGGGTAAATCAGGTGCTTGAGGAGTATAAGAAGTGCAAGAAAATACTTAAGAAAGAAATCAGGAGGGCAAAAAGAAGACATGAGGTTGCCTTGGCAGTCAAAGTGAAGGATAATCCAAAGAGCTTTTACAAGTATATTAAGAGCAAAAGGATTGTAAGGGATAAAATTGGTCCTCTTGAAGATCAGAGTGGTCGGCTTTGTGCGGAACCAAAGGAAATGGGGGAGATCTTAAATAGGATTTTTGTGTCTGTATTTACTAAGGAAGCTGGCATGAAATCTATGGAATTGAGGGAATCAAGTAGTGAGACCGTGGAAACTGTACAGATTGAAAAGGAGGAGATGCTTGCTGTCTTGAGGAAAATTAAAGTGGATAAATCCCCGGGACCTGACAGAGTGTTCCCTCGGACCTTGAAGGAGACTGGTGTTGAAATTGCGGGGGCCCTGGCAGAAATATTTAAAATGTCGCTGTCTACGGGTGAAGTGCCAGAGGATTGGAGAGTGGCTCATGTTGTTCCGTTGTTTAAAAAAGGATCAAAAAGTAATCCGGGAAATTATAGGCCAGTGAGTTTAACGTCAGTAGTGGGTAAGTTATTGGAGGGAGTACTAAGAGACAGAATCTACAAGCATTTGGATAGACAGGGGCTTATTAGGGAGAGTCAACATGGCTTTGTGTGTGGTAGGTCATGTTTGACCAATCTATTGGAGTTTTTCGAGGATGTTACCAGGAAAGTGGATGAAGGGAAGGCAGTGGATATTGTCTACATGGACTTCAGTAAGGCCTTTGACAAGGTCCTGCATGGGAGGTTAGTTAGGAAAATTCAGTAGCTAGGTATACATGGAGAGGTGGTAAATTGGATTGGACATTGGCTCGATGGAAGAAGCCAGAGAGTGGTGGTAGAAAATTGCTTCTCTGAGTGGAGGCCTGTGACTAGTGGTGTGCCACAGGGATCAGTGCTGGATCCATTGTTATTTGTCATCTATATCAATGATCTGGATGATAATGTGGTAAATTGGATCAGCAAGTTTGCTGATGATACGAAGATTGGAGGTGTAGTAGACAGTGAGGAAGGTTTTCAGAGCCTGCAGAGGGACTTGGACCAGCTGGAAAAATGGGCTGAAAAATGGCAGATGGAGTTTAATACTGACAAGTGTGAGGTATTGCACGTTGGAAGGACAAACCAACGTAGAACATACAGGGTTAATGGTAAGACACTGAGGAGTGCAGTGGAACAGAGGGATCTGGGAATACAGATACAAAATTCCCTAAAAGTGTCGTCACAGGTAGATAGAGTCGTAAAGAGAGCTTTTGGTACATTGGCCTTTATTAATCAAAGTATTGAGTATAAGAGCTGGAATGTTATGATGAGGTTGTATAAGGCATTGGTGAGGCCGAATCTGGAGTATTGTGTTCAGTTTTGGTCACCAAATTACAGGAAGGATATAAATAAGGTTGAAAGAGTGCAGAGAAGGTTTGCAAGGATGTTGCCGGGACTTGAGAAACTCAGTTACAGAGAAGGGTTGAATAGGTTAGGACTTTATTCCCTGGAGCATAGAAGAATGAGGGGAGATTTGATGGAGGTATATAAATTTATGATGGGTATAGATAGAGTGAATGCAAGCAGGCTTTGTCCACTGAGGCAAGGGGAGAAAAAAATCCAGAGGACATGGGTTAAGGGTGAGGGGGGGAAAGTTTAAAGGGAACATTGGGGGGGCTTCTTCACGCAGAGAGTGGTGGGAGTATGGAATGAGCTGCCAGATGAGGTGGTAAATGCGGGTTCTTCTTTAACATTTAAGAATAAATTGGACAGATACATGGATGGGAGGTGTATGGAGGGATATGGTCCATGTGCACGTCAGTGGGACTAGGCAGAAAATGGTTCGGCACAGCCAAGAAGGGCCAAAGGGCCTGTTTCTGTGCTGTAGTTTCTATGGTTCTATGGTTTCTATGATAGTGGAGGAAGGAAACCCCCTTTCTTTGAAGAAGGACATCTCCTTCGTTCTGGAATGAAAAGTCTCATCCTGAGAGCAAATGCAGTGGAGATGGGGTATCTGAGAGAAGAGGATGACATTTTTACAATTGACAGGGTGGGAAGAGTCCAGGTAGCTGTGGGAATCAGTGGGTTTATAAGAGATATCAGTCGAAAAGCTGTCTCCAGAGATAGAGACAAAGAGATCGAGAATGGGGAGGGAGTTTTATAGCATTGAGTATGAGAGTTGCAAACTCATTTTCGCTGTATTGGTGCATGACAAATTGTACTATGCGATGACAATAAAGATATTTCAATTTCAGTTGTCAGAAGTGGACTAGGTAAATTTGAGGGTAGAGTGGAAGTTGGAGATAAAGTTGACGAAATTGATGAGATCAGCATGGGTGCAGGAAGCAGCACCAATGCAGTCGTCGATGTAGCATTGGAAAAATTGAGGATTGATATCAGTGTAGGCTTGGACAAAGACTGTTCTTGCCCAACTTCTTGCTCTGACTTCTCGCCTTTTTCCCCCAGTCCTGATGAAGGGTTTCAGTCTGAAGTGTCAACTGTTTACTCTTTCCCATAGATGCTGCCTGGCCTGCTGAGTTCCTTCAGCATTGTGTGTGTGTTGCTTGAATTTCCAGCACCTGCAGATTTTCTTGCCGTAGGAAGCCACAGGTAGATGGTCAATGAATTCAAAGTTTAGTTAGCGTGTGAAAATGGAGGGAATGGAAACAGTAACACAGGGCTAGAGTCCCTGACTTGTGATAACCACTCCCTTCTGTTGTCTTTTTTTTCACCATATTCTCGTGCCAATATTGCTGCTTCCCTCCCCCCTTCCCCCCCCCCCACCTCCATCCCTTCAATCTGCCAATCACTGACACATTCCTCCCTCTGGTTCCCTTCCTCACCTCCTTCCCTTTACTCCATGGTCCTCTGCGATTCCATCTTCAGACCTTTTATCACCCCCCTAACTTCTTGCATCATTCCTGCTACCTCACCTGCCTATCACCCTCCTATCAGCTGGGTCCACCTATCATCCACCAGCTCTTGCTCCACACGCCACCATTTAATTCTAGCTAGCTCCCCTCTATCCAATCTTGATGAAGGGTCGCAACTCAAAATGTTTGTCCATTTCCCTCCATCGCCTGACCCGCTGAGGTCATCGGGCGTTTTGTGAGATGGCACACTGATGAGACAAGAAGAGGAAAGGAGGCTCATGGAGCATTGTATTTTAATTGGCCTCCTTTCCCCTTCAGATCTCAGTGTGAACCTCTTGGATGGTTTATTTTACCTTTGTGGTTAATACTTTTAATCTTGTAAAAGTACGTTCACAATGCAAGTTATGAAGTACACCAGCACCTACAAGTAGTGTTGTACTTGCAATTAATTCTAAAAATTTTTGAGACAAAATCATAACCTGCTTATCTTCCCCACAGATGCTGATTTACTTTTTTTCTGGTTTTGTTCCAATTCCAAGTATTTGTATGCACAATGACAATTGTTCTTTGAAAATAAAATGTTTAGCATATTTAAGGTTATGGAGGGTTTGTGCCTTGTCAAGTCTTCGCATATGTGTATTACAAAAAAATTAAGATATTTTTACCTTGTGTTTCTCCCTCCCCCTCCCCCTTCCTTTTAAATCTACTTCTCATCTTTTTTTTTCCCTCTCCAGTCCTACTGAAGGGTCTCGGCTCGAAGCGTCCACTGTACTCTTTTCCATAGGTGTTGCCTGGTCTGCTGAGTTCCTCCAGCATTTTGCGTGTGTTGCTAGGATATTTTCAGATATTGCTCCAAATGTTTCAACATGACGTTGCAGTAGTGGCTATTCTAAATGCAGTAAATGTACTGTTCTCTTGATTGCACCTGTTATGGTTACTTCTAAAATAGATGGAACAGTTTTTTTTTCTGTAAGCAGAATGCTTAAAGGACTTGATTATTAATTATCCAAAGAGGGAAGGTGTGGGATCCCTGCAGCTGGTTTTAACAGGCTGCAGATGTGCTGAGGAAATTGACCTGTGAACTTGGAATTGTAGAGCAAATGGGAAAAAACCTCCACGTCCAATATGAGAAGGAGTTCAACAAATACCATAGCTGCCACTTGATCTGGGAGGCAAAGCAATCTGAGCACGGGTGAGAGTGGCGCTGGGTAGGAAATGGTAGGTTTCTGATAGCCACCATAGGGATGTGTACATCCTCAATCTTGTGTTTCTTGTCAAGTCCAGTGTTGAGAGATGTCGATCAGACTTTCGGCCCCATTGCAGCCACAGACAAGGCTGTGCCATGTTACAGGGACTTAACTGTGATTTTGATGTAGATTTGTCATGTTTGGACAAATATCTCACACTAAACTTGTGATTGCTTTGGTCCATTTTAAGAATTATTAAGGAGGGAACTCATCTAACTTGTGGTGGCCCTGCCTTATTGTTCACAAATTGAATATGAAGTACTGTACTTTGATATCCTAGGTTAGAGTTGAGATTAATAAATTGATATTGTTTTGTTTACACCATAAGTTCTTAACAATATAAAACAGCATATAACCACAACAGTTAATTTGTAGTAACAGGAGTTGTAGAAAACAAAAAATAAAACACTGATTTAAAAATCCAGTATAACTAAAATGAAAACGGGCTTGTTACCATATTTCTTGTTATCCAAATATGATTGAGCAATATTAAAAATGCAGTTCCTTTAATACTGAAAAAATTCTATGAATTCTCATTAAAATAAGAAAGGCTTGACTTTCAGTTACCCTTGTATTTTTGTAGCAGTAGAGCATGGGAATGGATCCCAGTGTAACTCTTTCTGACTCGCCATGTTCAATAGTATCATAAATGCTTCTTATCTGTTATTCATAAACTTCATGTTGGATGTGCAATCAGATGTTTGCCAGCACCAGACTTGATATTACATGGCAAGCAAAGCACACCCCTCTTTGTAGAATATTGATCTGAATCTTGGCTCAAATCTGCCTGTTGTAAAACCATTCTGCATATGTGATGACAAGGATCTTGTTACAGCATTTCTTTCTAAAGATATAAATTCAACAGATTTGATTCTGACAGACTAAGCCACAGTGTTCGAAGGACAACAATAATTTTTTTCCACAAGTATGGTAAAATTTTTGATGCATAAATTGAGGAAAACAATGTGAACTGAGAGTATTTTGAATTGAGTTTCTATTCCCAAAATGTCTTAAGGCAAAATTCTTGAGCTTTGTTAGTAAGGGTAATAGTCCATAGACAAAACCTATGTGATGTTATGTTAGATTGAAATGTCACTTATGCATGTTCTGAGGAAAGCAGTGTGGTGGTGTCAATGAATTGTGGAGTAATCTGACTTGATGTTTTGAGTTGCAGTGTTAGGGCACTGTCAGAAAGCTTGACGTTGTATGTCATACATGGCTTGGGAATGCTTACTGCTGGTACTGGGTGGAAAACGTTTTTAATTTCATGACCTTGCATATTGAAATTTAACTTCCTCCTGAAAAAATTGTTTTGGGGAAAACGATCAGTGAAAACTTCATAAATCCCTTGTTTCCTTGCAAATAAATCTTGACCAGCAGTTTAAATGTTTGCTTTGTTTTGAATGAATTCTTGCTTTAATTTGATGGAAGCAAATGTTTGGTTCAGCTCTCTAAGGATGGTATGCAGGTGGAAAGTACTCATCTCCTTATTCTCTGAAGATCCTGTGTTAGAAACATAGAAAACCTACAGCACAATACAGGCCCTTCAGCCCACAATGCTGTGCTAAACATGTCCTTACTTTAGAAATTACCTACGGTTACCCATAGCCCTCTATTTTTCTAGGCTCCATGTACCTATCCAGGAGTCTCTTAAAAGACCCTATTGTATCCACCTCCACCACCGTCACCAGCAACCCATTCCACACACTCACCACTGTCTGCGTTTTTTTAAAAAAACAAAACAAGAACTTAGCCCTCACATCTCCTCTGTCCCTTCTTCCAAGCACATTAAAACTGTGCCCTGTCGTGTTAACCATTTCAACCCTGGGAAAATGCCTCTGACTATCCACACGATCAATGCCTCTCATCAGCTTATACACCTCTATCAGGTCACCTCTCATCCTCCGTCACTCCACGGAGGAAAAGCCAAATTCACTTAAACTATCTTCATAAGGCATGCTCCCCAATCCAGGCAACATCCTTGTAAATCTCCTCCTTTCTATGGCTTCCACGTCCTTCCTGTGGTGAGGTGACCAGAACTGAGCGCAGTACTCCAAGTGGGGTCTGACCAGGGTCCTATATAGCTGCAACATTACCTCTCGGCTCTTAAACTCAATCCCACGATTGACGAAGGCCAATGCACCATATGCCTTCTTAACCACAGAGTCAACCTGCGCAGCAGCTTTGAGTGTCCTATGGACTCGAACCCCAAGATCCCTCTGATCCTTCACACTGCCAAGAGTCTTACCATTAATAATATATTCTGCCATCATATTTGACCCACCAAAATGAACCACCTCACACTTATCTGTGTGTTGAACTCCATCTGCCACTTCTCAGCCCAGTTTTGCATCTTATTGATGTCCTGCTGTAAACTCCTGGAGGCCCTCCACACTATCCACAACACCTTCAACCTTTGTGTCATCAGTAAATTTACTAACCCATCCCTCCACTTCTTCATCCAGGTCATTTATAAAAATCACTAAGAGTAAGGGTCCCAGAACAGATCCCTGACGCAGACCACTGGTCATCGACCTCCATGCAGAATATGACCCGTCAACAACCACTCTTTGCCTTCTGTGGGCAAGTAAATTCTGGATCCACAAGGCAAAGTTCCCTTGGATCCCGTGCCTGCTTACTTTCTCAATAAGCTTTGCATGGGGTACCATATCAAATGCCTTGCTGAAATCCATATACACTACATCTATAGCTCTACCTTCTTCAATGTGTTCAGTCACATCCTCAAAAAATTCAATCAGGCTCGTAAGGCACGACCTGCCTTTGACAAAGCCATGCTGATTATTCCTAATCATATTATGCTCTCCAAATGTTCATAAATCCTGACTATCAGGGTATATCTCGTCTGGTCCGGTGACTTATCTAACTTGATGTTTTCCAGCACATCCTCTTTGTTAATATCTATTTGTTCAAGCTTTTCAGTCCGCTGTAAGTAATCCCTACAGTCACCAAGGTCCTTTTCTGTAGTGAATACTGAAGCAAAGTACCTTTGGTTTCATACACATTTTTCCACTGTCACACTTGATTGGTCCTATTCGCTCACATCTTATCCTCTTGCTCTTCACAAACTTGTAGAATGCCTTGGGGTTTTCCTTAATCCTGCTCGCCAAGACCTTCTCATGACCCCTTCTGGCTCTCCTAATTTCATTCTTAAACTCCTTCCTGCTAGCCTTATAATTTTCTAGATCTTCATCATTACCTAGTTTTTTGAACCTTTTGTGAGCTTTTCTTTTCTTCTTGACTAAATTTTCAACAGCCTTTGCACACCACGGTTCCTGTACTCTACCATCCTTTTCCCGTCTCGTTGGAACATACCTATGCAGAATGCCACTCAACTATCCCCGGAACATTTGTCACATTTCTGCAGTACATTTCCCTGAGAACATCTGCTCCCAATTATGCTTCCAAGTTCATGCCTGATGGCTTGATATTTCCCCTTATCCCAATTAAACATTTTCCAAACTTGTCTGCTCCTATCCCTCTCCAATGCTATGGTAAATGAAATAGAGATTGTGATCACCATCTCCAAAATGCTCTCCCACTGAGAGACCTGACACCTGACCAGGTTCATTTCCTAATACCAGACCAAGCACAGCCTCTCCTCTTGTAGGTTTATCTACATATTGTGTCAGGAAACCTTCCAGAACACACCTAACAAACTCTACCCCATCTAAACCCCTTGCTCTAGGGAGATGCCAATCAATATTTGGGAAATTAAAATCTCCCACAACGACAACCCTGTTATGATTACACCTCTCCAGAATCTGTCTGTATTTTCTCCTCTATGTCCCTGTTGCTATTGGGTGGTCTATATTTAAAAAAAAACACCCAGTAGAGCTATTGACCCCTTCCTGTTTCTAACTTCCATCCACAGAGACTCAGTAGACAATCTCTCCATGACTCTCCTTTTCTGCAGCCATGACACTATCTCTGATCAGCAGTGCCACGCCCCCACCTCTTTTGCCTTCCACCCTGTCCTTTCTGAAACATCTAAAGCCTGGCAGTCTATGTAGCCATTCCTGCCCCTGAACCGTCCAAGTCTCTGTAATGGCCACAACATCATAGCTCCAAGTACTGATCCACGCTCCAAGCTCATCCGCTTTGTGTATAATGCTCCTTGCATTAAAATAGACACATCTCAAACCATCAGTCTGAGCGTGTCCCTTCTCTATCACCTGCCTGTCCTCCCTCTCACATTGCCTACAAGCTTTCTCTATTTGTGAGCCAATCGCCTCTTCCTCCGTCTCTTCAGTTCGGTTCCCACCCCCCAGCAATTCTAGTTTAAACTCTCCCCAATAGCCTTAGCAAACCCTCCTGCCAGGATATTGGTCCCCCTCAGATTCAAGTGCAACCTGTCCTTATTCTAATGGTAATACCTCAGAATGGTAGGAATATTGTTTTAAGGAAGTGTCTAAGTTCAGTATCAAAGCGAGCAAACTTGCTGAGAGTGCCTGTTTGCTTTCCTTTACATCTTTTAATTGCAAATTCTTGCAGTACAGATTGAATTGTTTTGTTAGTGAAGAAATTGATGGGTAAATTGAAGTGAGAAGCTATTAAATGCATATTCGTGGTAGCTTGCATTTCCTGTACTCTTTCAAGCATAACTAATATCAGCACTTGTTTTAATGTAACATAAACATCTGTTAGTGCCCATAAATGTCATGTCATTTAGGGAAGAGGGTAATGAAAGATGAATGGAAATTCCAGCTTGCTGCCATTGCCATATCAGCAATACACCTGTGGTGAGCTATTAAATTTTATCTTCATGATGGTAATGCTCTAGTTAAATGGTGCTGGGCTGGAATCAAACACTTTATCCCTGCGATCATGATTTTCATTCTTGTTGTTGCCTTTTCTATCAAGTTGGCCACTGCTTTGTCTATTTATTATAAACTGAGGCAAACATACCTTGGTCATTGTTTCAGGTAAGGACATGAGACATTTATCTGCAACTTTCTGCAGCTGAGAGTAATGCCATAATTTAACATCCTACCTCTCAGTTTTGAATGGGAATTGTTCTGTCCCACCCACAGTGATGACCTTTTTCAAAGTCTCAAGTGGTCTTAAGTCTTAGGACCCCCTCATCCATATCCCTTGGTTTGTCTAAGTCAGAATTATTCTGCCAAAACAAGGGCAAGTGATTATGTTAATCACTTCCCATAACACTATCTTTTTATTTAAATACCCGTCTTGTTCTTAAAAGATATTCTACTTTGGTTGTTTCCAAAGACTATATTCTGTGATCTCTGCTTACCAAAATTTCTCTTTTTTCGCTCTTTTCTTAACAATTTACAATTTATTGCACTTAAAGCTATCAGCTACAATTGAATTATGGATTCTTATTTCACTATCCATCTAGGTTGTTTTAGTGGGAAAGGAGACCTGCTTTTTGTTGGGCATTTAGGAGAGTAGTGATGATTTGGGGTGGTTCTTTCAAGGATAATGGGCTAAGCTGATTTTAGACAGGGATAGCAACACACATAAAAATTGCTGGTGAGCGCAACAGGCCAGGCAGCATCTATAGAAAGAGGTACAGTCATCGTTTCAGGCCGAGACCCTTCGTCAGGACTAACTGAAAGAAGAGATGGTAAGAGATTTGAGAGGGGGAGGGGGAGATCTGAAATGATAGGACAAGACAGGAGGGGGAGGGATGGAGCCAAGAGCTGGAAAGTTGATTGGCAAAAAGGATACCAGGCTAGAGAAGGGAGGGGATCATGGGACGGGAGGCCTAGGGAGAGAGAAAGTGGGAGGAGGGAAGCCCAGAGGATGGGCAAGGAGTATAGTGAGAGGGACAGAGGGAGAAAAAGGAGAGTGAGGAAAAAAATTAATAATAATAAAATGAATAAATAACGGATGGGGTATGAAGGGGAGATGAGGCATTATCGGAAGTTAGAGAAGTCAATATTCATGCCATCAGGTTGGAGGCTACCCAGACGGAATATAAGGTGTTGTTCCTCCAACCTGAGTGTGGCTTCATCTTGACAGTAGAGGAGGCCGTGGATTGACACATCAGAATGGGAATGGGACATGGAATTAAAATGTGTGGCCACTGGGAGATCCTGCTTTCTCTGGCGGACAGGGCGTAGGGGTTCAGCGAAACGGTCTCCTGGCCTGTGTCGGGTCTTGCCAATATATAGAAGGCCGCATCGGGAGCACCGGATGCAGTATATCAGCCCAGCTAACTCACAGGTGAAGTGTCGCCTCAGCTGGAAGGATTGTCTGGGGCCCTGAATGGTGATGAGGGAGGAAGTGTAAGGACATGTGTAGCACTTGTTCCGCTTACAAGGATAAGTGCCGGGAGGGAGATCGGTGGGAAGGGATGGGGGGTCGAATGGACAAGGGAGTCGTGTAGGGAGGGATCCCTGTGGAAAGTGGGGGGGGGGTGGGAGGGAGAGATGTGCTTGGTGGTGAGATCCCGTCGGAGGTGGCGGAAGTTACGGAGAATTATATGTTGGACCCAGAGGCTGGTGGGCTGGTAGGTGAGGACAAGGGGAACCCTATCCCTAGTGGGGTGGCGGGAGGATGGGGTGAGAGCAGATGTGCGTGAAATGGGAGAGATGAGTTTGAGAGCAGAGTTGATAGAGGAAGGGAAGCCCCTTTCTTTTAAAAAAGGACATCTCCTTCATCCAGGGATAGTTTTTTTTGCATAGACACGTTTGATTTGAGTGTGGTGCCGTTGCTGGTGACTGTTATTTTCAGACCATTGTGTCTACTTCCTGTGTGTCAAAGGTCTTTGGAGGAGGGTGGTGTAAAGATGGGAAGCTGGCAGGAAAGTGACCAGATTGCAAGTTCAACCGCAACAACAGCTGGTGCAGTGGCTGAATTCACAAGCAACAAAGGGTAAAGCTGGCGAAAATAACTTCAGATTGCAGATAGACTCACAGTTCATTTGTTCATGTTGAGTTGCATTTTGTGTTGGTCTGGGAAGCGTTAACATGCAGCTTCCCCTGAAGGAAGAGATGTGTGAAAGTGAGAGTCCAAGGCTTGGTGTGTGATTCTTAGAGCTGCAGCCATTGTCAGCCAGTCCTCCTTTTCTCCACTAAAGGTGGAAATCCTTTCACTCTGTTATGTGGAGTGTACAGTGACTTGTAAGATGCAGCAGTTAGACTTTTAAAACGAGTAGGCTTGTGCAAAGTTGGAAGCTTGTAAGAATTGTGATATTTTCTGTAAAGCTCCTTGTACATTGTCTCTGAAATCATTATAGTTTACCATGCTTCCATAATTGTGTATAAGATTGAGACACAAGTTCACTGGGATTGCTGGTGTGATTTATGTGTTAGTTTCAGTGTTGTTTGAAACTTTTATGCCTTCACTAAATGTTTGAGCAGCAATTCTAATGGGGAAAAATCTTGTTTTTACTCTACAATTTTGTAACATAATTCCCAAATATTGAACTTAAGCATTTTAAAATATGCCAGCTATTTTCTCAGCCAATTCATTTTTTCCTGCAAGTTTTTGTTTTTAAGTTGGATGCTGTAACGTGGCCCAATCTATTGATGAACTAGTGACTTCAAAGGTTTTTTTGTTGCTTTCTGTTAGTTAGCATTATACTTGGCAATAACTAATGTTGTTGAGTGTTTGCCTAGAAAATAATGTTGTTAAGTGTAGACTTAAGAAATTTAATAAGTGGGAGACAATTGTGTACTATACTTAATTCTTCATTATGAATTTGTTGTGATACCATTAAAATATCTGCCTTGCTCCAAGCTAGTTGATGCAGTTGGGTGAGAACTCTGGTCTATTTTTGTATTGCAACTTTGAGACTAACAAATGTGAAAATCTTTTGAAAACAGGAAACTCAGCCGCTCTGTGTGTGTGTGAGGAACAGATGATCAGGATGATAGCCAGCTGAGTGGAAACTTCCAACAAGCCTGTTTTTTCCTTGTTTTGCTCAATGCATGACTGAGCTTCCTGGAAAACCTATACAAAATAAAACTTGATGGTATAATCATTTGAGATTTGTGTAGTCACACATGCAGAAAATAGTTTCCCATTGTGTGCAGAGGCACTGTTTCAGTGACTGAAGCAACTTTGTTCATCGCTGGTGGCACACTTTCGCTCAATGTACCGTTTTTCTCATTTGTTTTGGAATTACGACTCAAAATCTCACAACCTTGAGTTTTTGAAGAAAAAGTGTTAAGAGGTGCTGTAATTCGGTAATGTGAATGCTACTTAAACTGTTGGCAAATACCTCAAATGTAAATAAAATCAATTGCCCAGCACTTTTTCTACTTAATATGGCGTCAGATGGAAAGCATTAATGGAGCTTGTCAGAGGTTGCCTCATGGTAAACTTAACAGTAAAATGTTTCCTTAAGTAGAACTTAATAAGGGTTGTAAACAGGTCAGATTGTAAAACCCTCGAGTTTCATAAACTGAAAAACGGCAAAGGGCAGGAGCTGCTTTTAGTTCAGTGGTTGAGAAACTGATCTTGACATCTTTTCTCAAATTGGTAAAACTTATTTTTTCAATCAAGTTGCTATTCCCATTTTGGCATTACATCGCCTACAAATACTTATGAGAGAAAACATTGCGGAATGGTGAATTATGACTTCAGGTGCCTGTAGATAAGTCATGAAAATCCAAAGTGCATTTTTCTTTTATGGTACCGCATATTGAAAACTTGAACAATAGATGTGTTATTATTTGATGTAACACTGTGGTTTGTTGCCAGTTAGCTGGATTCTAATATGTGGTTTGTGGTTGGTGCTATCATCTTGCGATCATATAAACAGTAATTGTATGTTGTAGATTTGGTAGGGGAGGAGCGCGGTGTGGTGAGTGTTTTGTGTTGATTGCTGGAATTTTAAGAATTAACATCAATCTGAGATTATTTGTTATATTGTGATGTGTTGATTTTTTGTGAATTTATGAATGGTGTTTATGCACAGCGGGAGTTCTTTCTACGCTTGAGGAAATCAAAAGGAAGTTAGAATAATAATCACAAACAGGAAACCTGCAGATGCTGGAAATCCAAGCAACACACACAAAACGCAGGAGGAACTCTTTAGGCCAGGCAGCACCAATGGAAAGGAGTATGAACAGAGAACTTTCCTCAGGACTGGAGAAAAATCTGACTCATCTTTTTTTTCCAGCCCTAAAGAAGGGTCTCAGCTGGAAATGTTGACTGTATCATTCTCCATAGATGCTGCCTGGCCTGCTGAGTTCCTGCAGAGTTTAGAGTAAAAATTGTCAAATTGTAGAAATGAGTTTGAAAGTGTTAGAAAATTTGTTTTAAACATCGTCTTCAGTTTTAAGTCATCTTCAGAAGTTTGCTTTAGCATCTCACACCAATCAACCTTGGCTAACTCCCCCTGCACCACATGGGTCACTGACAACGGTTTGCCAGAATCCTCTGTCCTGGGCAAGTCTTTCAAGTTGTCCCCAGGTGTAGCCCATTTTCAAAGCTCCTTCCTCTCCCAGGGGTGAGGTTTTTGGAGCTTCTGTTGCCGTTACAATGGCTCTAGGTTTTTAATGGGATGGGGTTGCTAGCCAAGTGCCCAACCCTCCTCCTTTTGCAGTTGGGCTTGGGACCGTCCATGGTGGAGTTAGCTTGACCAATACTCTTATCTTTAACTCAGACTGCATTCAGACAGGTTGTTCTAAACTTGAGTGTGGCTGTATTCGCTCTTGAGTTCACTGCCAATTGAAAATATTCTTTTGTTTCCTCGTTTTCTTCCCTTCAGAAACTATTTTGAATTGAGCTGGAGGGGTTGTTGTAAAATTAGTCCAATACCATTTCACTTAATTTTGAGGTGAAAGCTGTTTCATTCCTTAACTGTTTTGTCACCTTTAAACTTCGCAGTCAAAGGATACTAGTGTATGGAAATAAATGCCAGTATAAAGTTATTGTGAAATCAAATGTCTAGTACTGGTTTTATAATTACTGTAGGTCTGAGGTTGGGTTATGTAAGTGTATTAAGTAATATTACTATGTCGGTACTGAATGAAAACTAGTTGCTTAATTGTAACCCAACTCAGATTATTTTTACAGTTTAATTAGTAGAACCTATTGCAATAAAATTGGGTGTTTACTATTATGAATAGTTTCTGTTTTAACATAACAATTTAGACTGCTAATGACAGTGAGGAAGAATAAGTTGTGTACGCAGTCTCCTTTAAGATTACACTGAGCTGTCATAGGGTAAATTGGTTAACGATTCACTTTTGAAACCAGGAAATGCAAGATATTAGCCCATTTTTGCTTCATCAGCATATCTCAGCAGGGTCTAATCCAATTGATTTTTCTATCATTCGGGTAAGGAGGACAAGGCTTAGTCAGTTTTGATATATCCTTGCGTACAAGGCCATTTTGCTTTCATCAATCCCAGTCCACTCACTTATTTCCCTTTAACCATTTCTCATGTGCTCCTCAATCTGGCTGTGATTCTCCCAACTATATCAGGAGTCATTTGTAGTTACCAGTTAACTTGTCAGCATGTCTCTGGGATGTGACAGAAAGTGAGAACATCCCAACAAACCCATGTAGTCAGAGGGAGAAAATGCAGGTTCCACACAGACTGCCCGAGATCAGTATTGAACTTGAGATGCTATAACTGTGTGGCAGCTGCTCTGACTCTTGTGCTACTCTGCCTGCAAGTTGCAATTTGTGACCCGAGAGGTTAGATATGAACTCTTTGGCTTAATTATTTGCCAAAGTGCAATATGGTTTCTTACATTAATAATACACATTTTGATGATACGGTGGTTAATGCCTATGGATTTACAGAGTTTAAAAATAACAATTGTCAATGTTGTTGTGTGAACGAAGTCATCAGAGAGAAGTGCTGGTAGATCTGAAGTAGTCTCTTTATTTGACAAAATGAGACTCAACAGGCTTCATATTATGTAGGAAAAAGGCCTTCTTGACCCTACACTCTATGACATTTTGTATGCAAAAGATCAAAGGACATTTCGGGACAATTCTGTATTTACAATGCCCACCCATACTACACACCTAAATGACACCCAAATACATACCACACCTCCCTCTTCACACCCCCACTACACACCCAAATTCATACAGCCTTCACACCTATACTACAGATAACCAAATAGACAACCTTCACACTTCCCCCTTCATACTCACACTACAGACAACCAAATAACAAATTTAAATCAGCATCATCTGGTCGTCCAATTAACTGTGGTTCACGGTTCTTAGGTATCCATTGTTCAGAGCTGCATTTTAGACTTAATCCACAGTTTATATTCTGATTTGAAGATCAGTGGCTGAAGTCAGTTGCTGAAGTTATTTACTCTATTGATAACCCCAAAAAAACGCTCGACAGTTAGTTACTGCACAAAAATATTAGTGGACAGTTTTGCAAAGCAAGAAGAGGTGGTTTGTTATTCAGCTTCAAATAAACTTGATCAACCTAATTGGAACTCTGGTTTTTGGAAAGCCAATACCTCTACCCCTACGAAGGTTAGTCCAGTCATTTTAAAAGTTTCTCAGTATATTTATTTACTTTTTACAGAGTGGAATAGTGCTCACAAAGAAAACTTTTATTGTGTGTCCTTAATTTTCTTTGATAAGGTGTGGTAAGCCATCGTCTTGAACAACTGCAATCTTTCTGGTAAAGGTACGCACCACAATGCAGTTGTGTAAGCTGTTCCATGATTTAGACCCACCAATGATGAAGGAATGGTGATGCTTTCAAGTCAGAATTGTACAGAATTGATAGAGCTTGTAGATTATAACGTTACCATGCTCTTGCCACCCTTCTCTGTCTTGGGAAAGATTGAGGGGAGGGTGCAATCTGAGTACCCTTGGCAAGTAAACTACAGTTTATTTTGTTGATGAATGGCATTAGTGTATCAGAGGTTAAGGAAATGGGTGTTTCAAATGGTGTATGGGTTCCAGATGAATGGACTAATTTTGTCCTGGGTGGCATTCAACTACCTGAGTGTTGTTGGAGCTGGTTTCGTACTCATCCAAGCAAGTGGAGAGTATATCACCAAACCTCTGACTTGTGCTATGTAGATAGTTGCAGAATGTTAAGGTAAAACACTACCTCCTAACCTAGAATTTGACCTGTATTGATGCAGCTGGTCCAGCTGAGTTTATGGTTCATAGTGTTTCCCAAGATGTCAGTGGAGAACTTGGTAATGATGTTAATTATCATGGGTAGATGCACACTCAATGGAGGTTGTCAACGCCACACACTTGTACAACATAAATGTTGTTTGTCCCTGTAGGGATGTTTATAGTTAAGGTTCCAATGATTTTTAAAAGGTGTAAATATTAGAACTAAACAGATTACTGAAGCTAAATGTGAAGCATGACTAATAAAGTGACTTGAGGAAATTACATTTAAAGCATTATTGACAAACAAAGCTTGAGGGGATTAAGCATTTATTAGGAGCATAGGTTTTAAACTGGGATGGAATTTAAAGAAAGATGGGAAAGTTGGGAAAGAGCTATGAAATTTTATTTTCTATTAATCAGGCTACAATTAGAAATTTATTTATGAATGGGGAGTTGATGGAAGTGTGAAAGTTTGACAAAATGCTAAATGTTCAACTTGATGTAAATTGGCCTATTTTGATTTGCATTTAGGTGAGCATTTAATTCAACAGTGATGGTTTTACTGTTAAAAAATAGCAACACATTTAATGAGGGAATCGAACCTTGTTGATTGATGCAATCAGCAGGCAAGAGTAATCACAATATGGTCATTGTTGTGGCTATCCGTCGAGGTCGAGGATGATGATCTTCATTCTGAAGAAGTGGCCCACAGAGCGAAGATGCCTGTGCGTGTATTTGTTTAACGTGTACTTGGTGTTACACTCCAAGAAGCACACGATACTTCACAAATCAACCAACTGATTCCAATGGCATGGAAACCACGACGATTGGAGCTGATGGATTTGTTGCAGCCTTCATCAGCCTTCACAGCCGTTGAGTTTGAAGTAACTTCATCCGCCTGTTCCACTGTTGAGGTCTTGGTTCGATTGTTCTTTGTCATGATGCTCACCCTCGACCTTACCGCCATGAGTGACCCTACCGGGAGCATAGCTCCAGACGGCATTGCTCTCGGGATCACAGGACCACACAAGCTTCTCCACCACGACAAGGTGACAATCCACGGAGAAATCACAATATGGAAGTAATGGGCAAATAGATGCCTATAGAAGAACTGACACACCATACTTCATCCATGAGCCAAGTCATGCTTGTTCTTTAAGTGAACGTTTTGCTCATTGAATTCATCTGCTCAAAAGTGGTCCATATTTCGTTCAAAGGTGCTCCATTTAGTGGGGTAAAGATGCTTTACATGTCACTTGATCTTGCTCGCAACTCATGGCTTTTGTGCATCGGCCATCATGAAAATTATGAGCATGAAAAACTGATACAAGTTACTTAGATATTTTGAAATGGCCCTGAAATTCGACATACTTAAAATAAAATTGTTTATCACTCAACTTCAGTTTATGATGCTGTAAAGAAGATTGGATAGATTGCAGTGCTGTGGTGAAATTGCCCCTATTATGATCATACTGTCTTTATCCAGAAGAACAAGCAGTACATCTAACAGAAATCAGAGAGCCTTTGCCATCTTGAATACTACCTGCCTGTTCCAACAATACTTACATGGAGCAAAAATCAGAGCTAAATCCATGAAACGTATTTCTGATAAATTTTCTCCTTCACTGATAAATACTACAGTGACTTTATTCATTGGATGGAATCGTAGGAAGAGGAGTTCATTTACAACCTCAGTCAAGTCGACATACCAAGTACCTAATTAATATCTGTGTTGTTTAAGTTGCACTGAAGCTAAATTACAAGAGAATATGCTGGTGTATGAAAATGTATGAAAAAAATCATTTGTAGTCCTCTGTTGATGAAAACTAAGTTTTAACTTTTAATCACAAGAAATATCAATTTCGTCCATCTGATTCATGTAGTACATCATCACTACCATCACATTACATGGGAATATCAGTTAATACACTTCCACAACCCAATTTAAGGACTACAGCAAATGATAAAGCTAGTACTAGATGTTTAATTTCACTACAATAATTTTTTATTTTGGCATTCGCTTCCATACATCAATGAAATGTGTGGAAAAATTCCAAAAGTGCCACGCTGTTCCTTAAGAGGAGACTTTCACCCTGAAATTCTTTATAATGATTTTAGACAATATGCCTCCTTTTTTTGTAAACAATTGGTTTGCCTCTTGTGGCTTAACTAGTAGCTTGAATAATATCTATCTATGCTGTAAGTAAGTGTCTTTAAAATACAAGTCCTCATGGAACCTAAGTTTGCAAGCAGATATGCAGCAAACCATGGGATATCTGCATTCCATACTGAGCTTCAGTTTTTTCCAATTGCCCATTAATTAATATCGACTTCCCCATTGTAGCCACTTTCTGATTAAAAATGTTATTTAATTTATTAGTAACTGATAAATTCACTTCCCCAAATTTTTGGCCTGCCCACAAATGGAAAACCTGTGTCTGCTGTATCAAGCCCTTCATAATCACATCACCACTATACTTTCTCTTGGTCAAAAGCTTCTTTCCTGACAGTTATGATGCAACTGAGGGGTCATATCTGTCTTCTCCACCCCCCCACCCCCGAAAAAAGATTTTGTTCTTTTTGGTACGAATCAGTTTTGAAATTTTCAGAGCTGCAGTACTTCATACTGAATAATTTACCTTTTCCATGCCGACGTTTTAAGATACAAGAAATGTCCTCTTTGTCATAGTTACTTCGCACTCCTAAGCTGGCACCATTCAGATGACTTATCCTAAAGACATTAGTGCATGTCTTCTCCCCAAATCAAAGACAATTCACATTCACAAATACAAGAGGAGGGAGAGAATTCCATTCAAAAGTGAAGAAATTAAAGAAGGGGGTTCAAATCCTAAATGTTGTCAAACAATTCTGACTACACAATATGACCACCATCCTGCCAAACTGCAAAGATTGCAGTTGAACAGCAGGAAAGCAATATCACCCCCCCCCCCACCTCACCCACCAGTCTCTGACTTCTGCTAGCATACTGTTCAACAAACTGCTCGGCAGTGTGTGTCAATGCTGTCTCACCCAAATGATGTTGTTAGCATCCCCTGCTGTAACAATATGGAAATCCTACTTCAGTGCTGAGGATTGTTTAAAACTGGTTGTTCAAAGCTTGCACGTGAAAGCCTGTTTCAAAGGGTGGTCTGGCATTGCTTATAAACATGGGGTGTCTGTCCACTTCAGGGCTGGGGTGAGAAGGGGGATGAGCTGGGAGGCAAAGATCGCAAGGGTAGCATTAATATTAAGTTAATATAGATTGAAAGCTCACAAAATAAGCGTGAATGCAAATAGGTTCCACACACCAGAAATTGAACTGGTAGAAAGTTGAACAAAGATGTTCTACATGGGCATTGCCCCTTTTAAAAAGAAGTGTGATAGGAATGAAAGATGTGTTAAATTGTAAATGTTACAAAATTAAGCCTATTTTTATCCTATTTTGGTCTGATAGGACTAAAGCACTTGAAATATTAACGCATAACCACTTATGTGGCAGTACAATCCACAAGATTTAAATATAGAATCTGTTTAAAAAAAATCCCAGATATTTGTGCATAACAAAGAATGGTTTATATGACTGTGTACAGCAAATTAGCTCAGCATAGAGGAGCTTTTGTATTGTGATTGAACAGGGCGCTGATGTCAGTTCTTCTGCCTCACATGCAGCATTATTCCAGCATGAAATTGATCATTGTTCTCCAATGCAGGGAGCCTTTCTTTTACAGTGATTAAATTCTCTAATTTGTGATTGCTTTTGTTCTTTATTTTGTCTGAGCTAGTTGTGCAGAGCATGAGTCATCTAGATTGATGTGATTAATAATGAGCACAGTATCACACCGTAACGGGAGTGGCAAGCCACCAATTCATATCTTAGCAGGGTCAAAATGTGAGCGATGTTACAGAAGCAATAAAGAATCTTAAAGTGGCATAAGTTCGATAATTATGTGTGTGTGTATATATGCAAAAATATCCATTTCAGATAAGTTTATGAAATAGCTTTAAAAATAAGCAGTTTTTTCCAGGCCATGGTGAAAGGCAATTGAGTTCTTCTAGAATGGAGAATTTAAAAATAAAATGTTGTTATAAGGAATATGTGGCTTTTAATGAGGTCCCAATCACGGCATTTTCCCCTCAGGAAGTTGGATGAAGGTGCATTGCATTCTTCTGCCAAAAAAAGCTGGAAGGCCGGAATGGAAATGGTCTGCTTGCCAGCAAGGAATAGCTAGCTGCAAGAAGTACTGCAAAAAATAGGGTGATTTCACCTCTGAGTAAAAAATAAATTTGGATACTACTGCCCTCACTGTGTGTGTGTGTGTGTGTGTGTGTGTGCGCGCGCGTGCGTGCACACTCACAAAGCTAGGTAGGGAGTTAAACCCCTTTCTCAAAAATCGCCTGAACTCGAAGCGTTCTTCAGGGCTTTTAGTGAGGAAAAACTTGTGAAACTGCAGGAAGCTAAGTAAGGCACATATTAATTTCAATATCAAATCATCACACGCCTGAATGTACTACTATCAAATATTGTCACGTCACGATCAGCGTTAACTAAAGTAGTGCACGTGTACAGTATTCCATAACTATGCTGTGGAGACTGGAGTAACCATATGGCACAAAGGTAGTAATGGAGTGGGGGGGGGGGCAAGGAAATAGTGGACGCACTGAATAAGTATTTTGCATCAGTCTTCAATGTGGAAGACATTAGCAGCACGCCGGTAGTTCATAAGTGTCAGAGTAGAAGTGAGAGTCGTTGCCATTAACAGGGAGAAGGTGCTTGGGAAAATTAAAACTGGAGTTGGGTAAATCAGCTGGACCAGACGGACTACACCCCAGGTCTCCTAAACAGGCAGCTGAAGAAATTGTGGAGGCATTAGTAATAATCTTTCAAGAATAACCAGCTTCTGGCGTGGTTCCAGAGGACTGGAGAATTGCAAATGTCTTCAAAAAGGGAGGAGGATAGAAGAAAGGAAATTATAGGCCAGTTAGCCAAACCCCAGTGGTTGGATAGATGTTGAGAGTCAGTGATTGTTATGGATGAGATTTCGGTGCACTTCGAGGCACATGATGAAATGGGCCAAAATCAGCATGGCTAGGGGAAAATCTTGGCTGACAAATCAGTTGGAATTTGAGAAAATGGCAGGCAGGCTAGACAAAGGAGATTTAGTGGATGTTGTGCACTTGGATTTTCAGAAGGCCTATGACAAGGTGCCACACAGGAGGCTGCTTAACAAGGTAAGAGCCCGTGGTATTACAGGGAAGATACTAGCATGGATAGAGCATTAGCTAATTTGCTGGAGGAAAAGTGTGGGAATAAAGGGAGCCTTTTCTGATTGGCTGCAGGTAGCTAATGGTGTTCCACAGGGGTCAATGTTGGGATTATTTTTTACACTGTATGTCAGTGATTTGGAAGACGGAATTGATGGCTTTGTGGCCACGTGTGCAGATAATACGAAGATGGGTGGAGGGGCAGGTAGTGTTGGGGAAGCAGATGGATTCCAGCAGCAGGAAGTGTACAATAATGCACTTTGGTAGAAGGAATAAGAGCAAAGACTATTTTCTGAATGGGCAGAAAATTCAAAAATCTGAGGTGTTAAGTGACCTGGGAGTCCTCATGCAGGATTTCCTAAAGGTTAACTTGCAGGTTGAGTTGGTGGTGAGGAAGGCAGATGCAATGTGAGTGTTCATTTCAAGAGGACTAGAATATAAAAACAAGGATGTAATTCTGAGGCTATATAAAGTACTGGTGAGGCCTCACGTGGAGTGTTGTAAGCAGTTTTGGGCTCCTAATCTAAGAAAGGATGTGCTGACATTGGAGAGGGTTCAGAGAAGGTTCACGGGAATGATTCTGGGAATGGAAGGCTTATCATTTGAGGAGCGTTTGACTCTGGGCCTGTACGTTCTGGAAGTTAGAAGAACAAGGGAAGATCTCATTGAAGCCTATCAATTGGTGAAAGGCCTAGATGGAGTGGATGTGGAAAGGGTATTTCCTATAATGGGGAGTCTAGGACCAGAGAGCACAACCTCGGAGTAGAAGGACATCCAGTTAGAATGGAGATGAGTAGGAATTTTTTCAGCCAGAGAGAGCTGGATCTGTGGAATTCGCTGCTAAAGGCGGCTGTGGTGGCCAGGTCATTGGATTTGTTTAAGGCAGAGGTTGATAGGTTCTTGATTAGTTAAGGACATCAAAGATTATGGGAAAGCAGGAGAATGGATTTAAGGGGGAAATGGATCAGCCATAATCAAATGGTGGAGAAGCCTCAGTGGGCCAAATGGCCTAATATTACTCTTGTATCTTATAATACTTCCTCCTGGTAATGTTTACCAATATTAAGAAAGCTAAAAACTCTCCAATAGTGCTGTTTCAAGGGTAAATGAAGAGTGGATAAAGATTAGATTAGATTAGATTATGAGGACACTCAATCCTCGTTTATTGTCATTTAGAAATGCATGTATTAAAAAATGATTCAATGTTTCTGCAGAAAGATATCACAGAAACACAAGACAAACCAAGACTAAAACTGACAAAACCACATAATTACAACATATAGTTACAACAGTGCAAAGCAATACCGTAATTTGATAAACAGCAGACCATGGGCACGGTAAAAAAAAAGTCTCAAGTCCCGATAGCCCCATCATCTCACGCAGACGGTAGAAGGGAGAAACTCTCCCTGCCATGAACCTCCAGCGCTGCAAACTTCCCGATGCAGCACCCTGGAAGCACTGGACCACAGCCGACTCTGCGTCTGTCCAAAAACTTCGAGCCTCCGGCCAGCCCTCCAACACCGAGCACCATCTCTGCCGAGCGCTTCGACCCTGCCCCGGCCGCCGAGCAACAAGCAAAGCCAAGGACTCGGGGCCTTCCCCTCCCGAAATTCAGGATCACACAGTGCCAGCAGCAGCGAAGCAGGCATTTCAGAAGTTTCTCCAGATGTTCCTCCGTGCTGTCGCGTCTGTCTCCATCACATTAGGATTGTGCACGGTACTCTTCTTGACAGATAACAGATACCATTCACCGGAGTGGCCACTGCAAGCTGTGTCGCGTCGCCATCTTCTTTCCTTTTATGGTCTTTTTATTGTCAAAATCTGAATTAATTACACAGGAAATTATGTAATATAAAAAGTTTATGAACACGAAGTGATGTTTATACTAAATGAACAGCGCTTCTAGAGGCTAGAACGCAAACACTAAGAAAATGGCCATCAAAGGTGAACAATGTAATGTTTTGTGGATCTTTAACAAGTATTTAATCCTGTATTTGAGAAGCACACTAAGATGCAGGTATTTCTTTTTCCTTTTCCATTTTATTCTCCTTAATCTCTTCGTAACATGCAAAGGTTGTAAGATTTCTGGTATCTTTTGTTCTCACATGTATCTTTGTGATAAGAGTGCTGAGTTTTCTCATCAGTTAGCATGTAAAAGGCTTGAGAATGAGATGATAATGATTCATACTGCATTAGTCATTAAGTAGCTCAGTTTCAGTTGATGCCAGACAGAAACTTGGTTCAAACTACAAGTGCTACCTGTATTGATATGACCCGTCTAGCAAAGTACATCAGGGCACACCTGAAACATCTAGTTTTCATTTTCTGTTGACTATAGGTAAGAATGTTGCCAAAACTGGTGTCCTTTAAACAATTATAGAATAATTTTTATCTATTTGGAACATGACCCTCTGACATTTTTGAGAACAGCATGTGTGAATTCAAGTTTAATTTGGCGAAAGATCAATGTTTTGTTGCATTCTGGAAGTCAGTACAGTGAATTGAGTCTTCTGATAATTGGCACCTGGAGATGTATACCAGTAACATTTGACATTTCTCCAAACGCAAAGGTTTGGACTGCAGGCAATCCAAGTGGTGTTCTTAAAAACTAAGAGTTTGTGGCCATTCTCTATGTAAATCATTCTCAAACTTGGTTAACTGTAAATTGAAGACTTGTGAATGTGACTCTTGGAGATTTCTGCTATAGTTCCGTCTTGATTCGAAAACAAAGAGCTAATATTGTGTGTTGTTTTTACGTCATTGCCCTAATTTACATCTATGTTACTCCTGGCTTAACTGAAATTTTTTTAAAAAGGTATGATTCATTACCTAGTTCATAAAATAAGGATCAGTGCTGTTTTTGGTCTTGGGCCCTCTGACAAGTAAATCAGCCAGTTCTTAATTCTCATTGAGAAAAAGTCTGCAGATGTTACCAATCTGAGAGAATCAAAATCCAGTTTAATATCACTGGCATATGTCGTGACATTTGTTAACTTTACGGCATCAGTACAATGAAATAATGATAAATATGGAGGAAAAAAGCTGGATTACAGTAAGTAAGTGTGTGTGTATGTATGTGTGTATATATATATATATATATAATCTATTAAATAAATAAGATTAAAAATAAGTAGTACAAAAAAACCCCACAAGTTTAAAAAAAAATGAGGTAGTGTTAATGGGTTCAATGTCCATTTAGTAATCGATGGCAAAGGGAAGAAGCTGTTCCTGAATCACTGAGTGTGCCTTCAGGCTTCTGTACCTCCTTCTTGACGGTAACAATGAGAAGAGGGCGTGTTCTGGGTGGTGGGGTCCTTAATGATGAGCACCGTCTTCCGAAGGCACCACTCCTTGAAGATATTTTGGATACTACAGAGGTTTGTTCCCACAATGGAGTTACAACTCACTTTGATCTTGTGCAGTAGCACCCCCCTCCAATATCAGATGGTGATACAGACAGTCAGAATGCTCTCCACGGTACACTTGTAGAAGTTTTTGAGTGTTTTAGTTGACAAGTCAAACCTCCTCAAACTCCTAATGAAATATAGCCAATGTCTTGCCCCCTTTATAGTCACGGCAATACGTTGCATCCAAGTTAGGTCCTCAGAAATATTGACATCCGGGAACTTGAAATTTCTCACTCTCTCCACTTCTAAGGATTGGTTTGTGTTCCCTCTTCTTTCCCTTTCTGAAGCCCACAATCACTGTTTGGTCTTGCTGAAGTTGAGTGCAAGGTTATTGCTGTGACACCACTCAGCTAACTGGTATATCTCACTTTTGTATGCCCTTTCGTCACCGTCCGAAATTCTGCCATCTGAAAATCGGCACATTTATAAATGGCATTTCAGCTGTGCCCAGCCAGACAGTCATGGGTGTAGAGAGAATAGAGCAGTGGGCTAAGCACACACCCCTGTAGTGTGTTGGCAAGGTGGAGGTGTTAATACCAGTCTGCACAGATTGTGGTCATCTGGTTAAGAAGTTGAGGATCGAGTTGCGGAGGGAGGTAATGAGCCCAGGTTCTGTTGTTCTCTGATCAGGACTGTGGGAGTGATCTTGTTAATTACTGAACTACAGTCAATAAACAGCATCCTGACCTAGGTACTTGCATTGTCCTGGTGATCCAAGGCTGCATGGAGAACCATTAAGATTGCTATAGACCTATTGTGGCAATAGGCAAATTGCAGTGAATTCAGGTCCTTCCTGAGACAGGTGTTAACTAACCTCTCAAAGCATTTCATCACATAGGTGTGAGTGCTACTGGATAATAGTCGAGAAAAACAAACTGTTGGAAGTACTTGGGTTGGTCTGCATCTATGCAGCTAACATTTGAAGTTTTATGACTTTTTGTACAAATGAGGAAAAGTTGGAGAACAAGCATGTTTGAAGTTGCAGGGGTAGGTGAGAACAAAGAATGTCTTTGTTAGTGGGGTGACCATTAAAATAGATGGCTAACATGGAGCTGGTGTGAGTAGAAGGAGAGTAAAGAATAGTAAAGCTAGAAATGAAAGATTTCTGGAACAGTACATGGAACACTGGAAATGTGAAATACAGGAAAAGCTTTATAGGTCAAATAACATCTGTGCTGAAAGGGGAAAACCAAATATCATCAAAATTAGCCAGAGACTTAAAGCAAAAGAAGGTTACAGATACTGGAAATTTGAAGTGTAAATAGTGAATGCTAGGAGCATTTAGAAGTTCAGGCAGAAGCAGCAGAGATCAACTAACAACATCCCAGGTTAATGATCATGAAAGGTCATTCCATGCAACAGACATTCTGCTGGAAGAACTCAGCAGTTTCTGTGGGAGGAAAGTGGCTGGTGGCATTTTGGGACAAAATTCCTCCAGCAGAATGTTTGCCACTCCAGAATCCAGCTTCTGCAGTCTCTTGTGTCTCCGTGAAAGGTCATCAATCTGACAATGAATAAGCCTTAGAAAATGCTTAAAAATGACTTTTGAAAAATGAGGGGTAAGAACAGAACTGCAACTCAAATATCTTCAGTAAGTGAATGCAAAGTCCTGTAATCAAAAATAACATTACCTACAGGTTTTGCAATTGCCTTCTGGGGTTTAGTTCAAACATAATTTACAACTTGGTATATACACATCCACTTAAGTTCTAACTATCGGAGGATTTCCTATGAAAAAAAAATTGATTAAAAGTTCATTTTCAATTAGATGGAAATGTGTACAACAAAGTCAGGAAGATAGAGATTTTTACTGAACCAGAAATCATTGACTTTAAATCATTTAGTTTTTTTTGCCATTGATAGAACTGTAATATTTATCTTAAACAAGAGAAAATCTGCAGATGCTGGAAATCCAAGCAACACACACAAAATGCTGGAGGAACTCAGCAGGTCAGGCAGCATCTGTTTCCCATAGATGCTACCTAGCTTGCTGAGTTCCTTCAGCAATTTGTGTGTGTTGCTTGTAATATTTATCATGTTCAGTTCAATAATTGCAGTAACTTCCTTGCTTCAAAATCCATCTGAATTAATTTCCTATAACTGAGTGAAGTATTTTAAGATTATTGATTTAAGTTGTCATATAGTAACACTCATTGGTTTAGACTAAATACCACTTATGCAATTCACCCTAAACTAAACAAACCATGTTCAAGCTAAATGGCCTTGTCCTGGAGGTTCAAAGGACAGTACAGACACCTGTACAGGGAGCTGATAAAATATCAGATTTCTTAGATTTCTACAGATCAGCGAGAGCAAAGCATTGACAGAAGCATGAATTAGCTTCATGCTAAGAAAATAATGAAATAAATGTTTGTTAAAATTATTTTCTCATATTCTATGTATTAATTTTGTTTTGCTTATATCTGCGTCTATACAATGGTTATTCATTTTATGCATATTTAACATTTATGAGGTTATATTATACCCAGTATGAAAAGGGAGTTGATTAATGAAAGCAAAAATATTTCACAAGACCAGCTGTCGGAAATGAAACACAACCACAAGTGTTCTCGTTCTGTTTCAATGTCAACATTCAAATTTAAATGCACTTTACATTTCAAAGCTCTGCTTCACAAATCTCATGCACATTAAAAATTGAGTACTTTAAAAGGTGATCAACTGTATGGAAGTTCATGACCTATATTTCCATGGACTGACTTAAAGTTAATGATGTAAAAGTCAAAAATGTAGAACTGATCTGCCAGCTCCTTCACAGAAGTTTTATGCCTATCTTTATGCTCATATAGGAAATATTTTATAATAATAATTATTGAGTCATTGGAGACTCACATGAGCATCTTAATTTCTTCCATAACAGGCAGCGGAAACACAAGTCAAATCCATTATGAAACAGTAAACCAGTACATAGTAGAGGTGATCATACTTGAGCACAGTGGTTCCCAGACTTTTTTGCATTACCCTAGCTCCCAGACCACGTCTCTAATACCCCGCTCTCCCTTTCTGGGCATTTCATAAAAACTATGAAGTATTTTTGACTTACAATTCACAGTGAAAGAAAATTCAAAGCAGTGACAATAATTGCACAAATCATTTAAATCTACAAATAAAATGATTTCTTTGCAATAAAAATTATTTTTATCAACAGTTTTAAGATGTATATTACTAGTTCAACTATTCACTACTTCGTTGCTTTTACACCTTCCAGTGAGATGGATGGACTTGGTGCAGTGATATGGAGCAGGTGAGACGGACCGTCATGCACAAGTCCCTGGACAATGGGGGCAAGAACGTCCCCAATGTCGCCCTCACCCTGATGGCCAGCTTCGTATGTGGCTGCATCAGGTTGTGTGTAGGACCCAGGTATGTGGGCACCAAGTACCACTATGTGCCCAGGTTCTACCTGTCGCCCTGGCTACGAAGGATGGGTCTGGCCCCACACCCGCGCAACGCCCCAGTCAGCTGGTCGTTGCCGGCATACCTGTCCTACGTAGCAAAGTTCTTCCAGGAGAACGCCTTTGACCACAGGGCCATCAGGCAGTGGTCGCCACGTAGTGTCCTGCAGGCACTGCAGGAGAAGGACGTGATGGATACAGTGGGGTGGTTCCCTGAGCAGACTGTCCAGTTCATCTGGCAAAATGCCTCATCGCCAGATCACACCAACAGGCACCAAGACCTCGCCTGGCTGGCGGTGAGAGGGGCCCTCCCAGTCAGAGCCCTCCTGTACGCCCGGAACGTCGTCTCCGCACCCCACTGCCCACGGGAGGACTGCAGTGAGGAGGAGTCTGTGACCCACCTCTTTGCACACTGCCAGTTCGCAAAGGGTGTGGAGGAGGTTGGACGGGCTAGTGTCACGTTTTATCCCCAGCAGCTGCGTAACAGAGGACTCTCTGATCTACGGGCTGTTCCTGGGGACGCACACGGAGACCAACATCCGGTGCTGCTGGCAGATCATCAACTCGGTGAAAGACGCTCTTTGGTCGGCCCGAAACTTGATGATCTACCAGCACGTGGAGATGTCCGTGGGAGAATGCTGCCGACTGGCACATTCTCAGCTGCAGGAGTACGTGCTGAGGGACGCACTGAAACTCGGTGCAGCCACCGCAAGGGCCCGGTGGGGAAGGACCACAGTATAGGTTTCTCCACCCGTGGGAGTGGGAGGGGTCGGTGGGCAGGGAGTATACCCCTCAACAATGATATGGTAAGCTGAACTACTGGAGTGCCACGTGGGTGGCTATAAATACGGATATGTACTGAGTATAATGGAAACGTATGTAAAGGATGAAAAGTTATTGAATGGCTTATTGTATATATTTATTTTTGAATAAAGTATATTTTGAAATTTAAAAAAAATCAGCTCCTCAACATCAGGCTGCATGTCACTCAGAAGGAGTCTCCGATCCCCATGTTCACTAGTTTGCAGTCCATTTCATTGCTTTGAAAGAAGTTGGGTGATGTCACTGAAACTACACTGCACTAAATTTAATGTTGGAAAGACAATTAAGAACATTGTCACTTTTTTTTTGTGAACGTAAAGTGTTCAGGAATGGATTTATTACCCAATTTGAAATTTGGGTAAGCTTACCCATGTGCGCTCAGTACACTTGAAGATCATCATTCGGTATTCTTTCTTTCTCTTCCAGCTTGGAGGCTGGCTCAGAAATTGGAAAAGGTTGCGACGGCCAATGTTCCACTTAATTAGGCTTAGCTTGGACGGAAATGTGGAGATGAGTAATTTGACTTAAAGATTCACATTATTTCCTTGCAATTGAAGATTGATTTTATTTTGCGACTAAATTCTGTCAAATATGAAAATGTCATGCCTAATATTCTTGAGTGAATTACTAAATGAGGCATTCAAGTTTTCAAAGAATGTTATCACAGTTCCAAAAAGTGCATAAAAACGCTTCAGGCAGTTTCCTTTTGAGAACCATCTGACTTCCGTGTACAGCAGCAAGCATCCAAACTGTTCATCATTCTCAGCACAAAGCTCTCAAAATAGTTGAGAATGAAAGTTTGCAATTTGATTTTATTTACAATTGTGATAAAAGTATTTATGATTTCTGCAGCTGATCACTTGGATATTGTCTGTAAATTACACAGTGAATGGTAAATATGTCAGGTACAGCTTTTCTTAAGAGCACAGTGGCGTCGTCGTTAACGGTGTCCCATCTATTGCATGAGCAAGAATGTTGGTGAGCAGAATGTCTTTCTCTCTTAAAAATGTATCAAAAACAACCTGAAATATTGGCTCCCCCTTCCTATCTGCTTCAAGTCCCCTTGCTTTCATCTTTTATGAAGCAAACAACCAAGAAGAAGAGATTCATTATCTGGCAAAGTTGACTCATCCAACTGCAGAGCAAATTCTGTTGTCCTAAGTGTGTTGCACAAGTGTTTTCACATTCTCAGACACTTCATCTGTTTGGCTTTAAGCAGAGTTATTGCTGAGTGACAATAACTTCAATTATTTAGTCTGGAGACTTCTGCCAAACTGTACTCAGAATCTCCCTTGCTGCTTGAAGAATCAGTTCTTCTCCAGTTGTATGGAGCTTTCCAGATTTTGCAATGAATGATTAAAATGTTGAATGAAGCACTCAAGCCAGCACTTTGTTGTGAAGTGCTGGCTAAAATGTTTTGAAATGTTTTCCATTTCTGACAATTTTCACAAAGTTACTGAAAGTAAGCCAGTTTAACGTTTGCTTTACCAAAGTATATTATCTTAAAATGTTCAAGGAGCCTTTGCACTCCACGGACTCGTTGACTGCTGTTGGCTGCTTGGTGCTGGTATAAATCCATATTTCAGATACTCCATACTATACTGTCTACACTTTTTTGCTTGGTCTGCCTTCTGTCAATTTCATTATGGATTAACGACTACAGCCAGTCGTCTATTGTTTACATTCAACCTTGATCAATAAAGGGGAAAGTTTTGATGCCACCATAGCTCAGGCAAAACCCAACTCTCTACCTGAAGGCACATAAAGGGAGGCTGAGACATCTCAATTGGGCTATGTTCCAGGGAGATGCAGTCAAGACCATTTGAAAGGGCAGGTTCTGAAATTCACCCCATTGAATACCATACCCTAATTTAGAGGAAATACATCACTGTATGATTGGAGTATGGGAATCATATTGGCTAATTAGCCACTGTAGTGAATGGCAATGCGCAGGCTGGACTCAGAAATAAAAACTGTTTCTTCAGTCCATATTTTTGATATGCTAAATACAGAAGTGCCACATTGCTTTGTAACAACTTTAATACACTTTGAGCAACTTCTAAGAGAATAATGTATTAGCAAGAAATGAGGTTATTAGATGATCATTGTAATCAATTGCTAATGAGGATCAAATGCTTATAATAAGTAATTGATTTCTTAAATGAAGCCTATAATCCCTGCAGCTGTCCCCACCCTGCTACTGAATCCCCCACCACCCCTTTTATCTTAGAAACTCCCATTACCCCGGGTGCAATATCACCACTTTGTGAGCCATTGGAAGGTGCTGGTCCTGCGCAACCAACAATCTGGTGAGTCAGTTGGGTGTGAGAAATGAATAGAGAGTAGCAGAGTAATATCTTTCATTGTTCATGTTTCATAGTTCCTTTATAGTGGGAGTCTGTGTAAATGTGGCATATTGTTATGAGCTCCCATCTCTTTCCTCCTTCTCCACTCCACCCCACCCACAGCTACAGCAGAAGAAGACAGCAAAGACTGTATTTGCAGCATGATAAATTTGCTGGACATTTTCTGTTGCGTATGTTAATTAACAGAGTTGGGTAACAACATAACTTGAAGACTGGATTTTACCTGTGTGTGTCTGACTGATTTACCTATTCCGCCTTTTATTCCTACTCCACCTGGTGATCGTGCTTAGCCATGAAACTGTCTGCTGGACTGTATGTGGGATATGGGCTGCTGTCACTAAAAACTATCTCAGTTGAGAGCCACAGAAACGCCACTCATTGGTACATGAACAAGTGGAAAGGCACAGAATTTTTAGTGTTTGTTCTTAAGGCAACTGTACAAAATACCTTGTATGTTCTGCTGAATTGAGTTCATCGTTAAGCATACTGAATATATTTATAATTTAGCTATGAAAAGGACTAATTTCCATTCCCATCTCTTCCTCCCCTCCTCACCCAACCCACGAATGAAACTCCAGATAATTTCATTCTTAATTCTACTGTTCATATCCAGTATTTCTCATTATAAAGAGTATTATTTCTACTTTTAGATGCTGAATACATTATTTGAAACATGCTTTCCTGACCAAAATGATTAACAATTTAGTTGTGATATTTGTGCATTTTAATATTCAATTTTGATATTAAAAAAGAAATGTGAGAAATATGTAGGGAAAAAAGTGGAATAGTTTAAAAACTTTCAATTTTGATAGTAACTGTGAAGGTTTTAAATAAGACAAGCTCTAAACAGGATTACAAAATACCAGTCATAGTGCACCAGTTATTTTCCTTAAAGTTTTGAGGCACTTCAAATGCGAGGTACAGTGCCCCTTAAGAAGGCAAATACAGTGATCTGTTTAGATCCCATAATTAATAATTGGAATTCAATTTGATTTGATGCAGTTGATTGAATAGGGACAAGTTGTTTTCCAGGAATGTTAGTTTAGCTGTTTTGAAGCTGAATTTAATTTATTTTGTATTAATTTGTATGATTCTTCATAGCTGCTTATCAGTTATGGAGTCTTCCAATTTCAGTGGTAAGTCACATTGAACCTCAGCTTCTGCTGTTGCTCTCTATCTAATGATCCAGTTCTGAGACTCACCAATGCTGTTATTTTAAAAATCGAATTGAGAAACTATCCACTTTCTCAACATGAGTGTCAATGAAAGTACTTTATTTTATATATTTAAAACTGCATCATTGGAATTTCAGAATCTGGTGTTGGTATTTATTGCTGTAATGGGCCATAATTCTCTGGCTAGAGAAGGTGGTTAGAATTAATGTTTTAATTGCAATGATCTGTTGTAACGTGGGATCTTGAAAGTGGAAGATGATAATGACACAACAAAGGAAACCAGTCATCTGGGAACTGAGTAAACAGGGAACAAGCTGCTTACATTTTAACCAATCAGTTTGAACGGCTGAGAGAGTGGTGTAAATTAGAGGTGGCAAAGCCTTTGTCAAATCAAGTACGAAAGGGGAAATGGAGAGGGAAAGGAGGTGAAAGGAAAAGTTTGAAGAAATAAGTATTTTTAATGTGCAAAGTTCAAAGTCGTACATTAAAAAGGCATTTCAAAGTACAAAGTACATTTTTTATCGAAGTATGTGGACTATATACAACCTTGAGATTCGTCTCCTTACAGGCAGCCACAAAACAAAGAAACCCAATAGAACCCAGTTTAAAAAAAAAGAAACCTTCAAGCACCCAACGTGCAGGAAAAAGACAAATTGTGCAAGCATTGAAAGTGAGATCCGGTTCAGGAAAGTGAGACCACAGCCACAAAGCCAGTCATCACTGCAGCCGATTCAGCAGCCCGTTAGTTGCAGGCCACAGCCTAGTTTAATGCAGAGACCCTGACACCCTGACCTTTTCGATCTGGCTCTTAAATGATTCAAACCTTGGGTTTTGTTCCTCACTCTTGGGGCCCAGGCCCTGCTGCCCTGATTCGGCTCGTATCCGACCTTTCCAATTTGGCCCGGCATTTAAATCAGTCAAACCTTAGGTCTTTCCTTGGTCTCAGGCCCAGGCCCCGCCACCGTAACTGCCTCACCTCCACCCACCTCACTTCAGTTCTGCCACATCGAGTTGCCTCCAAGCCCGCTCCAGCAATGGCCAAACATTGGCTCATTCCCCACTCACGGGTCTGGTCCCCACCCCCTCAGTTCAGCCTGTGCACGCTGCATCGCAACCACCCTGAGCCTTCGTGACCTCAGCTCCCACCACAAAAATGCCAGGTCTTACGGGTAGTTCAAAAGCTCAGCTCCGAAAGGGAAGTTGCAGGCTATTGATTGCAGAGGTTGTATCCAAGAAAAAATGTGATTAATACAGTAATTTATAGTTTTGCTTGCTACCAGCAAATCATGGTTATGCTTCACCAGCTCCATCTTATTGAATATTTAAAATGGAAAGTAATGAGAGCCAACAAAATTAATTGTTAATTTTCAGTGCCTGGATAAAGCCATAAGACAGGAGTGAATTAGTCTATTCAGCCCATCAAGTCTGCTCTGCCATTTAGGGTTGCCAACTGTCCCGTATTAGCCAGGACATCCCGTATATTGGGCTAAATTGGTTTGTCCCATACGGGACTGCCCTTGTCCCGTATTTCCCCTGCTAAGGTAGAGCGTTCCTATGAAACCGTTCGTAAGCCGAAATGGCGTAAAGTGCAGAAGCAATTACCATTAATTTACATGGGAAAAATTTTTGAGCGTTCCCAAACCCAAAAAATAACCTACCAAATCATACCAATAACACAAAACCTAAAATAACACTAACATATAGTAAAAGCAGGAATGATATGATAAATCCACAGCCTATATAAAGTAGAAATAATGTATGTGCAGTGTATCAGACTCGGGAAGATTAAGCCAAAACCGATTTGTAGAAAAAAAAAGGTGCCCGCGCAGGAGTTCATGGTCATGGTAGTCTTTCTCGGGGTAAACACGAGTGTCCTGTATTTGACTGCTACTTTTGTCCCTTATTTGAGAGTGAGAAAGTTGGCAACCCTACTGCCATTCCCTCTTGTGTGATTTATTATCCCTTTCAACCCCACTCTCCTGTCTACTCCTCATAACATCTATGCCATGACTAATCAAGTACCTATCAATCTCTGCTTTCAATATACCCAGTGACTCAAGGTAACACAGGTGGTGGGGACAGGTGTGGTGGGTGCTGGTCAGTGGGTGCAGGTGTTCACAGTCTGTAAGGCTGACCGAAAGGAACTGCTTTTAAGTCTGGCATGGATGCTGCGTAACCTCCTCTCTAATGGATGGGTGAGTGGGATCCTTCGGGAAGTTGCTGGCCCTTTTTCCAGTGCCTTTCTGTATACATGTCCTTGTTGGTGGGAAGACTGGTGCTGTTGATGCATTGAGTGGTTAGGAATGCCTGCTGTAGAACCTTCCTGTCCGCCACAGTATCGTGCAGGAGTTTGAAACTGCTTACGGTTTCTGCTGCTGTCTCCAATGTAAAAAGGGGTGTGAGTGTTGCGATTTCTCCTAAAGTCAAGAACCATCTTCTTTACCTTGTTGACCTTGAGGAAGAGTTTTTTTTTATTATTGTGTTCTTTATCTTGTGTTTTTTGTTTTGTGCTGCATCAGATCCGGAGTAGCAATTATTTTGTTCTCATTTACATTTGTGTACTGGAAAGGACATTGAACAACCTTTGAATCGACAGCATTATGCGGTAATGAATTTCACACATTCACCACCCTCTGGCTAAAGAACTTCCTCCTCATCTCTCATCTAAGGGATGTCCTGTCGTCTGAGGGTGTGCCCTCTGGTCCTAGACGTTGCCACTATAGGAAGTATCCTCTCCAAGCCTACTCTATCTAGGCCTTTCAATATTGGATAGGTTTTAATGAGATTCCCCCCCCCCCCCATCCTTCTAATCTCCAGTGAGTACATTCCCAAAGCCATCAAGTTAGTTTGTACTTAAAGTACAATGAAGCATAGTAAATGTAAACTTTATTAAAAGAATCTCTAATTGCTAAACCAAATGAACATGAATATACAGTGCCTATAAAAAGTATTCACCTCCCCCTCCCTTGGAAGTTTTCAAGCTTTATTGTTTTACAACATTGAATCACAGTGGGTTTAATCTGGCTTTTTTTGACACTGATCAACAGAACAGGACTCTTTCATGTCAAAGTGAAACCGTATCTCGACAAAGTGATCTATATTAATTACAAACATAAAACACAATAATTGATTGCATAAGTATTCACCCCTTCAAGGTTGTATTTAGTAGATGCACCTTTGGCAGCAATTAGTGTAGTGTCTATGTGGATAGGTCTCTATCAGCTTTGCACATCTGGATCGTGCAATTTTCCCCCATTCTTCTTTATAAAACTGCTCAAGCTCTCAGATTGCATGGGGATTTTGAGTGAACAGTCCTTTTCAAGTCCAGCCACAAATTCTCAATTGGATTGAGGTCTGGACTCTGACTTGGCCACTCCAGAACATCAGCTGTGTTGTTTTTAAGCCATTCCTGTGTAGATTTGGCTTTATGCTTGGAATCAATGTCTTACTGGAAAACAAATCTTCTCCCAAGCCACAGTTCTCTTGCAGACTGCATCAAGGTTTCCTCCAGGATTTCCCTGCGTTTTGCTACATTCATTCACCTACCACCCCACCAGCCTCCGCGTCCAGCACATAATTCTCCAAAACCTCTGCCACCTCCAACTGGATCCCACTACCAAACATGTCTTTTCCTTCCACCTCCCCCCCACTTTGTGCTTTCCACAGGGATCACTCCCTATGCGACTCCCTTGTCCATTTGTCCTACCCCACTGATCTCCCTCCTGCCACTTATCCTTGCAAGCGGAACAAGTGCTACACCTGCCCTTCCCCTTACACCTCCCTCACTACCATTCACTGCCCCAAACAATCCTTTCAGGTGAGATGAAACTTCACCTGTGAGTCTGTTGGGGTCATTCACTATATTCGGTACTCCCAGTGTGGCCTCCTGTGCATCAGTGGGACCCGATGTAAATCGGGAGACCGCTTCACTGAGCAGCTACGCTCCATCTGCTAGAACAAGCGGGATCTCCCAGTGTCCACCCATTTTAATTCCACTTTCCATTCCCATTCCGATATGTCCATCCATGGTCTCCTCCACTGTTGTGATGAGGCTACACTTAGGTTGGAGGAACAATACCTTGTATTCCATTTGGATAGCCTCCAACCTGATGGCATGAATATCAGTTTCTCAAACTTCCTGTAATGCCTCCCCCCGCTTCACCAATCAACGTCCTAGCTCTTTGCTTCACCCCTCCCCCTCTAAGTTTCACCTGTTGCCTGGTGTTTCTCTCAGCCTCCCCCCACCTTTCAATCTACTCCTCAGTTTTTCTTCGCCAGTCCTGCTGAAGGATTTCGGCCCGAAACATCGACTGTGTGTTTTTCCATAGATGCTGCCTGGCCTGCTGAGTTCCTCCAGCACTTTGTGTGTGTTCCTCCATTTAACTAATTATGTCACTTCCAAAACCAGTTGGCTGCACCAGTGATGATTTGGTGTGTCATAATAAAGGGGGTGAATACTTATGCAATCAATTATTTTGTGTTTTATATTTGTAATTAATTTAGATCATGTTGTAGAGATCTGTTTTCACTTTGACATGAAGGAGTCTTTTTCTGTTGGTGTCCAAAAAAAAGCCAAATTAAATCCAGTGATTCAATGTTTGAAATACAATAAAACTTCCAAGAGGGGTGAATACTTTTTATGGGCACTCTTTATAGCATAAGATAGCTTTAGAATGGGTTCCTTACACAATTGGAGTTAGATCTAACATCCTGTTGATTCGTATCTGCCTTGTTATAATAGAAAGATCACAGCTTTTCAGTTGTGAGCCAGGCGTTGAGATGCTGCCCTTGTGAAGCTAAAAATGCAACAGCATAATGTGGAGCTGCATTTAGATTTTCATCTCCCTTTCTTTAAGCATTAAATAGGGGCAATCTAATTGAATTTATCACTACAAAATGCTTTAAAACCAGAATGTGATAGGGAGAGGTTCAGGCAGACCTTTGTTAATGGTTGCGCTGAAAGTGTGTTGGAGCCTAAAGTAAGCAATAAGAAATGATCACACATCAATGACAGACCATAGTTATTGGAGTGTTATATGCACGCCTTGGCTGAGGGCCGTTTGGGCTCCAATGCAACTAAAATGTGTTGCTCCTGTTGTAAAACTATGGAGCACAACTCCTATTTGTAGCATTTTCTCTGTGTGTTTTTGTGATGCACAAATATCATTGTCAACTCAAGTATTTTCAGAACCAGTAATCAGTCACATTTTATGGACTCAGCAGATGAATGCTCTGTGTAGATCTGTTCCTGTTACCTAATGAAATCCTTATCTGCAAAAGCAAGGTTCTCCAGACTGCTGCTTGTGATGGGGGTTTGCCCTGGGAGAGCAAATAGGGACAGTGTTGTCTAGAGTATGGAAGAATAAGATATTAGCTTATTGAGAGATGAAATGGTGGAACACTTGGCAGGATAGATGCTGCTTGCGCAAACTGGGATATCTAGATGTGGAGCTGCAGACTGAAAGTAAAAGTTAATGAATCAGTAGAACACAAGAATCACAAGAACTGGAAAGTCCACCCAGAAAAGCCACAAAATGCTTAGCAACGCACACAAAATGCTGGTGGAACGCAGCAGGCCAGGCAGCATCAATAGGAAGAAGTACAGTGGACATTTCAGGTCTCGACCCAAAACGTTGACTGTACTTCCTATTGATGCTGCCTGGCCTGCTGCATTCCACCAGCATTTTGTGTGTGTTGCTTGAATTTCCAGCATCTGTAGATTTCCTCTTGTTTACGAAATGCTTAGGGTAGCTTAATGGAAGTAAAACCTGTCTTCTGGTAAATAAGATGTTTTAAATCTGCAGAAATACAAAACCGAAAAATGGCTGGGCAGCATCTGAAGGGACTTTGACCTGAAACTTTGTCTGTTGCTCTTTCCACAGAAGCTGCCTCATCTGCTGACTGTGTCCGGCTTGTGTATTATGTTTTTGTATCAGTGTTTAGTCATGGAGCTGTGGATTTGACATACTGCAATAACTTCTGCAAGCTCCTTTTGTCTTGAAGTCATAGAATAGAGACTGGTATTTCTAGCAATCATTTCTCCTTTTACTGCTGGAGAATTGGGTTAACCTCAAATGGAAATCCACATTTGTAATTCGATAATCTAGATTGTACTAATCATTGAGTAATGTCAACAGCAAAGCATCTGAGATTTCAGTTCTCTAAAAATTTCATGGAATCATTTTGCATTGGTTTGAGACTTGCACAATATGTTGCACACGAGGCATTATGTATGGTCATGCTATAGGAAGGATGTAATTAAACTAGAGAGGATGCAGAGAACAGTCACATTGATGTTGCCAGGACTGGGAGTTTGAGGCTAAAGGGGAAGACTTTTATAGAGAGTAATAAAATCATGAGGGCCATGGATAAGCTAGGTGCTTAGTCTTTTTCTTGAGGTAGGGGAATGTAAAACGAAAGGGCATAGTTTTAAGCAAAAGACTTAAAGCAGTCCGAGATCCCCAAGTGGTTTTTGCACACGATGGCAGGTACTCGAACAAGTGCCAGAGAAAGTGGTAAAAGTAAGAACTATTAGAGCATTTCAAAGACATTTTGAACGGCTAGATGGATAGGGAAGGTTTAGAGAAACAAGGGCCAAATACAGTCAAAGGGACTAGCACAATTAGGCTAAATTGGACAACTTGGGCTGATGGGCATGTTTTGTGACATGTGACTTAAAACATTTAAGAAGTGATTTTGCTTTAGGAGAAAGTATATCATATTTGCAAATTGATTTTGGCCATAGTATTTCCAATGAATGATATCCAAACAGATAAAAATGCACATGAAAATAGATGAAGGCATAAAGAAGATATTAGAAAGAAACGGGTTTGGAATGAGAGGCCAAAGAAAGTCAGTAAAAAAAAGTGTTTTTCACTTAAAGAAACAGAACTGTGGAGCATCATGTAAGCACACTTAGATTGGAAGGCAAAGGACAGTGCCTGAAGACTTGAAGCATATGGGAAGAGAGATCTGATTTATGAGCAACATTATTCATATTAAAGTTATATCTACAGCTATGCATATTTTATTTAATTTTTCCCACAATTTCAGCAAGCTATAACTATTGAGATAAATTATGGACATTCTGAAGACAATACTTGATTGGCTACAATTCTGCCTCTAAATTTACATTTTGTTAATTTTAATAACAGGTATAAAATGTACAAAGTGTAGTTTAATTGTGCAACACGTTCACTCTGGGGGGTCAGGTCCCACCAAAATTGCATAGTAGTTTTGATCTATGCAGTAAATTTAAATCAAGTATAATCTGAATCATTGTTACAGTGATGTTTTTATATTTAGTGCAAGAAATTTTTCAAAATATTTTTGAAACCTTTTTGGGGCACAGCTTGACTTCCCAGAATGATATATAATCTGATTGACATTCAGTTGCAATCTAAAAAATCTTTGCTCGTTTCTTATAATATGTCCTTCCGAGCAATCTGACCAGCGATTTAATGTATAAAAGATCTAGAGCTTTCCTGGCATATATGACAAATAAACTCTTCTTGGGCTTCCAGCCAGGTACGGGTATTGATTTTTTACTGATGCTTCGATGGCAAACTCTGCCATCTTCGTCAGGGTCGATGCCTGAGCATGTCTAGTCTGGTGATATTTATACTTCCATAGTCCATCCCTCCTGATTGGTTAATCAGGTTTCCCCTTCCCACCTTGTTTACAATTGAATTCCAGTTCTTGGAGCGAAACCTTCCTGTTTTAGTTGAAATTCTAATTCTCTAGTCATATTTCAATGGCTTTCTTCACCAGGCGGTCCCAAAAATCATTGGCACGGCACAGTAATTTTGTACCATTGGAGTTAATCCTGTGGCCATTGCAACTACAATGTTCTGCTACCGCTGATTTCCCCGGGTAACCCAAACTGATACACCTCCTGTGTTTCTTGATGTGGGTCATCTTTGAACCACATAAATTGTGATTTGAGCTTCTTTACGGGTTTGTGGATGATTTTAATCCAGTATTTTTGCAAGATCTAGACGATCCTTCCAGAAACCATGGAAATATAGAGAAGACAGGCTGTAGCAATGGCTTCCTCCTCGTTGTTAGGTTTTCTGGTTTTTCTGTCAGCCCTTTTAAGCAAAATTGATTGATTTCCTTTTTCTTGTAGCTGTTCTGTAAGATGGGACTTTCGGGACTGCCTGGTGAAGAAAGCCATTGAAATAAAACTAGAGGAAAAGAATTGTAACAAACATGAAGGTCTCACTGGAATTCGATTGTAAACAAGGTGGGACTGTGGAAACCTGATTGGATGAGGGCAAACCGATCAGGAGGGATGGACTTATGGGGGTATAAATAACACCGGACTAGACAGGCCCAGGCATCATCTGTGATGGAGATGGCAGAGTTTGTTGTTTAAAATTGATACTGTACCTGTACCCAGCTGGAAGCCAGAAAAGAGTTTACTTGTCATATATGCCGGGAAAGCACTAAATCCTTTTGCAAAGCGTGATTTGAATGGCTGTTGAAGTGATGTTTTTATATTTGGTATAAGAAATTTTTTCAAAGTATATTTTTGGAGTCCTTTTTAGGGCACAACTTGAATTCCCAGAATGATATAATCTGTTTGATGTTCAGTTACAACCGAAAAAATGTTTGCTCTTTTCCTTATAATATTGTGCAGCATTGCGATCTGACAAGCACTTCATGTTGAAGCCCTAATGGACAAAAAACTGTAAGGGGTTTTGGAATACAGTGGATTCCGGTTAATTGGGCCATCGGTTAGCCGTGACAGCCGCTTATTGGCGACAAATCTTAAGGGGCAAAACTAATTGAGAAAACCAGCAGGAATTCCCTTGTATGATTTCAGGCACTATGCCACTTAATTGGGAAGGGCGACTTTTGTGTACTTGTGTGGCTGTTAAACACCACACAGTGCTGAAAGTGATCACTTTTTAAATGGTCAGCTTTGTGTTTGTGTTCAAAAAAGCAGTGATTTTTGTCATTGAAAGTTGGCCATAAATAAGCAGTAAGATCACTCAGAACTGTACTTCTCAATGCAGTTTCAAGCATTCAGGCTTGGAGATGCCAGAAACGGCTGGGAGTGAAAAAGAAGCGATTTCACTACCTCAGCAAGTTAGGAACTACAAAGAACTTGAAGGTAATGGCAATCATCTAGAATGTCACAATGAAAGTCAAGATTTGGAGTATGCAGTCATCGAAAGTATTGTATGAAGGCAGTCTATTACCTACACTAGGTGCTTGTGCTGATTTTGTTCATTTACAATCATTCAAAAGAACACGGCAGTGTTCACTGGATGAGTTTCTCCATTGATAACTATTAGATAATTTTATAGTACTGTAGTAACACTGGTAGTGTTCTAATTGTTCTGTAATTCATTGAAGTAATTTGTCACTCAGTTAAACAAATTTTTATGCCTTTTTAAACTATTTCCAGGAAGCTTCAACTAACTGGGGCAGCCACCTAATTAGGCCCGAAACGTTGACTGTTCGTTTCCACAGATGCTGCCTGACCTGCTGAGTTCCTCCAGCGTGTTGTGCGTGTAGGCCAAAATGTATGGTCCCAATGTGTCTCAATTAATTGGAATCCATTGTATATGGTGCTGGGATGTTGTTCCAGCATGTGGAACTTCCTGTGAGATGACTTGTGGTAATAAATGCATCTTATCCTCCTGTAGTTGCTTGCTCAGCAGGAAGAAGTGTCGAATGGTCATTCTAGGTCAGATTGTGGAACAGCCATGCAAGGACGGCAAGAGAAATAATTCCTGTTTACTGATCATTTTACCTTCAGTCTCCACCAGGAATAATGCAGCTGCTTCCCTTTGGATGACTATTCGTGGTACTTTTTGTGCTGTTAGTACACTGTTGTTATCTTTACAAGACCTGCTATCGTTGCAGGAGAAGGTTCAGGGAAAATTTCTCTAAAATGCAGAGTTGTATTTCTGACTACCAATCAAAATGTTGACTGCTGTGGCGCATTAGGAATCTATAGGTGGCGACTTGAAGATTTGGGTTATCAGTAATTTCTGTTCCTCAGCACTGGTTAGTAGACTGACACTTGCCAACTATTTAAGAATGCAGCCAATTCTTTTGTAACGAAACCATATATTACTATTCCAGTTTTGCTGGAAATAGTCAATTTATTTGGCATTTTCTCGGGGTATAAGATTAAGTGGGGGAAAAGTGAATTATTCCCGGTTCGAGTAGAAGAACAGGAGGGGCTTAAACAATTTCCATTCAAAATAGCCCTTGAGAAGTTTACTTACCTTGGAATTGCAATAACCAAAAAGTATAGTTCTCTATTTGAAGCAAATTTTATCCCTCTAATTGAAAAGATTAAAAAGAAAATAGAATTTTGGAAGACACTTCTAATTTCTTTAGTGGATAGAGTAAATGCAGTCAAGATGATCTTTCTTCCCCAAATGCTCTATCTATTTCAGAACCTGCCCCTCTATCTTACTAAAACCTTTTTTAAAGGATTAGATTCGATAATTCTACCTGTTATATGGAATTATAAAGCCCATTGAATTAGGAAAGAACATCTCTGCAAGAATAAGGCTAGTGGGGGGGCTGGCACTACCCATCTTTATTTTTTATTACTGGGCTGCTAACGTCAGCCATATAGCATACTGGATAGATGATACAGTTGTACTTCCCGGATGGTTGGAGATGGAGTGTGAGGATTGCCTACCATATTCCATAGGGGCAATCATTATGTCCCCTATTCGGTTAAATAAAGCCTGTTATAGAGGCAATCCCATTATCCATAGCACCATACAGATGTGGAGACAAATGGGGAAGCATTTGAAACTCAGAACATTATCTTTTCTTGTACCTATATCAGCGAACCCCTCTTTTATCCCCTCATGTATAGATGGGGCCTTTGATGCATGGTGAGAATTAGGGATACGCAGCATTGGAGACTTATACATACAAGGGATTTTTGCGTCATTTTGGCAGCTCCAGGACAAATTCGGATTGCAAAAGAGTCATTTTTTCAGGTATCTCCAGCTGAGACATTATATAAGATCACATCTTTCTGGTTTTGAGACAGCAGAACCTGATAAATTAGATAATCATTTAAGATCACATTTAGGGGCAGAACACATCATTGCCTATCTGTATGATGCCATACAAAACAAGAGTCATAGAACAGTGGATAATTTTAAAAGAGAGTGGGAAAAGGAGTTGGGAACAGAGATAGAGGAGGTTATACGGAATGAAGCTTTGGAGTATGTTAACTCCTGTTCCATCAATGCCAGGCATTGTTTAATACAATTTAAAATCCTATGTAGACTACATTACGTAAAAGTAAGGATTCATAAAATATTCCCAGAGGTGTCCCCAATGTGTGAGAAATGCAAGTCCTCGGAGGCAAATTGGTTACATAGTTATGCTTTATGTCCCAGGAATCAACAGTATTGGAAGCAAATATTTGAGCTCCTATCGAAGGTACTAAAAGTTCAGATAATACCAGCCCCATTTTAATAATTTTTGGAACTTCTGTGAGGTCAAATAAATTCCAGGCTACCCAGCAACAACTCCTGACCTATGGCATACTTAATAGAAAGAAACTCGTACTGATGTTCCGGAAAAAGGAGGAAACTCCATCACTCAGACAATGGCTGGCTGCATTAATGGATACTCTGCATCTAGAGAGGATAAGATACATTATCAAGGACAGACTCAAGGAACTTGAAAAAATCTGGCAACCATTACTGTTGTATTTAGAAGAGACCGACAGCTGAACGAAGTGTGTGGGGGGAGGGGGCGATAGGACCTAAACAGCACATACGGGAGAGGTGAGGGGAGGCTAGGGCTGGGAAGGGGAAAGGTGATGGGGTGGTAGGGTTTCCTTTGCTTTTTGCTTGTTTACTATACATACATTCATTTGATTTTCATTATGTTGTTATAAGAAAGAACAGGAAAAAAGAAGCATTGTACTTTAGGACATTGTCGGTTGTGGTTAAGCTGATGTTGTTTCACAATAAAAACATTTGGAACAAAAAACAGAATGCAGCCAATTCTTATCTATAAACATATTAGTTGTAGAATTGCATGTGATTTGTACAGATTTCAACCAATCATTATTTCTATATCAATAGAATTTAATGCCAAACTCTCTTTTATGTATGTTTAATATCATACTGGCTGACATTCCTTCTGTTAAAGCTTTTATCATGTACAATGTTAATGGTCTGCTCAACTTAGTATTCCATTGAATAATTCAGGATACAATATCAATTGACCTGGTACAGTAGCACAACAAATTTTCTGATCTGACCAAATGCAAATTTTGCAATATTTTTAGAAGATTGCAGGCTGCAACAGAGCACAGAAAGCAGTGTGATTACAAGGAAACTATAGTCAAAGTAAAGCACGGCATGATGTTCTGATAGCATTCCGCTCTTAAGGCTGTATAATTTGGGATATTTTTTAGGAGCAAGTCAGAATCAGATTTATCATCACTGGCATATGTCATAAAATTTCTTAACTTTATGGCTGCAGTACAATTAAGTGCATGATAAATATAGAGGAAAAAACTGAGTTACATTAAGTGTGTGTGTGTATTTATGTATGTATTTATTTATTTATTAAGTAGTTAAGTTAAAATGTGTAGAGCAAAATAACAGAAATAAAGTGGTGAAGTAGTGTTCAGGAGTTCAATGTCCTTCAGAAATCAGGTGGCAGAGGGGAAGAAGCTGTTCCCGAATCACTGGGTGTGTGCCTTCAGGCTTCTGTACCTCCTTCCTGATGGTAACAGTGTGAAGAGGGTATGTACTGGGTGGTGTGGATCCTTAGTGATTGATGATGCCTTCCTTAGGCACTGTTCCTTGATGACATCAAGGGAGACTAGTACCCATGATAGAGTGGACTAATTTTACATGTTTCTGCAACTATTTCTATCTTGTGCAGAAGCAACCCCCCCCCCCCCACTCCCCAATACCAGATGGTGATGCTCTCTGCGGTTCATTTGTAGAAGTTTTCGAGTGTTTTAGTTGACAAACCAAATCTCCTCAGACTCCTAATGAAATACAGCTGCTGTCTTGCCTTCTTTATAGCAGCATCAATAAATTGCATCCAGGTTAGGTTCTCAAACATTGACACCCAAGAACTTGAAATTGCTTACTCTCTCCACTTCTCATCCCTCTATGAGGATTGGTATCTGTTCCTTTGTCTTACCCTTTCTGAAGTCCACAGTCAGCTCCTTGGTCTTGCTGACGTTAAGTTCAAGGCTGCGACACCACTCAACTAACTGGTATCTCTCACTCCTGTACGCCCTTTCGTCTCATCTGAAATTCTGCCAACAATGGTTGTATCGTCAGCAACTTTATAGATGCTATTTGAGTTATGCCTAGCCACACACTTATGGGTGTAGAGAGACTACACGAGTGGACTAAGCACACATCCCTGTGAGCATCAGTATTGTCACCGAGGTGCAGATGTTATTTGCAATCCATAGGGATTGTGGTCTTCTAGTTCGGAAGTCAAGGATCCAGTTGTAAAGGGAGATGCAGACGTCTCGGTTATATAGCTTTTTGATCAGGACTGTATGATTGATGGTGTTAAAAGCTGAGCTATGGTCAATAAACAGCATCCTGACATAGGTATTTGCATTGTCCAGATGATCCATGGCAGTGTGGAGAGCCATTGAGATCGCATCTGCTGTAGACCTATTGTGGCGATAGGCAAACCGCAGTGGGTCTAGGTCCTTCCTGAGACAGGTGTTGATTCTAGCCATGACCAATTCTCAAAGCATTTAATCACTGTAGCTCCTAGATGATAGTCACTGAGGCAGCTCACACTGCTCCTCTTGGGCACTGGTATAATTGTTGCTCTTATGAAGTAGGTGGGAACTTCTGACTATAGCAGTGAGAGATTGAAAATGTCTTTAAATACTCCTGCCAGTTGGTTGGCACGGATTTTCAGTGCCTGACCAGGTACTCCACTGGGCCCTGCTGCTTTGCAAGAGTTCACCCTCTTGAAAGACAGCCGGACATTGGCCTCCGAGACCAAGATCGCAGGGTCATCAAATGCTGCAATGAACCTCATAGCTGTTGTTTAATTCTCCCTTTCAATGCGAGCATAAAAGGCATTGAGCTTATCTGCAAGTGAAGCATCACTGCCATTCATGATGTTGGGTTTTGCTTTGTAGGAAGTAATGGCCTGCAAACCCCGCCAGAGTTGACGTGCATCCGATGTCGCCTCCAACCTCTCCTGAAATTGTTTCTTGGCTCTTGAAGTAGCCCTCCACAAGCCATACCCGGTTTTCTTATAGAGACCTGAATTGCCAGACTTAAATACCACAGATCTAGCCCTCAGCAGACTACAAATCTTCTGGTTCATCCAGAGCTTTTGGTCTGGGAATATACAGTAAATTTTTGTAAGCGCACTGCCATCCACACAGGTTTTAATGAAGTCAGAGACAACTGTGGCACACTCAAGCAGGCTCAAAGATGATTCCCTGAACACTGTCCCGTTCACTGATTCAGACCAGTTCTGTCAGTGCTCCTGTGCGTTCTTGGTCCACGCTACTGGTGCTTCAGTCTCCAGTCTCTGCATGTACTTGGAATAGAAGTACAGCCAGGTGCTCAGATTTGCCAAAGTGTGGGCATGGAATAGCATGGTAGGCACTCTCGAATTTAGTATAACAGTGGTCCAGTGTGTCATTTCCTCTGGTACTGCAGGTGATTGTTGATAATTGTTTAATGACTTTATCAAGCTGACCTGGTTTAAATCCCCCAAAATGTTGGAGAAGGCATCAGGATATGCTTTTTCATGCCTGATGATTACATTGCTCATTTCATCCAGAGCATGTTTTACACTGGCCTGAGGTGGAATGTACACTGCTGCCAAAAAGATCGCTGAAATCTCCCATGGCAGGTAAAATAGCCGACACTTTATTGCAAGATATTTTGGGATGTCACTGACACATTAGTACGCCATGAGGAGTTGATCATGAGGCATGTACCTCCACATCTGCTTCTGAGAGACTCGAATGACCTAGCTTAATGATGTATTGTGAACCCGTCTATTCGATTCGCTGCATTTGGCATGGAAGCAGTTAATCAAGAATCGGTAAAACAAAGGACGCACGTGTTCTTAACGTCCCTCTGATACAGCACCCTAGCTCTGAGATGGTCAGTTTTATTTACCAGGGACTGCACGTTTGCCAGCAAGATAGTTGGTATTGGGAGTAGAAAACCTTGTCTTTTTAAACACACCATCAGACCAGCATGTTGACCCCTCTTACGCCAGCGGCTTCTGAAAGGGGCAATGTGCCGGTCTATTTCCTTAAGTTTTAAGCAGCGATAGATCATTTATTCGCATTAGAACTTCATCATTGACTGGTGCACAGCATTGATGCGGTTATGGTTCTCAGCTATAGCAAGCTAAAAATGAGAATATTTGATGTTTTCCATTGTTTTCAATAAGAGCTGCCATTAGGGTTGTCGGTGATGTTGGCGCCCTGGAAGTAATTGAGTCTTTGCTGATTGGAAAGAAACATAAGTTATGAAAAGGAAATTTCCCCTGTACAGTAATAGAATACTATATGATTGTTAATAGACTCATGAAAGTGCTATCACTGCATTTTCAGTTTTAGACAAACTGGGAGCCATATGTTGGAATAGCTGCCAGAGCTGAAGTCATGGCTTTTAAAGGTTCAATTGTGAACTTTTTGTAAGTGTTTTTGGGGTGTGCCTATTACAGCGCCTATATCTGAATGAATGTTTAAAGTGGAGTTGATGCAAAAGCTGTAATAGTGGCAGCTACTCCAACATATTAACATATAATAAAGGACACTTTGGATAGATTTTTAAAAAGTAATTATTCAACTAAATTTCTTTCCCCTCCACTTCTCCCTGAGTCAGCTAATCTACAGATAGCAGAGATCAAGCAACACACATCAAAGTTGCTAGTGAATGCAGCAGGCCAGGCAGCATCTCTAGGAAGAGGTACAGTCGATGTTTCAGGCCGAGACCCTTCGTCAGGGCTAACTGAAGGAAGAGTTAGTAAGAGATTTGAAAGCGGGAGGGGGAGGGGGAGATACAAGATGATAGGAGAAGACAGGAGGGGGAGGGATGGAGCCAAAAGCTGAACAGGTGATTGGCATGGGACAGGAGGTCTGGGGAGAAAGACGGGGGGGGGGAACCCAGAGGATGGGCAAGGGGTATAGTCAGAGGGAGAAAAAGGAGAGTGGGAGAAAGAATGTGTGCATAAAAATAAATAACGGATGGGGTACAAGCGGAAGTTAGAGAAGTCGATGTTCATGCCATCAGGTTGGAGGCTACCCAGACGGAATATAAGGTGTTGTTCCTCCAACCTGAGTGTGGCAGAGATCAATGGGTTTGCACTTTTGGCTTTTATTTAGGTGAACAGTCGATTTCAATTACGTAAACTTACTTTTCATTCAGACATCTGTCAACCCAGAACAAACTTAGAATTTCTGAATTTGAGTATTGACTTGGGTTCAACAAAAGATGCTTGTTCAAATTGGTTTTCTCTTACAATATCCGTTTAATTTTGCAATTAAAAGGTAAAATTTATGCCTTTCCACTTACCAGTTTTCCTGCTTTCTCACTTTTTTTTTCTTTCTTTCAAAGTTGGTGCTTGGGACATGGATTAATAGAAGTTTATAGTTCTGTTATTTTTCAGGTCACCATTCTGTGTTTAAATGTAGGATCTGGAAGTTGGAAAGCTGTTTGTTTAGAGAACCGAGTGTAGCGCATCTTCATTCTGCTGGGTAGGGGTTTTGCGCTCAGCAATTGAAAGTTGGAATCCTTACTCATTTTTAGTTCTTTTTGGATGAATTATGACAATACTGTCTCAGCAGTAAGAAGACTGGCTATCACAAACTGAAATTTTACGCAAGTTTGTATTATAGAATAAGTAGGTAGGTATTTTGTTTTCTAGAAGCATTAGTCATACATTGGTCATAGTTATTAATTGGCATTCCATGTGGCAAATTTCATTCCTGAATTAATAAAAATGAGTATTATGTAGTGTGTAGGAGCCATGCGTCTGTTCTGTATCTGCATTGTACTCTGTGCTGTGCTTTTATTATGGTAGCTAGTCACATGGGTGGGGGCAAAGGGAATAAGCTGCATGTTTGTGCTTTGTTCTGAGCAGTTTAGTTTGGTTCTGGGGACCACCAGGTGACATATCTTTTGTTGACTGCTTAATTGCATCGCTTCAAGGTTGTTCATTTTGCTAGTTGCTAATAAAGGATCGAATGCATTTCTGCAACTTTTGGGACATTATAATTGGGCGTGGGCAAGGATAACAGCCCGAGCTGGGTGACCAGCAGTGGTATTGTTTGTTCGATTAATCGCTACGTAGTGTCATATGATCTCAGTGTTCTCTTGCACACAACTCAACCCATGCACTTAAGTTTGTGTTTTTGATGGTAAAATAGTAAAATAAAAGTATTGAATCTTTTTTTTATTGTTGAATGTTTTCTAAATGGACATTGAACCCATATATATAAAATTCAGTTATTTATCATGTATTTCGTTGTACTGCTGCTGTAAAGTTAACGAATTTCACGACATATGCCGATGATATTAAATCTGATTCTGTTTCATTTGGTTACTTTTATCTGAAATATTTGAAGTGTATCCTAGCGTGTTTCTGCTGAAATAGGTGCACATTGCTAAAACACACAGAAAAAGCAACTTTCTGTTTAGAAACCAGAGGAAACTATTTAATCCGTAGAGAAAACACGGCACGGTAGTGTAACATATTACAGCACCAGTGGTCACTGATCAGGATTCAATTCCCGTCACTATGAGGAGTTTGCGCATTCTCCGCATGACTCCATGCATTTCCTCCAGTTTCTTCCCACATTCCAAAGATGTAGGGGTTAGGGTTAGTGAGTTGTGGGTTTGTTACATTTGTTATGCCGAAAGTGGTCATGATAAATCGTGTTTGATTTTTGCCCTTCTATACACATTAGTAATCACTTAAACACAGCTATTTTAATTTTGGTGGTTCCTTGGTGTGGAGCAGCAAACTGACTAGGATGAAGCATTGCCAATGCTTAATATGCCAGTACCTTAAATTAACAATAATTGAAATTGTAATAACTTTGCCCTCGGTTAATTAAAACTATTAAATGTGTTCTCTGCGTCTTTGATTGCTATAGGCTTAAGTAGACTGTCCCTGCTTCCAGATGGTCCACACACTTGCTAAGAGAAAAGCCCTGTATTGAGCCAGTAAAAATAATGGATTGCCATGGTGCACAAGCGGTAGTCTGTTTCAATCAAATGTCTCAATAATAAACTCAATTTTTAAAAGTATTTGTGCTTCATCTTTTACTGTGCAAATTGAATTATGAAGTTTTCTGTGACTTTATTTTAAAGTAGAGGGGATGTTTAGGGACTGTAATCCAGAGGCCAGGACAAGTACACCGAGACATGAGTGAAAATTCCCGCAAGGGAACTGAGAATTTCAACTCAATCAATTAAAACTGGAGTTAAAAAAAGAACTTTTGTTAGTAATTGTGACCACAAAATTATTTTCTTAAAAAAGTAACAAAAATCAATTTGGTTTATTAATGTCTGAGGAAGAAGGAAATTTGATGTCCTAAATTGATCTAGCCTGTATGTGACTCTGGATCCATCAAGTTAGTTAACTCTCAACAAGCATCTGAAATGGGTTAGTAAACCTCCTGGGCATGATTTGAGATGAGCAGTGAATGTTGACCCAGCTGGTGACATCACTATCCTGTGAATAAAATTGAAAATAATATCATGAGGAATATTTTTAAAGTGGTACCCTTGATTTGTATTTTTAAAATATTTCTTGTGGTTAACATTTTGACATGTCAAGTTTGGGACATTATTCACTTAAAAAGGTAATGAAATGGCAGCAAAAGAAAGCATTTAGATTTGAAACTGTTGATGTGAGCTCTGTTCTTAATAAGTAACTTGTTAATATCACAATTTGTAACTCATCAAACAATATATCCAAGGTCATTGTATCATAAAGCATATTGCTACTTACAATTTTATTTCCAGGAATCCAGACTTCCTTTTGGAAAAACTTCCAGTCATCTCACACAAAATACTGGAGGAATTCAGCAGGCCAGGCAGCACCTGTGAGGAAGAGTACAGTTAATGTTTCAGGCTGAGTCCCTTCAGGTGTCCTGCTGAAGGGTTTCGGGCTGAAACGTCGACTGTACTCTTTTCCATAGGTGCTGTCTGACCTGCTGAGTTGTGTGTTGCTTGGATTTCCAGCAGCTGCAGATTTTCTCTTGTTTGTGATTCTTCTAATCATGCCTACTATCGAAGTAAGATTCTTCGCCTCAGTGGTACATTATAGAACAAAATAAGCCAGAGTAGTCTTGAGCTTTTTGTTAGTTCAAAAGGTTTTGATCTGAGATGAGTGCATAATCTGTCACTTTCTGTGTGATGCCAAGGACAACTTGTGCTGTCAGAAATTTTATATTAATGAAATTGGACATTCAACTGAGCACTAAATTATCACCACTTGGGGCATGTAAAGGGCCCCATGGTATTATTTAGAGTAGGTTCATCTTCTGGTCTATGAGTACTTATTGCTCAGCTGTCACAAATGGGACAAATTTTGTCTCATTTTTACCTCATTGTTGGGTCTTGCTTTGTGTTGGCATAAATTAGCCACAATGTTTTGGAAAGCAGCAGCTCCGTCTTTTTGTGGGGTGGGGGGGGGGAGAAAAAGTAATCATTCATTAACTGCACCAAAATGAGTGTCACCTAAATTTGCTTTCTAATTAAATATTGCATTTTGTTTTCTCTCCCTCCATCTTGTTTCAAATATGCTGATATGATGAAGGTTGAAACAACAGGTGATGGTAACTTTAATTAGGGGAAGGAGCATTGACAGTAATACCGACTGCAGATTAACAGGCAACAGCTTCTGCCTGGAAATCTGTTGACATTTTACGCTGTTTGTTGACTGTCTTTTTCTTTTCAATTAGCCTTTGATTGTTTGAGGAAAAGTAAATCAAACAGAAAATGGACACTTTGGAACGAATGTCACTAGCATTGCATCTCAAGTTAAAAATATTTCCCTCATGACCTTGCTTTTGGATGAGGTGCCAATTCTGCTTTATTACAGCCATAAAACTTAAAACCAATTCTAAATATTCTCGTAAGTAGGAGAAATGAATGACAATTAAGTTTATTACCACAACGTCAGTTTTCTCCACCTTAGCTTTTAGTTTCGTGTTTAAACACTCTGGGTTTCATTCACATACTGCAGGGCAGTGCATACATAGAAAATTATAATGGTACTGACTCTCCAATGGCATTTTTCTCTTTTATTTTTCAGGCATGGAAGAAGCGGTGGTTTGTACTTCGAAGTGGCCGTCTGACAGGAGATCCGGATGTGTTGGAATACTACAAAAATGATCACGCAAAGAAACCGATCCGTGTCATTGACTTAAATCTTTGTGAGCAAGTGGATGCTGGCCTGTCCTTTAATAAGAAAGATCTTGAGAACAGTTATATTTTTGATATTAAGACAATTGACCGCATCTTTTACCTGGTGGCAGACACCGAAGAAGAAATGAATAAGTGGGTCCGATGCATTTGTGACATCTGTGGGTTCAATCCTACCGACGAGGGTGAGTGCTTTATCTGTTTTCTTTCAGCTACATTATTTTTAATAGCGTACTTGTATCATTTACTCCTGAAATTAAATGGAGAGACAACTTCAAGGACCACCTGTTTGCTGAATTAAATAGCATTCAAAAAGATGGGGTGGGACACAATTAAGTCAAGTTATGCTTTTCAGTCCAAGAACACTGGATATGATAAGCCAGCAAGTAAGTGATAGACATAACAAGTGTAGCAATGAAAATGAAAGGAAAGTGTTGCAAGTTCTCCCTGTTAATAACGTCAATTAGCCATCCAGAGGGACCTGTGATACTTAAGGACTTCTGATGTTTTAACTACCTCTGAGGTAGTGAGCAACTGATCATTTCTGTAAATGGAATAAGAGAAGTTAAAAATTTGACATTATAGCCTCATGTTGAAGTCTCTTATTCCACAGGTTCTTTGTATAAGCAAAGTGTTTGTTGCGACCTTCATTTAGTTTGTACTTGACCTAGTGGAAATGCTTATGAAGACTTATGTTGCCAGGGAACTATGAACAGACCAAGTCCATGTTAATGGCTAGAAAACAGTGCTTTGTAACTTCAAGTATAGGTTCGTAGTATAAATCAATACACAAATGGCCTTAGTGCTGATCCCTACTCACTTTCCCTCAAGTCCAAAGCACAGCCATTCATCATAACACTGTCTTGCCAGTGATTCAGCAGACTTCGTTTCTATGCTATTGCAAACGAGTGAGAATCTGCAAATGCTGGAAATCCAAGCAACACACACAAAATGCCGGAGGAACTCAGCCCTGCCGAAGGGTCTCGGCCCGAAACATCAACTGTACTTTTCTCCATAGATGCTGCCTGGCCTGCTGAGCTCCTCCAGCATTTTGTGTGTGTTGCTTTCTCTGCTATTAGTTCATTTTCATTCACCAACTTTGCTGATCAGCCTGTTCATATAACACATGTTCTGGAAGTCCAGGTGCACAACATCAACTGTAATGCATTATGAGTTCTATTCGATGCTTCATCAGAAATTCCTCCAAACATCATTTTTCCTTCAAGAAATTCATGTTGGGTTAATTAATCCATATTGTTGTAGGTAACTATTAACCCTATCCCACTTCAGTGTTTCCAAAAGCTTTCCCTTTTAGCTTTAATTGACTGGCCTGAAGATACTGTTTATGACTGCACCCAAGTTTAAACCAGGAAGCAAGGATTGTATTCCGGTCCTATGTCATCAACAACACCCACCCCACCCCTCCCCCAGTATTGAATGAGCATTGAAAGATTATGGTCCATATCCCAGTATTTTCCTCCAGCACTTCCCTCATATTACGGGGATGCATCCTGTCCAGTTCTGTTGTTTCATTTAGTTTCAGCCAACTTTTCAAGTACAGGTCGACCTTCACTAATCCGACACCATTGGGACCCGAGGAGTGCCAGATTAGTGAAAATGCCGAACTACAGAAGGATCACATTAAGCATAATCAGTGCCGGATTATTGAAGGAACTGGATTACAGGTAGTCGGATTAGTGAAGGTCGACCTGTACCTTGGTGGTATGACTTGCTCAAGTATCCTTCAATCTTCTTCAATCTCTGAAAATCTTTCTGGTGATAACAGATCAAATTACTCTGTTAATGGTACCCTCAGGATCGATGTACAGATTCAAATTTTACTTCTTAATCTGGCCCATTCCTTCACATGATATCCTTTTGCTACATACAGTGTCAATAAAAAGTATTAACCCCCCCCCCAGAAGTTTTCATGTTCTATTGTTTTACAACATTGAGTCACAGTGAAAGATTTAATTTAGCTTTCTTTTGACACTGATCAACAGAAAAAGACTTTCATGTCAAAGTAAAAATAGATTTCTACAAAATGATCTAAATTAATTACAAATATAAAAGACAAAATAATTGATTGCATAAACATTCACCCCCTTCAATTCAGTATTTAGTAGATGCACATTTGGCAGCAATTATGGCATTGAGTCTGTGTGGATAGGTCTGTATCAACTTTGCACATCTGGATACTGCAATTTTTCCCCATTCTTCTTTACAAAACTGCTCAAGCTCTGTCAGATTGCATGGGGATTGTGAGTGAACAACCCTTTAAGTGCAGCCACAGATCCTCAATTGGATTGGGGTCTGAACTCTGACTTGGCCATTGCAGGACATTAACTTTGTTGTTTTTAAGCCATTCCTGTGTAGCTTTGGCCTTATGTTTGGGGTCATTTTCTTGCTGGAAAGCAAATCTTCTCCCAAGTCACAGTTCTCTTGCAGACCACATCAGGTTTTCCTCCAGGATTTCCCTGTGTATTTTGCCTCATTCATTTTATCCTCTACCTTCACAAGCCTTCCAGGGCCTGCTGCAGTGAAGCATCCCCACAGCATGATGTAGCCACCACCATGTTTCATAGTAGGGACGGTGTGTTTTTGATCATGTGCAGTGTTTGGCTTACACCAAACATAGCGTTTAGTCAGATGGCCAAAAAGCTCAATTTTGGTTTCATCAGACCATAGAACCTTCTTCCATCTGACTTCAGAGTCTCTCACATGCCTTCTAGCAAATTCTAGCCAAGATTTCATGTGATTTTTTTTTCAACAGTGGCTTTCTCTTTGCCACTCTCCCATAAATCTGTGACAGGTGAAGCACCCAGGCAACAGTTGTTGCATGTGCAGTCTCTTCCATCTCGGCCACTAAAGCTTGTGACCCCTCCAGAGTTGTCATAGTTCTCGTGTGGCTTCCCTCACTAGTCCCCTTCTTGCATGGTCACTTAGTTTTTGAGGATAGCCTGATCTTGGAAGATTTACAGCTGTGCCATATTCTTTCCAATTCTTGATGATTGAGTTAACTGTACTCCAAAGGATATTCAGTGACTTGGAAATGTCCTTGTATCCATCTCCTGACTTGTACTTTTCAATGACCTTTTTGTGGAGTTGCTTGGAGTGTTCTTTGTCTTCATGGTGTAGTTTTTGTCAGGATACTGACTCATCTGCAGTAGACCTTCCAGATACAGGTGTATTTTTACTACAATCAATTGGAATACCTTGATGGCACATAGTGATCTCCATTTAACTAATTATGTGACTTCTAAAACCAAATGGCTGCACCAGTGATGATTAGGTGTGTCATATTAAAGGGGGCGAATACTTGTACAATCAATTATTATGTGTTTTATATTTGTAATTAATTTAAATCACCTTGTAGAGATCTGTTTTCATCTTGATTCTAAAGAGTCTTTTTCTGTTGATCAGTGTCAAAAAACCCAAATTAATTCCACTGTGATTTAATGTTGTAAAAACAATGAAACATGAAAACTTCCAAGGGGGGTGAATACTTTTTATAGGCACTGTGTACATCCCTATGGAAGTTTGTTTCCTTTTTTATGTTGACAGCTAATTTTTTCTCATATCCTCTCTGTGCGTCTTATCTTAATTTCACTTCCTGGCCGGTTTTAAAAAGAGTCAGTGGTTCTTGCTGGTATCTACAGCCTTACACATATCATGCATGCCCTTTTTGGCTTTATCTTTCTTATCTCTTTCATTATCTAGGCAGCTCAAGTCAGTTATTCATGTATTGCCTTAATTGTACCCTATCTTAAAAGCAGCCCATTGTTCTGTTGCAAATTTGTGTGTGAACTTTTGGCTCCAATTTACCTGGGTTACATCTACTCCCATTTGAAATTGACCTTCCAGTTTTTTAAAAAAACTGTACACCCTATATCCTATTGCTTTTGCATCATGAAAGACCCTCGGTAACAACAAATGAACTATGCTATATGAATTTCAGATGTAGAGAAGATGGGGCCAGTGGCAGAGCAGGGCACAAATACAAATACATCACGTTTACTCCTTAGTATTGACATGACCTTTTGCAGCAAGGCAATGGAAATTGGGCAATATGCAGAAGGGGATTGAAGTTCTATTATCAATTGGTAGAAAGGTCTATGTTCAATATCATTGTAGTTGTGCAAGAATTTGTGTTGAGAACAGAGGCAGGAAAGTGGAACCATTTGTGTAGGTGTCAACACTCAGTTCTGCACTTAGGCAATGATCTGGTACTTGCCTCGATGATAGACAACTTTCTACCAATAATTCATTCATGTATAACCTGAGTGAATGTCCCACCGGGATTGCTCTCCCTGCAGCCCAAGGTTTCTCATTACAGAGATTTGTAAATGTTATAGAAATTACTTGATACGTGTATCAAGCTTCAAATTCTTTGGTGTCCACGTTTCCGAGGATCTCACCTGGTCCCTGAACTCCTCCATCCTGATCAAAAAGGTGCAACAGCGCCTTTACTTCCTGCAAAGCATCAAGAAAGCTCACCTCTGCCCCAGGATACTGACGGACTTTTACTGCTGTACCATTGAGAGCATACTCACCAACTGCATTTCAGTGTGGTATGGCAATTGTCCCGTATCGGACCTCAAAGCACTCCAGCGTGTGGTGAAAACTGCCCAGCAGATTATCGGCACCCAATTGCCCACCATTGAGAACATCTACCATAAACACTGCCTGGGCAGGGTGAAACGCAGCATCGAGGATTCATCTCACCCTAACCATGGAGTTTTTACTCTCCTCCCATCCGGTAGGTGCTACAGGAGCCTCTGCTCCTGCACCAGTAGGCACGGGAAGAGGTTCTTCCCTGAGGCTGTGACCCTGCTGAACCTCACATCACAGCACTAAGCAGTATTGCACCCATATTGTACTATCTCAGTACTTTTATATTTGTGTGCTGTTGCATTTACTTGTTATTCGCAGTTATTTTGTAAATAACAATATTCTTTGCTTTTCTGGTCAGATGCTAACTGCATTTCATTGGCTTTGTATCTGTACTCGGCACAATGACAATAAAGTTGAATCTAATCTAATTAGATATTAGATAATTAGATAGCTGATTAGATATTTGCATTAATGTACAGGTGTACCTAATAAAGTGGTCATTAAGTGTGTGTATATATAATATATATTGGTAGATGGACTTGCTTGGAGACAGTACAAAGATTGATGCTGGAGTTAGCACAGAAGACTGGCAAAGGATACAGCAGGGCATAGGTTAATTGCATATATGGGTAGGAAGATGGCAGATGGAGCTCAACCCAGTCAGATGTGAAGTGTAGCATTCTGGGAGATCAAATGTAAAGAGACAGTGCACTGTTAACGACAGAACCCTACACAGTGTTGATATAGAGGATTTCTGAGATCCACGTCCATAAGCCCTTGAAAGTGGCTGCATAGGTTGATATGGTGTTAAAGAAGGCAAGTGGCATGCTCGCCTTTATTAGTCAAAGGATTGAGTTTGAGTCAGGAAGCCATGTTGTGGCTTTATAAAACTCAAGTTGTGGGGCCTCTGGAGTATTTCAGAGTTCTGCTTGCTCCATTATAGGGAGAATGTTGAGGCTTTGGAAAGCGTGCAGAGGTTTTCCAGGATATTGCCTGGATTTAAAGGTATGTGCCATAAGGAAAGTTTGGATAAACTTGTTTTCTCTGGAGCAGTGGAGGCCGGGGGGTGGGGGGGGGGGAGAATCTGATTGAGGTTCATAAGATTGCGAGACAGAGTAGATGGCCAGAATCATTTCCTAGGGTTGTAATATCTAATTCCAGAGGGCATGCATTTAAGGTGAGGGTGTAACTTCAGAGGAGATGTCTAAAGCATGTTTCTTTTAAAAAACACTTGGAAGTGGTGGATGCCTGGAATGTGCTGTCTAGGCTGGAGATGGCGGCATTCAGAAAGCACATGAATGTCCAGGAAATGGAGGGACGTGGGCATTGTGTAGGCAGACAGGCTCAAGTTTAGCTGGGCCTTTGATTACTGGTTGATTCAGCACAACATTGTGGGCCAAATAACCTGCTCCTCTGTTGTTCTGTTCTGTTACTATTCTGACAGACCAGTATGAAATTCAGCCACCGAGGATGGTCATGCCTGAAGCTCACTGTGTTTTCACAAGTATTTTTGTCGCAGAAGCAATCATTATGCAATGAGTGGAAGCAAGAATCCTGGCTGACGTGTATACACGTCTCCTGATCTTGCTTGATCCAGTGTTGGGCCTAGATAGATTAAATAGGCAGAACTAATCCCTCATAGTAACAATCCTAGCCACATCACACTTTACACCACGCAATGCTATGTATGAGTGGTATTCTCGTATCACCAGTGTGTAGTGCAGAATGTATGCAGCATGGGGAGTTGTGTATCTATCCATTGGCTACACTATTGTTTCATACACGCCAAAATAATCCATTTAAAATTGATGGGCAAAGTACGGGTCTTATTTGTGATAGTTTTGTGTCCAGTACTGAAACATATCTGTACTTGACCCTTTCCAATTTTATATCATTAATTTTCCTCCTTTTTAAGGTAACGACTTGTGTTGTGGTTCAGTTCATCAATGTAGTCTGCACCTAGTCTTTACATAGTGTTATTCTTGATGCTTGTCACCAACTATTCTCAGAAATGTGCACATTAGCATCTAGAGATCTAACCATTCAGTTAACTCAGGAATGTGCCTGCCTGAGAATTCCCTATGAAGCTTAAGTCCTGAAATTGGCAAACATTTGCATTACTGGAAAGTCTGAAGATATAACCTGTAGCGTACAACTGTAGTGCCCAGTGAGCCCTGCAATAGTGGTAGGGAAGTTTTTGGAGAATATTCTAAAGGACAGGAATTGTGTTCGTTTGTAAAGGTGGGGACCAATTGGGAGGGGACAGCATAGCTTTATGCAGGGGTGATCGTGCCTCTCAGACTTGATTGAAGTTTTGGGAAGGTAACTAAGAAAATTGATGAAAACCGCATGGTAAGGCTTTGACACGGTCCCGTATAGGGGCTGGTCCAAAAGGTTAAGCAACAAGGGATGTGGGTAGTTTTGGCCAACTGGAATCAAAATTGACTTGGTGATAGGTGTCAGGGGTAACAGTGGATTTTTTTATTCTGAATTGAAATGTAACACACAAGTGTATCACAGGGATTGATACTGGGATTGTTGTCGTTTGTAATATATATAAATGATTTGTATGAGAAAGTACATGATCTGATTATTAAATTTACAGACAACACAAAAGTTGGTGGTCTTCTAGTGAGTGAATAAAGTTGCCTAAGGATACAACAGGACATAGCAACTGAAAAGATGGGCGGAATGGTGAACCTTGGTCTGAATATGGCACGTGTGCGGGCGACTCATTGCAAGCTACTTTCAGTGGAAATACTCATTACCAGCGTTCCCTCTAAGCTGCGCAGTAACTGGAGTGCTCCCATGCATGGAGCATTTGTTGCTGCTCAGCTGGAATAAAAGCAGATGAGAAAATGTCTACGAAATGTGAAAGATTCTCTTTGTTGTGCTGTATTTCATTATACCCTTCAACTAATAAATAAAGTCAAAATATGATTTTTCAATTTTCATTAATATTCATCATATGCATATTAGAAGAAAAACATTGAAAGCACTGCACAGTTTTCAGGCCCTGTTTAAAAAAAATAAATTCCTGCTCTGAGCAATGTTCGTCTGTGTAGCTGTAAAGAAAAGTTTGAGGAAATGTTGTTCATTACATCTATTAAAATGGTTCTCGTTTTAATCTATAGTAACTAACATTATTTTCTATGTTCTGTTGTTGCTTTGTCTTTTCTACTGCTTCAACGTTCTTGTGCTTTGGAATGATGCATGGATGGCATGTATGTTATTCACTGTTGAGGTGCATGTAACATTAACAAACCAATTTCTAAGCATGAGGTAATGCACTCTGAGAAGTCAAACTTGGTAGGACGCATACAATAAATGGTGGGAACCTTGGGTGCATTGATGTGCAGGTGCAACTTCAGCACAGGTCTGTTGCTCGTCGAAAGTGGTGACTCAGGTGGATAGGATAGTGAAGGAGGCACTTGCTTAAGCAGAGGCATTATGAAAGTTGGGATGTTGCATTGCTATAAAACATTGGTTAGATTGTGCTTGGGGTATTGTGTACAGTTCCAGTGGCCATGCAACAGGAGATTGTGGTAACAATAGAGTTCAGGGTAGTGCCTGGAATAAAGGGCTGCAGTTGTAGAGAGAGATTGGATAGGCAGGGTATACTTTCATGGGAGGCAGAGTGGAGACGTTGTAGGCTTATAAAATTGAGAGGCATGGGTGGGATTGAAGGTCAGAGTCGTTTTCCCAGGGCTGGGTATATGAGAACTAGAAGACACAAGTTTCATGTGATTGGGAGAAATAAAGATTCAAATGTTCATTTTTTATCGAAGTATACAACTCTGAGATTCTTCTTCTCCAGATAGCCACAAAACCAAGAAAAGGACGGCAACATGATCATCCACTCCCAAACGCCCTCCCCCGCACGAAACACAACAGAAACATCGGCCCACAAATACCCCTCTCCCTGCACAAAAATGTGTACAGAAATCCAATATGAATATTGACTCCCAAACCCCCTCCCCTGCACAAAATGCCACAAGAACATCAACCCCCAAATCCCACTCCCCTGCACAAAAAATGGGAAAGAATGGGTGAAAAACACAGAAAATATATATAAAACCATAAGACTGAAAAAAAAAGTCCACAGTCCAAGTCCACATCCAAAACATAGGAAACCTTGTTAATGTCCTCCGGGCACAGTGGCAGGTTCCCCTCTCCAGCAGCAGAGCGATCCCAACAGCAATCAGAAGGCAAGCAGCTGACACTCACCTTCTGCATTTGCCTTGATGTTCCAATCACACTCGTCTCTCTAATCAGTGAACAATGGAAGCTTCAATCAGTGAAATGGAGTCCAACGTTAGCTCACGCCTCCTCGCCTCGAGGCTTGCTACCCCCCAGAATCCTCTGGGAGACAGCGAGGTGCTGGATCACCCAACTGATCTCCAAAGTACGAATCGCAGGCTCCAACCGTTCCACAAATGCATTCAAGGTGGAAAAACAGACGTAAAAGATATTTTTAAAAAAAGAGAAATAAATAGTTTTGTGGTCTATCCAGAAGATCTGAGAAGTAAGTTTTAAACTGAGGGTAACACACATCAAAGTTGCTGGTGAACGCAGCAGGCCAAGCAGCATCTGTAGGAAGAGGTGCAGTCGACGTTTCAGGCCGAGACCCTTCGTCAGAGGGTTGTGTTTTTATGGAATGAGCTGTCAGAAGGGGTTGTGGAGATGGGTACAAGAACAAACTTTACGAGTTTGGACAGGTGTTTGGATAAAGGCATAGAGGTATGAGCCTTGTACAGGCAAATGGGATTGGTATCGATGGATAAGGTAGGCCCAAAGGGCTCATTTCTGTGCTGCACAATTCCGATACTAGGTGTTTGTGGCCACACATAGGCTGTACATTTTTTTTAAATGAAAAGGCATTTGCCTGAGGTGCAAGCTGCTGTGTTGGGAACCTCCTGCCAATCCTTGCCCACTTTTGGCACTCCCACCCCTCCCTTACCAAAAGTCACTTGGCGCAGAGAAATCTCCGGGCTGTGGAGAGCCACACGATGAGACGAAGAGAAGACAGCTGCTAATGAGGAAGACCACCATATCAGAGCAGTCAACATGGAGTTACTGCTGCTGGTCTCCAGGAGCGGTCTGTACTGGCCAGTCTGGATGCAGCCCTGAGCCCCACATCCAGGTGAAGAACAACTGCCCCACTTGCCTATCCAGCACCAGGTCTCTTCGGTTTTCAGTCATACAACGTATATAAGCTACTTTTGTATACAGTAGATTGCAGTCAATTGGTTAATCGGGAGCTGAATATTTGGAACAACTCTTGAAAGAATAAAATCTAATCAAGAAAATATCTGGGATTTCCATCGTTTAATAAAGGCACAATGGCACACAAGTGGTACAAGCGACGGTTGTCGAACAGTTTTTAACTAGTCAGTTATGTGCACTTTTAGCTATTAGACACTACACTGTGCTTAGAGCAAACAGTCTGTAAGTAGAGCTGTGTACTTGTGTTCAAAACGCAGTGGTGTTTGTCACTGAGTGACAAGAAATGGGCAGTGAGACAGTTCAGAGCTGTAAACACTGGTTCCACTGATGCTGGAAATCTAGATCAACACATACAAAATGCCGGAGGAACTGTCGAAGGGTCTCGGCCCAAAACATTGACCGTAATTCCGAACTGTTCTTCTCACTGGTGTATCAAGCATTCAGGCTTGGAGATGCCAGAAATGGTCGGGAGTGAAAATGAGACAATTTTGCTACTTCAACAAGATAAGAACTAAGAAGTTACCGACAATGAAAATAAAGATTTGGAGGATGCAATCGTCAATATCGTTGTATGAAGGCAGTCCATTATCTGCTTCCACCTGGCCCTCAAATTCACCTGGACCATTTCCTACACTTCCCTTTCTCGATCTCACTGTCTCTATATCTGAAGACAGCTTATCCGCCGCTGTCTATTATAAACCAACAGACTCTCACAGCTACCTGGACTATACCTCATCCCATCCCGCTACTTGTAAAAACGCCATCCCCTTCTCTCAATTCCTCCGTCTCTGCCACATCTGCTCTCAGGATGAGGCTTTTCATTGTAGAACAAAGGAAATGTCATCCTTTTTCAAAGGAAGGGGGTTCCCTCCCTCCACCATCAACGTTGCACTCAACTGCGTCACCGCCATTTCACGCTCGTCTGTTCTTACCCCATCTTTCACACTACCAGGGATAGGGTTCTCTTGTCCTCACCTACCACCCCACCAGCCTCCGCGTCCAGCACATAATTCTCCAAAACTTCTGCTATCTGCAACGGGATCCCACCACCAAGTACATCTCTCTTCTCCCCCCCCTTTCTGCTTTCCACAGGGATCGCTCCCTACGCAACTCCCTTGTCCATTCGTCCCCCCCACTGATCTCCCTCCTGGCACATATCCTTGCAAGCGGAACAAGTGCTACACCTCCTCCCTCGCTCCCATTCATGGCCCCAAACAGTCCTTCCATGTGAGGCGACACTTCACTTGTGAGTCTGTTGGGGTCATTTACTGTGTTTGGTGCTCCCGGTGTGGCCTCCTGTATATCGGTGAGATCCAATATAGATTGGGAGACCGCTTCGCCGAGCATCTACACTCCATCCATGAGAACAAACGGGAAGTCCCAATGGCCACCTATTTTAATTCTACTTCCCATTCCCATATGTCCATCCATGGCATCCTCCACTGTTGGGATAAGCCCACACTTCGGGTGGAGGAACAACACCTTGTATTCCGTTTGGGTAGCCTCCAACCTGATGGCATGAACATCAATTTCTCAAACTTCTGGTAATGCCTCAAACCCCACCCCCCCCTTCACCATTTCCCATCTCCTTGTCCCTCTCTCATGTTATCTCCTTACCCGCCCATCATCTCCCTCTGGTGCTCCTCACCCCACCCCACCCCCTTCTTCTGTCTCTTTCACCAATCAACTTCCTAGCTCTTTACTTTATCCCTCCCCCTCCTCACCTTTCACCCTCTCCTCACCCCCCACCTTTCAAATCTATTCCTCAGCTTTTTTCCCTCCAGTCCTGCTGAGGGGTTTCGGCATTGACTACTTTTTCCCATAGCCTGGCCTGCTGAGTTCCTCCAGCATTTTGTGTGTGTTGCTCGGATTTCCAGCATCTGCAGATTTTCTCTTGTTTGTGAACTGCTTTGGGCATCTGTGCTAATTTTGTTAATTTGCAGTCAATCAAAATAACACTGCAGAAGAATTCCTCTGGCGATAACTATTATGAAGTAATACGCAGTTTTGTAGTACTGTGGTAGGATTGGTAGTCTTCTAATTTGTTCTGTATTTCATTTAAATACATAATTTGTTACACAGTTAAATGGTATTTTATCTTTTTTATACCTTTTTAATTATTTCCATGAAATTTCAGCTAATTGGCAGCCACTTAATTGAGCAAATATGTACCGGTCCCGATGCGTCCCAATTAAACAAATCCACTGTATATTTGATTTTTTTTAGATTTTTATGCTTATTGTGTTGTTTTTATGCTGATTCGGATCCAGAGTAACAATCATTTTGTTCTCTTTGACACTTGTGCACTGATGAATGACAATAGAAACATAGAAACATAGAAAATAGGTGCAGGAGTAGGCCATTCGGCCCTTCGAGCCTGCACCGCCATTCAGTATGATCATGGCTGATCATCCAACTCAGAACCCTGTACCAGCCTTCCCTCCATACCCCCTGATCCCTTTAGCCACAAGGACCATATCTAACTCCCTCTTAAATATAGCCAATGAACTGGCCTCAACTGTTTCCTGTGGCAGAGAATTCCACAGATTCACCACTCTCTGTGTGAAGAAGTTTTTCCTAATCTCGGTCCTAAAAGGCTACCCCTTTATCCTCAAACTGTGACCCCTCGTTCTGGACTTCCCCAACATCGGGAACAATCTTCCTGCATCTAGCCTGTCCAATCCCTTTAGGATTTTATACGTTTCAATCAGATCCCCCCTCAATCTTCTAAATTCCAACGAGTACAAGCCCAGTTCATCCAGTCTTTCATCATATGAAAGTTCTGCCATCCCAGGAATCAATCTGGAATAAACCATCTTAAATCTAAAAACCATTGGGATTAGTCATTGTTGGATGTGGGCTATGTTCCCCATTCAGCAGCAGGGAGGACAGGAGATCACTGCCAGTTCCCGGCACATCAACACTGACTGAATGTACCTCATATATAGACCTCCTCTAGTGCCAATTCCATTTGTGTATTCAGTCGCAGAGCAGAGAGAGTGAGATAGTAGTATTCTGGAAGTTTGTTACTGTGTATTGTCTATTATCTGTGTGGGCCCTTTCCTGTTTAAGTAGACTTGAGTAAAGTAATTTTAACTGAATGTTTTTAGGAAGAGCGTCTGGTGATCTGATATGGAACAAGATGCATCACTGCACTTTTTAGAGTGAGGTCATTACGCACATTATGCAATGAGGAGTGACTCAATTGAAACCTATCGAATGTTGAAATACCTTGATAGAGTGAATCTGGAGAGGATGTTTCCTATGGTGGTAGAGCCTAAGACCAGAAGGGACAGCCTCAGAATAGAGGGGCATCATTTTAGACCACAGATGGGGAGAAATTTCATTAGACAGAGAGTGGTGAATCTGGAATTCTTTGCCACAGGTAGCTGCAGAGGCCAAGTCTTTATGTATGTTTAAGAGAGGTTGATAGACTTGATCGGTCAGGACATGAAAGGATACAGAGAGAAGGCAGGGGATTCGGGGCTGAGAGGAAAATTGAATCAGCCATTATGAAATAGTGGAGCAGACTCGATGGGCCAAATGGCCTAATTCTCCTCCTATATCTTATGGTCTTATTATGTAACCATACTGCCAAAGGCAATGTAACAGTATTACAGCCTTTGTTTTTATAACGTGCGGTAGGTTATTTATACTGTGGCTATTAATACACATTTTAGGCCATCAGGATGTCTCAAGGTATTGCAGATTCTTTTGAATTGAGCATACTGTTATTATTATGCAGCCCACATTGCAACCAATTTTATTTTTAGCAGTGCCACACAAACATTAAATACGATTTGTTTACTAGCAGGTCTGTTTTTAGTTCAGTCAACTGAGGACATCTGTAGAACAGCCTTCTCTTTGAACACTGCCATGTGATCACTCAGGCACCAGAAAGCATCAGAAGCCTTGGTTTAATATTTTTGCCCAGTGGGGCTTCTTCCCACCTCAATCGCAAGGATTTCATGCTCAAGTTTGAGTGGGACTTCTTTCAAACTTCTGAAAGTGCAATTAACTGAGGTAGCTCATTTTGAAATTGATAAATATCCCCTTTAAAAGATCAAATATGCTTTCAGGAGATGAGTTATTACTGAAAATATACAGCTGTCTTCAGATAAATGCACGATTTGATTGGATCCATTGGTCAGGTTAGAATATCTTTCACTGGTTTTTCTAGATTGTATTTCAGATCCCAGAAAAGTACAGTAACAAACTGCTCTTTCACTGCTCTGGATATTGATTAATTGAAAACATCAATCATTGTTACATTTGAAATTGGTTGCAGAGAAAATTGAGCCAGCAAACCTCTCCAAAGTAATGTGAGCATGGCACACACTATACTGGGAAACCAATTCCTGTAAATGCTACTTCAGCTAAGAGATGCCTTGGTTTGTGCCATCACTGGTCACTCATTAAATTCCATTTGGTACTTCGGATTCATTGAAAATTTGTTAATGTTAATGAAGTCTGAGCTAATTCAGGGTCTTAACTTACAATATCCTGCTCCTTCCATGCTTTTAAGACAGCTCAAGTTTTAGACCATTGTTGCATGAAGAGTGCAGGCGCATAATCATTCCACCCCCAGCTGCGAACTACGGGGAAATGAGTGCTCGCTCTGCAATCCCAAAACCTTTGAGTTTAAAATTGTAATAGATGCGGAAGTTGTACTGGCAATCGTTTCTTCCCGTGTCAATTTTTGTCCAGTTCAGTTTCTGTCTCTTAAATTAAATAAATTGCAGTTCTTCTCTTTTGATGTTGCTTCTTCCTCTGCCAGATACATATGAATTTTCTGGGATATATTTCAGTCGGTGCCAATAGCCCTTGGGCATTCTTGCTGCAGTGATTGGTGGCAAGCTGTTTAAAATCAGTAATGCTGAGCTCCACGTCTTCGAACTCTATTGCTTCCCCTTCCCTCTTTAACTGAATTTATTTTGAGCGCAACACTTTGAAGGGGTGAAAAGAGGGGTTAAGTGGCCACTCTGCACAATAGGCATTTCTCTTTGCAAGTCTGATTTCTTTTTGCATGAAAGTTTACTTTAGAGAACATAATGAAATTATTTTTTCTCTCCCCTGAACCTTACTATGATTTACATCTGTCACCCAGGAAATGCCAATTATAATCATCATTTGAACTTGTTTCTCTTCCCTCACTTTTGCTCAAATTGGCGCCAAGGTTTAGTTGGTATTGAGCTTCTGATTAATTACAATTTTTGTGAAGCTGCTTATGTAGGCTCTACTAACCTGCTTGACACGTAGGCTGGTTTGTGAGTCACTCGAATGTGAGAGAGTTTGTGCGGGGGTACCGTTTAACAAGGTCCATAGAAGGAGACACATCCCCTCCACCCCGACCCCCGTATCTTGTAGTGCCACTGATGGCAGTCAATCCAACAAACAAAAATGGATATGAAACCTCCTTCAAAGCACTCAGTACCATTCCATTGCAAGATGAGCGGAAAATGCTTCTCAATGAAGATGTTTTCAACGAAAAGGAACATTTTGTGTTCATGACCATTTAGAAGAGCTGCTGAGTTCCTCCAGCATTGCGTGTGTTGCTTAAATAGAGATAAGCAAGTTTTAAAAATTCAAAATGGAAGCTTCAGAGCTCTGTTCCTCTTTCCATAGAGGCTGCCTGACCCGCTCAGTATTTTCTGCATTTATTTCAAATTTCTAACATCTGCAGTAATTCTTCTTGGACTGTGTTATCTCTGTTTACTAAGTATTGAGGAAAGTTTATTCATTGATGTTCAAAATATCATTTAAAAAAGGAGGCTGTTTATTTGGCTTATCAAGCTTAAAGTTTACCCGGCATGTTTTCCCTTTTACAGACGTTTTTCTCATTTATTTATGTAATTCCTTGGAGGAGTGAGACTTGCCACTGGCAAATATACTTGAACAGTTTTGTATAGTTTCTTTGTTGTTCATGCTTTTCTTGATTATCCCATGCCACAAACATGTCACTTGGTTTAAAAAGACATCCTTCATTTTCAAATTCTATTTTAAATGTGATTTGACCTTTTCTGCTGGAGTCAATGCAGTTTCTTGTATTTTCCCAGTACATTAGTCAGAAGCAGGCCCTTTGGCCCAACTCATCCCTGCCGACCAAGGTCTCCATCTAAACTAGCCCCATTTGCCCATGATCTCTTTCAATCTTTCCTATCTTTCTGCTTATCCAAGTATCTTCTAATTGATATTTTATCTGCCTCAAACACCACCTCTGGCAGCTCAATCCATTTTAACGATCAATTGCAGTCAGAATCCTGCAGTACTTCACCAGGCAGAGCTGCTTCCTTGCAGTTCCAGCAACCCGTGTTCTATCCCGACCTCCAGTGCTGTCTGTGTGAGGCTGGTGAATTTTCCCTGTAAGCATGGAGGTGGTCTCGTTTTCTCCCACATCCCAAATTCATGCATTCTGATAGGTTGATTAGCCAATGTAAATTGCCTCCAGTGTGGAGGTGGGTGATGGTATCTTGAAAGACTTGGGGGGTGGGGTGGGTGAGAATAAAATATTATCGGTCTAAGATTATGTAAGGAAGTGTTTGATAGTGGATTCAGTGGCTGAAGGGCTTTGTTCCTCCATTTATGACACACGTAAGGTGCCATAGGAATGCAAGCCTTTCTCTTCATACCTTTATTTAGCATTCTATCTACTTAACAACCAAAATTCCATTTCTCCCTTTTATGAAGTGGACTTTCTTTTCTTTCTTTTTAAATCTTTTTATTGAGTAAGTATACAAAAAAGGTAAGCCATATAAACATTAATACAATGTTAAAGTATAATAAAATTCCAAAAGATAACAATACCAAAAAGAAAATACTACAAACAATGTAATTTAAGCATAAGAAACCAAGATAACATAATAGTATACTAGATTTTATATATATCAATGGAAAAAAAGAAAAAAAAACCCCCAAAAAAAAACCCACCGTGCAACTAACTAAAAGCAAAGCAAAGCAATGGGCTAACTTGAAACCAAACAGAGTTAAACTTAAAATCACGTCCTCAATCCCGACCTCCATTAAAACAGTGAAAAAAAAACAAGAAGGGTAAATATTACATTAAATGAAAATATCGAATAAAAGGTCCCCAAATCTGTTCAAATTTAAATGAAGAATCATAAAGGTTACTTCTAATTTTCTCCAGATTCAAACATAAAATCGTCTGAGAAAACCAAAAAAAGGTAGTTGGAGCATTAAGCTCTTTCCAATGTTGTAAAATACATCTTTTCGCCATTAAAGTAAGAAATGCAATCATTCTACGGGCTGAAGGGGAAAGATTACTAGAAATTTTAGGTAGTCCAAAGATAGCAGTAATAGGGTGAGGAGAGATATCTATATTTAATACCTTAGAAATAATATTGAAAATATCTCTCCAAAAAGTTTCCAAAGTAGGGCAAGACCAAAACATATGAGTTAAAGAGGCTATCTGCCCCGAACATCTATCACAGAAAGGATTAATATGCGAGTAAAAACGCGCTAACTTATCTTTGGACATATGTGCTCTATGAACCACTTTAAATTGAATTAGGGAATGTTTAGCACAAATAGAGGAAGTATTAACTAATTGTAAAATCTGCCCCCAATCATCCACAGAAATGGTAAGCCCCAATTCCTGTTCCCAATCTACCCTAATCTTATCAAATGGAGCTTTCCTAAGTTTCATAATAATATTATAAATCATAGCCGATGCACCTTTCTGACATGGATTAAGGTTAATTATCGAATCTAAAATATATATAGGAGGAAGCATTGGAAAGGAAGAAAGTATAGTACTTAGGAAATTTCTAACTTGTAAATATCTAAAAAAATGTATTCTTGATAAGTTATATTTATTAGATAATTGTTCAAAAGACATAAGGGAACCATCTAAAAATAAATCCAAAAACCGTAAAATACCCTTAGTCTTCCAAGTTTGAAAAGCGCGATCCGTAAAAGAGGGAGGAAAAAATATGTTACCTAAAATAGGAATCGCTAACCCGAATTGATTAAGATCAAAAAATTTTCTGAATTGAAACCAAATACGCAAAGCATATTTAACGATCGGGTTAGAGACCTGCTTAAGGCGTTTCGAATCAAAAGGAAGACTTGAACCTAAAATAGAACCAAGTGTATAACCCTGAACAGATTGTATGAAGTGGACTTTCAAGGTGGAGTTGAAGCACGACATGAATCTGCAGACACCCAGACTGTGAGGCACTTATAGTATTGCTGACATTATGGCTTCTCTTTCGGCATTTAAATTCAGTGGCCACTTTATTAGGTCTGATGTAGCTAAAGTGGCCACTGAGTATATCTCCGTGGTCTTCTGCTGCTGCAGGCTAACCACTTCAAGGTTCAATGTGTTGTGTGTACAAAGATGCTCTTCTGCACACTACTGTTGTGGTTATTCGAGTTACTGTCATCTCCCTGTCAGTGTGAAGCAGTCTGGCTATTCTTCTCTGACCTCGCTTATTAACAAGGCTTTTTTGCCCATAGAAGTTCCACTCACTGAACGTTTATTGTTTTTCACACCATTCTCAGTAAACTGTAGAGACTGCGCAGGAAAATCCCAGAAGTTTAGCAGTTTCTGAGATACTCAAACCACCCCATCTGGCACTGGCAACCATTCCACTGTCAAAGTCATGTAGATCACATTTCTTCCCCGTCCTACCGTTTGGTCTAAATGAACCTCTTGACGAAGCCTGCATCCTTTTGTGTATTGGGTTGCTGCCACATGATTGGGTGCTCATATATTTGCATTAACAAGCAGGTATACCTAAAACAAAAAGTAGCCACTAAATATAATTCAGGTATAGCCAGTTAGACTGGTGGTATTATATTTCAGTAATGCTCTTGCCATAGCTCCTTTGTAAATAACTTTGCGAGGGTTTTTAAACTATTGTACATAAGATTTGATTCTCAACGAAAGCATGTCCACATTCTTAGCCATATGAAGCTTGAGGCTGGCCTGTTTTACACAGCACCTGACACTGTGTGCAATGAAGTAATGCCTCTGTCCTGGCAACTACATTAGATGAAGTCTAATATGTTCTTCCCACCATCAAAAGAAACTGGAGGAAGACATTCTGAACAAAATGTTTGCAATAGCTGTAATTTCTTTAGGCCCTCAGTGGCTGGCACACTGTAACATCCAGTCACAGAGGAGGACCAATTCAATGGTTCTGAAAATAGCCTACTGGCAGAATTCCCTGATTCTCTGGCTTTTTTTTGGGAAAGTTCCTAGTGCCTGCTGGGCGTTAGATGTTCTTCTCGCTGGATAGTATGAAGGATGATGCCAAGTCTCTTTTTCAGCCCGCTGCTGTTTGATTTGATTTTTCAGAGCCACCCCATGCAATGTATGTTTGCTCAGAGAGTGTAACATTCAAGACACTTTATTTGGCCTTAAAGATTGGCTTATTTAGCAGGTTCCTCAAACAGTGAGTGAATTATTTACTTGAAATAATACAGACTTCTCCAGATGGCTGCTCAGGATTTCCTTGGAAGAAAAATCCACTGTATTCATCATTTTTATACAGTTTTGACCAGGCCTGAGCTGGTGTCCAGGGAAAGCTGGAATTCACTGTTTGTTGTGAGGAACAGAGAGGGTTCAGAATATGTTCACAAATCCCGAATATAGTAGGACATGTGGTAAGGGTGGTTTAGAAGACATGCGGGAATAAAGTACAAGGACAGGAATTTTTTTGCTAGAACTATATGCAGTACTATTGGATCACAGTGAGAGTAGTGCATACAGTTCTAGTCACTGCATAAGGGTGTGATTGGAGAAGACAGTATGAGTATTAGTGAGAATATTGCCAGGAAAACATAGTGTTGAGCATAAATGTTTGAAGAAATATTGTGTGATTAACTTCTTTGTAAAAACTTTCACAGAAGCTGGCTGCCTCAGGGGTATAGGCACTTTAGCAGAGAAATACTGAAGTAAAGACAAAATGCTGGAAGTATTCAGTACATCAGGTTGCATCTGTGGGGGAAAAAGTTAATGCTTCAGGTCAAAGATATAACTTGCATTTGTTCCACCTTAAAATACTTCAGCATCTGATGAACTGCTTTCTGTTTTGCTGATGGGGGGGTCGAGTGTGGAACTCGCCAGATGTTGCCTACCTCTGGAGTACATCCAGTGGAGAAATTGCAGCTCGACTGGGTCTAAATTCTGTTCTGTGCTGAAGTATCTTTGTTAGTTTAAGTATCCAACTGTCCTTCATTCACTTAACAAGAACTGGAGAAATTAAGAGGAAAGATTGAACATAAAGAACCATAATTGAACCAGATAGTGGTTAGAAAAAAACCTGTCTTAGGTTAGTGGTGGAGAGTAGGTCACTAAACGAACTGTTATCCATCATGGACAATGGGGCACATCCTCTGCATGATCTACTGAACAAGTAGCGGGGCATCTTTTTGAACAGACTCATTCGGCTCCGCTGTCACAAGGATCATTACAGACAATCGTTCCTACCAAATGCAGTAAGCATATACAACAGTTCATCTCTGTGCGACAGGAGAACACACATCATAGTACAATGGTCTCTGCTTTATTATTTTGTACATTATTGCACATTGGTAAATTAATGTATATTATTATCCTGTACTTTAGTTAGTCTGAACACTGCTAAGTGTGTTTTTAAATGTTGCTGCTGTAACGAAATTTCCCACTGGGGATCAATAAATACTTATGATTATTTCCTTAATGAAGTCAGTAAACAGGATGCATCGACTTGAATCGTTGGCAAGTGGTTTGCAAGGAAGGTGAGAAGTATTCTCAACCAGTAGTTTGAGGGCTTCAGACCAAGAGCTAGGAAATGGGAGTAGGCTAGATAGTTGCTCTTTGGTGTAGATTAGCTTCCTGCAGGACTATTGATTTCTGATTAAACACCGAATTGAACGATTGCATGCTTCCTTAAATACATGTCAAAATGAACAGGCAGATTTAAGGCCAGAGATGAAGGTGGTACTGAATGGAGTTTGAGGATATGAAATGTATAATTTCGAAGGATTCGAAGAGCATTTATGATCATAGTGTGTGCGCAGTACACAGCCCTGAGGTTCATCGTCTCCACAGACAGCCACAAAACAAAGAAAACTATGGAACCTATTCAAAGAAGAAAAAAAAAATCACCCTCCCAGCACGCATAAAACAAAATGGCACAAGCAGCAACAAGAAAACTAATCTTTTATAAATAAAGACACAATCTTTTATAAATAAAAAAAAAGCACACAAGATCTGAAGAGTCTGTATTCAGTTCATCTCTGGGTTCATTATCAGCAGGCCACCCTGATTCAGAGTCGCCCAAAATAGCAATGTAAAAAAAGCAAGCTACAGTCCAATCCACAAACCACAGACCCAGAACTTCAGTCCTATAGAGGGAAGTCCTTCCCATGGAAGCAGTGACCGAGGGGGAGAGGGGGGAAGAGACCATCACATGCAGACATGCTCTGTCAGCAGCAAGCGAGAGGCTGGTAGACGGCGCTGAACTCTCGCTCGCCTTCCGCTCTCGCCTCAATGTTTCAGTCTTCCTCGATGCTTTAATCAGTGAGAAACGGAGTCTGTCATGGGCTCCATCCCCGTCTCTAAGCTGCTTGGCCTTGAGGCCACTCGCCTTCCAGAACCTTCTCAGAGACAGTTCGCTCAGTCAGCCCGAAAACACACCATCAAACTGTAGATCACAAGCTCCATCAGTACCAGAGCCATGTTTTAAAAGAAGTGAAATAAATAGTTTTGTGGACTCTCTGGAAGCTGGCGCCATCTTCTGTGGACAGTTTTGAGCTGAAAATGAAGGTTGATCATTAAATTGGCATACAACTGGGGAAACTTATCTTGCCGTGGATAATCCATATTACTGTAGACTTCGAATCTCATCAGCAAAGTTACTTCAGGGAGTTTTTATTAAAATGAGAGATAAAACAGGGTAGCCTGATCCCATTCACACCTTTTCCAGAGATGCTGCCTGGCCTGCTGAGTTCCTCCAGCATTTTGTGTGCGTTGCTCGGATTTCCAGCATCTGCAGATTTTCTCTTGTTTGTGATCACATTTAAACATACCATATTCTTACTGGCATGGCAGATGTAGAATTAATGTTTCCCTGGCAGGCTGTTTGGAACTGAGGATGACAGTCCCAAAATAATTTCAAGATGGAGATAGTGAATTTTTAAATACTAATGGAATTGCCTTACGATCCACCAATAAGCTGTCTCAAATCTTCGGTAGCACTATCTTAAATCAGCCCGGGGCATCCACTGCTTGCTCTTTTCCATGGATGCTGTTTGACCTCCAGCATTTTGTGTGTATTGCTCAAAATCCCGTTGGCTTGCTTCTGTTGTTAGCATGACGTGCTATTTTTTCTCTCTCCTCTCTTTCTCTGCACACTGGGTTTTGGTCTTTTTTTAAATTGTGTTATTCATGTTTCTTGCTTTGTGACTTCCTGTAAGCAGTCAAATCTCAAGGTGTGTAACTTATACATTTTTGATAATAAATGTGCTTTGAATCTTTGAACTGAAGGATATGGAGTCAATGTAGGAAAGTGGTGCTAATAGCATTCTGAATGCTGAAGCAAGTACAATGAACCAGACAGCCTGTGCTTCTGTACCCAAATATATAGGCATGAATGAGCAAAATGGAATTTAAGCAAAGATATTTTGGCAAATAGTTTGCAGTGGACAAGTACTTGGATAGGGAAGGCACAGAGGGAAGTGGGTCCAATGTGGTTCAAATATGATTAGTGTAGCTGCCATCATGGAAGGCATGAACAGAGTTGGCTGGAAGGGCTTGTTTCTGTGCCTAATGATTTTGACGTTTATGAGTTTAAAGCATTCAATGGTAAGCCTGATGTTGTGTTGTACAGTAGTTTTAGGTAGCAGGCAGGAAGGAAATGCTTCCAATTTCCAGATAATGGAGGAGTGGCAAACATTGGTCCTGTGAGAGGAAGGCCAGAACAAATTTATCGTTTAAAATAAAAACTCAGGTTTTATATTTTATAGAGGCTAGAATGTTGGTTTTACAGTTTACCTCAGAATGTAAGAACACATTTTGAGGACAGCAGTGCTTTCAAAGAATTATCAAATTTCAGGTAAAGTTTCAAAAATATTTCCACTCACTTAATATGTCATACATTTTATGGTTGCAGGAGATGCTTTAATCTTGGCCCACTCCTGGGTCTCCTGGTATAGTGAAGGTCATGCTCTAACCACAGCCACAGCTGTACAATATCTGTGGAAGAGCATCAACCGGAATGTCTAAGCTGCTGTACGCTGTGCATTCCTTTCTTAGGGTGAATCTGTGTCATCCTGATCTGATTGGTCCAGGTCAAAGGTTACATGACCAATCCTTGCATGCTGTTGTTAAAGTCAACTCCTGAAAGCAGATTTTCACATTTTAGAATGATGCCAGGCACTGCAGTGCCCCTAGAAACTCCGTTTCTGAAGCTGCAAAATTGAACATTTTGTACTTGCAAGACTTTGATAGATTTCAAGAAAGCTCCTCTTGGTGGTTAATTTTCAGATATATTGTGAAAGTTGAGTTGAAGACCTTTTTCCAGATGGTTTATTTGCTTTCCATCTGTTGTTAAGAGTCAGGAAGCAGGGAGCTGGTGCTGAGTGAAATATCCAGGCAGCATCTAGCTTTTGTTTTGAGCCCGGTTAGCTTTTAGAAAGGTAAATCCCTTCAAATGGGGACTGATGGATGTGTGCAAGATACAAGAATGGAGAGCATTACCTAGATAAATGGAACCCTGATTTTCAAAGAAGGCTTTCTTTAGTCTGAAGAACTTGCAGCTTGCTTTTTTCTTGTGTTTCATTACTTGACTTTCAGCAATAGATTCTCCCGAAGCTGCAGATCGTGGTCACAGTATTTAGACAGAAACAGGTGCCTCCATGTGATCTGGCCAAATCACATTGTAGTAAAGATGTTTTCTATATTCTGCCAGGGGAGTTTTGGGGTGAGGAATTTTCCTGTGTCCTGTTGGCACTTTGTTGCTGGACAGGGCTGATTGCTGGAGTTGCATATAAGCCTGCTTCTTCCACTGCAAGTAAGTATGGGTGTGGAGCAACCACAGCTGGTGATTGTGGTTAGTGGTGTGTACCAGTAGGATCTGGCCCATGGGATAGGTTGAACTGTATTTGCTTCCGGCCTTACAGAGGGTGTTTCCTATAAATCCCTGGGTATCTTTTTTAGAAAATGCCTTTCAATAGGAGCTAGGAATGGTATATTGGCATTACTGTTGGATACAGTTAACAATTGCAGCAATCTCCTGTTGCTTGCTGATTGTTGCTGAGCATCAGGCGATATCTAAACTTGGCTGATTGTTTTCCCTCTTTTTTTGGCCGACCTAAAGAGCTACATGACACAAATGGGTTCAGAAAGCATATGTGTTTCAGCATTTCCGATGGGAAAGGCCAACTGGATCAGTGAGTCTGACCTTGACCTTTCTACAGTATGTGATTAAGAAGATGATGTGCATTGGGACTTGAGTGAGCAGGGACTGTATTGGAAGATAGCACACAGCACCAGCAGAATTGCCTTTGTTTTTAGGAGTTTTTAAATTTGCTGAGTTTGTTTGAACTTGGTTTGAATGTGTTTTAGATAAATCAATCATCAGTTTATTCCTTCAAATCTGATTAAATCTTGAATCTATCACTGAAGTTAAGGTCACCACTCTCCCAGTACAGTGGGTTCCAGTTGATCAGGGCAGCTGCTTACCTGGGATAACTCCTAAAGAATGAATCTGATGAAGAAAACAGTCAGGATCCCCTTTGTTTATCTGGGACACTATGCTGCTTAATTGGGACAGGAGACTGTTGCTAACAGTTTCTAACTAGCATCAGTTGTGTGCACTTGTGTGGCCGTTTAAACACTACACTGCTTAAAGTGAGCAGTTTTTAAATAGTGTCAGCTGCATGTGTGCATGTTCAAAGGTATTGATTTCTGTCATTGATAGTTGGTGACTACAAGGACAATTCAGGCAACACACATAAAAGTTGCTGGTGAACGCAGCAGGCCAGGCAGCGTCTCTAGGAAGAGGTGACTGCTTGGAAGGTGTGTTGCTTGAATTTCCAGCATCTGCAGAATTCCTGTTGTTTGCGTTTATAAGACAATTCAGAATTGTTTTGCTCTCTGTGATTTCAAACATTCAGGCTTGGAGATGCCAAAAATGGCTGGGAGTGAAAATTTAAAGATTTCACTACTTCAAGTTAGGAACAATAAAGAATTTGAAGATATTGACGATCATCTTGAATGTTACAATGAAAATGAAGATTTGAAGGATGCAGTCGTCAAAGGCATTGCTAGCAAATAACTAATGTTTCATTACTCAAAAAGGGAAGACATTGATCAAGTCACTGGTGGGGAAGTTACAGGAGAGGATTTGTAGGGATTGGATTTTTGAGCATTTGGAAAGCCATGGTCTACTTATGGGCAGTCCACAAGGCTGTCTTGTGCAGGGCAAGTTGTGTCTTATGAACTTCAGCGAGTCGCTTGATAGCGATGGAGCTGGACTTGTTGCTTACTATTGTTGTGCAGAGGCAGTGCACGGTCCAACAAAGAGTGCAAATGATTGTCTTGGATGTTTTTATTGTGATTTCAAGATCTTGTTGCCTTGGTTGTTGCGTGGATCAGGCCCTCGTGCCACGATGTCACCTTTTGCAGCCACCCAGGAGAAGAGACACCAGAGATGGAATGGGAGAGAGAGGCTTCTGTGGGTGTGCTAGAATCTGTACTGGGTTGGGGTCTAACCCCTTTCAGTGGTGCTAACCTCCAGTGTTCACTTGGTGGAAGACAAGCTGGACCAGGACCAGGACCACATCCAATGCATCATCAATCTACAAACTGTGCCATTCAGGGTCTTGGGCTATATATTTTTTGTGCCTGTACATTTTTCTGCTATTGTAACTATGCATACCTTGTGCTGTGTATCATTGGTACTGTGTTTTACACCTTGGCCCCAGAAGAATGCTATTTTGTTTGGTGGTATTCGCATGTATGGTTGAATGACAATTCAACGTGAACTTGATTGAGTTTTTTTGAGGAGGTGATGAAGATAGGGTTGTGGGTGTTATCCACGTGGACTTTAGTAAGGCGTTTGACAAGGTCCCTCATGTGAGGTTCGTCCAGAAGATTAAGCCGCTTGGGATCCATGGTGAATAGGCTATTTGGATTCAGAATTGTCTTGCCCATAGAAGACCGAGGGTTCTGGTCGAATTGATTTATTCTGGCTGAATGTACAGGGCAAGTTTTTATACACTGATAGGTGCTTAGGAGGTGCTTCCAGATGGTGGTGGTGATGTTCAAGTGGCTCTTAGATTGGCACATGAATGTACAGTACAGGAAATGGAAGGGTGCGGATGTGCTGTAGGCACAATGGGTTAGTTTAGTTGGGGTTTTGATGACTAATTTGATTAGTTTGGCACAACATGGGTCGAAGGACCTGTTCCCATACTACACTGCTATATGGTGTGTTCTATATAAACACTGGCTATGAAAGTTGGGCACTCTATTGTGCATTTCCAATTAGCCCTGGAGGCAGAAAAAACACAATCAGTTTGTGGAATGTTATAATTTGACAATTAAACTCAGTTACACAGAGCAAAAGTGGCATCAGTCACTGGGCGTAGATTTTTTAGATGTTAAAAGTCGTCTTTTTACAAACTGAGGAATGCAATTTCAATGAAGCATTTTGTGATTTGCTTGGATTCCCAGCATCTGCAGATTTTCTCTTTTTTTGTGAAAAGAAACCTAGAATCTCATTTTAAGAAAACTGAGAGATTAAGACACTAATCATTATTTCAAATCTAATCTAATCTAATCTAATTTTCTTCTTGGATCTTATCTGAGTTAAATTTGTTTAGCACTGTTAAAAGAATTCTGATGACCGTTCAGGAGTTCATGTCATTTTGCATTGTGCTGAAGTTTCACTAAAATATTCTGGGGGTTTTTCAACATTTAGCTATAGCTGGAGAGTTGGACTTGCTGTTCAGCAAGTCTAATTTCGTCCTCTAATCTCAAGCTATATTGACCTGTGCAGCAAATTCTTTCTTCATAAGAGTGTCACTTTTTGGAATATCCTATAATTTCACAGCATCCAAAAATGAATTATCCTTTGTTAATAAATTGGCAATATTTTATGATTAAGGCAGCAGCATTGGAAGCTCATGAAACAACAAATGGCTGAACGAAGCAGTGTGACTGTGGCAGGTAAATGTCATAGTTAGTGAGAAACCTGTGGAAACACTTATCACTTCAGCTTTCTCTTTGTCATTCAGATGAATATCAATCAATATGCTCTTTCTGTTACCGGGAGCATGAGATGAAATGTTGCCTTTCTCCATCTCTCCCTCCATACCTGATGCTGAAACCCTCATCTGTAACATTGCTATTTCAAGTACTCATCCCAATCTCTGCCCGTATGCTAATTTACATCTTCCCACACATCACTCCTGTGCTCATAGAATCCTACACATTTCCACTTAAAATTCCCATCATAGTTTTATCTTCATGGTCTTGCCAACAAATTTTTAAAAAAAATCTTTTTAGCTGGGGCTCCTGAAACCTCCACTTTCCCCTTATTGGCCCGCAGTCTCCAATTCCGTCCTTAATGCCTTGTACCTGTCCACCTTCCCTTACCCTTTTAAGACTCTCCTTAAAACCAAGGTTTTTGACTGAGGTTTATGTTACCTTGTCTAATATTTTTCACATACTGTGCATTGTAAAACTTGCCATGCTGATGATGAACTTAGAGATACTTTTGCAAGTTAAAGGTGCCAATTATTATCTTTAACCCGTCTTCAACCCTCCTCCTCTTCATGGATCCCGTCTTCAACCCTCCTCCTCTTCATGGATCCCGTCTTCAACCCTCCTTCTCTTCATGGATCCCGTCTTCAACCCTCCTTCTCTTCATGGATCCCGTCTTAAACCCTCCTCCTCTTCATGGACACTCCGCTGTGGTAATTCTTCCACCCCCACCGATGACCCCTTCTCCTGTCTTTAACCCTCCTCCTCTTCATGGACACCCCACTCTGGTCTTCTGCCTGCCCTGGATCTCTTTATTGCTAACTGCCGACGGGACATCAACCATCTCGACTTCACCGCACCTTGCTCCCATTCCAACCTCACTCCTTCCGAATGTTCTGCTCTCCACTCCCTCCCCACTAATCCTAACCTTACTATTGAACCCGCCGATAAGGGGGGTGCTGTTGTAGTCTGGTGTACTGACCTCTACTTTGCCGAGGCACAGCGACAACTCGCAGATACCTCCTCTTATTTACCCCTCGATCATGACCCCACTAAGGAGCACCAGGCCATTGTCTCCCACACCATCACCGACTTTATCCGCTCAGGGGATCTCCCATCCACTGCTACCAGCCTTATAGTTCCCACACCTCGCACTTCCCGTTTCTACCTCTTACCCAAGATCTACAAACCTGCCTGTCCTGGCAGATCTATTGTCTCAGCTTGCTCCTGCCCCACCAAACTCGTTTCTGCATACCTCGACAGGGTTTTATCCCCCCTTGTTCAATCCCTTCCTACCTATGTTCGTGACACTTCTCACGCTCTTAAACTTATCGATGATTTTAAGTTCCCTGGCCCCCACCGCTTTATTTTCACCATAGATGTCCAGTCCCTATATACTTCCATCCCCCACCAGGAAGGTCTCAAAGCTCTCTGCTACTTTTTGGATTCCAGACCTAATCAGTTCCCCTCTACCACCACTCTGCTCCGTCTAGCGGAATTAGTCCTTACTCTTAATAATTTCTTTGGCTCCTCCCACTTCCTCCAAACTAAAGGTGTAGCTATGGGCACCCGCATGGGTCCTAGCTATGCCTGCCTTTTTGTTGGCTTTGTGGAACAATCTATGTTCCGTGCCTATTCTGGTATCTGTCCCCCACTTTTCCTTCGCTACATCGACGACTGCATTGGCGCTGCTTCCTGCACGCATGCAGAACTCGTTGACTTTATTAACTTTGCCTCCAACTTTCACCCTGCCCTCAAGTTTACCTGGTCCATTTCTGACACCTCCCTTCCCTTTCTAGATCTTTCTGTCTCTATCTCTGGAGACAGCTTATCCACTGATGTCTATTATAAGCCTACTGACTCTCACAGCTATCTGGACTATTCCTCTTCTCACCCTGTCTCTTGCAAAAATGCCATCCCCTTCTCACAATTCCTCCGTCTCCGCCGCATCTGCTCTCAGGATGAGGCTTTTCATTCCAGGACGAGGGAGATGTCCTCCTTTTTTTAAAGAAAGGGGCTTCCCTTCCTCCACCATCAACTCTGCTCTCAAACGCATCTCCCCCATTTCACGCACATCTGCTCTCACTCCATCCTCCCGCCACCCCACTAGGAATAGGGTTCCCCTGGTCCTCAGCTACCACCCCACCAGCCTCTGGGTCCAACATATTCTCCGTAACTTCCGCCACCTCCAACGGGATCCCGCCACTAAGCACATCTTTCCCTCCCCCCCCTCTGCTTTCCGCAGGGATTGCTCCCTACACGACTCCCTTGTCCATTCGTCCCCCCCATCCCTCCCCACTGATCTCCCTCCTGGCACTTATCCTTGTAAGCGGAACAAGTGCTACACATGCCCTTACACTTCCTCCCTTACCACCATTCAGGGCCCCAAACAGTCCTTCCAGGTGAGGCGACACTTCACCTGTGAGTCGGTTGGGGTGATAGACTGCGTCCGGTGCTCCCGATGTGGCCTTTTATATATTGGCAAGACCCGACGCAGACTGGGAGACGGCTTTGCTGAACACCTACGCTCTGTCCGCCAGAGAAAGCAGGATCTCCCAGTGGCCACACATTTTAATTCCACATCCCATTCCCATTCTGACATGTCTATTGTGACGCCAAACCAAGCTATCGGACGACTGATGCTAATGAGAGAGATAAGAGAGACAATGGAGAAACGTTCAAAATGCTAGTAAGAGAGGAGAGAGGGATTAACGGAAAAGAAACACAATTCAGAATATTGACAGACCGGTTGCTTTGAACCTGAACTGTTTGAAGTTTGGACAGGCGATACCCCTGCAGGGGGATAAAAAGAACAGGTTCTCTAAGGCACGGGGCACACCACGAGATCACGAGATAACGAGACCCTGGAAAGAGCGGTGTGCCCCCACAAGTTGGTGGAAGTTTGGAGGTCTGGTTCGCGGGAACCGACCATAGACTCACAGGGTGTAAAGGTACGATCGGTGGGAACCTGGTGTGTGTGTCTACCCTTGCCTGGGTGCCGGGTTCACCACAGAAGAACGATCGTATCCGGAATGGAGGGGTCACAGTCGGTGACCACAGCGGGATAGAAGACATAAAAGGGTCCGCCCGAAACACCAACTGCAAAGACATCAAAGGTCTGACTGAACCAAATTGCATCTCTCCCCCTCCCTCTCCCCCTCCCTCTCCCCCTCCCTCTCCCCCTCCCTCTCCCCCTCCCTCTCCCCCTCCCTCTCCCCCTCCCTCTCCCCCTCCCTCTCCCCCTCCCCCTCCCCCTCCCCCTCCCCCTCCCCCCCCAACAGTATGACAACAGCGATTACTGCGAACTGCACTAAACTGAACTGAACTCTGCTTCACTTAAGACAGATCATTTTACCCCTAAACTGCGATAGAGCTTGGTTGATTCCTATTACCCTATTTCTGTGTATATGTGTGCATTATCATTGCTAAACTGTTACATTTATATCCTTATGATTAGTGTACTGTATTACTTATTTCTTTAATAAAACTTTATTAGTTCCTAGTAATCCAGACTCCAACGAGCGTTCCACTTCTGCTGGTTTGGCAACCCAGTTATGGGGTACGTAACACTATCCACGGCCTCCTCTACTGTAAAGATGAAGCCACACTCAGATTGGAGGAACAACACCTTATATTCTGTGTGGGTAGCCTCCAACCTGATGGCATGAACATTGACTTCTCTAACTCCCGCTAATGCCCCACCTCCCCCTCGTACCCCATCCATTATTTATATACACACATTCTTTCTCTCACTCTCCTTTTTCTTCTTCTGTCCCTCTGACTATACCCCTTGCCCATCCTCTGGGTTCCCCCCCACATTGTTTTTCTCCCCGGACCTCCTGTCCCATGATCCTCTCATATCCCCTTTGCCAATCACCTGTCCAGCTCTTGGCTCCATCCCTCCCCCTCCTGTCTTCTCCTATCATTTTGGATCTCCCCCTCCCCCTCCCACTTTCAAATCTCTTACTAACTCTTCCTTCAGTTAGTCCTGATGAAGGGTCTCAGCCTGAAACGTCAACTGTACCTCTTCCTATAGATGCTGCCTGGCCTGCTGCGTTCACTAGCAACTTTGATGTGTGTTGCTGCAATTATTATCTTTATCAACCTTTGTCCTTGTGTTAGCACTGCCTGAGACAGTGAGAGTTACATATCCAGTATGTTCCTCCGGTTCCAAAGGATAATCAGAATGCTTAGTAATTGGCATTTCTGTCCATTTACATTACGAAGTTCAATGGATTGATCTATTTTTGGTTAAGGAAACAAGATGAGACATGTAACCCTGGAGGGAAATATGTGTTCGTCTCACTAACTTGTCCAGGATACAGTTTACAATAGATTTAAGTGTTTCTGGTTATAATTGTACTAGTTAATTAAATTATGTAAAATCAGGGAAATTAATTGATTTGTTTCTGCTTAATGGTAAAGTGATCAATTTAAGTTACATATATCATAATTTGGATAAGCATTATTCATAGTAATAATTAGTAATGGGCCTTGGTGACAGGAATATTCATTAAAGTTCATTTGGTCCAATCTAAAAAAAAGTGTATTTTTCATTTTGTAATTGCAATGTGGAATTTTTTGAAATGATTCAAAAAGCAGTTTTCCCATTTTCCCTGGACAGGTGGTTGAGAATCCATTACCTTGTACTCTAGTGCTGAGCACTGAGAAATTTTGGAAGAATATCGGTGGAGAGCAATGTATATCCTGAGCATTTAATCTTAAATGTCAGCATGTGCTAAACTAAATGAAGGGTCCCGGCTGACATTTTCCATATTTTTAGAAAATTGTATCAGTGCTAGGGAACTGAGCAGATTGCATAACTTATACATGATCTTTGTAAAGTGCAGTCAGTCACTTGTCTTGCCAATCCATGCTTAGGTTGAAAGAGGAGAAAATTCATTGCATGGTGACGATGACAGTGATCGTACGTGACAATACTATGTCACCACAAAAACTTGGTACTTCTGCCAAAGCAATGATTTTAGCATCCAATTCTAGGTCTAATTACCAAATGCTAGTTATTGAAATCCACAAGCAGGACTACCCTGGATGTCCCATTGCTCCTACCTACCCTTGCCCACCAAACTTGTTACTTCATTCCTGTCTCCTCTTGTCCAGTCCCCTCTCACCTGAATCCGGGACATTTCTCATGCCCCACACCATTTGGCAACCTCTAGCTTGCTGGCCCAAACTGCCACATCTTGACCAATCTTTGTACACCTCCATCCCACCAAAAAGGCCTTGGCTTCACCTCTGCCTTCTGGTAAAGACCCAGCCAGTTCCCTTTCCATAACATTTTCTTCCCCGCTTGACAGAATTTGTTCTTGCCCTCAACAATTCCTCTTTCAAATTCTCCCACTTTCTGCAAATCCAAGATGTGGCCAAGGGCACTTACATGGGCCCCAGCTGCTAATACTGTAGGTTTCCATTGACTGCAAGGAAGAATCCTAGTACCAAATCTGCTGTGGCACCCCTCCCTAAATCATCTTCCAATACAGTAGCACTTTTCCAATCTCCAGTGGGCAAAGGAACAATGAAAGATGATGCACATACATTTCAAGCAGTGTTTAAATATTTCTGCACCAGCTTGCTGTTTCTCGCCGCTATTCAAACTGCAGAGAGGTGATGGGAGTGGTAGGGTGTAGGCCAAATGTTAACAAACAAACTATTCTGTGCCACCCAGTTGAATGGCTAGCAAGAATTTTAATTGGGAACAGCTTCTAAAAATCGTTCGGGCAACTGTTCCTGGATTTCAACACTATGGAGTTGGTAATTAATGCTAAAATATTACTTCAAACAGGGATCTCATCTTGGCCAAGTGGGAGGTGCCTGAAGCCACGGTGATAATTCATCCACCTAGTTTTCCAACAGTGTTTAGAAAAGGAAAAGGTTCACCAATAAGCTTAATTCAAATAAATAACTGGCTTTTGAGATAAGTGATATTTGTATGGTGGAGAGGAAAGGAGCATAACCAAATTCCAGAGGAAAATGATAGTGGATTAGTCTGTTTATAGTAAAGAGAGCTATATATACAGTATGTTTGTGAGAAAAGGGTACTCGTAAATGAAAGGACAACATAATATTAAGCAAATTTTAATTGGAGGAATGTCCGAGAATGTTCTAATCAGGTGGAGAATGTGGTGAGAAAACCAGAACATGACTAAACTCAGGATGTAATTTTAGCGTTGGGAATTAAGTCTGTGGTAAGGAAGCAAGGAGTTAACAGGACAGCTCGAACATGAATTAAGTTGATCCGGTGGCAGAAAGTAGACAAGCTAGTCTCCACTATTAAAAGTAATCTAAATAGTGGTCCAGCTGCTTCAGCTGTAGCAATCTGGGTTCAGTCCTGATTTCCAATGCCATCTATGTGAGACCTGCACGTTATCCCTGAACTCTAAGGGTTTACCTCCGGTGCACCAGCTGGTTGGTAGATGAATTAGTTGGTGTAAATTGCCTTGAAAGATGATGGGTAATCGGAATGGAGTCAGTGAGCCTACGAATGGGAATTGGTTATATGGACAATAATCAAGAAGCTAGAACTGCTTTCAGTGCTGGCATATACTTGCAGGTCTATGGATAAAGAGTTCTTGAGAAAATCTTAATAGTTTAAATTCAACTAGCCAAATAATAACAAAATTAAATCCTTACAGGTGACATGGGATCGGAAGATGTAGAATTCTGATGTAATCGCACATGAATACTGTGTCGGCTTTGTCCAAAACGGGAGACTTTCAAGCATTTGAGGAACCTCATAGAGGAATTGTGCAGCTAGTTCCAAACGAGAGAGGTCTAGTAACGAGAGAAAGAAATGAATGATTCGGGCTTTTTAGCCTTTCAAACATCTATCTTACGAGGAACCCTGCAGAAACAAGTTACCAGTGGATATAAGTTTACTCCTAATAATAGAAATCTTGTCCTGTCTCAGGGCTGTGGTTTTCAAATGGACTTGAAGAAGAGCAAGGAAAATCTATAGAAACATTTATTTTTAAACTGGAGGCACAATGGTTAAGGATGGTAGAGTAGTTGTTGGGTGACGAATGATTGATTGATTCATGCATTGTCTTATAAAATGCATGGAATAATGAGGGCAAGAGATTTCCCAGATTCTTTTTTTTGTCTACGTTACACTACCGACTGAAGTAATGCGTAGAAGCTCCACCAATATTTGAGAAGTAAAGGTGTAATTTTCAGCTGGTATCTAATGTATAAAAATCTACCCAATTTAGAAGTACACGTATCTGCAAAAGAAGGCCTAGATCCCTAACCGATATACTGTTTTCATTTATTTTTATTCTCTATCCAAGATTATGTATAAATAATTTGTTTCACTAATTGATATAATGCGAGGTATTGCCATCATTCCTTTTATCATATGAATTACGTTAGCAAGGATTGTCCTCAATTAAGGCTTTAAAAAGTCGCTGGTGCAAAATATGAATTACAATATTCTGCTTCTACCTCTATATTGTTATCTGTAAATACCTCTAGGCAGTTTTTGTATTTGAGATTTTGTTGTCTAATGGATTTTTTTTTCCCAGCTGACTAACTGCAGTATCCAGGGGGTTATGGAGGCAAGATAGCTTGAAAATTTTCTGTACTCTGTCACTTATTTTTAATGTCGATTATTATTTTATTCTCAAAATTCTATCTTACTCCACTTTATGAGAATGTAGTTAAGAACTCTAAAGGAAACTTAACTAAAACAGATCAGGAGATTGCAAATGTTGTGGAATTTAGTGTTTCTGCCATGACTGTATTTCATAAGCGGCAACATATGTTCTTGAAAGTGCAAATGGAAATAGTTGAAAGCTGGGAGACAAACAATACTTTAGGTTTTCGAGTTCTAGAGAGCCATAGAACTGTATGAAACATGAAAGGGCTCTTTAGCCCAATTTGCCCATGCCAACTGTGATGACTTTTAGTCCTATTTACCTGCATCAGTCCTGAAATCCTCTATTCCTCTCCTCTGCAAGTAGCAGTTCAAATGCCTCTTAAACAATACCTGCCTCAGCTCGCCCTGGTAGGTTCTTCCATATAACTACCAGATGTGGAAGAATTTGCATTCCTCAGGTCTCCTTTGATATTCTTTCCTTGCAGCTTAAACATATGCCCATTAGTTTAGCTCTCCCCCACCTTGGGGGAAAAAGACTGTATAACAAATGAAAGTTTTAGTGGATTATAGCAAGGTTGTTCTGTATGCTTTCCACAGCACTGAATCTCATGGTGCCATATAATTAATTTTAACACGTCTGTCGTAATTTTACACACAATGTGCAGCTTGGTAAAGTTTTCAGAAAATTTAGTGCCATTTGAATTCCAAACAAAAGGTAGAATGGTAAATTCTGTTCTGTTATAAATATCAAATCTGTGTAATTAAGAATTGAACTGAATTGTTAAATGGTCAATACTTTTGTATACTTTTATTGTTGTAACTCTTTTTGTCATATTGTAGATGCTGTTAAACCATCTGGCACTGCCCTGACCGAGGTACCTCTTTCTGTTAATGCTGTACAACCCTCCATGCCATCAGTAATTCCCACGGGCTCACTACCTCCTCCATATCAGCCAATTAGCATACAGCATCTGGAGTCTTTGTCCAGCCAAGAAGATCCACAGGATTATCTGTGGTTAGCCAACTGTGAAAGTAAAAAGCCTGAACCCCCCAGGTAAGATGAGTGTAAGACTATTCACTAAATGTATGGATGCTAAACTGTTTAATCCTTAAAATCCTGAAATGGCTAACTTTGTCTGTTTGGAGTATTATGCATTCTAAATGGAAATGTAAATTGCTTTATTTTTCATCGTGTTTCATAATTTTACAGCAAATTTTAAGCTTATTCTTTTAAAGAATGCTGATTTTGGAGGACAGGGCATTGAGGTTCCAGAGTGAAACTGAATCAAGTAGATTGGACAAGCTCATCAGTGAGAAAACAAAACTACATTTCAAGCAACAATATCTTTCCTACAGTATTTCTCTTCTTATCTCTATTAAATTTTATTCCATTTTTCAACTGAATAAAATTGTGAAGAGATACTGAAAATTGATAGGCAGTTGATTAACTTAAAATTTTATAAAGTAACAGTTTAAAAAAGTATTTGCTTGGCCAGATTAGAAAACAAAATTGTCTTCACCTTGCCTCTGTGTAGCTTTTTAAAAAAAAATCTTTCATGTAGTTACTCTCAGTTCTGCCTTTTCCTAACATCTGTTCCTCCATATTGACTACCGATTTTCCTTAATTCAGTGATTAACACTGTACAGTAGCGTAAGCCTGGGATGAATAAAGGCAGGAAGAGGGCCATTTATTTTTCCCAATTTTGTTATGGGTTTATTAGGCAATCCTGCTGACTAGACAACCTGCCATTATCTCATATTAGATTCCTTGCCACATTTTACATATCATAACCAGGTTACAAATGAAGTTTGTTATTGCAGTATAACAAATGTAAAATTGAAAAGTTGCTTTCTAACTAAATTGGAATCAAGTTCTTGTGGAAATTAAAGCTTATTAAATCCGTTTGATCTAATTCTGTCATACCAGCAAACGGCATTTTCATCTGAAATATGTAAGCATATCAATCAAAACCAGATGTTAGCATGCCCACACAACACTTCCTCACGTTTTTCATTCCAGTCCATATCTGTGAACAGACTTGTACCAGCTGGGCTTGCAAAATCAATAAAGCAGATTAGAAGTGAAAATAGGAAAAAAATTCAGATGTTAAGTTGAGGTTTAATTGTGATTCAACCATACATGAATACCCATTCGAAACAGAGTTACTCCTGGGCTAAGGTGCAAAACCCAGTACCAACAGTCACTCACGGCACAAAGTACATACAGTACGTACAAGATGACAGTAAAATAGTCATACAAAACAAATATAGTCCAAGTTCCTGAGTACATGAATGTTGCAGCAGTCTGCAGTCGAACTCAATGTATTATCTTCTGCTGAATGAACACCAGAGGCAACACTGACTCCAGTGTGTATGGCACGTCACATTGTCTCCAGAACTCCGGAGGAGCGTACCTATTAATGTATTGTAACTCCAAAACGTAAAACTAATTGAAAGATAAAACATGGAGTGGGAATATTTCGTTCTTTATTTTAGTGAGGTATGCACTTATGACATGATGGCAAATGCTATTCATGTACTTTTGCATATAACCTGTGATGAATTATTTAAATGAAGAATGTTTAATTCAGCAATATGTGTATAAAATTGCTGAAATATTAAGTACATCACACTCCTTCCTGCTTAGCTATAAACTCCAACTCAACAGAGAATGCATCTCAACTCAAATATGTAACGTGCTCTCCTGTCAGCATAGTAAGTCTTAAATTGTCCCATTCAGGTCTAAACGTTTAATTGCTGTGGAGGATTTCTTACTCTAGTGGGATAACGCCATTCCTGATGAGGGGTTATTCTGCTCGGCAGGTGAGGCCTCCTCCATAGCGGTTATACAAGTTGACTCTGGGGCTGCAGGAAGTGATTCTGACAGCTCTGGACACCTTTCTTCTCCAACAATTGATCTATATATGTCATCTCTAAACTACAGTTATAAACTCCACTGTGTGGGAGAGTGGCCCAGTTCTGTCCTTAATCTTTCCAAATACCCACCTTTGGTCACTGTGCAGTCCGTCACCAGGACTGCTTGTACAAGAGTGAAAAATCAAACTTCCTTGTTTGAGAAGCCCTCAATTTGTCCTGCATGCTCCTTCTGAGATTGGGTTTGAGGAGATCCGAGTTTGAGCACAAGGGGCGACCCAGGAACAGCATAGCAGGTGAGTTGTTGGTCATGGAGTGTGCTGCATTGCAAAATGGAAGAAGGAAATTGGCAAGCTTCTGATTCAGTGTCAGTGTAGTCTGCTGACCTTGGCCACTGTGCATTCTCTGGACTCCGGATAGACCTTTCCACCAAGCATTTGTGTCGCTGACTAAGTGTTCTGGAACACCAGTCCTTGTGGGGGGGTGGGGGTGGGGGAGAGTTTGTCAGCACATCAACAGTGTGCGAGGCTGTAGTGGAGGCTATTGGGAGCACTTCTGGCCACTTTGTAGCTCCAAACACTACCACCAACAAATTTGTCCCCATGAATGATCTGGCAAAATCCGCATGAATCCTTTGCCAGGACAATGCGGGGCATCCTCAGGGATGAAGAGGTACTGCTCTTAGCATCTTCTGCTTGTCTTGGCATCCTGAACAGTGCATAGCAAGCTGCTCGATTGGCTGGTCTATCCCAGGCCACCAGACAAAGCTTCGAGCCGATGCTTTCATTTTCACCACGCCCAGTTGGCCAGCACTTTAGCTCTCGACTTGGAATGTACTACAACTCTCAATCCCCACGTAAGGCAACCCTGGTCAAGGGCATGTTCATCCCAACGCTGGTGAAAATAGGGAAACTAGAATTTCTGCTGCACATTCCAGCCATTTTGAGTGGCCAAGTAGACATGAGACAGGCTGGGTTTTTTCTGGTTTCCTTTTGGATCATCTCTGCCACACTGAAGAAACTTTCAATTTACATCAGGGAGAATACGCCAAGAGGAGTGCCCTCTTTTGTAAATGTTTCAGGTGTTTCCTTTTCTAAGGGTCAACAGGAGAATCCATCACCATTTCCATGATTAGTTGTCCTCTTGAATTTGATCTTGTAATTGTGCCTTCCAAGAAGTGCAGACATCTTTGCATTTGTGCTGCTGCTGCTGCTGCTGCTGCTGCTGGTGGTGGAGCACCCTTCCGTGGATTTAAAATAGATACAAGTGGCTGATGATTGAGGGTAAACCCTCTCCAATATAAATACTGGTCACAATGTTTTACACCCAGACCAGAATCAAGGTCTCTGTTAATCTGTGTATAATTTTTCTCTGCAACTTTAAGGGAAGATGATGCAAAGGCTATGGGACGTTCACTTCCATCACTCATAACGTGATATGACAGCACCTATACCATAAGGCGAGTTGTCACTAGCAAACTTCACTAAACAATGTGAATCATAATATGTGAGTACAGTGTTTGACGTCACTATTTCCTTTGTCTTTCGGAAAGCCACGTCACTCTGCTTTGTCCATTGTCATTTCTTCTCAATCTGCAGTAAAGAGTTCCAGGGGTGGAGCACAGTAGCCAGGATTGGCAAGAACTTGTTACACTGTAGTAATTGACAAATTTTAAAAAGGACTGCAACTGTAACATGTCCTTTGGCCTTGGACCAGCCACCATGGCGTGAATTTTTTCAGCACACGTGTAATACTTGTGTGTCAATAGTGTTGCCACAGTAAGTGATACTTGGTTTAAAGAATTCACATTTGTTGCATCGTGCTCTGAACCCATAATCCTCTAATATTTTTAATACTGTTTTGAGTTTTGGGAGATGTTCTCTGTCATCCAGGTAACACTGAGCGCCTGGTCCGTAGCTTTCTGCCAGAGTGTAGGTACAAAAATAAGCCTATTAGTGATGAAGACCTTTGTAGGTGTTTGTGGTGAGGATCACTTTGGATCCATCTCCATCTCCATCTGTAGGTAGGCCTCAGCTAAGTGCTCTTTGCAGGAGAGTTTCCCTCCAGAAATATTTGCAAAGATATCCCCTATTCTGGGCAGAGGGTATCGATCTGCTTTCAGTACTGGGTCGATGGTGACCTTAAAATCAGCACAGGTACTGACAGATCCATTCTTCCTGGCTACTGGGATCAGTGATGTTGTCTGTGGGCTCGACTCTACCTTGGAAAGAATTCCTTCAGCCCCTCTGCAATCCAGCTCACTGGCTACTTTATCATGGATCGAATGAGGAACCTGATGGGCTATGTAAAACTTGGCTGTGGCATTTTCATTTAACACTATTTTAGCCTTGATATGTTTGAGCTTTTCCATGACATCCTTGAACATAGCTGTGGCATCATCCAGTGCCTTAATTCGCTTTCAGTTGACTCTTTTGCAGTGGATGTGGCATGCAATGCTGGATGAATCTCCAATCAAGTTGTAGTTCTCTCAGCCACTCACATCCCCAAAATGCTGGCCCTCCTGTTTTCACCACATACAAGAGCAATGTGGCTTGTTTGTTGTTGTATTTCACTGTCATAAGTATCATTCCCACCGGTGTTATCTTTTATCCAATACGTTCTTAGTTGGATATCTGCAGGCTTCCATTCAGAATCTTTGAAATGTTATTCAAACTCATTCTGTGGAATGTCCAATTCCATTTTAATTAATTTACCGTTCATTTCTGGTGTAAGCCATATTGCTTGTCTATTGTTTTCACATTGTAAATCTAAAGGCTACTCCATGTGCCTTTAGATGTGCAGTCTGTGCACTTTAGACTGTGCAGTCCATTTATTTTGGTCTGTCCAATATGCTGTTTGTACGTGTCCTACTTTGTTGCATTTTCTGTGAGTTTCAGCTTTAAACCTGCATTCTATGTAAGCCCCAATCACAATGGTAACACAGTTTGTTCGGCCAGATTGTTTCCTGTTCAGACATTGCAATTTTGTTCACACTCGCTTTCATTCCTGACTGCAACTCAATTGTGTTTCTGCCTGCTGCTTCCATCGATACAGTGATTTCAGCGGCTCTTTTAAATATAAGTTGTGCTTCAGTTAGGAACCATTTTTGTATGCTTGTAGGATTCCACAAATGAAATGATATTTAATTCATCATTAGTTAATGCATCATGGAGCCCATCACTAAACTTACAATGCTCAGACAATGTCTTCAATTCAGCCACATATCCTGAAATGAATTCATCTTCCTTTTGATTCTCCTTATGAAACCTAAAGCATTCTGCAACTAACAACTGTTTCAGTTCTAGGTATTCCTGCATTACTTACACAATATCAGCAAATCTCATTTCAGCTGGTTTGGTAGGAGAAGTTTAACTTCTAAGCAAAGTATATGCTCTTTCTCCAATCACACTTAGTAACACTGTCACTCATTTGCATTGGCTATTTTATTTGCTTCAAAATACTGTTCAATTCACTCTATGCATATTCCAGTTATGTGTTGTGCAGTCAAACATGTCTATCTTTCCAATGTAGCCAGCTATTTCTGCTTTTTAAAAAATGTATTACTGTTATCACCCAGTACTCACTGTTTATGAACCTGTAAATTTCATCTCCTTTCTGACTATCTCTGACCCTCTTCCAAAGAGACACATGCTTTTTTATTAACTCAATCATTTGTCTCCTCTTACGGTGAAAGCGTGCTGCTCTTTTTTTAAAACTTGAATGTCTCTCTGCACTTCAACATGTAAGTATCATCGTGGGTTCATTTTAACATTCTTCCTTGCCACTGTTATATTTTGTAACTCCAAAACAAAAAACTAATTGGAAGTAATAAACACGGAGCCAGGAATAACGTGTCTACTTTATTAATTACTTCAGTGAAGCATGCACTAATGACATGGTGACGTGATGATGCCTGCCATTTACGTACTTTTACGTATAACGTGCAATGGATTATTTAAGCAAAGAAAGAATGTTTAATAAAACTATATATTTACAATATTACTCAATTACTACTGAAATATTAAATACACAACAGTACTGACACCCTCCCACCCCACCCCACCCCTGCCCCCCCAGCGGCCGAAAACAGGTGATACCTCAGTTTAAGGCCTGGACCTCACCGCGACTGAGGCCGTACAGCCCCACCCTCACTACTGCTTGCCCCCACCGCTACTAACAAATCAGCGAGTCGGACTTGCATCATTTCACATTAGCAATGTGGAACAGGGTCTTGTGATCACAAGGAAAGTGACCAAGATGATCACTCGCTGTTAGACTGCACCCCTTCTTTGCTCACTGTATCTCCAATGCAGGCAGCAGCTCAATCTGCACCGTCCAGCTCCTTCAGTTTCTCTGCCAGCAAGCAACTTGCTGATGAGGTGGACCTCCAGTACTTGAAGTTTTTGACGTCCAGCAGGGTCCTAGGATCGTAAAAAGAAAACATTTAAAAAGACCATAAAACCTTTGGCTGGCTCTGCAGAAGCTGTAGTATCAGAGAGTGTCACCATCTTACCAGAAGGCTCATTAGAAATGTAAAATGAAAAGAAAACGCTGGAAGCATTCAGCAAGCCAGGGACCTTCTGTGGGAAGAGAAATAATGTTAACATTTCAGTTAATCATGGTGGCTGATCATGCTTCCTGCTGGGCAGACCCATTATAATGTCATTTAGCAGTCCAGCTCCAATAGAGGTTATAGGTCCCTGGATAAGTGATACTCTGACCTTTCCCAGAATCCTTGCCTCTGTCTGTGACTCCTGGAGTGTGATTTGGTGTAGGAGTGAACTGCCCATAGTATTTGGCCAAAATACCAACCAGCAACTGACCCCCATTAGTTTTTTTTTAAATGCCTACTGTACCTGCTGGTGATTGGCATGGAAACCTTGATGAATTCCTCAGTTAGGACCTTTACTGGGGTAAGTATAAAGTCACTCCAAATAAGGCCAGAGTCAAGATACAGTACGTGGGAAAATTTCTGTCATTCAATTTTTAAAAAAGGAAGTGATGCCCGGAGGCAGTTAATGACAGCTCTTGTGACCTTGTTGATATGCTAATGATGGTTGAAGGATATGGGATGTGATATTTAGTTAGAAGTATGATCGGCTCACCAGTGTTTCCTGACTGGTGATTGTTACAGCCTCAGTTACAGATGAGCAGCAGGCAGGCCCTGGGTCAAATGATTTAGCCCAATAATTGCAGCTAATACTGGTTAAATAAATGGAGAACAAAATAAACATGCACACACATTGGGAGCTGAGACAGAAGAGTAGAATTTGGAGAAGGAATGTGGGAGAGAGACTCAGGAGTCAAGTAGCGAGAGCAGTCCTTGAGCAGAGTGTGGCAGCTGCTTCAAATAAATAAAGAAGAAGACAGTCGAGGTCATTTAGGTCAGGGTGGAGTGAATTGGCACTTGACAGACAGCACACGGAGAGCAAGTTAAACATAGGGAGATATGAAAGATTGGGCTAAATGACATGAGACAGCTAGGATGCGTATATGTGCTTTTACAAACTCTCCAGTGCAGTACGGAGAGTAAAAAGATGTTTAAAAATTTAGCTACTGTCACAGGTTTGCATCACTAATTCACAATATTGTAAGTCTCCATCTCCAGGGCTCATTTTGAAAATATTTTTTGAAATATGAGAGAAAAGAAATTTTAACCACAAATAATAGATTGATCGTTACTCTAGGAAAATTTATTGGGCATATAATTTTAAAGTGATAAGATTAACATCTTATTTTTAAAAAAAGAGCAGGGAGTGTTGATTAATTAGTAATATTATTCTAAGAGAGGATATTCCCTAGTTGTAGCTAGGGCCACATGCAGATAATCTGAAATGGAATTATAAGAAGTGTTTGGTGAAGTGAAGAATACCCTGAGTGCTTTTGAAATCAGGAGGTAAATAGCATTCTGTAGATGCAGTGGGTGGAGAACAGTGCAGGAAAGTTAGAACAAATTTATTCTTCCTCTTGTACTTTTAATAAGTATTTTGCAGGCAATTTAATGTTTTGAATTGACTTATAAAAGTGAAACACCTTACTGATCATCAGCCAATTTATTAGTGTGAGGTTTCTAATTACATTAGTAAGATAAATAGCTAATTAATCTGTGACTCATAGCTTTGATGAGCAGAAAATCCCAGGGCAATAAATATTGCTCTTGTTCCTCTTGCGAGTGCGGGAAAATATCTATGGTTCAACAGACAAGCAATGATCTTGTGAAAGGCTGTCAATAAATCAGTGCTCTTTCTTTGCAGCACTGATACATATTGAAGTTACGGAGCTGGGCTGTCACTAGGCAACGGCTGGTGCCCCTCCCTGGTTGGGCCTTGTGTAAAGTTGCAGGAAAAGATGAAGGATGGCAGCTGCTTGACCCTCGAGGTACAACCTGCCTTACTTCATTCAGTATGATGGAATGAAACCCACATTGAAATTAATTAGGCAAAACACTGGCGTGTCAGTGAAAGTTGGCAAGACAATGATATGTTTAAGGACAAGTTGAAGCACCTGAGGAAATTTATTTGTTAAGATGCAAATTGTTATCCTACCACCAGTCACATCTTCCCCTCCCAACCCTTTCCTGCTTTTCCTAGGGACTGTGTCTCCCTGATCTGCTCATCTCTCCCCCTCCCTGGGCACCTCTGCCCTCACCACCATCCAGACTCGGAAGCAGCACCCAGGTGAGGCGGAGACTCGTCGGCACCTCCTTTAGCTTCAGTGCTCTGAATGGGGCCTTGTGTCATCATTGAGACCAGCTAAACTAAACAATGTCCCTCTAGGGCCAAGGTGCAAAACACAGTACATACAGTCGCACACAGCACACATAGTTAACGATAGCACAGAGTCCCAAAGTGATATTGGCACAAGTCCCTGAGTGGCATGGGCTGAAGATTGATGGTGCATGGATGTTGCAGTAGGGCTTGAATGCTATCACCTCTTACAGAGTATCATCAAACACCATTGGTGACAACAGGGCTTCGTTTCCAGATGACCTCAATGTCTTCTATGCTTGTTTTGGATGTCAGAACAAGGAGGAACCATCACGATCTCCCACTGTCCCCACAAATCCTGTGATTTCTGTCTCTGAGGCCAACGTGCAAGCATCCTTCAGGAGGGTAAACCTACAAAAAGCATCCGACCTAGGCAGGGTACCTGGCCAAATACAAAGTACCCACTCTGAGCAACTGGCTGGAGCGTTCACTGAGATCTCTAACCTCTGGCTTCGGCAGTGTGAGTTACCAGCCTGCTTCTAGCAGGCTTCACTTGTGTACCAGTGCCTAAGGCTACATCCGCACTAGACCGGATAAATCCGTAACCAAAGCTTTTTCTCTTCGTTTTGACTCTCTGTCCACACAGAAACGGCGTTTTCCTCCCCCGAAAATGGAGCTTTTCTAAAGCACTCCCCAGTGTGTGTAAATCTGAAAACGCTGGTTGGGCAGTGTAGTGTGTATGGGGTAACTGGAGCTTTTTAAAACCGCTGTCATGACGTGCCAGGACAGCGCGGCGTTTCATTGTTTTCTTGAACGCAGCCTCCAACACCACAACAACAATGGTAAACGGCTTTATGCGCCTGTTGTTTACTTTATTGTCTACGTTAATAGCTGCTTTTTCCAGCGGAGGTTTTCTTTGTATTCCTCGAAGACATTGTTGAAAACTTTCTTTCACTATTAATGGAGATAGCACAACGCTGCCGCGGAAACAGAAATAGTATACTGTTTCCTCTTTGCTTGTTTTCTGTAGATGTGTCCTGCACATGCCCAGTAGGAAGAGATCGCCCAAATACCCGTTTTAATGTGGACGGAGGTATTTTCAAAAATGCCTGATGTGGACGCCTATCGTTTTTACGTGTAACTGGCGTTTTCAAAATTATCCAGTCCAGTGTGAACGTAGCCTAAGAAGAAGGTGGTACCCTGCCCAATGACTACCATCCAGTAGCACTTGCATCCACAGTAATGAAGTGCTTTGAGAGGTTGGTGATGAAACATACCAACTCCTTCCTGGGCAGCAATTTGGATATGCTTCAATGTGCCCACCAGAGCAACAGGTCCACAGCAGATGGGTCTTCACTCAACCCGGGAACATCTTGACAGCAAAGATGCATATATCAAGATGCTCTTATTGACTACAAGTTGGCATTCAATACTATCATCCCCTCAAAGCTTATCAGTAAGCTTCAAGACCCTGGCCTCAATACCTCCTTGTGCAACTGGATCCTCAATTTCCTCACTTGCAGAGCCCAGCCATTTCAGATTGGCAACAACATTCCTTCCACGGTTTCCATCAGCACAGGTGCACCACAAGGCTGTGAGCTTACCCCCACCCCCCACCCCGCTCTATTCGCTTTACATTTATGACTGTGGCTAAACACAGCTCCAATGCCATGTTCAAGTTTGCTGATGACACCACTGTCGAAGGCTGAATCAAAGGTGATGATGATTCAGCGTCTTGAGGGAAACTGAAAATCTGGCTGAGTGTTGCCACGACAACAACCTCTTAATGTCAGCATGTCCAAGGAGCTGATTATTGACTTTGGGAGGAGGTCTATGAGCTAGCCTTCACCAGAGGATCAGAGGTGGAGGGGGTCAGCAACTTTCAATTCCTCAGTGTTATCATTTCAGAGGACCTGTCCTGGGCCCAGCAATTTAGGGCAATTAGGAAGAAAGCAGGGCAAATGTAGATTCTAGAGATTTGTGATGGAGTATATATTGACTGGCTGCATCAAAGCCTGGTATGGAAATGTCAATGCCTTTGAACAGAAAATCCCACAAGATGTAGTGGACACGGCCCAGTCCATCATGGGTAAAGTCCTCCTAACCATTGAGCACATCTACATGAAGTGCTTTCACAGAAAAGTAGCATCCATCATCAGGGACCCCTACCACCTAGGTCATACTCTCTTTTCACTGCTATCATCAGGAAGAAGATACAAGAGCTTCAGGACTTGCACCTCCAGGTTCAGGAGCAGTTTCTACCCCTCAACTATCGGGCTATTGAACCAAAGGGGATAACTTCACTCAACTTCACCTGCCCCATCATTGAAATGTTATCACAATCTATGAACTCACTTTCAAGAACTCTTCATCTCATATTCTCAATTTTTATTGCTTATTTATTATCATTTTTTTTCCTTTTTGTATTTTACACATTGGCTGATTGCCCAGTTGGCGCAGTCTTTCATTGGTTTTATTATGGTTATTCTATTATGGGTTTATGAAAATGCAAGAAAATGAATCTCAGGGTTGTAACTGGTGACATAGAAAGTGTATATGAACTTTGAATTCTATCCTGGAGCCACGTTTCTGCAAGAACAAGCATGCAGTAGTTCCTCATCTCTTGTTGGGTCAGCAAGAGATGAATATAATCCAGCTTGGCTCTCACTGGCAGCCACAGACAAAAGGCAAATCATCTTGGCTTCCTGGAGAGCCAGCACGCAGGGGCCGACCCCCAACCCAACACAGATTCCATTGTGCTCCCTCGCCTCTTCTCTTCCACACCACCTCCGAGATGAGGGATGGGGCGAGAGCTGACAAGCAATAGATGGATACAGGTGACGGGGAGTGTTCAGATCCTATGTGCCGATCATCCCGTCCGCCTGTATCCAGCCCGTGTTCCACCAGCAGCTTGTTCCTTTTGGTTCCAGATTCTAACATCTACAGTCTCTTATGTAACTTGTACATAGGAATATCCGCTGTGGAATCTTGTTTTTACACAGGTTTTAAACTTTTATTTTGGAATTGCCTTCTGATGGGTTATATTATCTTTTGAGACATGAGAAATCAAAATATTGGAGCATAAATAAGCCATTTAACCCTGCTTTGTGAGACCAATGTATCCTTCGATTACAATACCAATTTTGGTGTCATGGTTTTTTTTCTGGTGAACTCTTGGATAATAAAACTTTAGAATTATACTGAAATCCTCAGAATCCATACCTTTCATGATAATTATACTGCTTTATTTTGAATCATTTACTGCTTAATGCTTGGAACTAATGTCTCAAAAGATAATTTAGCAATCCTTCTTTATTGAGTTGGCACACAAATTTCAGCATGTGATGGAGCAATTTGGTTCAAAAAATTACCAATATCAAAAGTATTACATTTATTATTTCCAGATATTTCCCCTGAATGTGCTAATCTTCCATTTCAGCACAGCCTGAAATTTCCACAAGGGGAAAAAAATTCTTCTTGTGCAACTGCAAGTATTTTCTTCCTTTACTATAAGAAAATTCAGGACCCCTGCACATCCATTTCCATGCTCTTCCAAACCACAATCCAACTTTAAACTGATCCGGAGGTGCCGAGTGAGCGATGTTTTCCGTACAGTTTCCCAGCTGTTAGTGGTGGGGGCGTCTGCCATTAATTGTGCACTGAGTTAAACCTAGTTCAGTAAAGCTGTTACTGTTACTTCAGTCTGGAGGAGGTAGGCAGGTTTCGTGTATTTTATTTTGGATTAATTTGATACATTTGAATGTTTAGTCATTTACATTTTAATAATTTTATTATGTTTAATTTTAATAGCTTTTGAATGTTGATGCACGTAAAAGTGGCTTAGAAACTTTGAAAGTTGTTTGACAGCTGATGCGGCTGGGGCGGGGGAGAGGAATGGCAAAGTGTTGAACTGGGATTTATAACTGGATGGCCCTATGATGCACAGGACCTTGCAAGTGAGTTTGGAGCTAGTATGGTTTATTTATTGTAGTAAGGGATACAGTGTAGAATAGGCCCTTCCAGCCTTTTGAGCCTTGTCGTCCAGCAACCCGCGATTTAACCCTAGCCTGATCACAGGGCAATACACAATGACCCATTAACCTACTAACTGGTACTCCTTTCGACAGCGGAAGGAAACTGGGGGACCAGGAAAAAACCCTCGCGCGCCAGTGGGAGAGCTTGCAAACTTTCAGGTGACTTCCAAATTGACATCCCAAATCTGACTCCCTGAGCTGTAATAGCTTCGCTGTAACCACTACGTTACTGTGGCTGAAGAGGTCCTTGCCAGGAAATGAACTCAAGGCAAGATTAAATTTAGCAACTCCAAGAAAACTGAAGGCCTCACCTCCGTAACCATTTCTCAGGCATCATAAAATGAGGCCCCATCTCTGAGCTGTCCTTATGGCCTTTGATAGCTGCTCATATTTTTAATACGTTACTGATCAAGAAAAGTGGAAAAACATAAACCATTTTTAAAGAATGTATGAATTAAGTAAATTGAAATGCATTTAAATTGAAAACTCTTAGTAAGAATTTAGGAAAATTCTTGCTTTTTAAATGAAGATGGGTGAATCCATTCAATCCGTTGAGTCTTTCATTTCATCTTAAAATGTTGAACAACCTCTGGACTCAGTGATGAATCCGGGAACGAAGCAAAAGGTCAATAGTTGGACAATGTGATGAGAAACTAGGGATTCCTTTGATAATTGAGCTGGCATGACCTATAAGCCCAATACTTCATGCTGATTGTTTATGATTTGATTTTTAGATATTACATGTTAAATTCTGTCTAAATTATCACACAAACATAACGCTTTTTGTAGCAAAGTTATCATTTGATAATCCTCTGTCAGCATTAGTGATATTGCTTATATTAACTGCGAAGTTTGAACTTTACAGGGATATTTTCATTCTCCTCAATGTGTCATTTTTCATGTGCTTTGGGGGAAATAACATAATGAAGTCCTATACTAAGTATGTATTGTATGCTTCATGAACCCCCAAGTTGTGTGGTACCTCCAATTTAAGAATAACTTGCCTCCTATTTTGTTTTACCAGGAAAATGATCTCTACAAGATGTAATAAAATCAAAATAATTTGTACCAAATAATTTGTCAGGCAGTTGCACAGGGCAAATCATATCATTCCCAGTGTGACTTTTATCCACTCTTGGGAATATCCTTGCCCTATTTGTACCATAATCAAGATTGATAATTGCAGAATTTGTTCTTTTTTTTGCTAAAGTTGAGAAGTTTTACTGTGGCTCCATACCCTCCTTGGACACCAGTCAAAGCTGCTGCACAAAGTGTTACCACCGGTTCCTTATCGGTACATCTCAAGGGGCTTTCTATAAAACAATACTCAGCAAATCCCCCATATTTTGATGGATCATCTCATCAAAGATCAAATTGAGAAGATAGAGATACTGTAGAATTCACAGCAGTGTGTTGGTTTACTTTCTCCTTGTTCTTTTCAACATCTCTGTATCTATCATGGGAATTCAAATCTAAACCGAGGCATTGAAGACTGAAAACTATTTTGAGGCCAGAAGCTTTCTTGTAAATTATTACATTTTGTTGCAAAAAATTAATTCTAAATGTTTCCACAATAAAAATGAGAGAATAACATCTCCAAAACAATTTGATTTCTAGGTGTATCTTTGCTTTTTTTTACCCATTTAAAAAAGAACTTTAAACCTTGCAAATGTCTGACCTTTGCATTTTATTAGGCACTTATACTTGAAGGGAAATGGTAGTAAAGATGACCTACTGAAACATAGCCAATACTTAACCAAGTTAATAGTATGTATGATCATTTGAAACCAGCCATTCATAATCTTTGTGCCTAAGTTGATATATGTCACTGAACTATATAGAAAATTGATGCCAATTGTAATGATACGAAAATACTGCAGATTGCCTAGATTTTGAAATGCACTACAGCACTTCAATAAAAGATGGCACTTCCATGCGGGCAAATGTTTCTTTGTGTTTAACTAAGTTTTTATGACACTCAGCTCTATAATATTGCCAAGCTTTTGTCATGCTGTCACCTTCCATTTGCTTTGTTTGTGAATTAGTCATGCATCATCATTTGCCACAGAAGAAGGGGACGAGTATCTTTTGCTGGAAGATTTTGAGAGCAAAAAGCAGCCATTTCACATTCAGTGAGTTTTAATACGCCATTGGTGGGTTTATAATGAAAACATGGGCTCTTCTGCAGTTCTTAGTATTTGAGAGTTGATTTGTGTGACAGAATTGGTTTGGCTTTCCATTCTGCAAATAGCACTGTTGCCACTGCTTGAATCTAACCGTAATATATCAGCTTCCAACTAACTCTGTGAAGCTTCAATAATGGAATTTATGGGAGGTGGCAAGTTGTGGGCTTCTTGCTTGGTGAATCCTGAATCATTATTGTAGTTTGCATGATGGTACTTGTTTCTTAATCAAACGCTCTGCAATGCAGACCCTTGGACAATTGTCATGTGCTCCTTCCAATCGTATTTGTTAAACTCAATTGCAATCTGCATTGATCCTGATTTGAATATTTTAGTTGGTAAGCATGGCAAAATTAGATGTAAAGTGTGTCTTAATGATGCATCTTGATTGAGGTGATGCTCTACGATGAGGTATTAAGTGGATTAACTTTTGACAAAATTCCTTATGCACCCTTTATCATCGTTAATCATAGTTGGAAATTCATATAAATATCCATATATAAATAACGTATCTGAAAAGCATATGTAATGTGCACCCAGAGGGAGAGAAGACCTTCACCAGAGAACAAATCAGTGAAAATTCAGAAGAAGTAGGTCCTGAAAGGCTGGAAGTTAGAGGTGAAAGTGGTGCATTGTGTTGTGAATATTAAAATACATTTGAAAATGGAAAATGGATTTGTTCAAGAACTCACATAAAAATTGCTGGTGAACGCAGAAAGCCAGGCAGCATCTATAGGAAGAGGTACAGTCGACATTTCAGAAGGGTTTCAGCCCGAAACATCGACTGTACCTCTTCGTAGAGAAGCTGCCTGGCCTGCTGCGTTCACCAGCAATTTTTATGTGAGTTCTTGGAATTCCAGCATCTGCAGATTTCCTTGTGTTTGCGTTGTTCAAGAGCTGCTGTTTATGAAGCGAAAGGCTCTGAGATGACAGAACTTGGTAACAATACCAGTGTCTATCTATTGTATATATTTATGCTGTTGTTAGTAACTTGATCTTGCTATGCCAACATTGTTAACACATTATCCATTTGATTTAAGGGATCTTGTTTTTCCTGCGACTTCAGTTACATGCTACATCATGAAGATTGTGTACCAAATGTTGCAGAACTTTTAGATTCACCACGAAATTCCTTTTGGAGTGGATTGAAACACGAGCTAAACAGTACTACAGATATTGAAATTTTTTTTAAACGCTAACAAAAAATACAGCATTGGGCTGAGGGGAACATGGTTGGAATGTCGTCGAATTAGTCATTAACTTGTCTCTTTTAATTCCACAGATTTTGACTGACGTGTGTCTTTAGTTTCATATGAAAATTACTGTATAATTTGGCTTGTGTGCGTATACTAGGATAGAGTTGTAAAAAAATTATAGAATTTTTTATTACTCGTGTTTTAAGATTATTATTTACCATGTCATAATTTCAGTCAAGCAGATAAATTTTAATTGTATGACCTTAAATGACTGCTGTTGAACTTGTGAAAGTAGAACTGTGAAGGCCCAGGAGACTATTGTGCTACAAAGATTAACACCTTTTAATTCTTCATGACTGATTTAACATGTTTTAATTACCAAACAAAAATCATTACTTCTCAAGAACTACTTATAGCAAAGTATAAGAATCAATGCAAGAAGGTATTGACTTCTGGTGTACACTGGAATAATCTCTGGTTCAGAAGCTCTGCATTACTGCTTTAAGAATGTGTTGTAGTGAGAAGAATATATCAGAACCAATGACTCCGTTAGCCTGAAGAACTAATTGGAAATTTATTGGGGAGGGGGCGAAATGTGCAAAAGAACTTTGTTTTTTTATTTCTGAAGCTATATAATTTATGTTAGTGGCAATATTATTATCCTGTTATATTTTCAATCACTAAAATGGCGCTGCATCCTAATTCCTGAGCTTCAGGTAATTTTTCAGTGCAGCAGTTGATTGGACTGAAGCAAATTTTGTTTTGCGACAGTGTGGGAAATCTGAAGTGTAGATGCTTGCAGCAGTTGACACAAGACTGCGGACGCTAGAATCTTGCATAGGAATCAATCTGCTGGAGGAACTCATCAGGTCAAGCGGCACGTGGGGGTGGGGGGTGGAATGCAGGTTCTGACGCAGGCTTTTGACCCAAAATATCAGCAATTCATTTTCTCCCTCAGATGCTGCTCAACGTGCTGAGTAAGTCCAGCAGATTGTTGATTGCAGCAGGAGACTGATTGTAACATTGTCCAGTGTAATTAGATATAACCAGTAGTAGTGTGTTTTATTTTAACACACTAGCAGCTCTTACTAAAACATACAGGAAGTTACTGTTGTCGGAGTACCATTTACACTGAGATAATGTGTTTATCATCAAAGTATACGAGAGAAGTTTAATTTTTGTTAGTGTTGCCTTTACTATAAAAACATGCAAAATGTTAATGGAGTTATGCAGAGCATTCCAGAACTTTGAAACCTTGATTGAGAAGAATTTTTGTGCTCTGCACAGTACCAGATTATATAAAGTAGAGCTTATCTGCTGTTTGCTCCAAGACTTATTCCTGCATCCTTCTCTGCTTTAAATGACTAAAACATTTTCTCCAACAAGGTGCCAACATCAATTTCTGACTAGTCCTTACAAGATAAAGTCCTCAACTTAAGATAAAGTAGCAGAAAGAAACTAACTCCTTTTTATTCATAGTGACTGCTTTAAATTCTCTATTTCCTCCCATAAGGGATTTTTAAATCACATTTGCTCTAGAAATGCTAAGCAATTTTAAAATTGTAAATCTCCATTGAATACTAGCTGCAACATAGACAGTTCCAGTGTAAATCTTCCCAGAGTCTTATTTCAAGTTTTTATTGACTTAATTTCAAATTAAGCTGGTATATCTGTTGTGTTGAATTTATTATTGATTTATTATCTCTATAATTAAAAACTCATTTACTCTTTCCAGTGCTGCTGCTACTCCGTGTCAAACAAAGCAGCTTTATAGCTTTGTTCTGGAGAGAAAGATCCAGTGTAAAATGGAATTCTTGGAGTGCTGAATTTTATGTTTTTGCCTCTTTTGAATGCATAAGAAAATACAGAAAAGTAAAATGGTGCATTGTCTGAAGAGTTTGTAAACTTAAAGCTCTTGGCAACTATGTCTGTTTAGTACATTTAATCAAGAGGAAAACTGATGGCCGAACTAAAATCACAAATTAAAACTGATCAGAGCCTTGCTTAAACAAGTTTAAGGTTGGTGTTAAAGAGTCAAGAGAGGATGAATATTTAAAGGTAGCTTGAATGCAGGATCAAAGACATACCTGACGGTGCAAAAGAGGTCAGGGCCTGAGGGATCAAATAGTCATCGTACGGAAGGAGATGGGGAAGTTAAACCAATGAGCCTTTAGCACCTGAATGAGAACTTTAAATTTGAGGCATGATTCAATATAGATTGGCGAAGCTTGAAATAATGGTTGTGAACAGATAAAGTAAAGTAGCACAGTTTTAGATAAGCTGAGGTTTTGAGGGTTAGAGTGTCTATCTGGTTTTCCCCAGATTGTAAATTTCTTTGATGTTGAAATGTAAAATTTCCTACCTGCATGTCTACTTTTCCACAAATTTACTTTCTTTGGTGTGCTCGGCTTGGTGAAGTGATTATTCAGTGCACTTGTAGCAGCCCCACCTTTTCTTTAGTGATTGATTAAATCAGTAGATGAGCTCAGCACTGGCCACTGAAAGCCTGCCCTCCAGCATCATTTTCTCGTCATGATCTAAAATAATTGTTGAAGTCCAGTTATGAGTTCTAATCCAAGGGCTGTGACTCTGTCTCCAAGAAAAGTTGGGGTTGCTAAGTTGCCTGCCTGAAATTGGTTTCCACTAATGATGAGCTGTTGATTTGTACTGCTCACCAATGGCATCTTTCCAAAGGCACAAGTGTGGTCAAACAATTACTGAATATTGTTCTGATCTGTTTTCTAGGTTGCATGCAGATTCTTCGACCAAGTGCACATCATCAGAAACTGATTGCAATGACAATGTACCTTCACACAAACCCCCAGCGCCACCCGCACCTAAACAGGCAATGAATGGCTTCTTCTCACAACCAAGTTTTTATGATTCCCCCCCACCCAGAATCACGTCAAAGTCTACAGATTCAAATCTTTACAACCTGCCAAGGAGTTATTCTCCAGACATGATTACTGGAACTTGTTCACTGTCTACTGCTGATAGTGACAGTGATTTGTATGTATTTAATACTCCTTCACGGATATCTGGCATAGAGAATCAAATGAAGCAGATGTCTGTTTGTTACGACATTCCTCCAACTCCTGGGGGCTCATATCAGATTCCACGACTGCCAGCTGAGGGGGCTCTGAGTCAGAGCTGCTCGAAGTTGGAACCTATACCAGATGTTCCTCCACCTCGTCCACCAAAACCTTCTGTATCCCATGACCGCTCCCCAGTGGATACCTACTGCGTACCTCGATCATCCTCGGAGGCCGATACCAATTACAGCATTCCCACGTCTGGCAAAACTCTGCGAAGCAATACCATTGGCACCGTGGAAGGCCACTGGCTGAGAAAAGGTCAGTTCTGTGAATTATATAAACGGCCATTCTTCCTCCGTTGAACCAGGCCCCAATAGATCGTTCGTCTGATTGTTCTGAGATATTCAGTCTTGGCTGTATTTGTTGGAAGGTTATTCCAGTTAGCCCTGCTGTGAAGGAAAAAGCAAGTGTTTCACCCAGATCAATATGCAGTGATCTGCCAAGAAAATATAGATGTATATTAGGTATGTTCAAGATTGAACTTGATGTTATTCCTTTCATTACTTAACCTTCATGGCTAAGTAATCTAACAGCTTTCTCTCCTGAGGCATATCGATTAATAAGTAGCCATTTTGAAAGGTTTTGCTTGGCTAATTCTTTCAGTTGTGGAGGAGAAGAAAGACTTTCGAGGAAAGAATGTTGTCTGAAATGTGAAGTAATGAAAAGATAAGGAATAAAGTTAATAGGTAGGAAAATCGTACAAGTTTCTGCATGTCTGGGGAAATGACTCTGGAATATGACGAGGAATTTTACTTTGCAGATGCATCTGGGAACCTATAAGCTCAAATACCTTTCAGATTAGCACATTAATAGTTTGAATAGCAGACTTGAAGGTACATTACAAAAATGTTTTAAATTCCCCTCGGTGTTTCTTTGATAAATTTAACCCCAGCTAACTTTGTTTTCAAGAATTACGCAAGATTGTGCTGTCTGCTTTGGCTGAGAGCAAGCACCATCTTGCTGCTGGTGTAAGGGTAGTACAGACTGCATGACCGAGCGCCCTGTGCAAGCTGGAGTTTTGGAGCGGTCTAACCATTCCTTCTCAGCTGAGTCATTTGCTCGTATCGCACAGATGTCCTGATTCATTATTGCCGCTAATAATTTCATTTCTGAATGAATGGTGACTGCTGCCTCTAATTTAAATAAATGTTTAGGTCAGCATTCAAGTTCTGCTTTCTGTTTAGGGAAAAAAGACGAGTGTTGGCTGGATGTACCTGTAGCACCTAATAAAAACAGGTGTTTAATAAGTGAAGGTGGCGACTGAGATAGAACTCCAACTCTGAGTAGCTGCTAAACAATTATTTATTGTTTCACGTTTCTAGTCATCAATTTCTTCATGATCTTGGTATCATTTAAATTAGCTCAGATCATTAACCTACATCAGTGTAAACCTTTGGTAATTTTCTTGGAAATGGTCTTCATTACCATTTTGTTTTAGAGGTTGGAACATGGAACAATACAGCATAATGCAGACAATTTACCTTATGATGTTGTGCCAACCTTTTAATCTACTCCAATATTAATCTAACCCTTCACTCCCACAAAGCCATCCATTTTTCTTTCATCCGTATGCCTCTTAGGAGACTCCTCTCTTAAATGTCCCTAATGTACCGCCACCCTCTGTAGTGCATTCCACACACTTACCAGTCAAAGCTACCTCTGATATCTTTCCTGTACTTTACTGCAATCACCTTAAAATTGGTTGGCATCCGTCTGTCTCGAAGGACAATGGGTGATGATGATCATCATCATCATCATCATCACAAGCCTGGGCTGAACGTATGGAGATCCTGTGATGCCCAGTTGTCAAGATCCCCCTCTCGGCCTCACCGGTGTAGTCCAAAGGAAACCTTACGAAGCAACATGTTTGGTACCAGCTTCGATGCAGGAACTGCCGGAAGGATGTTCAATGATATCCAGTCACTTTAGGAGCTCCACTCCGGATTTACTGTCTGGATTTACTCCTATATTCTTCATCTCTCCCAAGGCTGCCATAAGGCAGTGGAGCTATTTATCCATAGCTGGGGATCTGGTTCACGAGCACCAGGGCGTGTCCACACACCAGTGGGCCTGCGTACTACATGTGCAGAGGCCAGACCTCCTCCCTGTCCCCTGAAAAATTATGCCCTCTCATATTAGCCACTTCCGCCCTGGTAAAAGGCATAGGCTGTCCACTTGATCTATGCCTCTTGTCATCTTGTACTCCTCTATGAAGTCACCTCTCATCCTCCACTCCAGAGAGAAAAGCCCGAGCTCAACCTTCTGTCATAAGACATGCTGTCTAATCCAGGCAACATCCTGGTATATCTCCTCTGCATCCTCTCTAAAGCTTCCACATCATTCTTATGACGAGGTGTCCAGAAGTGAACAAAACACTGCACATGTGGTCTAACCAGAGTTTGTTTTATTGTTGCAACATTACTTCACAGCTCATGAACTCAGTGAAGGCCAACGCACTATACAGCTTCTTAATCACTTGATCAACCCACATGATAACGTCGATGAATCTGTAGACGTGGACCCTGAGATCCCTTTATTCCTCTGCACTGCTAAAAATTCTACCATTGACTCTGTTTTAAATTCTGACCTTTCAAGGTGTATCACTTCACACTTCTCAGCCCAGCTCTGCATCCTGTCAATGATCCATTATAACCTTCTACATGACCCACAGCACAACCAACCTCCGTGTTAGGGGATCTGCTATTTAATTTGTACTTCAAATTATTATTTACTTTTTTTATGTAGAGACACAGCATGGTAACGGGTCCCTCGAGCCCAACGAGCCCAAGCCGGCCATTTATACCTTTGTGACTTTGTGCTCTTTGGAATGTGGGAGGAAACCAGAGCACCCAGAGGAAAGCCACGCGGTTACAAGCAGAACGTGCAGGCTCCTTAAAGACAGTGCAGTTTTGAACCTGAATTGCTGGCACTGTGATGGCATTTCATTAACAGCTTGTTAATCCTTTTTAAATAGTTGTTTTCCTTCCATAGTGAAACAGTAAATAGTACACACTCAACACACACAAAATGCTGGTGGAACACAGCAGGCCAGGCAACATCCATAGGAAGAGATACAGTCGACGTTTCGGGCCGAGGCCCTTCATTAGGACTAACGGAAAAAAGAGATAGTAAGAGATTTGAAAGCAGGAGGGGGAGGGGAAGATCCGAAAAGATAGGAGAAGACAGGAGGGGGAGGGATGAAGCCAAGGGCTGGGAAGTTAATTGGCAAAAGGGATACAAGGCTGGAGATGGAGGAGTATCATGGGACGGAAGGCCTTGGAAGAAAGGAGGGGGAGGGGAGCGCCAGAGGAAGATGGAGAACAGGCAAGGAGTTATTGTGAGAGGGACAGAGAGAAAGTAAGTAAATAAATAAATAAGGATGGGGTAAGAAGGGGAGGAGGGGCATAAACGGAAGTTAGAGAAACCTACTGATGTCTACTATAAGCCCACAGACTTTCACAGCTACCTGGACTATTCCTGTTCCCACACTGTTACTTGTAAAAATGCCATCCCCTTCTCTCAATTCCTCCATCTCCGCCGCATCTGCTCTCAGGATGAGGCTTTTCATTCAGGATGAAGGAGATGTTTTCCTTTTTTAAAGAAAGGGGCTTCCCTTCCTCCACCATCAACTCTGCCCTCAAACGCATCTCTCCCATTTCACACACATCTGCTCTCACCCCATCCTCCCGCCACCCCACTAGGGATAGGGTTCCCCTTGTCCTCACCTACCACCCCACCAGCCTCTGGGTCCAACATATAATTCTCTGTAACTTCCGCCATCTCCAACGGGATCCCACCACCAAGCACATCTTTCCCTCCCCCCCCTCACATTCTGTTTTCCGCAGGGATCGCTCTCTACGCGACTCCCTTGTCCATTTGTCTCCCCCCATCCCTCCCCACTGATCTCCCTCCTGGCACTTATCCCTGTAAGCGGAACAAGTGCTACACCTGCCCTTACACTTCCTCCCTTACCACCATTCAGGGCCCCAGACAGTCCTTCCAGGTGAGGCGACACTTCACCTGTGAGTCGGCTGGGGTGATATACTGCGTCCGGTGCTCCCGATGTGGCCTCCTATATATTGGCGAGACCCGACGCAGACTGGGAGACTGCTTCGCTGAACACCTACACTCTGTCCACCGGAGAAAGCAGGATCTCCCTGTGTCCACACATTTTAATTCCACGTCCCATTCCCATTCCGCTATGTCAATCCATGGGCTCCTGTATTGTCGAGATGAAGCCACACTCAGGTTGGAGGAACAACACCTTATATTCCATCTGGGTAGCCTCCAACCTGATGGCATGAACGTTGATTTCTCCAACTTCGGTTAATTCCCCTCCTCCCCTTCTTACCCCATCCCTAATTTATTATATTTATTTATTTTTTTTTTTCTCTCTCTTTCCCTCTCACAATAACTTCTTGCTTGTTCTCCATCTTCCTCTGGTGCTCCCCTCCCCCTTTCTTTCTTCCAAGGTCTTCCATCCCATGATACTCCCCCTTCTCCTGTCCTGTATCCCTTTTGCCAATCTACTTCCCAGTTCTTGGCTTCATCCCTCCCCCTCCTGTCTTCTCCTATCATTTCGGGTCTCCCCCCTCCCCCTCTCACTGTCAAACTCTTACTATCTCTTTTTTCCATTAGTCCTGACGAAGGGTCTCGATCCGAAACGTCGACTGTACCTCTTTCTGTAGATGCTGCCTGGCCTGCTGCATTCCACCAGCAGCATTTTGTGTGTGTTGCTTGAATTTCCAGCATCCGCAGATTTTCTCGTGTTTGCGTTTTTAAATAGTACACTCTCTGTTGTTGAAGTTCGATTCTTACCTGAAAGAGGACATTATCACTTCACTTCCTAAACTTCCTTTGCAGACTGTGGTCCTCAAGATAGCTATGATATTCCTCGAAAGTTTTCAAATTCAGTCGATCTTGGGGAAGGCTTTAGCAGTTACCTGGTAAGTATATTTTATCTTTTGTGTGAGAAATTTAAGGCTGTGTTTCATGTATTCTGTTTATAATCTTATTTCTTGCTGGAGTGGTAATTTTTGTTTTCACACACGCTACAGCATGCACTATTGGGTTAGGTGAGGACACTGCATGTCATTGTGATATAGCTAAGATAACTGCAAAATATCACCATTCTGTGGTTTATAATGCTTCAGATTTTCTGAGCAATGTGCAAATGTCCCACAAAGTATTTGAACCAGAGATGCCCAGTAACGAAATCTATATGAAACACAACCCAATCAAGGCAGTCATTGAAGTCATAAAATTAATTAATTTAATTAAATAGTTAGCTTGGTCTGAAGCAAATCGATGGTATGTCGTTACTTATCACTAGCTGGCAGGGTGAAGATTAGTGATCTTGGTGCACTAATTGAGAATAATGTGCCCTGGCCCAGATTTCTGCCTTCTAGTTTCAAATTCTACCCCTAGCAGTGAGTTGCTCCTGGCTCAGTGTGGAGAGGCTGCCTGTCTGCTCTGTTTTTGGCTGGTATTGTGAGTGCAGTACGCTGTTCTTGGGGATCAGCTGCATTTTCTCCATGGATCCTACAGCCTCTCTCATCACCTTCTGGATGTGTTGGAAATAGCTGCCTTTTCCTTCCTGTGTATCACCGTGAAGCTCTCCTCAGCCCGGAGACTCGGTAACAACTAGGAATACACGAGCAGGGGAGGGCAGGTGATTGCAGCAAGTTCTCAGCACCCACAGTGGTAAAACCACTGCTCTGTACCCAAATCTACAGTGACTGATTCAGTTCCTGGAAAAGCCTCCCAAGCAGCAAACAAAATACTAATGTCTCTGTAATCATAACCATGATGCTACTATTTTAATGTCTAGCTCACATGCATCCTTCCTTCCTTTGCCTAATGTAGCTGTCGTGACTCCAGACTCAATATTGTGATTGTCCATTAGCTTCCCCTGAAGTGATCCAGTAAGTTATCCATTTGGGGTAGAAGAGTTGGACTCTAAATTCTGGGCATGCCATCCTGTCAGTACGTGTCTGTAAAATAGAACTGCATACAGAATATTTTAATAGGTTGCTAAATTTGTTTGTCATTTCATTATAATCTGAACATTGATTATTCAAGAAAGCGAAAGGGCTGTGTGATGATGCATGTGTTTTTTTTATTGGGGTAAATTTCAATTTCTCATGATCCACTGGTTGTCATTCAGTCAGAGTATCAATCGACTTTCCATAGGAAGTTTGAGGCCTTAAACGGACACGATACTGACTAAACATCCAATGCTTAACGTGGCTGCAGCATATGTTGTGTAAGAAGGGGAGAAAACTTGTTGACGATTTTCTGGCAGACCCCCGACTTACACAATCCAGATGGATGATGGTAGAAGATGCCTCGTGTAAATGACTGCCTAATGCGTTTTGGTTCAAAGAACAGCTAATTTGGTCAGGATATTGAAGTAACTCTCTGTTTGACTTCAAATAGTGCAGCGGGTTCTTTTAAACCCCCATCGATTTGACAACACAGAACTTCCGCACTATTACACAAGGCCTACACTGGAGGCTTGAGAATGCTTTCTGATTCAGACGTTACGATTACCTACAACTAAGACGTAGTGATACTAAGGTGAATATTGTTCTGCTTTAAATGATCTCTTAAAATGAATAAACTTTTTTTTTCTATTTTAAGCAAAAGAAGGGTATGATGCCACTAGCAAGTTTGGGGAATGAAGAAGCTGACCAGAACTATGTGCCCATGGATGCTAGCTCTCCACCACGCCTACAGTCAGCTAGCCACGCAGAGCCAGTCCAGGACACTAATTATGTTGCCATGACGCCTAGTACTTTTGATTTCCCAGCACTGGGGATGCAGGTCCCACCTCCGGCACACATGGGTTTCAGGGTGAGCCCCAAAACTCCTCCCAGGAGACCGGTGCCTAATGCTGACTGTCAGCCTCCACCAGTGGACAGAAATCTTAAACCTGACAGAAAAGGTAGGAGTAGATCAGCTGCTTTGATTTGATTCAGTTTGCTTATTCTTGTTTAAGCCCTACTATTTTAAAAACACACATAACAATCTTTAACTTTTGGTGTACAATATTCATTGATTGATCACATTAAAATGTAAATTCCCACAACTTCAAATTTTGAAATTTTTGATTCTCACATTGAAAACTTATAAGGTGATAGAATTTCAAATTTTATTTTTACTGCGCACTTTGGGAAGGAAATTTTAAATGAATTAAAATGGCTAACAAATGCTTGTGATAGAAATGAGATTCAAAACCTTTTTGTACACTTTATAATCAATATTAGAACTTAGTTCAAAAGTAAACAATTTGGGTATCAGTTTGAAATTGGATATAAATGAAAATAAGCTATCATTAGTAAAGTGGTATTTGTAATCACCATCTCATTTGTCCGTGACGGTAGCCTGGCTGAAATATCTGGAAAATCATGATGCAGATATATTTTCTGTTACAAAGCCACCTGCCTTTTAACTGCTGTGCTTGATAACCATTAATTTGTGTAGCAGTTTCCCTTCACGACATACATACAGATGTTTTTGTTCATTTACTGATGTTTTCGATTTTCAGGGTTTTATTTTCATCAATGGTTTTGAAATATTGAAATTCAGGCATATATCATGCACAGGTTGCTGCCCATACAAAATTAACCTGGGCAACTTGCAGGTTTTGAGCATGGTGTCATGTTTATTGCACTAAATCACCTTAATTTCTGTTTGATTAATGAACTGGATGCATCAATAGCAGTTTTAAAATGAGATGCTGAAGTGTTATGTTTGTGTTTAGAAGGTTATTACACCTGATGCTTGCTTGTTTTTTTTTAATATAAATTTGGTATGCTCTTGTACCTGGGCACTGAGTGCACATACCCGCCAAATGCTTTTATTGTGTAGATAGATGCTACTGGTGGAGGATGCTGCTGGCTACATTCATACTTAAGCACCAATTTGCACTTGCCATAGGGTTAACTTTAACAAAATTTACGTCAAGGTATCAAAATGTCTTTTCACCTTTCGTTAAAGAAGAGAATCAAAGTTTTCTGTGTTACTGTTGTCACTAGGTCCATTTGAGTATCTTTGCTATTTACAGCAGGGTAGGGAAGAAATAGATCTTTCCCTACGTAACAGTTCAGTACCGCAAGTCTGAACTCAATTCCTGATCACATTCTTTGTACACAGCTTAAAATGCTCTTTGAGCACCCATTGTAATTGGAAAGATAAATCTTATATTACTCAGCTTTTTCATAAGTGAACATAGTATCAAGATTACTGGCTTGCCTTTTATTAAGATCCCAGTGACAACAATATGCACGGCAAACTTTGAAGAATGAGACCTGAGAAGTTTTCTCACAACCCACGAGTCCTTTGCTTCCACACAATCAATGTTCCAGGTCCTAACAACGCCTATAATACCTGGTGTTGTGATGACACAATGCTGGTCATTACAGGGAAGAAGGATTTGCATTCATATAAGGTCTTTCAAGTGTTGGGTCACCTTGGAGTGCTGGGAAATACATTTGAAAGAAGCTGCTTTATTTCAGACAGCAAGATACTTGCACACAGGAAGCTCCCAAGAGCAGAAATAGGTTAATAAGAATTTCAGTTCCAAGGACTTTTAAGGAATATATTTGGTCCAGAGTGCTGTTAACTCCCCTGCTCTTCAAAATAGCTTCTTAGGAATCTGTTCATCTACCTGAGAAGGCAGGCAGAACCTCTGTTATAGGCACATCTGAATTATCTTGGGAGTGGTATTCTTAGCATGATTTTGGAACTTCAGCCTAGATTTTTTGTACTTGAATCTCAAGTGAAATTTGAACTCAACTCTTAGACAGAATGCTGAAAGTAGAGCCATTCCTTACCACCATTGTTGAAGAGATGATTCACACCAATAGAATATGAAGATTTCAGCCCAGTTTCTTGGTCATAGTTTGAAAATATAGCTTCAATGCATAGCTGAACTTACCTTATTGTCAGTATACCCCAAAATCATTTTAAGGATAGCTTTAGACTATTTCAGGATTTGTTTCCCTGATATTTCCAACATCAGGTGAACTTTCATAAGGGAATTCTAAATAGAATTGTTTTGCTTCATAATGTACTTTCAGTGTTGACCCCTGATCTTATTTGATATAAAGGAAACTAGCATTTTACATAGCTTGAAACCTGTCAGATTGCATTATTGATATAGTTACCCTTAGTGATCTAAAGATATTGTTCATTTGGATTAGAGTTCAGAAATACTGCTTTGGAAATTGGTGTTGTTTTGACAGTAGGTTGACAAATTCTTCTCCATAGAAAGGATAAGGAGGAAAAGGAAGTGAAACTCAAAATTGTATAAGTGTTCCTTGCCTTTTGATGCTTTGAGAAGACATAGTGGGAGAAAATATCTGTTATTTCTTCGGCAGTTTGAACGGAGCATGACTGCGCAAGCGCGTGGAGGTCGGCCGGTGAGAACAGCGGGAAGAGTTTAAAAGGAAGATAGAATTACAGAGCGGGTGTTAGAATAGTGGGAGACAGAGCAGGAAGGCTTTGACTCAATGGGGCTTCAGCGATAAAGGGTCGAGGCCAGGTAGGTTATCTGTTTAAAATAAAGACAGAGCCTATGTCTGTGAGGCCGGTTTTCTGTGCTCGGTGTCAGATGTGGGAAGTCCTAGAGACTCCCGGCCTCCCAGACGACCACATCTGCATCAGGTGTGTCGAGCTACAGCTCCTGAGAGACCACGTTAGGGAACTGGAGATGCAGCTCGATGACCTTCGTCTGGTCAGGGAGAGCGAGGAGGTAATAGAGAGGAGCTATAGGCAGATAGTCACTCCAGGGCCTGTGGAGACAGATAAGTGGGTAACAGAGGGAAGGGCAAGAAGCAGGTGCTAGAGAGTACCCCAGTGGCTGTCCCCCTTAACAGTAAGTATTCCTGCTTGAGTACTGTTGGAGGGGATAGCCTAGCTGGGGGAAGCAACAGTGGTCGCGGCTCTGGCACAGAGTCTGGCCCTGTGGCTCAGCTGGGTAGGGAAAGGAAGAAGGCAGCAGTGATAGGGGACTCTGTAGTTAGGGGGTCAGACAGGCGATTCTGTGGACGCAGGAAAGAAACACGGATGGTAGTTTGCCTCCCAGGTGCCAGGGTCCAGGATGTCTCTGATCGCATCCACGATATCCTGAAGTGGGAAGGTGAACAGCCAGAGGTCATGGTACATTTTGGTACCAATGACATAGGTAGGAAAAGGGAGGAGGTCCTGAAAAAGGTCTACAAGGAGTTTGGAAAGAAGTTGAGAATCGGGGTCTCAAAGGTGGTAATCTCAGAATTACTGCCTGTGCCACGTGACAGTGAGTATAGGAATAGAGTGAAGTGGAGGATAAATACGTGGCTGAGGGATTGGAGCAGGGGGCAGGGATTCAGATTTCTGGATCATTGGGACCTCTTCTGGGGCAGGTGTGACCTGTACAAAAAGGACGGGTTGCATTTGAATCCAAAGGGGACCAACATCCTGGCAGGAAGGTTTGCAAAGGCTATTGGGGAGAGTTTAAACTAGATTTGCTGGGGGATGGGAACCGAACTGAAGTGACGGAGGAAAGGGAGGTTGGCTCACAAATAGAGAAAGCTTGGAGACAGTGCGAAAGGGAGGAAAGGCAGGTGATAGAGAAGGGACGCGCTCAGTCTGATGGTTTGAGATGTGTCTATTTTAATGCGAGGAGTATCATGAATAAAGCAAATGAGCTTAGAGCGTGGATCAGCACTTGGAGCTTTGATGTTGTGGCCATTACAGAAACTTGGATGGTGCAGGGGCAGGAATGGCTACTTCAAGTGCTAGGCTTCAGATGTTTCAGAAAGGACAGGGAGGGAGGCAAAAGAGGTTGGGGCACGGCACTGTTGATCAGAGATAATGTCACGGCAGCAGAAAAGGAGGAAGTCATGGAGGGGTTGTCTATGGAGTCTCTGTGGTTGGAAGTTAGGGATAGGAAGGTGTCAGTAACTCCACTGGGAATTTTTTATAGACCACCCAATAGTAACAGGGACATCGAGGAGCAGATAGGGAGACAGATTCTGGAAAGGAGTAAGAATAACAGGGTTGTTGTGGTGGGAGATTTTAATTTCCCTAATATTGATTGGTTTCTCCCTAGAGTGAGGGGTTTAGATGGGGTGGAGTTTGTTAGGTGTGTTCAGGAAGGTTTCTTGACACAATATGTAGATAAGCCTACAAGAGGAAATGTGGCAAATGTCCAGGAGATATTTGCGTGGGGTCTTGAGGAGGTACGTTCCAATGAGTCAAGGAAAGGATGGTAGGGTACAAGATCCGTGGTGCACAAAGGCTGTTGTAAGTCTGGTCAAGAAGAAAAGCAAAGCTTACGAAAGGTTCAAAAAACTAGGTAATGATAGGAATCTAGAAGATTATAAGGGTTAGGACATAGAAAATAGGTGCAGGAGTAAGCCATTCGACCCTTCGAGCCTGCACCGCCATTCAGTATGATCATGGCTGATCATCCAACTCAGAACCCTGTACCTGCCTTCCCTCCATACCCCCTGATCCCCGTAGCCACAAGGGCCATATCTAACTCCCTCTTAAATATAGCCAATGAACTGGCCTCAACTGTTCCCTGTGGCAGAGAATTCCACAGATTCACCACTCTCTCTGTGAAGAAGTTTTTCCTAATCTCGGTCCTAAAAGGCTTCCCCTTTATCCTCAAACTGTGGACCCTTGTTCTGGACTTCCGCAACATCGGGAACAATCTTCCTGCATCTAGCCTGTCCAATCCCTTTAGGATTTTATACGTTTCAATCAGATCCCCCCTCAATTTTCTAAATTCCAACGAGTACAAACCCAGTTCATCCAGTCTTTCATCATATGAAAGTCCTGCCATCCCAGGAATCAATCTGGTGAACCTTCTTTGTACTCCCTCTATGGCAAGAATGTCTTTCCTCACATTAGGGGACCAAAACTGCACACAATACTCCAGGTATGGTCTCACCAAGGCCTTGTACAACTGCAGTAGTTACCTCCCTGCTCCTGTACTCGAATCCTCTTGCTATAAATGCGAGCATACCATTCTCCTTTTTCACCGCCTGCTGTACCTGCATGCCCACTTTCAATGACTGGTGTATAATGACACCCAGGTCTCGTTGCACCTCCCCTTTTCCTAATTGGCCACCATTCAGATAATAATCTGTTTTCCTGTTTTTGCCACCAAAGTGGATAACTTCACATTTATCCACATTAAATTGCATCTGCCATGAACTTGCCCACTCACCTAACCTATCCAAGTCACCCTGCATCCTCTTAGCATCCTCCTCACAGCTAACACTGCTGCCCAGCTTCATATCATCTGCAAACTTGGAGATGCTGCATTTAATTCCGTCATCTAAGTCATTAATATATATTGTAAACAACTGGTGTCCCAGCACGGAGCCTTGCGGTACCCCACTAGTCACTGCCTGCCATTCTGAAAAGGTCCCGTTTATTCCCACTCTTTGCTTCCTGTCTGCCAACCAATTCTCTATCCACATCAATACCGTGTGCTTTAAGTTTGCACTCTAATCTCTTGTGTGGGACCTTGTCAAAAACCTTTTGAAAATCCAATTATACCACATCCACTGGTTCTCCCCTATCCACTCTACTAGTTACATCCTCAAAAAATTCTGTGAGATTCGTCAGACATGATTTTCCTTTCACAAATCCATGCTGACTTTGTCCGATGATTTCACCGCTTTCCAAATGTGCTGTTATCACATCTTTGATAACTGACTCTAGCATTTTCCCCACCACCGATGTTAGGCTAACCGGTCTATAATTCCCCGGTTTCTCTCTCCCTCCTTTTTTAAAAAGTGGGGTTACATTAGCCACCCTCCAATCCTCAGGAACTAGTCCAGAATCTAAAAAGAGTTTTGAAAAATTATCACTAATGCATCCACTATTTCTTGGGCTACTTCCTTAAGCACTCTGGGATGCGGACCATCTGGCCCTGGGGATTTATCTGCCTTTAATTCCATCAATTTACCTAACTCCACTTCCCTACTAACATGTATTTCTCTCAGTTCCTCCATCTCACTGGACCCTCTGTCCTCTACTATTTCTGGAAGATTATTTATGTCCTCCTTAGTGAAGACAGAACCAAAGTAATTATTCAATTGGTCTGCCATGTCCTTGTTCCCCATAATCAATTCACCTGTTTCTGTCTGTAGGGGACCTACATTTGTCTTAACCAATCTTTTTCTTTTCACATATCTATAAAAGCTTTTACAGTCAGTTTTTATGTTCCCCGCCAGTTTTCTCTCATAATCTTTTTTCCCCTTCCTAATTAAGCCCTTTGTCCTCCTCTGCTGACTCTGAATTTCTCCCAGTCCTCAGGTGAGCCACTTTTTCTGGCTAATTTGTATGCTTCTTCTTTGGAATTGCTACTATCCCTAATTTCCCTTGTCAGCCACGGGTGCACTACCTTCCCTGATTTATTCTTTTGCCAAACTGGGATGAACAGTTGTTGTAGTTCATCCATGCGATCTTTAAATGCTTGCCATTGCATATCCACCATCAACCCTTTAAGTATCATTTGCCAGTCTATCTTAGCTAATTCACGTCTCATACCTTCAAAGTTACCCTTCCTTAAGCTCAGAACCTTTGTTTCTGAATTAACTATATCACTCTCCATCTTAATGAAGAACTCCACCATATTATGGTCACTCTTACCCAAGGGGCCTCTCACGACAAGATTGCTAATTAACCCTTCCTCATTGCTCAAAACCCAGTCTAGAGTAGCCTGCTCTCTAGTTGGTTCCTCGACACGTTGGTTCAAAAAACCGTCCCGCATACATTCCAAGAAATCCTCTTCCTCAGCACCCTTACCAATTTTGTTCACCCAATCTATATGTAGATTGAAGTCACCCATTATAACTGCTGTTCCTTTATTGCACACATTTCTAATTTCCTGTTTAATGCCATCCCCAACCTCACCACTACTGTTAGGTGGCCTGTACACAACTCCCACCAGCGTTTTCTGCCCCTTAGTGTTATGCAGCTCTACTCATATCGATTCCACATCCTCCCAGCTAATATCCTTCCTTTCTATTGCATTAATTTCCTCTCTAACCAGCAATGCTACCCCACCTCCTTTTCTTTCATGTCTATCCCTCTTGAATATTGAATATCCCTGAACGTTGAGCTCCCATCCTTGGTCACCCTGGAGCCATGTCTCTGTGATCCCAATTATATCATATTCATTAATAACAATCTGCACTTTTAATTCATCCACCTTGTTACGAATGCTCCTTGCATTGACACACAAAGCCTCCAAGTTTGCTTTTACAACGCTCTTAGCCCTTATACAATTCTGTTGAAAAGTGGCCCTTTTTGATTTTTGCCCTGGATTTGCCGGCCTGCCACGTTTACTTTTCACCTTACTACTTTTTGCCTCTATCCTCATTTTACACCCCTCTGTCTCTCTGCAGTGGTTCCCATCCCTCTGTTGTGAACTAACCTCCTCTCTCCTAGTCTCTTTAATTTGATTCCCACCCCTCAACCATTCTAGTTTAAAGTCACCTCAGTAGCCCTCGCAAATCTCCCTGCCAGGATATTGGTCCCCCTAGGATTCAAGTGTAACCCGTCCTTTTTGTACAGGTCACACCTGCGCCAAAAGAGGTCCCAATGATCCAAAAACTTGAATCCCTGCCCCCTGCTCCAATCCCTCAGCCACGCATTTATCCTCCACCTCATTGCATTCCTACTCTCACTGTCCTGTGGGTCCTTCTTCTCAACTGCCTTCCTAACTCCCTGTATTCTCCTTTCAGGACCTCTTCCCTTTTCCTACCTATGTCATTGGTACCTATATGTACCACGACCTCTGGATCCTCACCCTCCCACTTCAGGATATCTTGGACGTGATCAGAAACATCCCGGACCTTGGCACCAGAGAGGCAAACTACCATCCGGGTCTCCTGACCGCGTCCACAGAATTACCTATCTGACCCCCTTACTATCAAGTCCCCTATTACAACTGCCCTCCTCTTCCTTCCCCTACCCTTCTGAGCTACAGGGCCAGACTCTGTGCCAGAGGCACAGCCACTGTCGCTTCCCCCAGGTAAGCTGTCCCCCCCAACAGTTCCCGAACAGGAGCACTTATTGTCAAGGGGCACAGCCACTGGGGTACTCTCTGGTACCTGACCCTTCCCCTTCCCCTTCCTAACTGTTTCCCACTTGTCTGCCTCCCATGGCCCCAGTGTGACCACCTGGGATTGCAGGAAGGGGCTTAAGAATGAATTTAGGAGAGCCAGAAGGGGCCATGAGAAGGCCTTGGCGGACAGGATTAAGGAAAACCCAAGGCATTCTACAAGTATGTGAAGAGCAAGAGGATAAGACGTGAGAGAATAGGACCAATCAAGTGTGATAATGGAAAAGTGTGTATGGAACCGGAGGAAATGGCAGAGGTACTTAATGAATACTTTGTTTCAGTATTCACTTCGGAAAAGGATCTCGGCGATTGTAGGGATGACTTGCAGTGGACTGAAAAGCTTGAGCATGTAGATATTAAGAAAGAGGATGTGCTGGAGATTTTGGAAAGCATCAAGTTGGATAAGTCAACTTGGACGGGATGTACCCCAGGCTACTGTGGGAAGCGAGGGAGGAGATTGTTGAGCGTCTGGCGATGATCTTTGCATCATCAATGAGGACGGGAGAGGTTCCGGAGGATTGGAGGGTTGTGGATGTTGTTCTCTTATTCAAGAAAAGGAGTAGAGATATCCCAGGAAATTATAGGCCAGTGAGTGTTACTTCAGTGGTTGGTAAGTTGACTTAGAAGATCCTGAGAGGCAGGTTTTATGAACATTTGGAGAGGCATAATATGATTAGGAATAGTCAGCATGGCTTTTTCAAAGACAGGTCGTGCCTTACGAGCCTGATTGAATTTTTTGAGGATGTGACTAAGCACGTTGATGAAGGTAGAGCCATAGATGTAGTGTATATGGATTTCAGCAAGGCATTTGATAAGGTACCCCATGCAAGGCTTAATGAGAAAGTAAGGAGGCATGGGATCCAAGGGGACATTGCTTTGTGGATCCAGAACTGGCTTGCCCACAGAAGGCAAAGAGTGGTTGTAGACGGGTCATATTCTGCATGGAGGCCAGTGATCAGTGATGTGCCTCGGGGATCAGTTCTGGGACCCCTACTCTTTGTGATTTTTATAAATGGCCTGGATGAGGAAGTGGAGGGATGGGTTAGTCAGTTTGCTGACGACACACATGTTGAGTGTGTTTTGGATAGTGTGGAGGGCTGTCAGAGGTTACAGCGGGACATTGTTAGGATGCAAAACTTAGCTGAGAAGTGGCAGATGGAGTTCAACCCAGATAAGTGTGAGGTGGTTCATTTTGGTGGGTCAAATATGATGGCAGAATATAGTATTAATGGTAAGACTATTGGCAGCGTGGAGGATCAGAGGGATTTTGGGGTCCGAGTCCATAGGACACTCTAAGCTGTAACACAGGTTGACTCTGTGGTTAAGAAGGCATACAGTGCATTGGCCTTCATCAACCGTGGGATTGAGTTTAAGAGCCGAGAGGTAATGTTGCAGCTATATAGGACCCTGGTCAGACCCCACTTGGAGTACTGTGCTTAGTTCTGGTCGCCTCACTACAGGAAGGACGTGGAAACCATAGAAAGGGTGCAGAGGAGATTTACAAGGATGTTGCCTGGATTGGGGAGCATGCCTTATGAGAATAGGTTGAGTGAACTCGGCCTTTTTTCCTTGGAGCAACGGAGGATGAGAGGTGACGATAGAGGTGTACAAGATGATGAGAAGCATTGATCGTGTGGATAGTCAGAGGCTTTTCCGCAGGGCTGAATTGGCTAGCACAAGAGGGCTTAGCTTTATGGTGCTTGGAAGTAGGTACAGAGGAGATGTCGGGGATAAGTTTTTTATGCAGAGAGTGGTGAGTGTGTGGAACGGGCTGCCAGTGGCGGAAACGATAGGGTCTTTTAAGAGACTCCTGGATGGCTACATGGAGCTTAGAAAAATAGAGGGCTATGGGCAAAGCCTCGGTATTTCTAAGGTAGGGACATGTTCAGCACAGCTTTGTGGGCCAAAGGGCCTGTATTGTGCTGTAGGGTTTCTCTGTTTCTATGAGATACCACTATACAAATGATTTTGGGACCTCTGCAGCCTCAAATAGATGATGCTTGCGTTCTTGAAACATCAGTTCATATTGCATCAGATACTTCCTGGATAGTGTTTGTTATCTTAAGGAGACTAGATGGGTAAGATTAGAAATTAACTTTACAATCTCCCAGTGGCCACACATTTTAATTCCACATCCCATTCCCATTCTGATATGACTATCCACAGCCTCCTCTACTGTAAAGATGAAGCCACACTCAGGTTGGAGGAACAACACCTTATATTCCGTCTGGGTAGCCTCCAACCTGATGGCATGAACATCGACTTCTCTAACTTCCGCTAATGCCCCACCTCCCCCTCGTACCCCATCTGTTATTTATTTTTATACATACATTCTTTCTCTCACTCTCCTTTTTCTCCCTCTGTCCCTCTGAATATACCCCTTGGCCATCCTCTGGTCCCCCCCCCCCCTTGTCTTTCTCCCCGAGCCTCCTGTCCCATGATCCTCTCATATCCCCTTTGCCTATCACCTGTCCAGCTCTTGGCTCCATCCCACCCCCTCCTGTCTTCTCCTATCATTTTGGATCTCCCCCTCCCCCTCCAACTTTCAAATCTCTTACTAACTTTTCCTTCAGTTAGTCCTGACGAAGGGTCTGGGCCCAAAACGTCGACTGTACCTCTTCTTAGAGATGCTGCCTGGCCTGCTGCGTTCACCAGTAACTTTGATGTGTGTTGCTTTACAATCTTTTCGATCTTTTAACAAAAACTAGTGAATCGCATTCTTCTAATGACTCATTTTCCTCGGGAATAAATTGTTTAGCTATTGTGTTGAGCAATGGTGAGCATTTGTAATGATTGTTGCTTCATGTAATAGAGGTTCCTTTTCTTTTTAAATCTTTTTATTGAATAAGTATACAAAAAGGTAAGCCATATAGGCACTAATACACTATTAGAATATAATAAAATTACAGGAGATATTAATACAGATAAAAAAATGATACAAACAATGTAATTTAAACATAACATAATAAGATAACATAATAGTATACTAATTTATATATATATCAATAGAGAAAAGGAAAAAAACCCCAAAAAAAAACCCACCATGCAGCTAAACTAAAAGCAAAGCAAAGCAATGGGCTAACTTGGAACCAAGTAGAGTTAAAGAACTTAAAATCACGTCCTTGAACCCGACCTCCATTAAAAACAGTAAAAAAAAACAAGAAGGGAGTAATAGAGGTTCCAAGTGATATAAGTAGCATTTATAGGCAAATTTCCTGCAGTATGATGAGTTCAGCTTGGTGTATGAGGTCATTTCATTGTGGGAATGTATCATTGGGAAATGTAGTAAAGGATGCTAAAGATGTGTGAACTAACATTTGTATAATATTTCCCCAAGATAGACTTATTCCTGTTTTTAATGGGTTGGTTGATGGTTTACAAGTTTGTTAATTTTTGAACGCAAACAACAGGAATTCTGCAGATGCTGGAAGTACAAGCAACACACATAAAAGTTGCTGGTGAACGCAGCAGGCCAGGCAGCATCTCTAGGAAGAGGTACAGACGACACTTCAGGCCGAGACCCTTCGTCAGGACTAACTGAAGGAAGAGTGGTCTCGGCCTGAAACATTGACTGCACCTCTTCCTAGAGATGCTGCCTGGCCTGCTGCGTTCACCAGCAACTTTTATGTGTGTTGTTAACTTTTGTCTAGTTTAGGGATGTACCTTGTATGACTGCAGCATAAGTAGTAGGGTTGCTTCCTGCCATCTGATTTTAAATTTTCAACTTTGACAAGGCAATGAAGTAAGCGTACAAATAGTCTTGAATTTTGACTTCGAAAGTCATTTATTTGTGGTAACAAAAGCCATTATGTAATGATATTAGAACAGTGAGTTGATTCTTCCACTGCTGCAGGTTCCTGATGAAGAGGACTGACTGATTTCTGTGGAAGGGAAAATGCGTTAGGCTCCAAACTGAACTTCTATGCCCAGCATCTAAAACAGTAGTCGTATTGTTAATAGAATTAATGAGGAGATGAACACAATCCAGAGTGATTTGTAGAGTAGAACTTTAAAAGGACTTGAAATGATCTTAGAATTATTAACAGTAACACTCACAAAATGCTGGAGGAACTCAGCAGGTTAAGCAGCATCTATGGAAATGATCGAACTGTTGACTTTTCAGGACTGAAGAAGGGTCTTGGCCCGCAACATCGACTGTTGGTTCATTCCCTTAGACGCTGCCTGGCCTACTGAGTTCCTTTGGTGTTTTGTGTGTGTTGCTTTGGATTTCCAGCATCTGCAGAATTTCTTGTGCTAATAATTAACTGTGATATTAAACTGCCAATGAAGAAAGGTGAAGTAAATAATCACCATGAAATATGGGGTGTCTCACTCTTTGAAGATGAGAAGCAATGAAATGCCATCACGATCTTTAGTTCTCTGAATCTGTTTCTGTGTTCAGCGGATCAGGAGCAGTGTGAAAAGTACAGTAGGCTTACCCAAAGCAAGATGTCAGGCCAGCTTAAAAAGGCTCCTTAACATTGCTATTAGTGAAGTTCAGACAAACGCCCCCAACCATACAGCTGGTGGTGATGAATGGTGACTACCAGTTCACAGGCATTTCTCAAGTTTAATATGGCAAGGAAGAAAATAATTGGCTGCATAGATTTTTATTTTGTTCCATTAATATTAGCTTTCTTTATTATTTGTTACTCCGCTCTGTGCATCGGATGGAAACCTTGCCATTTCTTTTGCATTTTTTGTCTGTTTTTTTATGAGGTAGAGTTGCTAGCTCAATGTTCACCTGAGCATAGATGGCAGGCATGTAAGGAGCCGGCTGAATTTGAACCCGGGACCACTTGCCCCGAAGTCCAGTGCTGATACCACTACACCACCAGCCAGCATCATTATTATTTAAGAACACATCAATGACAAAGCTAAGATTTGTCGCCAACCCTTAATTACCCTGCAATTTTCCTCAACCTTTGTAGTCTTTCCAGCAAAGGTACTTTCACAGTATTACGGACAAGAACGTTTGAAGATGTAGAAGCCTGCGACAATGAAGGAGCAAAGAATTACTTCCAAATATATTGCACGTCTTCCCTCAGGACGAATCTTCAGATATTCTTATTTGCTTGCTGCCGTTGTCCTCCTCAGTAATATTGGATGTGCAGTCAGAGGAGCTCTGGGAGCAGTGTGATAGTGTCATTCTGCCTATCTCATCGAGTTCCCTCCCTCTCCTCACCTCCCCCCTCCCCCTACCACACGCAAATTTATGAAAATATTAAAGTGACTGTCCTTTTGAGATTCTGGACCATGGTGACCTCAGAATATTGATGTTTGGCTGTGTCAGCAAGAGTATGTTGCAAAATGGGATTTTTGATTAAACTGTTGTTGCGGGTGGTGTTTTCCTGGAACATGTGTTACATGAATATTACTCTATTCCTCAGCCTATATATGAATGTTGTGTGTAGACATGGAGAGGTTCACTTTCTGGCAAGGTACAAATTGAACCAAACTTCATGCAATCATCAATGAACATAATACTTCCGACCTTAGAAAGGAAGAAAGTTCAACTGAGCCCTCAGTGGTAGTTGTTGGAGTTGGGACATTCCACGGTAACATCAGTGGCTGGGATGGCAGGCCTCCAACAATGACCAAACAAGTGGAATGTTTTCCCATGGTGTCTTTGGCTTCCCAAGCTCCCTGATGATGTACGACGTCACTTGCCACTTTGGTGCCATGGTTCTAGAATTCAGCTGTCTGTTCATGTTTGAACTGAGCTTGTCATGAGATTTCGAGCTGAACGGCCTTGAGGGAAAACCAAAGATGCTTTGGTGCACAAGTAAGGGCTAGCTATACACGTCCCATCACTTGCTGACCAGAATTTGGGTAATAAAAAACTGGACAGCATTAGCTCATTCTTTGTCTGGAAAGAATGTACTGAACCATTCCTTCATATTGTCTGGTTTCTAACTTCACTGGAGCAGCTTGAGTAGAGTTTGGTGCACCGTCTTGCTGCTGGAGCTGGGGATGAAACCTGGTCTCCTAGCCTTTGCCGTATCCATTCATCTTGGCCTTGATGGCATCTGGAGTGCAATGAGTTCACTAGCGACTGACCTCTATAATGGTGAAGACTTCGGGTTGAATGCAACATACTGTAGATCATTCATTCAACACTTTTCTAATGATGATTGCAAATGCTCCAGCTTTTCTTCAGCATTCCTGGGCAAAAGGGGATGGAGAATATTTGTGGAGGAATAGTGTCCCATTGCCTGTTACGTCGTTCACCTTTCATGACTGGGTGCAGCTGGACCTCATAGCTTTAGTTTTATCTGATGCTGTTGAATTTCTCAGCTCTGTCTATTAAGGAATATTAATCTGATCTGTACTGAAGTGATGCAGACATTAGTGCAATCTTAATTTTATCTGTAGTTATAAGTAATATGAATGCAATAAATGAGTAATATAAATGCAAATTAAAATCCATCTGTAGAGCAGATCCATAGAATCTGCGGGACCAAAAACACTAACACTCTGCAGGTCAGGAAGCACTTTATAAAATGACCTAATGATACAATTCAATCAGTTCTCCAGCTGTTTCTTAGCATGACATCATAACACTTCATGCAATTCACGATTCCACAACCTGGTCATACGTTTTGCAAGAAACTAATTTTAGCTCAATATGTACTCAGTAGCAACTTGTATTAGGTACCTCCTGTAGCTAATGAAGTGAGCACTGAGTGCATGTTTGTAGTCTTCTGCTGCTACAGCCCAACAAGGTTCAACATATGTGTGTTCTGAGATGCTCTTCTGTACACCACTGTTGGAATGCATGGTTATTTGAGTTACTGACACCTTCCTGTCAGCTTGAAGCAGTCTGCCCATTCTCCTCTGACTTTTCTCATTGACAAGGCATTTTTGCCCACAGAACTGCTGTTCACTTTGGTTTTTGTTTTCCATGCCATTCTTTAGACAGTTTTGCATGAAAATCCCAGAAGATTATCAGTCTGAGGGACTCAAACTACTCTGGCACCAACAATCAACCAAGTGACAGTCAAGTCACTTGGGTCACAGTTCTTCTCCTTTCTGATGTTTGGGCTGAACAACAACTAAACCTTTTGACCATGTCTGCATGCTTATATGCATTGAGTTGCTGCCACATGATTGGCTGATCAGACGTTTGCATTAATGAGCAGATGTACCTAATAAAGTGGCCACTGTGTATACTGGTATAATTTGCTTCACTTGGCATTTGAAAGATGGTTCAAATTAAGGGTGCAGCTTTCAGAAGGCATGACTCCAATGTCTTTGTGCAATATAGAAGAGTAAAGATGTTCACAGAATGAAAATGTACGTTCTTATTTGCTTGCAATATAGATTTTTTAAAATCCTGTATTGATTTATGAAAATCAAAATATTTCCTGATGTTGAAAATCTAAAATAATGACAAAATACTGGAAACAGCATGTCAGGAAGCATCTTAGGCAAGAGAAACACAACTAACACATGGGACTGAAAATCTTCGCTGGAAACTTAATTTATGAAAAGGCTAATTTGGTAGAAATTCACTGTGAAGCAAGTGTGACAGCCAAGGTGAAATGCAATGCCCATTCTATAAAACCAATGCACGTAGTTGGGATGGAATAAAGAAACCTTTGCACCCATTGTAGATACTCTGAAGTCTGTTTTGACAGTGGTTATCTGAAAAGGAAGCCGCTCCATTTTTGAGTAGGATATCAGCACTGGTGGTCTCTGTGAATCAGTGACCCAGTGGTGCCCCAGAACTGGAGGGCGCAAAGCTGCCTCATATGGTTGGTGGTTGTGATGAAGGTGTTGGGGAACTTATTGATTGTTCAGTACTAGCAGAGAAATATTCTGCACTTCGCGCACATGCCTGGTTTTTCTGCACCCTGTAGGATTCTTGCATGACACAGCTTTTTGTAGTAAGTAATGCTTTAAGCCACAAGCGTACGCATGAGCATGATGAGGGGTTAGCCACAGGCACGTTCGTTGCTTTTGCTCAGCTGGTGAACACTTGCACTTGCTAACTGGCCATGCTGAAGTCCAATGCTGCACAGCCAGTGTACTGAAGAAAAATTATAACCGAAGAGTCTTCTTTTCTCATCAATTAGGTCAAAGTCCTAAAATATTAAGAGCTAAACCTGTTTTAGAACGAACTGATACTCAAACCATAGGTGACTTTACTCCAAGACGACACAAGGGTAGGTAATATTCAGCATGTTATATTTAGACAGCTTTGAACTTTTAACTGACTAAATTTTCAGTAATAGCTCATACGTTAAAATTGACCCGTAAAATAAAATTAACCCTTCCATCAACAAGCTACATTTTACTTAATTGATCAGTTGCATTTTAGCTGTGTTTTCTATCTTCTAAAATTTTGTGATTGCCAAGTATTGGTGAATGAGTCGCAGAATCTATGCACCACTCTTAATTCTGAATGTCCTATATTGGTGTAACTCAAGTCTACCGGCTCACCCTCGTTGCTGTCATTCATATTTTTTTGAAAATCAGCCATTTTGATTCTTTTGGTGGTGTATCACTTTAAGCCTTTAAAGCAGGTTGACTAACAACTTAATAGCCCTTCTGTTTAAAGACTGAGCTAGTTTATACCCTGATCTTAGAGCAAACAAGAATAAAAGATAAACTTAGCTTAGTACGACCTCTAGTGGCCAAATGAGGGGATGCCAAAAAAGTGTATTCATCCTGGGAGCCTGTTAGATTAGAACCATAGAACACTACAGCACAGCAAACAGGCCACTTGGCCCTTCTAGCCTGTGCCAAAACATTATTCCGCTCATCCCATTGACCTGATCCAGTCCATAACCCTCCAGACCTCTCCCATCCATGTACCTATCCAATTTATTCTTAAAGAGTGAGCCCGCATTTACCACAGCTGATGGCAGCTCGTTCCACTCACTCTGAGTGAAGTTCCTCCTAATGTTCCCCCTATTCCCTTTCATCCTAAAGCCATGTCCTCTCATATTTATCTCTCCTAATCTAAGTGGAAAGATCCTGTTCACATTTATCTATACCCCTCATAATTTTGTAAACTTCTATTAAATCTCCCCTCATTCTTCTACGCTCCAAGGAATAAACTCCTAACCTGTTTAATCTTTCCCTGTAACTGAACTCCTGAAGACCCGGCAACATCCTAGTAAATCTTCTCTGCACTCTTTCAATCTTACTGATATCCTTCCTATAGTTAGGTGGCCAGAACTGTACACAATACTCCAAATTTGGCCTCACCAATGTCTTATACAACCTCCCCATAACATCCCAACTCCTATACTCAATACTTTGACTTAGGAATGCCAGGATGCCAAAAGCCTTCTTTACAACCCTGTCTACCTGTGATGCCACTTTCAGGGAATTATGTAGCTGAACTCCCAGATCTCTTTGTTCCTCCGCACTCCTCAGTGCCCTACCATTTACTGTGTATGTCCTACCTTGATTCGTCCTTCCAAAATATAACCATATAACAATTGCAGCAAGGAAACAGGCCATCAAATGCAACACCTCACACTTGTCTGCATTAAATTCCATCTGCCATTTTCTGGCCCACCCCTCCAGTTGGTCCAGATCCCTTTGCAAACTTTGAAAGCCTTCCTCACTGTCCATAGCGCCTCCAATCTTAGTGTCATCAGCAAACTTGCTGATCCAACTTATATTGAATAAGAATAATTTATCATGAATAAGAACATAAGAAATGAGAGCAGGAGTTGGCCATCTGGCTCGTTGAGCCTGTTCTCCCATTCAATAAGATCATAGCTGATCTGACCATGGACTCATCTCCACCTACCTGCCTTTTCCCCATAACCCTTAATTCCCCTACTATGCAAAAAATCTATCCAACCTTGTCTTAAATATATTTACTGAGGTAGCCTCCACTGCTTCATTGAGCAGAGAATTCCATATTCTCTGTTCTTTGGGGAAAGCAGTTCCTCCTCATCTCTGTCCTAAGTCTACTCCTTCGAATCTTGAGGCTATGTCCTCTAGTTCTTGTCTCATCTACCAGTGGAAACAATTAGCTTTCTCTATAGTGCTAAGTAATTTACATTGTAACTTGGGAAAATATATCTCCATATATTTAATAAAGCACAAATGTAAGTAGGCTATTTCCCTATTTTCCCAAGATATAAATCTTTGGAAACCTTTACAGAGGAGTAAAGGTAGATTAAGGTGTAGATTGAAGGTTTGGAAATAGCCTTCTATCTCAAAAAGTTTAATTTGTCATGCTCCTGTTGAGTTCAACATGACTATCATTTGATAGTTTCGAAAAAATGTGTTTATAGAACTCGAGAATCAATGTTTTTAATTTGATTCCTTGGGGCTGACATCACAAAGCAAATGTTGAATTGTAGCAGTTGGAAGGCAGTTTTGTTGGCCAGTCACATTCCTTGGAAATTCAAGTGTGTATTGTCAACTGTTTTCACATGAATTAATATAAAACTACTCATTCTGAGTACCTAAATTGCTCATTTGTAAAGTTTCCCATCAATTGTGTCAGCAGGTCCATACCTTGATTTTGTGTTTACAGTTCTTTAGAGCATAAATGCAATATATATTTTAATTAGCACTCCATATCATGAAATTTCCTTGCTGGCTTGCAGCCAGATTGCCTAGCTTGGGGGTTCCCAACCTTTATGCTACAGACCCCTACTATTAACCAAGGGGTCCATGGACCCATGTTGGGAACCCCTGGCGGAGCTTGAGAATGATGCTTAAACATAGTGAGAGTTAATAATTATACAAATTTGACTTTTTTTTTGTGGATGTGGTAAGGAAAGCAGTGGGATTGGTGGGGAAAAATCATTGGACTGGAACATCCCCAGTTGGTGTTTCCCTTTTCCTGAGAGTTAGCTGTGGTTTGTATGATAATTGATTGTCTTGTGGTCAAGGTCATCACTGAAGGCCAAGACACAGTTGAAACTTCAATAGAACTTTAAAATCACCACATTGCTGCGTTCATCAGCAAATATTTTCTAATAACCTGGTAATTCCTGTTAGTTTCAACTGGCAATATTAATTACTTGATAAATACGTTTACAGTTTTAAATGATTTTCTTATGAGAAAGTGAATGCACCTTCTGAACTGTTAAACATTTTTATGCTTTGTAATTGATAATACAGAGTCAATTTGTGTACTTTTTCTACACAAGATATATTCACGTGCACTTTTTATATCACAGTTAAACCTGCTCCGCTGGAAATTAAACCTTTATCTGAATTTGAAGAAATACAGGAATTAGCTCCAGTTAGATCACCGGTGACCAAAACCTTTACCAGAGAGTAAGTCAAAACTTATTTTTTGTTTTACGTGGTATTTTTCTGTCATTGCATTTGTTTAACAGATGGTAAAGTCAGTCTGTAAGAAATTACAGTCCTGACCTTGTGTTTCTTTTCAAAATTATAAGGTTTTGAACTTCAGAGCTATGATAAGGGACTAACAAGGAGATCTCTGACTCCATGCTAATCTTAGAAAACAAAGATCTATATTACCAGTATGTTGCCATGGTTACAGTCCACCTGAGACACATCCCCTTCTGCCAGAACTCTTCTCAGTGACTCTGTGACTTGCCTTTTTCCCCCTCTGAAAACAAATATTCCATTGACTTTACAGTTTATCCCATATACCTAATATAATTTAAAACTGTCATCACTATCTGCAGACCACATTTGCTAGATAACCAATATATTGTAACTCATAATATTAATAGGGGACTTGATAGTTAGGGGGTCAGATTGGCGATTCTGTGGACGCGGTCAGGACACCCGGATGGTAGTTTGCCTCTCTGGTGCCAGGGTCCGGGATGTTTCTGATCATGTCCAAGATATCCTGAAGTGAGAGGGTAAGGACCCAGAGGTTGTGGTACATATAGGTACCAATGACATAGGTAGGAAAAGGGAAGAAGTCCTGAAAAGAGAATATAGGGAGTTAGGAAGGCAGTTGAGAAAAAGGACCGCAAAGGTAGTAATCTCGGGATTACTGCCTGTGCCACACGACAGTGAGAGTAGGAATGCAATGAGGTGGAGGATAAATGCGTGGCTGAGGGATTGGAGCAGGGGTCAGGGATTCAAGTTTCTGGATCATTGGGACTTCTTTTGGCGCAGGTGTGACCTGTACAAAACGGACGGGTTGCACTCGAATCCTAGGGGGACCAATATCCTGGTGGGGAGTTTTGCGAAGGCTACAGGGGAGATTTAAACTAGAATGGTTGGGGGTTGGGAATCAAATTGAAGAGACTAGGAGAGAGGAGGTTAGTTCACAAATCGAGAAAGCTAGTAGACTGCGTGAGGGAGGATAGGCAGGGGACAGAGAACTGGAGCACTCTGACCGAAGATGTAGGGGAGAAGGAAGAAAAAGATAAAGTTGTTTGCACCATTAGGGATAAACAGAGAGTAAGAGGTGGAGAGTTTCTTAAATGCAACTATTTTAATGCTAGGAGCATTGTAAGAAAGGTGGATGAGCTTAGAGTATGGATTGATACCTGGAAATATGACGTTGTAGCTATTAGTGAAACATGGTTGTAGGAGGGGTGTGATTGGCAACTAAATATTCCGGGATTTTGTTGCTTCAGGTGTGATAGAATTGGAGGGGCAAGAGGGGGAGGTGTTGCATTGCTTGTCAGAGAAAATAACTACAGCGGTGCTTTGGCAAGATAGATTAGACGACCCGTCTAGGGAGGCTATTTGGGTGGAATTGAGGAATGGGAAAGATGTAGTAACACTTATAGGGGTGTATTATAGACCACCTAATGGGGAGCAAGAACTGGAGGAGCAAATTTGTAAGGAGATTGCAGATGTTTGTAGTAAGCACAAGGTTGTGATTGTGGGAGATTTTAATTTTCCACACATAGACTGGGAAACCCATTCTGTAAAAGGGCTGGATGGTTTGGAGTCTGAAAAATGTGTGCAAGATAGTTTTTGCAGCAATACATAGAGGTACCAACTAGAGAAGGGGCAGTGTTGGATCTCCTGTTAGGGAATGAGATAGGGCAGGTGACGGAGGTTTGTGTTGAGGAGCACTTCGGGTCCAGTGATCACAATGCCATTAGTTTCAATATAATTATGGAGAAGGATAGGACTGGATCCAGGGTTGAGATTTTTGATTGGAGAAAGGCTAACTTTGAGGAGATGCGAAAGGATTTAGAAGGAGTGATTGGGACAATTTGTTTTGTGGGAAGGATGTAATAGAGAAATGGAGGTCATTTAAAGGTGAAATTTTGAGGGTACAGAATCTTTATGTTCCTGTTAGGTTGAAAGGAAAGGTTAAAAGTTTGAGGGAACCGTGGTTTTCAAGAGATATTGGAAACTTGGTTCGGAAAAAGAGAGTTCTACAATAAATATAGGCAGCTTGGAGTAAATGAGGTGCTAGAGGAATATTAAAAAATGTAAGAAGAATCTTAAGATAGAAATTAGAAAAGCTAAAAGAAGATAATGAGGTTGCTTTGGCAAGTAAGGTGAAAATAACTCCAAAGGGTTTCTACAGTTATATTAATAGCAAAAGGATAGTGAGGGATAAAATTGGTCCCTTAGAGAATCAGAGTGGACAGCTATGTGCGGAGCCAAAAGAGATGGGGGAGATTTTGAACAATTTCTTTTCTTCAGTATTCACTAAGGAGAAGGATATTGAATTGTGTAAGGTAAAGGAAAACAAGTAGGGTAGTTATGGAAACTATGATGATTAAAGAAGAGGAAGAACTGGCGCTTTTAAGGAATATAAAAGTGGTTAAGTCTCTGGGTCCTGACAGGATATTCCCTAGGACCTTGAGGGAAGTTAGTGTGGAACTAGCAGGGGCTCTGACAGAAATATTTCAAATGTCATTAGAAACGAGGATGGTGCCGGAGGATTGGCGTATTGCTCATGTTGTTCCATTGTTTAAAAAGGGTTCTGAGAGTAAACCTAGCAATTATCGACGTGTGAGTTTTACGTCAGTGGTGGGTAAATTGATGGAAAGTATTCTTAGAGATGGTATATATAATTGTCTGGATAGACAGGGTCTGATTAGGAACAGTCAACATGGATTTGTGCATGGAAAGTCATGTTTGACAGATCTTATTGAATTTTTTGAAGCGGTTACTAGAAAAGTTGACAAGGGTAAAGCGGTGGATGTTGTCTATATGGACTTCAGTAAGGCCTTTGACAAGGTTCCACATGGAAGGTTAGTTAGGAAGATTCAGTCATTAGGTATTAATATTGAAGTAGTAAAATGGATTCAGCAGTGGCTGGATGGGAGACACCAGAGAGTAGTGGTGGATAACTGTGTGCCAGATTGGAGGCCAGTGACTAGTGGTGTGCCTCAGGGATCTGTACTGGGTCCAATGTTGTTTGTCATATATATTAATGATCTGGATGATGGGGTGGTAAATTGGATTAGTAAGTATGCAGATGATACTAAGATAGGTGGAGTTGTGGATAATGAAGTAGGTTTTCAAAGCTTGCAGAGAGATTTAGGCCAGTTAGAGGAGTGGGCTGAAAGATTGCAGATGGAGTTTAATGCTGATAAATATGAGGTGCTGCATTTTGGTAGGACTAATCAAAATAGGACATACATGGTAAATGGTAGGACATTGAAGAATGCTGTAGAACAGAGGGATCTAGGAATAATGGTGCATAGTTCCCTGAAGGTGGAATCTCATGTGGATAGGGTGGTGAAGAAAGCTTTTGGTATGCTGGCCTTTATAAATCAGAGCATTGAGTATAGGAGTTGGGATGTAATGTTGAAAGTGTACAAGGCATTGGTAAGGCCAAATTTGGAGTATTGTGTACAGTTCTGGACACCAAATTATAGGAAAGATGTCAACAAAATTGAGAGAGTACAGAGAAGATTTACTAGGATGTTACCTGGGTTTCAGCACCTAAGTTACAGAGAAAGGTTGAACAAGTTGGGTCTTAATTCTTTGGAGTGTAGAAGGTTGAGGGGGACTTGATAGACGTATTTAAAATTATGAAGGGGGTAAATAGATGTAGATAGGCTTTTTCCATTGAGAGTGGGGGAGATTCAAACAAGAAGACATGAGTTGAGAGTTAAAGGGCAAAAGTTTAGGGGTAACATGAGGGGGAACTTCTTTACTCAGAGAGTGGTAGCTGTGTGGAACGAGCTTCCAGCAGAAGTGGTTGAGGCAGTTTCAATGTTGTCATTTAAAGTTAAATTGGATAGATATATGGACAGGAAAGGAATGGAGGGTTATGGGCTGAGTGCAGGTCGGTGGGACTAGGTGAGAGTAAGAGTTCGGCACAAACTGGAAGGGCCGAGATGGCCTGTTTCAATGTTGTAATTGTTATATGATTATATAATGCAGACATAGCAATTATAAAATAATTATGTAAATAAAACACATCTGTAAATGTTCATTCAGCAAGTCAAAGAGAATCTGGGCAGATAGCTATTAATATTTCAGGTCTTTGATTATGCATCAGAAAAGTTTGCAATCTCTTGCATTCTACTCTGCCATCTTCCACCAAGAGAACTAAAATGAAAGACATTCAGATTATTTGATAAAAGCATTTAATTATAGAAGTAAACTCCTACATTCAATTTTGTTTATTTAAACAAGTGTATTGTCGCATGGGTTTTGTCACAAGTGTATCTTTTCTTTTTGCAAGAATATAAATTAACAGTTTCTTCATGTTGATCTTAATTTTACGAAGTGTAATTCATATTACAAAATTGTTAACTAATTCCTTAATTGATACTTCTGGGATAAACGTGGGAGAGAACTATAAGTGATTTTGGTTTGCAGGTCCGCGCCCAGTTTGCTGTAACAAACCAAACAAAAGCCTATTTGACTTTGTATCAACTGAAAGAACATCAGCATACAAGCCAGAGCTTGCTTCCTGCCACTTTGGAACTCATTATTCAGTACTTTGCATGGAAACATGTCAAACTTGTACTGAGTCCTGGTTCTGAGATCATTGAAATGCTCAGATTGGATGCTTAAATCTACTCGTCTACTTTTACAAGAGAAACACACCCTTTCAATATTTAGTTAAAGCTAACAGTTAAAATATTTGAATCCACGTCTTTGCTTTTGACAAAATTCTTTTTTTGAGCTTCATTATATGAAGATAGGATTTTCAGTAGGCATGGGCTGCTCTGCTCTATTTGAAAATTGCACTTGGCATTCATTATTTGTTCCCTCATCACAATGATTACTTATTGTGAATTTGGTCTTAAAAACTCTAAGATAAACATCGAAATAGATTTGATGTAATTAAGTCTTAGGTATCATTCATCTAACTATATTGATGGATTCCAAAGTACACATATAAAAATGGGCATATTTTCCTGATTTTCCAACCTAATCTCATGTCTCCTGATCAAGTTGGTTATCGATAGTGAAATCGTGAGATTTGTCTTTTGTTTTACTTAAGTTATCTAGTCTAACAGCTGTATGTGTGATGGCTAACAGTAGGTAAACCAGCCTGAAAAAAATTAGATGAAATATTGGGCATATGGTTATGATTTTTTGGAAACTATTGGATCATTTATGAGCAATTTGGCAAGAAATATAATGATTTGGAAGTCTGGCCTCTTGGGCGAAGTGGAAGTTTCCCAAGTAGGATTTAAATTCAAAATGAGATGCAGACCCTTTGGGAAAGATCTTGCAAACTGGTGCCCACCTGCCATTTGCCAGTCACATTGTACAGCATTCAGTCTTTTTCTAGCTTGTCGGACAGCTAATTATGTATTTGTACATTTGTATTTTGGTGACCTCGTATAACCCCCATGAAAAAGATGCAGCTGAGCAATGGGAGTTTAAAAAAAATTCTTGGTTTTAAAAAAAAATGGTAGAGGCTGAATATTTGTGATTCTACAGTTTCTGCAAAATCATAATTTCAGAGACAAGAGGAACAGACCAGAAGTTTTTTTAATAATAAATGTGGTTTCTACCGCAATGTAGAAAATCCATGACTTTTAATTGTTGACTGAGAAACCAGTTGATGTTGTAGGTTAAGAAAATGAGTTGAGTGTTATTATATATTGTGCATAGAAATATTGAATATTTTTTGTGATTATTGCCTCCTTATATTCATCATCTCATCTGTTTCTGGTTTTTGTGTTTAATCACGCATTACTTTGTAGGGATGAGAAGTCAGCAGCATGCTCTTGTCCGTGTTGTTCTTGAGCTGGCCACCAGGTGGTCTACTAATATATCTTTCAGTTGCTCAGGAGAGTAATGGGGATTGATCACTCTGTGAAGCCCTCAACACATCTGACAAAGGAGATATAAATTAAAACATTTTTTTGCACTGTTTTATGTTAAGCTAAACAAAAAGAACTAGCTTTTGATATTGTACCATTCAGGATATCCCAAAAGTTTTCCCAGGCAGTGAAATATTAATAGGCAATTTGCGTTGAGCCATATATCATGAACAGCAGTGAGGTCAGTGGGTTTGAGGCTTGTGTGTGTGTGGGGGCAGGGGGTTAGTAGGAATGGGGTTTGTTTTGCCCTTATTGTTTTGTTGTTGCTTCTGCGTGTGTTGTTCTGCTGAAAATTGTAAGCATGAAATATTGGCACCAAGTGTATTACAACACTTGTGAACTGTCCCCATCACATCCTTGGGCAGTATTGGTTGTTAATGCAGATGAAATATTTCACTGTATATGTGATAAATGAACCCAAATCTGAGAGAAATATAGCTAAACGAAGTTTTATGTTTTAGTGCTGTTGGTTAAGTTTAGGCTCTCACAATGTGTCCCTCAGTCCTGCACTGAAGTACCAATCTAAGTTGTGTACAAGTGTTTGCACAGGAACTCCAGTCAGTTGAAGGTGCAGCTATTTTGTTAAGCCAAATAGGTTTATGTTCAATGAGAACAGAGGTCTTACATTTAAAGAGGGTTTCTTTTGCTTTTGGTCTAGCTCTAGAAAAAGACATCCTTCCTTACCTCACATTAGCAACAAGTGAACTTTTACATTGCCTGAAATGGAATATCCACTTTTTTTTGAAGATGCTACCTTCAAGAGTACAGCAATCCCTCCACTGTCCTAAAGTGTCAATATAGTTTTTTGTTCTGAAGCCTCTGGAGTTTTCTCATTTTAAAAATTGGACACTTTCATCTGACCTTTGTATCTAATTCCCTAACATCCATTCAAAATAAGACAAATTTTCCAAAACAGCATAATTTAAATGTTTTGTAAGATTGAGAATAACATGCAAAATTTCAAACATTTGCCATGCTCTTTATTACTTATAGCTATCAGCATTTTTGTTTTAATCTGAGGTGATATTTAATCTTAATTTTCACTTGGAAACTTAGTTTGAAGATCCTTATAGCATGTCAAATCAATTAAACTAATTAACATCATTTTACATCATTTATTTTATTGACTTCTGTGTTGTCGTGAATTAAGCATCATTTGTGATTTAGCCCTCCACCAAATTAAAAATGATGTGCACATAGTTTTTGGTATAAATAGTAACCTTTCATATGGGAGGAACATAAGGTGTAACTATCTGGACTGTTGCTTTTTTTCCTCCCCCAATAATTCCTAAGAAGCAGCCACTCCAGGTTTCCTGTCAATCCCCGGCCAGCCTCCGTTCACAGCACTGCTTCCAGCACTGATTCACAGGAGGACAGTGAGGAGAACTACGTGGCCATGGAGTCTGCTCCCTCCACAGATGATCCAGTATGTAACCTTCAGATTCATCCACTTTCATGTAGTAATATCATTTTCAGATTCTGCAGAAAAACTGGGACTACAGTGCTGTGGAGGTGTAGAGTGTTAGCAGTTTTTAACAATCAGAACTTGCAACAGTTAACTTAGATGATGTGCAATTTGATTCTTTTCACTAAAACCCATTAGAACAAAAATTACATACTTTCACTGGAAGGTAGGATGTTGGTTATCTGGTGTCTGCCTAAATGCAGTGTTTTTAAGTAGAAGTTGTAAATCAGCTAAATAAAATTGTTGTCTAAATGACTGAATGAAATTATGTCCCAAAATACTCAGGTTGGAATAACGGATTTATTAAGACTCATTAATCTGTGGGTTTCCTTTGTTTTGGTTTTCTTTTTATGCATTTAAAAAATTTCTTTTAGGCTTTCTTCTAGATGCTGCTCACTTTTATTCTTGCTCCTTCTAGGGCTGTGAAAATCTGGTCACCTTTTCCAGAGTTCTCTACTGTTTCACTTTCTCGGGATCTGTGCAATTGTGTTTCATGGCTTTTCCTTGTGTTTTTCTTTTGAAGCTTTCTGCTTGTTCTGATTTCTCCTTTTTTTAAGTTTACTATTTCCTTTCTTCCTCTTCCTTCATTTTTCAGTGAAGAATCCTTCTATTGCACTGTCCCTATTACACCCATTGAACGGGAAGTGTCAGGAAGGGAATGGACAGACGAGGTGAGGTGGTAGATATGGGGACAACTGCTTTGATATCTGTAAGAAGTTGTTTTTTAAAAATAACACCTTGCTGTTCATGAAAAGGTTTTGTATGTAATATTTTTGGTAAACTACTGAGCACTCAGTTAAATTCACATAGTTAATCAAAATTTTATTCATGATAATTATTATAATGACTTGTTAACTCTAATGCACCAACCACTTCTCAACCAGGAAATTAAAAGTGATAATTTCATAACTGCAACATAAGTCTGACTCTTCTAGGACAAGTTCTAGAAGAGTCTTTCTGTTTTAAAGGAATCTTTACCTAACAACTTCATGGGTTAATTTAAGGTAGGGGATAGAATACAAACCTTGAGTGACATCCTGGAATTAACCTAAGGGGATGATCAGAGAGGAGATGAGAGAGTTTAAAATAATAGCATCAATACTTTAGGTGATGGCTTATATTAAGATGTGTTCTGTGATATTAGGATTCACCCTCACTACCGTATCTACCTGTGCTGCCATTTTCAGGGATCTCTGGACATGTACCAAGGCCCCTTTGTTTCTCCATACTCCTTGGGACCCTACCATTTATTGTATATGAACTACTATGATTAACCCCTCCCACACCACACACCAATCGGGATTAAATTCCACTGCTGTTGTCCTGCCCAATTTACCTGATCAATAGCACTGTGTAGCCTGATAAGTCATTCTTACTATCAACAGAACTGCTTTTTTATATAATCTGTGAAGTTAATCATCGTACCACCTATGTTAATTGACATCAAAGTTGTTAATGAACATAAACTGTAAAGGTCCCCGTGATGCACCATTGGTCCTCCAATCACAAAAGTCTTCCTCCACCATCACCGTTTAGTTACCAAGCCAATTCAGAATGCAATTTGCCCTGCTCTCATAGGCTGTAATGTTTTGAACCAGCCTTTCATATAGGACCTTGCCAAACCTCTTACTGAAGTCCATCAACCACTCTGCCCTCATCAATCTATTTAAAATCTCTTCAAAAACTCAATTAAAATGATCAGAGTTTCTCCCTCCAGCAAATTTGAGCAAACTATCACTAATCTGTCCCTGCTTGTAGGTGTCCCTTAGAAATGTTTCCAATAATTTCCCACCAGTGATATCAGATTAACTGGTGCATAATTAGCTGGTTTGCCTTTGCTGCCCTTCCTTGGATAAATACAATTGGCACCTTCTCTATGACCAATAAGATTTAAATATCTCCAGGGCCCCAATGATTTCCCCAATACCACCTCTCCTCCCCACCTTGACTCCCATAGCAGCCAGGGAGCATAGAGCATAAAGCATAGGGGGCTTATTAATCATTATGTCTACTACAATATCTTCTATGCTCTAGAATTTTGCTGTCCCATCAGAAATCTCCACATCAATGTCTGTCATGGTGAATACAAATAAAAAGAGTTCTCTGGCTTCATGCACAGATTGCTTTGGAGTTGTCCTTCATTTCATCTGCCAGTAATATTTAATGTCTCAATTTCTTTTTTAAACATCTCTCTCTACTCCTGAAAGGCCTCCCTTCCTTTCAGTGCTCTGCTCCTGGCAATGCTTTCTTCCCTTTACTTGTTAAACTAACTATATCCATGATATCTAGGATTTGCAGCGCTTGCAATCCTTGCTCATAACCCTTCTGGGAACACGTTGGCCTCGCATTCCAGGTTTAATGGACAGTAGAGGTCAGAGTACTCAGCACCATATTCATGGTGTATCTTTTTCCAGATTTTTTTTTATGTCAGAAGCAACTGTTCTGAATTTAAACATTATAACAATAACACGATGAACATGGTCTGTGCAGCCATATTCTACTTCTTAGTATCCTATACACATGAAACCCAATTGTCCACTTAAATTTGCCTTAATTGAATGATCTTTTCTGTCATCATGTGCTAAAGGATACATTGTTCAAATAAAAACAGCTTCACTCGCTCACAGAATACTTGACCAATGCTCACTACATGTTGCTTTCAGAAGTACCTGTTTGTTGATGACCATATCTTCTTGCTATCAATTGCTTATCTGTGTATCCCTTCAATAAGGCTGCAAACAGGATACCTGGAATACTATTTGGATGAACACAGCTGTATAAATATTTTAAAAATATTATTTAAACTGAATGTTATATAAATATTTAATAGTCTAGATGCATTATCAATTATATAATATTTTTTTTAAATACCTTTTTGGTAGCTTTGTAATATGTTGCTTGTGAGGAATGGCCAAGTGTTCGCATGATAATGTTGGATTTATTCCAATCTATTTTGTGCAGAGCATAAAAGGAGTACTGCAGTGTTGTGATGGGGGAAGTAGTTTAACAAGATCTAAAGGCGACAGACAACAAGTTGAGTATTTAGACTTGGATCTGGACTCTGGAAAATCAACACCACCACGGAAGGTACAGATCTTTAAAATTTTAAATTCAATCTGTATAGAGTTTGAGATATTTTGCCTTTGAGTCTGCTGTCAGTTGTGTTAAAAGACAGTTAAACACAATCATTATACTTATACATTTTTTTCAATGAACTCTGTAGAAATTGATTTAGGAACCAATTGTAATGGAATTCAATGCTTTTTAACCTTAACTCCATCTGGAGATGAAGCAATGCTTGGTTGCTTAAGGAACTCGGGCTCAGAGCTGATGACCTGCAATCTGATGCTTTGGAGAGGGGGAGACTCACCCGGACACTATTTCAGGAGGCAGTCACACCCATTAGATTAATTGCTTCAAATTTGATTCGTGGCTATGGACAAAAGGGTGTAAGTGCAAGTAAGGCAGGTAGGGTGGTCCAAGAGGTAGTGCTGGAAGAACCTCACTGCTTGAGCTTGCCCAACAGGTTTGAAATTGTTGCTCCCTGTGAAGCTGAGAGTGGGGCCTATAGTAAAGATGAACAACTGAACCATGCCACTGTGGTTCAGGAGGGGAAGAGATGAGAAATGTAGTTGAAACTGGGGATAGTATAGTAAGGGCAATAGACGTGATACTCTGACAAACAGATCTAAAGTCCCAAAGGTTGTGCTCTCTGCCTGGTGGCCAGGTTCAGGATATCTGATCTGCCCTGCAGAGGAATTTGACGCAGGAGGGGAAAGATCAAGTTGTTACAGTCCATGTGGGTACCTACAACAAGGGAAATGGTTCTGCTAAGGAAATATGAGGAGCTGCTGACTAAACTAAAACGCTGAACCAAAAAAGGTAATTATCTCTGGATTGCAATTTGGCATAAGGTTAATAAGGTCAGAGCTAACTGCATGGCTCAAAGATTGGTGCGGGAGAAGTGTACTTGAATTTTTGGCACCAGTATTGAGGCAGGGGGAATTGCTCTGATGGGACGAGCTTCACCTGAACCACACTGGGACCAGGGTCCTGGAAAATCTGCTAAGGCTGTTGTTAAGATTTAAAACTAAATAGTAGGAAAAGTGAAGATAAAGTAAAAGGGAAGGAGAGTACAGGAGAAGCTAGAAAGTCTCCAGAAAAAAATAAAAAGATCACAGCTGGGAGCTCAACATCCAAGGATACACCTTGTATCAAAATGACAGTGGGCAGAGAGGGTGGGGTGGCTTTGCTGGTAAAAAATAAATAAAATCAGATTCTTACAAAGAACTGACATAAGACAAAAGATGTAGAGTACTTGTGGGTAGATTTTTTAAAAAAACTGCAAGGATATATGACCCTTATGAGAGTTGTATACAGACCACCGAACAGTAGCCAAGTTATTGAGAAATAACAAATGGCATGTAAAAAGGGCAATGTTATGATGGTTTTCAATATGCAGGTAGGTTGGGAAAACCAGGTTGGAGCTGGGTTTCAAGAGAAGGGATTTGTAGAATGTCTATGAGATGCCATTTTAGAGCAGCTTGTGGTCAAGCCCACTAAGGAAAAGGTAATTCTAGATTGGATGTTGTGTAATGAACTAGATTTGATTTGTGAACTTAAGGTAAAGGAACCCTTAGGAGACAGTGATCCTAATAGAATTAACCCTGCAGTTTGAGAGGCAGGAACTAAAATTGGATGTATTCACAGTAATTATCAAAGTACATATACAACCCCGATATTCATTTCCTTGCAAGCATACTCAATAAATCCAATAACCACAATAGGATGAAAACCCACACTAGGCAACTACAGAGACATAAGCAAGGAGCTGGCCATAGTTGATTGGAAGGGGACACAAGCAGGGATGATGGTAAAACAGCAAAGGCGGGAATTTCTGGGAGTAATTCATAAGACGCAGGATTGGTTCATCCCAAAGAAGAAATAGCATTCTAAAGGGAGGAGGAGGCAACCGTGCGGACGGTGGAAGTATAAGAGCAAAAGAGAAGACATATAGTACAGCAAAAACTAGTTGGGAGCTGGAGGATTGGGATGCTTTTAAAAAATCAACAGAAGGCAGCTTAGAAAACAATAAGGAGAGAAAAAATGAAACATTAATGTAAACTAGCTAATAGTGTAAAAGGATACCAGTATATTTCAGGTATATAAAGTGTAAGAGAAGCAAGAGTGGACAATGGACTGCTGGAAAATGATACTGGAGAGGTAGTATAGGTGGACACAGAAATGGCAGATGAACTGAATAAACTATTTTGTATTGTCTTCACTGTGGAAGACACCAGCAGCATGCCACAAATTCAAGAATGCCAGGGTCAAAACCAAGTGTAGTTGATACTACTATGGAAAAGGTTCCTGGGAAGCTAAAAAGTCTAAGATGGATAAATCATCTGGACTAGATAGAATACATTCAATGAATCTTAAAGAGGTAGCTGAAGAAATTGTGGTAGTATTAGTGGTGATATTTCAATAATTATTAGTTTCTGGAATGGTTCCAGATGACTGGAAATTTGCGAATGTCACTCCACTTGAGGGAGGGAGGCAAAATATGAGAAACTATAGACCAGTTGACTTCAATGGTTGGCAACATATTAGAATCCATTATTAAGGAAGAGGTTGCAGTATACTTGGAGGCACATGATAAAATGGGCCAAAGTTAGCAGGGGAAATCTTGCCTTGGCAAATCTGTTGGAATTCTTTGATGAAATAACAAGTACAATAAACAAAGGAGAGTCAGTGGATGTTGTTCGGATTTTCATAAGGCCTTTGACAAGATTTCACGTATGAGGCTGCTTAACAAGATAACCCATGGTATTACAGGAAAGATACTAGCATAGACAGAAGATTGGCTGCCTGGCAGAATAGAAAGAGTGGGGTGGGTAAGGGGGGCCTTTCTCTGGTTGGCTGCTAGTGACTAGTGGTGTTCCACAAGGGTCAGGGTTGGACCGCTACTTTTCACATTTATGTTAATGATCTGGATGATGAAATTGATGGTTTTGTGGCCAAATTTGCAATTGATACAAAGATAAGTGGAGGGTCAGGTAGTGTTGAGGAAACAAGGAGTTTGCAGGACTTGAGACAGATTAGGAGAATGGATAAAGGAATGGCAGATGGAATGCAGTGTAGGTAACTGTATGGTCATGTACTATGGTAGGAATAAAGGCGTAGGCTATTTTCTAAATGGGGAGAGAATTCTGAAATTGGAAGTGCAAAGGGACTTGGAGTCTTAGTGTACGATACTCTCAAGGTCAACTTGCAGGTTGAGTCAGTAGTAAGGAAGGCAAATGCAGTGTGAGCATTCATTTTAAGAGGACAAAATATAAAGGCAGGACTTTATAAGGCATTGTTCAGACCACATTTGAGCAGTTTCGGGCCCCAAATCTAAGAAAGGATATGCTGAAGTTGGACAGGGTCCAGAGAAGGTTTACAAGAATTATCCCAGGAATAAACGGGTTAACATATGAGGAGTGTACGATGACTCTGGGCCTGCACTTGCTGAAGTTTAGAAGAATGAAGGGTCTCATTGAAAGCTACTCTATATTGAAAGGCCTAGAAAGAGTGGATATGCAGAGGATGTTTACAATAATGAGTGTCTCAGACCAGACAGCACAGCCTCAGAATATAAGAACACCCTTTTAGAAAAGTGACGACAAGAATTTCTTTAGCCAGAGGGTGGTGAATTTGTGGAATTCATTGCCACAGACAGCTGTGGAGGCAAAGTTATCCAAAGCCAATGTTGATAGGTACTTAATTTGTAAGGGCATCAAAGGTTATGGGGAGAAGGTAGGAGAATGGGGCTGAGAGGGAAAATATATCAGATTAATGATAGAGCAGATTCAATGGTCCAAATGGCCTAACTCTGCTCTTTGGTTCTTAAATCGTTAAAACCTTATCTTAATAGAACCAATCTGTTTGAACTTTTACTCCATCTGGAGATGAAGCATTGTATTACAGGCTCACAAATTTGTCTGCATCATTTTTGTATTTAACAACCTCAAACACTTTAAACTGTGACAAAATTTGTTAACAGTTTTAAAACAGTGATGGCAGGCTCCTTTGGAAACATTAATATTTCAGGAAGAGGGTACATGTGTTTGCTATACAAACTAAATCGAGTGCATGCATCCCTATCACAGTCTAGGTTTAGCTCACAATCCTTGTCTCAAGATCCTTGCTGTCTCCTCTGAAAGGCATCACTTATGACACTCTGCGTATTGCTCTACTGGCATAGTGGGGTTATATAAACTTCATATTTTTTTGATCAGTGACATTTTTTATTTCATTCTCTTTGACAGAACAGCTCCAATCTTAGACCAATCTGGTTGAAAATCTATTAGAAACTAATTTTGAATATTACATTATATTGGCATCATTTGGGTGAGCTAAATGCCAAAACACCACTTAAAGAGTTAACAGATATTTTTCTGCCAAGAGGTTCATCTTTATTAACAACTAGTTAGTGGTATTTTGTGCTATTTTTGGGTACTATCTAGATTAATTTCTTGACCATAATTGTTTATAAGGCCAGTCCTCATTGTTTAAATTGAATGCTTATTGCATAAAATATGGGATTTCACATCTAATAATGTAGGTTCAGAGGTCCAAAAAAATGTGATACAATGTTGGCACTCAGTTAATAACAGCCTTGGCTTAAAATAAGAACTGGATAACATTGAATTCTTTACAAATTATTTTCTTTGTTAATTTCAGAAAAGCAATGGTACAGGTACAGTAGCAACAGATGAAAAAGTAGACTATGTATTGGTGGACCAAGAACGAACACTCGCACTGAAGAATACCAGAAAAGCATGGACCGATGAAAGACAATCTACTGAGTCAGAAACTCCAATTAAAAGTGCAAAGTGACTTGATGGTGTCGTTTAACTGAACCATAATACCTTTTTGAGATGCCGCCTTATTCCTGCCACTAATGGCATTCTAGCCAGCATGCTCTACCTTGAATGAGCCATCGATCAATTTATGAAGTGACTTGAAACTTTGCATACAACAGTATATATGAGGAAAAATGGGAAATTATTGGAGTCAGGTTAATAACTGTAATTAAGTGCATGCTGTCATGCTTTGCGAAGGCTACCATTGATGCTGTACATTAGTTTCAAGCATTCAAATAGGTTAATACAGTCTTTAAATGCCAATTGGAATTGTTACTTTGGTACAAGGTGAAGCTATTAATTACTGCAGGAAATTGGTTTCAGAAGTTGATACCTTGTATAGAAAATAACTTCACTTTTAATTCTAGTCTGAATCATGGAAATATCCAGTCTGTAAAGTATGTTTTAGTTAAACTAATTTTCTAATTTTTTAATTAAGTCCAGGTTATTTAAGCTACAGTTAGTTGAGGCATTTTTGACACTTTATACACTTAACAGTGGTAGTTACAAATAATTACAAACAGATTGTTAAACATCTCTATTGCAACATTGCTGGCAGTGGCCTTCAGATCGCCATGATCAATAATTATCAACAAATAAGAACCAGAATCCCACATTCCTTGCCAGGATTGAACAGAAAGGCCAATGACTTATTCTGCAGTGTGTTTACCAAAATGACTACCACGGAGGAAGAAGCGTGCACTACATGTATTTGACACTTGTTGAGTTGGTAACTCTGGAAAGTTGAGACTTTAATTCTCTGTGGTTTACAGATATAGATTTAAAATTGAACATTGCAGAATGCAGATTCTGCAGGGTGGAGTCTTGCATTCCTTGTCACTGATCCAGAGTGAAATTAATTTGGTGTTATCGTGGTAGCCAGATGGCTCAATTTTTAAACTGAAGTGGTATTTCTTGCCATAATTAGGACATACTTTTATCCAAATATCTTGTTGCAAAATATGTTCAATTTCAGTTGTGTTTGCAAAAAAATGTAAATTTTTTACTACTTTCAGTAGTAAAATCTACTTGAAGTTTGGATGGTTACTTTTTTTTTGCATTTTGACATTTTCGCAGTTGAGTACATTTAAGTCATCTGTTTATAATAGAGCTAAGTTATGTCAAACATCCATCTTTAAAAGCTACCTACATTTCAACAACATAACCACCACCTTATCTCGGGAATGTGATAATTATATTGTATATAACTTTTTCAGATCACTTATAAAGTGCTTACAAACTGTAAATGTACTAAAATTACTAACATTTGTATTTACAAAATTTGTCTATATGCATAAAAATGTTGGAGTCCAGCAAAGATTTTATCATTAAACCTTGAATTACTATGTGTATGTTTCTAGTTTTCCAGCTCACAGGCCTTGTATCTAAAATAAATACCTTGTCTTTCTTGTACTGTAAATTACACATAGCAGTTGTTACTCAGTAATAAAATAGTAATATTACTTGTATTTTAATGAGTTATCAATGTCAATGTAAAAATAAAATTAAATCAGTTACATTATTCCACAAGATTTATGAGCCTATATTTTCTAATAATTTCTACCAACATCTAATGAACTGAAATTTATTATACACCTTGCAGCAACTGAAAAGGGCAGTTCTTGTTTGACTAACCATATTTTTTGCAAGTAAAAAACCGTATAAATAAGACTAATGTTGGAAGCTTTTTTAGAAAGCTCTTCCAAAAGGTACTCCACAGCAATAATATTGGATAATGTGGAGCTGGAGAGAAATTAGCAGAATGAACTGCCTGACAACAGTAGATAAAGACAGAGTAAAAAGAAGCTATTTACAGAGAAAGAAAATGAGTAGTGGTGTTTCATAAGAAGTGAGGCTGTTTACTGTGTACATTAACACTTCACAATTTGGAATTAAAATCACTCTAAATTTGCTCCTCATTCCTAATGAAAGACAGTAATCAATAGTAAGGGGGAACTAAAGAAGTAATGAATTTTTAGAATGGGTTCAACAAATCTAAGATGGTAATCTTTAGTAGATAGAACAGTGGGTAATTATTACATTAAAAGTTTCTATTTAGGAGAGGAAGAAAGAGATCTCCGAGAGAAATAAGCTACCTTCACCCAGAAAGAAAATTATGCAGGGTATTATGCAAATAGTATTAATAACAATTTGAAATAGTTTAAATATAGTCACATTTATCAGCTGTTAAATATAGAGAATGAAGACGGTGAATTATTGTTAGTAAACTGAGTAATATATGGACTAGTTTTCTTGGATTCTAAACCAGTTATAGTTGTGTGGAATTACTATATTATTGCACTACTTAGTGTTTGCATTTCTTGAGTCTAGCAATAGTAGTGTAATTTGGTCTGTGGACTCTGCTGCAATACTTGGTTTGATCCAAACCGCAACTGTTGGGCTGAGTTATCTCCGAGAAGCCAAAGTGCTGATGGACTGCAGAGAGGCTGGAAACTTTTATAACAAGCCCACTAAGGACATGGCAGCTCAATCCAGGTATGTAAATATTGGGTTCTGTGCAATGAATCAGCTTGAAAGTTGCACCAGTTATGATACCTATTACAGCAGCCTAAAGTAGTACAATGATATTGTGCAAAACCTACAGTTCATGAACTGAAACTGGTGAATATAAGTACTCTCCCTTTAAATCAGAGACTTAAATGAGTTTTCCCCAGTTGTGTCTGTGATAGTGTGAACCATATGTTTCCATGATTTCTAGTAATAGGGGATATATGGCAAAGTACTGAATGAAAGTTGCCAGCATACAAATACTTGTTCTACCATTTGTGATCCACATGCTACTTTTCCTGTCATCCATGATTTATTTGCTGATGAGAAGGAACAGCTAAGGGTTTTAGAATTGTACAGCATAACGGCCCATCAGCCCAACTTGTCTAAAGTAACTGTGATGGCTGCCTGTTTGTTTGAATCCCGCTGGCCTCTGTCAGTGCCATGTACCTGCGTACCTTGCTCATTCAAGTACCTATTCAGATGCCTCTTAAATGTCGTCACTGTTTCTTCCACCTCCACCTTCTGTGGCAGCTTATTCCAGATATCAATTATCCTTCGTGTGAAAACTTATCCCTCAAAGACCTTTAAACAACATCCTCCCTCTCATCTTAAATCGACATTCTCTAGTTTTAGATACTTCTGCTATAGAAAACAGACACTATCTACCCTATCGATGCCTCTTGTAACTTTATATACCCCTTTCACATCACCTTTCAGATTCCGCACCTCCTTAAGCTCAAGCCCTTCAATCCAGGCAAAAACTTTGACCCTTTTCTGCACTCTCCCCATCTTAATCACAGCCCTCGTTGCAGTGAATAACTGGAAGAACATCAAGACTGCCATGTGTATGCAGAACTACAGAAGTTGCTAACGTAAACATTGTGGAAATTTCTTACATTTCACCACAATTATTATTGTTTTATAATTTACTAAGATATATAGAAAAGTATTGCTTCTGTATGGAAAGGTGATTGTTAATCTGCAATTTTTTTTTCAACTTTACACATATTCAAAGTGTTTAAACCTTAGATGTTACATAATTCTTTTTTTAATTGTCATAGTAAAAAAAGTAAGCAAGTGTTCTGAATGAGGTGACTATGATCCCAATTTCAGCAAACCAACAGAAGGCAATATTTTCAAAAAGATTTTCATAAAAACTAATAAGTTTTCTATAAAACTGTACATGAATGCTACAAAAAAGATCTTAAGGTGATTAGATTTACACTCCCTTCAACTAACAATGTTTCTTGTACATGAATCCACACAAAATAGTTAATTAGTCTCTAAAATAATTTTGTTTTTGCACTTTAAATTCACATAACAAGCCACTGTTCTACTGAGCATCCAGCTTCAGCAGTTAAGGCAGTTAAACAGAATATACCACACTAAACTTAATTGAATACATACAGACCTGGAAATAAAATGTAATGCTGGAGGCTTAAACCACTGGTTTAGACTTTAGACCTTATTTTCAGGTTTGGGCCTGCCAAACTGGAGTGTTCCAATTTTTCGAATAAGATTAACATCCCTTCTTCACCACAGCAAATCTTAGTTTCAATTTTTTAAATGGTTTTTTAATTGCCCTCAAAATGGTTTTTAAAATCAACACCATTTTAATTTTAGAAACTTGCTTCAAGAGGTTACAACAGTTACATATTCTGATGACATTTTGGTCAAATACATACCTGTCTTATGCCTCTGGGCCTAGCTTAAGGTAGATCACTAAAGATTTGAACCTGTAATTTCAATGTATATTACTTCAATCGACTGCCACAACTTGACATTCCAATGCAACAAATACAGATCAGTGGAGTTGAGTACACTCTACTGAGGATGGAACAAGGCTAAAATAAATTCTTTAAAACTAATAGCCGGAAATCTTCCTTTACATTAGTGCAGTTAGAAGTAAAATGTTCTTTCCAGCATTTGCTTGAGTCCTGATCAGACGGATAAACTAGTATCTAATTCTGTAAGTTGATTCATGCACAAGAGAGATCGATATAACCATCCATATATCCTAAAAGAGAGTTTGATTTTACTCCTCACATCAAGGTTTGGAGTAATATGATCTTCTCAGAAATACAAAATCTATGTAACACAGCCATCAGGTTTTCTCCACAGCGAGAAACCTGTCGCTCCATTGCTAGCCGGAAATCTTCCTTTACTCCCTTTGTAATACCTCGGGTTATCGTATGATGTCTGAAAAACAAATGAAATAATTAAATTATCAGTCTACATTCCTGTTAGATATGGATGACTTCTAATGCATTACTATACCATCATAAGATTTTAGCTTCTAAAAGTTAACAATGAAATTTGATGAGGTATAAATATATAATTAATGTGTATACTGAATGGACATTTAGTATTGAATATTTGATCTTTTGTACTTAGTTGTCTGAAGAATTTTTGCACTAATGATGAAAGTTGTAAATTAGTGAATATTTAAAAGTGTTTGGAAAACAATGATTAAACAACCATTCTAACTAAAGAACAACATTTTGTTGTAACTTTGAAAAATACTCCCTTGTTGTATCCATTTTACAATACAAAATACAGTCATAAAGGTCTAAAAATTGTACGGAAAAAGTCTCATGGCAGTTGTATTTTGTGAAGTACTAAATACTAAAATGATCATTGTATGGTATGATGCTTAAATCATGGATTGGTGTAAATATAAAAAAAATCTTTAAAAACCCATGGATTAACATGGTGACAAACACAGCACATGACGAACAGGTCGTATTGTACCTGTCAGCTGTCTGACTGCTGGGCTGCAGTTTGAACTCCTGTGGAAGTACCCCCAGGGGAGGGCTAGAATTCCTTGAAAACAGTAAACATCAACAGTACGTTCAACACTCACACATTGTCACCTAATAGCACAAAACTCTACCTGTTACCAGTAGGAAAAAATAACTGGAACAGTATGAAGTGAACAGTATGTTATAAAATATAAATTCATAAGTTTAATCAAATACCTGGAATATCCAAAATGTCAACATACTGTTTAAAACACTTAGCATATATTCCAGAATCAGATATATCAATAATTTGAAAGTACATGCACATTTGTTACTCATATATAATACAAAACACAAACTATTGTACACATTCAACATGATACCAAAACTCTGATAAACTTCTATAGATGTGTAGTGAAGAGTATAGTGACTGGCTGAATCACCAACGCCTTTGAATGGAAAATCCTCCAAAAAGTAGTGGATATGGCACAGTACATCACAGGTAAAGCCCTCTCAACCACTGAGCACATTTACATAAAACACTGGCGTAGGAAAGCAGCATCCGTCATCTGGGATCCACATCACCCAGGTCATGCTCTCTTCTCACTGCTGCCATCAGGTAAAGGTACAAGACCCCCCAGAACTCGCACCACCAGGTTCAAGAACAGTTACTACCCCTCAACCATTAGGTTCTTGAACAAAAGGGGATAACTACACTCAACTTAGAACTTAGTACAGCACAGGAACAGATCAATCAGGCCACAATGTTGTGCTGAACCAGCTAAAAAACACCCAAACACTAATCCCTCCATCTTCCTTACATCCATCCTAACTTTACTTGCCCCTTCATTGAAATGTTCCCACAACCAATTATCTCACTTTCAAAGACTATCTCATCAACTCATGTTCTCATTATTTATTGCTATTTATTTATATTTGCATTTACACAATTTGTTGTCTTCTGCACTCTGGTTGATTTTTCTATAGATCTGCTGAGTATGTCCACATGAAAATGAATCTCAGGGTTGTATATGGTGACATACACAGTATGTACTTTGAACTTTAAACATTTTTAACCAGACCAATAGTACTGTGGAAAATTTATACAATTTTATCGTCGTTCCTATTTATGAACTGGAACAAGAATTTCTGCTTTTTCCCCCACACTCTCACTAGTCCACGTACGTCCCGTGATAAACACAATAAATGGTTTGTTCTAATGCTTCCTTCTGTCAAAGCCTTTCTATTGGCAATTTTCACTTAATTTGCCACCGGTACTCTTCAGTCTATTCATGCCAACCAAATAAGCTGCCCAAATATCAAAGAAGTTAACGCAACAGAATTCAATAGAAAAATTATTTTGATGAGACAATTTTCTCCCAGCCTTCAATGTTTAGAGTGATTAAAACAATTTCTCAACTGGTATGTTAATTATGGAAGTTTCTTGAACTCTGGAGTTCTTAAAAGAAAGAATATCTACTAATCTAGAAAAAAAAAACAAACCTTACCTTCAATTCCAAAGTTGGTTGGACCCAGAAATCCATTTTTAGATAGATGTAGGCCAACATACACATAGACACAAACAAGGATCCTTATTTCTTAACCAAAATTCTACAGGGCCACTGGGACAATGATGAAAAATAAAGTCCATTCCTGCCTGCCCCACCCTCATGCTGTCTATAAGTGCAAAGGTATTGATGCCTAACCAAAATATGTAAAGAAACAGTAGCAGCTATCCAGTTATCTTCTCAAAACAGAAGGACATCACCTCCATCAGCTGTCCAAATAACAACTAAATCCTGGAATATTGCCCAATGATATCCAGGTATGCACTTTCATCAAATCCCTGGATGTGAAAACACATTGATAAGTTGGTGGAAACTAAACAAGGCAAATCAAGGCCAACTATAGTGTCTGTAAAAATACACAATGTGGGATTTGCCTGCACTACAATGGTCAAGATCCCTTAAGGACACACCCAATAAATAACTTAGGGAAATATTGAGAATGCCTCTAAAATGAGAAAAAATAAATTTTAAAAATCTATTAGAAATTAACAGGGAGGGTAAAAACCAGAAAAAAATTATTCACTAATCTTTCTAGATGGTTGAAATTGCTATCAACCTTTGCATGAGTTTAATGCCTTCTTGCAATATTTTTCCTTTAGCCCGAAGATAGATTCCTTGTTACCAAGAAAACACCTCAATCGCTTTTCAAACAATCATACTGAAATTTCAATGCTTTAATGACAATGCATAGCAAAACACCACCTTTCTTCACAATACTCACTTTATTAAAAGACCTTGATTTGGCAATAGCTCAAGATGAATTTTACCACCTTCTGCAGTTCTTAGGTAAGCAAATTCTTCTAACATATCAATGTCTGTGAGTGTTTTTAAGGATAACCCCGCAGCACTCTATTAGCACATTTGTAGTAAATTTACGGAAACTTAGCACACATCTTATTGGTCTCTTATTAGAAGAATTTATGTTTCATATAATACAAGGTATAAATAGTTCAACAAATTACATCAAATTATACAAAGTATACAACTCCCAAGAAGGCCACTTGGCCTAACTGCTCTGTGCTGGTGAGTTACTCCAGAGTCTTCTCCCAACTATTTCTACTACCAAATCTCATCTTTCTATTTCCAATTTGCTAACGTAGAACATAGAACAGTACAGCAAAAAACAGCCCCTTTGGCCCACAATGTTGTGCCGAACCAGCTAAAAAGTCGATCAAAAACCCCCAGAAACTAATCACTACTACCTACACCATATCCATATCTCTCCACTTTCCTTACAATCATGTGCCCATCTAAATGTCTCTTAAAAAGGCTCTAATGTATTTGCATCTACCACCATACCAGGCAGCACAATCCCAGCATCCACCACTCTCCGAGGAAAAAACTTAAACCTCACATCCTCCTTGAACCTACCCTGTCACCTACAATGCACGAGTTGCTTGGCAGCAAGGCACATTGGGCCACAAAGGCCTGTTCTGCGTATTACCTCTAAATAAAAAATAAAATAAAAACCTAAAAGCACATACCACTAGGCTCAAGGACAGCTTCTATCCCACTGTTATAAGACTAATGAACAGCTCTCCAGTACAATAAGATGGACTCGACCTCTTAATTTACCTTGTACCATATTGTTTGCCTGCGCTTTCTCTGTAACTTCATTCTGCACTGTAACTGTTTTTTTCCTTGTACTACCATAATCTGTATGGGTGGCACGTAAAACAAAGTTTTTCACTGTGCCTTGCTGCATGTGACAATAATTCATCAATTTTACTTTACACCATATTACCCCTTATAGTTTACCTGACAGAAGGTGGTGTGAATATAAAACAAGCTGTCTAAGGAAATGGCAGAGGCGGGTACAAATAATGGATGTACATGATTAGGAAATTTAGAGAGATTGTGAGATTATGAGTCAAATGGAGGCCTAGCGCAGCTGGTCAAGTTGGTTGACTCTGGTTTCCAACATCATATTGCAGTCTTCCCATATTAGATACACCCCATATGATTTTAAAATGTTGATACTGTGTTTCTTAATCACATCAAGATTATTAACGTAAATTATAAAAAACTGTGGTTGCAGTGAATTTTGTTTAATATTGTTTTCTGTCCAAACTTGCGAAGACTGGCGTCCTAGCCAGGGGCGGGGGGGAGTCTCATACTCTCAGTCACTTCACGCCACAGAAACCGGCATAAGCACTGGCCTGATGAGCCTATAAGGCTCACGACAGGCTTTAACTTTAATCATCTACCAAAATTCTCTACATTCTATTTTTTCGAATTCATTCTGCTCATTCTCAATGTATCTTTAGTACTAATAGTACACAGCTTCAGCAACCCAGATATCCATTCAACTATCTGTCCTGACTCAACGTGCTCTAATCCCTAAAATTAGGCCCAGTAAAACTAGATACTAGCCTGCATCAAAACAAAAAAGAACGGCGTTATCAGAAAGAATAAAAAAGAAATATATAAAAGGTGAATAAATATTTGCAGAAGAGATCGGAAACACCATCAAATATAGATTAAGAATGGCTGGGAATAAAATTCAGTTTTAAAAACAATAGGTAGGTAACAAAAGCAACCCTGGACTTGTGAAAAATAAAAAAAAATAGATGAGTATAGAAGCTGTTGACACTAATGAGACTGTACAATGTTAATCTGAGAAACTAAATTAAAATATAAAAGAGACCACATAACCAATGTAAAGCAGTAGAGACATACTGTAATACATGGGTGCTGTATTTGATGATAAAGGAACTAAAGGACTCTTACAAGCTTAAAATAGTTGCACTGGAAGACCAAAATAGTCAGACAATTTAAGATGAACAGGTGCTGGACAAATATTTTGAATATGAATATAACAAGCAGAGCCTAGAGAATGAACTCTGTAAAAACTGCTCTGTACAAATAGAGTGTAACTGATGCTGGGCAAGAAAGAAAATGATACATCTGAAGGTTTACGTCATTCCTAAGAAATATCATAAGGCAATGTTAGAACTACAGGCATCCAGTTTAAACTGAGAAGAGACAAGATTGCAGCCTGGTTCATCGGCCTGAATTGTTATAGTGTAACCAGCACAATTTGATCTATTTAAACAGCACTGAAGGTGACATTGGAGGAATAACACACACAGAAGGCTGAAGGAACTCAGCAGGCCAGGCAGCATCTATGGAAAAAATTTCTATAGATGCTGCCTGGCCTGCTGAGTTCTTCTAGTATTTTGTGTGTGTTGCTTGGATTTCCTCTTGTTTGACATTGGAGGAGTATTCTTTTATGAAAAGAACAGAAATAAATTGAGAGTTGATGACATCGACCTTGTAGTTCTATCCAAAGCAGATAATAGAGACTAAATGATCTGGTGTAAAACAAGTGAGAAAGCTTGGATACAGATTCAAAGAAGTGGCAATGGTTAAGTCATTTAAGAATTGTCTGGAAGATATGCACATTGTATTTGGAGCAATGTAGCTGAAAAACAACAAGCAAATGTATACAATTTAGTGGGAATTGTAGCAACATCAAAAGAACTGGATCTGCTTCTGCTGCTTTAATAAGTATAGGCTTTAGAAACTCTCCGTACCTTAAAGTGTGGTGTTATTCCTTATGCCACTGACGGACCAGTTTAAGGGATTATCATGAAGATGGCATATCTGCCCATGCAACAGGACTTCAACATTCCAAGCAACACACACAAAATGCTGGAGGAACTCAACATCCCAAGTCTTTGCACTGCAATTAGAATCTATAATATTTATTAACAAACATACTCCCACTAAGGAAATTCTCACAACAGAAAAATGCGATTAACAAACAGAATGGTACAAATGGATTTTACTATATATAAAAAGGATACTTGTGATGTAATTGAAGAAGTTTTCATACTGAAAGGAGCCTTGTTGACAGATTTTGTCAACAGCTTTGAGGAAAAGGTTCTCTCCTCGAGGCCAGTCCAGTTGTAGCAGTACAATCACATGACCTAATGCTAGATCATCTCGTATGTCTGTAAAGGCTCGCAGCTGCAAGAAAAAAACTACTTGTCAAATCTTCCTGAAACATTAAATAGCTTGAAAGAATAAGAATCAGAAAATAACGCATTTGCATCCTATCCTACTTTCAGCATACAATAAGCTTGTATTTGGCATCCTTAAACATTTGGCATTAAACATTTGAATGCAGATACCTGTTCTTATTTAGCTAAGATAGTGCCAGTGAACCACATCAACTTGTTGTGGGCTGCTTACAAAACTTCTAAATATACCTCTTCTGAATTACACCAATTGCAATTTGCAGCCTGTAATTTCACTTTAAGCAATATACTTTTGAACTGTCTTAACGAATTAGCGATTTCACAATCTTCTGAAGGACTTGATCTGCAAGAAGTGCATCCCACTGAAGCTTCAGACACTTTGCGTTAAGTAGTTGGAGCTGGAACTGGATGAACTCCAGATCATCTGGGAGGCTGAGGGGGTGACAGGACATACACAGAGGTGTACACATACACAAGGTGCAGGACACAGAAAACTGGATAAAAGTCAGGAAAGGGAAAGGGATTAAACAGCCAGTGCAAAGTAGAGGATAGTTACAGCAGTCAAGTCTTTGGCAATGACTCTGAGACTTGGAAGGGAAGTGGGGAGAAGAGGCGAGCTGTGGACATAGGGGACTCATTAGTCAGGGGAACAGAAAGGAGATTCTGTGGATGAGAATGAGATTCCTGGATGGTATCATAAACAAGAGAAAATCTGCAGATGCTGGAAATCCAAAGCAACACACACTAAATGCCGGAGAAACTCAGCAGGTCAGGCAGCACCTATGGAAAACAGTAAACAGGAATTTGACTGCTGACGGTTGGCAACATCGACTATTTACTCTTTTCCATAGATGCTGCCCGACCTGCTGAGTTCCTCAGGCATTTTGTGTGTGTTCTCGTATGGTACGTTGCCTCTCGGGTGCCAGGGTCTGGGACACCTCGAATCAAGTCCTCGGCATTCTTAAGTACAGGGTGAGCAGCCAGAGGTCGTGCCCTATGTAGGTACCAATGACATAGGTAGGAAGAGTGACGAGATTCTGCAAAATGAGCTTAGGGGATTAGATGCTAAATTAAAGGACAGGACCTCCAGGGTTGTGATCTCAGGAATGCCACCTATGCCACGTGCTAGTGAGGCCAGAAATAGGTACATCATACAGTTTAAAACAGAGCTAAGGATGGTGTAGGAGGGAGATCAGACTTTTTCTCTTCCAGGGAAGGTGGGACCTATTTAGAAGAGATGGTTTGCACCGGAACTGGAGGGGAACTAATATCGTAGCAGGAAGGTTTGCTTGTGCTGCTTTGGGGGATTTAAACTAGAGTTGCAGGGAGATGGGAACCAGAGTGCCAGAACAGATAGTGGAGAGTTTGTGTTGAGAGATGCTAAGACCTCAGACAAAGACAGAAATTAAAAGGTTGAAAACGGTGCGACTAATTTTCTGAGCGGCGTTTATTTCAATGCAAGTATTGTAGGAAAGGCAGTTGAGCTCAGAGCATGGACCAACATATGGAATTATGATGTTGTAGCAATTAGTGAGAATTGGTTGAGGAGGGGCAAGACTGGCAGCTCAATATTTATGGGCTCCTTTGTTTTAGACACAACAGAGCAGGAGGGATTAAAGGTGGAGGGGTGAGTAGTCCAGGAAAATGTCACAGCAGTGTTGAATCAGGACAGACTGGAAAATTTGTCTAGTGAGGCTCTACGAGTGGAACTGAGGAATAAGAAAGGTATGAACATGTTAATGGGGCTATGTTATAGGCCACTCAATAGTCTATGGGATGTAGAGGAACAAATTTGTAGAGAGATTGCAAACTGTTGCAAGAAACATTAACACGAGGAAATCTGCAGATGCTGGAATTTCAAGCAACACACATAAAAGTTGCTGGTGAACACAGTAGGCCAGGCAGCATCTCTAGGAAGAGGTACAGTCGACGTTTCAGGCCGAGACCCTTCGTCAGGACTAACTGAAAGAAGAGCTAGTAAGAGATTGAAAGTGGGGGGAGGGGGGATCCGAAATGATAGGAGAAGACAGGAGGGGGAGGGATGGAGCCAAGAGCTGGACAGTTGATTGGCAAAAGGAATATGAGAGGATCATGGGACAGGAGGCCTAGCGAGAAAGAAAAGGGGGGGAGGGAACCCCAGAGGATGGGCAAGGGATATAGTGAGGGGGACAGAGGGAGAAAAAGGAGAGAGAGAAACAGAATGTGTGTATATAAATAAATAACAGATGGGGTACGAGGGGGAGGTGGGGCATTAGCGGAAGTTTGAGAGGTCAATGCATTAGCGGAAGTTTGAAGTTAGATCCTTTCGCTGAACACCTACGCTCTGTCCGCCAGAGAAAGCAGGATTTTCCAGTGGCCACACATTTTAATTCCACCTCCCATTCCCATTCTGATATGTCTATCCATGGCCTCCTCCACTATAAAGATGAAGCTACACTCAGGTTGGAGGAACACCATCTTATATTCCATCTGGGTAGCCTCCAACCTGATGGAATGAACACTGCCTGAGGGTTCGAAGATCACGCGCATTCAACAGTGGTTTCCGACCTTGCTCTTTACGCACTGAGATGTCTCTGAATTCTCTGAATCTTTTCACAATATTATGTACTGTAGATGTTGAAAGACCTAAATTCTCTGCAATCTTGCATTGAGAAATGTTCCTTTTGAACTGACCAACAATTCTCTCACGAATTTTGGCACAAAGGGGTGAACCATGACCCATCCCTGCTTGCAAAGACTGAGCCTTTGATGGAAGCTACTTTTATACCCAGTCATGATACCTCACCTGCTACCAATTAGCCTGCTTAATGTAGAGTCTTCCAAACCGGTGTTACTTGAATATTCTGTGCACTTTTCAATCTTATTTTAACTCTGTCCCAACTTTTGTTGAGTGTGTTGTAGCCACCAAATTCTAAATTTGTATATATTTACAAAATACAATTAAGTTGGTCAGTAAAACTATTGAAAATCTTTTCTTTGTACTTTTGTCAGTTAAATAAAGGTTCATGTGAATTAACACATCACAGATTTTTGTTTTTATTGCATTTTGGAAAATATCCCAACTTTTCTGGAAATGGGGTTTGTAGAAGTCCCAATGAGAGATTGTGATACTTGATCTTCTATTAGGGGATGAGACAGGGCAAATGATAGAAGTTTGTGTCAGGGAACACTTTGCATCTATTGATCATAATGCCATTAGTTTCAAAGTAAATATCCAAAGTAAAGAGAATTAATGCAATAAGTTTCTTTAGTTCTTCTTGGTCCATTTTTTCTTCCTCTTTTTTCCACCTACAAATTGCAAAATCTCAACATAATCTGTACACAGATTGCCTCCAACTTTCATACTCCAGCCCCTCTCAATCCATTCACTTTCCCTCTTTGACCATACTACTCTCTTTCCTCATATCTTATTCTACAACCCAAAAAAATCTGCACAGCTCCATTTTTGACTATTTAGTATTCCCAAATTTAAATACTTCTGTAACTCAGCTGCTAAAGACCAAAGTTCTGGATTTTTGCATAACTTATCAGACTCTTTCACTTTACAAAGATGCTCCTTAAAAACCTTTCTCTCTGACCAAATTTTTGATATCAAATTCTGTTCAAAAATTCCGTGAAGCACCCTAAAAACATAACTGGTTGTTGTTTTGATAAGAGATTCAAATTCTTAATTGTGATCAAGTGCAAATTCTATGGATTACTGTTACCAGAAGTGCGTAATCAGCTTACCTTAAAGCAAGCCAGCATTAACTGAAGGCAATATGGCATCATGGTTTTACTGGTACATGGCAGGAGTTTAAGATCCAAACCTAAAAAGCCAATCAGTTAAAAAGAAAAATGAAAACATTAGCAGGCTATGCAGGCTTTTGAGATTTTAAAACCATAATTTCTGAAAATGCATACCATTGTATTCTTTTCAATTTGATTACAAATGTAAAAAAAAAGCAGGTGTAGGATATTCTCACTTTATGCCTGCTCTACCAGTAAATAAAATTACGCTGATTTTATACTTCAATGTCATTTTCCTACACTAATACCATGCCCCATTCTTCTCATCACTGCTCTGAATGACCAATACTTCACATTGAAACTGTAACCCCAGATTCTGAACATCCCAGCCATGAACTTGTGCAGTGGAATAAACAGTGACAGTTGATCAGCATGTGAAAGGGAGTAGGTAACTGGGAAATAAATCAGAGAACAAGATTGATGGAAATGTTTGTCCTAAAATAATTGAACTGGCTAATTCTATGTCATAAGGAGACATTAATATCTATCATATCCACTGTTCACTCTTATCTATCTACTAGTTATAATGTCAATAATTTCCAAATATTATTTCCCTTTCTTTAATACATGTTAACTGCCCAAGAGGAGGATTAGTTCCACTCATTTTACCCTTTTCTCCTTTCATCTGTCATCTATTAGGCTTGGTTAAGATACCAAGAAAACAATCACTTTCTTGACAAGAAGTTTTAAGGCAGTGGTTGATAGATTCTTGACTGGTCAGGGCACGAAGGGATACAGAGAGAATGAAGGAGATTGTGGCTGAAGGGAAAATTGGATCAGCCATGATGAAATGGCAGAGCAGACTCAATGGGCCGAATAGCTCCTATATCGTATGGTCAAATCTGCTCCTATATCTTATGGTATGCATCTCCTTCTTCTTCTTAAACAGGACATTAAGATACTTTGAAAATCAAGGTTCCCTAAACCTGTTAGCCTTGGTTTTATCTTCCAGCATTCAAACAGGAATGCAGAAACTCTGTACTGTACTAATATTTTACTTTTGAAAGTCTCCCACTTATTAAGCATCACTTTGCCAGAAAACAAACTATCCCAATCCACCACCTGCTAGAACCTTTCTGATGCCATCAGAATCTCAACTTAAGGACCAGCCATATCTTTCTCCATAATTATCTTGAAACTATAATGGCATAGATTCACTAGATTCAAAACGTTCACACCACACACACCTCTATCACCTGCCCTGATTTGTTCCCCAGTAGGAGATCCAGTATTGCACGCTCTCTAGTCAGGACCTCCACACATTAAGGAAACTTTCCTGAGCACACTTGACAAATTCTATCCCATCCTGCCCTTTTCCAGTATGGGAGTCCCAGTAAGTATGTGGAATGCTATTACAAAATTATTTTTCTTAAAACTGTCTGCTATCGTTTTGCAAATTTGCTCCTCTAAATCCCGCTGCCTATTGGGAGGTCTATGATATAATCCCATTAACATGGTCATTCTTTCTTATTTCTCATTTCCATTCGTATAGCTTCAGTACACGAGTCCTCCAGTCTGTCTTGTCTGAGCAATGACCAAAGGTATTTTCCGTGACAAGTAATCTCACCTCTCCCCCTTTAACAGCTCCCTCCTATCATGCCTAAAACAACGGAATCCCGCAACACTGAGCTGTCAGTCCTGCCCCTCCTGCAAATGGCTATAATATCATAATTCCACATGCTGATCCATGCTCTCAGCTCAACTGCCTTGCATTGAAATAGATGTAACTCAGAACTTTAGTCCAACCATGCTCAACATTTCTGTTCCTGTCCCCACAACTACTCCACTAGCTGCTCTGGCACTATTCCCTTACATCTCTAGTTTAAACCACGCCCCACCCCCTGCCCCTGCCCCTGTAGCACCAGCAAGCTTTCCTGCAAGGATATCGGTCTTCTTCCAGTTTAGGTGCAAACCTGAAATGACATGGTGACATTCTAAACCAAATTAAAACACAAAATATTAGATGTCTTAATATCCTTAAAGTGGATAAATCCTCAAGGCCCTCCCTATGTGTTCCAGACTGAAAATGGGAGGCAAGTGGGGAAATGGAAATCTTCAAACCTTCTCTCCCTTCAGAAAGTAGAAGCAATTCCAGATGATAGGAGGATAGTGAGTATGGCACCTATGCTCAATAAATGCAGCAGGGATAAATCAGATAGTCACAGCTCTGTGAGTCTAACATCAGCTGTTGGAAAGTATTAGGGAAAAAATCTAACCTGCACTTTGAAGAGGCAGGGGTTGATTCAGGCAGAGTCAAGTTAGCTCTGTACCGGGAGATCCTGTCTGACCAAATAAACTGAATTTATCAAGCAGGTTATTTACTGTGTTGGTGAGGTTGTGTGTTTGTTTATAGAATGTATGGACGTCAGTAAAACCTTTGATGAGGTCTCACATGACAGTCCAAAAGATACTTTAGTGATTCATGGGCTCCAGGGAAATTTGGCAAACTGGAAACTGAGATATACTGCACATATACACACACAGTTATTGAACCCTTTGCAATAACATGGTTTTCTGAGTTACAACAGTAGACAAATATAAACTGCCTAAACTAATAAACAAACAATTGTACTTTTCATGTCTTTATTGAACGCACTGTTTAGTCATTCAGGCTGGAACAAGTATGTGAACTCTTGTATTTAATAAATGGTAGAACCTCCTTTAGCAGCAATAACCACCACCATACATTTCTTGTAGCTGCTGATCAGACTTGCACAACAGCGAGGAGAAATTTTAGACCATTCCTCCATACAAAACTGTTTCAATTCATCAATATTTCTGGGATACCTTGCATGAACAGCCCTCTTCAGGTCATGCCACAGCATCCCAATTGGGTTAAGGTCTGGACTCTGACTTGGACATTCCAAAACACAAATTCTTTTCTTTTTAAACCATTCTGTTGTTGATTTATTCTTGTGTTTTGGATCATTGTCTTGTTGCATCATCCAACTTCTATTCAGCTTCAGGTGTCAGACAGCTACCCTGACATTCTCCTGTAAAATGTCTTGATACAATTTTGAATTCACCGTTCCCTCAATGATTGCAAGCTGTCCAGGCCTTGAGGCAGCAAAGCAGCCCCAAACCATGATGCTCCTTCCACCATGCTTTACAGTTGGGATGAGGTTTTGGTATTGGTGTGCCCTTTTTCCTCCAAATATAGTGGTGTGCATTTCTGCCAAAAACTTCAACTGCTGTCTCATCTGTCCGCAGAACACTGTCCCAGAAGCATTGTGAAATATCTAGGTGGTCTTTTGCAAACTTGAGATGTGCAGCCATGTTTTTTTTGGAGATCAGTGGTTTCCTCTGTAGTGTCCTTCCATGAACACCATTCCTGTTCAGCGTTTTTCTTATAGTACACACGAACAAAGACTTTAGCAAATTCTAGAGATTTTTGCAGGTCTTTTGCTGTTACTCTTGAGTTCTTTTTAATCTCATTCAGCATTGCATGTTGTGCTCTTGGTGTGATCTTTGCAGGATACCCACTCCTAGGGAGAGTAGCAACAGTACTGAGTTCCCACCATTTGTAGACAATTTCACTTACTGTGGACTGTTGAACGTTTAGGTCCTCAGAAATGCTTTTTTCACTTTTTCCAGCTTCATGCGTCTCTACAATTCTTCTTCTAAGGTCTTCTGAAGGTTGTTCTGATCGAGGCATGGCGCACATAAACAAATGTTTCTTGAGAAGAGCAGGCTCTGCCAGTAACCTGACCTTGGGTGCCATTTTTATAGGGCAGGGCACCTCTACAACCCACACCTCCAATCTCATCTCATTGATTGGAACACCTGACCATAAATAACTTTTATGGAAGGCATTATCTGATACGTTCACATACTTTTTTGAATCTAGACTGTGATTGTTTAAATTGTGTACTCAGTATTGACAAGAAGTACAATTGTTTGTGTGTTATTAGCTTATACAGATTGTGTTTGTCTACTATTGTGACTTAGATTAAGATCAAACCACATGAGTAATTAATACAGAAAACCAAGTAGTTGCAAATGGTTCACAAACGTGTGTATATATATAAGAGCACAAAGGAGATTTAACAGGATATTGCATTACTTCTGCTATGGATAGGCTGTTAAGTTTTGTTTAAAACACAGAAGGACGAGGGATGACATGATCGCGTTACGCAAAATTATGGAGAGACTTAATACAGTAGAAATTGAGAAACTGTTTGCCTCAGCCAGGAAGTCTCTAAAGCTAGAGGACACAAGTTCACTTTAACAGGTGAGGAATTTGGAGGGGATGAATTTGGCGGGTGAGGGAAACAAGTACACTCTCATCATTTAGTAAGTATTTCAAAGAGCACTTTAAATGTCATGGCATAGAAAGCAATGGAACGAGTGCTACAAAAATTGATTAGTATAGCTAGACAATTGATGGCTGACCAGACATGGTGGGACCAACAGGGGTGTTTCTGTGTCATCTGACTCTGACACATTCTGGCTGTGCTCCATACCTCTTCTGAATCTAGGTTTCACTTTTGGAATTTCCTCCTGTACTTTCACCACATCCTGTGCACATGGAATGACACTGCACATAACATCCAACACTTTATCACATGTCATCTGCAGAAGGAAAACAAATTTCAGTTTCCAGGATCATCTTCTCCACATTTCTAATTTTTGTTTACCATCTTCATTTCAAATCGTGAGAAAAATAATTTAAAAATACATGTAATCAATTTGATAGTATAGGTATGAACATGGAATATTTTTGAAACAGTTCAAACATTCATGACAACTTCTCACTATTCTCTTCACTGTGTTTCTCTAACTTTAGGATGTCTCTAATTATTTATCAAATAAATTTCAATTTTTTATTTTATTCGTTTTCCTAATCATTAAACCAGTTAAATCTTTGACCAGAAATCAGAAAATATAATTCCACCCCATAACCGTATGATTAAAACAGTAAATTCATTCTAAACTTCAAGCAGTTCAGTTTCTTGATTTTGTTACAAACTCTTCATAGTCAACTTGGCTTCATTTTAGAGGAAGAGGAGCAACAGCAAAAAGCTCTTTCTTCATGTGCAGTATTACCACTATATGATCAGCTAATATGAGTTACAAAATTGCAATGTTATGGCACTCACTCTGACTTAATAAGGAATAACACTTCACTGTGTCTGCCATTTAACTTTAGGTCAGTGGTCCCCAACCACCAGGCCACAAAGCATGTGCTACCGGGCCGCGAGGAAATGATATGATTTGGCGATATGAGTCAGCTGCAGCTTTCCTCATTCCCTGTCACACCCACTGTTGAGCTTGAACGCACATGAGGTCATTACACACGCATCATCCATGTCAGCGCGGGAAGAAGATCAACTCCGCGAGCTTGCAAATGACGGCGGGCTGAAAAGTATGTTTCAAATAACAACTCTGCCGGCATTCTGAATCAAAGTCAAGGCTAAATATCCTGAGATAGCCACAAAAGCACTGAAAAGGTTGCTTCCATTTCCAACATATCTCTGCAATGAATGCAACAAAAACTAAATTGCGGAATAGACTGGACATAAGGATCCAACTTCGAGTATCGCTGTCTCCCATCACCCCTCGATGGCACCGTGTTGTTGCAGGGAAACGCCCAGGGCTCCCACTGATTCAGCGATATTGGTGTGTTGCAATGATTTTATATGTTCATACGGGGAAAATATGTGCTGTGTGTTTAATATCCAAACGTTACTTAAAATGTTATGATGCTATTGACTTATAAGTGACTTACAATTGACTTATCACTATATTCATACAAGGAAATTATGTGCTGTATGTTTAATATTAAATTCGTTAGATAATCCCTTTTAGAAACGAAATTGAGTGTATTAGCCACTTATCACCTATATTCCAGTTGTGATTAACACACCCCCCCAACAGAATTGCCAAAAACGATTTGTAGAAAAAAATTGGCATGTACACACATGCGCACTGCTGCCCGCGCAAGGCTTCATGGTCATGGCAGTCTTTCTCAGGGTAAACACAACGTATTTGACTGCTACTCTTGTCCGTTGGCAACCCTACCCCCCCGCCACCCCCGGTCCGCAGTGCAAAAAAGGCTGGGGACCCCTGCTTTAAGTTATAGTGTAATATAATATCTGAATGTGAAGTAGTATGAAATCTAAATTCTGTTAAGTACTGTGCAAAAGTCTTTGCAACATGTAAAAATTCTGGAAAGCGAAGATGCTTTCAAAAATAATGAAAAGTTCCTAAATATCAAAAAAACCTATAAAAAGTAGTAAACAGTAAAAAACTAAATCAGCTCAATATTTGCTGTGACCACCTTAAAAAAAACTGCATCCGTTCTCTTAGGTACACTGTTGTGCAGTTCTATAAGAAAATCGGCTAGTAGGTTTTTCCAAGCACCTTGGAGAACTTGCCACAGTTCTTCTGCAGACTTTGGCTGTCTTGCTTGCTTCTGTCTCTCCAAGTAATCCCAGACAGCCTCAATGATGTTGAAATCAGGGTTTTGTGGAGACCATACAATCTGTTACAGAACTACTTGCTCTTTGTTTCGCTGAAAATAGTTCTTTATGACCGTATTTGTGTGTTTCGGGTCATTGCCCTAGTGCAGAATGAAGTTGGGATCAATCCCTCCCCTTCCTGTCTCCTTCTATCATTTTTGGATCTCCCCCTCCCCCTTTCAAATCTCTTACTATCTCTTCTTTCAGTTAGTCCTGACGAAGGGTCTCGGCCCGAAACGTCGACTGTACCTCTTCCTATAGATGCTGCCTGGCCTGCTGCGTTTACCAGCAATTTTTATGTGTGTTGCTTGAAATTCCGGCATCTGCAGATTTCCTCGTGTTTGGGATCAATCGGACGCCTCCCTGATGGTATTGCATGATAGATGAAAATCTGCCTGTGCCGCTCAGCACTGAGGATTCCATTAATTCTGACCAGACCACCAACTTCTTTTGCAGAAATGCAACCCCAAACTTGCAGGAAACATCTGTCATCCTTCACTGCTGGCTGCAGACACCCATCCATCCATGTAGGGCTCTTCAGTTCTTCTACAGACAAACAGCCTCCTGCTTGAGCCAAAATTTCCAAGTCAAAAGTAATCTTCATGGATGAGGTGTTGCCAAAAAGCCATTTCTCTGAAGTGGAAACAAGGCCAAGAGACTCATCTATGCACAAAAACAAAAATACTGGGCTGCTGAACAATGGCAGCAAGTGCTCTGCACTGACAAGGCAATATTCAAACTTTTTGGTTCATACAGGAGGCAGTTTGTCCATAGAAGGGCTGAAGAGCACTACGTGGATGAGTTTCTGCAGCCAACAGTGAAGCTGATGGAGGTTCCCTGCAGGTTTTGGGCTGCAGTTCTGAAATGGAATTGGTGATCTGGTCAGATTTGTTGTAATCCTAAATGCTGAGAAGTACAAGCAGATTCTCACCCATCATCCAGTACCATCAGGAAGGCCTCTGATCAGTCCCAACTTAATTCTGCAGCAGTACAATAACCCCAGACACACAGCCAAAGTCATAGAGAACTATCTCCAGCAAAAGATAAGAATTCTGCAACAAATGGTATGGCCACCATAGAACCCTGATCTCGACAAAGCTGTCTGGGATTACAAAGACCCCAAGGTGCTTGGAACAATCTACTAACCAATGTTCTTACAAAACCTGTACGTCAGTGTACCTAAGAGAGAATGGATGCAGTTTTAAAGGCAAGAGGGGGTGGTCACACCAAATATTGATTTGATTTAATTTTTTTTTTACTATTTACTGCTTTTTCTTGTAAATTTTTTGACATCTAGAAACTTCTCATTTTATTATTTTTGAAAGCATCTTCACTTTACAGAATTTTTTTACATGTGCCTAAGACTTTTGCACCATACCAGAGATGAGTAAACTTTCTCATCTTAGCTTTCAAAATTATAACACCATTGTGGACTTACTCTGTATTCTCCCAAAGCAAAGTGACAGGCAGCCATTTGGATTAATGCCCTCTGCTGTTCAAGTGTACCCTGACTCACGACATGCTGCTGGACTCCTTGAAGAGCACCCAATTGATGAAGACTGTTTATTGCTTTTCTGTATTGACCCTTCAATAGAAGTTTCAATATTTACACACAAAAATAAAGAACAACAGGTAAATAATTTCATTAGACCATAAGATATTGGAGCAGAATTATGCACATTGAAAATTTGAGTCAGCAATATTTATAATGACCATAGAAACTAGAACTGTTTTCATTCTAACATGCTAGTAAAAATTAATTACATCCAGTTTCTTTAAAGTATTTTAAACTTACATAAATAATTACCAGTCTTCTACCTATTGCCATTCCTTTCTATCCTCAACAACACAGAAGTTGCTATTTTATGATTAGTTGCAAGGAAGGGTAGTATGCTGGTGTCAATATGGTATATCACTGAAAAGCAGAATAGTTTTTTTTTCTAATTTAAAGGTATTTAAGTATTAATTTTAAAACTATCTTAAGACTAACCTCACATTTACAGCTTACTCATTATAACTAATATATTTCAATACATCTTAATTAAAAACTACAATGCAGTAAAAGGTTTCACCAATCCATTAAAGAAATTATGTGCCTGGGTCTAAATAATTCCCCATTTACCATTTGACAACATAAATGTATCTCTCAATTAGAGTTTGGAATTTGTACAAATACACATTGTACTTTTGCTTTCATCCTCACCGATTTTAATCTTTATCAACACTTTAACGGCATGGTGTAATGGAGACAACTATGGGTTTGTCTTCTGCCATCAGACCTTGATGCAGCATCAACACCCAGCAATGACCAATCCTAACCATACCTGCACTCTCAAGTCTAGTTCATCAAATCCCCCAGGAGATCGCAAACGCGTCAAATCGTTTAGTCGGTTCAAAAGAACATCGTTAGAAGGGAAATTATATGCTGCACACTGCAGCGATTGTAGTTCAAAGGAAGAAATATATCTACTAGAGTATCTAGTAGCTTTATGAGCTGCCTGCAAAATGTCACCGTTTGTCACTTAGTTTTATTGAATTAAGGTTAATTGTACAAAGTACATTGTACTTAAACATCAAGGTAGATCATTCACAAGATAGATAAGACACTCAAAGCTGCTGCTCAGGTTGCTCTGTGGTTAAGAAGGCATATGGTGCATTGGCCTTCAGTAACAATGGGATTGAGTTTAGGAGCCAAGAGGTAATGCTGCAGCAATATAGGACACCAGTCGGACCCCACTTGGAGTACTATGCTCAGTTCTAGTCACCTCACTACAAGAAGGATGTGGAAACTATAGAAAGGGTGCAGAGGAGATTTACAAGAATGTTGCCTGTATTGGGGAACATTCCTTATGAAAACAGGTTGAGTGAACTCACCCTTTTCTCTTTGGAGTGACGGAGGATGAGAGGTGACCTGATAGAAGTGTATAAGATGATGAGAGGCATTGATCATGTGGATAGTCAGAGGCTTTTTCCTAGGGCTGAAATGGCTAGCACAAGAGGGTACAGTTATAAGGTGTTTGGAAGTAGGTACAGAGGAGATGTCAGGGGTAAGTTTTTTTACGCAGAGTGGTGAGCGAGTGGAATGGGCTGCCAGTGACAGTGGTGGAGGCGGATACGATAGGGTCTTTTAAGAGATTCCTGGATAGGTACATGAAGTTTAGAAAAATAGAGAGCTATGGATAACCCTAGGTTATAACGCTAGGTAAGGACATGTTCGGCACAACTTTGTGGGCCGAAGGGCCTGTATCGTGCTGTAGGTTTTCTATGTTTCTACGTTTCTATAATGACAACAATCACGAATACTAATATTTAAAGCATATACTTAAAGGTGATAAACATCAATTATTAAATTTAGAATGTTAATGGCTAAGAAGGCTCAATACATAAGAGAAAATGTTTTTCTGTAATTTCACATACAATACAGTATCAAGTAACTTACCTGGTATATAATCATGTCAGTGATAAATATTCTTAGCCATAGCCAGGTTTCAGTCTTCCAGGATATGCAAATGCGAGTAACTTCTTCAGTGGAAAGAAAACTCAAAATAAATTCAAAAATGTAATAGAGAATAAAAGTCCTTCTCAATCTAAAGTTAAGTAATTTAGCATTTGTCCTTGTCTTCACTGAAACCCATAACCACCAGAAGCACATATTACTCTGCAAAAATTCTAATGCATTAGCAGCATGAGAAATCAATGACCAGGACTGGTTGGTGGCACAATGACATCGGTGCCAGACCCGGGAGCGGAGGTTCCCGGGTTCGAAACCAGTTGGGTCCACTCCCGAGTACGCTTTCCATCTGTGCCTGGCTGAGTGTCGAGATCGCAACTCAACCTCATAAAATAAAGAGAAAATAGTGCAAAAATGTCTGTGTGAGGAGTGGCGTGCCACACCGTCTCTCTCTCTCGCTCCGTGCCTTGTAAAAAGCTATGAAAAAGACATCATCACGGATGCACGCACGGACACACAGATGCACAGACTCACACGCACGCAAGCACATGCCAAAAAAAAAGAAATCAATGACTAATATATTTAATGTAAAATAACATACAATTCTGGGTCAAGTCATCCCAAGGTCATCTATCATTCATTATAAAATGGAAGAATATTGTAAATTTGTGAATTCTACGTTGTATTGCTTATCCAAAATAGATGCTGGGTTTATATTCCAAGGAATATTTCCCCCTGGCTTTCTACTACTATCTCTAGATATGATATTTTAAAAGGGTTAGTTAAGCCTGGTTTTAAGGCACCAGGACCCGCCTTCGCCCCTTCTCCTGTCAGTAGAAACAGTTCTGCCGGGCTTAGAGGCTAAGCCACACGAGAAGGCCAGGAGTTGGACTTAGTTGTCAGAGGCTATTTGAGGCGCATGTCGTGAGGAGCACTTTTAGGTAGTGGGAGCTTGCTCCCACTGCCACTCCTCGGCTTGACAACCCTGGAACAGGCAACATCCGTGGAGTGTACGAGGGGATCAAGAAAGCCAACAGGCCAACCCAGAGCAAGACAGCACCATTGAAAACCATAACAGGTGAGACCATCAATGACAAAGGAAAGCAGATGGAGAGATCGGTGGAGCATTACTCTGAACTCTTCTCCAGAGAAAACAGCATCTCGGACAGCGTGCTAGACGCCATGGAATGCCTGCCTGTCATGGAGGAACTTGATGCATTGCCGACTGCCGAAGAGCTGAGTAAAGCCATCCACAGCCTGCCCACTGGGAAGGCACCAGGATTGGATGGCATTCCACCAAAGGCCATCAAATGCGCAAAGGGCATCCTGCTAAAACACCTGCACAAACTACTGTGCCAGTGCTGGACAGAGGGAGCAGTGCCGCAAGACATCAGGGACTGCAACATTGTCACCGTATATAAGAACAAAGAGGACAGAAGCGACTGTAACAGCTACAGGGGAATCTCCTTGCTGAACATTGTTGGGAACGTCTTTGCCCGCGTGGTCCTGAACAGACTGCAGAAAATAGCCAAAAGGGTATATCCCGAGTCTCAGTGCGGTTTCAGGTCGGAACGCTCCACAATCGACATGATCTTCTCCCTTCCACAACTACAAGAGAAATGCAGAGAGCAAAGACAAACACTCTACGTCACTTTCATTGACCTTACAAAGGCCTTCGACCTTGTGAGCAGAGACAGCCTCACAATATGTCAAAACATAATTAACACTATTATCAACATCCTTGAATAAAAGGAAACACAGCAGAATGAAACAGAAAAATTGTGACCAGCAGTAACTATCTCTCGTTAGAACCAAATTGTTAGGACAGGACTTCCAGAACATGGAAATAAGCAACCAGCTAGTCTCTACGAATAATAGTTATACAGGTGTCCCCCGCTTTTTGAATGTTCGCTTTACGAAACCTCACTGTTATGAAAGACCTACATTAGTACCCTATTTTCGCTTTCAGAAGGTTTTTTCACTGTTACGAAAAAAAAATTCAGCGCGCGATAAAAGGCAACGCGCCCCAAGCAGCCGTTCTCCCCAGGATTCTCGCCGGCATTGTTTAAACACGAGCCTGTGAGCAGCCGTTTTCAAGATGAGTTCTATGGTATCAGAAAAGCCTGAAAGAGCTCGTAAGGGTGTTACACTTACAGTAAAACTAGACATAATTAAGCGTTTTGATCGTGGTGAACCAAGTAAGGACAACGTGAGTTTGGCTTGTGGAAGTTGACAAAGATGATGTTGAAGAGGTTTTGGCATCCCATCACCAAGAACTGACAGATGAAGGAGCTGATGCAATTGGAACAAAAAAGAATAACAATCGAAACCAAATGAGTAATCATAAAGTACGACTTTAACTTTGAAAGGGTACGTCAGTTTAGGGGATATTTGCAGGATGGTTTGAGTCCTTATTAAAGAACTGTGTGATAGAAAAATACGCAAGGCTCAGTAGTCAAGTAAGCTTTCCACATCAGCCACAGCAGACGACGAACCTCGACCTTCGACATCGAGGCGGGCAGTCATAGGAGAAGATGAGCTGCCTGCTCTAATGGAAACAGGCGATGAGATGACACCCCAGTGTCCCACCACCCCAACCCCCAGGCCACGGACAGATACCGATTCGCGGAGAATGCAAAGGTAGCCGGGAGGCACACAGCACATCTTTAAGAAAAAAGCCAAAATAAACATGCTAATTAATTAGGTGCTGCCGACACGTAATTGTCGGCCCAGATCAGAGACGACGCAATCCAAAACTGGCACTGATCTGGGCCGACAATTACCGGTGGCACCTAATTAATTAGCATGCTTGTTTCGGCTTTTTTCTTAAAGATGTGCTGTGTACCTCCCGGCTACCGCTGGACCCCTGTGTTCTTCGCAGCAATGTATCGCTCAGCGACCTGGAGGGTGGGGGGCCAATGCACCACCCAAACTCCGACAACTCAGTCTAACACACCATCATCAATATGCTCGGCGCTGTCCCAATTCTCGTAAGTGATACTCCACTGTACATACATTATTTCTACTTTATATAGGCTGTGTATTTTTACGTGTTATTTGGTATGATTTGGCAGCTTCATAGCTTAAAGGTTACTGGAGAGCACTTGCACGTGTTTTTGCCAACAGCGCTTGCGTGAGATTTTCGCTCCAGAGAACAGTTCAGTAATGATTGTGGAGAAGTATTTCTACTTTATATAGGCTGTGTATTTATCATATCATTCCTACTTTTACTATATGTTACTGTTATTTTAGGTTTTATTTGTTATTTGGCATGATTTGGTAGGTTATTTTTGGGTCTGCAAACACTCACAAAATTTTCCCATATAAATAAATGGTAATTGCTTCTTCGCTTTACGACATTTCGGCTTATGAACCATTTCATAGGAACGCTCTACCTTCGTATGGCGGGGGGAAGCCTGTACCTTAAAGTTGTTCCAGACTTCTATTCTACATTATAAATCAAGAACCATTTATACAGTAATATATATTTGATGGTCACCCAATAATTGATTCCAGTACTGAAAATATGAAAGAGATAATGTTCAAGAATTCTTTTCTCTAGATATTTAACCTCCACAGAGTACTTTAGAATAGCAGCAGTCCTACCTTTTTCCAAAGCCTCTTGGGAATGAAGCAATTCCCAACTTTCTCTTGCTATTTTAAAGCTCTCAAGCACATCTATTGAATTTGGCAGCTCAATTTTATTGACGAGAATGTGACGGTTACGCACTTTACCAGAACATTCTTCATCATCTGAACTCTGTAATGAAAAAAATAATTTATTCAAAATTTAAAAGACAAATCAATAATATTACTTTATGATACTGACTACACAAGTTTCTACCAATTTTTTTCTTCTGTTGATCCCCTGCTGAAGAAGTTTTCATCTTCCAGGATGGAAATCCTATGCAACTCATTTTTGTGTGGGCTTAACAAAGGACACCCAACCTTAGCGAATAACTAAATTCAACACCATACTTGTCTACAATTTCTTTACCAGATGTCTAAAGCCAGATTTACAAAACAAATACAAAAACAAAAGAGACTCTGCACATGCTGGAAATTCAGAGCAACACACAGAACGCAGAGTAACTTAGCAGGTAAGCCAACATCTATGGATAAGAAATAACAGTCAATTTTTGAACCAAGACCATTTATCAGACCCTTCCTGATGAGATCCTCCACTATTTTGTGTGTTAAATGTCTGTGTGGGTAAATACAGCTCCAATGACATATACAAGTTTGCTGATGACATCACTACTGTGGGCGGTATCAAAGGTAGTGATGAGTCAGCATCTAGGAGGGAAGGCGAATTTTGGCTGAGTGGTGTAATAAGAACAACCTCTCACTCAATATCAATAAGACCAAGGAACTGATTGTAGACTTCAGGGGAGGGAAACCAGAGGTCCATGAGCCAGTACTCATCGGAGGATAAGAGGTGGAAAGGGTCAGTAACTTTAAATTCCTGGGTGTCACTGTCTCAGAAGACCTGTCTTGGACCCATCATATAAATATAATTGCAAAGAAAGCACAACCGCACCTCTACTTCCTCTGAAGTCTGCAGAGATTCAGCATGTTATCAAAAACTTTGGCAAACTTCTATAGGTATGTGGTGGAAAGTGTACTGACTGGCTGTATTGTGGCCTGGTATGGGAACACCAATCCCTTTGAGCAGAAAATCTTACAAAAGGTAGTGGATTCAGTCCAATACATCACAGGTAAAGCCCTCCCAACCAGTGAGCACATCTACATGAAACCTTGCCATAAGGAAGCAGCATCCATCAACAAAGATCCTCACTACCCAGGCTATGCTCCTTTCTTGCTGCTGCCATCAGGTAGGACGTACAAGTGCTTCCGGACTCACCCCACCAGGTTCAAGAACAGTTACTACCCCTCAACCACGAGGTTCTTGAACACAAAGGAGATAACTATACTTATTCTATTGCTAGTCTTCCCATAACTGATGGTCTCACTTTAGGGACCATTCATCTCGTTATTTCACGTTCTTTCATTTCATGTTATTTCATACTCAATTATTTATATTTGCATTTGCAGTTTGTTGTCCATCCATCCTGTTTATAGTTACTGTTCTATAGATTTGCCAACTATGCCCGCAGGAAAAAGAATCTCAGGGTTGTATGTGGTGACATGTATATACTCTGGTAATGAATTTTACTTTGAACTTTGGAATATAAAATCTACCCACCATTCATTATTCTTTACAATCTACATAATAAAATATTATAAAAGGGTTAAGAGTGAAAATTTACAAGATTGACCAAGTTAAACCATCTCTTTATAAAAAATGTCCACTAGAGGTTCTGAAATAAAAACAGAAAATGCTGAAAACTTCCAAGCAGGGAAGGGAAAGAGGTTGTGCAGTAACACAATAGGTTGATTTAGCCAATTTTCTACATGGACAATATTAATGACAAAGATCATGATAGAAAATTGTACAAAACCTCTAAAATATACAAGTAATGTACATTTTAAGTGTCAATGAACAGCCTGGTACTGAAATTTTTTTAAAAAACTACAGATGCTGGAAAACTGGAATATAGTGAGAAATAATAGAAAGTGGAAAAAGAAACAGTTAACGTTTCAGGTCAGAGACTCTTCATCAGACTGGGGAGTGATGACACTCACACCAGTTGATCAAGACACTGCATGCAAAACATGAAACATTTTCACAGAATAGAATGTACCATCTATTCTGTGAAAATACATGAAAACAACAGGTACATGAGTTAGAGCCATCTAAAGACATTGTGCACCAAAGGTCATTCAGTAGACTTTTCAGTTTAGAATCATACAGCATGGAAATAGACAATCTGCCCCACTATGTACAAGTCAATCAACAGGCACCCATTCATATTAATCCAACCTATCAACATTTGACCAGTAGGCTTATATGCCTTGGTGATTTAAGTGCTTGTCTAGACACAACAATTCTGCTTCCATCATTCCCTCTGACAGTGCATTCAAGGTACCAGTCTCTAGGTTAGGGGTCGCCAACCCGTCGATCGCGATCGACCGGTCAATCTTTGAGACTTTCCCAGCAGATCCCGAAGAAAAATCAAAAATAAATACACAAATACTGTTGTAATGTCAGCATTATAAAAGTAAGTAATACTAATTAGGATAATGGTAATATAGCAATATTTTCTCTAAAAAGCTGTTTGTAAAGAGAGATTGTTTCCAGGTTGCGAGGGTTTAGTTCCGTTCTTTCTGCCCAGTGCGCATGTGTGTAGTTCCCCCGCCATACACCGCGTTTTCAGTGTAGCCCGTGCTGCATCAAAGTGACCAATTAGATTAGGTAAGAGTACAGACTGTTGCAAACATCAATATACGGCAGTGTCCTCAACCTCCGGACCGCGAAGCATACAGGGGTGCAGCGGTAGTCGGGAGGCACACAGCACATCTTTTAAGAAAAAAAGCCGAAATAAACAAGCTAATTAATTAGGTGAATGTCAGCTCAGATCAGAGGCGACGCAATCGGCACTCGCTCATGATACCCTGATAGCATGGCGGAGGCTCCACGAAAGAAGGCGAAAACATACAAATTCCATCCAGAGTGGGAAGAGGAATTTCTGTTTACCTTGGTGAAAGACAAGTGTGTATGTATGTCGTGCCACCAAACACAAGCACTGACTAAAAGAGGGAATCTGGAGCGGCACCATAACACCAGCCACTAGGAATTTAAAGACACCTACCCCCCAAAGAGCGCAATTCGTGCCTGGAAAGTTGAGGAGCTGAAATCGGGGTTGAAGGCCCAGCAATCGTTTTTCACAAAACATGCTGCTCAAAATAAGGCTGCTATTGAAACATCATTTCGTGTAAGTCACCTTTTGGCTAAACACAAGAAGCCTTTTACAGATGGCGATTTATTCAAGGAAGCAAAGGTCATTACCGCAGAGACTGCTTTTAATGACTTTAAAAACAAAAACAGCATCACAACTGCAATACATTATATCGCTTGGCCCTGCAACAGTCACAAGGAGGGTAGAGTCACTGTCAGAGGACGTGGATATTTTTCACTACAGTTCGATGAATCCCTGGATGTAATGCAAACAGCTCAGCTTGTTGTATTTGTCAGAATGGCTTTCCAGGATTTTACAACAAAGGAGGACTTCCTCACTCTTTTGCAATTAAAGGAAAGAATGAGAGGCGAGGATATTTACAATGAGTTAAAAAAATATGTCCATGAAAATGACATCCCCATTCATAAACTGGTGTCAATTACTACTGATAGGGCCGAGCAATGCGCGATGTTAGTTTTATAGCACTAAAAGTCAGTGCCTACTTCGGGTCAACTTATCTATGTGAAATTGCATTTTCACAGATGAAAATTATTAAATCTAAGTACAGGAGCTGACTTACTGACAGACACCTCACTAGGGTTGCCAACCTTCTCACTCCCAAATAAGGGACAAAAGTAGCAGTCAAATCCCGGGACATTTGTGTTTACCGTGAGAAAGACTACCACGACCATGAAGCTTTGCGCGGGCGCCTGTGTGCGCATGCGCGTATGTGCCGATTTTTTTTACCCCATGAATCAGTTTTGGTTTAATCTTCATTATTTCTACTTTATATAGGCTGTGTATTTATCATATCATTCCTGCTTTTACTATATGTTAGTGCTATTTTAGGTTTTATGTGTTATTTGGTATGATTTGGTAGGTTTTTTTTTGGGTCTGGGAACGCTCAAAATTTTTTTCCATATAAATTAGTGGTAATTGCTTCTTCGGTGTAAAGCATTTCTGCACAAAAGGAACGCTCTACCTTAGCGGGGGAAATACGGGACAGTTGGCAACCCTAAACCTAACAGACTGTCTCAGACTGGCTGTCTGTAGTTATGAGCCAAATTTCTGGGAACTAGCAGAAAGTATTCAGCCCCAGTCATCACACTGAGTGCAACAGTCAATTTTTATTCATTTATTTTTTGTGTTGAAATAAAATTAAATAATGAAACTTAGAATTAAAGGTGTGAAGTATTGTAATATTCTTAAAGAAAGACAGCTATGGCCTGTTTGATATGCTAGTTACAGTGTTTTCTTGTTTGAATTAATTTGAAAGTTTGACAGAAGTATTTTGTGTAATTCAAATACAATTCGCCCAAATAAAAGGCCTCAAATTGGAAGTACAATCTGAGCTGTTTTTTCTCTAAATGATTTAGTAGGTAGATCTTACCTTTCACTGAGCTCGAGGTAGGGGATCTTGGGCTTAAAAAGGTTGGTGACCACTACTCTAGGTGATAAAGGTCCCCCTCAGACCCCTTCAAAATCTCTTGCCCTTTACATCTATACCGTCCAGTTTTATTCACTTCTGATAAGGGGAAAGGTATCCCACAGCCACCGCAATCTATACCCCTCAAAATTTTACACACCTTCTTAAGCAGTAGAAATACATTTTTAGGCACACCATAAATATTCTCTAAATGTTTTCACAACAAAAACTAATTGACACTGAGTCCACACTTTATAAAGCAATACAGATCTATTGCTACTTGGTCTGTTCAGTAAATATAATTCAAAACTACTTTAACCTTTCATCACATACCTCTGGACTTGTTACGCCACTGAAAGAGCAAATTGTGACATTATCAATTTAGCAAGTGGTCTCAACGGAACTTGGATTTTTTTTCTATTAGTTCACGGCAAAACATTACTCTCACATTCCAGCAATGATGTGCATATAGTCATGAGACTCTCTGATCCCCCGTAGGTTGAATATGCTCCAATAAGATATGATATGGCATTCGGAGAACCACATAAAATGTATGAAATTGTTTCAAAGATTTAAGGCACAGTGGGGAAGACCAAACAAAAAGGAAAAACCCAATGACTGAGATTATCCTCAAAAGAGGAATGGGGAAGCTGCAATGGTATGAAGGGTTGTGAAGTGACTTTAAAAACGAAGAAAAAGAAATCAAGACGGAGAGAATTGGACAGAAAGCAAACAACCAGCCAATATCAATGGAACAAAAAACAGAGGAACATAGCACTATCCATGTAACAGATGATATTTTTACTTTTAGCAGCAGATGCCAATTTTTGCTTAATATATTAACCATATAGCTGCCAGTTTTTTAAAAAATGTGCTAGCCAGCCGTTTGGCTATATCTAAAGATAACATCTGGCATTACAGCCAAAAGCAAAAATATTGAATAAATTATTTACCAATATTAGATCAAGAAGCTTGGTAAAGTCAGTGTGCTCCCTAATGATCACTGTTTTACAGGTCATGCAAGGAACATTTCCTAATAAGACTAAAAATGTTAGTAAATAATAAATACTATTTTACCATTGTAAGTAATATCTATATTGCTACTGTTTAGTAAGAACATAAATGCAAGAATAGGCTCCCTCAGCCATGCTCTAAGATCATGTCCTCAACTTCACTTGCCTGCTCAATCCACACAATCTTTGCTTCCCCAAACTTCTGTCAATAAATTGTCAAGTTCGTTATAGACTACCACTATCCCATAGTTTGAAAACTCCGATGGACTGGCATCTAGCCAAATAAGACCTTGTTTTTTATTCTACCTCTAAACTCACTGAGGTTTCATTTCCCACATTCCCTTTGACAATTTCCAGCATTCCCTTTAAGCTAAACAGAGCCCTACTTCCCACGCACCCTTCAAAATTATTGGGGCACCGTTTTTCATACTCCCTTTACAACTCTCCATTGTACATCATGGGATAAATTAGTAAAAAGTTCATGACTTAGTCACGTGCTATATGCATTAGCATATAAACTTCTTACCACAGGAACTGAATTATATTGGAAATAAATCACGAAAATGGTGGACAACATAAATATTGTCATATTTTGCTAAAAGAGACTGGAAGACTCAGTTGTTTGATGCAAGATGTAGAAAAAAAAACATCCCTCTTGGCACAAGTATTAAATATTACCCCATTCCCAATGCTCAGACATACAGTATATCCTTCAGTTTAGTCGTTCAGTCAGCCAAATTAAGGACTTAGAGCTGATAATCTTCTTGCAAATTAAATAGATGGCTAAACGTCAAATTAGCCATCTAGTGAATGAAAATCAAGCCAATTTTGCTGAATGTTAAGTGTTTTCCATGAAATTGGATCGAGATCTAGGTCAATAGAAAAATGTGACAGAAAATGGAAATTTTCTATTTGGCATTTCTACTCATTATTCATGCAGAGCAAATAAGAAAGTGGATATAAAGTCTTCTGCTCTCAAAATGTTATTCAGACCTGTCTCACAACATTCCTGAGGTTCAATTTTCAGTACTGCAGCAATGGACAAGCACAACAATTAGTCTTTCATCAATGCAAGATCTTCATAAAATATAGAACTGATAATATGGAGCATTCTTTCTATATATCCTTGTTTAAACATTGGGTTTCTAAGTACTCTCTATCAAAAGGAAGTTACATTATAGTCTGCCAGCTTCTCACCAAAAATCACAAACTGGTTCCCTCACAAGTAGTAATAGTTTTGGATGCATTATGCAGCTTTGGGAGCAATGTCCTAAGCAATGATCTATGAAAGCAATGTAAATGTCACAGGAAAAGGGCGAAACACAACGACTACAGATGCTGGAAATCTGGAGCAACGCACAAAAAGTCACAGGTTAAAGTCACTCCTTTAACTAGTATTCTACCTCCCCTAATCAAGGATACACATGGAATACCTATATTATCTTTGCCTCATCCTCATTCCCCAAAAATGTACTTTTAAGTCATTCTGTAGATCTACTGCAAATGAACTTTAGACTGATCTACATCCATCAAATACAAATATTTCACAATTAATGACATTTTTGTTAAAGAATGGCTACATCCTGTACTGTAGATGAAAATGATGATCTTCTCCTTAGGCAATCTGTCAAGGATAGTCCTTCAAATATGCCAAATTCTATGGGTTTTAAGGTGGCTGCAGAGGCCAAAGTGGGACTGTAGAATTCTGCCACGGGGGGTAAGAACTGCTTAGCTTATATTTTGTGTGCACTTGATGACTGGTATCAAAGCCATCCTGAATGCTCCTTCTCCATTCTGTGCTTTGATGATCCAAGGATTCAGTGGGGACATTCCAAGAGGCTGTGAGAATTTCCTCAAATCAGTCTATCTTGTCCACCTTGTAATGTCCTGCTGTTATAGAGCCTGTTATTGGGTAAGTAAATGGCATGATCTGTCCATCACAGAAAACCAAGTATGAATACAACTTGCAAATCTCACAATGTTGATCCACTTATCCTGCTAGACTATTCTTGGAGAGTTTGTGGATTCAGCACTGATGTTATCCCTCTAAAGTTTTAAGGTGTCTGCTGTGGGTAGTTCATGTCTCAGGATAGAAGTTGTCATTGCCTAGAAAACCAGAAGTTTTGTATCAAGTTTGTAGCAAAAGCTGTTTTAATACACAAAAAAGATACTTCAAAATTTCATCATTGCCTATCTTCACTAAGAGGCAGCTCGGAAGATGTGCGTAGCAGTCCAAATTACAAGGATATTGTTGGGGACCTTTATTTTTTTTGAGTGCAAGGTAATAGAGTATAGGTGTAATGGCCTGTGTTTTGCAGAAATACAGGCCATTCTCCTGTAAGCTTCAATGGATGAGTTGAGAATGACCTTGCACTAAGTCTCCAAACATGCATGTGTACAAGCATCATCTGTATATACAGCTGGATGACTGAAGTTGGGGTGACTTGGTTCTGGAGTAAAGTGATACAAGCTGATTTATTTCCTAAATGTCCTGCAGATGGAAACTGTGTTACAGGCATGAGCAGCACCACTGTTCAAAAGATTGAGAGAAGTGTTGGGACAGTGTTGAATTGATACTCTAATAACCAAGTAGAATTCAATTGGGGATAAATTACTTATACTACAGAAAACACATCGGCTTCAGCACAGTTGCATGTCAATTCATTAATCATTATTTTTATATTCAAACTATTCTGGTGCTTTTCTATAAATCCACTCTAAACCACAGACATTCTTTTTCTAGTATAATGAACAAAAGAAATTGGAATAAACTGACCTCAACACAAAGTCTAATGAATCTTAATACTAACTGGCCTATACAGGTCCACAATCCCTTATCTGAAATCCTTGGGGCCAGTTGCATTTCCGAATTCAGATTTTTTTTGGGATTTCAAATCCCCCCCCCCCCGCCGATACCAAAAAACGCGTATGCTCAAGTCCCTTATTTCACCTGTCTCAGTGTGGTGGACTTTAGGACCCAGCAGCGCACCAAACCTACGCACATCCTCCCATATACTTTAAATCATCTCTACAATGTAAATGCTATGTAAATAGTTGTTATACTGTATTGTTTAGGGAATAATGACAAGAAAAAATTTTATTTCCAACAAAAACAGTCAATAAAACATAAAAATATACAGCTTCAAACGAACCAAATCAAACACATGCTAAATGACTTATTGGAATAAATGCAGAAAGTCACTGTCACTATAAAACTTCAGTAACTTTTCTTTCTGTTATACTTAAGTCATATACAGTGGTAGTTCCGACACTATTTTCATCAGTAAGACGCCGCACAGACACACCACGATCAAGCATCTGCAATAACTCCACTTTCTGCGTTATTCGTAATGATAGATGCTTCCTTCTCTTTTTCTCATTGTTACCCATAGGGTATCTGCAGCTCTTTTTGACATTTCCACAGTGAAATTAAACACAAAGTCAACAGCAAACACATAATATCAGCGAACAGCAAATGCACGTGTAACCAGTACGAGCGCTGAGCCACAACTGACGTCTGGTGGCCTCTGCTAATGCTGCCACTTCACTCCTGAGTGACGTCAGCTGTTGGTGAAAAAAACTTCGGTTTTCTGAGCTTTTTGGATTTCAGAATTTCAGATAAAGGAATGTGCACCTGTATTACTTTAAAATGTGTTTTAAGTGCAATGTGCATCTCACTACTGTAGACACCAAGAGACTGATGCAAGACATTGACCCAAAACATCTACCTTCTTTTTCTCCCATAGATGCTGCTCCACACAGAGTTTCTCCAGCAGATTATCTGATTATCACTGTGATGTTCAATTGGTCTTAAAATTTTTAACTAATTTTGAATGTCAGTGATATTAAGAAGCATTAACAGTCCTTGACAGGTTTGACAGCTAAGTCCAGGCACATTTTTAACTATTGCTGTTTCAGGCACACAATGATTTGGGGATTTGGAAAAACAAAAGCAATAGGGGCAGTTCGCTGCTGTTTTTAAGATATGGCCCAATATATTGCACCAGTCATGCACTATCCAGAAATAAAGTAAATTAAAGAGAATGTCGAAGCATCAAAGGCACAACAATATTCCTGCATTCTATACAGTAAGCAGAGGAAGTCTGATGAAAGGAAGGCCACAATGGATTGTTTATTTTTATGTTTGAAATAGTTTAAATACTTTTAAATCAAATGGGAAAGAAAATCAAAAAAAATGGGATACATATAGTATATTTTAAAAATTGCATAAAATCATTAACAGGCAAAGGCATCAATGGTTGAGCAAGTACTAGCCCTTCAATCAAGCTTCTTGATACAGTATCTCAAATGTAAAAGCAAAATTGGCTCAATTGGTGTAAATTGCCAAAATGTAAGAAATTATGGTAGTACAGTCAATTACTGCCAACAGAAATGTCGATCTGTTCATGGTACATTCAGACACTTATTTAAAGAGAAAATTTTTTACAACATGGTGAGATATTAAAAATATATAAAGACGTGACAGTCAAAAAAATTTACAAAGAATTGTACAATCTGCAATTAAACAGTAGTGTTGACTGATTAAAAATAACACAAAACATTTTGCAGATGCGTAGGAAAAAGAGGATAATGTCAAATGAAGGTTTGATAAAAAGTTGTTTTAATGAAGGTCCTTCAATGCAACAATCAAGCAAGACTCAACTGAAACAATAGAATGGGTTGGAATTATTTACAGGACAGAGTCTGTGATAGATGCAAATGACATTGACTTTAGTCTCCAAATTTTTAATAGGAATTCAATCAGACTGGTATCAGATGGACAGTCTGATCGCCTATAGCCAGCTATAGGGTCAAAAAAAAAAGTGCCAGAGGAAATAGCAGACTCTCACTGGTATACTGATGGAAGCTGACCAATTTCTGCAAATGACACCACAGTACTAGAAAATATCCAATACCAGGTCATTAAAGGCATAGAGGAAAACAGCTTTCCAAAAGTATTGAAATGTTCAATGGCAATCAAGAGAAAATCTGCAGATGCTGGAAATCCAAGCAGCACACACAAAATGCTGGAGGAACTCAGCAGGCCAGGCAGCGTTTTTGTGTGAAATGTTCAGTGGGATTAGATTACTCACCAGTGTTTTCTCTCTCCCATCTCCAAGTTTACGCCTTTTGTGAATATGCTTACTGCGTTCGATTTCCACATCACCGTAGATATTTGACAGGTCATCCAATAAAATAAGAGGAACTTGGTTGCTGGAAGGGCTTGGTGCTAATAAGAAAAAGTATTTTAACTGTTACAAAACAATGTGCATCAACCAAAAATACAGTACTGTGCAAATGTCTTAGTCACATATACATAGCTAGGGTGCCTAAGAATTTTTGCACAGTACTGTAGTAATTTTATGTATTGCACTGTACTGCTGCCACAAAAATAAAAATTTCATGACATATGTCAGTGATGATAAATCTGATACGAATATGGGTCTCTATTGTGAACTTGGAGTGGGAAGCACCAGAGATACATTCTGTAATGATCAATAACCAAATGTTTGGAATCAAATAACCTTGCCTGGTGTCTCAGGACTGGGTGTGTCTACACCCGCATACCCCATGCCACCAGCACACCTCCCTGACACCTGTCCCAAGCCCCTCCCACAGCACTCCACCCTCACCATTCCTAACATCCTTTGCTCCCACCAGATTTACAAAGTCATTCTCCGTTCCATGTTGACAAATACACTTCTATGGAAAAGCCTTGGGCACCCTAGTTACATACATGTCTAAGATTTTCGCACAGTACTGTACAGTATCTTAACAAGATCATTCAGGTACTTTGGTTAAAATTCATTTATTCACTGTGCATAATGTAAAGGTGCCATTTAACACTTATGATGTTAAAAATCCCTTTGTTGGCATCTAGATTAATAGCACACAGCACTTTTTATTACAGGCAACATTCAAATCAACAAGTGTTAATTTTGTTCAAAGTTAATTTTGCCAGCTTTCTCATTAATTGATATATAAAATCATTTATTCCTTTATATTTATCTATACATAAAAAAACACATAAGCATCTGCAGACTGTAAGAAGAAAGGGTTGGCTTGCTGAACTTGGCAACTAAATGTAATTCAAAAGCTGGTCGCTAACAGGAAAGCTTCTGCAATTGAACAACACTTTCTTTCAAGAATTACAGTATAGATGAAACCAAATTTAACATGAAACTTAAAGCATTCACATGGCATGGTATGTAATTTCAATTATTGTGGCATAAAAGGCAAAAAATGGATAATCAAATATAGTTCAAAAAAACTTTCATCCCTCCACTTATATAAATTTCCCTTGATAGCTTATTTGAAAATGGCAACTCCTTTCTTCACTTGATTTTTGTTCTGCATTTTTTTGGCTCAAGGTAAGAGAAAGGATACCAATCTATGTGGGCAAATGGGACAACAATAGATGGGCAAAATGGTTAATGTAGATGCAGTAGGCTAAAGGGCATGTTTCTGTGCTGCTGTACTCTACAACTCACTATAGTTCTCAGCAACACCCTGGAATTGAAAGGTTCTATCTTCATCTTTTTTTGCACTTTTCAAATGAATCTATTCCTTTCTCTGAATGAAATGTAGTGCTGAACATGGGCATTGCAATTATTTCTCTCAATTTCTCTTAATGGCCACTGATCTTTTACATTTTTTTTTATTCCTCAGAATATCCTCTTATTTGATTCAATCTTATGTGTCTGTCACCTTCTCCAGGTCCTTCCCATTTTCTGCAAGATTTGCATGCACTTTGAGACTGCAAATAGAACAGGAAGAAAGAAACAACACAAAATGTGGAGACAAGCATGCAGCCTCATGCATTTGGAAGGGTCAGCAGTTTAAAGCAAGGAAGCAATTGGAGGTGACTGGTTTATGTAAGGGGTGAAATGGGCATGCAGTGGCTAATAGAACTTCCATATACACAGTAGTCATAATGGCTTCCAGAAAGTCTGTGTATCAGCAGATAAAGTCATGATCATTCTGCCCAATTTGATTTTGAGGAGATTTAAGGCAAATAAGAAAGAGATGAAGGGAGATGAACCCAGGATCCAAGCTGGCTAGAAAATATCATAGTGGAAGGAACTGGCTGTAACCAATTCTCTTACACCTTAATCTCTATGAATTTACTGTGGAGATTATAATGAAAATTGTCGTGGAATTGTCACAACAATTAAGTTTTGCAGAATGATTTTTCATGGAATGTATTTGAGATGGAAGTTAAATCTAGACAAATGTGTAATCTTCTGGGCAAATAACAAAATTAGAAAGATAAAACATTCATGTCAAACATTTAACAAACATGACAAGAAAGAAATTGCCTTTCATGTCCTGAAAACGTCCAAAATCTTTGCAGTCATAATCTCTATCACAGAGGCAAATGCAACAATCACCCATGAAATTACACAACTGACCAGTTACTTTGTCTCAGTGTTGTTTAATGAAAGTTGCTTGGCAGATCAACATTCTCAGATAGAACCTTTGAAACTCCTCAAACTTTACCAGACTGCAGTATGTTTGGCAGATCAATACTTGCAGCCAGCCTTCTTAATCAGTCCTTCGAGATCAAGAATGATATACTTTCACCCTGATTTTGTGGCTCTGCAGTAGAAAATGTAGTCAATATGGCAACAGTAGATTCTACTATAGATGGGGAAGGCGGTGGCCAATGGGGTGACTAAGTGTAATCTGCAAAGTGAATTACTCCCTGTGCAAGTCCCAAAAGGCCTCTCTGTGTTATCATAATGCATTGCCCCTCAATGTTGTCAATACCATTCCAAATGTTTCTTCTTCAGTTTGTGCTGTCATGGAACAGAAATTCCCACTGCATGGGTATGTTGCATTTCAACAAGGCTTGAGCACTACCTTGAATCTTTTCTTCCTTCACTCAATAATCCCTTCCCATGAGAGAGCTCAAAATAAATTGGCAAAAAAAGAAACTGCACAACCTGAAAATCTGAAATAAAACAGGAAATGCTGGAAACAATCAGGTCAGGCCGTTATCAATGGAGAGAGAAAGTGTTAATATTTCAGATCAAAGACCCTTCATCTGTTCAAATCCTGAAACCCAGACTTAAAATGTTAAATCTATTTCTCTTTCAGCAGATCAAGCAGCATCTGTGGAATGTTTACAACATTTTCTATTTTACTTTGGAATAGTGAAGGTTTTGGGTTTGCTGGATTTTTTCAGTCACTTGAGATACTTGCTGTAAATAGTCCAGTTCTCAAAAGCAAATAAGACTGAGTCACTGCAACCCAGTAAATCATAAGTTTCGTGCAAGGCCTGAGATACTGCTCTACTAATACCCTTTTAATTAAATATCCAAACACTCTGCTGTTACAGTGAAGACAGTGATGAAACGGTTCCAGAGAAATGTGAAGTACACCATGCATTCTGCCAGCCTTCACTGTTGCTGCAGTAGCGTGTAGCAGAAAACCTTTATCTTAAAGATGGATCTTATCAACATCTTATCATGAACATGTTGAGTGTAACATCCATTCTCATGTACTTCAGTGAAAACTTCAACAACGGTTTGGAAAGCTGCTTCTGAGTGTGCATGCTGCCTCTGGACTGCAGCTTGGATACTGAGCTTTGAGTAACCTGGATCTGGATTGGCTACTGTAAATTGAAGAGCTCCCCATTAAATACCCTATCACACCTCCGATCCAAAAGAATACTATTAAGTCACCTCCACAAAGGGAAAACAATTATGATATTTACCACACTCCTTAGGCACCTGTCATGAAGTGGTCAGGATAGCAAGAGTGACAAACATGAGAAAGTCTGCAGATGCTGGAAAGCCAAAGCAACACACACAAAATGCTGGAGGACTCAGCTGGTCAGGCAGCAGCTATGGAAAAGAGTAAACAGTCGACGTTTCGGGCTGAGATACCTCTTGGTGTATACCAGGGGATAAATAAGAGTTCCAATTTGATGGCATCAGAAGCATTCCTTACAATGGATATTCCTGAAGACAAAATTAGTAACAACTTTATAAAGGGGGAGGGGGAGGGCAGAGGGGAAGGGTGGGATGGGGAGGGGATGAGGGAGGGGAGAGAAAATGGGTGGTGGTGACTGAGAGGGCAATAAAGTTGTTACAAATTTTGTCCTCAAAAATATCCACTGCGAGAAATTATTCTGATCCCATCCAAATTGCAACCCTCACTTATCACCTTGGTATACACCAAAGCCCAGAAATATCATTTTTTTAAACCATTCAAACCATATTAACCTAAGATTATCTTCATTCTAAAGCTTGAACCTGGTAGGGTTCAGTGTTCCTAAATTATGAGCATTTTTGTAGACCACATTTTCTAAATGTTTTCTCCTTCCCATTTGTTCAACATATTATTTGTGAGTGAACAAGAAGCTGTTTAAAATTATGTTTTGGCTACTGTAAATTGAAGAGCTCCCCATTAAATACCCTATCACACCTCCGATCCAAAAGAATACTATTAAGTCACCTCCACAAAGGGAAAACAATTATGATATTTACCACACTCCTTAGGCACCTGTCATGAAGTGGTCAGGATTGCAAGAGTGACAAACATGAGAAAGTTTTTCATACAAGTTTTTCATACTTGTCTCCAAAAGATTTTGTGTAAACATTTGTTGAAGTTCAATAGCTCACAAGAAGCACTGATGCAACAGATCGATATAATGATGTGCCTGGTTATACCTCCTGTCCAATGCATCTGTCTTCAGTTTTATTTCATTTAATTTTAACAGTACAGGTGTAGTTTCTGTCAAATTCCATGACCTGCTTTTATTACTTTGTTTCCTACATCAACATACAGATGAAATAAATAAAGGAACTCCTACAAATAAGAGAACATTAATTCTGTTCTACCTGCTACTACGTTATTTCTTAAGCAATTCCTTAACTAACCTTGAAACAGAGATGGCTGGATACTAGCAACGTATTGGAATGCATTCTTGAAAAATACCAACAGAGTAGAGTAAACAACTTGATGCTTATACTTCCTGTGTCCTTCGTCATCAAAGTTGTTTATATATCTGCATAAATCTTTCATTCTGTGCAGAATTTCACCACAACTCCTAAAATAATACACAAGAAAATCCAAAACTTAAATGAGTATAGTAGTTCAAAAAGTACAAAAAAAACACATCACTGACACACTATAATAGATTAATCTAGTTTTAGGAAATCTTTATGTTGCACATATAGTGTCGAAAAATCTAAATACAGTACAATAACATAGCACAAACATAAGCATAAGATAATTTTGAAGTAAGAATTGATCATTCCACTAGTTCAGTTTAAATTTTTGTATTCATAAAAAGCTACTGTGGCATTTAACTAAGAAACAATACTTGAATTCAGCAAGAACATTAGAAATATAAAATATCACAGTAAAAATGAAATAATACATTAATTAAAGGCTTTAGGAAAATTAGGAGAAAAAGGACAAGGAAATAATTAGTTCAATACATTTTAATAGAACAAAGAACATTTCAGCACAGTACAGGCCCTTCAGCCCAAGTTGTTATGCCACACACAATATTTTGAATTCACTGAAACAAAGGTGTAGGGAAGAGATATCTGGTCAAACATTTATAGCCTAATATAGAATCATTAGGACACTAGATGCAGCCATTCAACCAATGGAAGCAAAGTCAGTTCTTGTCAGTCCCATTTCACAGCTCTTTCCCCTTGACCCTGCAAATTATTTTTTATTGTCTTTACCTAAAACCTTTTAAAAGTTACCAAATGATTTTGTTTCCACAATCCTCAAAATCAGTTCTAGATCCTGAGTATAAGTTTCTCCATACATATCCTTTGTAACTTTCTCTCAAAGCTTTAGTTGACCGTGGTCCATGAACTACTCATTAACAACAGTTTCCCTCTATTTACACCCATCCAAACCAGTCATAATTAGCTGCCTGAAAGTTGAAATTTAGGAGGGCAAACAGCATCAAATGCATGGAAGAGAGTTTAGCTAATAGCAGATTATAAAAAGCCTTTTTGCCTTTGGAATGAAATGTAAAATACTTCATCTGACTGAAGTATGAAGTAGTAAAATTTGGAGCACTTTTATGACACACATTCAAGAAAATGGATAAAGAAAACACTCAGCATGCTAACCTGTTTGTTTTGTCCATCTGCCACTCACACCTCATTGCCACGATAGAGAGGATTTCAAATAATCTATCCCAAGGTTCTACTATCATGGATGACTTCTCAGTCAGACCTTCTATAATATATTTCTGGGTGTTCCGCTTGGTAGGTGACTTTAAATCAGCTGTGTCTTGGGTACCTAGCAAAAGACAGCAATGGATTATTTTGCTGACTGTTATTTGTATGTATTAGCTGCCAGAATAAAAAGGCTAAATTCAGAATTCATAAAGGAGGCAGCTTCCAAGAATAAAACTCTTCTTCATCTAAATATTTTAAACACCAAATTTATACAACAAAATATTGCAACTGATTGACATTTTAAGTCTTCATTATAAACAGTTCCAAGATTCTGCCCATTCATATTAAAGGTCCTTTACATTGTTACCTGTTATCTGTGATGCCATGCATCATTGAAGTATGATTGCTTCCCCCTCTCTTTTCGAACATGAATATCAGGTGTTTCCCCAAAGTATCAGTGAGAACATCAACTGAAATGTTCTGCCAAACTATGCCCAGTTTCTCAAGAGACTATGAAGCTATACAGAGATAAGCTGCTTGATCTTATCCCAATCTCCCAAAACAAACTCTGATACTAACCTAATGGGGGAGGAATATTTCTGTAAGGAGTTAATGACAATAATCTTCTGTTACATCTTCCTTGTTAACAGATTACAGATTGAAAAGAATGTACATAACAAGACTCGGGTCATTCCAGGATCAGGAGAATTTATTACTAACCTTATAAAGGCACTATCAACAGTTTGGTAGAGAGACACACCATTGAAGACATTGGATTAGATAGACATTGACAGTTTTCTGAACTATAGTACTAACATGGTTGCCAATCTCTTTAATCTGATAGAGATCTACCTAGCATTCCACCAAAAATTCACAAAACTGATCATGGAAGTGTCAACAGGACCATGATGAGATGGAGCAAAGTCTTTTCCAATCTTCTCATGATGCTGTAACTGTAGGTTAGAAAACCATATCAGTGGTTACTCCAGTTACATTTCCTAGTTATCTTATACAGAAGATCTAAGTAAAAACCTGGGGAAAATGCTCAATCTTCCTTTTAAATGGAGGATAACTTGAACAAGGAAATGTAGAAGAGAAGCAAAGTAAAAGACTAAGACTAAGTGCTAGAACTACTATAAAAAATCTGTTTTAAACAGCTTACACAGGTGATTAATAAAATACTCATTTAGATAAAGAAACTCATCGGCAACTTTCTCATAAACAAATACAAAATACACTATCGTGGACTGCAGATGTGCATTGACTTACCTTGATGCTGGCTTTCCAATGAAGGTGATCTAGTAACGTAACCAATATAGAACTCTGCTGCCTTATGAAGATACTGATACAACAGGTTAGAAGGTAATCTCACTTCAGGATTATTAATAATTAGAGGTAGAACATCACATACTGTAGACAAAGAAAGTACAATGGGTTACAGAAACATAGTGAGCGATAAAGCTTTCAGAAATGATTATGTAAAAAGAGCTAAACGATGACTATTTCATCTTCAAACAAACGTGCAGCCTGTGGGGCAGAAAATACCCTATGGACTTTTTTTATAAACTAGAAATCATGGGAAAATAATGATGGACACTGAATCTTTGATAATGATGCAATATCCCTATACCCCAAGAAGCACAAGTAGAAAAGAGGAAAAAATAAAAGGATCAATAAAAATGCATTAGACCCTTTGACAGCATATTTTATTATTTTATCTCCTCTGAAGCCAACAACTGCTAATGAGGTTTGATCAAAGTGGACAAAGACTTTACAGCTACAGCAAACAAGGCATGCACCAAGGAAGTGTGGGTCTACTGCTCTTGCAGCGTGTGTACAAAGCTAGGCAGTGAGCTAAACAACTAAAAATTAACTGAGCCAGAAGCTTTCTTCAAGGTTTTTAATGAGAAAACTAGTGAAACTGCAGAAAGTTAAGTAAAATACGCACTAAGATTCAACACAGAATTGTTGTGTGCCTGAATATACCAATACTATTGATTATTCTCACAATCAGTGTTAAACAAGGTTATACACACATGCAACATTTTATAACTACACAGTCCCCGAGTTACGAACGTCCGACTTACGAACAACTCGTACTTACAAACGGCCTGCCATGAACCCAATAATACTAAAAATTCAAACAACAGGAAGTCCGCCGATGCTGGAAATTCAAGCAACACACATAAAAGTTGCTGGTGAACGCAGCAGGCCAGGCAGCATCTCTAGGAAGAGGTGCAGTCGACGTTTCAGGCCGAGACCCTTCATCAGGATTTCAAATCCCTTACTCACTCTTCCTTCAGTTAGTCCTGACGAAGGGTCTCAGCCTGAAACGTCGACTGCACCTCTTCCTAGAGATGCTGCCTGGCCTGCTGCGTTCACCAGCAACTTTTATGTGTAATATTAAAAATTTGTTGGTGTCCGCCATTTTAAGTCGGATCACGTTACTGTTAACACTGTGCTGAGTATGTAACTTTGTATTTGGCTTAAATTTTTCTTAGCAAAATTCATCCTGACCCCCCTTTTTCAGTCAGCACCGCCCCCACTTGACCCATTTAACCTGTCTCAGTGCAGGTGGACTTCAGGACACAGGGGAGCTCAGGACCCGCCGTCCACGGCTGTGCTGAATCCGCAGTGTTTCTGATCCGTTGATGGAAAACGATCACAATTGAAAATGAAGTGGAAATAATAAAATGATCGGAAAGAGGTGAAACGCCATCAGTCATTGGAAAACCGTGGGGTTACAGTGGTCAACGATCGGAAAAATTTTTTCTTAGCAAGATTCACCCTGACCCCCCTTTTTCCCTCAGCACTGCCCCCACTTGTCTCATTTAACCTGTCTCAGTGCGGGTGGACTTTAGGACCCGGGGGAGCTCAGGAACCGCCACCCATGGCTGCGCTGAATCCGCAATGTTTCTGTTCCATTGACGGAAAACAATCACGATTGAAAATAAAGTGGAAATAATAAAGCAATCGGAAAGAGGTGAAACGCCATCGGTCATTGGAAAAGCGTTAGGCTACAGTCGGTCAATGATCGGAACATTTTTAAAGGATAAAGGATAAAGTGAGAATAATGGAAAGGCCCTGCCCCGATGAAAGCTACAATTATTACTAAGCAACACAGTGGTTTAATTATTGAAATACATACGTTTCTTAAATGTTTTATGTGCATAGAAAGGTAAAATATATACTATATACTAAGACAAACATTTGACTAACTGACACTAAATAATACCGGATGTACCTGTTCCCACTTACGTACAAACCCGACTTAAAGACGGACTCAGGAACTGAACGCATTCGTAACCCAGGGACTGCCTGTATATACACCAAAGTGAACTCACAGCACAATAGCTAGCTTAATAGCGATAAACAATAAACATAATACTTCCTTCAAAGTACATCTACTAAATGTTTACCAATATTAAGAAAGGTTAAAAATCACTCAAGATTTATTGTTTCAAGGGAAAATAAAGAGTGGACGGAGATGGATGTCTTTCTACCATGTGTACTTCAAGTCAAAATCTAAATTAACCAGCGCAGGAAATTATGTAAAAAGCTGTTTACGTACACAAAGTGATTTTCATACAAAATGAACAGCGCCTCCAGAGGCTAGAACAGTGGGAGTGATGCTTTGTTTGCTGTAGTATTTGCTTGCCATTTCCACATATAAGGCATGTAAATTGCAACAGAGAAATAGGAGTGATTTCTTCTTTCTCATACCTAATCGAGAAGCACAGATTTTGCTTAAATATGACTCAGAACCACACCATATAGTGCATTTACTGAACGAATGACCGGGAAGTTCCAAACCAAAGCAATCTAAGTGATAATATTCTAAGCAACAAACGATATGCTACAGGGTTTCAACCCAAACTGACACCAATTCCTCTCGTCCCTTGGATGCTGCTTGACCCACTGAGTTTTCAGCAGATTATTTGTTGTTCCAGATTCCAGCATCTGCCTTCTCGTGTCCCCATTGTTTTTCTAACCTTTTTCAGACTGTCATATCAATGGTTCTTACCAAATAACTTTCTAAAACAGTTGACGGGTGATTCTTGATCATCCATATTTTCAGCTTCCAATAAAGTTTCACCAAGACTGACCTAACACATGAAACAAAAGAGACAGACACAAAATATTTAACATTTCATCTAGTTGAATACTTAGAAAATTCTTTGCAACTAACAGTCTAGTAGCTAATGCCAGGAGTTAAGTCACACAGCTTCCATAGAAAGCTACACAAGACCAGTACAAATAAAGGCCACATGCCCAATTTTGCTCACTTTATGTCACTCTGCTTGTAGCACCAACATCGTCAACTCATTTCCACCCAACACACATATCTCCTTATCAATCACCTAAGAAGCTTCTTCTACACCTTCAATGAGGTCAATAATTCATTCACAGGTCATTTATACCAGTACAAAAGAAAAAAAAATCTTCTTTTCATTTATGCAACCATATATATATATAAAATAAATTTTTGGCTTCTCAATACTGAGACAATGAGGAGAAGACCAAGTCACCAAAAGTAAAGGATCTTGGAAAAGGGACTTAACGAATTACAGTATCTGTTGGACCTCACATTTTTATTATTTAGGATTGGCAGGAGAGGACTGAGGAATAATCACATCTTTAAAATTTTACAAACTAAGCTGACCATCAATTTCAAACACAAATGAAAATTACCAAAGTAAATGCACATTGTCAAGAATAATGCAAAAAAAATGCAAAGGATAAGTGAAACAAACTGAAGATAAAACAGACTCACTGTTAACAAGGAAGTAGAGAATTCTAATATGATTCCAAAGAAAATCAAAATCCAAGGGAATTGTATTGGAGCCATTATCATCCTTTATTTTGATTAGAATGGCATTTACTTTAGAGTCATAGTTGTCAGTTAACACCAATTTTGTCTGGTTCATCCACATGCAAATCTTAAAACCTTCTCCTTGATAATGAGGTAAAACTCCTTTCAGTCACATAAAGAATTTTTACCCCTTTTCCACCAATGAAGCTCAAGCAGATGCGGTCAACTAAATATATACTTATCCACAAGAAGCTCCAAAGCCAGTCACCCACATCAAAGAGTAATTTTAAATATAATATAGAATAGCAATTCAAATCAAGAGGCTTATTAACAGTAACTTTGGTTCAGAAAAGAATTTTAGTAAGAGAGCAAGAAAAAAGCACTGTACATTTTAATCTTATTTCAATACATAACTAATCCAACAGTACATTTAAAACAGTATGATTAAATAGTTCTCATTTGAATATACATACTCCATGCTGTACCACAGACTCTGGGAACCTTCTCAAGAGAAGCAGCAACATCTCTGCTCTCTCCAATGTGTTGAAGCACTGTTCTGTTGCTTTAAGAAGCATTTCACATTGTACTCGACCTGGAAGGGTCTCGAACAATCCTGCAAAGTAATTAAACACAGATACTAAATTTGCGATTTGTGTTAAGCGATTTCTAAAATGTCCTGTATATTATTTTTACTTCAATATGTTACAGAGCATTCAAGTCTGGGTGCAACAGTCATTTCAGATAGGGTATATGTCATTTCTATACTTTATTTGTACGTTACACAAGGAGTAAAAGAAAAACTGCAGACTCTGAAAATCCTAAATAAAAATAAAAAATACTGGAAAAAATTCAGCTGGTTCAGTAGCATCATTAGGGAAAGAAAAAGCATCAATGTTTTGTGTTAAGGACCCTTCCACAAAACCAATGCCAGCATTTTCTCTTTTTAGTTATTTGTGCATCAACAATAATTCACAGTAATGAATGGTATTATCGTTCTCATTGCTCAACCAACAAATGTCACCACTATTTTGTGACACAGCACTGAAGTATGGGGGGAGGGGGTGTTCAAGTTCAACAGTGCGTGACAGGGAATGAGGAAAGGTGCAGCTGACTCATATCATTTCATATTGCCAAATCATATCGTTTCCTCGCAGCCTGGTAGCACATCTTTGCGGCCCGGTGGTTAGGGACCACTGTTCTACAGGGCATCTAGAATAGAAGCAAATATAGAACAGACAGCCATCAGCAAAGAGCCACCCTGTTCAGCTGACAAACCTATTCTAACTTAAACTGCACATCTGCCTGCACACACTCATCACTAATCTCTGTCTGTCTAAATGCCTCTTAATCATTGCTAATGTATCTGCTTCCATCACTTCCCCTGGCAGTACATTCCAGGAATCACAGAAACATAGAAAACATAGAAACATAGAAAATCTACAGCACAATACAGGCCCTTCGGCCCACAAAGTTGTGCCCAACATGTCCCTACTTTAGAAATCACTAGGCTTACCTATAGCTGTCTATTTTTCTAAGATCCATGTACCTACCCAAAAGTCTCTTAAAAGACCCTATCATATCCACCTCCACCACCGCTGCTGGCAGCCCATTCCACGCACTCACCACTCTGACATCTCCACAGTACCTTAAACACAAAATAATTTGCAGATGCTGGGGTCAAAGCAACACTCACAACACACTGGAGGAACTCAGCAGGTTGGGCAGCATCCGAGGAAAAGATCAGTCGACGTTTCGGGCCAGAACCCTTTATCAGGACTGTAGAGGGAAGGGGCAGAGGCCCTATAAAGGTGGGGGGTGGGTGGGAAAGAGAAGGCTGGTAGGTGCCAGGTGAAAAACCAGTAAGGGGCAAGATAAAGGGGTGGGGGAGGGGAGGCAGGGAGGTGATAGGCAGGAAAGGTGAAGAAGGAATAGGGGAAAACACAATGGGTAGTAGAAGGAGGCGGAACCATGAGGGAGGTGATAGGCAGCTGGGGAAGGGGGCAGAGTGAAATAGGGATAGGGGAAGGGAGGGGGAGAGAATTAACGGAAGTTGGAGAATTCTATGTTCATACCAAGGGGCTGGAGACTACTTAGACGGTATATGAGGTGTTGCTCCTCCAACCTGAGTTTAGCCTCATCATGGCAGTAGAGGAGGCCATGTATGGACAATCCAAATGGGAATGGATAGCAGAGTTGAAGTGGGTGGCTACTGGGAGATCCTGTCTGTTTTGGCGAACGGAGCGGAGGTGCTGGGAAGAAGTACCTTCTCCCCAGCACCTTAAACCTGTGTCCTCTTGTGGCAACCACTTTAGCCCAGGAAAAAAGTCTTTGACTATCCACACGATCAATGCCATCATCTTATACACCTCTATCAGGTCACCTCTTATCCTCCGTCGCTCCAAGGAGAAAAGGCCGAGTTCACTCAACCTATTCTCATAAGGCATGCTCCCCAATCCAGGCGACATCCTTGTAAATCTCCTCTGCACCCTTTCCATGGCTTCCACATCCTTCCTGCAGTGAGGTGATCAGAACTGAGCACAGTACTCCAAGTGGGGTCTGACCAGGGTGCTATATAGCTGCAACATTACCTCTCGGCTCCTAAATTCAATTCCACGATTGACGAAGGCCAATACGCCTTCTCAACCACAGAGTCAACCTGCGCAGCTGCTTTGAATGTCCTATGGACTCGGACCCCAAGATCCCTCTGATCCTCCACACTGCCAAGAGTCTTACCATTAATACTATATTCTGCCATCATATTTGACCTACCAAAATGAACCACTTCACACTTATCTAGGTTGAACTCCATCTGCCACTTCTCAGCCCAGTTTTGCATCCTATCAATGTCCCACTGTAACCTCTGACAGCCCTCCACACTATCCACAACACCTCCAACCTCTGTGTCTTCAGCAAACTTACTAACCCATCCCTCCACTTCCTCATCCAGGTCATTTATAAAAAGCACGAGGAGTAAGGGTCCCAGAACAGATCCCTGAGACACTCCACTGGTGACCTACCTCCATGCAGAATATGACCTGTCTACAACCACTCTTTGCCTTCTGTGGGCAAGCCAGTTCTGGAACCACAAAGCAATGTCCCCTTGGATCCCATGCCTCCTTACTTTCTCAAAAGCCTTGCATGGGGTACCTTATCAAATGCCTTGCTGAAATCCATATACACTACATCTACTGCTCTTCCTTCATCAATGTGTTTAGTCACATACTCAAAAAAATTCAATCAGGCTTGTAAGGCACCACCTGCCCTTGACAAAGCCATGCTGACTAATCCTAATCATATTATGCCTCTCCAAATGTTCATAAATCCTGCCTCTCAGGATCTTCTCCATCAACTTACCAACCACTGAGGTAAGATTCAATGGTCTATAATGTCCTGGGCTATCTCTACTCCCTTTCTTGACCCTTTCTTGAATAAAGGAACAACATTCGCAACCCTCCAATCCTCCGGAACCTCTCCTGTCCCCGTTGATGATACAAAGATCATCGCCAGAGGCTCAGCAATCTCCTCCCTCGCCTCCCACAGTGGCCTGGGGTACATCTCATCTAGTCCTGGCGACTTATCCAACTTGATGCCTTCCAAAAGCTCCAGCACATCCTCTTTCTTAATATCTACATGCTCAAGCTTTTCAGTCTGCTGCAAGTCATCACTACAATCACCAAGATCCTTTTCCACAGTGAATACTGAAGTATTCATAAAGTACCTCTGCTATTTCCTCCGGTTCCATACACACTTTCCCACTGTCACCCTTGATAGGTCCTATTCTTTCACGTCTTATCCTCTTGCTCTTCACATACTTGTAGAATGCCTCGGGGTTTTCTTTAATCCTGCCCGCCAAGGCCTTCCCATGGCCCCTTCTTGGTCTCCTAATTTCCTTCTTAAGCTCCTTTCTATTAGCCTTATAATCTTCTAGATCTCTAACATTACCTAGCTCTCTGAACCTTTTGTAAGCCTTTCTTTTCTTCTTGACTAGATTTATTACAGCCTTTGTACACCACGGTTCCTGTACCCTACCATAACTTCCCTGTCTCATTGGAATGTACCTATGCAGAACTCCATACAAATATCCTCTGAACATTTGCCACATTTCTTCCGTACTTTTCCCTGAGAACATCTATTTCCAATTTAAGCTTCCAAGTTCCTGTCTGATAGCCTCATAATTCCCCTTACTCCAATTAAACTCTTTTCTAACTTGTCTGTTCCTATCTCTCTCCAATGCTATTGTAAAGGAGATAGATTTATGATTACTATCTCCAAAATGCTCTCCCACTGAGAGTTCTGACACCTGACCAGGTTCATTTCCCAATACCAAATCAAGTACAGTCTCTCCTCTTGTAGGCTTATCTACATATTGTGTCAAGAAACCTTCCTGAGTACACCTAACAAACTCCACCCCATCAAAACCCCTTGCTCTAGGGAGATGCCAACCAATATTTGGGAAACTAAAATCTCCCATCATGACAACTCTTATTATTACACCTTTCCAGGATCTGTTTCCCTATCTGCTCCTCAATATCCCTGTTACTATTTGGCGGCCTATAAAAAACACCCAGTAAAGTTATCAACCCTTTCCTGTTCCTAACCTCCACCCACAGAGACTCCATAGGCAATTCCTCCATAGCGTCCACCTTTTCTGCAGCAGTGCCACTATCTCTGATCAACAGTGCCATGCCCCCACCTCTTTTGCCTCCCTCCCTGTCCTTTCTGAAACATCTAAAACCCGGCACTTTAAGTAACCATTCCTGTAATGGCCACCACATATCTCCAAGCACTGATCCACGCTCTACCACACTAAAATAAACATGCCACATAAATCTCTTTTAAAACATCCCCCCCTCACCTGAAAGCTATCCTCCACCATGGAAATAAAGACTCTGCCCTATCTACGCCTCTCATAATTTTTACCTAGTTTACCTAGGGCCTGTCAGCCTTGGACACTAAGTAATCCAATTTGCCTACTTCTTCTTACAGCTAGTATTCTCTAATCCAGGTAATGTCCTGGTGAATCTCTACCGAACCCTCCCCAAAGCTCCACGTTCTTTCTTGTAATACAGTGACACAATACTCCAAATGCAGCCTGACCAATGTTTTAGACAATTGCACTGTCTTTCCAACTTTTAATCTTAACATCCCAAACTATGAAGGCAAGCTTGTTATACACCTTCTTTACTACCCTACCTCCACTTTCAGAAAGCTATGGACTTGCACCCTAAGATCCCTCTACACATCAATACTCCTAAGGTCTTATCATTTCCTGCATAATTTCCTCTTACATTTGACCTCCCAAACTACAACAGCTCACACATGCTTGAATTAAATTCTTTCTGCCACTTCGCTGCCCACATTTTGAACTGGTCTATACCCTACAGCAGGGGTCCCCAACCTTTTCTGCACTGCGGACCGGTTTAATATTGATAATATTCTTGCGGACCGGCCAACCAGGGTGGGGGGAGGGGGGTGCTGGATAGGGTTGCCAACGGACAAGAGTAGCAGTCAAATATGGGACACTTGTGCTTATCCCGAGAAAGACTACCATAACCATGAAGCCTTGCGCGGGTACCTGCGTGTGCATGCATGACATGTGCATGTGTGTACATGCCGATTTTTTTTTCTACAAATTGCTTTTGGCGATTCTGTTCCGTGAAACTACACTGTACATACATTATTTCTACTTTATATAGGCTGTGTAATTATCATATCATTCCTGCTTTTACTATATGTTAGTGTTATTTTAGGTTTTATGTGTTATTTGGTATGGTCTGGGAATGCTCAAAAAATTTTCCCATATAAATTAATGGTAATTGTTTCTTTGCTTCACACCATTTCTGCACGAAAGGTTTCATAGGAACACTCTGCCTTAGCAGGGGAAATACAGGACAAGGGCGGTCCCCTATGGGACAAACCAATTTAAGTCAAGTCAAGTCAAGTCACTTTTTATTGTTATTTCAACCATAACTGCTGGTACAGAACATAGTAAAAATGAGACATTTTCCAGGACCATGGTGCTACATGACACAATACAAAAACTACACTGAACTATGTAAGAAAAAACACAAAAACTACACTAGACTACAGACCTATCCAGGACTGCATAAAGTGCACAAAACAGTGCTGGCACTACAATAAATAATGATAAATAATAAACAAGACAGTAGGCACAACAGAGGGTACAGTAGGTTGGAGTCAGTCCAGGCTCTGGGTACTGAGGAGTCTGATGGCTTGGGGAAAGAAACTGTTACATAGTCTGGTTGTGAGAGCCCAAATGCTTCGGTGCCTTTTTTCCAGATGGCAGGAGGGAGAAGAGTTTATATGAGGGGTACATGGGGTCCTTCATAATGCTGTTTGCTTTGCGGATGCAGCGTGTGGTGTAAATGTCTGTGATGGCGGGAAGAAAGACCCCGATGATCTTCTCAGCTGACCTCACTATCCGCTGCAGAGTCTTGCGATCCAAGATGGTGCAATTTCCGAACCAGGCCGTGATGCAGCTGCTCAGGATGCTCTCAATACAACCTCTATAGAATGTGGTGAGGATGGGGGGTGGGAGATGGACTTTTCTCAGCCTTCGCAGAAAGTAGAGACGCAGCTGGGCTTTCTTTGCTATGGAGCTGGTGTTGAGGGGCCAGGTGAGATTCTCTGCCAGGTGGACACCAAGAAATTTGGTGTTCTTAACGATCTCTACGGAGGAGTCGTTGATGTTCAGCGGAGAGTGGTCACTCCGTGTCCTCCTGAAGTCAACAACCATCTCTTTTGTTTTGTTTACATTCAGAGACAGGTTGTTGGCTCTGCACCAGTCCGTTGGCCGCTGCACCTCCTTTCTCTATGCTGACTCATCATTCTTGCTGATGAGACCCACCACAGTCGTGTCATTGGCAAACTTCATGATGTGGTTCGAGCTGTATGTTACAGCCCTGGGGGGCCCCCGTGCTCAGTGTGATGGTGTTGGAGATGCTGCTTCCAATTCTGACTGACTGAGGTCTCTCAGTCAGGAACTCTAGGATCCAGTTGCAGAGGGAGGTGTTCAGGCCCAGTAGGCTCAGCTTTCCATCAGTTTCTCAGGAATGATTGTGTTGAATGCTGAACTGAAGTCCATGAACAGCATACGAACGTACATGTCTTTTTTAGCCCAATATACGAGATGTCCCAGCTAATACAGGGCAGTTGGCAACCCTGGTGGGGGGGCATGTTAATCATGACCGAAATATAGATGATAAGTCACCTATAAGTCACTCATAAGTGGCTAATACCCTCAATTTCGTTTCGAAAAGGGTTTATCTAACAAATTTAATATTCAACACACAGTGCATATTTTCCTCGCATAAATATAGTGATAAGTCAATTATAAATCACTTATAAGTCAATAGCATCATAACATTTTAAGTAACGTTTGGATATTCAACACACAGCACATATTTTCCTCGTATGAACATATAAAATCATTGCAACACACCAATATCGCTGAATCAGTGGGAGCCCTGGGCTTGTTTCCCTGCAACAAGATGGTCCCATCGAGGGGTGATGGGAGACAGCAATACTCGAAGGGGCTTCTTTATGTCCAGTCTATTCCGCAATTTCGTTTTCGTTGCATTCGTTGCAGAAAATCCCACTTCGCAGAGATATGTTGGAAATGGAAGCAACGTTTTCAGTGCTTTCGTGGTTATCTCAGGATATTTAGCCTTGACTTTGATCCAGAATGCCAGCAGAGACGTTATGTCAAACATAATTTTCAGCCTGCCGTCATTTGCAAGCTCGAGGAGCTTATATTCTTCCTGCGCTGACGTGGATGACGCGTGGGTTAATGACCTCGCGTGCGTTCAAGTTCAACAGTGGGCGTGACAGGGAATGAGGAAAGGTGCAGCTGACTCATATCGTTTCCTCGCGGCCCGGTGGTTGGGAACCACTGCCCTACAGAATCCTTTGACAAGCATAACAGCACTGATCCTTGTGGAACACCACTGGTCACAGATCTCCAGTCAGAATAACATTCTTCCACTAATACTTCTTGTCTTTGAATAGCCAAGCCAATTTTGAATCCAATCTAGAAATCTCCGTTGGTCCCATATATCTTAATTTTCTGGGTCAGCATACTGAGGAACCTTATCAAAAGCTTTACACAAATTCAACTCCCCCCTCCCCCAAAATCAATCTTCATCATAGAACACTACAACACAGTGCAACTTTCGATCCATGTCGCTGTGCTGACCATTTAACGTCCTCTAAGATCAAATCAAATCCATTCCTCCTTCATTTTAATATCATTGATGTGCTTATCTAAGAGTTTCTTAAATGTCTCTAATGCATCTGCATCACCAGCACCCAAAGCAGGGCAATCCACAGATTTGTCGCTCTCTGTGTAAAAAAACTTACCTCTGACATTCTTCCTATACCTTCTTCCAATCACAATTAAGATTATGCCCCCTGGTATTAGCCATTTCCACGCTGGGAAAAAGTCTCTGGCTGTGCCTCTTATCATCTTTTAAACCTCGATCAAGTGACTTCTCACCCTCCTTCACTGCAAGGAGAAAAGCCGTAGCTTGTTCAGACTATCATAAGACATGCTCTCTAATCCTGGCAAATCACTGTATCCTCTCTAAAGCTTCTATATCCTTCTTATAATGAGGCAATTAGAAATGAAGGCAATATTCCAACTGGGTCTAACCAGAATTTTAAAGAGCTGAAAAATTACTTCCTGGCTCTTCGCATTAATGTATAATTTGGAGGAGGTAATTTTTTTTTTTTTTTTTTTTAACAGAGTGTTGAGTGCATAGAATGCCCTGCCAAGGGGTGACGGTAGAAGCAAATACATTAGGGGCATTTAAGAAACTCTTAGAAAGGCACATGGATGATATAAAAATGGAGGGCTATGCAGGAGAAATGTGTTAGATTGGTTTTAGAGTTAGGTTAAGAGGTCAGCACAACAATGTGGGCCTGCATAGTGCTGTAGTGTTCTATGCTTTAGGAACTATTCTCCTATCATTCAGATTTTGAGGACACTCAGTCCTTGTTTATTGTCATTTAGAAATGCATGCATTAAAAAATGATACAATGTTCCTCCAGAAAGACATCACAGAAACACCGGACAAACCAAGACTAAAACTGACAAAACCACATAATTACAACATATAGTTACAACAGTGCAAAGCAATATCATAATTTGATAAAGAGCAGACCACGGGCATGGTAAAAAAAAGTCTCAAGTCCCGATAGCCCCATCACCCCACGCAGACGGGAGAAGGGAGAAACTCTCCCTGCCATGAACCTCCAAGCGTCGCAATCTTGCCGATGCATTGGAAGCACCCGACCGCAGCCGACTCTGAGTCCATCCGAAAACTTCAAGCCTCCGACCAGCCCTCCAACACCAAGCACCGAGCACCATCCTCTGCCAAGCGCTTTGAGCACCACCACCACCACCAACCCCCCCCACCCCCGGCCGCCGAGCAACAAGCAAAGCCGAGGACTCGGGGCCTTCCCCTCCGGAGATTCTGGATCACACAGTAGCAGCAGCAGCGAAGCAGGCATTTCAGAAGTTTCACCAGATCTTCCTACGTGCTCTCACGTCTGTCTCCATCAAATCAGAATTGTGCATGGCACCCTACTTGACAGATAACAGATATCACCACCAGAGTGGCTGCTGCGAGCTGCGTCGTGCCGCCATCTTCTCCTCCCATTAGCCTCATTTGTCCCATTTCCAGCATTATGTTAAAAAATATTGACAAACTCAGTTTCACATTATCTCACACAGTAGTACAGCAAGTACTATTTGATGAACATATGATAATAGCAATAAAAAAACTTACCTCGCAAAAACTGTGTCTGTTTGTCCTGAGCATCGTTACGCAGTGCAGCTGTAATAACACTTATTTCTCTCCAAACCATTGGCTGATCAGGAAAATTTACAAACCTGTTACAAAATAAAAAGATACCTATTTACATGCATTCGCTGGGGTCTGGCATCTATATTCTCCATCCACGTACTGGGTCCCAAGCTAACTCATTCCCGGTCCAATCACCAGACACCACTTCCCAAATTTCACTGGCTGGGCACCATTGCCCACACTCCCTTTTAAACTCAGTTGCTTCTGTTGGACATGCTCCTTTGAAATTCACCAGATTCAATGAAATGCTACTGCGTAACATCTTCTTTAAAACATTAATTCAAAGTGCATAGGAGTTTTAACAAAATAATGTTCAATAATTTTCAGAGTGGAAACTTAACTAGTCCAGCACCAGAGTTCCTGAGCGAGCTGGATTAATGGTATTCTACTGAGAGAGCTGGACTATGCACATCTATATTCACATCCTTCTACAGATGCACTGTAGAGAGCATCCTAACATGTTGCATCACTTACAGAAAGCAGTCTAGTCACCATCAAGGCTGTATATACAGAAAGGTGCCAGAAAAGGGCCAGTAAGGATCCCACCTACCCTGTTCAAAGACTGTTTGTCCCACTCCCATTAGGGAGAAGCTACATAAAATCCACACTAGGATCACCAGACCCATAAGGTTACTTTAAAGCAGTAAGGCTGATCAACACTTCCACCACTAACCCACCCCTCCACATTCCCCACCACCATTACTTTATCATTTCCTGTCAGTCATCTTACGTTCAGATACCCTGGGCCTAGTATCACTTTATGGACATACAATGAATGTTATGTATTTATATTTACTGTGTTCTTCATCTTTATTATTTTTTAGTGCTGCATCAGATCCAGAGTAACAATTATTTCATTCTCCTTTACTCTTATGTACTGAAAATGACATTAAACAATCTTGAATTATATTCAAATCTTATACATTTCTTTCAATTCAACATGTTATCCTAATTTTTTATTTGTTCAATAGCTTGAGAGCATTCTGTGCAATTCATATTTATGTTACTTGCAGTTTCATCTTATCACCTCTCCAAATAATGTTGACTCTGCTGCAAAAACTTTACTGGTTTCTTCCTTGCATAGAAAGTTGCTGCTTATATTACGTACATGTCATAAAGGATTCTTCCTGCTGAAGCAGTTCTCTCAGCATTTCGTTCGATCATATACATTTCATACTAAAATCAAAAATCATTAAAAAAGTTAAAATTACATCAGTACACTAATCCAGCCATACAAATACAAGCTAATCAAGAAAAAACGCAAAACCTAGACTTCAAATATTATTTAGTTTTTGATTGAGATACTGCACAGAATACACCCTTCAAGCCATTCTGACCAGCAATCCCCTGACTTAATCCTAGCCTAATCACGGGACAATTTACAATGACCAGTTAATCTACAAATCAGTATGTCTTTGCACTGTGGGAGGAAACCGGAGCACCCAGAGGAAACCCACTCAGTCACGGACAGAAAATACAACTCCTTACAGGCAGCAGCGGGAACTGAACCTGTGTTGATTGTATTGTAAAGTGTTGTGCTAACCACTATGCTACTGTACCGTCAACCTGAGCAATTACATCCTCATTATACCTTTTACTTCTAATCATCCATGCCAAACTAATATTGCAATGAAAACAATTGTAAAAAGAGATGTTTGCTTTACTTACATCAGCAACAACTTATTCATATAAAACTATTAGTCCCAAACTGGCACTGGGACTAATACTAAACAAATGTTATACATTAGGGAAATATAGTAAGACACATTACTATTTTTGACAGATGAATAGACTCTTTAATTTGCATACTGTTCAACTTGCATGGTCTTGAAGAACAACTATGTATTTGTGACATTTAACTGTGTGGGGCTTGCACATTCTCCTGATGATTACATAAAATTCCTGCCACTTCTCAAGTATTTGCAAACTGATAAGCTAGCAGGCCACCGTAAGTTAACAGTTGACCCAAACGTGTAGGTGCATGTTAGAAACGGGGGGGGGGGGGGGGAGAGCTGACAGAAATATGAGAAAATTAAAATAGAATTTTTGCATTATTACTGCGAAAGGGATTGATGGCTGGTGGGATTAAGTGAGCAAAGAGCCTGTTTCTGTGTTATATACTCAATTAACCTTTTTTTGAATAAGACAAATGCAAAACTAAACTGCTTTGTTGCCTTAAATGTGGCCGACCATTAAATCTCTAAAATAAACCTCTTTTTACACCAGTTGATTTTCTACAGGAAGCATTATGGCCTAAATAAGATTTTAATTTTAATTAAAAAGTGACATTTTGAATAAAACACTTTCATTGAAATTACCCAAACTAGTGGCACATGGAAAATATGCAAGGAACCTTCCTTCTCTTTATTTAAAGCCAGATTCAAATTAATTGGCAAGAGGGCAGCATCCCATTAAACAAAAAAAATCCAAATAGATCAGACACTATTCCCCAGTAAAAATAGTGAATTTACAAGACTAGATTTAGAAATGGAAGGAAATCATTAAAAATTAGTTACTTTGAAAACTTCAGTTTAAAAAACCTTTCCCTAATTTAACTTTTAAATCTATAATCCCACTATTTCATATTGTAGCTTGAACAAGTTGTTCCATCATTGTGATGAAGGGTCCCAGATATTACTGTTACTTTTATTTTCATGGGCGCTGAGTGTGGGTGTGTGTGTTTATTTAAAGCATTTTCTGGTTTTGTTATATCAACCTTGGAGAATACCGATGTATTAGTTTCACGTCAATGTTACCACTCCTGTTGTATCACTTCTACACAACTATCTGGGTGACTTCACTGACTGAAACTGCTATGAACTTCTGCACGTCTATCACGACAGATGAATTAACAGCTGAATCACAAGCAGAAATGCACAGTGGAGAGCCATAAGGACCTCTGCAGAATGTTCTGTACTGAGATGTGTAACTAAATTAGAGGATGGTTATTATCTTTAAAAAGCAGGAACAAACGGGCAGTGAAGGGAGTCGGTGCTGAGTGGTGACAATGAGTCCCCTGGCCAGGCCCCCATTCCCCCATTCCCCCATTCCCCCATCCCCTTCCACGGCGAGAGGCCTCTCGCCTCACACCGACCTGAATCCCGAAGTCAGTAGGATACAGGGTCCTGGCAGTAATTAACCAGGCCTTGGCGGCCCAAGGATCATCCGTCACTAAATCCCGAGCTTTTTTCACTAGGAATTCACAATCAATCTGCGCCGCCATAACAAAAGCCGATCTCGCCGAACTTTCCTCCCTCGCGGCGGCTCAGCGCGCATGCGTGATGAAGCGGACATGCGCGAACGCCACAACACCGAAGTGCGCATGCGAACCAACTTTCCTTACAGCGCTTTTTCAGCCGCGGTGCTGGAAGTGATTGCAATGATAATGATATATATATGGGCCGTGTACGTATATTTCTAACGGCCATGAAAATGTTCTGTGTTTCGTGAGGGCCAGTCAGCTTCTTACATCATTATAGCCTTAGTTCTCACTTTTTGAATTTCTTTGTGATGCCCCAAGCCAAGATAGATCCTCTGATTTGCCAAGGAATTTAAAGTTGCTGACCCACGCCACCTCCAATACCCTCATGAGGACTGACGCATGGACCTCCAGCTTCTTGCCCCTGTAGTCTCTTGGTTTTGCCGACATTGAGTGAGAGGTTGTTGATATGGCACCATACAACCAAATTTTCAGTTATATCCCAATTTCTCACCACCTTTGATTGGACCAACAGCAGTAGTGTCATCAGCAAACTTAAATGTAGCATTGCAGTTGTACTTAGCCACACAATCATAGGTATAAAGCGAGTCAAACAGGGGTCTAAGCACACAACCCCATGTGCAGATGGTGATAGTGGAGGAGATGGATGTACTGACTTGAGTCTGCAATTGAGAAGTGGAGGATCCAGTTGCACAGGGAGGCATCAAAGCCTAGGTCTACGAGCTTAGTGATTAGTTTTGACTAAGTTATAGTGTTGAATGCGGAGCTGTAGTCAGTGAAGAGCATCTTCATTGTCTAGATGTTCCAGAGCTGAATGAAGAGCCAATGAAATGGTACCTGCTGTTGACCTGTTGTGATGGTAGGCAAATTGGAGTGAATCCAAGTCACTCCTTAGACAGGAATTGATATGCTTCACAGTGATGATAGTCGTTGAGGCAGGTTTCCGCATTCTTCTTGGCCACCAGTGAATTGAAGCCTGCTTGAAGCAGGTTGGTACTCCATACAGCTAAAGCGAGAGCTTGAAGATGTCAAACTTCAGCCAGTTGATTAGCACGTCTTCAGTACATGGCTAGATGATACAATGGTTGCTTGTTTGATATCTGCCTTTGGCAGTATGTAAACTGCATTCAGCATCATGTCAGAGAACTCTCTTGGTAGGTAGAATGGTTGGCACTTAATTATTAGATATTGCAGGTCGGGAGAATAAGAGTCTGACAAAACCGCCACATCTGAGCACCACAATGAGTTTATGCTGAAGCAGACACCATTGCCTCCACCCTTCCCTGTTGCCACCATCTGGTCCAGCTGGTGGATTGAGAAACCCTCAATCTGCAGTACTGTGTCCACAGTTTCAGGGTGAGCTATGTCTCTGTGAAACGGAGAACACAGCAATCCCTGATTTAGATTATGAAGACACGCAGTCCTCTTTTATTGTCATTTAGTAATGCATGCCTTAAGAAATGACACAATGTTTCCTCCGATGTGATATCACAACACACGGGACAGACCAAGACTGAAAAAACTGACAAAACCACATAATTATAACATATAGTTACAACAGTGCAACAATACCATAACTTGATGAAGAAGTCCACGAGCACAGTAAAAGTTCAAAGTCTCTCAAATGTCCCACATCTCACGCAGACAGAGAGAAGGATTTCGCTCTGATACAGCGATCTTGACCCTATGTCTCTGTACTCTTCAGTGACTGTACCTTGGCCAGTAATATGCTAGGTAGCAGTGGTCAATCTCCCTGTCATTCCAGCCTCTCTTGAAGTGCATTCTATCTTCTGCACTTACTGTGGTGGCCATGGAGGACTGCTTCCAGCCGCCTCAAGGTGCCGTACCTCTTTCCTGAGAGTCAAGTTTGCCGAATCCTTCAGGACAAATAACAGGCTGCAGTTTGCAGCGATAACAGTTCAGAAGGTATATATCTAATAGTTTTGTGAGCTGCCTGTAAAATGTCACCATATATCGCCAGTGCCATTGCCTCAGCCCTTCCCGCAGCCACAATACATAAACACAAGATAGAGTGGCCTTGTACTTTGATTATGCGTAAATAAGGCAGACTGTTTTTGGAATATTATTCAAGTGAATATGTGCTGGCTGGTGGCATGGTGGAGCGAAGGCTCCTGAGTTCGAATCCAGCCGGCTCCTTTGCATGCTTTCCATCCGTGCTGGGTTGAGCATCGAGCTAGCAACTCAGCCTTGGGGGACCGCTTCATCGAGCACCTCCACTCCATCTGCCACAACAGACAGGATCTTCCGGTTGCCACCTACTTCAACTCTGCTACCCATTCCCATTTGGATATGTCCATACATGGCCTCCTCTACTGCTATGATGAGGCTAAACTCAGGTTGGAGGAGCAAGACCTCATATACCTTCTAGGTAGTCTCCAGTCCCTTGGTATGAACATTGAATTCTCCAACTTCCTGTAATTCTCTCCCCCTCCCTTCCCCTATCCCAGTTTCACTCTGCCCCCTCCCCCAGCTGCCTATCACCTCCCTCATGGTTCTGCCTTATTCTACTACCCATTGTGTTTTCCCCTATTCCTTCTTCACCTTTCCTGCCTATCACCTCCCTGCTTCCACTCCCCCACCCCTTTATCTTTCCCCTGACTGGTTTTTCACCTGGAACCTACCAGCCTTCTCCTTCCCACCCTCCCCCCACCTTCTTTATAGGGCCTCTGCCCCTTCCCTCTACAGTCCTGACGAAGGGTTCCGGCCCGAAACGTTGACTGATCCTTTCCACGGATGCTGCCCGACCTGCTGAGTTCCTCCAGCGTGTTGTGAGTGTTGTTTTGACCCCAGCATCTGCGGAGTATTTTGTGTTTACGGCCTCATAAAAATAAGACAGCCTGCTAAAAAAGCGCAGTCGGCCACTCGGAGTCAAGGGCTTTCTTCTTCTTCTAGTCAAGTGAATATAGTTTGCAACACCTAGCTTTCAGAAGTGAGATTATCTGTCCATAAAACTTTAGATTCATTTTAACACAGCAGAGAAAAGTATTAAAAATCCAAAGCAACTTCTTTTAACATTTGAAGATATAGTTCTATAACACGGGGAAAAATCTTGTGCCTACTAAGTTGATAATCATTTGTTGATGGCCACTTTTGCTAAATTGTTGTGAAAATTTACACCAGATCATGCTTAATCCAATAAGATCGCTAGTTTTGCTCCCTTATTAGCGCTGTGAGTCTCAGTGACCTTGAATGCTGGGATACTAAGAAATAGAGCGAGTTGTTGCAGCTGTGGCTCAGATGAGGATAGTTTGTAGGGATAGTTTTGGGGGGGCAGCATGGGGCTTTGGAGACGTGTTAGGATTTAGGGAGACGGATGAGGACAGTTAAGTTCAGGGCAGGAGCTGGGGTCCAGGTCAGAGCTCTCCATGGTGGAAGGCCAGTGATCCAACATGGACAGGTGTTGGGTGAACAAGGACCCTCAGGTCAGCGAGAACCTGCTGGTCAACAAGTCCCATGATTGGTAGTCTGTACAAGCCAAGATTTCAAGGCCCGGAGTGCAAAGTCCTGCGTTTGGCAAGTCCTAGGGTCAATATTGAAGTCAGCGAGTCCAGAAGTCAAGGCCCGATGGTTGAACCCCCTGGGTCAGTGTGTCCGTCCAGATGTCAGAGGCCTGATGTCTGGGCCAGGGACTAGCCAGCAGCTTTCCTCAAACTGTGTTAATGCTGTGCAAGTCAAGTGTTCAGATAATGTGCAGGCAAGGATAGTTTACAGACAGTGTGCAGTCAACCAGTCAGATAAAGATCCTCGAGAGCACGTTCCCCTTTTCGCAGCATGGGGCACAAGGCCATTTGGCATACCAAGACAAGATAAGGATGCAGAGCACACACTAACTATTGGACAATAATACCTTAGGGTTAGACTTTACTAACTCTAAGTATTATTAGCCATTAGCTTGTAGTCTCTAATGGTTATTAACACCTGTATTATCGTGGTGTGTTTGCTAATTGATTAAACAAATAAGGAATTTGAACATGCACAAAGTTTTTAATTGGTCTTTATCCACTGAGTTAATTTCTGTATAAAAATAGGATTTCTTTGGTCACACCTCAGAACAGTTTGATCACAGGGCCCAGACTGTTCTCCTTGTGCACAAGTAAATGAAGGGTGATTGAAGAACAAGTGCAGGTGTCAAGAGTGCAGTTGGTGTTGACAATTGCGGCCTGGTGATAGCTCAGTCCCGCTCAGTGAAACAGCAGTGGTATACTGTGGAGAAATAACTATTCTACAATTTTGCCTCACATTGACAGCCTTATAAAAATAATGGTTTTGCTTATCTGATAAGATTTTTGTCAGCTTAGTTCTGATGATAACTTGGAAGTGTTTACAGGATCATGTAGCAACAGCAGCAGAGTGAACCTAATTGATAAACATAAATACAATCACACAGAGTGGTGCAGAAATTATTCACTGGATCCTCGGGCCTACTGTGTCAGAAGAGTCAGACAGCATGGCCTTTTGGCCCAAATCATTTATACCCACTGAGTTACTTCCATCTGCTCATGTTTGGCCCACAACCCTCTTAACCTCTCTTATTCTGCAACCACATGAAACATAAAAAACAATCTATCAATACATGCATTAGAATTTCTCTTCGATTATTGCTACTTCAGCTACTCCAGGTCATTGATATGCTTCAGTAACCAAAATAATTCTTCTCAACTACTTATAGGACTGGTTGGTTTTTGTCAATCAGTGATCTGAAATCGTCAGAGGAAAGAAAAAAAATCATACAGTTCAAAGTCCTGACAAGCTGAGTAAGATTTGGTATTAAAAATTAAATGTGGCTCTTTCATGCTTTAACTTAACTTCTTATCTTATCAGCTATTGTGTTTTCAAAATTACACTGCAGCACTGTTGAGAAATTTAATTGTGCACACATGTTAAGACATATGAAGCTCTATCCTCAATCCATAGCAATGTAATTACAGTAAGGAACAAAACCAGGCTCCCAAATAAATCACCATAAACTGATACTGCATCACTTGACATTTTTATATTGCCTCACCCAGTTACTTATAAGTTAAAGTCTGTCCTGAGCCTTGTGGTCCATCAGGCCGGTGCTGCGACTGACAGTATGACACTCCCCACCCCACCGCCCCCGCCAGACAGGACGCCAGTCTATCACGAGGTTAACCCCCAGCTGTTGCCAGTACCCATTTTCAGCTGGGTGGACTGGAGCAGTCTTGGCTGAGACGCAAACCCACGACCTTCAGATCGTGAGCCCAACGCCCTAACCACTTGGCCACATACCACACCCAGTTACTTATGCCTTCATTTAATTTACATTTCTTTCATTTTTTTTTATCTTATTTATCTTTTATCTTTGACATTTTTTTCTCTGCTAGTTCACTGTAAATTTTGAGACTGCTAAAATAATAAAAATAGGAAAGCAATTAGGGGAAAAGTGTAAAATGAGAAAAATTGGAAACAGGTGATTATTGGTCTAATTGTTGGTTCTATTTAATACACCCAGTCTCTTAAAACAGATGATCAAACATAGCGAAAGCCTCCAAGATAAAGTTTTGTGAAATTTTCTATTGAACTTCAGACAGTGAACAAACAACATTAAATGGAGTGCGTACTTCCACTCTGATCCTCGGTCAAATCAATTTGTTTATTTGTTCAGGTTGCTTCATCCCAAAGCAGTTGTTGGATCAACTACTTGCTCTCTTTTACTGAACAGATACATTTATTTCTGCACAAAATTCAAGACAAATCCAAATTAACATTACTGCCCAACTATCAATCACAAACCAATTGAAGTAATATATAAGTTTACATTTTTCCTAGACCATTTGTAATATATCTCACTGTGGCCATGATCCAAATATGAACAAAAGACCTGCCCCGTAGAGGTGAGGTGAACATGACTTTCTTGAAAATCAAGATGTCATTTGCCAAAACACATAATCGAAACAAAACAGCAAAATGGAAGTCATTTGGGCCAAAAAAAAATTTCCTTTTGCCACAGTTACATCCACCGCAAAGAAAATTAGTTATATATACTGGAAACAATCATCTTAGCCCCAGGACATCATTGCTGTAGTTCTCAGCTCAGTGTCTCCACAGCTTTATCTTTAACAACTTCAGAAATTAATCTTCCAACCCGACCAACCCTGCAAAAGTGAGATATTAGCTGTGGAATGCACTTTCCATGACCACCTAAAAGACACAGGCAATATTTGGACATAATCAAAAGCAATGTTTAATATCTAGGCTTGCAACCAAAGAATCTGAGTCAATTTCTCTTTTGTAATAAATATCACCAAAGTCCCACCAAGAACATCACAGAGATCACGAGCAATAAAAATCTAAACTGGATCCGCTACATAATACTGTGGATCCACAGCCAAGTCAGAATTTGAATAAATCTTCTTCTGGATCCCCTTCAGCAATTCACTACCTCTACAAACAATAAATTGCACTGCAAACAACGCTGTGCCAAGGCTTCCTCAACAATATTTTTTTTAAGTTGTGGCACTCCCACATGAAAAGCCAAGGGTAGCAGGCATATGGGAACATCACAGGCTGACAATTAAATGCTATCCTGCCTTGCAATTTTCTCACTCAGCCAAAACTGTGCAATACCGAGTCACCACCAAAGAAGCAACTTCACGACAATGACCAAGGCATTGCAAAAACATGTTTCATTGACCCCGTTTCATCAAAGTTTGGGACCCTGCTCTCTTTTTCCACAACATATGAGAGAATAAGGGACAATTCATTTGTTAGAAAATAATTCAATACTTCTCTGTCCAACAGTTCACTTATAAGCAAATATTTCTTTGAACAAGACATGCTATTTGGATCTTCTAATCTTGTAGTATTCACAAACTAACCTGATCTTCCAATAATTTTCTCTCTTTATGTTTCCTAAAAACATCGACTCTGCTATGCAACCCACATAAAATGCTGGAGAAACTCAGCAGGCCATGCAGTATCTATGGCAAAGAGTAAAGAGTCAACATTTCAGGCCGAGACCTTTCATCAGGACTGTTTGCTCTTTTCCATAGATGCCATCTGACCTGCTGAGTTCCTCCACCATTTTGTGTGTTTTGCTTGGGATTTCCAGCATCTGCAGATTTTCTTGTGTTTTTGATTGATTGTGCCATGCTAGTTTCCTAATGCTTCCAGCATTATATCAAGTGATCATTCATAAAATATGTAAACTGACAGTGTAGGCAGTTTCTTTGTACTAGTATCATAGTTGAGTCTAAATCCTATCTTCATCATATTTATTTCCATCTGGATCATGGAATAGCAATTGGAACAGGAAATCTTTTTTTTTCCTTTCATTAAAGTTTCAAGGTCAAAGTATACCATTGGCCACCTTACCTTCCTGTCTGAAACCATCTCAGTTTGGATGCTGAAAAACTAATTCACGCCTTTATATTGAATAGACTAGATTACTGAAATACATTATTTACTGGCCTTCCCAAGCAATCTATTGACAAACCACACCTCATTCAGACACCGCTGCTAGACTTCCAGTTAAAACCTGGATGAGGGAGCATATCATTCCCATCCTAACTACTCTGCATTGGCTTCCTGTGTCTTTTAGAATTGATTTTAAAGTTCTCTTACTTGTTTTTAAAGTTCTCAATGATCTGGGTCCAAAGTACATCACAGAATCAATTTTGTTTTATAATCCTACTCGAGCTCTCAGGTCTTCTTCTGCCGGTCTCCTTATTTTAAACAATCTCCGACAAAAGATAATTGTCAAGTCAGCTGTTTTAAACTAGGTTCCTAAGCTGTGAAGCTCAATACCTAAAATTATAAGGGATGAAGTCTCAGCTGGTACTTTTAAAACACCAGCAGAATATCTACTTATTTAATCTTATTTTTAACTAATGTCTTTTTGCCTTTTATTTTCATGTTTGCACTTTATCCCATTGTAAAGTAGTTTGAACTACAATGTTTGTATGAGGAGCTCAATAAGTTGTTATTATTACTGCTACTACTAAGAAAAAGTGCTCAGACATGATAAACGATATTTCAGAATCTTAATTGAAATACATTCCACTGGGAGAGAAAAATCTCCGTAGGAAAGGTGATTCATCCATGGCTAACTAAAAGGGTTAAGGACAGGCTAAAATTAAAAGAGGCTTAAAGTGATCACAAAATTAAGCCTGAGGTTTGGGAAACTTTAAAAACCATCAATGGATGACTAACAAATTGATAAAAGAATGAGAATAAACAAACAAAAGTATGACAATGGTAAATAACGTATGCCAAGCGTCACATTTAATCCAGGGAATTGGCCAATCACGCTTGCCTGAAATGATAACATGGTCCATAAAGCCACCTCAAGTCAACAAGACCTTGTTGAACACAGGCTCTTCCTGCAGCAAATGACACGTTCTCCCACCAAAGACAACCTTTAGTGAGTCATTTAAGCTAGGAACATGAGCTAATCAGCAGTCAGAACTGTCAATAGATCTCAAATCTAAAAAAGTTAATTTTAATTTTAAAAAATTACAGCATCAGAAAATAATCAAAACTATTTCAAAATTATCTCAAGTAAATCATCCAAACCATCAGCTCAATGCTTCTCCAATGAAATATATGGACTCAGTAAAAACCTGGTGCAGGCTCAGAGAGCACACAGACTTCATATAACTGCTTGGAAACTGTAGAAAATTGATAACCCACCACCTGGACTCCACGAAGAATCCGAAGTCACAGCCCAGTTCAAATGACAATAATGAGGACCTCAATGGGGTTTGAGATGGGCTTTGAAGCTTGTTAAATACAGAGCAGGCTACAGAGCCAAAGTTCTCCTCTACTAGTCCCAATTCTATGTTCATAATCATGCAAAAGCCACCATTAGAAGTGAGTTGCATTGTCAATCTGGCCCTCTGAAAAAACTGTACACTACTACATATTGAACTTCTTTTACCTGAGAAGGAACAGTGTAAAAAATCATGGGTTCAACAAAGAGGAAAAGTTATAATGGATGGAAAAACGGGAAATATGAAACAAATCTGGCGTGTGTGTTCATATTATAAGATGTGATTAAATATGACTCAGGAAGCCAGGTGCCACTCAACCACAAAAGTGCAGTAAATTTACTTCAAGAACTGGCAGCTGTTTGGCTGACTGAGTTGTTCTGGTCAGAAAGAGCTCTCTAACAAAATCCCATTTCCAGCACTTAGTCCGCAGCCCAGCAGATCAAGGCTCCTCCAAAACACACCAAACTACTGTTTAAACGTATTGAGAATACTTGCCTCCATCTCCTCTTCTGGCAGTGAGTTCCAGACTCCTACCTCCCTATGGTTGGAAAATAGAAAGTTCCTACCAATTTCTTTAGTTCAATACTAACAACTTCACCCTTACATCAAGAGAAATTGGACTCTTATACTTGTTCTTGCTAGGTCCCTCAATTTTATACATCTCAATTAAGATTCTCTGATCTAAACCCTATTATATCCAAGTTTTCCTCATAGCTACAATTTTCTAATCCTGACAACATCATAAATTTCCTCTGCATCCTCTGTATATTTTTTCCCTTACTATGGTGAGCAGAACTATCTGCAGTAAACATGAATGAGGCCCACAATTAGTAATTTTCTATTGCTATCAAAAGGCAAATGGGCCAGAAATTAATTGTACATGGCTCCTAGGCTCAATAACTTATCAAACCACACAAGACAGTGGCAAGTGCAGAAGCAAAGCAAAAGGTCAAATATACTGTACAAACCATCTGGCAGAATGACTCATTGCCATATCCCACCAACAAACACCAAAATCTTGTTTGGCTGGTGTTGAGAGGGGCCCACACTGTTAGATCATTCTTGTACAGACATATTACCTCCAATGCATACTGCCCCTAGGATGTATGTGGTGGGGAAGGACCAGTCCCTCACATCCTTTAGACTGTAGATTTGCTAAGAGAATGTGAAGCGAGATTCAATCGACCATGTCCCAGTTCATCCCAAGCAGCTATGTATCAGAGGACTCTATTCTATGGACTGATTCCAGGGTCACGTACTGAGACTGATGTGAAGTGCTGCTGGAAGATGATCAACTCAGTGAGAGACGCCCTATGGTGGGTCCGCAGCTCGTTGGTCTTCCAGCACAGTGAGATGTCTGTGAGAGGATGCTGCAGACTGGCACGGTACAGGCCGTTTGGGAACCAGCCAAGCCACGCAATAGGAGAACAGTGCAAAGCTTCTCATTCTATAATATAGCCATTGTTAAAGTAATTCTAGGATGCCATTACAGTTGAAATATGTGAGCATGCTCTCCTTTCTTACCAGTTCTACTGTGTTATTCTACAGTTATTTAATTGCAAGGCAAAGTTAGGGGACAAGACAATGGACTAATATATGGAAAGATTACCTGTGCTGTAGCTTTTATGCTTCTACAACTCTAAGACTTGGCAGAGAAAGGTGAAACAATTATTTACTAGCTGGAGGAAAAATCAATGAAGTATTCTAAATTAGTCTGTAGGCATTGTTTGCTGGAATGCGATCATGTAGTTTTCCTCCCTTGACTCAAGGTTATTAGATTAATTGGACAATTTCCCCTGGTATGTAGATGAGTGGTGGAATTGGTTGTGGTGGAGGGGTGGGATGTGGTGCTTGGAGGAAATTGAAGAGAATAGTGAATGTGCAAAATATAAATGGGGAGGATAGGATTGGTGTAAATGATCATCACAATCTTGGTGGCACAATTGGTTCTCTCTCATATATATATATATATATATATATATACACACACACATACAGCTTCCCAAATTTATGCCCATTTTTCTTCTGACAGTTTTCTTCCATCTCTCTGCATCAAAACTGGTCTAATCAAAATCACAGAAAACATCTTGTGAGATCATAGCACACCACTCATCGTTTTAAAGGAATCATCAGAAAATACTTCCCTTTCCAGCCTCCAACATTATTCCTGCCAGTTATCTGGTATCCTGGCCATGAAGAGACTTGCTTTGCATCATCAGCATGCCTATTGATCAAGAACAGATAATACATGCAGTGAAACTAAACAACTTATCCTAATTAAGCTGAAGTACTGGGCTGAATTGGAGCACGATGGCAAATGCTTTTATCAGGATAATCACCTAACCCATAGTCAGGAACCATTTGGCTCCATTCCCCCATATCTCACCATCCCCATTTCAAACAGAAAATAGTTTTAAGTTTGAATAAATACATCTGAAACTGTTGGAGGTAAGAATGATGGATGCAGTAGAGTTGGCAAAGCAATTTTTATCAGAACGTACACCCAAGCACTGATACTAACTGGGTAGACAAGTTGTATTGTCAATATTCTCCAGAGACCGGGATTGATACTCTGTGTATAAAATGATAGCTAGTGGCTGTATCTCTCCATTTATCAAATCCTCGATAGGCTTCCTGTAGGGTTAAGTCCGTATCAAGTGTTAAATGAAGATATAAAAGGGAATACCAAAAGTATGCATAAAGAGTAAAAGAGAGGCGAGAATGGATACTATATCACTGGAAAATGACACTGGAGAGGTAGAATTGGGGAACAAGGAAATGACAGATGAACTTAATGCATATTTCTCGTCAGCCTTCACTGTGTAAGACACTAGCACTATGCCAGAAATTAAAGTGTGTCAGGGGTAGAAATGAGTGTGGGTGCTATTACTAAGGAGGAGCAGCTTGGGAAGCTGGAAGTTTTGAAGGGTACTGAAGAGATTGTGGATGGCATTAGTAATGATCTTTCAAAAATCACAAGCTTCACAAGAATCACAATGGTTTTGAAGGACTGGAAAATTGCAAATGTTACTTTACTCTTTAAGAAAAGAGGGAGGCAGAAGAAAGGGTCCTTAATCTGTGCCGATTGGAAACTACATCACCACCTTTCTGGTAATCAACACTGGTGCACCTCAGGAATGTGTGCTTAGACCACTGCTCTACTCTCTCTACACCCATGACAGCTAAAATATGTTGTATAAATTTGCTGATGATACAACTATTATTGGCAGAATTTCTGATGGTGACAAGAGGACGTACAGGAGTGAGATACGTCAGGTAGTTGAGTGGTATTGTAGCAACAACCTTGCACTCAACGTCAGTAAGACCAAAGAACCAACTGTGGACTTCAGAAAAGGTAAGATGAAGTAACACACACCAGTCCTCATAGAGGGATCAGAATTGGAAAGAGTGAGCAATTTCAAGTTTCTGGGTGTCAACATCTCTAAGGATCTGACCCAACATATTGATGTGGCTACAACTAAGGCAAGACAGCGGCTATATTTCATTAGGAGTTTGAGGAGATTTGGTATGTCATCAAAAACACTTGAAAGTTTTTGATGACATTCTGGCTGGCTGCATCATTTTCAGGTAAGGGGGTGTGGAGGCTACTGCACAGTATCAAAATAAGCTGCAAAGAGTTGTGAACTGAGTCAGGTCCATCATGGACACTAGCCTCTGTAATATCCAGGACACCTTCAAGGAGCGATACCTCAAAAAGGTAGCGTCCATCATTAAGGGCCCCCATCACTCAGGTCATGTCTTGTTCTCATTGCCACCATCAGGAAGAAGGTACAGAAGCCTGAATGCACACACTCAATGATTCAGGAACAGCTTTGTCCCGCCGCCATCCAATTTCTGAATGGACACTACCTCACTAGTTTATTTCTATTTTTGCACTACTTATTTAACTATTATATATATTCTTACTGTAATTATACTTTTATACTTTATACTTTATTGTCACCAAACAATTGATACTAGAACGTACAATCATCACAGTGATATTTGATTCTGCACTTCCCGCTCCCCGGATTACAAATATTAAATATTAAAAATAGTAAATATTAAAAATTTAAATTATAAATCATAAATAGAAAATAGAAAAATGGAAAGTAAGGCAGTACAAAAAAAACCGAGAGGCAGGTCTGGATATTTGGAGGGTACAGCCCAGATCTGGGTCAGGATCCGTTCGGCAGCCTTATCACAGTTGGAAAGAAGCTATTCCCAAATCTGGCCATACGAGTCTTCAAGCTCCTGAGTCTTCTCCCGGAGGGAAGAGGGATGAAGAGTGTGTTGGCTGGGTGGGTCGTGTCTTTGATTATCCTGGCAGCACTGCTCTGTCAGCGTGCAGTGTAAAGTGAGTCCAAGGACGGAAGATTGGTTTGTGTGATGTGCTGCGCCATGTTCACTATCTTCTGCAGCTTCTTTTGGTCATGGACGGGACAACTTCCATACCAGGACATCTTCAAGGAGCGATACCTCAAAAAGGTAGCGTCCATCATTAAGGGCCCTCATCGCTCAGGTTATGTCTTGTTCTCATTGCCACCATCAGGAAGAAGGTACAGAGTTAATTTGTTTATTTTCTATTATGTATTGCTGTAACTTCCTTTAAAAATTGGAAGTTTACCATTTTTATACAATGTTATTTCTTTTGTTTTTTTTATTCTCCCCTTTTAATCAAATTTCACAACATATATGGTGGCATTAAACCAGATTATAGGCCAGTTAGCCTGACTTCAGTGGCCGGGAAGATGTTAGAATTGATTAAGGATGAGGGTTCAGGGTACTTGGAGGAACATGATAAAGTCAGCATGATTCCTTAAGTGTACATCTTGCCTGACAAACGTGTTGAAATTCTTTGAGGAAATAACAGGCAGGATTGACAAAGGAAAGGCAGTGGATGTTGCTTACTTGGATTTTCAGAAGGGATTGACAAGGTACTGCGCATGAGGCTGCTTAACAAGAGCCCATAGAGTTACAGGAAAGATACTAACATGGATAGAAGATTGGCTGGCTGTTAGGGAGGTAAAAAGTGGGAATGAAGAGGGCCCCTTCTGATTGGCTGCTTGTGACAAGTGGTGTTCTGCAGGAGTCTGTATTGGGACCGCTTCTTTTCATGTTATATATCAACAATTTGGATAATGGAATTGATGGCTTTGTGGCCAAATTTGCTGATGATACAAAGATAGGTGTAGGGGCAGGTACTGATGGCAAAGCAGGGAGTCTGCAGAATGACTTGGATAGATTGGGAGAATGAGGAAAGAATTGGCAGATGGAAAATAGTGTAGGGAATTGTATGGTCATGCACTTTGGTAGAAAGAGGGGAGAAAATTCAAAGTTCATGAAAATTATTCTGGGAATGAAAGAGTTAACAAATGAGGAGCACTTGATGGCTCTGGGTTTGTACTCACTGTAGTTTAGAAGAATGGGGGGCAGTGTGAGGGGTGGAGGCATCTTATTGAAACCTATCAAATACTGAAAGGCCTAGATAGAATGGATGGGAAAAGGTCGTTTCCCTGCGGGTTGAGTCTCAGACCAGAGGGCACAGCCTTAGAATAGAGGGACGTCAATTTAGAACAGTGATACGGAGGGATTTCTATAGCCAGAGAACGATGATGATTCAGTAGAATTCATTGGCACAGAATGCTGCAGAGGCCAAGTTATTGAGTATACAAATGTATATAAAGCAGGGGTTGGTAGGGTCTTGGTCAGGCAGGGTGTCAAACACTATGGGGAGAAGGCAAGAGAATGGAGTTGAGAGGGATAATAAATGAGTAGCCTACTTATGTTCCTATGTCTTATAACATTCCAAGGCACTTAGAGCTGCAAGTTCTTTTTGAAATATAATCAGGAACCGAGACAGTCTTTGGCCCCTACTACAGACTCCATTCAGATCATCAATGGCACCTTTAAGATTTGCTCTTTGAAGGAAGCAGACCATTAACAAACAGTATCCTACTTGCCTACAACCAACTTTGACAACCTGTATATTTTTTTTTAAATCACAAAAGCTGCCTACTTCTACTTCTGTAACATCTGCAAACTCAGAACCTTCCTTTTATCACATTTAAACTCAACTTTTACAGTGCTTAACTGGTCTATCTACATTATCCAAAACTTAAGCTCTTATTCTCCAGACTAGATCTTATATGTGACATTCAGTCCTACATCACATCCAAAATCACATCAATCAGATTTGCAGCAAAATAGGTAGCTAAAAGAATGATGTGGCAAAGGGGAGTGGTATTTCATTGGACACCAACTCTGGAAGGAACTGCAGTTGTGAACGGGCTCCACTTGAAACATGCTGGGATCAAGTTCCTGGTGAGGGAGAATCCGAAGGATAAAGAGTAATACAAATAATTCAGAAAAATTAAATGTTTATAGTTATAAATGATGTTTTGGACACTGAAGTTAAAAAAAAATCGAAGTTTGAAGTAATTATCAATGTAACATATACAGTATGTCACCACATACAACCCTGAGATAGTTTTCTTGCAGGCATTCAGTAATACAAAAAAAATAGAATCAATGACAACAAACTGTACAAATAGAAAGGGTAAGTAATAATAATGAATAAGTAAATAAGCATTAATATCAAGAACATGAGATGAACAATCCTTGAAAGTGAGTCCATAAGTTGTGAAAACAGAATGCAGTTATCCCCACTGGTTGAAGAGCCAGATGGTTACGGGGAAATAACTGTTCCTGAACTTGGTAGTGAGAGTCCTGAGGCTCCTATACCTTCTTCCTGATGACAGCAGTGAGAAAAGAGCATGACCTGTGTGGTGGTGGGAGTCCCTGATAATAGGTGCTGGTTTCCTGTGACAATACTCCATGTAGATGTGCTTAATGGAGGGCAGGGCTTTACCCGTGATGGACTGGGCCATATTCATTATTTTGTAGGATTTTCTGTTCAAGGGTATTGGTATTTCCATACCAGGCTGTCATGCCTAGTATCAAAAGAGAAATGAGATATATTGGAGCAGTAATAAAATTGAGTAAAAACCACCATAACCATTATAAAGACATTAATGCATGATGTTTGGAATCAGTTCTTAACGTACCAGATTGCAAGGTGGTAAATACGGTATAGAGTTGGATCTATTCATTTAGCTACAGTACTTTTTTTCCTATACCAAAAAGCCAGGTTCCCCCACTCCAGCCCCACCCAGAGGGTATTCATAGCACCCTCTGATTCTTCACGAATGTCCCTTACTTTAATCTTGACATTACCCACTTCTTGATCTCTAATCCCAATACTTGTTTTCTCCCTAGTCTGCATTGTAGTTGGTACAATCAAATCAATTAGTACTTTACAAGGAATTTCATTAGGTACAAGTCTGATTTGTTTTAATTCTTACACACTTGTGCTATTTTTCCAGTAAGTTAAATGATGTATAATTAAGTAAATTTGAAGAAAAAGTCAAATAATGCAAATTTTCAATAAATAATTTCTGAATTTCTCCAGCAAAATTTTATTGCTTTGAGATATTAGTAGACATTTTGCCCCATTCATCACTTCCTTTCAGTTAATCTGTCCAGGTAGGTGTGCCAAATACTATCAAGAAAATATGTCCAATGAGGTCAGAATCAGGTTTATATCACCAACATGTCATGAAATTTGTTAAATTAGCAGCAGCAGTAGAATGCAACACATAAAAAGAAAATTTCAATATACATATATACTTTAATTGATTAGATTAAAAGAGTGCAAAAACATTAAAAGTATATATATGTTTTTTAAAAAGCGAGGTAGTGTTCATGGGTTTAACACCCACTTAGGAATCGAATGGCAGAGGGGAAGAAGCTGTTCCTGAATCGCTGAGTGTGTGCCTTCAGGCTTCTGTACCTCCTACCTGATGGTAACAATGAGAAGAGGGCATGTCCTAGGTGATGGGGTCCTGAATGACGGACATTGCCTCTCTAAAGTACTGCTCCTTGAAGAGGTTTTGGATACTACAGAGGCTAGTACCCAAGGTGGAGCTGACTAATTTTACAACTTTCTGTAGCTTCTTTTGGTCCTGTACATTAGCACCCCCCCCCCACCATCCCCCATACCACACAGTGATGCAGCCTGTCAGAATCTCTCCATAGAGCATCATAGAAGTTTTCAAGTGTTTTAGTTGACAAACCAAATCTCTTCAAACTCTTAATGATATATAGCCACAGCCTTGCCTTCTTTATAGCTGCATCAATATGTTGCAGATTACAACTAATTTAGTCAGAAATATGATTTTGTTTGAAGAATGCTAGGCTTTGAACTTAATGTGTTGGAATACAGACATTTAAGACTTACAGAAAAATAACTTTGTTCAGTTTTGGACAGCGATACTTAACTCATGAAGACTTCAATAAATTAAAGCACATGGCTACATTTGAGAGAAAGAACTCAAAGGGAAAGGACACATTTCAAATACTTACATCAAGAGATGTTATTTCTGGATGAACAAAATTTGTGAAGTGACATACTGTATGCAACAATTCTGTCATGGGCTAACATCAGGGACCTTATGCTGTATATTATTACAAAATTCTAGAGTTAAATAAGTATTTTCAAGGCTTTATGAACTACAAACCATTTGGATTTCTGCAGCGAGTTAGATAATGGTACTGCATTGGAAAATGAAGTCGAAAAGTATGTTCAAGTTTCGTTATGCATCAGAAAGAACTGAAATTTTAAAAACTAAATAATAAGGCACAAATAGTTGGTATCCCTATTGGTGACCAAGCATCTACCTACCAGACTAGTGAAACAGATGGATTCTTGGAATGATGTCCAAGCTGGTTCATGCTTTCTTAGTGTAATGTTATTTCCATTTTCAGTACAAGCTACAGGACAAAAGTTCCCCAACATCAACGGATGTAAGATTTTACATCCTTAGAAGAAAGGATTCCTTTTACATGCAACTTGATTCAAATATATCTATGAAGGTTCTCAGTCATCCAGGTCATTGTATATCAAGCTGTAGTAAATCAAGGCAACTGGACTTGTGAGTTGTCTAGGAGATGTTTTGCCGCTCATCCGAGTCTTCTTCAGTTCTAATCCATGGTGGGTAGTTTTCTGGCTTATAAACTCTGAGGCTACGTCCACACTAGACCAGATAAATCCGTAACAGACGTTTTTTCTCTTTGTTTTGACCCTCCGTCCACATTGTAACAGCGTTTTCCTACCCCGAAAACGGAGCTTTTCGGAAATGCTCTCCAGAGTGAATAAATCTGAAAACGCCTAATATCCAGCGTAGTGTGTACGGGGTAACCACCTATTTTTAAAACCGCTGTCATGACGTGCTGGAACAGATGGTGGCGACAGCGCGGCATTTCATTGTTTTCTTGAACGCAACCTCCAACACCACAACAATATCTGACAGTAGATGTGTAACAGCCTAATGTAACATTGTATGGAAATACAAGATAACACTGATGTAGACATATTTTATACATTTAACAAGGTGCTTTATTAATGTATTGCTTGGGCAAACATTCAATAGATGCAATTGTCACTTTTGCCCAGTAAATCATTTTATTGCACATGTTAAATACAGCAAAATAATACACAAAGACATGGCAAAATTAAAGGCAAACAAATGAAGTAACAGCAAATTTCACTTTTGCCCAGTAACAAGCCTTATTGCATTTAGTTGTAGCTGTCGTCTCTTTCATCGGTGAAGAGACTACGGCTGTAGGAAATGCTTCTGGACAAACGTGCACCAAGTCTTTCGTTTGGCAATTTCCTTTTAAGTTTTTCTAGTCTGTATAACTGGACAAACACACACCAAGTATACCACTTCCTCTTCGCTTGTTTTCTGTGTCCTGCGCATGCCCAGTAGGAGATTTGCCCAAATATCCGTTTTAATGTGGACAGAGGTATTTTCAAAAACACCTAGTGTGGACGCCTGTCGTTTTTATGCGAAACCAGCATTTTCAAAATTATCCAGTCTAGTGTGGGGATTTTAACATGCGACGTAGGGGATTTTAACATGCCAGTGGATTGGGAAAATCAAGTCGGCACTAGATCTCAAGAGAGAGAATTTGTAGAATGTCTGCAAGATGGCTTTTTAGAACAGCTTGTTGTTGAGCCCACTAGGGGATCGGCTGTACTGGATTGGGTATTGTGTAATGAACCGGAGGTGATTAGGGAGATTGAGGTGAAGGAACCCTTAGGAGGCAGTGATCATAACATGATTGAGTTCACTGTGAAATTTGAAAAAGAGAAGCCGAAATCTGATGTGTCAGTATTTCAGTGGAGTAAAGGAAATTACAGTGGCATGAGAGAGGAATTGGCCAAAGTTGACTGGAAAGGGACATTGGCGGGAAAGACGGCAGAGCAGCAGTGGCTGGAGTTTATGCGAAAAGTGGGGAAGGTGCAAGACAGGTATATTCCAAAGAAGAAATTTTCAAGTGGAAAAAAGATGCAACCGTGGTTGACAAGAGAAGTCAAAGCCAAAGTTAAAGCAAAGGAGAGGGCATACAAGGAAGCAAAAATTAGTGGGAAGACAGAGGATTGGGTAGTTTTTAAAAGATTACAAAAGAAAACTAAGGAGGTCATTAAGAGAGAAAAGATTAACTATGAAAGGAAACTAGCAAATAATATCAAAGAGGATACTAAAAGCTTTTTCAAGTATATAAAGAGTAAAAGACAGGTGAGAGCAGATATAGGACCGATAGAAAATGATGCTGAAGAAATTGTAATGGGAGATAAAGGAGATGGCGGAGGAACTGAACGATTATTTTGCATCAGTCTTCACCGAGGAAGACATCAGCAGTATACCGGACACTCAAGGGTGGCAGGGAAGAGAAGTGTGTGCAGTCACAATTACGACAGAGAAAGTACTCAGGAAGCTGAATAGTCTAAAGGTAGGTAAATCTCCCGGACCAGATGGAATGCACCCCCATGTTCTGAAGGAAGTAGCTGTGGAGATTGCGGAGGCATTAGTGATGATCTTTCAAAAGTCGATAGATTCTGGCATGGTTCCAGAGGACTGGAAGATTGCAAATGTCACTCCGCTATTTAAGAAGGGGGCAAGGAAGCAAAAAGGAAATTATAGACCTGTTAGCTTGATATCAGTGGTTGGGAAGTTGTTGGAGTCGATTGTCAAGGATGAGGTTACAGAGTACCTGGAGGCATATGACAAGATAGGCAGAACTCAGCATGGATTCCTTAAAGGAAGATCCTGCCTGACAAACCTATTACAATTTTTTGAGGAAATTACAAGTAGGCTAGACAAGGGAGATGCAGTGGATGTTGTATATTTGGATTTTCAGAAGGCCTTTGACAAGGTGCCACACATGAGGCTACTTAACAAGATAAGAGCCCATGGAATTACGGGGAAGTTACATACGTGGATACAGCGTTGGCTGATTGGCAGGAAACAGAGAGTGGGAATAAAAGGATCCTATTCTGGTTGGCTGCCGGTTACCAGTGGTGTTCCACAGGGGTCCGTGTTGGGGCCGCTTGTTTTTACACTGTACATCAATGATTTGGATTATGGAATAGATGGCTTTGTGGCTAAGTTTGCTGACAATACGAAGATAGGTGGAGGGGCTGGTAGTGCTGAGGAAATGGAGAGTCTGTAGAGAGACTTGGATAGATTGGAAGAATGGGCAAAGAAGTGGCAAATGAAATACAATGTTGGGAAGTGTATGGTTATGCACTTTGGCAGAATAAATGGGCAGACTATTATTTAAATGGGGAAAGAATTCAAAGTTCTGAGATGCAACGGGACTTGGGAGTCCTTGTACAGGATACCCTTAAGGTTAACCTCCAGGTTGAGTCAGTGGTGAAGGCGGCGAAGGCAATGTTGGCATTCATTTCTAGAGGAATAGAGTATAGGAGCAGGGATGTGATGTTGAGGCTCTAAGGCGCTGGTGAGACCTCACTTGGAGTACTGTGGGCGGTTTTGGTCTCCTTATTTAAGAAAGGATGTGCTGATGTTGGAGAAGATTCACTAGAATGATTCCGGGAATGAGAGGGTTAACATATGAGGAATGTTTGTCTGCTCTTGGACTGTATTCCTTGGAGTTTAGAAGAATGAGGGGAGACCTCATAGAAACATTTTGAATGTTGAAAGGCATGGACAGAGTGGATGTGGCAAAGTTGTTTCCCATGATAGGGGAGTCTGGTACGAGAGGGCATGACTTAAAGATTTAAGGGCACCCATTCAGAACAGAAATGTGAAGAAATTTTTTAGTCAGAGGGTGGTGAATCTATGGAATTTGTTGCCACGGGCAGCAGTAGAGGCCAAGTCATTGGGTGTATTTAAGGCAGAGATTGATAGGTATCTGAGTAGCCAGGGCATCAAAGGTTATGGTGAGAAGGCCAGGGAGTGGGACTAAATGGGAGAATGGATCAGCTTATGATAAACTGGCAGAGCAGACTCAATGGGCTGAATGGCCGACTTCTGCTCCTTTGTCTTATGGTCTTATGGCCTAGTGTGGATGTAGTCTGAGTTTTTAAATGTCTTTAAATCACATAGGGGTTGTTGAGAGTTGTAGAGGTAATGAGAGGGTCATTAGTCTTACCTTTGTTGTGGAGATGCTGGGTTAGGACTGCACTGAAAGCAGCTGATAGGTGGTGTCGTACCCCACCCCCTCTGTTCAGGGATGGGTTTTCCAAAGATGGCTTCTTTAACCACTCTTTCAAACCACCTGTCCTCCCTGTCCAAAATGTGCACATTGTTATCCAAGGAGTGTCTCCACAACAGTTCACACCTCCACTTACGCAAAGACTAATGACCCTCTCATTACCTCTATGACTCTTAACGACTCTCATGTGATTGCTGTACCTTTAAACAACTCAGAGTTCATAAACTGGAAAACTACCCACCATAGATTAGAACTGAAGAAGCCTCTCAGATGAGTGGTGAGACGTCTCCTAGACAACACAAGTCCAGTTGCCTTGATTGAAATAGTTAGCGTGTACTAAACTTTAAATAAAGCATGATAAGTTATTATCAGATATACATCCTAACGTGATCCAAAACAAACCTTTTACTTTTATTGCAGCTGGTGCCACAATTTAAAATACGGATGTGCACAAATCCCACTGAAATCTGAGATATCCAAGACCTTTGCAATGACATTACTAGACATCAACAATACATTAACTACAGTTGGTTAATATCAAAACAGTGTGCCGTGCCAATAAATGTAATGTTCTTAAAATTTTATTGTAAATCATATCTGAACCACTTACTGTTTGCACATTTTAGTTACATTAACTGATGCTTCAAGAAGCATCTGAACATTTATATTTTACACACATGTACATGTGTACGCCCAGCTTTAAAAGAAACTAAAGCACATTTAAATACATTGCATTTATAAAACAGAATGACAAAATAGTTCAGAGAAAATACTGTAAAAGACCAATATAGTAATGTAAAAGTCTGACTAGGCAGGAAAAAAATCCACAAAGCCTGCATTTCAGATTTTGTTTTATATTTTAATATATGTACTTCAAACATCTTAGAAGCCTGTTGATAAAAAATATGGGTATATTTGATGACGCTATATTATAAACAACAGGTTTGCATTCCTATAGTGCAGAAGGATCAAGTTAGCTGATTTCCATTGTAGCATGCATTCATCTTTCAGTATTACAATGATTTTCATCCATTTAATAAAATATACAATTTGACAAATTTACTAGTACACAAGTTGTAAGGCTACAAACATTTAAAAATGAACTTCAAAATCAAGTTAATCTAATCTGTTACCCAAGGTATTAAGTGATTTTAAGCAATTTCAAAATAAATCACGAATCAGACAAATATTAATAAACAATTGTTTATTGTGCAATTTTCCATATGATCCATCATAACCTATCACTCCGGTTCAAGATTTGTTACTCTACACAAAGTCAGGTCTGTCTGGTTGTAGTACATGCTTTCATAAAACAGATACACATATTTACAAAATTTGAAACGTCTTTACCATTCCAATATTTTTTTTTATTCCACACAAGCTAAAGGTCCTTTTCTCTTGCAAAGAATAAAAATGTTACTCCAAACAAGAGGGAAGTAAATCATGAAATCTGTGTTTCTTACTATAACACCACTAAACTATACATCACTACATAAATATGGCAGTATCACTGGATATGCTAACTGCAAATACATCAGGATGAGTGGATTTATTTCCCCACTCAAACAATGGCAATATTATACTATACAGGCAATGATAAACAGGTATACATGCATTGACTGCTTTTCTCCTTTGAACACTATTACACCATTGGCTCAAGTTTGGGGAAACTGATTTACAATATTTCAAGTTGAAGTAGAAAAGTAATCAAAATAAGGCACAATGAATATTACCTACATTTTAATAAGTGGAAGGGAAACCAGACTTCAGTGTTACATCATTGCAGGGAAACACAGTTGAATAACATCGAGGGGGTGGGGGGTGGAACATAGCATTTTGAAACTGAGCCAGCACAATCCGTTACTAGTATCCCCTCATTCCTTTCGTTACTGTATACTGATTTAGTGCAGTTTTATGGGAAAATATCTTTAAAACTACTGTGCAGAGTATTCAAAGAAAATCAATTCTAAACCTTAGCTTTCAGTAGCGCTTACTACTTACTGTTACTGTAAAAGCAAGATCATCGGCAATTGTTTGCAATGCTGTACATTACAAAATGCTCAAATCAAAGATTCCAAGACCAAGGCCTTACCTGGTAACACCCAGTTCAAATAATCCTGAAACATTAGTAATATTGGATGGCTTCAGCACATTGTCTCCTAATCCCCTTATCCACTGGCAAACAAACAAAAAGAACAACTTAAAACAACACCTGGGCATTTTTCCCTGCCAACATAGGCGCAACCATACCCAACTTGTTATAACAACCACAAAACAATTTTGGCAGCATTTACTGGATATTTTAATTTAATTCTCCACACAAGAGTATTTACTTTGAATGCAAAATATATTTTACATTCTATCATTTGTAGCTCATAAAGAAAACAAAAGCTCCAGAAATCTGAAAATGGGTTGCAGCACTGAAGGCTCTTGCTTTGGTTGCTGAACAGTTTTAGTCCTGTTTTGAATGCTCTTTAACATCTTCCTCATCTGTATATTCCGATGGTTCATCCCATGGTTTCAGCAGTCGGCCTATGTAATCATACTTTTCTGTAAATCAAATAAGCAGATTTTGATTCAGTAAAACACTGTGCTAAACTGCACTGTACTACATGAACAAATACTTTAATTATAATGACACAATCATTTCCAGCCAATGAATTCTACTATTATCGATATCCTTTGCTAATTTGCAAGGTTATAGTTCCAAAGGGAATTGCAGTGGCCAACAATTTGCTCCAGTTTGGTCATTATTATTACAAAATATACCCTGACCTTGTAACTACTGAAACTTAAGTTGCGGCAGCATACTTCAAAAAGTAAAAGTGTGAATCCATGCAAAAGAAACCAAAGTTATGAAAACTAAAGCTATTAGTTACACATATCAAAAACAATACACTTAATATAACTTCAGCTCACCTATTTTTATTAATATTCAAGATACTGACTCCGGAAACAAATACAGTTGGCCCTCCTTATCCACGGGGGATTGGTTCCAGGACCCCCCGCGGATACCAAAAAACGCAGATGCTCAAGTTCCTTATCTAACCTGTCTCAGTGCGGGTGGACTTTAGGACCCGGGGGAGCTCGGGACCTGCTGCCCGCGGCTGCTGCTGAATCCACAGTGTTTCTGTTCCGTTGATGGAAAACGATCATGATTGAAAATGAAGTAGAAATAATAAGGCGATCAGAAGGAGGTGAAACGCCATCGGTCATTGGAAAAGCGTTAGGCTACAGTCGGTCAACGATTAGAACAATTTTAAAGGATAAAGTGAGAATAATGGATCATGCGAAAGGCCCTGCCCCGATGAAAGCTACAATTATTACTAAGCAACGCAGTGGTTTAATAATTGAAATACATAGGTTTCTTAAATGTTTTATATGCATAGAAAGGTAAAATATATACTATACACTAAGACAAACGTTTGACTAACTGCCGCTAAATAATACTGGATGTACCTGTTCCCACTTACTTATAATACCTAATACAAAGTAAATGCTATGTAAGTAGTTATTATTCTGTATTATTTAGGGAATAATGACAAGAAAAAAAAAGTCTGTACATGCTCAAACAACAAGTGCTGGAGAGAGAACTTCCAGGTTTTCCCGATCCGCGGTTGGTTGAATCTGCGCGTGTGGAACCCGCAGATAAGGAGGGCCGACTGTATTCATCTAACAGCCTCAGCAGAGAAATATACACATTATCGCAATTTTTTTAAAAAAACACCATGAAATTTGGCTCATTCAATGCTATCAATGATAATTTAATGCAATGCAGGAGCTTTCTATTGTTTTGTCAGAGGCAGTTAGGCTTGAAATTTCTTGGAAGAGCATGCACATCCCCACTGATATGCCTATTTTCACAGAATCATGGGGAAAACAGAGGTAAATAATGTAGAAAACCTGATTTATACAGACTGAAGAATGTAACTCCTAAGAATCTGTGCACAACATGTACACTCAATGCAGTTTCAACAAAAAAAATCCTTACTGCAATATAACTACAATATTAGAGCACCGTAACCAAAACATGCACTGGATAAATTTCAAAATATGTTCTGTGAAAGCTGAAAATCAAGTAAATACTATTGCCTATGTTTATAGTGTGCATTAGAAAGAAAAACATTGGGCATCACAACCCTCATCTTTTACTAGAGGTAAGCTTAATCCAGATGAAAGGTCTCAACCAGAAACATTTCCCTTCAGATGCTGCCTGACCCGCTGAGTTTCTGCAGCAGTTTGTTTTTTTGTTTTCTCAACTTCACAACCAAGTTTCTTTTTAGTGGGTCTAACTCAAAAACTTCTTTTTAACATTGGGCAGTGTTGCAAAACAGTAATGTCAACTTTGATTGGAGGTGATAACTTTATCACAAAATAAACAGAGGGAAAAAAACAAGCTGTATTAACATAGAAACATAGAAGATAGGTGCAGGAGTAGGCCATTCGGCCCTTCAAGCCTGCACCGCCATTTATTATTATCAAGGCTGATCATCCAACTCAGAACCCTGCCCCAGCCTTTCCTCCATACCCCCTGATCCCCGTAGCCACAAGGGCCATATCTAACTCCCTCTTAAATATAGCCAATGAACTGGCCTCAACTGTTTCCTGTGGCAGAGAATTCCACAGATTCACCACTCTCTGTGTGAAGAAGTTTTTCCTAATCTCGGACCTAAAAGGCTTCCCCTTTATCCTCAAACTGTGACCCCTTGTTCTGGACTTCCCCAACATCGGGAACAATCTTCCTGCATCTAGTCTGTCCAATCCCTTTAGGATTTTATACGTTTCAATCAGATCCCCCCTCAATCTTCTAAATTCCAACGAGTACAAGCCCAGTTCATCCAGTCTTTCTTCATATGAAAGTCCTGCCATCCCAGGAATCAATCTGGTGAACCTTCTTTGTACTCCCTCTAAGGCAAGGATGTCTTTCCTCAGATTAGGGGACCAAAACTGCACACAATACTCCAGGTGTGGTCTCACCAAGGCCTTGTACAACTGCAGTAGTACCTCCCTGCTCCTGTACTCGAATCCTCTCGCTATAAATGCCAGCATACCGTTCGCCTTTTTCACCGCCTGCTGTACCTGCATGCCCACTTTCAATGACTGGTGTATAATGACACCCAGGTCTCGTTGCACCTCCCCTTTTCCTAATCGGCCACCATTCAGATAATAATCTGTTTTCTTATTTTTGCCACCAAAGTGGATAACTTCACATTTATTCACATTAAATTGCATCTGCCATGAATTTGCCCACTCACCCAACCTATCCAAGTCACTCTGCATCCTCTTAGCATCCTCCTCACAGCTAACACTGCCACCCAGCTTCGTGTCATCCGCAAACTTGGAGATGCTGCACTTAATTCCCTCATCCAAGTCATTAATATATATTGTAAACAACTGGGGTCCCAGCACTGAGCCTTGCGGTACCTCACTAGTCACCGCCTGCCATTCTGAAAAGGTCCCGTTTATTCCCACTCTTTGCTTCCTGTCTGCTAACCAATTCTCTATCCACATCAATACCTTACCCCCAATACTGTGTGCTTTAAATTTGCACACTAATCTCCTGTGTGGGACCTTGTCAAAAGCCTTTTGAAAATCCAAATATACCACATCCACTGGCTCTCCCCTATCCACTCTACTAGTTACATCCTCAAAAAATTCTATGAGATTCATCAGACATGATTTTCCTTTCACAAATCCATGCTGACTTTGTCCGATGATGTCACCGCTTTCCAAATGTGCTGTTATCACATCTTTGATAACTGATTCCAGCAGTTTCCCCACCACTGACGTTAGGCTAGCCGGTCTATAATTCCCCGGTTTCCCTCTCCCTCCTTTTTTTAAAAAGTGGGGTTACATTAGCCACCCTCCAATCCTCAGGAACTAGTCCAGAATCTAACGAGTTTTGAAAAATTATCACTAATGCATCCACTAGTTCTTGGGCTACTTCCTTAAGCACTCTGGGATGCAGACCATCTGGCCCTGGGGACTTATCTGTCTTCAATCCCTTCAATTTACCTAACACCACTTCCCTACTAACATGTATTTCGCTCAGTTCCTCCATCTCACTGGACCCTCTGTCCCCTACTATTTCTGGAAGATTATTTATGTCCTCCTTAGTGAAGACAGAACCAAAGTAATTATTCAATTGGTCTGCCATGTCCTTGCTCCCCATAATCAATTCACCTGTTTCTGTCTGTAGGGGACCTACATTTGTCTTTACCAGTCTTTTCCTTTTTACATATCTATAAAAGCTTTTACAGTCAGTTTTTATGTTCCCTGCCAGTTTTCTCTCATAATCTTTTTTCCCCTTCCTAATTAAGCCCTAAGATAGCATCTTGTTGCATTAAGAGATCCCAAAACACTTCACACACAAAAGAACAGATACATTAAATGAGTTACCTATTAAATTTGAAGAATCTTATCAGAAAACTTCCCCATTGTCAGATTTTGATTAACAGTCACACACTGCAGTGATGTTGATACTAGTGATGTCATCCCACAAGGTCTATGCAAAAGGGCCAACTTAAAAAATCCAAAATACCCTTGGAAGATTCATCACGTTTATGCACTTGGCTCTATTTTAGGTTCTTCTCTTCCTTTTGATTTGAAACGCTACAAACAGGTCTGTAACCCGATAGTTAAATATACCTTACATATTTTTTGATCTTAACCAATTTGGGCTAGCGATCCCTATTTTAGGTAACCTTTTGTCCTCCCTCTTTCACGGATCATGCTTTTCAAATTTGGAAGACTAAGGGTATTTCACGGTTTTTGGATTTATTTTTAGATGGTTCCCTTATGTCTTTTGAACAATTATCTAATAAATATAGTTTACCAAGAATACATTTTTTTTTTAGATATCTCCAAGTTAGAAATTTCCTAAGTACTATACTCTCTTTCTTTCCAATGCTCCCTCCTACATATATCTTAGACACTATAATTAACCTTAATCCATGTCAGAAAGGTGCAACGGCTATTATTTATAATATTATTATGAAACTTAGGAAAGCTCCATTTGATAAGATTAGGTCAGATTGGGAACAGGAATTGGGTTTTATTATTTCGGCGGATGACTGGGTGCAGATTTTACAACTAGTCAATACTTCCTCTATCTGTGCTAAACATTCCCTAATTCAATTTAAAGTTGTCCATAGAGCACATATGTCCAAAGATAAATTAGCTCGTTTCTATTCTCATATTAATCCTTTTTGTGATAGATGTCAGGGGCAGATAGCCTCTTTAACTCATATGTTTTGGTCCTGTCCTACTCTGGAAACTTATTGGAGAGACATTTTTAATATTATCTCAAAGGTATTGAATATAGATATCTCTCCTCATCCTATTACTGCTATCTTTGGATTACCTAAAATTTCCAGTAATCTTTCTCCTTCAGCCCGTAGAATGATTGCATTTCTTACTTTAATGGCGAAAAGATGTATTTCACAACATTGGAAAGAGACTAATGCTCCAAATACGTTTTTTTTGGTTTTCCCAGACGATATTATGTTTAAATTTGGAGAAAATTAGAAGTAATCTTTATGATTCTTCAGTTAAATTCGATCAGACCTGGAGATCTTTTATTCAACATTTTCAGTTAATGTAATTTTTTTTCTCTCGGCCCATATTTATATTCCCTTGTTTTTTTTTTAAACTGTTTTTTATGGAGGTCGGGTTTGAGGACGTGATTTTAAGTACTTTAACTCTACTTGTTTCCTAGTTAGCCCATTGCTTTGCTTTGCCTTTTAGTTTAGTTGCACGGTGGGTTTTTTTTGGGGTTTTTTTTTCTTTTTCTATTGATATATATAAAAATTAGTATACTATTATATTACCTTGTTATTTTATGTTTAAATTGCACTGTTTGTATTAATTTTTTTCTGTATTAATATTTCCTGTAATATATTATATTCTAACAGTGTATTAGTGCCTATATGGCTTACCTTTTGTGTACTTATTCAATAAAAAGATTTAAAGAGGAAGATTCATCACGCAAACTCCAAACTTTGAGGGACCCTTGTTGTTGAAAATCAGAATGTGTTCTGACACTGAACAAATTGGAGTCTGGTAGAGGTATGCAAGTCTCCTGCAGTTTCTATGTTTAAAACTGTCCTTTGAATTAGCCAGGTAATTTACATATTTTAAACATGTTAAATCGGTATAAGTTTAAAACAGTCATATCTATAATATACACAAGGTAAAACAATAATAGAACATAAAATGAAGTGTAACAGCTACAGAGAAAAGTGCAGGGCAGATAGATAGTAAAGAGCAAGATTTAATTTTATCACACTAGGGAACCATTCAATGGGCTTATAACAGCAGAGTAGAAGCTATCCTTGGGCCTGCTGTGCTGGTACATGCTTTCCTGATGGGAGAAGAGAGAAGATAGAATGTTGGTTGGTTGGGTTTGACTATGCCAGCTGCTTTAATGTACTGAGGCAGCATGAAGTACAGTCTGATTTCTGTGAGTGTTGAATTGGGCAGAGCAGTTACCATACCAGGTCATGATGCATCCATATAGGATGTTTTCATATTTAATAAACAAACTAACTTCCAAATTGATAAACTATTAGAATTTAAAAATATTTTATATTATTAAAAATTTGTGATTGTTCAACTTTGAAAATGTAAGATGATCAAACTTTAACATGCCTAAATCCAAAACATCAATTGTCCATTTCTCTCCATATTTGCTGCCTCCAGTGCTTTGAAGGTTACTGACAGCTAGCACACTTGATAAATTGATCAACAAACTATTCATAACGGGAAGGCCCTGACCATTCAGCTTTGCCAATCAGGAGCCAGCTTTAGGGACCAAGCTGTTGCTGTAAGTGCCAGTAGGAAAGTGGTTCGGGTGAGATGGACCATGCCATTACATGGACATGAAGCACCAATTCACACATTGTGAATCATCACCTTACATTACTATCAGGTTCTGAACTAACCATTTAGATCAACTAAGTCTGACAAGATTGGTCAATACATGGAATGTAGAACAATACAGACCAGAATGGGCCCTTCTATCCACAACATTGTGCCAACCTTTTAACTTACTCTACAATCAAGCTAATCCTTCTATATAGCCTATACTGCTCCATTTTCTCCCTAAATATCTCCAATATATCACCTTCTACCAGCACCCTGCAGTGCATTCCAGGCTCTCATCACCATTATGTAAAAAAAGTACATCTTTCTAAATGTAATTCCACTCACAAAGCCCTCTTATTTTAGCCATTGCTAAGCTGGGAAAAAGGCACTGGCTCTTCATCCTATCCATGCATCTCAATCGTATACACATTTATCAAGTCACCTCTCACCCTCCTTCACTCCAATGAGAAAAATCATAGCTTGCTCAACCTTTTTTCATAAGACATCTAATTACCTGCCAGATCGACACTGTAATAGTCTGAAAACTATTGAGATTTAGGTAATAGATTGACGAGAAAAATGAGATAGCAATGACTAAATCATGAGAGAAGCAATGCAATAGCATACCATAATGCATTTAAAGAGAATCACACAATTTATCATGAGTGAGCACTACATATTAATTATGAATGAGTGCTTATTGAAGATATGTATACAAGATATTGCATTACAAAATAGTAAACAAAAGCTTAGAGAAACTTCAACTTGTTTACATTGCTACCAGTAGGTTAAAAACTATTGTCTCATGAAAACTCATACTGGATGTGGGCTGGGGGATGGTTAAAGAGATCTAACATTTTGTTACTTTTTCCTTTGAGGTAATTTTTTAATACATTATGAACCACTGTATCATGATTACCCAATAGTCCTGGATTATTTAATTCACAACTATCAGTTATTTGAAATTCTTCTAATCTTAACTTCAGTGTAATAAACAAATATTTAACATTTATTATCACTTTGTGGCTTCCTTAAGGCCACAAGGAGAGACACCTATATGAATCACTAAAGTCCTCTAGGATTGATACTCTCAATATAGTTGGGTAAGACATTTCAGGAATTAGACCTAGTAATATAATTTCCAGTCTGGACAGGGTGCAATTAAGGCAACTAATGCAGTTCTTGCTCTACTTGACGGCAGGTATAACAAGCAAGGGCAGAGTTTTAAATAAATCTTGGTGAATGACTACCAGTAGTGAAGGGTGTTAGGGGTGAAGAATGGAGTGGTAATCTAGCGAGCTTCTGAAATGTATTTTACTTGTAGTAACAAAATGGCATTTTTGTCTGTAACAAAATGGAATCTGTATTATACCAGAGTGCTTTGCTTATAGTATTTGTGCAACTTTATGCTGATGGAAACTAATATTTCACAAAGTGCAGACCAGCAGATGCGTTATTGGAAAAATGCCACATACACTGATTAAGCAGATGAAGAAAATGCACTCTGTCCTTGAACTGAAGCATGGTAGCTGTACTTGTGTATATAGGAGTGACTATGCTGTCTGTTTTTATGAAGTGATCACCAGCTCCTGTGCGGTAATGGTCTCCCCTTGCTGCAAGTAAAATAAACATGCTTATGACTGATCCACTCTGAGTTAATTGCTGTCTGCTGGACAGAACTTGGAGGTCCCACCAAGACTTCATGTTTAGGTACGTGTGTGGACCAAAGGAGATTCTGGTGACCACCTGCTCCCAGGGAAACTTCTGCGCAGGAGTGATCACAAAAAGTAAGCTTGATTTTGCTCTGTGTAGTCTTTCCAGGAGAGTAGCAAATACCAGGTTTTGTCCCACTCCCATTCTATATACTGTGATCTGTGCTACCGTCTACTGAGTAAATCAGTTTCTCTCTATGATTCCAATGCTTTCGGCATGGCAACTGGAAACATATGGGTATCAATGATTAGATTTGACTGACAGAAGTGTCAAGGACACCTAAAATCTGGTGTCAGGGGCTCACCAATAAAAAGAGTAGGTTTTGTGGAAACCAACATCATAAGTTTAATCCCTACAAGGACGCCGTAGTGAACAAAAGAAAGAGAAAATATGGCAAGTAGGATGTGGAACAGAGACTAGAAATCGGTAATAATGGGACAAGGGGAGTCCTTCCTTGTCCCAAATAAGGGGACACAGCATGGCATATGTTTAATAATTATGGGAAGAGATCAGTGGAAGAATTGCCTGGATGGGTTAAGTTGACTCCACAGACTATTTCTGGTGGATACAAGAGCCACCTGCTCTATGGTGAAAGAGGACGACTGTACTCCAAGGTCTGGTAAGGATAATACTTGTGTAACTGGAATACACGGACAGTCAATTGATGTCCCGAAATCAGATCCACTGGAGGTTAGCAGAGGAGACCAGGATTTATATCATACCTTTCTACTTTCTCCGGATGTGCCTGTAAACTTATGTGAAAAATGCGAGCTACTACTACCTACACTCCCAAAGGACTTACTGTGTGTATACCAGAGACCAATCGTATTTCAGTAGCAGTCAAGTGGCAGTTACTCACTATCCATTTATCAAGGAGTTTGGAAGATTTTCATGAGAGTGCCTTGAAAGTCTCCGGAGATTTCTCTAGATTCTGTTTAGATCTACAACTTGGTAGGTGGCACTGTTCATCTTCACAGTATGACTTAAGGAAGATGACACGGCTGGAAATGACGATTTAAGCATCAGAAATCGGACCCCTATATCAGTAGTAAAATTATTCTATACATTTCTGAAATGTAGGTAGGTGATTCTGGTATTGAGGAGGCAGTGTGACCCCTCCATGAGGTTCAGTGGATATAAGATCAGGAGAATAAGAAACCCACCTAACTCTAGTAATTTCCAGAGATAAGGTGGCAAAGGACTTTGGACCAATGGTCAAGGGTCTGCGAAGACTGCCACAACAGAAGGTCCTGGAAACAACTGGATGGAGTCCCTGGTGATTGGAAGGAGGTAAGACCTTTCTTTTATTGCTCCCTAGTGCATTAGAAGCAGAGGCAACCTTTGAACAGAAAGTTGTAGGACGGTTGTTGTTCAGTGCTGATATGGAACCCTTTACTCTCCAAGGTCCCACCGCAACTTTGGACCCCCCAGCCAAATGAAAGAGGCAAGGTGCTCACAGCTAAACTGCATAAAGTGACCATCAACCCAAATGCTCCACTACCCTGCAGGGCACAGTACCCTCTTTTCCCGGAGGCTGAAAAAGGGATTAATAGATCATATAAATCAAACATAGTACGCCCTGTTTTATCACAAGCTGCAAATCAAGTTTGTGAACAATGTATGATATGTATTTTACAAAATCCAGGGAAGCTAGTGAAGGTGAAGGGATCTCATACACCACCCTCTGATGGACCGTTCATGCATTTACAGATGGATTTTATGTAATTACCTCCGTTTAAAGGATATAAATATATATTGGTCGTTATTGATGTTTTTTCATGATGGGTTGAAGCATTTCCTTGTAGAGAGAATGATGCAGTTACAGTAGCTACATATTTATTGAAGGAAATCATGCAGAGGTTCGGGACCCCTTGGAAGCAGTCTAGTGACAACAGTACCCACTTTATTGGGAAAGTATGTAAGGCCTCACCAATTGATCAACATTTCTATTGTAGCTGCCATCTTCAGTCAGCAAGCTTAGTAGAAAGGATGAATGGAATGATTAAAAACAAGCTTAGTAAAATGTTTGAGGAAACTGGGTTGAGATGGAAACAAGTATTACCTTTGGTCCCTATGACCATTAGGGCCACAGCCAATAGGACTACTGGATTGTCCCCCCACGAAATCATAATGGGGCGGCCATTGCGCCTGCCGTTTGATGCACCACTAGGAGTTAAGCAAATGGACAGACATAATTTGGATGAAAGCATGTTGGCCTATTGTGTATCCTTGACAAAAAAGTATCACCAAGTATCAACAGGTCAAGGAAGCACAACAACTAATGGCCAGCACTAAGTGTCATGACATACAGCCTGGAGATTATGTGATTGTCTGGACAGTTAAGAGGAAGAGTTGTTTGCAACCTCAGTTTGAAGTACTGTTGGTGACTAATACACTTATCAAGGTGAGAGACAAACCATTGTGGATACACGCCTTGCACTGTAAAAAGACTTCTGAGCCAATAAAAACATGAGACCCCTCAACACCATACCAATCGTGATGCTGGAACTAATGGCTGCCTTGGCATATATAAACACTGTCCCTGCGCATAACTCTTTCCTTTCACTTAGTTACGAAAATGCCGGACGAATAAATGTTTCACCTTTCTGGATTTGTACTCATCTTCATATTCCACAGTGAAGAAGGAATCTGTTTAATGCCAGCGAATGGGGCTCGGGGACGCATGGAGCCGAACAAAAACCCTAAATGGTCACAGGATAGACACCGATTCCAATTATGTGTGCTTTAATAGATGGCATGTTCCCACTTTTAAGCACGATTGGTGCAGCCACAAGTATGGGGACCAGATTCCCCATATGAAACTGTCCAGCGCAGTGGCCAAGGACACTGATCAGCTAAAATGTCACTGTAACTGGAAGGACAAGGGCCCTTATTTGGGGAGCAGAAAAGGTATATGTATAGAACTGAAAAATCTCAGTTCTCCTCATCCACTGAATGGCACTTGCTGGGTATATGTTTATTGGGCCTACCCCTGGCTGCTTGGGCATGTCCCCAAGTACGAGGGGAAGTGGAGGGAGCCACGGCCCTGGAACGGCTGTTGTTATTTGGTCTACATCATGCTCCGCATGTGACACTTGGCGTCACTACCTCACCACCCTCTGGAGCTGTGGCACCAGACATTCTTAACAAGGACACAGAGATTCTGGATGATTGCCTTTCCGGGATATGGGGACCGCCACACTGTCCTGGGAACTGATTAAAATGGCATTGGCTTTGAAGAAATAGCGAATGAGACCGCCTTTGCCTTTGATGAAACCCAACAAGTATTAACCAAGTTGTCGGTAGAACTGGTGGCTGTTCATACATTAGCATTATAGAACAGAATGGCCTTAGATTTTATTATATCAGAAAAAGGTGTCACTTGTGCCCTAATAGTGCAAGATTGCTGTACTTACAGTTGCAAGAAAAAGTTTGTGAGCCCTTTGCAATTATCTGGTTTTCTGCATTAATTACTCATAAAATGTGGTAATCTAAGTCACAATAATAGACAAACACAATCTGTCTAAACTAATAAACACACAAGCAATTGTACTTTTTCTCGTCAATAGTGAGTATACCATTTACACAATCACAGTCTAGGTTTCAAAAATGTGAACCTTTGCAGTAATACTTTCTACAAAAGCTATTTGGAGTCAGGTGTTCTAATCAATGAAATGAGATTGGAGGTGCGGGTTGTAGAGCTGCCCTGCCCTATAAAAAAAGACACATAAAATCAGATTACTGACAGAACCTGCTCTTCCCAAGAAAGATTTGTTCATGTGCATCACGCCTCGATCAAAACAACTTTCAGAGGAACTTAGAAGAATTGTAGATGCATGAAACTGGAAAAAGCTACGAAAGCATTTCAAAAGACCTGAGTTTTCATCAATCCACAGTAAGATGACTACCCTGAAGCTTAAATTTCCCCTTCAATGGGAGTTCAGTGAAAACCTCTCTCACTGCTCCCCCTCAGATTCTTTGACCTTGCATTTCTTCTCCACCCGCCCCACCTCTTTCTCTGATTCCTCATCTTTTTTTCCCCAGTCTTCATGAAGGGTCTTGGCCCGAAACATCGATTGTACTCTTTTCCATAGATGCTGCCTGGCCTGCTGAGTTCCTCCAATGTTTTGTGTGTCGCTTGGCTTTCCAGCATCTGCAGATTTTCTCTTGTTTGATATTGTATTTCAATGAAGCTTTGAGCACGTCTTTGAATCTTTTTGTCTGCCTGGTAATCTCCTGCCACAACAAAATTCAGAATGGAGCGTCTGTTTCACAAGCCTGATGTCAGGGAAGCAAGCAATGTGGCCAGCCGGATGTAACTGACTAATTGTAATCTGGCCCTCAATACTGGGTTTATTCACCTGCAAGAGGACATTATTATTGGCTGCCTTATTCTTCCACTGAATTTGGAGGATTTTGTACGACAGTATTTTTCCACTGCTTTAGAATGATTACTACAGGTATTACATATCCAAGAAGGATTTTAAGCAGGGATCACAGGTCTATTGGGCTTTGAGATAAGTCCTATATTGTCATTGGTGTCCATGTCTATTGCCACTAAGACCCCACAAAAATTCCCTCCCCAAATCCCTTTACCTTTCCATTGTTGACCAAGGATTTATCTTCTGTTGAATATCTCATTTTCCTGCTCATAAATACAATTTGAAAATTCCAAATGAGACTGTATAAATAAGCCAAGAATTAAAAAAGTTAACAGTTTCAACAATTACTTGATGGAATGCATCAACTGAATAGTAAATGTAACCAGAAAAAGACAATGAATACTTGCCCATGAATTGCATTTCCCATTCTCTAACACTTTCCATTTGTACAGCACTTAAATCAGAAAGATCATCAAATTCATCCCTCAGAGCTTCTTTATCCAGGCAGAAAGTAGCCAGCCCTCTTGAAGCATCGCGGCCAGCAAATATACCATACGGGCCATCTGTAGTGATAGCGAGAAGGGAGAAAGAAGAGTTAATGAACAGAGTTAATAAACTGGTAATTGAGAACAGATTCAGGCTGGATTTGTAGCTAAAACTGAAATCTTGAAAATTTAATCATGTAGATTAAGCGTTTCTAACTAATTTTACATCACAATCCTTCTCCTGAAAATAATTGGAAATGTTAAAGTACATTAGTCAAACCAGCTTGTTACTTGTTTAAAAAAATCAACTCCATTATTTTTGCCAAATCCCTTACTTAATTTTCATAAGTAAATCCTAGGTGGAGTTGATGGGCATAGTGTGAAAGAATCCCAGAAATCAGCAGGGAAGTGGAATTGATGGGATGGTCCTGGCAGTTTCAGTGGGAAGAAGATAGTATCAGGAATATGAAATCAGGTAGATCAAGAACAGTAATTAGTGAAACTGGACTTGCGCTTTAAAGACTTGGAAGCTAGAAATATTACAAATTCAGTTTAGTTTCCCACTATGAAATCTCATATTTCATATGACACAGAAGATAGCCATTCACCTTATCAAGTGCTTAGCAATTCCACCACTCCCATTTCCCTACTTATTTCCCTGTCATCTATGTTCTTTCACAGCCATCAACTTTTAAATTTCTTCACTTAGGAAGCAGGCTGACTGGTGAACTTTAAACTGATCAGTTCCAACCATTTTATTGCACTTGTTATTTTTAAAAAATATAATAACTTCTACTTCTTGTCAAGAGCACTATGCTGGGAAACACCAGCAGGGCATTTAAGTCAGACCATATTCTTATATACTTGCACTCCAGGGCAGGTGGACAGAGACAGCAACACATGCAGAAACTGGGATCATTTGGAAAGTCCTTAAACCTCCAAAGTGATATCTATAGCCACAAATGTTCTATGTTCAAAAGAAGAACTCCAAAAAATAGAGGACTAATTGCAGCCAAGATATTTAGTTGATGTTTATTTTTTAAAGCCAAGCCAAATCAAGAACAGCTGTTAGGAATTGAGACTGAACTACAATGTGATGCATAACAATGAGCAATATTTGTGTTAAAACCATTAGCTTGTGTGGTATTTTCACAAGATTACTTGGTGACATAACTATTCCAAGGTTCATTGGTAATGAAACACATTAATAACCACGGTGATTATGACTTGGATGTGACTGTTGGACGTATGATTAGTAAGGTTGTAGATATGGTTTTGTTGATAATGAAGTTGATAGTCAAGCTACTGGATCATACTGGTAACTTGGGCGGAGTCCATGATGTGATGAGCTTTGGGAGTGCCATTCAAGTAAAGAGACCTTGATGTACGAGTCCGAAGACTCCTAAAGATGGCAAAACAGAAAGATAGGGAGATGGTGATAATATAGGATTCTTGCTTTCATTAGTCAGAGCATAAAAATAAAAGAGAAGGAAAGCCTTGGTCCATCTAAAACACTGGTTAGCCCAGAGATGGCATACTGTGCGTGGTTCTGGTTGCCACAGTATCTGGAGAGTGCAGAGGAGATTCACCAGGACGTCACTGTTTCAGTTATGAGAAGAAATGGGACAGGCAGAGTACATTTTCCTTGAAACAGTGGAGGTTGGGGCCGGAATCTGACAAAGCTAGCTGAACTTTTTTTTTATTTTTTTAAAAAGGGACACAAATAGGGTAGACAGTGAGAAAAATTTCCTTGACAGACATGTCCAAGACCAGAAAATAGAGGTTTAAGATGAAGAGTAAGAAACTTGTTGAGCATTTGAGGAACATACTGCCTAAGTTGCTGGTGGAACCAGGTACTGTCATAATATTTTAAGAAGCACCTCAATGAGCACAATTGCCAAGGCCACACAATAAATGGTAATAAATGGGATTAGTGTAGATGGTCAGCAGTGAAATAGTGGGCCTAAGAGCCAGGTTCTGGGCTGTTTGACTCCATATTGACCGACAGACATTATCATGATGATAACAGCAGCTCCAAGGGAGCACATTCCAAGAAAGATACAAATTCAGAGAAATCATTAGCTACAGGAGATTGCCTGTGTTAATCAACTGAGACTGGGAATTGGCTGAAAGGGAATTTCAGAAAAGCTTGTCATGCAGGCTCTTAAATAAACAAATACATATTCCATAAAGATGACAGCAACCCATGATCCAATGAATATATTTAACTGATGAATTAACTAGAATCTAAATCAAATTAAAAGAACATAAAAATTAGATTTTATTTTGGAGGTTCAAATAGAATTTTCTGATCATCAAGACTCATGGCTATGATGAAAATTTTAATTGAAAATCCTAACGTAGTCTTGTGGTAGAATGCAGCTGGGGGGCCAAAGATATTACAATTGTATCATGGAATGTTAAGGGGCTTGGTCATGTTGTTAAGAGGGATAAAGTTTTTAAGACATCTCAAATCTCTATCTGCAGATGTGATTTTTCTACAGGAAACCCGTATCAAAGTTAACTAAGCAACGCAGTTTGAGGTCTAGCTGGATATCGCAGGTTTACCAGTCACCATTTACTTCTCATGCCCATGGTGTGGCTATCCCCTTTAGGAAAAATATTCTATTTCAACTCACTTCCATGACCACAGATCCTCTCGGCAGGTTTATTATGATCTCTGGCACCATTAATTCGTTTCTGCTAACCTTCCTTAATATTTACAGTCCAAACACAGACAAGCCAAATTTTTTTAGGAAAGTTTTTGATTTACCTCCGGATGCCAATAATTCAAATATAAAAATCGGCAGTGACTTAAATTGCTAACTAGATCCATATTTAGATAGATTATCCTCCCGCCCGCCCTCAAACATCATGTCAGTGCAGGTCCTAAATAATTTGATTAAATCTAGGAATTTAGTAGATATCAGCTGAGTTCAACATCCCACCAACAAGGACTACTCTTATTATCCTCATGTTCACAAATCTTATCGTGGAATAGACTATTTTTTGGTTGACTCTCATTTAATTTCTTGTGTTACCAATACAAAATATCATAATAGATTAATTTCTGACCATAGCCCCTTGACAATGTCCCTAAATCTCTCCCTTCCCAAACGAATCTATCCCTGGTGTTTTAACCCCTCCCTACACACTGCTAAGAAATTTATAGAAAACATCACCACCAGATTAAAAGATTTTATAGAAATTAACGATAATGGCGAGGTGTCAAGATTCCACACTCTGGGAGACATCAAAAATTATAATTGGTGGGTATATAACTTCATATGAATCTGTTGCTAAGAGGGAGAGAGAAGGGCGATTATTAGAGATTGAGAATACTCTCCCAACCCACGAAGCGACATACCAGGCTTCGAAATCCTCTGAAGATTATAATAAGATAATGAAGCTTAAATATGAGTACAATTGTATCTTGGGTAGTCAAATAAATAACCTCCTCTTAAAATTAAGACAAAAGCATTTCGAAAGGGAGGACAAGCCCGAGGGGCTCCTGGCGCGGCAGCTCAGGGGCACCCAGGCCTTAAGGTCAATTCACTGCATTAGATCGAGGGTGGGTACCCTGTTAACTAACCCCAAGGAGGTAAGTGACTGTTTTAAAGAATTTTACAGTGAACTCTACACTTCTAAATGCAATGCCACTCAATCTGATTTGAATGACTTCTTTGATTCTCTTGTAATGCTGAAACCTAGTGACACTGCTAGGGAGGACCTAGGTTCTGAGTTCACATTGGAAGAAACAACTTCTGTCATTGTCATTTCCGTCCGGCAAGGCAGCAGGGCTAGATGGATTTGGCTGCGAATTTTATAAGAAATTTTGTGATATCCTTGCCCCACTTCCCTTCAGAATGATATCTTGCTCGAAGAGAGATAAAGCCTTGCCTAAAACATTGTACGAGGCTAGCATTTCCCTCATTTTAAAGAAAGGTAAAGAGGAAACAGACCCAGCCAGCTATAGGCCCATTGCACTCCAGAATTTCAATAGAAAGGTAATTACTAAAATGCTGGCTAACTGGCTGAATAAGCATTTGTCATCTATCATTCATCCTGATCAGACAGGATTTATCCCGGGTCGGTTCTCTTTTTCCAATGTCAGATGCCTCCTTAATACTATGTATGCTGATCATGGGAAAGCTAATGGGGCAGTCATTTTATCCCTTGATGCACAGAAGGCTTTTGACCAGATTGAGTGGTCTTACATGTTTGAGTCACTATACAGGTTTGGGTTCGGTGAGTCATTTGTATCTTGGGTAAAACTGATATACGCCAGCCCAATGTGTTCTATTATAACTAATGGTGACAAGTCAACTCTGTTTCCCCTACACCGTTCAGTTCAGCAGGGTTGCCCTCTCTCACTGGCCCTTTTTGCCGTCGCGGTAGAGCCCCTTGCCCTAAAAATAAGAAGTCACCCAAATATTCTGGGTTTGAAAGTGGGAGGTATTGAAACACTTATTAGTTTATATGCTGACGATGTGATACTCTGCTTACAAACCTCAGAAACGTCAGTCCTCCTTCTTCTAGATTTAATCACTTCTTTTGGCAGACTATCGGGATACTCAATCAATTGGACAAAAAGTGACTTCGTGCCCCTCTCCAACGTCTACACGCGGGGTGTTTTTGGAAAGTGTCCCGTTCAAAGTAGTTAAAGATCACTTTACTTATCTTGGCTAAGCAATCCCCAAATATCCTAAATTAATATTCAAATTAAACTTCGCGGAGTTTATTTCAAAACTTAAACAGAATATATATAAATTCAATTAAAATGGTTTCACTTCCTAGGTTTCTCTATCTTTGTCAAATTCTCCCCATTTTTCTTACATCAGCCTTCTTTAAAGAGTTAAGACTCCACAATTTTGTCTTATATCTGGAATTATAAGAATTACAGGATTTCGAAAATTCATTTGCAAAAGCCCAATTCTGAAGGAGGGCTGCGATTTCCTGTATTTAGACACTATTATTGGGCTGTCAGTGCTAGGGCTCTAATGTTCTGGCAACAGGGGGCTCCAGGTAACGTAGCCTCTGGGGCTCCCTTGTGGCTATGTATGGAGTCCAACTCTGTTGTCAATTCCTCCTCGCCAGCCATACTGTTCTCTAAGTTAGAAAAGCCTGGGACTTCAAAAAGTTTAGGTTTTGATTTGGAAAATTCCGTCAGAATTCTAAATCAAATTAGGAACATTCTCAATTTACCAAAGACCTCGGTACAAACACCAATCTGTTTCAATCACTCCTTTCTATCCTCATGACCAGATAAAACCTATCATGCTTGGAGAGAGAAGGGTCTAGTTTCTATTGAAGACCTGTACATAGAGGGGCGATTTGCAACATTCAGTCTGCTGAAAGAAATTTGAGCTGCCTCCTTCGCACTTTTTTCGTTACTTACAAATTAGACACTACATTCAATCTAAGATTTGTAATTTTGAAATCCTTCCAGGGAAGCATATATTTTTTGATATCTTAAAGAACCCTCCTAACTCCAGGCATCTCATTTCTAAGTTTGTACGTTTGTTCGATGATTGTACTATAGTGTCTACTGCGAAGATTAGAGACGCCTGGAGTGAGGAGTTGGGCATTGAATTGTCTGAAGCTGCCTGGGACAAGAGTTTGTCTATGATACAGGCTTGCTCTGTTAACAGCAGACACCAACTGATCCAGTTTAAAGTTGTCCACCATCTCCACTACTCTAAACTTAGATTATACAGGATTTACCCTTCTGTCTCGCCAACGTGTGATAGATGCCAAGGGACAGAAGCCACGTTGTCACACACCTTTTGGTTTTGCCCATTACTGACTGGATTTTGGTCCAAAATATTTGACTGGTACTCAAAGGCCTATAAAAGATTCTTCCCCTTGGAAGCTGATCTCGCCATCTTTGGCTGTTCACAATCTACTATTTGTTTCCCTGCAGCCATACAACAGTCTCTGATGCTGGAGATGATTGTTGCCAAAAGACTTATCTTGAGGGAATGGAAATCACCCTCTCCCCCTTCCTTTCGGAGATGGATGGCTGATACGATCTCAGTCATACAGATGGAGAAACTTAGGTTCTTCGAAACCAATTCAATTAAAAAATTTTCGGCTATCTGGGATCCATTTCTTGCCAACCTGGACAAGGCCGGGGGCGGATAAACAATTTTCTCCCAGCTGATTTCTCATGGCCCTCATTTGAGATTTAATGTTTAGTATTTTTGAGCACTTTGTACAATAGGCATCTCTCTAATGTTATGTCCCTTTTTTGTTGCTTATTTCATTTTTACACATTTCTGAGCTGGTGTGTTCTTGTTGATTTCATTGTGTTTTTTTTTGAAAATTTTGAAAATAAAGTATTAAAAAAAAGAAAATCCTAACATATAAATTTCACATGTATTAACTTTAAGCATCTACCTTATGCACACTGCTCTACTGTTTCTTCAAACCCTGGAACTTTTATGTGAATTTCTAATATAATAATTCTAAGTGCAAGTACTCGGAATAGCACTATCTCCAGAATAATGTCAGATATTGGATACTGACATACGCTGGAAAAATTTAGCGGCATTGGTGGAAGCAAAAAGTAGATGTCAACATTTTGGGTTGAAACTATGCACGAAACCGACTTGGAAGACAAAAGATTGCCAGTACATAGCAGTGCAAGGGAGAGATGGGATTGAGCTTGGCAGGTTATAAGTAGAACCTGATAAGAAGATTGGCCAGGGGGTTCTGATAGAACCAAGTAAAGGGGAGGGACTAGAAAAGGCCAACTAAAGAGGAAATGTGTGGGAGAAGGACATAAGGGTGTGGGTTATCTGGAATTAGAGTTCAAATGTTATAAGCTACGCAAGCAAAATTTTTTTTTCAATTTCTGTTTGGCCTCTATGTGGCAACGGAGAAGGCAGAGCAGTGCAGGAGTGGGCAAAAGTTGTCAGAAGTTAAAATGACAATCAACAGGAAGCTCAAGAAAGCTGCTGTGGCTAAAGCAAGTGCTCTGTAAAACCACTGCTTTATTTATGCTTAGCTTCACCAATGTAGATGAGACCACACTGTCAGACAAAATGCAGTAAACAAGGTTGAAAGAGGTGCAGGTGAACGTCTACCTCATTTGGAAAGGCTGTTTGGGTTCCTGGGATGTGGTAAAGGATGAGAAAACAGACAGGTGTCACACCTTCCATAATTGCAGGGGAACGTGCCAGTGGATGGTGACGGGCAAGCAGTCACAGAGAGCAATCCCCATAGGAAGCAGAAAAGAGAGTGGTATGGAGAGAGGGGAAGATGTAGCTGGTTCTGCAATCATGTTGGAGCTGACAGAAGTGATTATAGAAGTCACCAGGGTGAAAGAGACACCCAAGGGTACTCTATCGCTCTCTGGGGAGGTGGGGGTCAGAGTAATGTCGGAAATGGAACAAATGCCTGTAGGGTCTCCATTAAGTATGACAGAGGGAAGTCATAATTCTGGAGGACATTTCAGAAGCCCTAAAGCTTGTGAACAAATATGGCAGAGAGAAGAAATTTAGAGAAGGTCAAGTGTCAGATCCTGCGTGTCTTTGCCATTACCTTATTGGTTGGAGGTGCTGGCTTTTGGCTCATCTTGATCCCTTAAGGCCAAGTAGTAGTTAGTCCAATTGACTGCACCAACTAAAACAACAGCTTTGTTTTCCATACAATGATAATTACAGCTCCATAGTGTTGAAAACCGCTTTCACAACTGATCAATTACCAAACCAAACAAAAATCAACTGATCAGTTTTCCTCATCATGCTCATTTCATATAATTTTGGAAACTCCTAAACTATCTGCTGTTTCAACATTCTATGGAACATACAGATTTGACGTCAACAGATAACTACTACTAACAATATGGAAATGTTAAACACCAATCAGTTGCTTGGCTGCCATTTTGTTCGTTACAAATTATAATTATATATTACTGTAAATATCTATAAAGTGCAAGAATTAAGAGATCTTAAATCCAACATCACCCTTCCTTCACAAGCTCTTGATCCAATTCCCTTCTAGCCGTATGCACATTATTCTTTCATTCAGTTACTACTTTCATACCAATCACTCACTTTCTTTTCTCCCAAAATACACTATTCTGTTACCTTCTACTTTTCCATTCCTCAGCAGCTTTTCCTTGACAATTTAATCATTCCAACCAGTAGTCTCCATTAACACACACAAAATGCTGGAAGAACTCAGCAGACCAGGCAGCATTTATGGAGAAGAATAAAAAGTCAACATGTCAGCTCAAGACCCTTTATCAAGTTTCTGCTCGAATGTTCAGCTGTTTATTCACGTCCATAGATGCTGCCTGACCTGCTGACTTTCTCCAGTATTTTGTGTGTATTATTCTAGATTTCTCGCATCTGCAGAATCTTGTGTTTATGATTTGAGTCTTTCTTAACAGCTACATTAAGATAGTACACAGAAAAATTAAAACACAAATTACGAGAGACTGGCATAGTGCCTCTGCAAAGTAGAACAGTAGTAGTAATCGAGACTTTCAGTGGTCCGTGTGTGAAGGAAGCATGTTTACCTCACAGCCATGTCAGTTTCCCCAGGTACTTCGATTTCCTCCTGTATCCCAAAAGAAGTACTGGCTGTCAGGGTGGGGAGCATTAACATGTATTTGTTCAGAGAATAGGTTACAGGGAAATAAGTGGGGGAAAGGAATCACTGGAATTGCTCAGGCAGCTGGCATAGACTCAATTGACCAAATTGCCACCTATGTTGCAAGTAAATATGGAAGTTTAAAAACCCAGCTACCAAGCATCACATCGATATGGCAGCAAGTTATTACCCTGCTACTGTGCTAAGAACTGCTGATTACTAATAATAATTAGTGTAATGCCTTGGTTCATATTTTTACTGTTATGCTGTATGTATTTCATTTAGCAGTTCTGTAAGAGCAGTCTGTTCTGCTGTCAGCCTGTTTGGGTTATTGTTGAATATAAGGGATGAGGAGAAATGTGTGCCATCCAATTAGGATAGGAGAACTGAAGGGAGGTTTTTTTGGTGAGGGACACCAAGGTTGGGCTTGGGGCTTTTGTTCGGAGGGAGACGAAGAAAGAAGACACTGGAGAGAACAGGTCTTAGGATTCGATCCAGACTGGGACCCTGATTCAATGAAGCTAGGGGCGATGATTGATTGAGGATTGGTAAATATGGTGAAGTGTTGAGCTCCAACTTGTGCACATTTGACTGTTTAATTAAAATGGGTCCTTTTCTTTTTGTTTTTCTTTACTAACCCTTTAGTTAAGATTCATAAATTACAAGGCAAAATTAGTGTTGTAGACCCTGAAGGTTGCAAAGCATCTAGGAAATATAATCAATACGGTTTTAGAAACTGTAAACCATGATTGAAAAAACTGTTTGAATTCTTTGATGATGTGACAGAGAGAGTTGATAGAAGAGAATCTGCAGATGTAGTGCAAAAAGCATTTGACAAGGTGACACAAAGTCTGATACAAAAGTTAACAGCATGAAGTATCAGAGTAAGTGTGTTAGTGTAGATTGAAATCTAGCTGTCACAAAGAAAACAGATGAAATAAATAAGTCCTTTTCAGGCTGGAGGGAGGCAAATAGTACAGTATCCTAGGGACTGGTTCTTGACCCACAAATGGTTTATTGTTTACATTAATCAGCTACTTTTTACTGTCGGTTTTTTCATTCAAGGCTTTTGGTGTTTCCATACCAGGTCATGATGCAACCAGTCAATATACTCTTCACTGTACTCTATAGAAGTTCAAAGTTTTAGTGGATATGCCAAAACTTCACAAATTTCTAAGAAAGTGGAGGTGCTACTGCATGGCTGAAATGAAGTAACTTCAGTTCCATATTCCTGACTACCATGGTAACTCTTCAACTCTTATCAACTCTTTGCTTTATAAACATTCAAAACTTTGCTTTTGCTACACAGAGGAAAACAGCTGCAAATATTCACAAACACTTCAGGAAAAATGTTCACGCCTGCCTTTGTTTTTAAAACCATGATCCCCACTTTTAATTCAAAATGAAACATTCTCCCTACATCCAGTGTTAAGATCCTACTTCAAAGGACGTTTCATCATAAGGCAGTAATTCACCCATTGCAGGCTTTGGTCAAGTATACCTTCTCTGAACTGTTCCAACATATTAACCATAGATATTTTGGGTACACTTCCACACTCTACAATTGATGCTAAGTCAAATCTTCATTCTAAATTTGAAAAGTAGCCAGTTTGTTAACTAAAACTTTAAGAAAATGGGAAAAAGATCAGTATATGGCATTAAGTCACAGACCAGACTCGACTTTACTGAAACATGAAAGTTTCAAAGGGGTCAAACAACACTCTACTGTTCTTATGTTCAACAAATGAGATCACACCAGATTGCCCAATCGCAAACCAGAGAAAATCTGCAGATGCTGGAAATCCAAGCAAACAAGACAGATAAAATACTGGAGGAACTCAGCAGGCCAGGGAAAGAGTATAGTCCACAGTTCAGGCCAAGACCCTTCATCAGAGCTGGGAAAAAAGATGAGCCTGAGTAAGAAAGCGTGGTAGGGAAGGAAAAGCCACAAGGTGATAGGTGAAACCAGAAGGGAGGGAGGGGTTAAGTAAAGAGCTGGGAAGTTGATTAGTGAAAGAAATACAGGGCTGGAGATGGGGGGAATCTGATAGGAGAGGACAACAGACAATAGGTACAGGAGTAGACCATTTGGCCCTTCGAGCCAGCACCGCCATTCACTGTGATCATGGCTGAGCATCCACAATCAGTACCCTGTTCCTGCCTTCTCCCCACATCCCTTGACTCTGCTATCTTTAAGAGTTCTTTCTAACTCTTTCTTGAAAGCATCCAGAGAATTGGCCTCCACTGCCTTCTGAGGCAGAGCATTCCACAGATCCAAAATTCTCTGGGTGGAAGAAGTTTTTCCTCAATTCCGTTCTAAATGGTCTACCCCTTATTCTGTGGCCTCTGCTGGGGGAGTTCAGAACCATCGGGAACATGTTTCCTGCCTCTAGCGCGTCCAATCCCTTAATAATCTTACGTGTTTCAATCAGATCCCCTCTCATCCCTCTAAATTCCAGTGTATACAAGCCCAGTCGCTCCAATCTTTCAACATATGATAGCCCCGCCATCCCAGGAATTAACCTCGTGAACCTACATTGCACTCCCTCAATAGCAAGAATGTTCTTCCCCAAAAGGCCATGGAAGAAAGCAAAGGGGGAGGGACACCAGAGAGAGGTGATGGGCAGGTGAGGAGATAAGGTGAAAGAGGGAAATGGAATGGTAAAAGGGCAGGGGGAGAGAGGTGCATTACCGGAAGTTCGAGAAATCAATGTTCATGGCCTTAGGTTGGAGGTTAGGCAGAAGGAATACAAGATGTTGCTCCTCAAACCTGAGTGTGGCCTCATCGCGACAGTAGAGGAGGCCATGGACTGACATGTCGGAATGTGATGGCAGTAGAATTAAATGAGTGGGCACTGGGAGATCCTACTTTTTCTGGCAGATGAAGTGTAGGTGCTCAGTGAAGCAGTCTCCCAATCTGTGTTGGGACTCACTGATATATAGGAGGCTACACTGGGGAGCACCAGATACAGTACACAATTCCCAACAGACTCACAAATGAAGAGTTGCCTCACCTGGGATGACTGTTTAGGGCCCTGAATGGTAGAGAGGAGGTATAGGGGCACCCCTGACACCAAATGTGGCAGAGATGGAAAAATTGAGAAAAGGGAATGGTGTTTTTACAAGTAACAGGGTGGGAAGAGGTACAGTCCAAGTAGCTGTGCGAATCAGCAGATAAGCTGTCTCCAGAGATAAAGATAGAGAGATCAAGAAAGGGGAGGGAGGTGTCAGAATTAGATTGTCTGTTATCTCTCCCATCTCCTTATTATTACAATGACAACTGCACTTGGGAGGTGAATTATAATGATTTGGGGTTGAACCTGGGTATACGAACTACCATTCAAGTTTCATTCATGACAGGATGAAGCTACTGCTGTCATAAAATGTCAATGTGCGAGTAGAGCCGCTGTGGGTAAAAAAAGCACAAACTATTTCAGTGACTTCCAAGTGACCTCAATCAAATACTCGAGAATTAAAGGGGAAGTGGCATTTAAATTAGTCAGATTGAGAGATTAATAAAATTCTTAAATTAACAGTATTTTGGATGCATAACTTGTATTCCTCACTGTTTCTTGAAACTTGTAATTGGTCTTACAATTTAACTTTTCCACCTTCAGTTCCTTCTAGCTGACAGTTGAGGTTGTAAGCTTAACCATAAATAGTTCCACTCCCAACCGCATAAAGGATCCAATCATCAGACTGCCTTGTACTCAATAATGAGTTACTAATTCAGCATCACCATAAAGCAGTGCATCTCCACATAAATAAGCTCAGAATATATGCAAGAAATGTTGATGTAATCACACGTTATTAACTTTGTGAAGTTATGCTATGTGCATACCAGAGCAAGCAATAACAGCCACTTGTATCTTCTGTCAAAGAAAAATTAGCATATACAAAACAGCTCCAGCTAAACAACTAAATTAACTGAACCAAGATCATTTCAGATTTGAAAAAATGTCTTTTGACTCATTTGTTTATGCAAGTTGAGTACCCCTTACCCGAAATTCCAAAATACAAATTTCTTTGGAGCACTGATGTGATGTCACAAATGAAAAATTCCACAAGGCGCTGGGAAGGTTCTCAGGTCATGCGCAGGTCTCGGTGAGAAGTGACTTCATGTATGTAATAAACAGAAGTTAATGAAAAATAGGAAAACACTGCATAAAGGAAAAATAAAGATCTTGTGTATTGAAAGAATGGATTTGTCAGCGGAGTGAACTTATGCCACTTTAACGGTGTGCCGATCATGAAACAAGCAAAGATCAATCATGACAAAATGAAAATTGAAGATAATTGCGAATATTCAGCAGGCTGGTTGAAAATGCACAGAGTTAATTTTTTTTAAAAAGATATTTCGTGATAAAGCAACTGCTGATCATGATGCAGCAGAGAAATTCATTGCTGAGTTGGCCAAGATCATCGCTGATGAAAATCTAACATGCTGAATGGCTGCATCAGTATATATATGTGATGAAAAAGTTTAAGACAAATACTGTTTACCAGTAGCACATGAATTCAGAGTCAGAAATAATGGTGATCCCAAGGTACTCATTTATATTCTAAAATTTGAAAAAACCCAAAATGCAAACACTTTCAGCCCCAAGCATTTTGGATAAAGGGTATTCGATCTATGCTATTAAAGCCAAAACACCAGCTTATAAACTAAAACAATCCAAAACTTAGGATTTAAAATTCAGATCAGTTATCACTAAACAAAAAAAAATCTTTCCCCTTTCCTTCTATTATTTATTCTGATTAATCAGCAGCTCACATCCTTCCTATTCTGCATTTAATTTTTTTTTGCAAGATGTGGGGAAATCATACAATTATGCTATTTCCTCCAAATAAGCAAATGGCAGATAGTTCAACTTGTGGGAATGCTTTCAAATGCCAACAGCTATAGCAAAAATATTTTAGCATTATATAGCACCAAAACCTGATAACACTACTCAACAAGATTTACCCAAAGGCTATTGCTTGAATCTACAGAAACAGGGGACTATAAATTCATATATTAGAAACTAATGTCAAATTGAGGTTTTATTTTGCACTTTCAAGTCAGATATTAATGGAGTTCCTGTGTAGTTGTTCAGAAGGGCACAAGACTGTTGCATAATCCAAAAGGCAGAAAAACAGCAGAGCAGTTAGGTTCTAGGTTAACATTCCCAATTCTACCAATAACACCACTAATATGTGCTGATTTTGAAACCTTATTGTAAGCAGAATTGTGATTAAAAGGTTAACACTTGAATAACATCTCATATATTATGCAATACTTAAGATGTGCTGAATAAGTATAAGGTGTTAGATAAAAATGTGATAGTGATTGAAAAAAATTAGAACATGGGCTTAAAAAGACTATACTACCAGTGCTATAAAAACTTGAAGCGGTGGTGCATACAAATATCTTTAAGTGAAGATAATATCTGCAATAGGTTAAAAATACATATAACACCACTGCCAGTAAGGCACCATTAAACCATTATTTTCCACTAAATTTCAGCACAATATTGGAAAAAGTTTCTCAGAGCATTGACAGATTTCCCACAAACAAAATTCAATACTTTCAACATCTACACAATTACATTGTACCTGAAAGATATTTTAGTAAGCCAAAGATTTAATGATATTAGTTCAGAGTTCAAATGCAAGGAAACATGCTGTTAAATGTTTATTAGTTTGGGATATAGAAAATAAATTCAAAGACAATGAAGTTGCAGCTGGTCACAATATTTGAAATTTTAACCTCAACTTTCTTTCTTCCACTGACGAAAACAAAGCTATTTGTTCCAGCATTTTTGGTCTTAAAATTTCCAACATTAACAATGCCAGCTTTTGATTTTCTTGAATTCAGTGCCACTTCTCAGGAATACTTGATCTTACAAGTTCCTCAATGAGAGTTTTGCACCAGTGCACCACAAGGCTGTGTTTAGCCCCAACTCTACTCACTTTACACTTATGACTAAGTGGCTAAGCACAGCACCAATGCCATATTCAAGTTTGCTGATGTCACCACTGTTGTGGGGCAATTCAAAGGTGTTGATGAATCAGCATATTGAAATTCTGGCTGGGTGGTGCCACAACGACAACCTCTTACTCTAACTCAACAAGACCTAGGAGCTGATTATTGACTGCAGGAAGGGGAAACCAGAGGTCCATGAGCCAGTTCTCATCACAGGATCATAGGTGGAGGGGGTCAGCAACTTCAAATTCCTCAGTGTTATTATTTCAGAGGACCTGTCCTCGCCCCAGTGCAATTACAAAGAATACACGGTAGTGCCTCTACTTCGGAGTCTGTGAAGATTCCATCAAACGTTGACCAACTTCGACAGATGTATAGTGGAGAGTATATTGACTGGCTGCATCATAGCCTGATACGGGAGCACCGAAGTCCTGGAATAGAAAGTCCCAGAAAAAGTAGTGGATACGGCCCAGTCCATCACAGATAAAACCCTTCACCACATGAAATGCTGTCACAGGAAAGCAGCATCCATCATCAGGAACGATCACCACCCAGTACATGCTCTCTTCTCACTGATGCCGCCAGGAAGGTGGTACAGGAGCCTCAGGACTCACACCAGAACAACCATTACTCTTCAATCATCAGGCTCTTAAACCAAAGGGGATAACTTCATTCAATTTCACTTGCCCCATCATTGAAATGTCTCCGCAACCTATGGACTCGCTGTCTCATGTTCTCAATATTCATTGCTTGTTCATTATTAATTTATTTTTGTATTTGCAGGTTTGTTTTATTTTGCACACTGGTTGAACGCCTAAGTTCAATGATTCTGTCATGGTTATTATTCTATTATGATCTCAGTGAGTATGCCAAGAAAATGAATCTCAGGGTTGTATATAGTGACATTTATGAACTTTTGATAATAAATTTACTTTGAACTTTTTATGCAGTTCATAGATATTAACATAAACAGAAATTGCCATTTCTATTAAATTTCTCATGATTAACCACGTACACACTAACATTCACTTGGACAACCAAATAATTCAAGGCTATTTGAATGTACTTAGTTAATATTTAAAAATCACAATCCAATTCCAGCAAGAAATGCAACGAACCTTTAAGGGAAGTGTGAGCAATACCTGCAGCATTTTTTGGGTTCAAATTACAGCTTAGATTGGAGAGATAATAGTTAAATGTAACTGTAGAAAAATTAAACCTAACGTCAAATAAAAACAGAAAATGCTGCAAATGTTTAGCAGGGCAGGCAGCACCTGGAGAAAAAGAAACATAATTACCTTTTAAGGTCCAAGACCCTCCTGACAAACTGTTTCTTCTTCCACAGATACTACCCGATCTGCTGAGGGTTTACAACATTTTGTTTTTATTTGCAACAGTACATTAACTAGAGTTTTTAAGTAAAACAATTTCAACAGAGTTTAGTGGTATTGGGTCCTAATACATTCTATACTTACGATGGGGCAAGGGGCACGAATACAAAAGACTGAAGTGACTGCAACATTCTTTAAGCAGAAACATGCTGCTTAATCGCTTATAGTAACCTGCACCAAGGTCCACATTATAAAGAAACTTCCAAATACACTAGTAAGAGCTACGGCCCCGAGAAAACCCATGCAACTTTGAAAAATAAAATTGAGATTGCACACTGTTCCCACCCCAACAATTTTGTTAAGTACCTTCACTGCAGGTACTGCAGCGATTCATTAAAGAAACTCATCAGGGCAACAGATATAAAGGCTGGCATGTTGTCAGTGACACCCACATCCTATGATAGAGTAAGTGCTTTTGCTTTATAACCATATAACTATTAAAGCATGGAAACAGGCCATCTTGGCCCTTCTAGTCCGTGCCGAACTCTTACTCTCACCTAGTCTTTAGCCAAACAAAAACTTGGAAAGCCTATCTGTCTTGCAACTATCCCAGTATCAATTTCAAGAATTCTGTGTTTTTTCTCTAACATGTTATAATGCATCTGATCAACAGCACAGAGATGTAAAGTTCCCTGTCTTAGGCATTCTTTCTCCCCTGCATTACCAAGTCAAAGTGGCTACTATCACCTTGTGGGGCCTTTTGTATTCAAATTCATTATTTCATTCCCTAAATTAAGAATACACCTTATACTATGGTTGAGAACTTTGGAATAGCCTGTAGCCACAAAAGGCACGGTAAAGGCCTTCTCTGGAAGGGTTTGCAATACCAATCTAATTTGATTCCATAACTTCACCTTATAAAAGGTAATGACTTATTTACCAAATACTCCTTGCTGGAACACATTGTGTGGCAGCAGTGTTTATCCAGCACCTCAATGCCAATGAACCTCATAAGACCACATTCAGCTAGACCAAAAGACAGCATGTAACAAATCTGCAGGACTGACACTGTGTCACATAGTTATTAACGTTAGAAAATGAAAATGAAATGCTGCCAACATTCTTGATTTTCTCACATTTAAAACAGAGCAAAGCTATTTAATGAACTTGTGAACTGTGCAAGTTCTCAAAGTCTTAAGCGTGCAATCATACTTGCTTCAAAAATTCTGTGCAAAAAAAAACTTGAATATGATTCTGTTTCCACAAAGAATAAATGTCATTTATCTTTCAAACCTGTGGTAAAATTGATAAACCCTGTTGCAAGCTGAATCATCCATCAACACAAGATGCAAAGTTCACCAACAAATGCAAACACTCCCCTTTTTTCCTATCTCTGATGCATCATTAACCCTATAAACTATCAGTTTAAAAAAATATTTAAGAAGCCATTCAGTTCATTGTCTACATTGACTTTCAAAGAATTCCCATCATCTTTTTATCATCTCACGCACTTCAGCATATCAAACTGAACCAATATTTGCATGCTCTCATTTACTCATTATCAGTTTCTTGTATGAAAATCAACCTTACTTTCATACAGTGTCTTGCAATTTGCAAAATATACACAATGGCCAAAAGACATTGAACAAAATTGGAAGAATAATGCAAAAGTATGGACTGAAAACCTTAATTGTAACTGACCTTCACCTCTTCAGGTTTGGTAGCTAACTCTTTCACTCCAATCTCTTTTGAATCTCACCAGAGAATGCTACTTCCTATCAAGGCAGGCTACAGAGTTTGACGTCTAGAAAGCTGACCTTACATAAATGAACACGTTCATAAGGAGGGTTGACAGTTGAAAAGTTGCCTTTATGAGTAAGTCAAAAAACAAGGAAACATAGATACAAAATAAGGAGTTGTCATTTAAAACTGAGATACATGGATACTGTTCCACCCATGCGGGATTCTCTTTGGTAGCGATATCATTAGATACGTTCAAAATTGCGATAGATAAATATCTGAAAGATCAGGGAATTGAGGGTTATGGGGAAGTGGCACAGAAAAGAACTGACGCTACCATAGAGCAGTACTGATTGCTTCCAGCTTTGCACAAAAAAGCGTTTTTAGGTCCACGAAGTTTACTGGTGCAATAGACGGAAGAAAATTGCACACCTTTCGTTTTGGTATGAAGCATTTAACTCAAAACCTGCAACAATCGAATAAAAGCCATTCCTTAAATTTCTAATCCTCACGGCTTTACTTTAAGTGGTGAAATTGTGTCATTAAAGAGATAGCCAATATTGATTTGTTGCTGCAAGTTGGGCAGAAAGTAAGCAGCATGCATACAAATATACCAATAATAAGTGTGAAATTCACACAGACATACGTAGCCAAGCATTATTAAGAGTATGAGGTCAGAAATACATTTGCATTCCATGACAGTGAAATATTGTTTTGCTTATTAGGTGTGCCATTTGTTGCTGTACTGACCGGGTCCATAGAATTTCTTCCCTTTGGTCACATCGAAAACTTTGCCGTTGACGGCGAGCAAGAGCCGCGGGTTCTGAATCCCGTCGTATTCCCGCAACTGTTCCAGACTGAAGTCGCGCTTCTTCATCTTGGGCAGCGCGGGCTCTTTGCACTCCGTCTCCGCACCGCCCCTCCTTCTCTTGTACAGCCTGTAGACCCCGAGTACAGCCAGTACCAACAGACAGACATTAAAAACTAAACCGCCAACGCCGAAACGAGCGAGCCCGGCCGCCTCCTCCTCATCCAAAGACGGACCACCCCCTTCACCACCGCTACTGCCTTCTACATCGTCCGCCATACTGTACGTTAACAACCCCGCCAGCAGTGCATAAACACTTCAGTATAGTGACTTCCCATTGGGTAACATTCCCCGACCACATTTTCCAATCAAACGCCGCCGCAATGCCTGGCGGGAAATGTAGTCCAAAAATCTTCATACATGCGCGGTAGCGCGACTCGAACGACGAGCTCGCATTGATGGTGTCATAGCCAATTCCCAGCTCACACCGCGATGATTCTTTCACTCAGCAGGCACGTGGCGCTTGCGGAGAATGCGAGTACCTGGCGCACTGAAGTGACGTACAGTTGCCCGGGTAACGTCACTTATACCGTTCATAAAGCAATGACTTGGAGTTATTTTCAAAGTAGGTTACGAGCTCAATCCTGAATGTATTACAGTTTAACATGCTAAGTTAATAGACAGCAATATCAGGTGAATATGCTTGGCCTTGGGTGTAATTTATTTTATTCTTGATTACACTATATATTCGTTTATTTTATTTAATGCTAAGTATAAGATAAGAATAAAACTGTACCAAAATATGAAAAACATCGGTTTCTTATTAAATCCAAGCCTCCCTCTGTTGGATTCTACGGCAGGGAAACAAGCCTTTTGGCCTGATTCTCATCTAAGCTAGTGCCCATTTGCGTGCATTTGGCCCATATGCCTCTGTCGGATCCTACCCATGCACCTGCCCCAAATTCCTTTCAAAGCTGGGTGGCAGTGTGAAATGTGAGGAGGTTGTTATGAGAATGCAGTGTGACTTAGACAGGCTGGGTGAGTGGGCAGATGCATGGCAGATGCAGTTTAATGTGGATAAATGTGAGATTATCCACTTTGGTGGTAAGAACAGGAAGGCAGATTATTATCTAAATGGAGTCAAGTTAGGAAAAAGGGAAGCACAACGAGCTCTAGGTGTTCTTGTACATCAGTCACTGAAAACAAGCATGCAAGTACAGCAGGCAGTGAAGAAAGCTAATGGCATACTGGCCTTCATAACAAGAGGAATTGAGTACAAGAACAGAGGTCCTTCTGCAGCTGTACAGGGCCCTGGTGAGACCACACCTGGAGTATTGTGTGCAGTTTTGGTCTCCAAATTTTAGGAAGGATATTCTTGCTATTGAGGGAGTACAACATAGGTTCACAAGGTTAATTCCCGGGATGGTGGGACTGTCATTTGTTGAAAGATTGGAGCAACTGGGCTTGTATACACTGGAATTTAGAAGGATGAGAGGGGATCTGATTGAAACATATAAGACTATTAAGGGATTGGACAACACACATAAAAGTTGCTGGTGAACGCAGCAGGCCAGGCAGCATCTCTAGGAAGGGGTGCAGTCGACGTTTCAGGCCGAGACCCTTCGTCAGGACTAACTGAAGGAAGAGTGAGTAAGGGATTTGAAAGTTGGAGGGGGAGGGGGAGATACAAAATGATAGGAGAAGACAGGAGGGGGAGGGATGGAGCCAAGAGCTGGACAGGTGATAGGCAAAAGGGATACGAGAGGATCATGGGACAGGAGGTCCGGGAAGAAAGACGGGGGGGGGACCCAGAGGATGGGCAAGGGGTATATTCAGAGGGACAGAGGGAGAAAAAGGAGAGTGAGAGAAAGAATGTGTGTAAAAAAATAAGTAACAGATGGGGTACGAGGGCGAAGTGGGGCATTAGCTGAAGTTAGAGAAGTCGATGTTCATGCCATCAGGTTGGAGGCTACCCAGACGGAATATAAGGTGTTGTTCCTCCAACCTGAGTGTGGCTTCATCTTTACAGTAGAAGAGGCCGTGGATAGACATGTCAGAATGGGAATGGGATGTGGAATTAAAATGTGTGGCCACTGGGAGATCCTGCTTTCTCTTGCGGACAGAGCGTAGATGTTCAGCAAAGTGGTCTCCCAGTCTGCGTCGGGTCTCGCCAATATATAAAAGGCCACATCAGGAGCACCGGACGCAGTATATCACCCCAGCCGACTCACAGGTGAAGTGTTGCCTCACCTGGAAGGACTGTTTGGGGCCCTGAATGGTGGTAAGGGAGGAAGTGTAAGGGTATGTGTAGCACTTGTTCCACTTACACGGATAAGTGCCAGGAGGGAGATCAGTGGGGAGGGATGGGGGGGACGAATGGACAAGGGAGTTGCGTAGGGAGCGATCCCTGCAGAATGCAGAGAGGGGGGGAGGGAAAAATGTGCTTAGTGGTGGGATCCCGTTGGAGGTGGTGGAAGTTATGGAGAATAATATGTTGGACCCGGAGGCTGGTGGGGTGGTAGGTGAGGACCAGGGGAACCCTATTCCTAGTGGGGTGGCGGGAGGATGGAGTGAGAGCAGATGTACGTGAAATGGGGGAGATGCGTTTAAGAGCAGAGTTGATAGTGGAGGGCAGGGTGAAAGTTGGAGGCAAAGTTAATAAAGTCAACGAGTTCTGCATGCGTGCAGGAAGCAGCGCCAATGCAGTCGTCGATGTAGCGAAGGAAAAGTGGGGGACAGATCTCAGAATAGGCACGGAACATAGATTGTTCCTGCACGCATGCAGAACTCGTTGACTTTATTAACTTTGCCTCCAACTTTCACCCTGCCCTCAAGTTTACCTGCTCCATTTCCGACACCTCCCTCCCCTTTCTAGATCTTTCTGTCTCTGTCTCTGGAGACAGCTTATCCACTGATGTTTACTATAAGCCTACTGACTCTCACAGCTATCTGGACTATTCCTCTTCTCACCCTGTCTCTTGCAAAAACGCCATCCCCTTCTCGCAATTCCTCCGTCTCTGCCGCATCTGCTCTCAGGATGAGGCTTTTCATTCTAGGACGAGGGAGAGGTCTTCCTTTTTTAAAGAAAGGGGCTTCCCTTCCTCCACTATCAACTCTGCTCTTAAACGCATCTCCCCCATTTCACGTACATCTGCTCTCACTCCATCCTCCCGCCACCCCACTAGGAATAGGGTTCCCCTGGTCCTCACCTACCACCCCACCAGCCTCCGGGTCCAACATATTATTCTCCGTAACTTCCGCCACCTCCAACGGGATCCCACCACTAAGCACATATTTCCCTCCCCCCTCTCTCTGCATTCCGCAGGGATCGCTCCCTACGCAACTCCCTTGTCCATTTGTCCCCCCCATCCCTCCCCACTGATCTCCCTCCTGGCACTTATCCATGTAAGCGGAACAAGTGCTACACATGCCCTTACACTTCCTCCCTTACCACCACTCAGGGCCCCAAACAGTCCTTCCAGGTGAGGCAACACTTCACCTGTGAGTCGGCTGGGGTGATATACTGCATCCAGTGCTCCCGATGTGGCCTTCTATATATTGGCGAGACCCGACGCAGACTGGGAGACCGCTTTGCTGAACACCTACGCTCTGTCCGCCAGAGAAAGCAGGTTCTCCCAGTGGCCACACATATTAATTCCACATCCCATTCCCATTCTGACATGTCTATCCACGGCCTCCTCTACTGTAACGATGAAGCCACACTCAGGTTGGAGGAACAACACCTTATATTCCGTCTTGGTAGCCTCCAACCTGATGGCATGAACATCGACTTCTCTAACTTCCGCTAATGCCCTACCTCCCCCTCGTACCCCATCTGTTACTTATTTTTATACACACATTCTTTCTCTCACTCTCCTTTATCTCCCTCTGTCCCTCTAAATATACCCCTTGCCCATCCTCTGGGTCCCCCCCCCCTTGTCTTTCTTCCCGGACCTCCTGTCCCATGATCCTCTCGTATCCCTTTTGCCTATCACCTGTCCAGCTCTTGGCTCCATCCCTCCCCCTCCTGTCTTCTCCTATCATTTTGTATCTCCCCCTCCCCCTCCAACTTTCAAATCCCTTACTCACTCTTCCTTCAGTTAGTCCTGACGAAGGGCCTCGGCCTGAAACGTCAACTGCACCTCTTCCTAGAGATGCTGCCTGGCCTGCTGCGTTCACCAGCAACTTTTATGCGTGTTGCTTGAATTTCCAGCATCTGCAGAATTCCTGTTGTTTGCGTTTAAGGGATTGGACCGGCTGGAGGCAGGAAGCATGTTCCCGCTGATGGGTGAGTCCAGAACCAGAGGCCACAGTTTGAGAATAAGGGGTAGGCCATTTAGAACGGAGTTGAGGAAAAACTTTTTCACTCACAGAGTGGTGGATATATGGAATGCTCTGCCCCAGAAGGCTGTGGAGGCCAAGTCTCTGGATGCTTTCAAGAAAGAGATGGATAGAGCTCTTAAAGATAGTGGAATCAAAGGTTATGGGGATAAGGCAGGAACTGGATACTGATTGTGGATGATCAGCCATGATCACAGTGAATGGTGGTGCTGCCTCGAAGGGCTGAATGGCCTACTCCTGCACCTATTTATTGTCTATAAATGTTGCTAACGTACCTCAATCATTTTCCATATACTGACTACCCTTTAGGTGCTGAAGTTTGCATGTCAGATTACTATTAAATTGCTACTCTCTCACCCTAACCTTGACCTTCCATCTTCTCCACAAAAGGATAAGAACATCAAACAAATGAGAATGAGCATAGGAATGAAATTGTAAAGTATTTGCCTGGATGAGCTGTGATAGCCTTCATGGCTTCCAAGGTTGTACCTCACGTGAGGCTGGAAGTAGTATAGTCTCCTAGTTTAGTTCTAGTTGTTGAATCATAAACTTTTTTCATGGTTTTTAAAAAATGCTTTGTTTCATAATTATGTAAATGCTTTAATGAGATTGGCAGCTCACCTAGCATGATAGCATTGTGTCTCATCGCCTTTGTACTCTTACCTAACAACAAAAGTTGATGGAAAAGGCAAAGCTCTCACCACAATAATCTTAACAAGGAAAACTTTTCCCAGGCAGTGACAAGAAGTAATGTTGTTGCTTATTAGAAATTCTATGTCATAGACATTGACAAAGGAATACACAGAACATTTAGTTAACTAAAACATTGAACTGTTACTAGATATTAAAAATAATCTGTAGGGCTTTCATTGGATGCATGATATAAAGCTTATATATCAATAAAATAGCAGTGTAACAGAGATACTGTACATATGGAAGAGTGCAGTTCTGTAAACTATACAGTTATATAATATTTACAAACCATGACTCATGCACTTGAACAGTTCTATATTTATAATACACAGAACACTACAGCACAGTACAGGCACTTTGGTCCACAATTTTGTGCAAACCTTATTCTAAGACCAATCTAACCATTCTCTCCTGCATAGCCCTCCATTTCTCTATCATGGATATGCCTATCCACACCCCTAATGTATCTGCCTCTACCACCAACCCTGACAGGGTGTTCTATGCAACCACAAAAAAAACTTGTGGGAAAAAAAAACTTGCCTCTGTCATCCTCTCTATTAAAAAAAAAGGATCCTATGCTTTCCCGGCCTATAGGACAAATAAACTTTTCTAGTGCTGCCAGCTGATTATAACTACTGTTTCGATGACGAAGTCTACCACCTTCTTCTGGGATGGTGCCTAGGCATACCCGGTTCGGTGGTATTTATAACCCTGTAGTCCATCCCTCCTGGTTCGATGAGGTCTAACCAATCAGGTTTCTGCTTTCCTACCTTGTTGACAATGTGAAAACCCGCATCAAGAGCACAGGAGTTGTATCTATTTGGATAACACTGAGAAATCAGTGGTAGCAGAACACAGCATTTGCAATGGCCATAGGATTAACTTCGAGAGCACAAAACTACTGTGCCACGCAAATAGCTTTTGGGACCGCCTGGTAAAAGAAAGCCATTGGGGAAAAAAAACTAGAGGAAAAATATTTTATCAAAGATGAAGGTCTCGCTCTAAGAACTGGAATTCAATTGTAAACAAGGTAGGAGAGTGGAAACCTGATTCAAGTTCAGGTGTAATCTGTCCTTTTTGTACTGGTCATACCGAGTCATTCCCAGAAGGAATCCCAATGATCCACAAATCTGAAACCCTGCCTGGTCCACCAGTTCCTCAGCCACACACTCATTCATCTGCCAGATCATCCCATTCTTATCCTAACTGATGCATGGCACAGGCAGCAATCCAAAGATTACTACCCTTGAGTAATTGCTTTTAAACTTCAACCTAATTCTTCTCTTCAGGACCTCATGCCATTTGCGACCTATGTAATCGATATTAATATGTATCATGATTTCTGGCTGCTCACCCTTCTGCTTTAGACCTGATCAGAGACTTCTGGAGTGTCGTGTGCAGTTATAGTTGCCCCATTAACAGGAAGGACATGCAGGCTTTAGAGAGAGTGCAGAAAAAGTTCACTAGGATGCTTCCTTGATTGAAAAGTAGTAGCTATAAGGAGACGTTTGGATTATGTTCTCTGGCACATTGGAGGCTGAAGGGATACCTGATAGAAGTATATAAAATTGAGAGACATAGATACGATAGAGAGTCTTTGACCCAGGGTAGAAATGTCAAATACTACAGTGCACAGCTTTAAGGTGCCAGAAACTTGCTGCTAAGGGCAGTGGTGGAAGCAGACATAATAGTGGCATTTGAGCAGCATTTAGACAGGCATGCGAATACAGGAATATTTATCACACAACAGATGGGTTATTTTAATTTGGCATCATGGTTGGCACAGACATTGTGGGCCAGAGGGCCTGGTTATGTATGTTCTGTAATATTATATGTTCTGCCTTTGCTTCAGATTTCCAGCACTCAGTTTTTTTTAAAACAAATTTCAATTGCCCCTTATCTCATGCTATTTTGGTTTTAGCCATCAATTATATTTATTTATAACTCCTAATTGCTACTGACATCTTTTTGAAATATTTCCTTATTCAGAATCCTGTGATCTCAGTCTCCGAGATTTACTCCTCCTTTGATTATTTAAGTTTTTATCAAACTCCTTGCTTATACTTCCATGATATTCTCAGGAAGTTCACAGATCATTAATCACTCGTAGATGTGGTAATCTCCACGTGACTGTGAAGACTAAATATAGGGTGTGATGATATCACAGCAGTTAAACAACTAAACTAGAAATTCAGATGCCTGGACCAACAATTGAGAGACTGAAATCCTTCCATACCAGCTATGGAATTTAAATTTAAATTAATATTCTGTGACTTGGGGAAAACAGCTCATCTCAGTAGCAACTATTGAGCTGTTATAAAAACCCACGTGATTTATTAATGCCCTTCAGAGAATCAGAATCAGATTTATTATCACTCACATAAGTTATGAAATTTGTTGTCGTGCGGTGGAACAGTGCAAGACATAAAATATACTATAAACTATAGAAAGAAATATACATTAAAAATCTGTCATTCTTGCTTGCTCTGACCTGACATCAGACCCACTCCAGATAGTTCACACTTTAATAACCAAAAATTGTCATTCAAACTGTATTTATCCAGAGGTGTCAAATAAATGATCAATCTCAGATCCTCGTAAACACGAGGAATTCTGCAGATGCTGGAAATTCAAGCAACACACATCAAATTTGCTGGTGAATGCAGCAGGCCAGGCAGCATCTCTAGGAAGAGGTGCAGTCGACATTTTGGGCCGAGACCCTTCACCTCACCAGCATTCAGCCAATTCAATTCACTTGCATAATGTTAATAAATACTCAATGCACTGGATACAGAAAAGGCTATGAAGATAAAAATTCCACCTTTTATTGAAAACCCGAGCACCATATTTAGCTTTGCCTGCAGTTATTCTGTTCCAGCGCAGTTACAACACTGGCTGTACACAACATTGTGGAAAATCTACTAAGAAATGTCCTGTTTATAAAAAAATAGTACATATCAACTCTGGCTCATTACTGCCGAATCATTCTACTCTTCCTCATCATCAAGGTGACGTTACTGACAATGCTATCAAGTGCTGCTTTCTTGTCAATGACATGTATACCAGTGCCCAGTTTAAACTTTGTTAGGACTATGTTGCACCAGACCTCACCACAGTCTTCCAAACATGGACCAAAGAGCTGAATTCCAGAAGTGAGGGAGAGTAACTGTCCTGAGACCAACATCAACGAAGCTTTTGACCAAGTGCGGTGTCAGGGAACTGTGGCAAAAATGAAGTCAATGGGTATCAAAGGTAAAACATGCCAATGATTGCAAGCGAAGGAAGGTTTTTATGCTTTTTATTGATATGCAGTAGAGGCTGATCTTGCTCATTGCCACTGGATCAGGACCTTGGTCAGTAGAGACCGTGAGTAGTTGGTGTGCAATGGTTACCTCCCATTAAAAGAAATAATGCACAGTTAACCTCAAATCCAGAATATGAAGTTCACAGCCTGCATGACATTTCCAATACTACAGACCTTAAGTTTCCTTAGGAACTTGACAATCACCATTGCTTTGTGTTAGATATATTAGGCTAGTTTATAGAACAAGTTGAGGGTACACCTTCTGGAGAGATTCAATGACTCCTTAGGGAGTTGTTGTCCTCCTCAAGCCCTCAGTTTCCTCAAGAAATCCTGACTACATTACGTTTACTGATTCCTAAACACAAAATACTCTGCAGATGCTGGGGTCAAAGCAACACTCACAACACGCTGGAGGAACTCAGCAGGTTGCGCAGCATCTGTGGAAACATCGACTCATCATTTCCACTGATGCTGCCCAGCCTGCTGAGTTCCTCCAGCGTGTTGTGAATGTTGCATTTACTGATTCCTCTTTCTATCCACATGACCTCCTACAGTGAGAATCAACAGGGCTATTTCTCAGGGCTTCTTTGAGAGAAGTACACTCTGTGGCCAGTTTATTAGGTACCTCCTGTACCTAATAAAGTGGACACTGAGTGTATGTTCATGGTCTTCTGCTGCTGTAGCCCATCCACTTCAAGGTTCGATGTGTTGTGCATTCAGAGATGTTCTTCTGGACACCACTGTTGTAATTCGTGATTAGTTGAGTTATTTCCATCTTCCTGCCTGCTTGAACCAGTTGGGCCATTCTCCTCTGATCTCTCTCATTAACAATGCGTTTTCACCCACAGAACTGCTGCTCCACACCATTCTCTGTAAACTCTTAGAGACTGTTGTGCATAAAAATCCCAGGAGATCAACAGTTTCTAAGGTACTTAAATCAAGCTGTCTGGCACCAACAATTATCCCACGGTCAAAGTCACTTCAAAGTGCACAATACATTTATAATCAAAGAATGTATAAATTATACAGCCTTGAGATTTGCTTGCTTACAAAGCAAGAAACCCAAAAGAACCCAACTAAAAAAAAATAAAAAACCAACACCTGATGCCCTAGAGAAAAGGGGGGGGGGGGGAGGAATACACAAATCATGTAAACAATTGAAGCAAGGGCATTCTGAACCAAATTAAATCCTCAGATCCGAATCCCAGAGTAGGCCCAAAGCCTCACTTATCAGTTCATCATATTAGCGGGCACGGAGCACAGCAGCCAGGACAGTCTTCATGGCCTCAGTGCCACGGAGAGAGGAGTGACCATTACAGAGAGCGAGCAAAATCAACCAAAACTCTTGATCTCTGCACGCATTGATTTGATTAGATACTTGCATTAAAGAGCAGCTGCGCAGGAGCCATGCATCTGTTTTCTCTCTGCATTGTAATACTGTATTGCACTTTTATTATGGTAGCTAGTCTCATGGGTGGCGGTGTGGTAAAAGTGAAATGTTTAGTTACGTATTCAAGCTTTGTTTTGGACGGTTCAGAGTGTGATATCTTTTGTTGACTGCTTAACTACATTTGAAATTGCTTAACTTCATTTAAGTTCGTTTAAGTACACTTAACATTGCTAGTTTTAGTTTCATTGTTTCAGGATTTTTTTTTGACAGTTTCTTAATGAAGGGTAGAATATTGTTTGACTTTTTGAACATTATTATTGGAATGGATCAGAAGGCTTGATATACATGATAACTCCCTGTGCTTGGCCTCCAACAATGGCATCAGTTTGTTCAAGTAGCCATCACATTTTGTCATCAAAAGATTTCGACAGTTATACCAAACAACATCAGCATTCAAGACGCTTTAGGGAAGTTAGAAGCAACACAGCCAAGAGCAGCTTGTGGCAAGTAACAACCTGTTGTTAATGCTGTGTGTTTGGTGTTGGAACACAACTTGGAATGGTCGAGTTCATTGCTCGGTTCTGTTGAAATGCTGAAATATTTTGATTGCTGGTGTCTGAATTGAAAGTTGTTTGTTTTGTCTGGTTCGCCCACTTGGAAGACAACATGAATCAAGCTGAAAGCAGTGACCTTGAAGTCAGGATTAAGTGAGAAATTAAATTTACTGAGAAAGCTTTGATGAGTAAAATTGATGCTCAAAGGAAATATAACAACATTGCTAAGAAGATTAAAGCAAAACATCTCACAAGTACTCTTTCATTTGGATGACTTGAAGCATCTTTGTGGAGATGTTACCAAGCAACATAACATGATGTTGTCTTTAATTCCCAAATCAGAGCAAGGTAAACAAACGGAAGGCTTTGCAAATATTGAGACTATTATTAATACAGACACTGCAGAGGCTGAACAATAGCTGAAACAAACATCCGATGTTGGAGGTCAGGTTGCTGGAGGAAATCGAAAATATTTATCAAACTCCAGGGCATGCTTTGACCATGTATAAAGCTGATTTTCAGGATGACCTCCATCCAGATGATTCAGCTGGTTTTGTGCGAAGGCAACAAATATTGTGAGATAAGCATGTGTTGGAACAATAAGTGGAGCGGATGGAAGAGAAGCTTTGGAGAGGAAATGAGCAGTTACCAAGAAAGTTGGAGCAGCTTAATTTTCAAGAAGTTGCATCCAAGATGGCCATAGGAAAAGCGCAGAAGACGTCCAGTGCTAAAGATGGTCCAGTGGGATGATTCCATGCTGTGAATTCCTATGTTGACATGGCACAGAGAAAATCCAATATGCTCGATGACAATGTGGATACATTTGTGCCTCAAATATCTATGAGCCATGAGTTAGGACCCCAAAGGTATTCACTCTCAGCTTGCACAAGGGAGGCACTCTGAACCTATGCCATATCCAACAGCACAAAGTGCTTTCAAGGATGTTAATTTACAGAATGGTGATACTTGTGTTTCAGATGATAAAAGTCTAAATCATGCACTGGAGGTCATAAGGACACAAAAGGAAACAGCAAGCTTGCATCTGCCTAAAAGAGAGATTCAGATCTTCGATGGCAATCCATTGCAGTATCATACATTTATGAGGGCTTTCAAGAATAGCATTTAAGGCAAGACTGATGATTTTGACAACCGTCTCTATTTTCTCAAACAGTTCACTGGAGTTTACCCTAGAGAGCATGTCAACAGTTGCCAGTGAGCCAACCCGAAGCAAGGATATTTAAAGTCCAGATCTTTACTACAGGACCATTTCGTGACTAGCAGAAAATTTTTGTGGTCTACACGGAAAAGGCTCTTTGTTGGCTGCATATCAAATGCAAAGACGTGAAAGCTCTTCTGGACTACAGTCTTTTTCTTGGAGGCTGTTTTAATGCCATGAAAGAAAGTGTTCATAAACTGCAAGAAAGGCAAAATCATTATGTAACTTTCACTGACATTGTTGATTTTATCGAAAGGCAAGTAAAGATTGCTGCACACCCAGTATTTGGGAATATATACAATACTACATCACCAGCAGTAAGTGAAGGTGTGAACAAAACTAAGTCACAAATTTGTTCTAAAGCTAAAGGAAGCAGCTTTGCCGATACTGTGGCCTCTGTGAAAAGTAAAGCTAAAACAGGGCCCGGAACTAATGAAAGAGAAATGGTCTCATCAGCCATAAGGGTTTGTCTGTTCTGCCAGGGTGAACGTACTTCAAGTTCATGCTCAGCCGGAGAGAAAGTTTCATAACGAGAAGGTTGACTTCCTAAAAGAAAATGATGTCTGCTTTGGTTGTTTGTGCATAGGACACGTCAGCAAGATGTTCTTGTAATTAGGGCTGTGCTCTCTGGTCCTAGAGTCCTCTCACTAAAATTTCAAAGTTCAAAGTAAATTTATTATCAAAGTACGTAGATGTACCATAACCTACCCCAGATTAATTTTCTTGTGGGCCTTTGCAGTAGGACAATGAAATACAAAGGGTGCCCCCAGTAGCAGAGCAGTTATCATGACACTATTACAGATCAGTATGTCAGAGTTGAGTTCAATTCCGATGTCATCTGCAAGGAGTCTGTACATCCTCCCCATGGATTTTCTCCGGGTGTTCCGGTTTTCTCGCAGAGTCCAAAGACGTATTGGTTGGGAGGTTAATTGGTCATTGTAAATGGTCTGGTGATTCGGCAAGGTTGAATCAGGTGTTGCTGGGGTGCCACAGCTCAAAGGGCCTCAGGGGCAGTATCTCTGAACAAAAAATATCAAATACTGTAGAATCAATGAAAATCTACACACTGACAGCAACCAACGTGCTAAAGACTAACTGTGCAAATACAAAAAACAAATAATAATAATAATAATAATAATAATAATAAGTAAATAAATAACACTGAGAATACGAGTTGTAGAATCCTTGAAAGTAAATCCACTGTGTTCAGTATCGAGATGAGTGAAGTTATCCACTTTGGTTCAGGAGCCTGATGATCCAGGAGTAATAACTGTCCCTCAACCTGGTGGTGTGGTATCCAATGCTCCTGCATCTCTTACCCGATGGCAGCAGCAAGAAGAGAAGTGGCTTGGGTGATGGGGGTCCTTGATAATGGACGCTGCTTTCTTGTGGCAGTGGTCCTTGTAGACGTGTTCAATGGTGGGGAGGACTTTTCCTGTGATGGACTGGGCTGAATGCACCACTTTTTGTAGGTTTTTCCATTCTTGGGCATTGGTGTTTCCAGACCAGCCCATGATGTAACCCAAATACTCTCCACTGTGCATCTGTGGAAATTTGTCATATTTGTTTTGTAAAAGTTCGTGATGTATCACTATAGGAAACATCCTCTTCACATCCACTCTATCTAGGCCTTAAAATGAGATCCCTCCCAAGTCCCACCCCAACATCCCCACCATCCTTCTAAACTCCAGCAAGTACAGGCTGAGAAGGTCAAAGGCGCCTCATATGTTAACCCTTTCATTCCTGGGAAAGTTCTTGTGAATCTTCTCTGAACCCTCTCCAATGCCAGCATGTCCTTTCTTAGATAAGGGGACCAAAACTGCTCACAATACTCCAAGGGTGGTCTGACCAAGTGCAATGCTATTACAGCTTGGGGTGGCAGGCTTTAGAGTTCAATTCTGGCAGCATCTGCTCGGAGTTTGTGTGTTCTCCCTGTGACCATGTGGGTTTCCTCCGGATGCTCCAGTTTCCTCCCACAGTCCAAAGATGTACCGGTTAGTAGGTTAATTGGTCATTGTAAATTGTTCTGTGATTAGGCTTGGGTTAAGTAGGTGGGTTGCTGGGCGGTGCAGGTCGTTGGGCCAAAAGGGCCTGTTTTATGCTGTATCTCTAAATAAATAAAGCCTCAGAATTACATTCAAGAGAAAAATCAGCACATGCTGGAAATCAAAGTAATACACACAAAATGCTGGAGGAACTCAGCAGGCCAGCTGGATCAATGGAAAAGAGTAAACAATCGACATTGTCCTGATGAAAAATATCAACTGCTTACTCTTTTCCATAGATGCTGCCTTACCTGCTGAGTTCCTCCAACATTTTGTGTTTTAATCAGCATTACATTCTTGCTTTTATATTCTAGCCCTCTTGAAATGAATACTAACATTGCATTTGACTTCCTTACAACTGACTCAACCTGCAAGTTAAGCTTTAGGAAATCCTGTACAAGGACTCTCAGGTCCTTTTATACCCGATTTCTGAATTAGCTCCCCATTTAGAAAATAGACTACGCCTTTATTCCAAGTGCATGACCGTACACTTCCCTACAATATATTCCATCTGCCACTTTGCACATTCTCTTAATCTAAGCCCTGCTGCAGACTACACTAACTACCCCTCCACCAATCTTCATATTGTCCACAAACTGGACTACAAAGCCACCAATTCTATCATCCAAATTGTTTACATATAACATGAAAGAAGTGGTCCCATCTCTGACCCCTGCCGAACGCCAATATTCACCAGAAGCCAACCAGAAAAGCCCCCTTAATTCACTCTCTTCGGCTTCCATAGTGAAGACTGATGCAAAATAATTTGTCTGTCATTTCCTTGTCCCCCATTATTACCTCTCCAATGTATCTGAAGAAAAATACTTTTTGGCATCCTCTTTTTTGTTATTGGCGAGCTTACCTTTATATTTCACACTCACTGTTGAGTTCCAAGAGCACACATTTAAGTGGCTGAGTTCTGAGATTTGCACCACTCACATTTTTCAGAGCAGACACACACATGCCCTGCCAAATTCTAAGACAACAGGACTCCGTCTGCCAAATTCACAAAATAACCCTTTCACAGTGCTGGATTAAGAGAAATGTCCTGGAAATCCAGAGTGTTTGCACTGTTGAGTTTAGGGAATGGACGGCCTCTGCTCTGCCATGCTTAGCTACGAAGCATCTTTGATCTTTTGAGAAAATTAATTTTAACATCAAGTTTAAAGATTTGAAAAAAAAGAACTAAGCAGAAATGTAAGAGAGCCATCAGCAAGGTAGTGAAACAAGAACACTATACAAAAAGCATTACCTCAGTAAAAGAGCAAATTCATGCTAGATGACCAGAATGTCCCTGGTCCTGAATGTCAAAACACACAACGATTACGTCATATTAAACACTCTACAACAGCTCCACCTAGAGGAATGAGAAAGCAGTGTATTTTGTCTTAAGTGACTAATTTAGGAGAATACCAAAGAACCTCAAAGATCATTGGTAAAACTTGAGTATTTGTCCCCATTAGTTAGCCTATATATGTGGAAAATACTAACAGATTTTGTGTTCTGATTTAGGTTTTACCATTAGTAAGTTAAAAACAGATTTTCCAAATTCTGGATTGATTAAATTTAAACAAATAAAAGAAATGATCAGGAGCGAAAGCACTACGATCGCCAGAAATTGTTGGTTTCATTTTGATCATGTTTTGAACATCTTTGTCATGATGCTTATCCCAACATTTACAAAACCTTCATTATAAGCATCATTGAGAGAGGTTTTTGATTAACTGCCAAGAGAATGTTTAATTAATATTTCAAGCAATTTTAGAGTGGAGTCAAAATGGCACTGAATACTGTAATCTAATCATGCAATGAACTTTCAGGGGAAAATGTAACGATTCAGATGTGCAGAAGATATAGTTTCATCTCTGGAAAAAAATGGCAAAACACCTGTCATAAATCAGAAATAAAATACTGTACAGCAGATGCTGGGAAACTAACATCAAAATAGAACACAGAAAGTACTCAGCAGCATCTGCTGTCCTGCTCTGCTCCATTTACTGGAAAATGAGGTTAAACCCTGGCTTTATCTTACAAATTGTCTTCTCAACAGTTACTATTCGGTAGATGATCAATGATAGTTGTTTAACAAATTACATTTTATAACACCTTTAATGATACAAACGTTAATCCAATTTGATAAGAAGCTAAAGGAGGATGATCTGGAACAAGTGACCAAAATCTTCAAAGGAAAGATTCAAGGAGTGATTAAGTCAACAAGAGGTACACAGTGATTATGGTAGTTTTGATGGGAGATATAGATGGCGTTGGAGAATGTCTGACCCAGTGGAACAGTGGCAGAGATTTGACCTCAGTGCCGTGAGTGAGATATTAAGACAGTTTATCAGAGGAACGCAGGACTTAACACCAATTTTCCTGTAGTTTTGAGCAGGTTTAGTTGGGCAGAATTCTGTGTAATGCGGCAGGATCTGCAAACAAAGCAGCTAAATTCGTTGTGTGCCATAGACTTTTAAATGTCAATTCCTTAGAATTAAGGAAACTGGTGTACCCTGCGAAAGGTTACCATTAGTTAAGAAGAATGGTTTTACTGGGGATAACAACAATCAAATATGGGGTTGAGTTGCAATTAAGCACACTGGTAACAGCAGAAATATAGTACCAAATGGAGAACCAAAGCACCAAACTAACTTTGTTTATACTTAAAAAAAAATGCTGCCTGAGTATTTTCATTATATTCTGTTCTTGTTTCAGATTTCCAGCATCTCCAATTTTTATTTTGCTTTTTTTATAACCTGAATGGCACATCAAGACAATAAAATAACTATCACTAAAAAAGTATCAAATTACTATCCAGTTACCATCTTTATTAGAATATTAATTTTGATCACAAGAGAAACCCTTTTCTACCTTTATGATCAATATAGAACAGTACAGCATAATTCAAGCAATCCATCCCACATTTTGCCGATCTTGATACTAATTTAAACTAAATGTCCTCTTCCTCAATTCCCTTTGTATTCATTTACCTAAAAACCTCGATCATTTATCTAAAAACCTCGATCTCCACCAAACTGCGTGCTTCCACTAAGATCGTTGGCAACCTATACATTTGTTTGGGACAGAAATGCCTACAGATATCCAGCAGCTAAGAGGGCAATGGTTGCTGTATGTGTGGAGAAGGTATGATTTAGAGGTGGTGAATGAAATCTGCTTTGTGTCGAGCTATGAACAAGACCGGAATGGCGATCAGCAGGTTTAAGTGCTGTCCCCTAAAACTTAGATTGATCTACTTTGCAAGTGTTGACCAACAAGAGAGATTCGAGTGTGGAATGGAGAATTAAAGTGATTAGCACGTGAAAGCTCTGGGTCACCCTTCCGGACAGAACAAGGACATTTTGTAAAGCAATCACACAATCTCAATATAGATTTAATAGTCATACAGAAACAGGTCCTTTGGCATGGTATGTCCATACTGACCAGGTTTTATTTATGCTAATCCAATTTACCAGCATTTGGCCATTAGCTTCCTATGTCAAATGCTTAAGTGAGTTGTCTCAGGCACTGTGTTCCATATTTCACCCACCCTCAGTGAAAAATGCTTCCTCAGGCACCCTGTATACCTTTTAGTCCACATGTGGTCTTACCAAACAGATTTCTATCATGAAATTGTATAGATAGCTTATATAGCAAAGTTCCTTATCTACCCGATCAATGCCTCTCATAATTTTGTGTTCCAGCAGGACACTGCCTCAGCTTTCACACTTCCAAGAAAAATAAAGCTATTCAGTCTCATAACTAAAACATTCAATCTCTAGCATTATCCTGATAACCTTCTTTTCACCCTCAGGTTTGGCTTCCCCGAAGTAACGTTATGATAATCAGAAACGGGATTAATCGCAAAATTAGTTGTTTTGTGGCAGCAGTACAGTGCAATACACAGAAAACTATCATAATAAGAAATATAAAAAATAGAAAGCATGTCCTGGAAGACAAGGAAATGCTGCACGCAAAACTGGGAGGTCAATTAGTTAATTTCTTCACTCGTAAGGTATGTTTCTGAGAAACAATGTGAAAAAGGAAATATTAGTGGAGATGGAAGAGTGCAGGGAATGGTGGCAGTGTTATGGGTGGGGATGAAGTTGGGTCGGACATGTCGCATGGTAATCACACATTCAAAGTGTTGAATATTAAAGGTGACCACAACTGAATAAAAATGTATAGGCGCACTGAAAAAAGTGCAGACCTTACTGGGAGCAAGTTGGAAAAGGTGTGATTACATATGACACCGTGGCTTCAGAGAGGCTGGTTGCTAACCTAGCCTTTGAAGTAGGAATAGAAAAGCAGAGAACGGAAAAAAAAAGTCAGAAATATTGTATCCTATAAAGTGAGGAAATAGAAGAGTGGAGGACAAAAACCGTCTCTTGGCTTTCTCCACTCCTGTGCAATTTACAATTTTATTCTGAATGTTTCCTGGTTCTGAATAATTAATTCTATTTTCTTTTTTCCATAGACAGATTGACATTTTGCCTTACCTGCCGAGTATTTCCAGCATTTTGTTTTTATTCTAGATTTCCAGCATCTGCAGTATTTTGCTTTTGGATTACTCAAGTTTCTTACACCCCTTAAAAACTGCTGTTGCAAAATGTGTTGAACTCTTGTTTGAGAACTGCAAAGATCCTAAACGAATAATACTGATCTTCAACAGGCTCAACAGCCACAGCCTGGACACGTGAAAAACAGCAATTTATTTGAATAAAAAGTAACTAAGACTTCAAGATTTCCTTGAAAACATTGCCAGGTGAAGACAATGAACTCAAAGACTGCATTCACTAGCTGTGATGAATTATGCCATGGGTCTCATCCACCTAGTGCAGAACCAAGAGGCATTGCAACCCTGTACTCAACCTCTCAGCTGAAGATTAGTTAAGGTGCACACTGCATAGTATATCCCAAAAGCCATTTAAGACCGAGGCCCTTTTTGCAGTGATCTCACAGAAAAATTGAATAAACATCATGTCCAGATTTTTGATAACAAAAGATTTTTGTTGTAAAGACTTTTAAAAACTATTGGAAGCTATTGGAACTATTTAAATAACAAGCGAGATGGATGGTTTCTCTTTTTTCCAATCCCAAGATTCCTTAGTTCAGGGGTTCCCAACCTTCTGTATGCCATGGAGCCTTACCATTAACCGAGGGGTCCATGGACCCCAGGTTGGGAACCCCTACCTTTGTTACTTTGTAGAAGTGATGATGCACCATCTTAAATGGCTGCAGAGAATACAGTGAACTAACTCCTATATGTCCTGGGATTTTGCAGATAGAAATACTCATGACCCAAATGGACTGTTGCCTCATTTGAAAGGTAACACATTTACATTATCATGGTGGATGCTCATTAAATGGACTTGTATCTTGAGAGTTTAGTGTGGCAGTTGAAGCTAAGCTACATTCTGAGCACCCCATTACACTTCTCCAGACCACTGAGATATTTAGAGAATTGGACGAATTATTCATTATAAAATAACAGATTGTACTTAATGGTGCTGGCCCAGTTGGATTTCTGTCAGTGGCAGCTACTACTAAGCCTCAACCTGGGGTGGGGTGGATTATGAAGGTTTTTGTTCAGGACTGAAATTCCAAATTTTAGGCCATTTCCAGCTAGGGCAAGAGTGAAATACTGGCATATTTTCCTCTTATTGCCAACAAAAAGAAAATATGGTTTTAGCCATACACTGAAATATGCATTCAGGCTTTGGTAATTGGAAATAATGCTTTTTTTTTTGAAATTGTGCTGTACCCATTTTAAATGTTGATGCAATGGTTCCAACTGAGCTGTAAGAAAATTTTTCTGAAAGATTCAATGTGCAACTAATATCCTTAAATATTTAAAAAAAATGAAAAGGGAAAAAATTCTGGTTAGATGGATTGGGTCTATGTCCATAAAAGGACAAAAGTAGTCTACAAAGTTAGGGGTAATCCAAAAGTCCATTACCACTTTCATCTTTAAGCGGTTAACTCAGTCTTTTCTGTGCATTGACTTATACTGTTTGAAGTTTCTGACCCTAGGAATTTGGAAACGTCTGGTTTTACCCTGTTCTTGGTCAATTTACCTTAAATCCACCCATTTTGAACAGTTAATCAACAACACAGCTTCTAAGGGCATATACAAACTGTAAAACTCTTATAAAATACACCATAACTCAATAGCTTTGACATTAGAAACAAGAGCAGTGGTGCAGATGAGATCCTCTTCCAAAAAGCAATTAATTCTTCTGTAATGTATTGAAGACTATTATAGAGAATTTACCCTAATCAAAATAAAACTTGCAGTTTAAAAAAAATTGTGCACTAGATTTGTGCATTTAGATATGATTGACATTGTAAATTTTATAAATTCTTAAAACAATAAAATGAATTACACAAAAACAGCAGGTAAAGATTTGTATATACATGTTCAAGTCATTTGTTATATGTACAAGTGATGCTCTAATATATGTAAAATGTAGCAAGTTGTTAGGTTAATCGCTTAATGTGCTACATACTTATTTGATATATTTGTTCTCCGTGAGCTAAATCAAAACTATTAAAAGATCCAGAATATTTTTGCCATACTGCATGCATTTTCACTTCAAGTCTTCACACATAAATGTAGAATGACATAGTTAATGTGATGTCAGGAAATTTAAAAAAAATACACACATCAATTAAACCTGATTGTTACCCAAACCTGTAGACTTATGAAAGATGGCCACTTATGAAAGTGTTGAGATTTCTGTGAATACATACCATTCATAGTGTGTTGCTGTTCATTTACCTGACTGCAACAGTGACTAGGAAGGCAAAAGGGTTATAGAAACTCAACATGCTAATTTCGTTAGTACAGCAGTAAAACACAGATAATTCCTCATCAGAAGGCAAAAATCAGAAACCAAGGCACAGTTACATTTTCCACCCACCAGCGTCTGGCTTGAGGAGCTTTGGCACACACAAAAAAAATCACTTGCTGTAGCTTTTAATTCAAAAGGCAAGATTTTAAAAAGGGGCAGGGATGTTAAAACAATAAAATGTGAAAGCAATACATTCAAAGGAAAGTGGTATATGCATTTTACATTTTTAAAACTTAGCCATGTTTTCATTGGCAAAACTTAGGCATTGCCAAGTTTCCTCATTGAAACAAATCTCCAAAGAATCACAGTGCAACCAGTTATATTTTCTGATTCATTTTGTTTGTTTTTATATGCATTTTTATAAAAGTTGGGAAGATTGCCACAATTACACACGCTAATGCTAGATGTGCACACTTATTTCATTAGATGAAAAAATTAGGTAAATATTCTAAACTGATTACTTTGAATGGTATATACAATCTTTCACCTAAGTATTTTACAATTACTCCATTCAGCTGGGTTTAAGCCTAGATTATACATTAAGGTATGTGTGTGTTATTTCAGTAAATTAAAACATGTACAGCTGTAGCATATTTATAAATGGTAATTATGTGGATTCCACACTGCTACTGTTCATTCTAGCCCTCTGATTACCAGCAGTAAATCAAAGTACTGCTCAGATTTTCCTATATTCAAGTTTGAACAGATAGGAAGACCAATAGATTGTTTTCACTGGATGCATTAGGAAACTATTCCTAATAGCGTACATTTAAAATACATGTGTCAGATTTTGAAGATTTTCCAGTAATTTTCACAGACGTGAATACCTTTCAAAACAAACCAGCAGCCCACAACCATCTTGCTAAGTATAATTTAAAATAATGACACTGTCTTAATAATTCTTAAGAGCAAAATTAAACAAAATCACTTCAGTAAATGAGCACTTGTTTTTTGTAAATTTTCCACAAAAATTTGAACATTTTACAACAATAGAATAGGATTAGAAAATTACAAATCAATTGTAGTGCTTCACTGAAAGCACACTATAAGCATAAAGTGATGAAACAAAACCACACCACCTCTCCCACGCCACATAGTACCTCCTGAAATGAGAATCTGCAATTTTATCTTGACCTGCGTATCAAGATGCAGTAGGTATTTTAAGCAGTGCAAGATATTAGTGATTCAAAGACCATTTTTAAAAAGCCGCATATTCCTTAGTGCTGCTTTCATTCAAGCCCAAACAATTCTGTCTATATGAATCATTTGTAACAATCTCCGCTAAATTGTCAATAACTATGTAACCAACTGCTTCAAAACTAGAACACACTGCATCCAGGATGATGCACAACCATTTTCAACACTGTTAATTAAGTTATTAAATTATGTTGCAGCCCTGGTCATATCATCTTGGATGCAAGCTTAATTTCCAGAGTGTTTTTTTCTATCTACCTAAGTTCAATTGTATACATCCCAGCAATAAATTTGTACTTTGATATAGGCATATATAATTAATAATAATTATAGGAGGAACTGGCTGCAAAAGCACTATGGTAATGGACTAAAAAATAAAATTTTCTTCTTTAAGAAGTATGAGAAATCCTCATTGAAATGTAAGGCATCCCAAAATTCAAATGTGTAATTTTTGCATATTTGCAGGAATGCGTTTCTGTAAACAGTAGCTCAAGGTCATCTTGGAAATCAAAAATGAGAGGAGTAACAAATTTTGAGAACGGGCTCCCCTCCCTCAAAACAGCTTGCTGAAAGCTCAAAAAAAAACGGACTTAGTCGGTTTCCCCACCCCCCAAAACTGAAAGTAAAATGAATATTTTCAAGTTTTTTTTCATTGAGGCAGTCTGAAAAAACTGAACAAGGTCCTTGAGCTTAAAATACTGATGTGATTTGTACAAGCAGGGAGATGTGACACAGAAAGTCTATTTCTCAGGCATTTCAAGATTAGTGGTAGTCATGGCAGCAGTACTCTGGCTCCCATTCTCAGATTTCCCAGAAGATGCATCCCACTTGGAAGGGTTTGTTGAGACCTGAGGCTGACTGGTGAGTAAAGGCTTAGCAGCATTTACTGATTTACTTGAAGAGTTTGATAGATGTCTTCTGCGACCACTCTCATCAGTTCCAGAAGAACGTCGCTTTCGACCAACCTCATCACCAAATGGAGGCTAAGAAATAAACAGCAATGTCATTAACAAGTTGGAAGCAGAATTAACTATACCCTGAAAAGCAGAAAATTAAAGAGCACATTTCAGCTGAATACATTATCTAGCAAGCAGTCAACCCATTTAAATAGATCAGACTGTATTAAAGCGCTGGAGTCACAAAGAATCTTAGGGGAAAATTCAAAGTTGTGGATAAATATCAACCAGACTCTGATAAGATAGTAAGTGATAATTAACTTACTAGAAACAAATTTGTCAACAGCATGCTTGCCTTTAAGCAAAACCAAGCAAAATGACTGAACAAGGATATGAAGTTTACACAGATTTGGTTGTTTGGTGGGCCGGGGGGTGTAGAGAAGAGAAGAGATGAGATATTTGCATGCAAGGCTGCTATATCTTTGCTATTAATCTGCTGGTAAGCCTTGGGTAAGGAGGGGCCCAAGATATCAATCGAGGTATTGAGTGTACACTATGGGTGTACACTAGCAGCCCATGGAATCAATGTGGAATTGAGGGGGGTAGATACTATATGATGGGAGAAATGAATACATTAATTTACAATCAAAAGTGGGCATTTTTAAAATTATTCAACAGCTGCCAAATTTCTTTCTCTAATAACCACGTAACAAAGAAAATACCAGAAAACTCACATCAACTCTGAAGTCCTCAAGCCGCTTGAAATTGCTAAGGTACTCTTGCAGTTTGTGGTCAATTGGTAAATGCTTAGTTTGTGTGTACTTGAGAAAAGCCCAGAATTTTTCCAATCCATAAAGCTGACCTAAATCAAAGACATCCAAAAACCAGAATATTAATACCCAAGGTTATATTATTTATTAGAATGCACCTTTTAAAAGAAATACTGAAGTTATAGGCTTCACATTTTTACTTCCATAACAATATGAAATAGTTTCTAAACACAATATTTTCATTGAGTATATCCATAGATCCTGTAAATTTGTTTACTTTTGGCTTATTTGTAAGCTTATTTCTTTAGGACATAGGTTACCTGCTTCATAGTCTTTTATTGTTTCTTCCTGGAAGTCTTTGAATATGTCATATCGGAATCTTTTCTCTAGACCATAGCTGTAGAATCTAAACAGGCACTCCAAACCATACCTGGAAAAAGAACATCACTGTAGATAAACAGGTTGAACATTGCAAATGTTTGCAAGTTAGAATTTAAACAGCATGGACAATGAAAGGCATTGCATTAATTTGGACAGAACTCTTTGAAAAGATCAAACTCCAGAAAGCAAACAAAACTTGCAATTGCATATTTTGAGTCTATATGACATAGTGACAACCCACCGAATGAAAACCGCATGGGTAAACGAAATACATTGCCAGTGCAACAGAAATCTCCTGATAGTATCTGTGATGCCTGGAGTATTTAGGTTTGAACAATGCACTGGATTTAGGTTTCCCAGCTAGTAACTTTAACATACCACTTGCACTAAAGCAGTAAATTTCTTCAACTCCATTAGCCTAGTCCAGTGAAATTTCGTAATTTCTCCACACAACTATTTGAATTTTTCCCACAATCATTACTTGGTCTTACAAAAGTTATATCCCCAAGAACTGGAGGAGAAACTATTATAAATTCACATAGATCTCCTCCACATCCAGCTGAGTATGAACCTGCTTTATTATCTATAAAGACAAACAGACTTCCATATATATTTTTCCATGACTGCAGGATATCCCTAACCACTTTCCAAGTGATGAATTGGAAGGAAGCAGACAATGCATGCAAGTTAAAAGTTATATGGCTATATAGAAACATATCAACATAGGAGCAAAAGTGGGCTTTTTGAGCCTGCTTCACCATTCAATACTACAAGTGCCGACCATCCACAATCAGTACCCTGTCACTGATTCAAAGAGGTCAGCTCTCATTCTTCTAAACTACAGCAAACTGTCTCAATTTCTCTTCAATGTCAATCCTGCCATTCTAGGAATTAGTCTGGTGAAGCTTCTCCATAGCAAGAACATCCTTATCTAAATAAAGAGATCACAACTGCATACAATGCGCAAGGCATGGACACCAAGGCCCTATACAAATGTTCCTGTACTGATCATCACACCATTTGCCTCTCACTCACCTGCTGCACCGACATACTTATTCTCACTGACTGAGGAACAAAGGACTTGTTTCACCCCTCCAACTCCTAACTTACTGCCCAGATAATAATTGGCTTTAATTTTTGCCAGCAAAGTGGATGGCCTTACATTTAACCAGAATACATCATTATTGACCATGCATTTACCCACTCAGTAAACCTTTCCAAATCACACAGCTCTTCTCACAGCTCACACTCATAATCAGCCTGTTATTGCAAATTTGGAAGTACAGTGGATTCCAGTTAATTAAGACACACTGGAATCAGTACATTTTGGTCCAGTTTAGTGGCTGACCCAATTATCCGAAGTCTTATGGAAAGAGTTACAAAGGTATAAAAAGACAAACTAAATAACAAATCATGTTTTTAACTAAATAAAAATCATGTATTTAAATGAAATATAAAACAAATTAGAATACTATTAAACTACTACAGTACTACAAAACTGTTAGTTTCCTGCAGTTATATATAGAGGAATTAGGCTGCCATGTTCTTTTGATATAAGTGACCTAGAATAGATAATGAAAGGCCTTAATTTTCAACAATTGCAGCTTTCAAATCTTCATTGTTATTATAACATTCAACATGATTGCTGACAACTTCAAATTTTTTAAAAATGGTTCCCAACTTGAAGTAGTGAAATAGTATCATTTTGACTCCCAGACATTTCTGGCTTCTCCAAGCCTGAATGCATGAAACCACAGTGAGCAAAACAGTTCTCAATTGTCTTACCGTTCATTTCTCACTAACTAGTGTCAGTGACAAAAATCGCTGCATTTTGAACATAAACACACAACTAATGCTACTTAAAAACTGCTCTAAGCATGGTGTAGTGTCCAACAGCCACACAAGTGAATGTGTCAGATGCTAGTTAGAAACTGTTCATTCACAGTCTCCCGCCCCAATTAAGCGGCATGGCGATGCAAATAAACAAAGGGAATATTGCAAACAACAGGAATTCTGCAGATGCTGGAAATTCAAGCAACACACATAAAAGTTGCTGGTGAACGCAGCAGGCCAGGCAGCATCTCTAGGAAGAGGTGCAGTCGACATTTCAGGCCGAGACCCTTCGTCAGGACTAACTGAAGGAAGAGTGAGTAAGGGATTTGAAAGTTGGAGGGGGAGAGGGAGATCCAAAATGATAGGAGAAGACAGGAGGGGGAGGGATGGAGCCAAGAGCTGGACAGGTGATAGGCAAAAGGGATACGAGAGGATCATGGGACAGGAGGTCCAGGAAGAAAGACGGGAAGACGGGGGGGGGGTGGGGGGAGACCCAGAGGATGGGCAAGGGGTATAATCAGAGGGACAGAGGGAGAAAAAGGAGAGTGAGAGAAAGAGTGTGTGCATAAAAGTAAGTAACAGATGGGGTACGAGGGGAGGTGGGGCATTAGCGGAAGTTAGAGAAGTCGATGTTCATGCCATCAGGTTGGAGGCTACCCAGACGGAATATAAGGTGTTGTTCCTCCAACTTGAGTGTGGCTTCATCGTTACAGTAGAGGAGGCCGTGGATAGACATGTCAGAATGGGAATGGGATGTGGAATTAAAATGTGTGGCCACTGGGAGATCCCGCTTTCTCTGGCAGACAGAGCGTAGGTGTTCAGCAAGGCGGTCTCCCAGTCTGCGTCAGGTCTCGCCAATATATAAAAGGCCACATCGGGAGCACCGGACGCAGTATATCACCCCAGCCGACTCACAGGTGAAGTGTTGCCTCACCTGGAAGGACTGTTTGGGGCCCTGAATGGTGGTAAGGGAGGAAGTGTAAGGGCATGTGTAGCACTTGTTCCGCTTACACGGATAAGTGCCAGGAGGGAGATCAGTGGGGAGGGATGGGGGGGATGAATGGACAAGGGAGTTGCGTAGGGAGCGATCCCTGCGGAATGCGGGGGGGGGGGAGGGAAAGATGTGCTTAGTGGTAGGATCCCGTTGGAGGTGGCGGAAGTTACGGAGAATAATATGTTGGACCTGGAGGCTGGTGGGGTGGTAGGTGAGGACCAGGGGAACCCTATTCCTAGTGGGGTGGCGGGAGGATGGAGTGAGAGCAGATGTACGTGAAATGGAGGAGATGCGTTTAAGAGCAGAGTTGATAGTGGATGAAAGGAAGCCCCTTTCTTTAAAAAAGGACGACATCTCCCTCGTCCTAGAATGAAAAGCCTCATCCTGAGAGCAGATGCAGCAGAGACGGAGGAATAGCGAGAAGGGGATGGCGTTTTTGCAAGAGACAGGGTGAGAAGAAGAATAGTCCAGATAGCTGTGAGAGTCAGTAGGCTTATAGTAGACATCAGTGGATAAACTGTCTCCAGAGACAGAGACAGAGACAGAGACAGAGACAGAAAGATCTGGAAAGGGGAAGGAGGTGTCGGAAATGGACCAGGTAAACTTGAGGGCAGGGTGAAAGTTGGAGGCAAAGTTAATAAAGTTAACGAGTTCTGCATGCGTGCAGGAAGCAGCGCCAATGCAGTCGTCGATGTAGCGAAGGAAAAGTGGGGGACAGATACCAGGATAGGCACGGAACATAAATTGTTCCACAAAGCCCACAAAAAGGCAGGCATAGCTAGGACCCATACGGGTGCCCATAGCTACACCTTTAGTTTGGAGGAAGTGGGAGGAGCCAAAGGAGAAATTATTAAGAGTAAGGACTAATTCCACTAGACGGAGCAGAGTGGTGGTAGAGGGGAACTGATTAGGTCTGGAATCCAAAAAGAAGCGTAGAGCTTTGAGACCTTCCTGATGGGGGATGGAAGTATATAGGGACTGGACATCCATGGTGAAAATAAAGCGGTGGGGGCCAGGGAACTTAAAATCATTGAAAAGTTTAAGAGCGTGAGAAGTGTCACGAACATAGGTAGGAAGGGATTGAACAAGCGGGGATAAAACCGTGTCGAGGTATGCAGAAACAAGTTCGGTGGGGCAGGAGCAAGCTGAGACAATAGGTCGGCCAGGACAGGCAGGTTTGTGGATCTTGGGTAGGAGGTAGAAACAGGAAATGCGAGGTGTAGGAACTATAAGGTTGGTAGCAGTGGATGGGAGATCCCCTGAGCGGATAAAGTCGGTGATGGTGTGGGAGACAATGGCCTGGTGCTCCTTAGTGGGGTCATGATCGAGGGGTAAATAAGAGGAGGCATCCGCGAGTTGTCGCTGTGCCTCGGCAAGGTAGAGGTCAGTATGCCAGACTACAACAGCACCCCCCTTATCGGCGGGTTTAATAATAAGGTTAGGATTAGTGCGGAGGGAGTGGAGAGCAGAGTGTTCCGAAGGAGTGAGGTTGGAATGGGGACAAGGTGCGGTGAAGTCGAGACGGTTGATGTCCCGTCGGCAGTTAGCGATAAAGAGATCCAGAGCAGGCAGAAGACCAGGGCGGGGTGTCCATGAAGAAGAGGAGGGTTGAAGACGGGAGAAGGGGTCATCGGTGGGGGTGGAAGAGTCCTTGCCGAAGAAGTAGGCTCGGTGACGGAGACGGCGGAAGAAAAGTTCCGCATCATGGCGAACACGGAACTTGCTGAGGTGTGGGCAAAGGGGGACAAAGGTGAGGCCCTTACTGAGGACAGAGCGCTCTGCCTCCGACAGTTGAAGGTCGGAGGGGATGGTAAAGACCCGGCACGGATGAGAGCTGGGATCAGAGGGGGGAGGGTGGAGGCTAGGAGTGTCAATGGAGAGGAGAGGGTTGGGGTGAGAGGAAGATGGAGCCTCTGAGGACCCAGGAGCTGACGATGGGATCTGAAGGAGATGGGATTGCAGAGTATTGGTGGGGGAAGGGGAGACAGGAGTCACAATAGCAGCACATAAAGACCGGGCCTGGAGTTCAAGGCTGGAATCTTGAGAGCTCGGATCAGAGGGGGGAGGGAGGAGGCTGGGGGTGTCAGTGGAGAGGGGAGGGTTGGGGTGAGAGGAAGATGGAGCCTCTGAGGGCCCAGGAGCTGACGGTGGGATCTGAGGGAGACGGAGTTGCAGAGTGGTGGTGGGGGAAGGGGAGACGGGAGTCACAATAGCAGCACATAAAGACCCGGCCTGGAGTTCAAGGCTGGAGTTGCAGAGAATATTGATTGGCATTTATTCTTTGTTTATCACACACACACACACACACAATATACAACCAGTTTTCCATCCATTACTTTCATGTGCTGTAGCTTGGCTCCCCAATATTGTATGAGACCTTGTCAAAAATCTTCTGAAACTCCAATACACAATATTCAATTTTACTTACATATCCCAAAGTTTCCAATAAATTTGTCAAGATCTGACTGATCAATCTTGTCACGGCCGCAAACACTGATACACAATTAGTAGACGACTCTAGCATTCTCCACTATCAATGTCTGAATTTCCAGGCTTTCTGCTCACCCCCCACCAAATTATGAGGTTACAGTATTTACCCTACAATCCACAAGAACTAATCCAGTCCAAAGAACACTGGAAAATGACCACCAATGCATCCACGGTGTATACTGCTGTTTTTATTAGTATTCTTCCTCTACGGACTGATCAGTTTTCAATCCTATCAATTTCCTTAACTCCTAATTCCCCACTCACCCTCAGTCCCTCCATTTCACTAAACCTTACGTTCCCCAATTCTTATTGGGAGGTTATTTGTATCCTGTTTTGTAATGTATTCAATTTATCTGCCACTTACATGCTCCCTATCATAAATTTCTGTTTCAGACTCCAAGAGGTCAAGTCTTCATTAATTTCTTTTTCTTCACACATCTATGAAGTTTTATAGTCAGGCTTTATGCTCCCTGAAAGCTTATGCTCATACTTAGGTCCCATGATTCCCTTTTATAAGTAAAGGGGAGCCATGGGAATAAATATGGGCTTTGTGGTTGGCCGCCAGAGACTAGTGATGTTTCGCAGGGGTTGGAGTTCGGATTGTTTATTTTCAAGTCAGATGTCAATGATTTGGACGATGGAATAGATGACTTTGAAGCCAAGTTTATGGATTATATGAACATAGGTGGAGGGGTGGGTAGTGTTGAGGAAGCAAAGAGTCTGCAGAAGAACCCAGGCAGATTGGGAGGATCGGGCAATGAAGTGGCAGATGCTATACAATGTAGTGAAGTCTATGATCATGCACTTTGGCAGAAGAAATAAAAGTATAGACTATTTTCTAAATGGAGGAAAAAAAAAGATGTGCAAAGGGAATCTTCCTGCAGGATCCTAGCAGGTTGTGTCAGGTAAGGATGGCAAATGCAATGCTTGCATTCATTTCGAGAGGACTAGAATATAAAAGCAACGATATAATGTTGGTCAGACAGCACTTGGAGTATTGGAAGCAGTTTTGGGCCCCTCATCTAAGAAAAGATGTGCTGGCATTGGAGAGAGTCCAGAGGAGGTTCACAAGACTTACTCTGGGACTGAAAGGGTTAACATGCAAGGAGCATTTGATGGCTCTGGGCCTGTAGTCATTGGAAAGTAGATGAAATGGTGGGGGGGGGGCATGCAGGAAGGAGGAGAGAGAAGAGAGATCTCATTGAAAGGCCTGGACAAAGTGGATGTGGAGGGGATGTTTCCTATAGTAGGAAAGTCTAGGTCCAGAGAGCACAGCCTCAGAATAGAACGATGTCCATTTAGAATGGAGATGAGGAGGAATTTCTTTAGCCAGAGGGTGAATTTGTGGAATTCACTGCCACAGATGAATAGGTGCCAAGTAAATTGGGTATATTTAAAGAGCAGTTTCTTTATTAGTCAGGAGAAAGTTTCTGGGGAGAAAGAAGAAGAATGAAGTTGAGAGGGATAATAAATCTACCAAGATGAAATGGCAGAGCAGACTCCATGGGCTAAATGGCTTAATTCTGCTCCTTTGGTCTTTACTGAATTCTAAACTTTCAGTGCAATTTATCCCCTTCTCGGATCTGATTTTGGTGTTAGACTCTGCTGTAAACTAAACCAGTGAATCAGTCCATTAAATGTACCATATAACTCCAAATTGTTGTGATGGAAGGATTAAAACCTTCATTTTGAATTGAATCAGGAAGAATTGCTGCTCCTTACTCCAGACTGAATTTGCAACTATTAATTATTATACCTGTAATTGTCTTTTGCATCCTCAAGAGACAGCTGCTTAAATTCTTCATACATTTTCCTGTTGAAGTGATCTCTGAGGAAAAAGGACCAGAAACGGAATAGCGTGTTCATTTCCTGGGACTGCCCAATTCCTAATCGCTTCCTCTCTGAAAAACAAGGAAGATGCAATGAAACTTGTATCATTTTAATAACATTCTGAAATAACCTAGAAAAATGCCCAAGTTCAACCGTAACATCAAATGCAGAGCCACGTTCTTTTTTTTAAACATTTGACTGAATTATGGAGAAGCTAATAGAATACTTATTTTGCCATTTTCAGTCTTATTTTATCTGATATTGCTTGGATTCAGAAGACAACCATTTTTTTGGGATCTAGAAAACTAAGCCCAAGGTTCGAAGTAAATTTATTATCAAAGTACATACATGTCACTAGATACCACTCTGGGAGTCATTTTCTTGCAGGCATTCACATTAAATACAAACGACAGAATCAATGAAAAATTGCACACAAACAACCAATGTGCAGAAGAAAACAAATTGTGCTAATGCAGTACTGTAGAAAAGATGACAGAGAAGGAGTGTCAGGGTGGGGGACAGCGGGGATGCAGACACACACCAGGCAAGGTCATTTGATTCCAAGCAATTAGTTTACTGATTATTAGAGGTCTCTCTAGTGCTTCCCACACTCTCCCCCTCCCATTCATAGTCCACAACAGAGACTCATGTCAGAATCAGGTTTATTATCACTCACATACATCATGAATTTTTTTTGTGGCAGTGTAGTACAGTGCAATACATACAAATACTACAGAACTGTGCAGAAAGTCTGAGGCAACTAGCTATATATATGTACCCAAGACTTTTGCACAGTACTGAATGAAAAAGAAAAAAGTGAGATATAAATAATAGACAGACAGTGAGAACACAAGTTATAGAGTCCTTGAAAGTAAGTCCACAGGTTGTGGAATCAGTTCAGTGTTGAGATGAGTTTAAGTTATCTCCTGGTTCAAGAGCATGATGGTATAGGTCCAAAGCTCCTGTACTTCCTTGCTGATGGCAGCAGCGAAGAGAGAGCACGGCCTGGATGGTGGAGGAGGTGGTGACATTGACGATGGATGCTAAAAATCCTGCAACAGCGCTCTATGTAGATGTGTTCAATAGTGGGGAGGGCTTTACTCGTGATGGACTGGGCAGCATACACGCCTTTTTCCAAAGATGGCAGTGGCCAACAGCAGAGGACATGCTTTTAAAGTACAGTATATTGAGGAATATTTTGGGGAGTTGTCAGAGGTAGTTTAAAAAAAACACAAGTGCCTAGAATGTACTGTCAGGGGTGGCATTAGAAGCTGATACATTAGAGACATTAATAGATGAAAGAAAAATGAAAGATTACAGGCTACGTAGGAGGGACGGGTTATTTTTATCGTGGGGTAGGTATAAAGGTCAGCACAACATTGGGGGCTGAACAGCCTGTACTGATCTGTACTGCTATGTTCTATGTTCACTTCATGCGTTATACAGGTACCCATCAAATGGACTGGATGGTGGATGGCAGCAAACTTTGATATTAATCGGATCTGCCCTTATCCAGTCAAGAGTATTTCTCACCATCTTGATGTGTGCCTTGTAGGCAGTGGAAAGCATAGGAAGGCAAAACTGACTGCTAGTCTGGGAATGTTTTCCCTGAGCGAAGGCAGTTGATGGGGTTACCTAACAGGCTTATAAGATCATGCCAAGCAAAGAAGCAGACAGTCACAGAATTTTCCCAGGCTAGGGCAGTCTGAAACTAGGGGGCATAGGTTTAAGATGAGAAGGAGGCCCTAATGGATAAATTTTTCCATGTAGAGCACTGGGTACATAGAAAGAGCCGCTGGAGTAAGTGGTAGAGGAGGGTACAATTATAATGTTTAAAATACATTTAGATAAGTATATGAATTGGAAATATGGATCTAACACAGTCAAATGGGACTTACAAAGGTAAACACTTTAGTTGACAAAGACAAGTTAGGCTTAAGAACCACTTCTCGCACTGTATAATTTTGCGAAAACTCATGATGGAGAACATAAGATGCAAGGGATGAAGAGGAGGATAGTGGAAGAATGAAGGCAGGCAGTAGGTATTTGTGTTTGAGAAAATGAATACACACTGGTGCGTAAAATATTTATCGAACAGTGATACACACCATGTGCAATGATTTCTTTAAACCATGACAGTAGAATTGTGAACTGTCAAAACTCAATAACTTCACAAATTCTGAATTATACAATCACATTAGCCATAAAAATATCCATCTGATCCTTCATTTACTTTCAAGTGTGTGAAACACTGAATTTCTAAATCAGCAAAGGACGTATAGAGCAACAAGACCCCAACTGACCCATTCTCAAAAAAGCAGTGGGGGGTTAGAAAACAAGTTTATTTGTGTCACCACTCAAAATTCCCCTGATAATACAAATCAAAATGACAATACATTTATATTTTTCAGTTGTACAGCAGAAGTTCATTTCCTAGGTAAGATTAATATCAAAGTTACCCAAAAAAGGAAAAAAAATCATATGCACTTGCATTAACAGCAATTGCTCTATTTGCCAAATAACTTCCTTTCTTCCCAAGTCTCTAATATTTAACTATCATTTGAAAATAAAGGAAGCACGCTCACCATTTAAACATCTCCGACGATACTTATGGTAAACTTGTTGGGTGAAGCCATTCTCTCTCAAAAGCTCATGTGATGGATGCTGGAACTTAGGCAGTGAGTTGGGTGTGCAGCCATAACTTCCAACAAATGGTGTGCCTTCTGAAGGACTGGCATTTGAGCTACTAAACAAAAAAAAAGCAACAAAATTAGGCATGCACTTTTTTCTTTTAAACTGGTGTTCCCCACGGTTTCATATGGCTCGTTAATTAGTATTTTTCCACTTTCTGCTCCTGAGAAGCAGTGTTTTTTCCACTGCAATTCACTAGAAAATAGTCACAAATATAAGGTAGCCCAGAACATTTAAGTGGAAAGTAGATTCAGAACAGAGCACAAAATCATTTGCCTCAATTAAAAAAATAAACATTATGGAACTACAACAGGCTTAGCTCTTAAAATTGAAATCACACTTTGCCTGCCAGGGCCTAAAGCTCCATATTTTCCTATGTCTGCAGCCAGTTCTTTCATATTTCCCCTATATTAAGTGATAAAATTTCTGTTTTGTGTTAATCACTTGTTATATTAAAAATGTTTAAAAATAACAATTACAATTGTTGGTTAAAGATAATTTAAAAATTTCCAGGTAAAATAAAGAAAAATTCTGCCAAGTGAATTTTCTTTTGCAATTGATAGAATAATTACAAATTTTTATAATTACTTTTACAACATAGGACTAAATTTTCCACACACGCAGCAGTAAACTTTTGTATTTGTCACTAAAAAACAGCCATTGTTAAATAAAGTATTACTGAGTTTCACAAAATTTGAAAGTACAGTATCAATCTAAAAGACTGCCATTAACAAATACTTTAGACTTCTATTGCTTTACAATCATATTATGCACCTACCAATTTTAAATGAAGATATTTATTAAATCTATCAACAAAAGCATTTACCTAACAGATGACGTCCGTGGTCTGTGTTCTTTAGAATCCATAACCCAACCAATATGGCATTCAAGTGGAGGATTTGAACTATGCCGTGTCTTTCGTTTCCTTGGTGTCTGTAACAACAATCAGCTTTGAGATAAATACTACCAATATCTTAGTTTCTGCCTCAGTAAATTGTAGTTAACCCTCAGTGTACACATTCACATCATGTATTTGGGCCGAATCACTGTGACGTCATTAAGGGCTTGAGGTAGAGAGATTATGAGGTTAAATAGGCATGTAATGCAAGATTATTATTGCGCCAAATGGATACAATGGTAAAGCAATAAAATATATCCTATAGTAAACATGTTTCAGTATAAATGCACTTATTATTCTGATATCCAGGATATGCCTTCTTATCATTGCTACCATTACGGAGGTCAGCACAACATTGTGAGCCAAAGGCTTGTACTGTACTGCTCTATCTTCTAGTAATTGCTGCAAAACAGCTAATTTCATGACATTGACACTTACAAATGCCAGTGATAATAAAGCCAACTCAAACTGACCATGTTACCCTTTTTCTGTGAGCTTAATGAAAAACTCATTCACAAATGATTTTTTAAAATATTTGAAATTATTTTGCAAATACTTACCAAAAAGGACAAAAATGAAAAAACGTGGATGGTAAAAGACAGAGAGAAAATCTAAAGCAAGCAGAATGAAAGAAAATTCCCCTCAAAATGAGGTACTGCTTAACTCTGGTCTAGACCCACGACTCCACAACTCTCAGTAACAGTAGAAATACATATTAATCAAGAAATGTTTTCCGCTGGATAAGTCTATGCATTTAAATAAAAATCAGGTACTTGGCATAAAAGCAAAAAATCCAAATAAAATCCAAAATCATAATTGGTATTTTTGTATTAAGTTTAATTGAGTAACCAATTGATTAAGATGACCTCACCATACCATGCAAATACAAATAGAATATAAGGTACGTGGCCAAGTGGTTAAGGCATTCGACTAGCAATCTGAAGGTCACGAGTTCGAGCCCGAGCTGAGGCAGCGTGTTGTGTCCTTGAGCAAGGCACTTAACCACAGCGCTCTACGACGACACCGGTGCCAAGCTGTATTGGCCCTTGCCCTTCCCTTGGACAACATCGGTGTCGTGGAGAGGGGAGACTTGCAGCATGGGCAACTGCAGGTCTTCCATACTCTGGAGAGTGAAGACTTTCCAGGCACAGATCCATGGTCTCGCAAGACTAACTGATGCATTATTATTATTATAATAATAAGGTAAAAAATGTAATACATTTTAAATATTTTATCCTTTCACACAAGATTAAAATTTATTATACCTCAATATCCAATGGCCGTCCTTCTTTCACAACAGGATAAAAACGTGGAGTTTTATTAGGATCTTGTAGCCTAGGTGTACGCGGTGTCCTGGGTGTCCTGGCAGAACATACTGGTGACTCTGGTACAGTTGTAGGCAGAGAGCGGGCGAGATTTGAAGCTGGTGGCTCTGGAACACCAAACAGCTTGTTGGCTAATTCTTCAGCATAATCTAAGACATGTCAAGATTTGGGTCTGTTAAATTTCTTTGTTTTAATGCATAGTCAAACTCTTAAATTAAGCCTAAAGTGAACTAGCCTTCAATTTTAAATTGCATTAATAAAAAGGGTAAATGCCCCTGAATTCACAGCAAGGATGCAAAATGCTACTTGTAGTTTTGCCTGTTCATCAGGAAATCATGTTGGAAGGCTGGCTGAAGACTGCAGTGTCCTGTTTGCACTGTCAAATCAAGAGGAAAAAAAGTACAAGAAGAAAATTTGGCCAGAATCATGGATTCATAAATTGACTCACAGTAGGTAAACAGTTATGCTTGCTTTATTAAAATTACTGATAATCTAAGAAAATATGATTTAGTAAACAAAGAGACTTAGAGAAAGATAATGTGGAAAGACTGGAGAAAATAGAAATTTTCTTCATCTGAGCAGAACATTAAGGGGAGATTTAAAAGACATGTTTAAGATACTCCTTTTGATAACAATCAGCAAAGATCTTTTATACTGGAAGCAAGATCATTAATCACAGAAAGTTGATTTCAGATTAACTAGCAAAATACTCAGCTGAGAGAAGTTATTTTACGCAACAAGTTGTTATAATTTGAACAACACTGTCAGAAAGGATAGCAGTTTTTTCAGTAATTTACCATAAGAAATTTGGGAACCAGGAGAGGAATTATTTAAATCATATTCAAAAGATTCAACATAGACATAAAGGGTAAATAATCTGCACCAAAATTATTCCAGCAAGTCATGCAGATGGAAAATCCTAAATTAAAAGAGAATCTGTTTCTTTCACTCCTATTTAAGAAAACTTTAACTTAATGTGCAAAATCATTTGAATTTTTTAAACGTTCATAATAATGAACACTGTATTAAATACTCAAATTGTATTGAGGGTTGCCAACAGACAAGAGTAGCAGTCAAATACGTTGGGTTTACCCTGAGAAAGACTACAATGACCATGAAGCCTTGAGTGGGCACCAGTGCGCATGCGTGTACGTGCCGATTTTTTTCTACAAATCGTTTTTGGCAATTCTGTATGGGGGGGGGGAGTGTAAATCACAACCAGAATATAAGTGATAAGTGGCTAATACACTCAATTTCGTTTCTAAATGGGTTTATCTATTGAGCTTAATATTAAACACACAGCGCATATTTTCCTCGCATGAATATAGTGATAAGTCAATTATCAGGGGAGGACAGGGGAGCTTGAAATAAGTGTTGAATGAACTTCCAGTAGAAGTGGTAGAGGCAGGTTCGATATTATCATTTAAAGAAAAATTGGACAGGTATATGGTCAGGAAAGGAATGGAAGGTTATGGGCTGAGTGCATGTCGGCGGGACAAGGTGAGAGTAGCGTTCAGCACCGACTAGAAGGGCAGAGATGGCCTGTTTCCGTGCTGTAATTGTTATATGGTTATATAAGTCACTTATAAGTCAATAGCATCATCACATTTTAAGTAACGTTTGGATATTAAACACACAGCGCATATTTTCCCCGTATGAACATATAAAATCATTACAACACACCAATATTGCTGAGTCAGTGGGAGCCCTGGGCTTCCTGTTTCTTTAACAGATTTGACATTGTGGTGCTGCCCATCCCCCACGAGTCATCTGTTGTCGGCCCCCAACCAACACATATTCCACTCTCCCCTCCTACCCCTCCTCACAGTCCCCCACCCTACTCTCATGACTATACCCCTTCCCCACACGAAACCACCACAGTGGGCTTCACAGCTGAACAAGTAAGAAGACAGCTGAAACGTCTCAACCCAAGCAAGGCTGCAGGACCGGATGGTGTCAGTACCAGGGTGCTCAAAGCCTCTGCCCCTCAGCTACGTGGAGTACTTCGCCATGTCTTCAACATGAGCCTGAGGCTCCGGAGGGTTCCTGTGCTGTGGAAGACATCCTGCCTCGTCCCAGTGCCGAAGACGCCGTGCCCCAGCAGCCTCAATGACTACAGACTGGTGGCATTGAGACACCAACAGAATCAACAAACTCATTCGCAAGGCTAGTGATGTTGTGGGGATGGAACTGGACTCTCTGATGGTGGTGTCTGAAAAGAGGATGCTGTCTAAGTTGCATGCCGTCTTGGACAATGTCTCCCATCCACTACATAATGTACTGGCTGGGCACAGGAGTACATTCAGCCAGAGACTCATTCCACCGAGATGCAACACAGAGCGTCACAGGAAGTCATTCCTGCCTGTGGCCATCAAACTTTACAACTCCTCCCTTGGAGGGTCAGACACCCTGAGCCAATAGGCTGGTCCTGGACTTATTTCCTGGCATAATTTACATATTACTATTTAACTATTTATGGTTTTATTACTATTTATTATTTATGGTGCAACTGTAACGAAAACCAATTTCCCCCGGGATCAATGAAGTATGACTATGACTAGCCCTGGGCTTGTTTCCCTGCAACAAGATGGTCCTATCGAGGGGTGATGGGAGACAGCGATACTCGAAGGGGGTTCCTTATGTCCAGTCTATTCCGCAATTTAGTTTTCATTGCATTCATTGCAGAGATATGTTGGAAATGGAAGCGACGTTTTCAGTGCTTTCCTGGCTATCTCAGGATACTCAGCCTTGACTTTGATCCAGAATGTTGGCAGAGATGTTATGTCAAACATACTTTTCAGCCCGTTGTCATTTGCAAGCACAAAGAGTTGATCTCCTTCCCGCGCTGACACGGATGACGTGTGCGTAATGATCTCGCAATACGTTCAAGCTCAACGGTGGGCGTGACAGGGAATGAGGAAAGGTGCAGCTGACTCATATCGCCTAATCATAATGTTTCCTCGCGGCCCGGTAGCACATGCTTTACAGCCCGGTACTGGTCCGCGGCCCGGTGGTTGGGGACCGCTGATTTAGATCACACTTCTTTCCCATTTTGTTGTTTGGTCCGAAGAATAACTGAACCTTCTGACCATATCTGCATGCTTTTAGTTGTTGCCACATGATTGGATGATTAGATATTTGCATTAATGAGTAGGTGTACAGGTGTACCAAATAGAGTGTCCACCAAGTGTATAGATCAAAGAATCTTTTCACAATATATTTACATCCTTGCCAAATCAATCAATAAACTGTGAAATGGAGTGTCACGTTTCTGAAACACACTTTAACACAAACATTTAATTTATGCTCACTCAAAACACACAAAATGCTGGAGGAACTCTGCAGGCCAGGCAGCATCTCGGAAGAGTAGTTGACGTTTCGGGCCGAAACCCCTCAGCAGGACTGCGTGTCTTGTGTGTGTTGCTCGGATTCCAGTATTTTGTGTGTGTTGCTCGGATTCCAGTATTTTGTGTGTGTTGCTTGGATTTGTACACTTTTCCTAGACTGTACTCTTTCCCACAGATGCTGCCTAGCCTGTTGAGTTCCTCCAGCATTTTGTGTTGTTCAGATTTATAACATCTTCAGATTTTCTCTTGTTTGTGATTGAATGTCTATTCACTATTTTGATCTCACAGTAGCAGCAAAGTACTGATTTTTTTGTGCACTCTATTCCCTCTGTAGATGCACTTTTGGTCCTGTGAAGTGCTAAAATTGTACTTGAGATTTTGCATTTCATCTATTCCACTTAGTGGTCTTCACAAATACTGCGTAGCAAGGATAAATATTCCATTTGGTTATTCCATTGACTAGGTTTATAAACACTTGTTTCAACTCCAATAGGAATCTCTATTCTTAATAATTCAGCCAAGTTATCAGCTGGTAGGTATTAAACTCATCCACCTACCATGTGCCCTACACCTTTATGACTTTCCATTTCTTAGAAGAGGACTGTCTAATGGCTGGAGGGTGCTAATGCCCATCAGAAGATTACAGCACCAAAATGTGCTTCAGGTTATGAAGCTTCAAGAGGGCATGGAATCCATTTTGATTATTTCCTGGCATTGCTCTCACCAACTCTGAAATCTTCCCTCAGCACTAATAGATCTGTTATGTCAGTGGGATGGTGTGTACTGAGGGATGAGTAATCTGAGCCACTGGTTACTAGCTGTGATTCTTTAAATATGACCATCTGACTAATGGTGGAATACTCCGTGACACAAGGCTTTTTACCTAGGCAGTAGGTCCCAACCTGGTGTCCATGGATCCCCCTGGTTAACGGTAGAGGTCCATGCCATAAGAAAGGTTGGGAACTCCTGCACTAAAGGAAGAATCTTCAGAGTCATCATTTTTTAAATTTGATGTTATACAGTGATTGAATTGGTTGCTCTTGAAACCAAATGAATGGACACTCAAGGTGACATAAGACAAATTACATTGTCGTTGTTGTTGATTTGGTGTTCAACATTGACCCCAAAAACAATACACCCATAGACAAAGATATATGAATCAATTTATATTTTTGTTCTCTGCAGGTTATTCTGGTCTTACCTTGATGGGCTTTTGGTGGTGCAGGAGGCACCTCCTGGTTTGCATCAATTGGTGGCTCAGGAGCCAAAGATTCGAAACGCTCTTTACTGATGACTTTCACCTTCTTAAAATTCTCAATTTCTTGCTATATTTTAGATAAGGAAAGAAAATTAGCTTTTGTTTGCTCTAAAAACTACAGTGATAGCAGTCTAATTTCTTTGTAAGCTGTAACTATATTTATGAGGACTTCTATAGTGTAAATGCAGCAAACTGGGGCAAATTTAAATGAATGATGTGGTTCTGCAGATTTCCATACGATAAAAATATCTTGGGCAATCAATTTATTTCATTACAATATAATCAAACAACAAATGTGAAAACATGATCTATTGTTTCTTAAAGATAAAGAATCATGATTTTCCAAAAAGTAATGAATAGGCAAATAATTATTTTAGCGTTCTCTAATTTTAACATTCCCTACTGCTAATCCATTTACTTGGGATCCATATTTTAAGATCAAATTAATTTATGCAGACAAATTTGTTAACTCACTGCTTATTATTCAGAAAGTCAGATATATTTTAACTCAAAACTAAATCTCAACTTCAATTGATCCAGGCACCTTTTAGGGATATTTTGAGTGAACAAAACTTAAAATGATTCAATTGTACAGTTGTTACACTGGAGATAAATGCTATAGAAGATTTTTGTACATATTAAAGTTCATTATAGAGTGCATGGACAAAGAGCATCACCTGAATCATTTGAAAGTCCCATAGATGATCACTGTGAAATACACATAGAAAAAGTACCAACACTTGTCTACAAAAGTTGGATGAAGACTTAATGATTTGATAATCCAAAATAGAATGTCGATATTTGAAAATACTGTCTTGCGTAGATGTACCCATTCCACTGTAAAAATTGTTACATTAGCATATTGTGTGTACATTTACACCTGACATTATGTAGTTTCTCCTTTCCTATCAATGTAGCTTCCTAACCAACAATTCAGTTAAGTTACTAAATACATTTATATTTTCCACCCGTATAATCAACTTGACTGATTTCTACCCCTCCTTCAAAAGTATGAAAGGCTAGCGTGACAGGACCAGGATCTGTTTGAAACAGAAATTATGCCAACATTCAAGAGAAAAACTCTGAAGAAATGAGAACACTCTTTAAAAACGATTCACTCCAAAAATTAGGATATCACTGATACTGCCAAACACTTAATTGTCCTTAATTTACTGCCCACAAACTGAGAAGTAACAAATCAGTGAGACTAGACCCATTTGTTCATGAGAAAGATAAAAATCCACAAGGATTATGAAACAACATGGCTAGTTTCCAGGTTGTGATTTTTCCATGATTTTGATTTTTCCATAATTTGACCTGTTTTGAAAACTAATTTCTATTTACGTCAGAGAACCATAAGTTAATATTTTCTTCCAAGTATTACTATGATTTTTCCATCCCAACTTTTCTTAAGTGCCCTGTGGCATGAAATACTCTTAAGGATTGTAAAACAATATTTATCAACATTGTGATCAAAATGTCCAAGTTAACATGGATATGAAAAATATTGTTGCCACTCTTATTCCGGCATTAGCATTTAAAACAACATTTTTGATAATACCAAAACATGCAATAATGCTGGAGAGAGCCTGGCGGCCCGACTCAAGACAGAGGAGATGCCACTGTGCCTGTCAGGTTGTGGTTATGATATTCTGACAAAGTGCGTATTTGTGTTTTGCCAGTCCATCCTTAACATATCTAAAGCAGAATGATTTGCTCAATGTACCCTTTTTGCCCATGTCCCCTTTTCAAACAGATCAATAACACATTTGACTTATGGTGAAGGTAGGACTAGGGATTGAAAAACAGAAAAAACTACTTCGAGATTCTGATTGGCAAGTGTTTGGTTTTAATTTCACAGCAAGTAGAGCTGATACCGGTCAATCCTAGCCAAGAAACTTCAGTGATGTGATGAAAATGCTCTAAATCTATGATTCTATGAAAATACAAACCTTAGATACAATCTCCTAAAGAAATAAATTTTGAGAGACTTCTTTTTAAAAACAATCTCTCTCATAAAACACAAATGAATGCATTTAAATAGAATTATAATGCGCTTTAATGAATAAACTCTTCTCCTCCTTCTGGCCGGGTACAGGTATCGATTTTAACTGATGTTTTGATGACAAACTCTACCATCTTCTCTAGCTTTATTTCTCCGATTTTCAATGGAAAATCCAGGAAACCTAACACCCCTAACACCAAGGAGGAACCCGTTACGACCACCTGTCTTCCCTATATTTCCATGGTTTCTGAAATGATGGCCTGGATCCTGAAGAAACACTGGATTAATACTATTCATAAACCCGTAAGACAGCTCAAATCACAGCCGAAGCCGGTTGAAGATGATCTGGGAGTCAGAACAGCTGACGTTTACAAGATTCCGCGTGAATGTGGAGCAGCGTTCGGATGGGACACATAGTGGAAACCCACATCAAGAAACATAGGAGGTGTATCCGTTTGGGTTACCTGGAGAAATCAGCAGTAGCAGAACATTGTATTTGCAATGGCCATAGCAGAGACTTTGAAGGCACAAAACTACTGCAACAATGGCTTTTGGGACACCCTGGCGAAGGAAGCCATTGAAATAAAACTAGAGGAAAAGAATTTTTACAAAGATGAGGGTCTCATTGGAATTCGATTGTAAACAAGGTGGGGCAGCAGAAACCTGATTGGATGAGGACGAACCAATCAGGAGGGACGCACGATGCAGGTATATATACCACCAGACTAGATATGCCTAGGCATCAACCCTGATGAAGGTGGTAGAGTTTGTCAATGAAATGTTGGTTAAACAGATACCTATACCTAGGCTGGAAGCCTGAGAAGAGTTTATTCGTTATATATGCCAGGAAAGCACCTGACCCATGATGCTTTAAAGGTAGATATACAATTTCTCTCCTCTTATCTCCTTTCCATAGTTGGTTCTATCAAGTAAATGGGAGTAGACTTCTCCTGAATTGACAATTCAGTTGTGACAGGTGTGGGAACTGACTGGAGATATTCCAGAAAAGGTAAAGTCACTGTAGATGTATAGCACCTTATTTCAGAAAAAGAACATACAAAGGAGCAAAGCATGTAGTGACAGTGTAACACTAACAATCAATTGCAAGTTCTAACATCTGGAGAGAAAAACAACTGGCCAAAGGGTTAAGCTCCCTGCTTCTATGAAAACAGACAGCAATATCAACTAATATTACCCAACAATGCAACAATTTTGAAATGGAAAAATAGACTCACTGAACCTACCTTAGCAAATTATATGTGCTTATTCTTTTTGGGAATCCAGAAAAATATCTATAATTAACCCCCACCACAATAACTATCTCCAGAAACTACAAAGAAATGAGCAGAGGAGGGAGTTTAAACCACTGAATGGACTTAGATTCCCCTAATTAGTACTGCCCGCCCAAAGTCTCAATGACTTATTTGTTCTATTTATGCCCTATCTTTAGAGTTTTCCTTTCAAGACAGCATATAAGCAACAAAAGGCCCATTAAAAGGATGTGCACCTTGCTAATCTTAGTTTAAGACAGATTTAAATTCAACGGTATAGAGAGGAACATAGTATGTGCAAGCGTAGGTCAACATATATTAATTAAAAACCACTACACGGTAATGTTTTCATATCTGATATGACTTTGAAGCATATAGTTCTTTATGATCTTAGCATTAGTTATCCTAGGTCACTAACAAACTAACAAATACAAACAGTAACTCGTGGTGGCTCACCTTTATCACTGAGTATTCTGGTCCATTTTCTTCCATCCAGAGGTCCTGTTCGTAGTAGTACAATCCATCGTTGATAGCTTTTGCCAGTTCTGTTGTAATTTTTGCCCGCGAAACATGATTTCCTGTACGGTCACCACCTGGATGTTTACGCATATGAGGAGGAGTCTGAGTCACAATCAAGATCTTGTTCACATCATGATCATCAATTTCATAGTCTGAGTCATCATCTGACCAATCAGTGAAGGTATTCTTGCGACCCTCTATCTGTTCCATTTCTTCATCAAACATAAAGTCCAGTTCCTCCTGCTCTTCTTGCTCTTGTTTGTGAGTTTGCTGAAGTTTGGTCGACACACTTTCCTTCAAATCAGCAAATGAAACAATTAATTTCCTTTTTAAGATGCACTGTAAATTTTGGAAAGCAAAACAGAGCGAGTTTAACTTGCGGGGGGGGGGAAGTATGAATTGTTTATTGTTTGTATCTGGACACTGCTTCAATTAATATTGGAACTGACTACATAATTCTACTTCAAAAATGTTGCTGCTTTTTTCAGAGGACATATACAAAAGTTGCACCAAGAATGACAGCCCACACAGTATTTGGAAGACAATTGGACTGATGAACTGTGTCACTTCCAACAGCAAGGCACATACAAATCTACAAGAATCAATGCAGATTCTTAGTGGGGGTAAGAGTATTTTTAGGAAAGGAAGGTACACGTTCTCTTTTGAAAAGCCATCAATAATATCTGAATGCTATGCCTACCAAGCTTTACTTGAGAGGTTAATTTAAAAAATGGAGTAGCAAATAAATAATAAAAAGTGAACAAGAAGTGGGTAGGGAGCAGTAGTGAGGAGAATGCACAGCAGGAACAACAAACCTAAGAGAAAAGTAAATCTTACACCTGCAATTACATGATGCACTTAGCACCATCAGCATGGATAAATAAATGTGTCTAAATATAGTATTTTAGAAAGAAAGAAAGCAATTTAAATGAGCTTTGTTTGGTTCAAGTTCTACATCACTATTTTTAATTACAATATATAATTTCATCAGAATTGTGTTGCCAGCTTACAATAAAATTTACACCTTGTGACTCAGGGCAAATCTAGGTATACCTTGAGTGGTGATGGACGGTGTCTCTTTTTCACTTCTATCCAAGTATCTGATTCCAGATCAGGCAAACTTGTAGAAAGTCCTTTAGACATTGTCTGAAGGTTACTGGCTTCAACATTTTTCTTTACATCAACAGGACTTCCCAGTCTAGGGGAACTAGGAGCAGATTCTGAAATTCACCAAGAAAATTTATCAAATTATTCTATGTTGCAATACAATGAATGGTCAAAGAATATGATACCAAGGCTAAAGGGAGTCAAAGCCATGGAAAAGCAGATCAGATAACAACACATTCAGACACCTTGCTCCACTGCTGGATTTAACACAAATATTGTAAGGCCAGGGGTTAGATGTATTCTTCACTTGGCCTTTCAGATTTACACCAAGCACAGCTAATGTGCTCCCCTCTGCAATTTACACTTCAAAGCCTTTGAAAATGCCCATTTTTTCTAGTTTGGATGGAACACACCCAAATAGCACTGTATCACAAACACATTTGTGACTGATAACGCACAAAGGGTAACCTAACCCAGCTAAGTTAGTGAATGAGCATCAGCAAAGGTGAAGGCTGTGCATGTGGGACAATATATTTCCTACTTATGAGGATACAAGATAGTTGAACATTCATCTAGGCGGAGACTTTTCAAAAAGCTAGAGGTGAGGCATTAGTTACCTGTGGCAATATCACTCTTTGAAAAATACCTATAGCATCAGGTGAATAGCATTTACATTAAATTAGAAGAGTGGCAAACAGAGCAGTGAGACAAATATATATTACCTCAGCGAAAGAGGCTACAATTCATACATTGGGACTAGTGCAGTGCTGTTTGGGTGTGTTCCATCTAAACTGGAATCCAGATCCCAGAAAAACAAACAAGAGCATTTGCAAAATCATTGGAGTGAAACAATTTGTAATTTCAAATAAAAAGAAGAGAATAAAAGTGAATTAGCAAAATTGCGGGCTAGGCACAATCTAAATTTATGCAAAGGAAAATAGGAGAGAACATAAAGAAATACAGTAAAAGCAAACATTAGATCACTAGGTTGTGTGACCGAGATGTTTGTGCTTTCAACTGAGCACATCATGGATCGTCTCCTGAGTCGGTGTGGGAAGTCAGAAACAGGAAGTGTTCACTGGGAGTGCTCTGTAGATTTTCCCCAATAGCAATACAGACAGAGGACCAGATCAGGTGGCAGATTTTAGAACCATTCAAAAATAACAGGGCTGTTGCCACGGTGACTTCAACTTCCTTAGTATTGATTGGCAACTCCTTACTGCAAAAGGTGTAGATGGGACGAAATTTGTTAGAATATGTAGACAAGCCAACTAGAGTGGAAGCCATACTGGATCTAGGCAATGAACCTAGTCAGGTTACAGATCCCCTAGTGGGTGAGTATTTTGAAGTTAGTGACAATAACTCCTTGACCTTTACCATAGCCTTGGACAGGGATAGGATCAGGCAGTATGAAAAAGAATTTATACGGGGTGGGTGGGGGGCTAGTTATGATGCTATTAGAGAGGAAATTAGTAACCAATGTACTCTGGGAAATGCATAACAAATGTACAGGTTGTTAGGGAGCACCTGGGATGGGTTCTGCATAGGTTAGTCCAATCGAGGTAAGGAAGGGATGGTAGGATGAGGAAACCATGGTTGACAAAGATGTGAAACATTTAGCGAAGAGGAAGAAAGAAGCATACTTAAGGTTTAGGAAGCAAGGATCAGACAGGGCTCTAGCCATAAGGAAGCAAGGAAGGAACTTATGAATGGACTTAGGAGAGATAGAATACAACATGCGAAGACCCTGGTGAGTCAGATTAAAGGAAAATCCCAAAGTGTTCTACAAGTGAGGATGACCAGAGGGTAGGGCCCATCAGAGATACAAGAGAAAACATGTGCCTGGAGTCAAGGATTTAGAGGAGATCCTTAATGATTATTTTGCTTCAGTATTCACCAGCTAGAGGACCTTGATGATTGTGACAACAGCATAAAACAAGCTGATATGCTGGAATATTAAGAAAGAGGATGTGCTAAAACTTCAGGATAGAAAAGTCCCAGGGGCTGGAGAGGATATACCCTAGGTTACTGTGGGTAGCAAGGGAGGAGACTGCTGCTTCTTTAGTGATCACCTTTGTGTCCTCACTGCCACATCAGTAGCGCAAGATTTGAGGGTGGTAAATGGTATTTCTTCGTTCAAAAAAAAGGTAACAGGGATGATCCCAGGAATTATAAACCAGGGAGTCTTACAGCAGTTTGGAAAGGATCCTTAAGAGAGAGAATTTGGCAAAGCATAGATTAGTGAGAGTCAGCATGGCATTATGAGAAACACAATCGTGTATCGTGACCTGATTGTTTGGTCACTTCCTCAAAAAATTCAAATGGATGAAGGTAGAGCAGATGATGTGATGTATATGGATATTAGTACAGCATTTGACAAAGTTCCTCTTGGTAGGTTTATTCAGAAAGTCAGGAGGCATGGTATCTCGGGAATTTTGGCTGTGTGTATTCAGAATTGGTTTGCCTACACAGGGTAGAAGGTGGTGGAAGGTGGAGGGTATTCTGCCGGGAGGACAGTGAACAGTGGTGCTCCACAAAATTCTGTTCTGGGGCCCGTGCACTTAGTGATTTGTTTAAGTGACTTGGATGAGGGAAGGGAAGGGTGGGTTAGTAAGTTTGCAGATGACATGAAGGTTGGTGGCATTGTGGATAGTACTGAAGGATGTCATTGTGTACTACAGGATATTGACAAGGTGCAGAGCTGGGCTGAGAAGTAGCAGATGGGGTTCAATATGGCAATTCTTTGTAAGAACGAACTTGGCAGAGCACACCTTTAAAAACAGGACTCTTAGCAACGCGGAGGAAAAATTGATCTTACAAGTCCACATTCACAGATCGCTAAACATTGCCCTGCAAGTTGATAGGGTGGATAAAAAGTATATAGTGTGTGGCCATCAATGTCCAGGTATTGAGTTCAAGAGCCAGGAGACAATATTGCAGCTCTATAAAGCTCTGGTTAGACCACACTTGGAATATTAAGTTCAGTTCTGGTCCCATCATTATAGGAAGACTGTGGAAGCTTTAGAGGGGGTGCAGAGACAATATGCTGAGGTAGTTGATAACTAGAGTCATAAAGGACAGAATTTCTAATCTGACAATACTCTTTCCCCCAACTCTTACTTTTTACAGGATAAAAATCACTTCTGATTTACACTAGAATGAAGCTTCTCACTTCACTGGCTAAGGTCCAGTAAACTTTACTGTACACAACAACTAGGACTGCAAGCTGAGATCAATGCAAATTGAGACTGAGTGATCGGTTCAAACTAGAAAGGCAAGAAACAGACATTCAACTATTTTACATGCCTTTAAGTTAATGATCTGTTAGTGCAGTGGTTATGTTACAGTAAATGTCAAACTTACCTGCTCATCAAAAGCCACTCCCCCATGAGAGGCTGGGCTTGGCCCTCATAAGAAGCATTGCAGCCCTTCCCACTAGCTGCTGCTTAGCTGATGATGTCATGGAGCCGGTAGAGTTTAAATCTCGCATGCGGAAACCATGGCGCCTCTTTCCATTCTCCAGGTCACCACAAGCAACCAAGCAACCAGTGCCATGGAAACAGTGGAAGTGTGCTGCAGTAAAGGAGGGCTTGGGTGTACACTTTAGATAAGTAATTGCCACTGTCTGTATGCTTAGTAGCTGTTCTGTCATGCCACTTCAAGCACTCAGTTTAGACAAGTAGTTGTAACTGAGTGTAACTTGAAGGGTTTAGCTGAACGTTTAGTGTCTGTTTTGTCCTGTAAATAAATAACACTTACCAGTCGTGAGTGTCTTCTATTCACACTCACCAAACCCAGAAACCTGATTCCACACAACTGGTTAGTGCAACAGAATCGGAAGAATTCCAGTATCCTCACCAGTTTGAGAGCCATACATCTGTCCAGGTATAAACTCCGGGCAGTTGATTAAACGGGAAAAATCAGTCCTTGGAAGATCAGAAACAGGTGGTCCTGGAATTGGCCATTTTTCAGGACACTCTTTTTTCCTCATCTTCTGGTCCACGATCTGCACCTCTGTACTTCCTTTTAAAGCCTATGAAATTAAACATGAATAAAGACGTAAGATTTTTAAGAAATGTAACAAAGGGTGGCATTCATATTTTTGTATAGTTTCAAAGTTATACATGCTCTTAAGTTGATGTAATGGGCAACATGGTAGCGTAATGGGGAGCACAATCACTTTACAGTGCCCGTGATCATCGGGATTCAATTCCTGCTGCTCTAAGGAGTTTGTATGTCCTTGACGTGACTGCGTGCGTTTCCTCTGGTTGATCCGGTTTCCTTCTACATTTCAACGATGGCAGAAAAGCATGGTAGCACTTAAGGGCTGCCCCCAGCACAGGACTGTGTTGGTTGTCGAAAAAACACATTTCACTAAATGCTTTGTTGTTGTGACAAATAAAGCTTATCGTAACTCTTAAGTCATTCAGAATAATCTGTTGAGCAAGTTAAAAGATAGTAAAAAAAAAGTTCTTCAAGGTAAAATAACAAGCAGAATAAATATACTAACATGAGAACAAATGCATATTCTCACTTTTGCTTTTCACATTTCTGATCTTTTGCACACTACCATCAGGTGTCAAGTGATTTATGTTGTATATTTTTTCTTCAAAATGCATTTTTTGCTGCAGCTTCACAAACTGCAGTTAAGAATTTCAATGCTGAAAATATTATGCATTGTCTCTGTTCCCTATATTGGATTTAAAACTGAATAAATAAATTTGAGCAAGGCAATAGCATTACACAAGACAATGCTTACTTGCGTTTTTACATCTAGAGTATTTTCACAGAAGCAGACCTTATATTTGTGGAAAACTCATCCATTAACCTGCTTTCAGGATTTTACAGGCATCACTAACTACTACTTCAATACATACATACAAAGGTTGCTAACATATCACCAAAATCAAAATTTCTAACAAACACTCATTTCTAACAAACATACCTCACTCTAAAAATGGCCCATTGTGACCTACTGTGAAGTGTTATCACTAAAATCAATTCAAAGTACAAACATAAACATGTAAAGTTATCATAAAAGCTAGCAAAGGGATTAGACCACCGTCTGCTTAGGCCAGCAAATTCCATTAGTTTTGTGCTGCTGGTTAGCATTAGCACGAGGGAAAAACTGATTTGCCATAGCAGTTTATGGAGAAACATGGCAATATTTAGGGAGGGCATTCCTGGGGGGTGGGGGTAACAGGGGAGAGATGCTAAGTCCTATGATTATAATTCTGTTCGAACATAGAATACAGAACAGAACTTTTGTCTTCAAATGTCTGTACTGACCACGCCAATTTAAACTATACATCTGCTGTACATGTTTTGTAATTGTCCCATCCCCTGCATGTTCATCTGTGTGCGTAGTGTCTCTTAATGTTGCTGTTGCAGAGGCTTTCACCACTCCCTGGCAGTCTGTTCCAGGCACCTATCATTGCTGTGAAAAAAAAATTCTTTTACAATATTCCATTTTTCCACCTCTAGTACTTGACATTCCCCTCTCAGAAATTTTTCATCATTTTATATACATCAATCAGCTCAGCCCTCAACCACCAACACTTCAGAGATGCTGTCCATTCTCTTCTTATAGCTAATGCTCTAATCCAGTCAACATCCTGGTGAACCATTTCGCCATCCTCTCCAAAGCCTCCACATCCTTACTGTAATGTGTGGGGCAGACCTAACAAATACTCCAAATGTGGCCTAATCCAAGTTTTATACAGCTGCAACATGACTTCCCAACTTTTATACTCTGTACCTAACTGACAGCAAGTATGTTGTACACTTTCTTTACCCCCTATCTACTCATGTTGCCACTTTAAGGGAACTATGTACATAGACCCCTTGACTTCCCCCTGTACATCAACCCTCCCAAGGGTCTTATCATTTACTGTACACCATGCTTGCCTTCAATTGGACAGGACAGCTGTCCAAGACTTTGGTGAGATCACACCTGGAATATTATGTGCAGTTCTAGACACTATACTGCACAAAGGATGTGAATAAGCTTAAGTGGACGTAGAAAAGATTCACAAGGATGTTGCTGGGACTGTTTTCCCTGGAGCAAAGGGGACTGATGGATGATTTTATAGAGCTTTATAGTCTTCTTACCAAGTAAGGGCAATCTATTCCTAGAAGGCGTAGGTTTAGTTGAGAGGGAAAGTACTTAAAAGGGAAGCTTTTGTTTCACCCCACACAGTGGGCGACAGGGATATGGAAGAAGTCACCAGATGTGCAGAGCCAGACAAAATCACAACTTTTAACAGGCAAGATGCTTTCATAACTATACACAATGTACCCAATGAAGGAGCAATGACATGATAAGTTGAAGTTTATTTTCTTTAGGTATTCCCTCAACTGAAAGAACATGTGCTTTTATTTCTGAAATTGAACACCAAACTAATTACCCCAAGATGAAAACCACAAATAAGAAACTTGAGGCATACATGACTACCAATAATAAGGATAATAGGAAATTAAAATCATGAAAGATTACATCAGGGTGGATGGGAGTCAATTGTTTTTTATTGACTTGTATATCACCAATTGAAAAGTGCTGCAGAGTTGATCTCACAAGATAAACAGTGGACAGAGCATGGATAGCCTTCAAAGAATGTACTAGAGGCTGATAGAATTAGGCATTATTAAAGAAAAGCTCATTTACATTTGAAACACAAGTCACGAGGTTGTAGCGAAAGAATAAAGCAGTGGGTAGCACAGTGGTGCCGCTTGTAAAACTGCTGTCTCATAACTCTAGTGACCCAAATTCAATCCTGACCCCACAGTCCTTTCAGTGGGTTTATTGCTTTATTTATTTTTGTTCCAAGACCAAAAACTCACCCAAAAACTCTGGATAAGTTCATATAGTGCACCAAACTTTGAAAATAGTCTTCACTTAGAGGAGAAACACTTCTGTGGACAGTAACCTGAAGGGACGCTGTTTTGCAAGGCTGCAACTGCTGAATGCATCCTGTCTATCCTACATTCTCATCAACCTCTGTCCCTTAGAAGGCAATAGTTTAACATATGTCTGAATTTTATAGTCCTGCATATTAAGGCAGGACCCAAATTAGGTGAAAATTAATAATTAGCTGAAATAAAAACACTGGAAAAGTTTGGGGATAAAAAAAACTGAACTCTGGTAAAATATCATTGCCCTGAACTGCTAACACTGCGTCTTTCCAGATAGTGCCTGACTTGTTGAGTATTATCAGCAATTTTCCTTTCATTCAGTTTGAAGAGAAACCCACTTAGTCAATTTTCCAAAACTAATTCAACAGCTGCAATATCATTCTTAGTACAAACCAACTATATACTTTCTTTTTCCCAAAATGCCCAAAAGCCCATTGAAAGGATTTTATGGTTTATACAGATGAAAATTAGCTAACAAAGAGGGGAAAAAATGTTCAATACTAAGGAAATCACCAATGCAAGAGTTCAGAACTGAAGGATCACAGGGATATGGAGAGGAGATGGCTCTATGTAACATACAATATGTTGTCAAGCTGTGTTTGGCCCAGGGGGAAAAATAGGCTAGGCAGCACTGGGGTGATGTTGGAGAGTTTGCCATCTCCAACTGACCTCATTAGCTAGCCAAAAACCAGTTAGCTTCAATTCCAAAGGATAGCCTTCAGAGAACAGTAAGTGACTAGGAGTTAGCAAAAAGCCATAGTGGTTGACGGATTCATGTTTATCATGGGCGTACTTGGGTTAGACCAGCCAAAAGGACCAAATGCCTTAACAAAATTCAGAATTTACAAAGTTCATTACAAAGACATAACAGAATCAAAAAGATATTACCTCCAATATAAGATTTACGTCAGTAGTTAGTGCCTGTACTCGGTGGAAGCTAGCAATCAGGGAAATAGGCAGAAAGCCTTGTTCATCCATCTTTCGCCGCAGAAAAAAGTCTCTTTCCAGGTTTTCTGTACTGAAGTAATACTCACTTTAAAAAGGAACGAACAGCGTTAAAATACTTAATAGTTGTTACCTTTAGGAAAACACTGTTCAGCAGAAATTAAATTGCTACATACATTTGTCGTTTTATGTACTCTTTCAGTAAAGTTTCATCCACTGTATACATCTGTGCTCCACTTCCATCATCGTAATAGTACATCATATTAGTGTTGTATTCTGCTATATATTGGTCAGAGGTCTCATATGATTGCTTGTACCCATAAGGATAATCATAGTTCACTTAAGACAAAAAAAATGAACTAAATTAGTCATGTTCATAGAATTTACACTCATTGTTACACATCTCCCACCTCATTCTATTTGTACAGCTAGCTCATGGGACAAATTTCTGTGTACAATATACATTATTAAGCTGAACATTGGAAATACAAAGTCCTAAAAGTAGCTTCACCAAAGTATTCACTGCATTGCAAACTTCACACAAAAACATTATAACAGATTGTTATAATCGATATTACTTCCACAAATTTAAAGAACAATCTACCTCAGACCAAAATTGCCCCTTTGAATCAACCTATATATTTCTAACCATTACATTTTTGGCCACAAACAAAACTAAGCCCAGATGAAGATTCCTGACAAAGAAATCGATTTCCTTCCATAGATGCAGCCAGATCCAGTCAGCTTGAACAGTATGTTTTTGTTCCAGATTCCAACACCTGTGATCATCTCTCCATGTATATGTCGAATGTTTTAAATTGCAAATTTTTTGTTTAATAAAACGAATACCAAATTATAGCAAAAATACTTACTACGCGAGTTTCCTCTACCACGTCCTCTGCCACGCCCTCTTCCTCGTCCTCTTCCTCTAAAACTTCCTCGCATACCACCACCCTCGCTCCTAACACTGCCAACTTCATCAGCGTCATCTCTTCTGTCTCTATCACGTTTGTCATCTCGGCGCCAACCTTCATGGAAAGTAAATTAGATATTTTAAAGAAAATTACTCTGATATTTTACCCATCTTCTATAGTGACCATTGCTTAAATGAGAATAATTTAGTGAATCATCTCTAATTGTTCCTGGCTGGTCAGGTAGCCAAATGACTTTTCAGAAACTTCATTTTAAAACTCACATATACATTACTTTAATAACATGTGCCATGGGTTTTTTTTTAAACAATGGTTCCATAAAAAACAAGTGTTAAAGATACCCATTTGATTAGTATTCTGGTTATACTTTAGTACTTCCAAATCAATTTAATGACAAACGAATTGAATCATACAATTCCTCCCCCCACCAATACTAAAAATATTCAGTAAGCATTCTGAAGCAAGAGAAATTCTCCTTCAAAATATTCCAAACCAAGAAAACAAAACAAATAATAGAGAATAGTGAAATTTCATTAAATTGTCTTGTATTCTGTGCCTCAATTTAAGATCTGCAGACCAACTCTCCAAAAGGATAAGAAAAAACATTACATTTTTAGCTGAATGAAGTTGGACATGAACTTAGAGCACACGTACATTCCATAGAATCGTTAACATTTGACAACTCGCATTTTCCCTAAGCTTCTAGTGGCTTTTCCTCAGTTGGTTCTCAGAGAAAAGAGAACATATTGTTGGGTTGTTTACTTTGAAAGAGTGATGAAAGATTAATTAACCCTGTATAGATTAATGGGAGGTGTTTCAATATGTTCCAGAGAGCAATGTATATTTCAATATAGAAAAGGAAGCCAAATTTTGAATCAAACTCATTGCAGCTTACACAGTTGATAATTGGAACACTGGAGTTGCTGACATCTGAAAATGTTGAGAATAAAAGTACATACACATGTATCAATCGGTTTGACTGTTAATCTTGCAGCTAATATAAACAAATGTTAAAGTACTGCACTGAATTAAAAATATGCAAGCCACTTACTTCTGGAATAATCATTTCTTTTGTTGTTTTGGACTGATCGTGTTGCATCTGATTGAGATCGCAAACTGTTACGTGAATTAGGCCTTTCTTGTCCATCCTGTTTCACTTCGTCTAGATGTAATGGAACCCACTTATGCTTGTTGGCTAAATGTTTTAAAAATAAAATAGTTTTAATGTCAATGATTTTCCAGTATCCAAATAGAAGTTGCAGAACAAAGGAATTATAGGTCATCTTTTGGCTTCGGAAGTGTTTTACCTCCAGAAACAACACACTTCAAGTTGAAGCACAATTGTTAAAATGCAATAAAACTTCAAACGTGAAAACCACAAACAGAAATCATAGAATCCCAATAAATCAAACGTGGGTAACAAGGTGAATTCAATGCATAAAATAAAAACAACTGGAATTAAAAAACTTATCAGATTATTTAGAAAAAACAAAAGCATAATATTTACATAAAATGCAACGTAAAAAAGCACAGATAACAATTTCAATGTGAAATAATGCATTTTAGAGGAAAGAATGTTTTTTAAAATAGAATGTACATTATATGTGTATTTTACATTCAAAATAAAAGCTTACAAGCATTATAATTAATTTGCAATCACTTGGTGAATGTTCACATTTCAGAAGAATCATCCTTTGGTTAATTATTGGCATAAACATATCTTTAATGTGTAACTCAATATTAAAGTCGAATTTATCTCCTGTTCAAAACTGAAAGCAATCAGCAAAAAAACCGAAATAATTTAAAAAAAAAGAAATAAATACAGCACTCTAAGGTTAGAATAATTTAATTGCCCACCCAGAAGAATATGGTCCATTTACATATAAATAACATGGTAAGCAAAAGGCAAGATATTTAGCCTTCAATAAAATATCCAGAATTTTTTTTGGTGCTGTTACATAAATGACCAAATCACAAATGTACGTGCTTACACTTAATTTAAACAGAAGAATGAATTGGAAAAGGAAAAGTAAATTTATCAAAGTACATAGATGTCACCATATATAATACTGAGATTCTTTTTCTTGGGGACATACTCAATAAATTTAATAACCATAATAGAATCAATGGAAGTCCACACCTAACAGAGCAGACAAGCAGTGTGCAAAAGACAACTGTGAAAATACAAAAGGAAAAAAAAGCAGAAATAAATAAATGGACAATAAATATCGAAAGCATGAGACGAAGAGTACTTGAAAATGAGTCCATAGGTTGTGGGAACAGTTCAGTGATGGGGCAAGCAAAGTTAAGTGAAGTTCAAGAGCCTGATGACTGAGGGGTAGCAATTGTTTCTGAACCTGGTGATTTGGGTCCTGAGGCTCCTGTACCTACTTGCTGATGGCAGCAGCGAGAAGAGAGCATATGACCTGGTTGGTGGGTGTCCTTGATGATGGATGCTGCTTTCCTGAAACTCTCCATGTAGATGTTCTCAATGGTGGAGACAGCTTTACTCGTGATGGACTGGGCCATAACCACTACTTTTTGTAGGGTTTTCGGCTTAAGGGCATTGGGTATTTCTATACCAGATTGTGACGCACTGGTCAATATACTATCCACCACACAACTATACAAGTTCATCAAAATTTTAGATTTGGCATGACCTCTTTGCAGACTGCTCAGGAAGTAGAGGTACTGCCACGCTTTCTTTGTAAAAGCACTTACATAGTATGCAAATATAATGTAAAGTTCTGAAAATGATGTTATTTACTTATCTATATGACCTTTCCCATTACCATAATTTCAATCCACTTTTTTAACATTTTAAACTTTAATGTTATTATCACATAAAACCAAATCTCACACAGTAACAGTTAGGTAATCCTATTAAGCCGGATTTCAAATTTCAGCCTAAACCCATGTTGCTTTCGTCTACATGACCGACACCAGCTCATTTTGGGAACAGTACACAAGGAAAAGTTACCTGCCCAAATTGCAAAGGTCTATAAACTGCCAAAGCAAAGTTTGAAACTTTCAACCTCACCTGCAGCCCAAAGACATTAGCAGGGTAGGCAATTACTACAAACCTTCACAAGCAAGGTGACAAGAGCAGAAGATATGGCCAACTGAGCAGTGAGTGGAAAACATGTCTGAGTCAACTTATCAGGCTGAATATGGCTTTCCAATCCACTGCTTGCAGAACCATACATGTCATTGCACATCACATAGGTGTACAACTGCCAACAGCACACTGCCATTTTTATGGTCTGTTTACGCATATACACTGGAATTTATACTATATTACTGTAATGCTACTCCAGTGAGTTCTTTAAATAAGAATGCTGGGAGAAGCTGAAAAATAAATACAAATTATGAAGTTAAGAGATTTTGCATAGAAGAAACTACCTTTCTTCCCTTTTTGTGAAGATCCCTGGGATTCATCATCAATGGCTGATTTTTCCTCCTCATCATTTTGAGGTGTTTCTCTATTTTCTTTGCTCTCACTGTTGTCCTTCTTTTCAGTCTTATCCTTCTTCTTATTTTTATTCAGAGGCTTCTTGCTTGTTTGGTTCATAATGTTATGATGCTATAAATGTAAAGAGGCATAAAATTCATACTTACAGATACATTACACATTTTAATAAAGCTGCACAATTAAGTTAACATCTTCAAAATAGAGTACCCAAACAGATCTATAATGGAACATATCTATAGACATAATGAGATCAACTATTTTTTAAATATCTACCATAGGTTTTCTGTCAGGCCACTTTCGCAAATACAATCTACAAACGTTTGTAATTAGGATTCAACAAATAATGAAAACAGATAACATAACAGGAGATAAATAATAACTGGCCCAAGCTTTGCACTTAGCATTACTGAGCTGACATCTTTAATCATCTTTAAATGAGTCAAACAAATGATTAAACAGATGTTGAATCTTCACAGAAGCTGAAGTTAAATTACTGATGTACAAAATAAAATTGGGGCATGCACAAAACACAACTCATTACTGTTAATACACATGGCCACCGTATACCTCATTTCACTTTTGCTTAACTGTACTTACACAGATTCAAAGAATTGCTGTTAGTTTTATTGACTACAGTGGTTTCTGACAGCCTTACTTGCATTTCTATAAGCATATTCTGACTGAGAGGACTAAACCATGTAAAAGAAAATGGGGAAAAAAAAAGAAACCAGACCACAGCAATATAATATACTGGATGAAATAAAGATTACACTCTGCGCATAGAGACTTAATTCAGAGGTTTCTGTTGCTATCTGCCAGTTATCTCAAAATGCGCCCGAATTAAAAAAATTGCCATTAGGTGCAGTAAATAGTCAGCTTTTCTGCACTCTACAGTTAGCTAATGTTTTTTGATTTTTTTCAACCCACCCAATTGATAGGCAGCAGATGGTTTCCTACAATAAACTGTATGCAATAGTACTTGCTGCCATTTAAGAGTCCAGCTTGTATGTCTTTGATAAAGTAGAAACATTTATTTATGATGAGTACACAACATACCTCCTTATTAGCGATTTCTCCTGGAGTAGGCCAGTTCGTGATGTCACTGAAGTCACTTGCCTAAAATAATTAAAGAAGAAACACTGGTCAATCAAAAACAAATTAACTTCTTTGAGGTTTATATTACTAAATGACATACCATGTTAGAACTATCAGATCAATCCAATCCCCTGCTTTCCCCCAAAGCCCTACATTCCACCCCTACTCCATTTAAATTTCAAGCAGGAAACTATTTGCTAATGGAATGAATTATTGCTGTATAAAACCCAAAAGAATTTTGAATAGTGTACAAAATCATCCTAGAATCTATAGAGTCAATAAGACCAAGGAGTTGAATACATGGCTCAAAGCTTGGTGTGGGTTTCGCCGGGTAATAGCATCAGTACTGGTAAAGAGGCAGCTATTCCACTGGGATGGGCTTCAGTGAATCAGGTTGGAACCAGTGTCCTAGTAAATTAAATATAGCTATAAAATAAAATGTACGCAGGGGTGTTATTTGAGGAGCAGAGCAAGTGCAAAATGGGTTAGCAAAATGGAAATTGTAACTCGTCTGTCAAGAAGGTAAAGAGCATAAAAAGATACAAGAAAATCTTCCATTAAAGTCAGTGTAGGAAAATCAGTACCAAGACAAAACGGAAAGGTTTTGATTATGTGGCAAATGTAAGAGAACAGATAAGTCAATGCCACAAATAGAACAATGTCACCACAGAGACATAGTTACAACATATGTTGCCACATGCACTGTAACCATGTGCACCACAACCTGCAATCATAGGGGACAAGCACATCATGCAATCCAAATTTGTAGTACTAGGGTGGAGGACAGTTATGAGATTTTTTTGCTAGATAAAAAAAAAATCGGTCGATGGGACTAGGCTGTTGAAATGGTTTGGCATGAATTAGATGAGCCGAAGGGCCTGTTTGTGTGTTGTACTTTCCTACAACTAAGAACAGCTTATTTTCTTAATTATAATTCTGAGAAAAGATCGAACACTTGTCAACTTAGATGATGTTTGACCTGGTGAGTATTCCTTGCATTTTTAAAAAATTACATTACTGCTCTGAACCATTGCAGCGTTTCTTTATGTAACAACACATCATGCATTTGACATAAACTGATATTCATCTAAAAGCCAGGTGACAATCATCAAATGCACATCTTGTTCCAAGTGCTCATCACCCATACTGGGTTCCATTCCAGGTTACCACCTCTCAAGATTCCTTGAAACTTCCCTATGCCAACAATCCTTCCTGCTAATAATGGTCCTTTTTTTCCAATTCCACCAGTTTCTTCCCTCATCACCAGCAGCCTTCTCACTCTATATTGTCATCTGAAACCCAGCTACGCTCCTTCAATTATTTTAAAAGCAACCCCTGTTATCTTCAATCAAGCTCTTCACAGCCCAGTGTAATAGCTTTGCTCATCTTTGCCAGTTCTGAGAAGCCAATTCCTATGCTAAAGACACTACACTGAAACATTAATTGTTAAAAAAAATAATTTAAATCAATATACAGAGAACTTGTTAAATTCCAAATGGATCAAAAATGTACATTCCATTCTCTTATACATAAACACCCTGCTCCTCACAAAGCTGACGAGAAAACATCATTAAAACTACATAAACTATAAACATCAAGATCTCCAATATGCTGATGCCAAAGTCTTCAAAAGTTTGACCACAGCCCTGTGTAATGACCACGATTCACAATACAAAACATTTTCCAACAAACAGTGCATAAATGCAAGAGATAGCTAAGGCTTTGGTAAGTAACACCAAATCCATAGTGTTTATAAGATCCCATGGCTGTCAGCAATATGATACAGTTCATACAAAGAGAAAGATAGCAAGTTTAGCAATTTTATTGCATGGACACAGACCATGAACAATGTGGTATACAACTAAACTTTGGAGTAAAGACTGGACGAATCATTGGAAATTCAAGTCCACAGATACTTTGCCCGAGGGATTCTAACAATATTTTTTTCTTACCAAATTATATAATATAGACTGTATCTTTTCAAATACAGGGCAAAGCAAAGAAGAGACCAATTACAGTGATTTTGACAGTTAGAGAAGCTGCCTTACGACTCCAATGACCTGACTCAAATCAGTCCTGACTTGTGGTGCTGTGCGCAGTTTGCACTTTCACATGGGTTTTGTCTGAGTATTCCAGTCTCCTCCTACACTCCAGACTTAACTATCCAGTGTAAATGGACCAAAGTATGCAGGCGAGTGGTAGAATCAGGCGGGAATGTGTGTGGCTTAGTATAAATGGTTGGTGTAGTCTTGGTGGGCTTTAGGGAATATTTCTCTGCTATATGATTCTAATTAGACATGAAAAATGTTGATGTTTAATTCCGAACAAGATTCTATTAAAGGCCAAGAGAAAACAATGAACAGGGTAGTATTTGACTTCCACATCTTCTCTCTTAAAGCATGATGACTTTTATACAAGAGATTGAGGACGAACAAAAATAAATCCATCATGTGGTCTCCAGGGAAATTGAGCCAAATCCATCTGTTCAGAATATCTCTGAATCCTATTTTGCCTTGATTTAGTCATTGTCATCCTTAACTTTTGACAACCTTAAACTTTCATTCCACAACTTATCTACATATTTACTTTCATTTCCTTGCTGCATTTTAAAAGAAGTAACCATTAATGTGGCATCAAGCATAGAACACGCTCTGTGATAAATCAGGGCTAACGAAGTGCAATATTGCCTTCATAACAATAATTACTCAGGTAGTAAATTGCTTTGCTTTTTTAAAAAACAAAACTATTTTATAGAATATTCAAAGGGGCCATGTCATACATAGCATACTCTATAGCCCATACCTGTATCTGAAACTTCTGAATTCCATTTCAGAATTAAATTCTTTAGTATTTAAGTATACATCCAGTACCAAGGGGATGTGATCACTTGGTAAATTTCTCTATAGAGATGGCCACAAAAATGTATACTTTCCCAGCAGGTGTTACTAATAAGCAAGTCGCCTGGCTACTAATTTAACAACTTTTAATTTGCTGGTACCTTATGCTCATTAAACCTGCTACATCAAAACAAAGCAAAAAAAAAAAAAAATCACCAGGTGTTGTTTAGAAAATATTGCTGGTTAGCCCAGTAGATGCTGTCTGCCCAGATTGAAGAAATGACAATAAAAAGTACAGATGCTCGAAATCAGGGGAAAACACCAAAAAACAAAATGAGGCATCATTTGTACAAAGAGAATCAGACCTTTCTTCAGGAAAAGGATCGCATGACTGTAAATGGGTTCAGCCAGGAAATGTCTATAAAAAATGGTTAATAAATAGTTGGATGCAAGAGCTTGAAGTGTAGGTAATGAGCAAAAAATACGAGAGTTAAATGAGATGGAAAAAGTGACCCAGGCAAAGTGTTTTATTGATTTATATATTGCTAAACCCATTATTAAATTCAGAAAGCCAACCTTTTAATAATCTACAGTATAAGCTTATTTTACTTACTTTGCCAGGTTTCTTTATGGTCTTGGGCTTGCCTGCCTTGATTACTTTGGTTGAACTTTGGGGTTCTGTAATTAAAATACAGAGGTTATATCAGAGGAGAGAATACAAACACAGAAAATCATCTCAACACTTTTCATATTCAGTTTTGGATGTTACAAAAACTGTACAATCAAATAACCACTTTGAAATGCAGCTAGTGCTGTAAACATATTGCAGCCCACATGCAGCAAAATCCATTGAAATGCAACCATAAGGGATGAATTCTTATATGCAGATTTGGCTAGCATCAGAAAACTCAGATTACATTCACTTCTGTGTGATAAAGGAGAGCCCTCCACAGTATTTTCTTATCCTTTATCAGGGAGGTCTGAACAAGTACACAGTTATTTTCACCTAGGTCTCAGTCTTTACCATCATCCAAGCTTTCCTTCAATCTCTCTCAATTAACTACAACATAGTTAAGTACAATCTGGTGGATTTACATACTCTGGGGAAAATAAGCATCTAAGGCAGTACAGCAGCACAATAACTAAAAGGAGCAAAAACAGATTAAATGAGGCAAACATAATACACTTGGGGCTCAGCTGTGGAATGATAAAAATGAAAACAAGAGAATTTATGTTAAACTTCAATACTTGATAACACTGCAGAGAGATTTCCCAGTAACAGGCACTGAAGGAATGAAGATACTGAAATGATACAAGAGATCACACATTAAAAAAGTTCTAAGTAAATTTATTACTAAAGTACATATATGTCACAATATACAACCCTGAGATTCATTTTCTTATGGGCATTCACAGTAAATTCAAGAAACCCAATAGAATCAATGAAAGGCTGCATCCAACAGGATGGACAAACAATCACTATGCAACAGATAACAAACTGTGCAAGTATCAGAGAGGGAAATGATAATAACAATAAAAATAAATAAATTGAAGTGATAAATATCGAGAAGGCGATGAAGACTCATTCAAAATGAGTCAATAGGTTGTGAGAATACTTCATTGATGGGGTGAGTGAAGTTATCCCCACCGAATCAAATACCTAATGACTGAGGGATAACAACTGTTCTTGAACTGGGTGCTGTGAGTCCTGAGGCTCCTATACTTCCTTCCTGATGGCAGCAGCGAGCTTGGCCTGGGTGGTGAGAATTCTTGATGATGGATGCTCGTTTCTTGTAACAACATTCCATGTAGATGCGCTCAATGCTGGCGGGGGCTTTACCCATGATGGACTGGGCTGTATCCACTTCTTTTTGCAGGATTTTCATTCAAGGGCATTGGTGTTTCTACACCAGGCTGTGATGCAGATAGTCGATATACTCTCCACCACACTTCTATAGAAGTATGCCAAAGTTTTAGATGTCAAGCTGAATCTTCACAAACATCTAATTAAGTACAGATGCCGCTGTGCATGGTTTGTAATTGCACTTGCATGCTGGGCCCAGGACAGATCCTCTGAAATGACAACACTGAGGAATTTAAAGTTGCTGACCCTCTCCACCTCTGATCCGCCAATGGACCTCTGGTTTCCTCCTCTGGTAGTCAATAACTAGCTCCTTAGATCAATTATGGAAAAGTATGGTAGCAGATGAATTAAACAGGTATTTTGCATCAGTTTTCACTAAAGAGTATCATAGAGCATAGGAGAGACCACACTTGGACTAGTGTGTACAGTGTTGGTCTCCGTATTAAAAGAGGGATGTTAATTCATTAGAATCGAGAAAAGGTTTACTAGACTGATTCTTAGATTAAAACAAGGCCTTACTAAAATAAGCACATTTAATGAGCATGTTTGTTCACAAGGCTCCATTTCACAACATGACTCCAAAAGACATTGAATAGAGATCACTTTGAGAAATGTTGTAGTGAATTGACCCAGTGACCTTTCAGGCCACTTGGTTCAAACAGCATACTGTCTCTATAACAGGGAGATACACATCAAATTGAACTGATAGCCTAAAAGGCCGATGTTAAAAGTGCAGAAGCAAGGTCAGAAACTTGGAACAAAATAGGCAGAAACCCACAAATTGTAATAAGTTAATTACCAGACACTCATGGTTAAATGTTAAGATCTGGTAGAATTTCTGCTTAAAAGGATCTCCATGAGCACAAATCTCAATCCAAATACAAAAATTGTATAGAAAGTCAAAGAGCCAACTGGAAGTGGAAATTTCTTTACTCACTTGCAGGCACAAGTCATAGTTCAGAGAACTAGCTTCTGTATTCAAGGGAGCAGGGAAAGGAGGCAATAACCTCTTCCTCAATGTCAACATGACAAAGGAGATGGTTACCGACTTCAGGAGAACCTGCACCACTCACACCCTTCTTCACATCACCGGCACAGCAGTGGAAACTGAACAGTTTCAGACACCTGGGAGTACATATGTCACACAACCTCTCATGGTCCACATTCAAGAAAACTCACAAATGCCTCTACTTTGAAGAAGCTGAAAAGAGCTGGTCTATGCACATCAATACTCACAACGTTCTACAGATGTGCAGTTAAGAGCATCCTAGCATGCTGCATCACTGTATTGAAACTGCACTATGGTGGACTGGAAGGCTCTACAACGGGTAGTTAAAGCTGTCCAATGCATCACTGGCACCAGACTATCCACCAAAGCCATAAATACAGATAGGTGCTGGAAAAAGGCCAGCAATATCATGAAAAATCTGAGCCACCATGCTTATGGACTCTTTGTCCCACTCCCATTAAGAGTTTACGTTGCATCTACACCAGGACCACCAGACTCAAAAACAATTACTTCCTCCCCAAGCTTTCAGACTGTTACCTCCTTCTTAGCCCCACACCACAACCACGGGGTGGGGGCAGGATTTAAGCTTTATTTACTTTATTTTCCTCCAGTGTCCTATATGTTTCAGAAGCAGAGTAAGCAGCTTTTTTAAATTCTATAAGTATTCTAAAAAGACAGAGGTACATACCAAATTATTACTTGAAATCATAACAAATGTCACTTTTCACATTTTAAACGTATAAAATATCACTTTAAATGGCAGAGGTTTTGAGTTGGCTCACCTGCTAAATTAGAAAAATCTTCCCATAAATTCTGGAGGTTTACATCATTTTCCTTTATTTGCTCATTTATTAATGTATAACATATTCTCTCTGCCCTATTCAAATAAATTTGTTGCCACAAATTGCCAGGTTGCTATCACAACTACCTTTGAACACATGCAGCTAGAAGTTAAATAAGGCTGTCGTTTGAAAAACAACACCGTGTAATTGGCTAACCAATGTTCCAATACCAGTCAAAGTCATCACCTAAACATTCCGTCATGACATGTAGATAATAAACACTCTATTCTCTATTGAAGAATGGAATACACAACCATAGAAAATTGAAAGCAAATAACAGTTATAATTTAACAAAGTTTTTTTGGTAAATATCAAATTACAACCCTTTCAAATGACTTCAAAGTAACTGTCCTGATTTTGTATAAAACAAAGTGTAGTCATTAAACAATCAAGTACCTGTGCATGATCTAAAATGGAACACCATTTTCTTTTCAAACTGTAGAAAGAATACAATTTAAAATACGTATCTTCCAATACAAAAAGTTGTAAGATGTGTATGTCATAGAACCAGGCCATTTTGCCTCAACTTTATCAAAGAAACTGTGAAGTTTACCTGTACTTATTCCCAGTTAAGATCTGAACAACTCCCATGACTACTTCTAGTTACAGCTACAATCACGGCCATCTAAAATAATCCAATTCTCCTGTAAATCAGACCAAAGATCCAACATCTCATTCCAAACTTCACGTGCTCTTATTTTGTACAAGAGCCTTTTGGAGGTATCACACTGAATGCCTTTGGCTTTTAAATTTATCCTTTCATCCTGCTTCAGCTTTTCATTTTGATGCTTTTTTACAGAACGCAATCTTGCTGCTTGGTTTCTTAGTTACTAACCACAGTGGAAGACATTCAAATGTTTCTTACTCTCTTTCAAAACTATCTATTTTCATCCAATAACTAATCAAACCTGCAATAGTTAATGTGGACTCTTTAACAAGTAATGAAGTATAATAATTTGTAATGCTTATTTAAAAGTTTGACTTGACTGGCATTCTGTGATAGTCATGCATCATAAAATCTAACTCCCCATACTCCTAGTTCATATAAGGACCAAAGAAATATTCCTGTATTTTCTAAGATGTTTAACTGCAATACAATATGCAAGGCATTACGTAAATGCATGCCATATTAACTGGAAGATAGCTTAATATTGTAATAGAGGTGTGATGCCACAAACAGACAAAGGCAGTTTGTAACCTAACAACATATCAATGATGAATGAATACACAGTATCATAGGGAAGTGGCACTTACATATACAATAAACTTCAAATGGTTACTTAGATTTATCTACACCTCTGGGTGCTGATATCTAATGGAATTACAATCTTATGATTTACACTGAATGCTGGAAGAAAATTCATAACATCTGATTACCTGATTGAGAGAGGTAGCTACATGGAAAAGTTACGTCAACAGGTACCAAGAGATTATCTGCACGCACACCATGTTTCAACTGGTATGCATGCTCTAGGCAATAGCTCTCTTCAACCTCACTTTAATTGACTTGTCAATTCCCTTCCCAAATATCACTTTCATGTACTTCCTTTTTACCAAAATTGCCTTTTTGCATCTTAAGCAAGTTTCACAAAAAAAAACTGCTTCCAAAGCTTTTCAGCACTGAAAATTTCCCTCACCTGATATCTGGTTTTAAATGATGGAACTTCCCAAGTAGTTAACTATGTTACAATTTTATCTTATGATCCTCAGTATAGAAGAAAGTAAACAGAATGGAGTTTTATTTTCTTCAACCTGGCATTTCCAAAGTTTACATACGCTCAAGATCTTGTATATTTGTGCCACAATGATGCTGAGCAACGACCATCCCTAAACAAGAGGGAGCCCAATCACCTACCCTTGACATTCCCATTACCCAGTGCCATATTCCACACCTAAGGGATCAGCACTGTCCAAAAACTCAACCAGAGCAGAAAACCTTCTTAAACCTGGTGGTGTGGGACTTGGAAGTTTCTCCACCCGATGGTGGCTGCAAAAATACAGCATGGTCCAATGGGGAAAGAATTTTTTTATGGAAAAGGTTGCCTCTTGTATATACCATCAATGGTGGGGAGGGATATGCCCATGATGTATTGGACTCAGTCCACTGCCGTCTGCAACTTCTTACATTCCCGTTCATTCAAATTACTGCACCAGATCAGAATCAGGTGTAATATTACCTGCATAGGTCGTGAAATTTGTTTTATACGGCAGCGGTACACTGCAAAACACAATTTTAAAACAGTAAATTACAATATGTATACCCTGATGTAGACCTGTACATGTTCACCCCCCCTGAAGTCAACAATCAGCTCTTTAGTTTTGCTGTTATTGAGAGGATGTTTTTGCACTCAACCACGTAACCCATAATACTTCTGTAAGCTGTCTCTTTGCCATTTGTAATTCATCCAACAATATCGGCTAATTTAAAGATGGCACTGGAGCCATGCTTTTCCAACCATTCATGTGTTTAGGGAGTAGAAGTAGAATGGGGGGGGGGCAAGCAAGCAGCATTGAGATGCACCCAAGATAATGGTCAGTGAGGAGATGTTATTACCAATCCCCAGTGATTGAGGTCTGCCTACAAGGAAGCTGAGTATTCAGTTGCAGAGGGAAATGCAGATGCCTGGGTCTTGAAGCTGGATGAGAAGTTGGATGCAACAATGGTGTAAAGAATGAACAGCAGTCTGACATACGAGTTTCCCTTGCCCAGCAGGTCCCAAGCAAATTGAAGAACCACAGAAAGCATATATTCTGTTGATCTGTTGTATGGTAGGCAAACTGGAGAGGATCCAGGTCATCTGAGATTAGAAGTAAATTTACACTATGACAAACCTTCCAAAGCACTTCATTTGATTGATGCAAGTGCCACTGGACAGACATCACTGAGGAAGGTGACCATGCTTTTTCCTGGGCACTGGTACAATAGATGCCTTTTTGAAGCAACTAGGAACCGCTCTTCTCAGAAGAGGTTGAATGTGTCTGTAAGCACTCCAACCTATTAGTCCACACAGATCAGAATCAGATTTATTATCACCGGCATGTGACGTGAAATTTGTTAACTTAGCAGCAGCAGTTCAATGCAATACATAATCTAGCAGAGAAAAAACAAATAAATAAACAATAAATTAATTACATATATTGAATAGATTTTTTTAAAAAAACGTGCAAAAACAGAAATACTGTATATTAAAAAAAAAGTGAGGTAGTGTCCAAAGATTCAACATCCATTTAGGAATCGAATGGCAGAGGGGAAGAAGCTGTTCCTGATCACTGAGGGTGCGCCTTCAAGCTTCTGTATCTCCTACCTGATGGTAACAGTGAGAAAAGAACATGCCCTGGGTACTGGAGGTCCTCAATAATAGATGCTGCCTTTCTGAGACACCGTTCCCTAAAGATGTCCTGGGTACTTTGAAGCCCAAGATGGAGGTGACTACATTTACAACCTTCTGCAGCTTCTTTCGGTCCTGTGCAGTAGCCCCTCCGTACCAGACAGCGATGCAGCCTGCCAGAATGCTCTCCACAGTACAACTACAGAGGTTTTTGAGTGTATTTGTTGACATGCCAAATCTCTTCAAACTCCTAATAAAGTATAGCCGCAGTCTTGCCTTCTCTATATGCTGGGACCAGGTTAGATCCTCAGAGATCTTGACACCCAGGAACTTGAAGCTGCTCACTCTCACTTGGCCAGATACACCAGCTGGACCCTTTGAAGGATGCCCGGCCATCAACCACAGAAACTAAAATTACAGGGTCATCCAGAAATGTGAGGCTCATATGAATCACCATGGTTCTCCTTATCAAAAGGTGCACGGAGGCAGAGGAATTGCGAGAAGGAGATGGCATCTTTGCAAGAGATACCTACTGACTCTCACAGCTACCTGGACTATTCCTCTTCCCACCCTATCTCTTGCAAAAATGCCATCCCCTTCTTGCAATTCCATCTCTGCCACATCTGCTCTGAGGATGAGGCTTTTCATTCCAGGACGAAGGAGATGTCTTCCTTTTTTAAAGAAAGGGACTTCACTTCCTCCACCATCAACTCTGCTCTCAAACGCATCTCTCCCATTTCACGCACATCTGCTCTCACCCCATCCTCCCGCCACTTCACTAGGGATAGGGTTCCCCTTGTCCTCACCTACCACCCCACCAGCCTCCGGGTCCAACATACAATTTATCTGTAACTTCCGCCACCTCTAACAGGATCCCACCACTAAGCACATCCCCCCCCCCCCACTTTCTGCTTTCCACAGGGATCGCTCCCTACTCGACTCCCTTGTCTATTTGTTCCCCCCATCCCTTCCCACCGATCTCCCTCCCAGCACTTATCCTTGTTCCGCTTACAAGTGCTACACTTGCCCTTACACTTCCTCCCTCACCACCATTCAGGGCCCCAGGCAGTCCTTCCAGGTGAGGCGACTGTGAATTGGCTGCTGTGATAGACTGCATCCGGTACTCCCGGTGCGGCCTTCTATATATTGGCAAGACCTGACGCAGACTGGCAGACCGTTTCGCTGAACACCCTACACTCTGTACGCCAGAGAAAGCAGGATCTCCCAGTGGCCACACATTTTAATTCCACGTTCCATTCCCATTCTGATATGTCTATCCATGGCCTCCTCTACTGTCAAGATGAAGCCACACTCAGGTTGGAAGAACAACACCTTATATTCCATCTGGGTAGCCTCCAACCTGATGGCATGAACATTGACTTCTCTAACTTCAGTTAATGCCCCTCCTCCCCTTCTTACTCCATCCCTATTTATTTATCTTTTCCCCTTTTTTTCTCTTTTTTCTCCCTCTGTCCCTCTCACTATAACTCCTTGTCTGCTCTCCATCTTCCTCTGGTGCTCCCCTCCCCCTTTCTTTCTCCCTTGGCCTCCCGTCCCATGATCCTCTCCCTTCTCCAGCCTTGTATCCTTTTTGCAGATCACCTGTCCAGCTCTTGGCTCCATTCCTCCCCCCATTTTCTCCTATCATTTCAGATCTCCCCCTCCCCGTCTCAAATCTCTTACTACCTCTTCTTTCAATTAGTCCTGACGAAGGGTCTCAGCCCGAAACGTCGACTCTTCCTCTTCCTATAGATGCTGCCTGGCCTGCTGCGTTCCACCAGCATTTTGTGTGTGTTGCATCATAGTTAAATCTTGGTTTCAAACACACATACAGCAACTTTTGTATTGATGAAGAATCTAACAAAGTGACATTGTAACACAAATCGGGGCAACAACCTAAGGAGACATTTACGTTCTGCAACTTGAAAGTACGCTTTGATGTTCACATGTTTAAAACACATTTAAAACCTTGCACGCGAAGTCACCAACACTGCTGTTTTGCATGTTTCTTTAATTAATGCTTAATTTGTTATACAAAATGAATGGTATTTAAACACATTTTTAATGTAAATGGTATCAAAATTCTGTAATAGTATAATGATTTTCAAAGCAGATTCCTTTCTACAAGTAAAGCCTATATATCTAATGGAAATCATTTCATTTTCAGAATGCAGTCTTTTTAACCTTATGCCAACAATTCCCTGAAGTGAAATGGCAAAACTGAAAACACAATGTTTTTTTTTACTTGACTGACCAGATTTAAATTTTGTGCCAAATGTTTGAAATTTCATCTTTACATGCTTCCATTAAATAAAATCAGAACACAAAATATTTTGTTATTTTAAAATATCACCAAATCCAACTTTTTTTAATTCAAATTATTTAGCAGTATGCCTGTTTATTTTTCAAAAATTTTTCAAATTCAAACAGACTTTAATACAAATCAGTGTACTAGCCATTGAGTTATCCTGTCCAGTTTCTTTTTTAATCCGAGTAAGTTTTGCTGTTTTAACTACTTTAGAATAAAGGCAATAAAAGATAAATTATGAATAGGAAAAGCACAACCATGTTTCAATTTCTTAGACTTTCTACTACATTTTTTAAAAATAAGGTTTTATTGCTGATTCTATATCGCAGATTTCTAAGAATAATTTAACAAAACTCTTGGTTCTCACTCATTATGATAGAATATACAAAAGAGAAGGCTAGAATCTTTTCAAAAATGCATAGGACATTTCAGTTATAGAAGAATTTCATAACAATTTAAGGTTTTTAGGTGGCATAAAGCAAACAATGATGCTGGAGTCACAAATAAATAGACTGATTTAAACAGTGGCTCATTACCTTAATTTACCATGCCAATGAGAATATTTGTAGTAAGTTAACATTATGATTCCACTGAAAGATGCAAATACATCTAAGTGGTATTTATTGATTCTACCTGATTTGTTAAAAAATGTACGCTGTCATATTTACGAAATACATTAATGAGTAATAAATCACATAGTTAAGTCATACAGCAAATACAAGATAAATAATTCATTTAAGTTATATAGGATGACAATAAACTCCCTCACTCAAATGCATTCCAGTTTAATAGCTGCTCAGATTGACTTTGGGCAATCAAAAGTGTACACTTACAGAGCAACATTCCCTCAAATACCTAGGCCTCAGGCCCATCATTGAGAATGACTAGACAAAAAGCTTAAATCTGACCACATTGCAAAATGTAGAAGAAACAAAGATCACAGGTTTCAAGGAATAAAAACTGCACCAACAGTTCCTAGAGGTAGTAGACTTTTAGGAGCGCATATTCCAGGCAAGAAGACACATTCACTCCACTCCCCCCCCCCCCAAAAACACTACTTAAGCTATTTTTCCTGGGCTTAGCTGTACATCATTCCATTTGTCTGAAATTTCATTACAAATGCCACATTCCATCCTGATGACACATAAATTCAGTAAAGCCTATAGAAATAGGTGATTTACATTTAAAAGCAAAGCATGCTAAATGCAATATACAATAAACACTATGCTTTGGAAACTTTACGTTCAGCCTAATACTATTTGAAAGTGTAGACTGTGAAGTAACAAACTTGAGTAACCAGCCCACAATTTTACAATATGTATGGTTGTGATCTGAAGATGACATTAAGAAATGCAAAGCAAGGTTGCAGAAAATGGGGATGCAGAATGAGATCCAAGATGAGATACAGAAAAGGCACGTTTAAATGAGTGGTTTATGAGATAGAATCATCCAGCACAAAAACAGCCTATATAGTTGGGTCAGTCATAAAGTGCGTACCTACAGTAATCCCAATTTCCATCACGAATTACATTCTATGCCAGCGGTCCCCAACTACCGGGCCACAAAGCATGCGCTACCGGGCCGTGAGGAAACAATATGATTTGGCGATATGAGTCAGCTGCACCTTTCCTCATTCCCTGTCACGTCCACTGTTGAGCTTGAACGCATGCGAGGTCATGACCCGCGCGTCATCCATGTCAGCGCGGGAAGGAGATCAACTCCTCCAGCTTGCAAATGACAGCGGGCTGAAAAGTATGTTTGACATAACATCTCTGCCGGCATTCTGGATCAAAGTCAAGGCTAAATATCCCAAGATAGCCGTGAAAGCACTGAAAATGTTGCTTCCATTTCCAACATCATATCCCTGCAATGAACGCAACGAAAACTAAATTGCGGAATAGACTGGACATAAGGAACCCTCTTCGAGTATCGCTGTCTCCCATCACCCCTCGATAGGACCATCTTGTTGCAAGGAAACAAGCCCAGGGCTCCCACTGATTCAGCGATATTGGTGTGTTAAAACGATTTTATATGTTCATACGGAGAAAATATGAGCTGTGTGTTTAATATCCAAATGTTACTTAAAATGTTATGATGCTATTGACCTATAAGTGACTTATATAACCATATACCAATGACAGCACAGAAACAGGCGATCTCTGCCCTTCTAGTCTGTGCCGAACGCTTACTCTCACCTAGTCCCACCAACCTGCACTCAGCCCATAACCCTCCATTCCTTTCCTGACCATATATAGCTATCCAATTTTTCTTTAAATGATAATATCGAACCTGCCTCTACCACTTCTAATGGAAGTTCATTCGATACTTACTTCAAGCTCCCCTGATAATTGACATCACTATATTCATGTGAGGAAGATATGCATTGTGTTTAATATTAAATTCGTTAGATACACTCAATCTCATTTCTAAAAGGGTTCATTAGCCACTTATCACCTATATTCCGGTTGTGATTAACCACCCCACCCCCCCCGAACAGAATCGCCAAAAACGATTTGTAGGGAAAAATCGGCATGTACACGCATGCATACTGGTGCCCACGCAAGGTCATGGTCATCGTAGTCTTTCTCGGGGTAAACCCAATGTATTAGACTGCTACTCTTGTCCATCGGCAACCCTACCCCCCCCCACTCTGTCAGCCAGTCCGCAAGAATATTGTCAATATTAAACCGGTCCACAGTACAACAAAGGTTGGGGACCCCTGTTCTATGCTATGGCATTTCTAGTACTTATCAGAACACGTGAGTGCCTGCATCCAGAAATTGCTCTTAGCAAATTCTGGGTTTCAACCAATGTGTGTGAAGATGTTCCTCTAATCTCCAATCTCCCACCTTAAACCTATCCCTCTGATCAAGGGAAATTTTTCTCGATATTTATGACTTAATTATCATACAGTAAGACTTCAGATGAGCAATACAGCATCTCAGATCAAACAAGGTAGAGCTTTTGGATAACCAGAATACTGCTTTTGATGCCATTGCAACCATTATGTAAAATGTTTGATTGACAAAAGATTATTTGTTAATTTTTTGCTAGCCTTACCAGCTCAGCCTAGAAATTTTAGTGAAAACGTGTGTGTATTAGTGTGCATTGCAGGGGGAGGTAGACAGTCCGAAGGAGGGATCCATCATTTGCTGCACAATTCATAACAGCATCAGCAAAACTGTTGCAGTTCCAAAAATAACTTTATCCCAAAAAGTTTTGTCTTAAACTATGAATATCACTCAAAGTTTATCATTTAGAGTTAACACTATTCAGTAAATCCATAAAAGTATCATTAAATCTTTAGGAACATAATACCATTTTAGAAACATCATTCATTAAATCAAAACTTTTAAGCATGAAGAACATGCAAAAAAAACGGGGGATTTCTGAATACTTTTCTTAACAAATAGTTCACAAGAGGAAAAAGAAAAAAATCACAGGTGTAGCTTCTGCACCACAAAAATACAAATATACCCAGCAAAATATATATTTGTATGTTGCACATTTACTGGGCTCTAAACATGATGAGCAGTGTATTTTCCTAGAAACACAATACAAAATGGTTTTATGAGACTGGTCGCACAAAGTGAATGCAAGAAGTTTTAGAATGCAGAAATGAATTTTGCATCTTCTATTACTAAGATCTTTCTTTGTTCTGCCTAGTTTCCCAACCACCTAGTAAATTACAAGTACCAGGAAAAAAAGCCAAGCTACTAAGACAATTCCCTTGAAAAGTGCAGGTCCAGTAACCTTTGAGTTAAGCCTCACCAAGAATAAAACAGCTGCTTATTTGACATTTCATCCACGTTACATTCCACCCCATACAACCAGTGTGCTACAGCTAAAGCATAGAAATGTAGATAATCAGCCTTCATTCTCAAAAGATCTTAAACAAAAAGTGAGATGGTTTTACAATTGCCAGGTTAAGTTATCACCTGCTATGCAATGTCTGTGAAACGTAGAAAACAACCCTAGGTAAAATGGAGGGATGCCTGGGATTTGTGGATCCACTCCCTATTTTTTTTATATAAATATTTAGCCTTTGTTGTGCTTATTTTTGTTCCAAATATGAAACATGTTAGCATCAATCTCATTAGAGACACCTGAAACAACCCCCTCCCAACCTATCCCTTTGTTATTTCAAATCTACATTTGGAATTATCAGCCCATTGGTACACTACATGTTCACGCCTACAAATGACTACAGGTCGAGTACTTAATCTCAAAGGTGAGTGTGAACATGGGAAAGGGCAGGGTTTTAGTGTGGGGGGGGTGGAAATAAAGAAGTGAAAAAGCGTGGAAAAGGTTAGCCAATTCCCAACAGTTGAGGGAAGGGTGGGAGGGTGGGGAATAAAAGCTGAGGGCAACTCACCCTGGGATGCTCTTGCACACCTCCTAGCAACTGGTTAGAGCAGCTTTGGCAGAGGCCTGGGAGCAGGTCGCCTGCCCGCCCTCTCGGCAGTGGGGTGGTGCAGGGAGACCTAAAGAGGGGGGAAGAAAAATAAATTTTTAAAATGTGGTGGAGAAATTTAATCTCCAGTCCAATCAATCTCATCCAATTGCATAATAAACTAAACCCTCTTTGGTCCCAATGATTCTTTCAATTTTAATTCCAAGAACTCAGCAAGAGAAAACCTCCTTTTCAACTAACTTTTGCCCCTGTAAGCACATTAACTATCTTCCAGGATATAGTTCTGCAGGTGCCAGACATGATCTGGTCACTTGGCAAGTTGCCAGTCAAGGCAGTGGACGATCTGAAGTATACTTGCCTACGTAAGTAACAGGTCTGGCCTCTTCACCTAATACTCACTTCAAATAGATCAGCAACTAGATAGCAGTATTGATAGTGACTGGTCAGCAACTAGAAACATGGGCAACTCTCCCCTCCATCAGCACTGATATACAAATGAGGCTAGTTCCAAAGAACAGAATTAAATAAATATGGAATACATGATCCACTAGACTCTTTACCTAATCCTTTCAACACTGTAAATTTCCACTGGAAAAGTCACTTGAAATTCAAATCATTATTACCATATAAAAGGAGACTCAAAGCTAAAGTGAGAGTTATAAGTTCCCATTATACGGTTGGAACCTCCAAATTCTCCTTGCTCTTGCATGTAAAAGAGCTCATATGGAATAGAATGATGCAAACAAAAAGCTTGTGGCTATACTCAGTTGAATTTTTAGTGTCAGTAATGGACAAAATATTGTTAATAAAATTGTGACAGAAAGTCACATGACACATTAAAAACAAATCAGAATAGATTTAAGGGAAAAATGTATGTGAGAACCAAAATATATTTTAAAAGAGTAAGCACATTTCATGCAGTCTATGTGGATTCTAATGAGGCACTTGATAATATCCGGCATGAAAGAGAAATCTAGGTATCCAGAGAAGGGCACCAAATTGCATCCAAAATTAACTCTGCCAGAAGACAAGTGGGGCCCTGCAGGACTTGGCATTAGACACATGATCATTTTTTTTGTGGTACATAACAACGAACAAGTACTGGCCCTTCCATCCACGATATTAGATGTTGTAGGCATAAAAGGACAAAGCCAAAGGTTTTCAGACAATCTAAAGGATGTAATGTAATTAAAGGTGCAGGGAACTAACAATGGACTGCAATGGTGAATAGAAAAGTAGCAAATTTAATTCAGTCCTGAGAAAAGAAAGAAAATATACTACTTGAGAGGAGTAAACAAGGCAACAAGTGGTAGATTATTAATAAAAAGGAACAATGGCAATCTTAAAACACATGTCAACAGAGGTATTGAAGACAAGCACATAATGTGATTATGAATACATTTGCTTTTATTGGACAAGATGCAGAACAGAAGAAAATGCTAAAAGTACAAAACATTAGCTTGATCACATTACAGGAAGAACCTGGTAGCAGAGATTATACAGTGGAGATTTACAAGGATGTTGCCAAGTGAAGTGTTGTCAAGACGACACTCTTGCTAGTTAAGGTTCCTTTATTAAAACAGTAGAGTTTAGTTGAGGTGTACAAGCTCATCACATGACTAGACTGGGAGAACAAAAGTGACCACCTTAGCAGAGGCTCAACAGGGAGAGATAGATAAGATAGGTAAGCAGCTGCATTTTTATTCACCTGGGAAGATACTTCCTGAAAGGATGGAGGAAGCAGAAATGTTGATTTTTATCAACCAAAATCAATTATTTTGGTTAACTGGGCCACTGGTTAATCAGGGTAGCCACTTATTTGAGACAATGCTTAAAGAACAAAAACTAATCAAGAAAATAGCCAAGATTCCCTTTGTTTATTTGGGACACTATACCATTTAATTGGGGCAGGAGAATGTTGCAGAACAGTTTGTAACTGGTGTCAGACATGTGCACTTGTGTGGCCATTAGGCACTAGAACCGTGCTTAGAGAGATACTATCAGGTGCATGTGCTTGTATTCAAAGAGCAGTGATTTTGTCACTGATAGTTGGTGAGAAATATGTAACAAGACATTTCAGAACTTCTTTGCTCACTGCGGTTTCAAGCAATTAGGTTCGGAGTTGACAGAAACAACCATGAGTGAAAATGAAAGGATTTCACTACTTCAAATTAGGAACTACAATCATCTTGAATATTACAATGAAACTGAAGATTTATAGGAAGCAATCGTCGATAGTATTGTATGAAGGCAGTCCATTACCTACACTAGGTGCATGCGCTGCGTTTGTTCATTTACAGACAATCAAAAGGCGGCAGCAGTGGTTCCTCCATTGATACCATGAGGAACTAATACATAGTTTTATAATATTGTAGCAGCATTGATAGTGTTCTAGTTTGTTCCATATTCATGAAAATACATCATTTGTTACTTAGTTAAACAGTATCGTCTTTTTTATACCTTTAACTATTTCCATGAAACTTCAGCTAATTGGACAGCACTTAATTGGACCAAAATGTACTTGTCCCAATTAACCAGAATCCACTGTACATGGATGAGCATTTGATTCTGTAATCTGCATGGATCTGGACCAAGAGCTTGCAGATGAATAAATTTTACTCAGCTGGCATTGACATGACAGATTAAATTTCTATATACATATCATAAAATGGCATAAATATGAATCAGTAAACATATGATTCACATGAAATCTTGTCACCAAAAGTCCCTGCAAGTTGGATGCAGAGTACAGACACTGAATGAAATAGGATTTATGCTTTTACACCTGAGAAGATACATGGCCAAAATGTGGTAACAGGCAAGGTAATTAAGATGTTTCACATTGAAGAGGTCCAAGCTTGTTTGCAGTGCACTTCAAATAATCAACCAACATTTGTTGTGAAGATTTACACGTAAATCAAAACTTTTGGACATTTCCCAGAGTCCAAAACAGTATGCCAGCAAGGGAGCAGGTCGCAAAAGCAAAATATCGGCAGGAAAGGTTTATTTATTAATACGCCTAAAAATGTGGTCTTATTGCCTCAAAGAAAGTTTAATTTATTTTACTGTGCCACCAAAGTACATGGCAAAACTATAATCCAAAATTCCGTAGGAATCGACCATCTCACGGGAAACTTAATTCAGTTACATGACTAAGCATATTCAGTAATTTCATCGGATGATTCTTGCAAGATTCACAAAGTGAAATGCACCTACGTTTTCGATCTGTAACAATGACAGATGCAAATTTGTCTTTCGACCAAGTAACGCTGCAGTCCATTTCTAAAAACAGTCAAAGGTAACTTCAAAATTTAAATTCCAACACCATTCACCCACCCATTTTCTCACTTGAAAAGCTGCTTGCCCGCAGCAGTACTACACGTGCTACACTGAAATTTGATTAGAAATGGGGGAAGGGTAGCATTTAAACTGCGCCGTGATCACGAATGCGCTGCCATCAGCATATTCGTCCGTTTACAACTATTCCTCATGAAAACTAAAATAGCATAGCAATAAGAGAAACAGGCGAGAGAAATCGAACTCAAAATTCACATTTGCCTAAAATTTCACAGTTCACATATGCTATTACAAAATCTATAATGTCGTACGTTCATAGAAAACACGTTTTCTTCCATTAGAATTATGGGTAAAGTTAAATGATCTGTGTCCCGGTTGATAGTAATCGCTAATACCACCCGCGTACTTAAAATTAAACATCTTATATTCGATTGTAAACTATTACAGGAGTAATCAAACCAAGGAATGAAAAAAATCACTGATCATATACACAACTCAGGTCGAACCAAAATAAATTTGCTTTAATTCCCATGAAAAGACCTGCAGCTGGCCGATCAAAGATCTTCCAAGATAGCAAATATCTAATAGCACTCGCAACACTGCAGTAAGCAGAAAAGTATTTTTTTCCCGAAATGACATAAATGTGTCCAGATTTCATGCCAGAGGTCTTGAATATACAGACAGCTCTTTCAAACTTATTTAACCGTGAAGTCCTTTCATGAAACAACCAATATGACACAATACAAACACCTGCATATGTAGAGATTAAAAATTGAACTTTTAAATAGACACGTGGCCTCTAAACTAATCCAATTATCTGCTGCAAGTCAGCAAACCAAAAGGTGACTCGACTTTCAGTGCTCGACAAAAGTAGTACTTGTCTAAACAAAACTTAGTTTATCAAAGTATTAATAACAGCAAATATTTTCGTAGCCAGTAATAATCAAACAATAAAGACAATCACCTCTTCACTGTCACCTTACAGCGTCAAAGTAACCAACTACCAGATTTAAAATCGACTTCGTGCACAAACCTGTCTCCTGACTGCTGACGTTCACGCTGTTAGCAGTGACCATATTTTTCTTCTTCGTCCAAGGGTTGATTTTGGGAGGGGGCGCTTCGGTGAACTTCAGCGATTTATCTGCCGGCTCCCTCTGGTTGTGGTCGTTCTCCTTGTTCTCTTTCTCGGCGTCGGTCGCTATCTCCAAAGGGCCGCTCCGCTCTCCAGAGCGATCTCGCCCTGCGGTCTGCGGCTCCAACCTCGCCAGCAGGCCGTTACCGGCGTCCTCGTCTGCTCCTGAAGCAGACGATACGGAGCTGTGGCGGTCCGCCGGTTCTAACAGAGAGCTGACGCCGCTACTGCTGCCAACCGGCTGCGGGTCGTGATCGGTGGACTGAAGCATTGGTGTCTCAACGTCGGTGGCCATCGTGCACCAAACGGATGAACCGATGTCGGGTTCACCGCTGTTCCCCTTTCCTCTACAGCCCTCGCAAATAACTCGTCTTAAAATTACTCGAGATTTACTGTTGGAATTAAAAAAAAGAAAAAGGAACAATTAAACAAAAGTAACGGAAGAGCTGTTCCTTCATTCTTAAAAATCACATGGCCACTAGTTAAAAAGCAGTAAGCGCCTCCCCAACCCAGAATTCGATTGCGGGTAAACTTAAAAGGCTTTTTTTTTAAAAAACCGATATTTCTTTTAACTAGGGGGTATTGGGTAGCAGAGACAGAATCTAAAATAATAAAAAATAAAGGTCGGTGTAGCAACAGCTGGTCCAAGGTTAAGTAAGAGGGGGATAAGTGTGCAGAACGTATACATACACATATATATATATTTATGTATGTGTGTGTGTGTATATATATATTATATATATATGTACATAATTAATTAATGGACACCTTCTCCAGCTGATATAACGAGCGGCCGGGGGCGGTGAGGAAAGGGGAGCTCCGGAGGGGAGTCAGAGCGGAGTCGCCAGCTCCCGGCCACCACGTGCGATCAGCACTGACGTGGCCGCCGCCGCCGCTCGCCGGCCCCGGGAGCGCTCCGCCGGGCACGGCTGCCACCGCCGCACCGCTTCATGCCATTGTTACGACACACAGCTGTTACTGTGGAAACTGGCCTTGTTTATTGTTTTTCCCCCTCTCTTTTGGGCCCCGATAGAAATTTTTGTTTTATTTAAAGGCGTATTAACGGTGGGAGAGGAAACGCAGGCCGGGGTTCCATAACAGCCAGTTATGGGGGTGGGGAAAGCAAGGAAAGGAAAGGCAAGGCAGCAGACGCGGGTCAGTTCAATGCCATGCATCGACCCATCGTGATCTCTTCCCCCCCACCTTCGTCTTGCCCTCCCTTCAGCGGGGTCCGACATAGAAGCTGCAGAAACCCCCAAAGGTGGGAGGGGGGCGATAAGAAGGAAAAGGTGGTTAAATTAAGAAAAACACAAGGTCAAACGTCTCACCGGGATTGCTTCTAGGGGGTGAAAAACATGTCTCTCTTTTGCGGGGGGGAAATCCAACTCGCGAGGAAGACTGAGCGGAAGAAATTGAACGGAATGTGCAGGAGAACACGGGGCCAGAGGCAGCAATATGGAGGACTAGAGGACGAGTCGCTCTTCCCTTCGAACCCGGGCAACAAACGTGGTTCCTCGCCAACCTCCACTCACTCGCCTCGTTGTTCTGAATCACGGCCTGAAACCCCTCCCTCCGAGACCGCCCGGGATCAGTCTCCAAGGAACTACTCCGTGCCGTCCTCCTCCCCGTGTCCGCTCACTCGCAGTACTCGCCGGATCTCTGGCCCACCGCCCGCTTCCATTTGCCTCAACTTAAGACATAGTTTGCACCCACCATGTTAATCCGACAGTTTTTTTTGTGCGAGGGTGGTGGGTAATGGCACTGCGCATGCGCACGAGTCCCTTCACGCTCTTCCTCTCCCCCCTTACCGGCCTGTGCGGCGACGAGGTGGCGCATGCGCGCCGGTTCCTCCCTCCGGCGCTGCTCGGCTTTACAAAATGCCGTCGGAAGTACGTGTCCTTTTAATGCGCTCGCTGGTTAGCGATCTCATGCTGTTTGGAACACGCGCATTCATTCCTTTAAAAACGGCAGAGGACAGAAACAGGGAATAATGAACTGCTAAGCAGCAAACATGCTGGAAATTCAAGCAACACACATCAAAGTTGCTGGTGAACGCAGCAGGCCGACCGAAACGTCGACTGTACCTCTTCCCAGAGATGCTGCCTGGCCTGCTGCATTCACCAGCAACTTTGATGTGAAATGTTAAGCAGAGCAGTTTTTGAACCTGGAACAACAATCTGTTGGAAGAACTCAGCGGATCAATGAGGACTAGTACATGTTCTCGTGGGTTTGTCCTCCCGAAGTCCACAATCAATTCCTTGGTCCTGATGTTGAGTGCAAGCTTGTTATTGTGACACCACTCAACCAATTCTGATGGAGGCAATAGTCTGAAGCATAATCTTTCTTCTCTCTCCAGCTAGGTTTCTTTCATTTTATTTTTCTCACTCTCCCAATTTATTTAGAAAATGGTAACAGGGCATTTAGGAAACAATTATAGAATTGGACAAAATTAACTTGGATTTATGAAAGGAAATGGTGTTTGAAAAATCTATTGTAATTTTATTGAAGTTTTTAACTAGAAAAATAAGGGGACCGCTGGGTCTTTAGGATTTTCATAAGGCTTTTGATAAGGTGCAATGCGGGAGGTTATCAGAATTAAAGCACATCTATGCAGTTATAAATGGTGTTTGTGCTGTACTTAGCCACACAGTCATGCATGGAGAGTAGGGCAGTGGGTTAACCACACATCTTTGAGGTACTCCTTTATTGATTGCCAGTGAGGAGGAGATGTTATCACCAATTCATGCTGACTGTGGTTTCCTGATGAAGAAATCAATGATTCATTCGCAAAGTGAGGTATAGAAGCCTTCTGAACAGAGATTTAGAAGCTTGGTGATTGATACTGAAGGGAGTCTGAATGCCTATGATCTGCTAAGCAATAAGAGAATGCCACATTGTGAACATTGAATGCACACCCCAGTACACTATATTAAAATGAATACTTGCTTTACTTGGAAAGTGTCCCTGAAAGGAGGGATAGAAGTAAAGGTACTGGTGTTGCCTTTCCCACTGCTGCATGAGAAAGTGCTTGAAGACAGGGACTGGTTGGTGTGGAGGGAGTGGACCTGAATGATGAAATGTTGAAAGAGGAAAGAAACATGCATCTGGTGATCTCTTTTGCTTTTCCTGGGTAGTTTAAAGGTGTGGGGGTGGGTGACAGTGGTGAGAAAGATGGGAATTTCTGTACTTATATGGAGACCAAAGTTCTCCAGGTAATAACTGTCTTTGATGCCATCTAAGAGAGGTAAATGAATGCTTATTAATCTTAGCTTACCCATTTGATCTATTCCTTTACTTGCACATCCTGTTAAGATGTCTCCCTATGGTCAATCTATTTCACCCATGTACACTTCCTTCATTGCCCCTTTCTACTAGATTATGTATTGCATTGAACTGCCGCTGCTAAATTAACAAATTTCACGTCACATGCCCAAGATAATAAACCTGGTTCTGGTCCCCACAACTTGGCTTAAAAACAGCATTAGATATATTGCATTTGGTCATCTCATTCATTGCTATGTGCTTTAATTCTGATAACCTCCCGCATTGCACCTTATCAAAAGCCTTATGAAAATCCTAAAGACCCAGCGGTCCCCTTATTTTTCTAGTTAAAAACTTCAATAAAATTACAATAGATTTTTCAAACACCATTTCCTTTCATAAATCCAAGTTAATTTTGTCCAATTCTATAATTGTTTCCTAAATGCCCTGTTACCATTTTCTAAATAAATTTTAGTAATTTCCCTGCTATTGATGTAAGGGATAGTCATAGTCATACTTTATTGATCCTGGGGGAAATCGGTTTTCATTACAGTTGCACCATAAATAAATAAATAGTAATAAAACCATAAATAATTAAATAGTAATATGTAAATTTTGCCAGGAAATAAGTCCAGGACCAGCCTCTTGGCTCAGGGTGTCTGACCCTCCAAGGGAGGAGTTGTAAAGTTTGATGGCCACAGGCAGGAATGACTTCCTATGATGCTCAGTGGAATGAGTCTCTGGCTGAATGTACTCCTGTGCCCACCCAGTACATTATGTAGTGGATGGGAGACATTGTCCAAGATGGCATGCAACTTGAACAGCATCCTCTTTTTAGACACCATCGTCAGAGAGTCCAGTTCCATCCCCACAACATCACTGGCCTTACGAATGAGTTTGTTGATTCTGTTATTGTCTGCTACCCTCAGCCTGTTGCCCCAGCACATAACAGCTAACATGATTGCACTGGCCACCACAGACCCGTAGAACATCCTCAGCATCGTCCGGCAGATGTTAAAGGACCTCAGTCTCCTTAGGAAATAAAGACGGCTCTGACCCTTCTTGTAGACAACCTCAGTGTTCCTTGACCAGTCCAGTTTATTGTCAATTTGTATCCCCAGGTATTTGTAATCCTCCACCATGTCCACACTGATCCCCTGGATGGAAACAGGGGTCACCGGTACCTTAGCTCTTCTCAGGTCTACCACCAGCTACTTAGTCTTTTTCACATTAAGCTGCAGATAATTCTGCTCACACCATGCGACCAAGTTTCCTACCGTAGCCCTGTACTCAGCTTCATCTCCCTTGCTGATGCATCCAGTTATGGCAGAGTCATCAGAAAACTTCTGAAGATGACAAGACTCTGTGCAGTAGTTGAAGTCCGAGGTGTAAATGGTGAAGAGAAAGGGAGACAAGACAGTCCCCTGTGGAGCCCCAGTGCTGCTGATCACTCTGTCGGACACACAGTGTTGCAAGCACACGTACTGTGGTCTGCCAGTCAGGTAATCAAGAATCCATGACACCAGGAAAGCATCCACCTGCATCGCTGTCAGCTTCTCCCCCAGCAGAGCAGGGCGGATGGTGTTGAATGCACTGGAGAAGTCAAAAAACATGACCCTCACAGTGCTCGCTGGCTTGTCCAGGTGGGCGTAGACACGGTTCAGCAGGTAGATGATGGCATCCTCAACTCCTAGTCAGGGCTGGTAGGCGAACTGGAGGGGATCTAAGTGTGGCCTGACCATAGGCCAGAGCAGCTCCAGAACCAGTCTCTCCAGGGTCTTCGGCACAGGGACGAGGCAGGACGTCTTCCACAGTACAGGAACCCTCCGGAGCCTCAGGGTTAGGTTGAAGACATGACGAAGTACTCCACATAGTAACTCTTGGTTTCTCTCTCCCTCTGTTCTTAAATGGTGAGCTTTTAACACCTTATAATTTGTGGGACTTCTTCTGAAATCCATGGAATTTGGGAAGTTGACAACCAATGCATTGAACATCTCCATAACTATCCTTTTCATGATCCAGGCTGTGAATCAATAGGAACTAGGAGTTTATGGGCTTTCAGTTCCATTATTTTTTCCCACCTTCTTATTCAGTTTAGGACTATTGTTCTCTGCTACGTTTGGGAGGACTTTGTCTTCCATGAAGCCAATCACAATTGTTTTTTAAATCCCTTACTCACTCTTCCTTCAGTTAGTCCTGACGAAGGGTCTCGGCCTGAAACGTCGACTGCGCCTCTTCCTATAGATGCTGCTTGGCCTGCTGCGTTCACCAGCAACTTTGATGTGTGTTGCCACAATTGTTTTTTGTTTAATTTCTCCATATTCCACAAAATAACTCAAAGGAAACCACATTAACTTTAATATACCTTTTCAATTTTACATATTTATGAAAGCCTTAATAGGTTGATTTTATATTCTTTGGAAGATTAATTACGTAATAGTTGCACAACAAATGACAAATAATTATTTATATACACCATGGATGTGAGTTTAAGGATGGATTCAGCCTCAATTTATTACCAATGCATGGACATTGCTCAAACCAGCATCAAGAGATGGATAAAAGAATGGTAACAGGTACACATGCAACTTAACCAATACAGTTCGACAACTTTGTCCAGATATAATGGTCATTTTTTCTTCATATTTTTTCTTCTGTACTTTGATTACCTCTTCCACATGTACTTCTTAAATCTGAAATCCCAAAAGCCCGCTCCACTAATCCTGTCTTCTCTGCTCCTGAGTGCCTATGCTCTTCACCTTCTGCTCCACCTCTTCTCCCTACTCTTCACCTCTCCCTATCTAATTTCCAATCCTCTTTCCTTTCCCTTTCTCCACTCACTTTCCTGCTTCACTCCTTTAGGTAATTTCCCAATTCCACCTCACATCACCTGCCAACTGCAAGAGATAGAACATCTGAGAATAGATGCAGAAGCTCCTGTTAAGCATATTTTCAGAAGTGGCAAGGATGGCTTTGAGGATAGGAGACAATTGATATTCAGGCTCCTCAGACAGGTTTAATCAGAATATGCTTTCCATAGTACCAGTCAATATCTAAACAATTACCTTCCCAGGATATCAGATAAGGTGTTGAAGATGGATTTTGTGAACCGGAGACATGTTTGCAAGGTAAATAAATCTTATACAATGTATTCCCAAGTGGGAATAGATGGAACACCCTTTATACTCAGAGACCCTCATAATCACGTTCCATTGTCTAAAACAATGTCTGCATTTCTGGAGTGTCTAAATGTTGTAGAGTTCTGACCTCTTGAACATGTAAAAAGTACCACATAAATCCAAACATTTTTTTCTTTTATGATTACAGTGTAAATACATCTCTGTTTGCCCACCTGCCAGATACTTGCATTAAAACTGAACTTTCAACAAAACTTTGGCTTCCTTCCTAATAGCTGGTGGTTCACTGTAAATATTGGATTGCAGTATTGTGATGCACAATTAAAACCCAATTAGTGCAACAGGAAAAGTGTTAAATGGCAGTTTTTTTAGCTGGCAGTAAAATAAAACTTTCTCAATTGTAGGTTCTTAAGTTGTGGGCACAAATAGTTGAAATGAGATTAAACTATTTTTTATGAATCTGGTATTTTGCTTACATTAATTTGAATCTGGTTTTCACCATTTTAATTCCTAATGAAACTGATAGGAAACTTTAGTTTAACTTAAATGTTCATTGTATATAATTTCTCGGTTGCACACGCACAGAAAATTACATGTCTATTCTCAGGGTTCAGTTTTATTACCTTACTCATATTTATTTGCAAACCTTTTAATATTATTGTCAATTGATGTAATACAAGACAGTACACAATAACTATTACTGTAGGACATAATATTGAAAATATACGGTTATAAATGATGGAAAAGTGGACCTTCAGAACTGAATTAGAAGGCCTGGAATACAGAAAACAATGGAAATGAATGAGCAGCCTTTAGATAAAGAATTACAGAGCTTAGATTAGTTGAAGAAGAAAAAAAAACTCATTTTTGGATAAAATTGGAAGTGGACATAGATATAAACAGACATCAGAGTGAAGATATTAGAAGACTGGTCACAAAAATATGACAATTGCAGTACTAAGGAAATGGCAAACAAGACCTCATTGAAAGTTTGCCAGCAAGGCCCTGGCTGACACAATCAACATATAGATGTTCAAATAATAAATCATCAATATGCTGATCAGTCTGGTTTAGTCTGACGTAATTATCATTGGAGTAGATGGAATTTAATCTTATGAAGTTCAGCTGGAAAAACGTGAAAATATTAAAGATGACTTAAACGCTTTGCAGAAACTTTGATACCCATGAAGTGCCAAATGAATGTCAAATAACGGAATGCATCACCCATAACCCACCATCACCACTGATGTCAATGGTTTGGAAATCCTTGTCTTTACACTAGGAATGAAATGCAGAATGTCTCATTGAGTCTAACTAACCACATCTGTAAAATTGTGAAGCATACTGTACTAAGCTCTCTAACATACTACTATACATTTATAAATGTTTCTTATAATGGTAATTAGAGCTAAGAATAATTTTAGATCTCCCATTTAAGAAATTGTTCAATGTTGTGTTGAATAACTAAAGTAAGTGCATCAAGAGCTTTGAACAGTCAATGTAAATGATTATATATATTTAGTTAAGCAGCAATAGCACAACGTTGAAGCTTTATAATTCTATTAAAGGTCAGAAGTTATACAGTAATAATGTTAATTCTAAAATAACAAAAGTATTAATATCAGAATTCTGAAGAATATTTCTGCTACTTAGACTAAATCAAGTCTTAAAAGTAAGTAGGGGAATACATAATCTCCTGGATGTAATGGAATTTAAAGTTTCTATGTGATAGATGTATATACAGGAAAAAGACATCATGTAAAGCAATGATTTTTTTTCCCTTGCAATGGACATCCAGAAAGTACCTCTCCAGTTTTGTTCAATGAATATTTCCCATATACTTTGATTTCTATGAACTTGTATGGCAATGTATTAAAATATTCCTCACTTTCATTGCCTGGAACAAAGGAAGCAGACAAACTTTTATGAATTTTATTAATGAAAATCGTAAATACTGCATTTAAATTTAATTATAAAGTTCACATATGACATTGAGCTGCTTTAATAATTTTTAGTTACAAGTTCTCCAATCTACACTAAAATTTAAACCAAAAATCAATTTTCAAACACTGAATCCTATAGTTAGTCAATTATCATAACTGTGACATCTTAATTTCAGTGTAGATTCAGGAAAACAGATTTAACATTGAAGAGTCAATTACTTTTTCCAGTTTATGTTAGATATTTGCAATTTCTTCATTAAATAAACATTATTTTGTTAGAAGTGGATTGTGACTTCCAAGATTTGTAGTTTCTGTAGGCACAATATAACTCAAAGTAGCACCATATTCTTCCCTTTTATATGGTATTACGCACATTACTAATACTTCTGTTCAAGTCAGTTTGGAAGTACATGTTTGTTTCTTCATTTGTATTTTCTTGTACACGTGTCCCTGAAGTTGATATTTATATAAAAAAAATAAAGTCTAGCACTCTTCCATACATCTACTAAAACTTACTGGTAAGATGTAAAATCTCATCTAGTGACAGGGTTGCACCAATGATGAATAGAGTTACTGAGTTCCAAAAAATTTTGCAATGTGATAACAATAATAATGGCATTAGGTTGTATACAGTCCTCTTGTTTCACTTTCACTAAGTAACTTCCAACTAGTAGAAGATGATTATGCTCCCTGTCTTCAGTGTGAAGTTTCTTGATAAATAATATTCCTTGTAACAGTGATCAGGACTCTGTGTAGTGACATCAGCCACAAATGAAAACCACAGGTTGATTAAAACTTGTGCTAGATGGAGTACTTCTGAAGGAATCGTTCAAATGCATCATAAATAGCTCGTCTGTAAACAAAAGAAATGGTGAATTTTGAATAACTATACCATAGCAACTTTCTTCATACTATACAAGACCATAGACATAAGAGCAACATCAGGCCATTCAGCCTAGTAAGTCCACTCTGCCACCAGTCCATCAAAGCAGATTTATTTTCCCTCTCAACCATAAGCATTATATACAGCTAGTCTCCCCTTTACTAATTAAAGTATTCGGACCAGGTCATTTCTACGTGGTAAGCATTTATTGTATGTTCCTAACTACTACTGTGACGGTGGTGTTGGCCATCTTCTTGAATCACTGCAGTCCTGTTGTTGGGATATGGTCGCGAGAAATTAGGCCCAGTGACATGAAGGAATAAGTACTACTCTTCCACATCAGAATAGCATGGGTCTTGGATACGTAGACATTAATGCTCCTCTACAAGATCTCCAAAGCCCTTGCCTTTGTTGGTCTGAAGCATGCAATCTGATCAATCTAGGCAGTGCACATTGTAGTTGGCACACAATGCAGTCACTGTATACTAGTGGTACAAGAAATTATGGTTCATGGTGGTGGGCAGACAACCAATTAAATCACAGACAATTTTGAACTTGAGTGTCGGTTGAATTGCATTCACTCAGATGAGTGGAGAGTATTCTATGACACCCCCTTCTTATGTTTTGTACATGGTACAAAGGCAGAGGTGTCTGAAGATATCACATACCAGTCTACAGGCTACCCAGTCTGCATTGCACTTGTAATTGTAGTTTTAGATGGTTGTTCCATTGGATCATTGGTGACTGCCAGGATTTTTGAGCCTCATCAATGGCAATACCACTAAATGTCAAGGATAATATCAAACTCTTATATTGATCACTTGCTGGGATTTTGTGGCATGAATGTTACCTGCCACTTATTAGCCCATGCCCAAATGCTGTCTAGGGAGCATGCAAGCATGTAATATTTCACACACTTAGGAGCTACAAATGGAAATGAACACTTTGCCATTTTGATGGCAGGAAGGTTATTCACAATGCAAATGAAGATGGTTGGCCCAGCATGCTATCCTGTGGAACTCCTGCAGTGGGCCCTGGGTATGAAAATTAACCTTCCAAAATCTTATCCACTTCTTTTAAGTTCCAGTCATAAAAACGTTTACTCCTTGATAACTGTTGAATTGTTTCACCAGAGCTCCTGATGGTACACTCAATTAAACATTGCCTTGGTGTGAAGGACAATCACTCTCAGGTAGATGTGGTCTGAAGCTATGTGGCCCTGAAGAATCCCAGCACAGGCCATGACGAACAGATTACCGGTGAGGTAGTGCCACATGATACCACTGTCAAAGATATTATCGCTGACAGCTGAGAATAAACTAATTTGTCCAGTAATTAACTGGATTGGATTGTTTTCCACGTTGTTGTGTATGTTCCACAAAGAATAAAACAAAAATGGTGAATACTTACTGGATTAAAACTCTAAACCAATCCCTAATTATCACAATTACAGAAATTCCAAACATTTCATAAATTTTGTAAGTTACAACACACATAATTAATGCAAATAGAAATGAACACACATCACTTTTTACACATCAAGTAAAAATATATTTAAAAATTACATGCTCTATGCATTGACTCTGATCTCAAAACGCATTAATCAAGACTGCCTTCCTTATTGGTAGGGTTATGTAACAAAAAAAAAGGTGTTTCTCTGGGGAAAGGTTATTTTCTCCAACTGATAAAAGAGCTATACAGAGCCATAAATGAGGAGCATAAATGTTTTTATGAAGAAAGCATTGGGGCATAAAACTTTTTGCTTAGGAAAAAGGCAAGGCATTTTTTTTGAATGAATGCAAATGAAGCAAAGGAAATTATAGGTCCACGGGAAGATATAAAATAGGAGTAATTTGGTTGGTTTTGCTTTACTGATAAGTTGCTGGTTCTATTAGTCCAAACAGTTCCATTTAAAGTCTATGGTCACAACCTTTGGATTCACTTTCAAGGACTCCTCATCTCATGTTCTCAAAGTTTATTGCTTATTTATTTATTATTGTTATATTTTTCTCTCAGCTCAAACTGGTAAAACCTGAGGTATGGACATAGCCAAGCATGCTCATTTGTCAATTGCTAGGAACTTTCGGACTAATCTAATGATATTTAGTATTGTGGCTTTCTGAACATTTACGTAGATATTACTATGTAGCCCTAATTGTTTAATGCTATTGTGTAGTGCCTTTGGGATGACATCAGTTGTAGATATTACTATCGGAACAATGTATACCTTATTCACTTTCCACAGTCTTTCAATTTCCTCTTTTAATTCAGCACATTTCTGGTGATTTTCACTTATTGATTTTTGTAAAAATATTCTGTAAAAAAAAAATTATTTCTCTTTCCACTGAGGCTGCTTACACTGCTGATTATTTTCAGCATTTTGTTTTTATTAATCATCAACCGTCTTATTGCAAGGCCGGCAAGACTGAGTTACGACTGAATGTACCACTGAAGTATACAATGAAAAGATACAATAATATTGTAAATATATTTTTTGAAAACCAATTAAAAATACACTTGGCAGATCCCTCAGAGTTCTACAAGAGTAATACTCAAACAATTTTCCTCAAATAAATTTGTCATTCACCCATGCCAACCAAAGACTTCAATTAGCCTCCATGATCTTATCTGCAGAGTAAAGTCCAAAAACTGGAATACAAATAGATAGAGATAAAAAAAAATAGAAAAATCAGGTGAGGGAAGGTACTCATCTCCTTCCTGAACTAAGGTCAAGCAATTAGTACAGAAAGAAACTGCAAGTCTCAAAAATTTCTTCTTCTAACTGAAAATACTGGAAATTGCAATTTTGGTAATTAATCACTACTTTTACCTGAAGAGGCCTTGCTTGAAGAGGTAGGCACTAATGTGACCCCCTTCCAAGTATCTGATTTCACACCCAGGCCAGATTTCATTAAGGCTCCGTACTCCAGCTCGAGGAACGTAAGCATCTTCTTTTGCTTGTACCACTATGATTAGACTAGGGTCTACTGGCACTACAATTTAAATCAAAGAACTGTTAGTTAAAGTTTCTAGAAAAAGGTACTTTCAGCTAGCAATCCAGACCCATCAGATGCTAATTGATATAATTCACTTAAATGAAACTGTAGAATGCATTGCTCCTTGCAAAGTAATGGTTTCTACTTAAAACTTTTATCTGATATCAAAACGCATTTATCTCCTCTTTAAATAACTGTAATGAGCTAGCCTCCACATATTTCTAGGGTAGAAAATATAAGAGTATTGGTATGCTCTGCAAGAAGAAATTACTATACACCTCATTTTTAAAAGACTGCCTCATCTTTTAACTGTGTTGCTTGTTCAAAACTCTCCCACCAATGATTCACCAGGATATTACATGTTCTAATAAGATCTTTCTCCATTCTTCTAAATAACAAAGAATAGAGATTGAATTTTTTTTTAAAAAGGCATTCATGATAGCAAACAGACCTCCTAACGCAGAAATTAGCCAAGTGACTCATTTATGGATTTCTTCAATGTCATCATATCTCTTATAAATAAAGATACTGAAGCTCTGCACAGTACTCCAGATATGGCATCACCTGTGCAATTTTAACAATACAATATCTTTAAACTTCAATTCCCTAATAATAAATGCCATTACATACTGCACCTGCACGCTAAATTTTTGTGTTTCATACACAAGAACATCTAGATCCCTCTACATTCCACCCATTTGCAGTCTCTCTCCATTTAGATAATAACTTGTCTTTCAATTCCTGCAGCCGAAGTGTATGACCTCATGCTCCCCTACTTTTAAAGCCATTTTTCCAAATTTCTACCCATTCATTTGATCTATTTCTATCTTGGCTAGTAAAGTATCTAGGATCGTACCCAATGTTATTTTGTCCAGGTTTATTACTTCATGCTTGCCCTCATTAGAAAAACAGAAACTGAGAATCAAGGAGCAATAAAAGGTCATTCAGCACTTTGAGTCTGCTCCTTGACATAGCACAAATATGGTGTTGTGAAAGATGATTATTCATGATCAATCATAAATTATCTGCCCATATCCCCAAGATGTCTTTGTGCCCAGAAATGGATCTGCTTCTTTCATATTAGAAACATAGAAACATAGAAAATAGGTGCAGGAGTAGGCCATTCGGCCCTTCGAGCCTGCACCGCCATTTATTATGATCATGGCTGATCATCCAACACAGAACCCAGCCTTCCCTCCATACCCCCTGACCCCTGTAGCCACAAGGGCCATATCTAACTTCCTTTTAAACATAGCTAATGAACTGGCCTCAACAGTTTGCTGTGGCAGAGAATTCCACAGATTCACCACTCTCTGTGTGAAGAAGTTTTTCCTAATCTCGGTCCGAAAAGGCTTCCCCTCTATCCTCAAACTGTGACCCCTCGTTCTGGACCTCCCCAACATCGGGAACAATCTTCCCGCATCTAGCCTGTCAAATCCCTTTAGGATCTTATACGTTTCAATCAGATCCCCCCTCAATCTTCTAAATTCCAATGAGTACAAGCCCAGTTCATCCAGTCTTTCTTCATATGAAAGACCTGCCATCCCAGGAATCAATCTGGTGAACCTTCTTTGTACTCCCTCTATGGCAAAGATGTCTTTCCTCAGATTAGGGGACCAAAACTGCACACAATACTCCAGGTGTGGTCTCACCAAGGCCTTGTACAACTGCAGTAGTACCTCCCTGCTCCTGTACTCGAATCCTCTCGCTATAAATGCCAGCATACCGTTCGCCTTTTTCACCGCCTGCTGTACCTGCATGCCCACTTTCAATGACTGGTGTATAATGACACCCAGGTCTCGTTGCACCTCCCCTTTTCCTAATCGGCCACCATTCAGATAATAATCTGTTTTCCTATTTTTGCCACCAAAGTGGATAACTTCACATTTATCCACATTAAATTGCATCTGCCATGAGTTTGCCCACTCACCCAACCTATCCAAGTCACCCTGCATCCTCTTAGCATCCTCCTCACTGCTAACACTGCCACCCAGCTTCGTGTCATCCGCAAACTTGGAGATGCTGCATTTAATTCCCTCATCCAAGTCATTAATATATATTGTAAACAACTGGGGTCCCAGCACTGAGCCTTGCGGTACCCCACTAGTCACCGCCTGCCATTCTGAAAAGGTCCCGTTTATTCCCACTCTTTGCTTCCTGTCTGCTAACCAATTCTCCACCCACACCAATACCTTACCCCCAATACCGTGTGCTTTAAGTTTGCACACTAATCTCCTGTGTGGGACCTTGTCAAAAGCCTTTTGAAAATCCAAATATACCACATCCACTGGTTCTCCCCTATCCACTCTACTAGTTACATCCTCAAAAAATTCTATGAGATTCGTCAGACATGATTTTCCTTTCACAAATCCATGCTGACTTTGTCCGATCATTTCACCGCTTTCCAAATGTGCTGTTATCACATCCTTGATAACTGACTCCAGCAGTTTCCCCACCACCGACGTTAGGCTAACCGGCCTATAATTCCCCGGTTTCTCTCTCCCTCCTTTTTTAAAAAGTGGGGTTACATTAGCCACCCTCCAATCCTCAGGAACTAGTCCAGAATCTAAAGAGTTTTGAAAAATTATCACTAATGCATCCACTATTTCTTGGGCTACTTCCTTAAGCACTCTGGGATGCAGACCATCTGGCCCTGGGGATTTATCTGCCTTCAATCCCTTCAATTTACCTAACACCACTTCCCTACTAACATGTATTTCGCTCAGTTCCTCCATCTCACTGGACCCTCTGTCCCTTACTATTTCTGGAAGATTATTTATGTCCTCCTTAGTGAAGACAGAACCAAAGTAATTATTCAATTGGTCTGCCATGTCCTTGCTCCCCATAATCAATTCACCTGTTTCTGTCTGCAGGGGACCTACATTTGTCTTTATCAGTCTTTTCCTTTTTACATATCTATAAAAGCTTTTACAGTCCGTTTTTATGTTCTCTGCCAGTTTTCTCTCATAATCTTTTTTCCCCTTCCTAATTAAGCCCTTTGTCCTCCTCTGCTGAACTTTGAATTTCTCCCAGTCCTCAGGTGAGCCACTTTCTCTGGCTAATTTGTATGCTACTTCTTTGGAATTGATACTATCCCTAATTTCTCTTGTCAGCCACGGGTGCACTACCTTCCTTGATTTATTCTTTTGCCAAACTGGGATGAACAATTGTTGTAGTTCATCCATGCAACCTTTAAATGCCTGCCATTGCATATCCACCGTCAATCCTTTAAGTGTCATTTGCCAGTCTATCTTAGCTAATTCACGACTCATACCTTCAAAGTTACCCCTCTTTAAGTTCAGAACCTTTGTTTCTGAATTAACTACGTCACTCTCCATGTTAATGAAGAATTCCACCATATTATGGTCACTCTTACCCAAGGGGCCTCTCACGACAAGATCGCTAATTAACCCTTCCTCATTGCTCAAAACCCAGTCCAGAATAGCCTGCTCTCTAGTCGGTTCCTCGACATGTTGGTTCAAAAAACCATCCCGCATACATTCCAAGAAATCCTCTTCCTCAGCACCTTTACCAATTTGGTTCACCCAGTCTACATGTAGATTGAAGTCACCCATTATAATATTCAGCAACATGCTTCTATAGCTCTGTGGTCTTACAGCTAAGTTTCACATTGAATCTCTCTAGCTCTGCCAAAATTTGTGAGTTTGAACTAGATTCCTCTCATTCTTTTACAATCCTACAATTCTACTACGCTACAATCATAGTTGACCTAACCACTCCTCATACAGCACTGCAAAATGTAATTGAGTTTGCAATGCAAATAAAAACAGTATCAGCTAATAAATTAGAGTATTCCCGTGACTTCAATGATAGTTCAAACACCAGACAACAATGTGCCTACTGCTTTAAATAAGAGAGACAAGGTAAAACTGCCAAAGTTCAAATAGGAGTAATTAATGTGGACCAATGATAATGGTTCAGTATTTAAATAGAAAGGTTATCAGACTTAAAAACTTGATATTCCACCAAAGAATTCATTACATGTAGAACTAATGGCAGGTAACCTCAAAGTGAAAAAACACTCTTTGCAGGGTTAACCAGATACATATCAGCAACTGAGCATACAGCTTTTTTTCCTTCCCATTCGGATACAGATAACAATTGTAAAATGGTAAGTGCTGAGTCAGCAGAGATCAGGTAACCACATGATGAATTTAACAACTAAGCCATAAGGAAATTGTCTGCATTTCTAATTTATTAATGAAACCATATACAATTTCAATGCATTACTCAGGTTCAGAACTTCTGACATTAATTTGAATCAGATGTTTTAAAATACCTGAGAAATTTCCCACATGTGTACATTCATCCATGACTCCTTTCATGAAAAGAATAGACTCCCGTTCTAAGGAGGTCTTTCTCTTTTCTCTCTTTGAAGGTTCATATTTTACAGAGGATAAAAGCTTGCTAGTGTTTGTTGAAGGGCTTCTATGACTCTGACAGCCACTGTGTGAGGTACCCTGAAGCCAAAACTGTTGAGCAGAAGCACTGAAGGCAGCACTGTCTGGACTAAACTGAGTAACTGTCGCAGTTTTCAAAACTTCTCTCTTGACATTTAATTCTTGCATGTTTGTGGCAAAGTCAAAGTGTTGCCAGTTGTCCAAACTGGATGGGGAGTTCTTTACAAAATCTTGACCCATTTTGAAGGAATCCATCTACAGATTAAATAATCATTGTTTAGAAATAATTTCAAAGACATTTGGTGCATTCTCAAAGCAAATATTTCATCTAAGCTTTTGATCAGCTTCTCCCTGCCTTATTTGCAGTTCTAACAGACATAGTGCAGCAATTTACAAGGCAATTCCCAGACATGTTGTTTCCTATCAATTATTTCATTCCACAAATGAGAACAGCAAACAAGCCTGGCAATTTCCTGTTCGGCACAACTCAATTATATACTACACTGAAAATCAGCACACTAAAAAATTGTGAGAATCTCTTTCATTTTAGATAATATAATCTTCCAAATTAAGTATATTAAATATAAATTAAATCCATTAATTAACTATAACCCCAAATTAAATATCTACTTCAACACGAGGAAATGTGCAGATGGTGGAAATTCAAGCAACACACACAGAATGCTGGTGAACGCAGCAGGCCAGGCAGCATCTATAGGAAGAGATACTGTCGACGTTTCAAGCCAAGACCCTTCGTCAGGACTAACTGAAAGAAGAGATAGTAAGAGATTTGAAAGCGGGAGGGGGAGGGGGAGATCCGAAATGATAGGACAAGACAGGAGGGGGAGGGATGGAGCCAAGAGCTGGAAAGTTGATTGGCAAAAGGGATACAGAGCTGAAGAAGGGGGAGGATCATGGGACGGGAGGCCTAGGGAGAAAGAAAGAGTGAGGGGAGCACCAGAGGAAGATATAGTGAGAGGGACAGAGGGAGAAAAGAGAGAGAGAGAAGGAGAAAAGAGAGAGAGAGAAAGAAAGGGGAAAAAATAAAAAATAAAAATAAATAAGGAATGGGGTGAGAAGGGGAGGAGGGGCATTAATGGAAGTTAGAGAAGTCAATGATCATGCCATCAGGTTGGACGCTACCCAGACGGAATATAAGGTGTTGTTCCTCCAACCTGAGTGTGGCTTCATCTTGACAGTAGAGGAGGCCATGGATGGACATATCAGAATGGGAGTGGAACGTGGAATTAAAATGTGTGGCCACTGGATGATCCCGCTTTCTCTGGCGGACAGAGCCACTTTACATCTTTTGAAGATTGTCATTTTGATAAATAACCTTCACTGCCAAAAAGGTGAAGCCCACTACAGGATAGATATGCAAGATCAGTGTTTCTGCTGGAAATTCGTATTTTGTGCTCTTGAAATGTGATATGAATATTTTATCCCATAATCTTTTTTGCCTCTTTAAATCTAACATCGCTCATGGTGAACTTTAAGAGAACAAAAAAGAAAGTTTCTAGAGGAAATAACCAGTAGTTTTAAAAATATGTATTTACATAAGGGACTTTACAATGACAATCAAACATATCTTCTAGGGCATCACACACAAAATGCTGGAGGAATTCAGCAGGCCAGGCAGCATCTATGGAAAAGAGTAAATAGTTGACGTTCCAGGCCAAAGCCCTTCACCGTGTCCTGATGCTGCCTGGCCTGCTGAGTTCCTCCAGCTTTTCATGTGTATTGCTTGAATTTCCAGCATCTGCAGACTTTTTTTTGTCTTTATACTTCAGGACGTCTCTTGGTGTTTCAAAACCAGTGAAGTGTTTTTCAGTTGAGATCATTCCAATAACAAATATAGTGGACCTTTTGATCTCTTAAGTTTACTCTACTATTCAGTAATTCCTGACGGATCCTCTATCTCAAATTTACCTTCCCACCCATGTCTTCTCTCCCTTGATTTCCTTAATGTCTTCAAAAGAAATTGCTCAAATAATTCAGTTTTGAATATATTCAGCAATTTATCATCAATGTTCTTCTCCACTGTGTGAGGTACCATGAAGTCAAAACTGTTGAGCAGAAGCATTAAAGGCAGTACTGTCTGGACTAAACTGTGTAACTGTTACAGTTTTCAAGACTTCTCTCTTGACATTTAATTCTTGCATGTTTGTGGCAAAGTTAAAGTCAAAGGTGTCATATTGAATGGCAGAGCATGCTCAATGCCGAATGAACCACTCCTATTCTGAGATTTTTTAAAAATCAATCCTAAAAGAGCACATACTTAAAATGAGTCCAAGCACTATAGTTCCATTCCCCAGCCTGAGAAAATAGCTTTTTACCTACCCTTTTAAGCTATCAAAGAGTTCACCTCTTCTCAGAGGTCAAACTACTCCTCCCGAGTATAAATCTGCTGAATCCAAGCTGCACTTACATCTTAAACACAGAAAGTAAAACTGCAGACAGCAATCCACATAAAATTCCAGCAAGAATTCCTTATTTTTGTACTTCATCCCTTCACAATTAAAGCCAATATATGAAGTGATAAGCCATTTACAGTGGATTCCAGTTAATTGGGCCAGGTGGTTAATCAAAAACAACAGGAATTCTGCAGATGCTGGAAATTCAAGCAATACACATAAAAGTTGCTGGTGAACGCAGCAGGCCAGGCAGCATCTCTAGGAAGAGGTGTACTCGACGTTTCAGGCCGAGAACCTTCGTCAGGACTAACTGAAGGAAGAATGAATAAGGGATTTGAAAGTTGGAGGGGGAGGGGGAGATCCAAAATGATAGGAGAAGACAGGAGGGGGAGGGATGGAGCCAAGAGCTGGACAGGTGATAGGCAAAAGGGATACGAGGGGCTCATGGGACAGGAGGTCCGGGAAGAAAGACAAGGGGGGGGGGGACCCAGAGGATGGGCAAGGGGTATATTAAGAGGGACAGAGGGAGAAAAAGGAGAGTGAGAGAAAGAAAGTGTGTATAAAAATAAGTAACAGATGGGGTACGAGGGGGAGGTGGGGCATTAGCGGAAGTTAGAGAAGTCATGTTCATGCCATCAGGTTGGAGGCTACCCAGAAGGAATATAAGGTATTGTTCCTCCAACCTGAGTCGGCTGGGGTGATATACTGCGTCCGGTGCTCCCGATGTGGCCTTTTATATATTGGCGAGACCCGACGCAGACTGGGAGACCGCTTTGCTGAACACCTATGCTCTGTCCGCCAGAGAAAACAGGATCTCCCAGTGGCCACACATTTTAATTCCACATCCCATTCCCATTCTGACATGTCTATCCACAGCCTCCTCTACTGTAAAGATGAAGTCACACTCAGGTTGGAGGAACAACACCTTATATTCCGTCTGGGTAGCCTCCAACCTGATGGCATGAACATCGACTCCTCTAACTTCCGCTAATGCCCCACCTCCCCCTCATACCCCATCTGTTACTTATTTTTGTACACACATTCTTTCTCTCACTCTCCTTTTTCTCCCTCTGTCCCTCTTAATATACCCCTTGCCCATCCTCTGGGTCCCCCCCCCTTGTCTTTCTTCCCGGACCTCCTGTCCCATGAGCCCCTCGTATCCCTTTTGCCTATCACCTGTCCAGCTCTTGGCTCCATCCCTCCCCCTCCTGTCTTCTCCTATCATTTTGGATCTCCCCCTCCCCCTCCAACTTTCAAATCCCTTACTCATTCTTCCTTCAGTTAGTCCTGATGAAGGGTCTCGGCCTGAAACGTCGACTGCACCTCTTCCTAGAGATGCTGCCTGGCCTGCTGCGTTCACCAGCAACTTTTATGTGTGTTGCAGTGGTTGATCAAGGTCACCGCATATTTGGGACAACTCTTAGAGACAAAAACAAATCGAGAAAATAGCTGGGATTCCCTTTGTTTATTTGGGACACTATGCTGCTTAATTGGGGTAGGAGACTGTAGCCAAACATTTTCTAAGTAGCGTCAATTGTGTACACGTCATGTGGCCATTAGACACTACACTGTGCTTAGAGGGAACAGTTTTTAAACAGCGTCACTTGCGTGTTTGTGTTCAAAAGCCAGTGAGTTTTGTTACTGATAGTTGGTGAGTAATAAACAGTAGGACAATTCAGAACTGTATTGCTCATTGCAGTTTCAAACATTCAGGCTTGGAGATGCCAGAAGTGGCCGAGAGTGAAAATGAAACAATTTCACAAATTCAACAGCTAGGAACTATGAAGAATTTGAAGGTACTGATAATCATCTTGAATGTTACAATGAAAAAGAAGACTTGGAGGATGCGGTCATCGAAAGCATTGTTTGTAGGCAGTCCACTACCTACACTGGGTGTCTGCACTGATATTGTTTATTTATAGTCAATCGAAAGAACATGTTAGTGTTGCTTCATCGATTAGGAACTAATGCAGTTTTATAGTACTGTATTGCTTAGGTACCTCTCAAAGTCCAACCCCTATGTACCCATTGTGAGAGGTGGAAACGAGTAAGACTGGCCAAAAGGACTCTGGTGAAACTGTATAGGCCAATCCCCTGTACAGTAGATACAATGGATTACAGAAACATTAATGAATCCCAATCACACCATCAACTTCGTAAAAAGAGGCTCATCATTGAGTGAGCACATGACACACTGTAGAGAAAGTCATCAGGATCCAGCATAGCTGACACCTCTTTTGTTACCAATGTCCATGTCTACCTTGGGTATTGGAATGTGAGAACTATGTACCAGGGAGGAAAATCCACCATCATAGCAAATGTGATGAAAAGGTACAAACAGTCAATTTTTTGGACTGAGTGAGACAAGATGGACATCATCTGGAAAGACTTGACTGAGAAACAGGATAAATATCATATACTCAGGCCATCAGAGCAATGATGCACCACATACAGAGGGTGTAGCCTGCATGATGGCACCAGAAGCACGCAGAGCCATCATCACATGGGGAGCCATTAGTTTCAGAATCATCACTGCTAGCTTTAAAACCAAGCACAGGAAGATAACAATGTTATGCACCAACAAACGCATACAAAGCAGACAAAGATGAGTTCCACAAAGCACTCAATGGAGTAATCAGCAGAGGGAAGGAAAAAGACCTGACCATTGTCATGGAAGATTTAATGCTAAAATAGGCAGGGATACTGCAGGATATGAACAGGTGAGGGGAAAACATAGTCTTGGAGAAATGACCAAAAATGGGGAAGAATTTGCTGAAATGTGCTAATTTTCAGCTAGTTATTGGAGGAAGCTTATTCCCACACAAACAAATACACAAGGAAACATGGATGTCACCAAACAAGGTAACAGAGAACCAGATTGACCACGCATGTATCTCAAAGAATTTTTGAAGAATACTCCATGATACAAGAGTGAAACATGCTGCAGATGCAGGATCAGACAGATGAAGCTAAAAAGAAGCAACACACCACCCATTCAGTGACTGAAAGACAAAGAAACAGCTCATAGATTTGCCCTCACACTTTCCAACAGGTTCCAGGCACTTGAGGACTTGATATCAAAGACGAATGGACTGCTGTCAAAGAGGCAATAAATGAAACTTGAGGAAGTGCTAGGAAAAAGGAGATTTGAGCATAAAGAGTGGATTACACCAGGAACGATGGAAACAATCAACAAGAGGAGAACACTAAAAGAAAAATGCAGTAGAAGCAGAATCAGGAACAAGAAAGCAGAGGCACAGACAGAATATGACAAGAGTGCACAAACACGCAAGGAGAAACATCTAGAGGGACAGGACAGAGTACATCAACACCTTTTCAGCCCAAGCAGAAAACCTCAGCAAATGGGAATATGAAAGAACTATATGATACTACCAAGAAACTAGCTCACAAATTCAACCAGATCAACACCTAAGTGAAGGATAAAGATGAAAATATCCTAACTAAGGAAGACAAATAGCTCCAATGTTGGGCACAGTACTTCAATGAGCTTCTGAACAGACCACTTCCTGCAGAATCTCCTTTTAGAAGCACAATCGAACTTGGATATCAACTGTGCCAATCTATCTAAGAAAGAAATCATACAGGCAATCAAGAGGTTAAAGTCAGGAAAAGCAACAGGTCGAGACAGCGCACCACCAAAGGCGTTGAAAGCAGACTCTAAACTTTGTTCTGCAACATCTGGGACATTGGTCCAGATTGTGTGGAAAACATCATGCACAGTGCCAGTACCCAAGAAGGGCCAACCAAAAGTCTTGAATGACTACTGTCCAGTGGCCCTGACCCTACGCATCATAAAGACTGGCTCACCTCCAACCCCAGGTCAGATCAGCCCTTGATCCCCTGCAGTTTGCCTACAAAGAGCACATTGGAGTTGACAATGCTGTCATCAACCTGCTGGACAGAGCCTACCACCATTTGAATAAACAGGACAGCACTGAGGATTACGTTTTTTGATTTCTCATGTGTTCAATACCATACAGCCCACATTGCTGGGGGAAAAGCTCTGTTCAATGCAGGTTGGCACTTCCGTTGTATCCTGGATAACGGACTACCTGACTGGCAGATCACAGTTTGTGTGGCTTCAGAGCTGTGTGACAGATATGGCTATAAACAGAACTGGGGCCCCACAGAGGACTATATTGACTCCCTTCCTGTTTATCCTGCATACCTCAGACTTTAAATACAACACTGAGTCATGTCATCTGCAGAAATTCTCTGAGCAGCAATTGTTGGGTATATAAAGGGAGGACAGGAGGATGAATACAGGACCCTCGTGGAGGTCTTGTCGAACGGTTGGTGATGGACTTTAGGGAGACTAAACCTGCACTGCTCGCTGTTACTATTGATGATAAGGACGTGGATGTGGTCAGGACCTAAAAGTACTTTGGGGGTGCACCTGTATGACAGACATGAGCGGAGCACCAACACAGAGGCCATGTACAAGAAGGGTCAGAGTTGCCTCTACTTCCTGAGGAGACTGAGGTCCTTTGTGGAGTATGCAGGCCGCTCCTTCACATCCTACCAGTCTGTTGTTGCCAGTACAATCTTCCATGTGGTGGTGTGCTGAGGCAATGGAATTAGCATGGGTGATGCCAACAGGGTCAATAAATTGATTAGAAAGGCTGGCTCTGTTATAGGAGTTAAACTGGACACATTGGAAGCTATGGTAGGACAAAGGACCCTATGGAAAATCCTAGCAATTCATGGCAGAGGAACTGAACCAGTATTTTACATCAGTCTTCACTGAGGAAGACATCAGCAGTATACTGGACACTCAAGGGTGGCAGGGAAGAGAAGTGTGCGCAGTCACAATTACGACAGAGAAAGTACTCAGGAAGCTGAATAGTCTAAAGGTAGATAAATCTCCCGGACCAGATGGAATGCACCCTCGTGTTCTGAAGGAAATAGCTGTGGAGATTGCGGAGGCATTAGCGAGGATCTTTCAAAAGTCGATAGATTCTGGCATAGTTCCGGAGGACTGGAAGATTGCAAATGTCACTCCGCTATTTAAGAAGGGGGCAAGGAAGCAAAAAGGAAATTATAGACCTGTTAGCTTGACATCGGTGGTTGGGAAGTTGTTGCGAGTCGATGGTCAAGGATGAGGTTACAGAGTACCTGGAGGCATATGACAAGATAGGCAGAAGTCAGCATAGATTCCTTAAAGGAAAATCCTGCCTGACAAACCTATTACAATTTTCTGAGGAAATTACCGGTAGGCTAGACAAGGGAGATGCAGTGGATGTTGTATATTTGGATTTTCAGAAGGCCTTTGACAAGATGCCACACATGAGGCTACTTAACAAGATAAGAGCCCATGAAATTACGGGAAAGTTACATATGTGGATAGAGCATTGGCTGATTGGCAGGAAATAGAGAGTGGGAATAAAGGGATCCTATTCTGGTTGGCTGCTGGTTACCAGTGGTGTTCCACGGGGGTCCGAGTCTAGTACGAGAGGGCATAACTTAAGGATTGAAGGGCGCCCATTCAGTACAGAAATGCGAAGAAATTTTTTTAGTCAGAGGGTGGTGAATCTATGGAATTTGTTGCCACGGGCAGCAGTGGAGGCCAAGTCATTGGGTGTATTTAAGGCAGAGATTGATAGGTATCTGAGTAGCCAGGGCATCAAAGGTTATGGTGAGAAGGCGGGGGAGTGCGACTAAATAGGAGAATGGATCAGCTCATGATAAAATGGCGGAGCAGACTCGATGGGCCGAATGGCTGACCTCTGCTCCTTTGTCTTTTTGTCTTATGGTCTAATGGTCTCTTAGTAATAGACTGAGACAACTGTGCTACTCCGAAGAGTGCTATATGAGGTTAATCCTACCCTCAGCCGTTAGGCTCTATAATGAGTCAATCTATAGTTGGGGAAGTGATGACCCCTTCCTGTTTGACTGTTTGAGGTAACTTTTTTTTATTATTCTTTTTTTACTTCTCTTCTATTATTTATATATCTGTGTGCTTGTAATGCTACTGTGACAGTGTAATTTCCTTTGGAATCAATAAAGTATCTGTCTATTTTTATGAAAATGAGTAATTGGGCCAGCCACTTAATTGGGCCAAAATGCCCTGGTCCCAATGTATCCCAATTAACCGGAATCTACTGTACTATAACTGTACTTCATGTACATGAACACCTTTTAATATTAAAAACTTGTTAGTTTATCACCATATATAAAATACATTTCTGCTCTGCCTATTAAATGAATTACTTCACATTTTCTAACATCTTCTCTTCCTCCATTTTATTCAATCAATCCCACTGTTCTCACTGTTGAGTATTTGTCAGTTTACTTTTTCACCCAGCTTTCTATCATCAACTAACTTGAATATAATGAGAGCTTAACTTTGTTTTCATTTTCTGTTCAACTCAATTTTAAGCCTTTATTAGCATTCTGCAAAATCACATACTTTTGGTATTAAAAATATCTTTAGTAAAGAAATACATCTACATGTGATCTCTATAGAGAAAGTAATTTGAAATGGGGAATTTGGGAGTCTATGTGTCTGATCCATTCTGCTCGGTTCTTGTGTGGATTTGGGGTTGATGTGCCTGTTCCGCTTTTGTTCATTGTTTTTTTTTGCAGGGAGGTGGGAATTGAAGATCATGCTCCCTTTCTTTTCTTTTCCTTTATTGGTTTCATGGCTACCTGGAGAAATGAAGAATTTCAGAGTGGTATACTTTGAAAATAAATGAACCTTTGAATCTTACCATTTATTATATTAAAAATATTAGTGTTTAAATGAAAATGCACATTGCTAAACTCATGCTAATGTTAAAATTGACCTCTATCTATAAGGTTACCACAGTATTCAACAGACAAATGGGATTCAATCTTTGTGCACATTTAAATGGCACTTACTGTCATCAAGCCTAGCAACCCAAATCCAACCTGTTCATTGTGATATCTACCCTCTGCTTTAAAGAACGTGTTGTTAATTGGCAGATCTGAAACTGGGAATAAGCACACAAGTCAAGTTGGATTATTTCTAACCTTAAAAGATTCAGAGTTAAAACTATAATATAGCACTGCATGATTTAAGAATTCATATATGCTATTAACTAAGTTACACTTGAACATTCTTAAACAGATCTGGATTACAGTTTACAAATTTTCAGCATCCTTATAACAAGTATAATGTGGCTGGTGGAGAGGGTTTACAATGGCTTGAAAGGTGGGCGATATTATTCTTGCATTAAATTTTTAAAAATTTACATAGATCGTGAAGTGAATGGGTCATCCTTAAGTAATAAAAATACTATGTAAGTGCAAGTTTATTCATTTTTCAAAATCTGTTGTACTTCCCTTCGTATTTAATTTTGTTTAATTTATTTTGTATATTTGGCCTTAACTAGTAGAATACAACCTATACAACTTGATTTGCATATCCCAGCACAGCAAAATTATGTTAACTGAAGCACACAACAGCTGTTCATTGCAAAATTTAAATTTTGGCTTTCAGATTTCCTATGAAAATATAGTCTGCAATACATTTAGAAACAATTGAAAATAGTTCGAACACAATAATTCTGTGCTTTTAATATGATTGTAGTGTAGTCTTGTACACAAGGCAGTTCTGGTGCAAATCAAAAGAGCATTCAGAACTGAATGTTCTTGGATGCAGTGTTCAGGAAAGAAAGAAAAGAAATGGAAGGAATAGTTTGGGCTGGGAAGCAGCAGCAATATTGATTGAGTGGAGTGTTGCACTGTCGGAAAGATAGAATGATCAAAGAGAGTTTGTGTGATTTAATATGGTTTACATTTTGAAACAATATAGGTGCCCTTATTCAAATCGGTAAATACCCAGAATGAAGGATACAGAAAAGCACATTTCTATAGTAATTACACAGAAGTGCAAGAATGAGAGAAGTGGGAGAAACATAGTTTTAATATGGATTGCCATAAAAGTGTACATGACAGAACAAGGGAGAGTATTCAGGAGGACTCTATTGTAATATTTGTACTCCAGTAACAGAGGTAGTATCATCGGACAAATGGACAAAGCTGTAATCCGAGTATCACAAGCTTTAGAGTCTCTACAGAAAAGATCAACGAGTAAGCTGAAGAACAGCTAATTAATCGACTTTAGTTGGTTGAGACCAGACAAGGTTAAGATAACTGGAGAGTCAGAGATTAGAATCATAATCTGGTTTACTGTGATTGACATAAATCTTAAAATTTGTTGTTTTACGGCGACAGTACAGTACAAGCATAGAGCGGGAGTCTTCAGGCTCCTGTACCTCCTCCCCCCAACCGATGGAAGTATTGATAGGAGGGCATGTCCTCAATGATAGAGACCACCTTCCTGAGGGAGCACCTTTTGAATATGTCCTCAAAGGTGTGGAGGCTTAAGTCCGTGATGGAGCTGCCCGAGTTTACAACCCTCTAAAGCCTCTTATGATTCTCTCTCCATGGTACATCACTACTGAGCAGGTGAGAAGGGCTCTGGGGAAACTCAGGCATGGCAAAGCATTGGGACTGGATGGTGTGTGAACCGCGAGGTCCTGAAGGAGTGTGCTGAGCAGCTGTGTGGCATCCTCCTGCGCATTTTTATTGAGTCTCAGTCTAGAAAGGGTCCCGACTCTGTGGAAAACATCACGTGTGGTTCCAGTACCCAAGAAGGGCCAACTGAAAGTCTTGAATGGCTACTGTTCAGTGGTCCTGACCTCACACATCATGAAGACCCCAGCCAGGCTGGTCCTGGCTCACCTCCGATCCATGGTCAGGTCAGCCCTCGATCCCCTGCAGTCTGCCTACATTGGAGTTGATGATGCTGCTATCTACCTGCTGAGCAGAGCCTACTCCCATTTCGATAAGCAGGACAGCACTGTGAGTATCAAGTTTTTTTTTGATTTCTCAAGTGTTTTCAATACCATACAACCCTCATAGTTGGGGGAAAAGCTCCGTTCAATGCAGGTTGGCACTTTTGTTGTATCCTGAATACTGGCTGATCACAGTTTGTGCGGCTTCAGAGCTGTGTGTCAGACATAGCTATAAGCAGCACTGGGGCCCCCACAGGGGACTGTATTGGCTCCCTTCCCATTTAACATAGAAAATAGAACATAGAATAGTACAGTACATTACAGGCCCTTCAGCCCACAATGTTATGCCCACCCTCAAACCCTGCCTCCCATATAAGCCCCCCCACCTTAAATTCCTCCATATACCTGTCTAGTAGTCTCTTAAACTTCACGAGTGTATCTGCCTCCACCACTCACACAGGCAGTGCATTCCATGCACCAACCACTCTCTGAGTAAAAAACCTTCCTCTAATATCCCCCTTGAACTTCCCACCCCTTACCTTAAAGCCATGTCCTCTTGTATTGAGCAGTGGTGCCCTGGGGAAGAGGCGCTGGCTATCCACTCTATCTATTCCTCTTATTATCTTGTACACCTCTGTCATGTCTCCTCTCATCCTCCTTCTCTCCAAAGAGTAAAGCCCTAGCTCCCTTAATCTCTGATCATAATGCATACTTTCTAAACCAGGCAGCATCCTGGTAAATCTCCTCTGTACCCTTTCCAATACTTCCACATCTTTCCTATAGTGAGGCGACCAGAACTGGACACAATACTCCAAGTGTGGCCTAACCTGAGTTTTATAGAGCTGCATCATTACATCGCGACTCTTAAACTCTATCCCTCGACTTATGAAAGCTAACACCCCATAAGCTTTCTTAATTACCCTATCCACCTGTGAGGCAATTTTCAGGGATCTGCGGACATGTACCCCCAGATCCCTCTGCTCCTCCACACTACCAAGTATCCTGCCATTTATCCTATATACCTCAGATTTTATATGCAACACTGAGTCATGTCACCTGCAGAAATTCTCTGATGATTCAGCAATGGATGGGAGGACGGGAAGATGGATACAGGACCCTGGTGGAGAACTTTGTCAGATGGTGCAAGCTGAAATCATCTGCAGCTCAACATTAGTATGACAAAGGAGATTGTGATGGACTTTAGGAAGATTAAGCCTGCACTGTTCCCTGTTATCATTGATAGTGAAGACATGGATGTAGTGAGGAATCTACAAGTACTTGGGGATGCATCTCAATGACAGACTTGAGTGGAGCACCAACACAGAGGCCATGTACAAGAAAGGCCAGAGTCGCCTTTACTTCCTGACAAATCTGAACAATGTTTCTCACCCTCTACATGCCACCTTGGCTAAACAGAGGAGTACTTTTAGTAATAGACTAAGACAACTGCAGTGCTCCAAAGAGCACTATATGAAGTCATTCTTACCCTTGCAGCCTATAGCCAGGGAAATGATGACACCCCCCACCCCCCGTTAGACTGTATGAGACAACTTAATTTTTATTCTTTCTTACTTCACTTCTGATGTTTGTATATCTGTGCACTTGTAATGCTACTGTGACAATGTGATTTCCTTTGGGATCAATGAAGTGTCTATCTACCTTCAGAAATTTACTAGTGTTTTCAGTGACATACCTAATCTCCTGAAGCTCCTATTGAAGTACAGCTGTTGGCATGCATTTGCCGTGCCTCCATCAGTATGATGGGCCCAGTAAAGATCCTTTGATATGTTGACACCCAGGAACTGAAACTGCTCACCCTTTCCACTGTTAACCCCCCCAATGAGGATTGGTGTGTCTTCTCCCAACTTCTGCCTCCTTAAGTCTACAATCAATTCTTTGTTCTTTTGCAAAGTTGGTATTATGACACCATTAGACCAGCTGACCTATTTCACTTCTGTATGTCTCCTCGCTGCTTTTTGAGCTGTGTCTAACCAGAAAGTCAAAGTAAGTGTAGAGGGAGTAGTGCAGTGGGCTAAGGAGGCACCCTTGAGACATTATCACCAATCAGTACTAACTGTAGTCTTCCGATGAGGAAGTCAAGAACTCAGTTGCAGAGGGAAGTACAGAGGTCCAAGTTTCAAAGCTTATTCAGTAAAACTGCGGATTGATGGTGGTGAATGCCGAACTGTAATTCAGAAACAGCGGCCTGATGTAGGTATTGCTGCTGTCCAGGTGGTCCAAAGCCCAGTGGAAAACAGTGTGATTGTAGGCAATTGGAAAATAGGTAGGCTTTCGAGAAACGTGCTTGACAGGGGGAGGTCTAACAATAAAACAAGAGCTCTCTGTATGATGAGAAAGATCAAAAGTAAGAGGAAACAAAAAGAAGAGGCTCATGGCAGAAGTCAGGTTAATACAAAAAAGAAAGAGGTTGAATATGAAAAGCTCAAACTGTAAGCGAAGAAGAAAACAAGGGCAAAGAGCAAGAATAAGAGTAGACTGGCAACTAATGCTGAAGATAACTTAAAAGCTTTCTACAATACATACAGTGAATTAGTAAAACAGGTATAACATGAGCTTGGAGCTGTTTAGGGACCAATACAGAAACCTACATATGGTGCTACAGAGTACTGGCACAGGAACCTGAGTACTTTGCATGTTTATTAACATGGAAGAAATACCATAATAGGAAAAAGAGGTTTTGAGATGATGGTTAGGCTAAAATAAGAGATATAACAATGTACGTTTAGGTATTTTAGGTAGCCCTGGCTAGTTTTCAAACATTGGTATCCCATATTAAGACAGTATGAAAAAGGTCACCTGAAACTTGATTCTATTGATTAAATGTAGCACATTATCCAAAAACACTGAAATACTCTTGCAGAATTGTGTGGCTAAGTACAGCTCCAACACAAAATACAAGTTTGCTGTTGACACCACTGTTGTGGGCTCTATCAAAAGGGATGATGAATCAGCATACAGGAAGGAGACTGAAAATTTGGCTGAGTGGTGTAATAACAATAACCTCTCGCTCAATGTCAATAAGACCAATGAACTGATTGTGGACTGCAGAACAGGGAACAGAGATCCATGAGCCAGTAATCATTGGAGGATCAGAGGTGGAAGAGGTCAGTAACTTTAAATTCACTATCTCAGCAGACCTGTGCCTGTCCTGGACCCATCATACAAATATAACTGCGAAGAAAGCATGACAGCGCCTCTACTTCCTCAGGAGTCTGCAGAGGTTCAGCAGGTCATCAAAAACCTTGGCCAACTTCCATAGATGTGTGCTGCAAAGTGGCTGCATTGTGGCCTGGAATGGGAACACCAATGCCTTTGAGCGGAAAATCCTACAATAGCTAGTGCGTTCAGCCTAATACATCACGGGTAAAACCCTGCCCAACCATTAAGCACATCTACATGAAACATTGCCATAGAAAATCAGCATCCATCATCAAAGATCCTCACCACCCAGGCCAGGCTCTTTTCTCGCTGCTGCCATCAAGTAGAAGGTACAAGTACCTCAGGACTCACACAACCAGGTTCAAGAACAATTACTACCTCACAATTATCAGGCCCAGCTTGAACAAAAAAGGATAACTACACTCATTTAAGAGCTCTTTTATCTTGTTATTTCATGCTCATTATTTATTGCTGTTTATTTATTATCTGCATATGCACAGATTATTTACAGATTCTGTTTATAGTTATTGTTCTATAGACCGGCTAAGTACACCCACAGAAAAAAAAATCTCAGCATTGTATGTGGTGACATGTATGTACTCTGATAATAAAGTTTACTTTCAACTTTGAATTTTTACTAGGTGCTATTCTGAGCTAAGCCTGAGTTAAACACAGGTTCTCATGTTAACCTGTAATGTTAATGACATTTTTTCTCTCTACAGATGTTGAATATTTCCAGGATTTTATTTTCAGATTTGTAGCAATCTTGGCACTTTGCATTTCACAGTTCCAGTATTTTTTCATTTTCTCTAATGTTTTCATTAATATTAAATTTACACTTTCTGCAAACAGATCAGATGCAATTAACAAGCTTTCATACTCACATTTCTGAGCTAGCATCATCACCACTTGTGTCATTCGCTCTCTCTTGGTCTCCACCCTATCACAGTTACTATCTTTGCTCTCTCCACTCTTCCCTTTTCTGCAACTTAATGTATGGTTCAATTCTACCTTTTCCTACATCAGATGAAAGACAATCAATCTAACCTGTGAACACTCCTCTCCAACTACGCTGTGAGATCTAGCCATTTCTTTTTTTACCTCAGATTTCTAGCATGTGATTTTTTTGGTTTGACAATTATTATAGAGTTACATAACCAGAAACAAACTCGTTATTTTGGAGTTGTTTGAGCTTCTTGACAAACTGTATGAAAAGCCACAACATACAAAGCAGAATCATCTAAAATTATTCCAAGCACCATGCATTCATTAGAAGTCAGTTCAGTGCTCAAACAGTAGACCAATATTAATCAATGTTAAACAATAATTTATCTATGCATTATTTTTCCATTATCAAAAGATATTTTTTCCTTGATGGTGTGAGGTAAGATTTTAAATGGGATTAGAAAGAATAATTTGCTTCCTGGAAACTATTTATATCTAGTCTTAAACCTCTTGAGGTTATACTGATATTTCTGTTGGCTTAATTGTACTTCAAAGTATTGCTGACAAAGTAAATAATTAAAGCTTGCACAGTATTTGCCGGAAACATAGGATTAATGGGGACCCTGGTCCTCTGGAAGTCATTACCAGTTTTATTCCTCCTCTGAAGAAGTCCCTCTGAATAACTTGCCTCCCCTTTGGGTCTAAATTATGAGTTGACTGATGAGGCCAATGTAGAAATTGCAGATGGGCAAAAGGACCCTGACAGGGTGGTAAAAGTCTGTGTACATGGTATACTTATGATGCAGGTAATCAAGGTTCTACATACCATTCCAAATGCCTCTCCTCTGCTTTGAGTGGTCATGGGTCAGCAACTCTCAGGAGTTGGTTGATGATATGGTATATATTTTTCTAATATTATATATATACATACACATACACACACACACACACACACACACACACACACACATCTGGCTTAGCCACATCACTGTTGTTTTTCCTCCATCTGCCTGGTAATCTTCTCCCAAGACAGAACTTGGAATAAAGTGTATGCTTGAAGTCTGATACAACAAAAGATGCCCATAATCAAGGATTATTTCAGGATGCCAGTGCTCATTTAATAATATGGTACTCAATTACTGGACAGAAGTAGAGAGGAATGAATCAAGGAAAGAGAGCTGTCTTTCTTACAGGTCTGCCCTATAAGTACCACACCAACATAGTCAGTTCTTAAACTGTCCTCTGAAACAACAGTGCCATCCACTTTATTCTGGGAAAATTAGGGATGGCTGCTGACTTTATTTCCCCTGTGATGTTACACAAGAAAGAGAAGCAAGAATAGGACATTTGGCTCTTTCTAAAGGTCATGGCCCATCTTCTAACTCAGCACTATTTTCCTCCTCGGCACTATACGAGAACAATGATTACCTTCAGTGTTGTGACATGCAGCACTTTAGAAATTAAAGTAAACTTACTCCACAGTATTCTAGTAATCTAATAATTTCTTCCTCATAAACTGTTTCAGTGGCATATTGTTTCTCCAGTTCTCTCCAATTCACTGCTTTGCTCAGCACACCCTGCCAATGGAAACACAATAAAACATCAAATGTCCAAATCTTAAAGCCAAGGATTCAACACATTCTTGTATTACAAAATAAAACAAATTTTTCTATTGTTTAATGAACAGACAACTGCCTAATGTATTAAATGCATTATTTTTAATAATAGTGTGGGCACATGGCCAAGTGGTTAAGGCATCCGACTAGCGACCTGAAGGTCCTGAGTTCGAGCCCCAGTTGTGGCAGCGTGTTGTGTCCTTGAGCAAGGCACTTAACCACATAGCGCTCTGCAACGACACTGGTGCCAAGCTGTATCAGCCCTTGCCCTTCCCTTGGACAACATCGGTGTCCTGGACAGGGGAGACTTGCAGCATGGGCAACTGCCGGTCTTCCATACAATCTTGCCCAGGCCTGCGCCCTGGAGAGTGAAGACTTTCCAGGCACAGATCCATGGTCTCGCAAGACTAACGGATGCCTTTATTTTTAATAGTGAGTATTGTGTTGTCAATTATGTTTGGAATGTGAAACAGAACTTCAGAGAGAGAGGTAATCAAAATGGACTGCAAGAAAAGGTAGAAAAATTGGTGAAAGAAAAATGGCTGTATAAGAAATGCATTAAAAGATCCATGAAATTGAAACTGTGGAATGAAAATGAAAATAGTGGACAAAATAGTGGACCCTCGGTAAACTCTAAGGCAAGGACACGTTCGGCACAGCTTTGTGGGCCGAAGGGCCTGTATTGTGTTGTAGGCTTTCTATGTTTCTATGTCTGGAGGAACAAACAGACAATTTTATTAATTGGAGTGCATTGTGGACTCTGGTTTGAAAGAGGTAGGGGTGCAAGTTTAAAGGTAAATTTGCAAAGTGAAAATAAGGCATTAAAATTACCTTAATATTAACTGAACGGAATTAGTGTGAATGGTGTAGAGAGCACTCATTTTCTAGGCTTTCTCCAGGAGAACCTTTTCAGCTAATATGTGTCAAGCCCAACAAGCGGGTAGTTTCTGGTTTTAGTTTGAGGGAATGAAGCTGGGCAGGTGGAAGAAGCATCAAGGGAAGACTGATTTTGAGATGATGTCCATAATTTAGTCAGATTTAACCAAAGGAGAAAGACAAAAGAGTAGTGACAGTTTAAAATTTGAAAATTATGAATTTAAGAAAATGTGTTAAAAGTAGTTTAGCAAAAGTGAACTGGAAATAGTGATTTGAGGTAAGTCAGTGTCAGGGCAACAGGAAGCATTCAAGAAGTTCAGGGTAAATATGCTCTTAACTTGAAGAACTCTGAAGCTGCCAGATCTAGAGTCTTCTAGACAACAAGATGCACAGAGGAAAGCTTACATCAGACACACAGCTCAATACTTCAGGAAGCCAAGAAATGTACAGAAAATAGGAAATGATAAATGAAAGGGTGAGAAATAAAACTAGGTTTTTAAAATCTTATTCTCTCAAGATGTTTTATTATTACATAAGCAGCAAGAACATCACCAAAGTATATCCTATTAGGGATTAAAAAAACAACTGTCCCAGTCATGAGCAATTAATGTTGTTATAAAATTTTGTGCATATTTTCACAAGAGGAGGACAATACTGTAATTGAGATTAAAAAGGAAGAGCAAAATACTGAATGGGATAAAAATGGTAAAAGTGGAGTTAAGAAGTTTAACATTGTTGAAAGGTGATAAATCTATGGGTCCAAATATACTCTTAGGTTACTGAGAAAAGCAAGGAAGCCCACTGCAGAGGGACACTCCAAGCATGGAGGAGTGAAAACATTGCACCATTGTTAATTGTGAAAAGCAAGAGGTAAACAGAATACAGGCAAGATCGATTAATTTTGGCAGCAGATAAATTGCTGGAACAACTACTGAGAATTCTAACTCATTTATAAAGGCAAAAAATAACCAAGGACTGTTAGCATGAATTTTGTTAACAGAAGGTAATGACTGGTATTTTTACTGAATTTTTTTGAGGAGGTAACAAGGAAGTTCAATGATGTCAGTGCATTTGATGTAGTGTATATGGATAATGGAGATCCACAGAAAGATTATAACACAGTTCATACTGAGTCTATGTAATAGCAATATAGCTGGTCCTACACCCCAACCCCCTGCGAATTCTTTACTGTGAAACTCTTATCCAACTCTTTTTGAAGCCTTTGTGAATTTCAGACCATAACAACTTTTTGTGAAAAATAATATCACTTCTGGTCCTTTGTCCAATCACCATCATTTTATGTACCCGAGTTGATTCTCTCTGCCAATGAAACAATTCTCTATTTGCTTTGAATATCAAAAGAAAAACTTCAAATACTCAGCAGATTAGGTCTCTTCTGTGAGATGAAAAACTGAGTTAGCATGTCAAGTTGAAGATGATTCTTCAGAATTTTGTCTGACAAAGAAAGGGTCTTAACTCTGTCTCAACCCTTCATGATTTAAATACCAGATACCCTCACAATCTCCTCTCCTTCAGCTTCTCCAGCCTATCCACGTAACTCTGGAATCATTTTAGTCAACTGCAATTTTTAGATCTTTTCTGAAGTGTGGCATTCGAGATAATCCTGAATTAGTGGGCAACTACGGGTGATGACAGCAAGGGTCAATATTATTTGCTTTATGGCTAGACCAGTTATGCTCAATAAATCTGGTTCTGTCAAGAATTTGGTTTTAAATAAATTGGGATATGCTTTTCCACAATGTTGGTGTTGAAGCATGACTGAAGTTTGCAAGCAATTTATAGGATAATGGAACGAACCAGAGAAGACCCAAGGCAGCAATTGAGATGGAAGTGAGAGATACCAATGATGTCAAAATAAAAATATGGTATGAAATATGGGGAGTTTATGGTTTATGTGGTAGTCGAGATTAAGTGAGAACCATATATCAAATAAGAGGAAAAAGGAAGTAAAGTTGATGGTTTAAAATAAAATCAGCAATGTGAAGTCACTCGGAGCTGTGGCTACAGTATACTAAGTAAACAAGAAGATACCTCAGTGAGAATTTTGGCTTGGAGTTTAGTTGGTCAGCAGACAGAAAGTTACAATTATTGAAAGATTTTAGCTCCTTTTTTCAGAAAAATATATTTCACATGTCAGAAGTAACAAGTTTAATGGCAGCACACAAACTCACAAAACTGTCAACAGCTTGCTACAACTTAGAAAGCTTCCATTCATTTCTTACAACATTCAAGTATTTCTTTAGATACAAATGAGACCAATAGCATTTACTCACTGTAGTAAAAACTCCTGAAGCTGTTGACCAAGATAGACAGGGTACTAGTGGTATGGGCTTGGGCCAGTTAGTCACAGCTAATGACGCCATCTACAAATCAAATTTTTAGTATGTCAATACATTGAATGCAAATCAGGCTTCTTTGGAAGCCATTTTATCTATAGGCTTTCGTCAGTAATATAAAAATTCAGCTGCCAACCAAAGTTATTATATCAATTAAACTTTCATTGCAAAAGCTATACAGAATCAAAAACATATTACTTAAACATACAACTTACCTCCCTACCCATCAGCATCACAATCTTTTTGGGGAAGGTGAAGTAACCATGGGTCATCTTTTTCTATGATGAAATTTGATTATTTCTTTACTCATCCCAAGAAAATTATTTTAAGTTCTATTATAGCAATTAAAACACATAATTATCAATAGGAATTCATGATCATTTCCCATATTTTATAAAACAAAACTAAATTATCCTATAGATGAGAAAATTTGCAGATGCTGGAACCAAGCAACACACACAAAATGCTGGAACTCAGCAGGCCAGGCAGCATCCGTGGAAAAGAGTGAACAGTCAGCTTTTGGGCCCAGACCCTCCATCAGGACTGGGGAAAAAAATATGAGAAGTTAGATCAAGAAGGTGGGGGGAGGAGAGGAAGAATTACAAGGTCGTAGGTAATAGGTGAAACTGGGAGAGGGGAAGGGGTGATGTAAAGGGCTGGGAAGTTGATAGATGAAAGACAGAGAGGGTTGGAGAAGGGGGAATCTGATAGGAGAGGGTAGAAGACTATGGAAGAAAGGGAAGGAGGAGGAGCACCAGAGGAAGATGATGGGCAGGTAAGGAGATGAGCTGAGAGAGAGGAATGGAAATGAAGGGGTAGGGGGGCACAATTAACAGAAGTTCGAGAAATCGATGTTCATGTCTGGAGGCTACCCAGACAGAATGCAAGGTGTTGCTCTTCCAACCCGAGTGTGTCCTCCTTCTTCAAAGAAAGGGTCTTTTCTTCCTCCATCTCAATGCTGCCCTCACCCGCATCTCTTCTATTTTGCACATATCTGCCCTCACCCCATCCTTCCGCTGCCACACCAGGGATAGGGTTACTCTTGTCCTTATCTACCACTCCAGCAGCCTCCCTATCCAGCACATAATTCTCTGTAACCTCTGCCATCACCAAAAGGATCCAAACCACGAAGCACATATTCCACCCCCCCCACCCACTACTTTCCACAGGGATCGCTCCCTACATGACTCTTGTCCATTCATTCCTCCCCACTGATCTCTCTCCTGGCACTTATCCTTGCAAGCAGAACAATTGCTACCCCTTCCTCTACATCTCCTCTCTCACTACCATTCAGGGCCCGAAACAGCCCTTCCAGGTGAGGCGGCACATCACCTGTTAGTCTGTTCGGGTCACCTACTGTATTCAGTGTTCCATGTGTGGCCTCCTGTATATCGGTGAGACCCGACATAGATTGGGAGACCACCATCTTAGTGAGCATCTCCACTCCATCTGCCAGAAAAAGCAGGATCTCCCAGTGGCTACCCACTTCAATTCTACTTTCAATTCTCATTCCGACATGTCAGTTCATGGCCTCCTCTACAGCTACAATCAGGTTGGAGGAGCAACACCTCATATTCCATCTGGGTAACCTCCAACTTGATGGTAAGATCATCGATTTCTCGAGTTTCTGGTATTTGCGCCCCTCCCCCTTCACCATTTCCATTCCCATTTCCCTCTCTCACCTAATCTCCTTACCTGCCCATTAGCCCCCTCTGGTGCTCCTCCCCCTTCCCTTTCTTCCATAGTGTTCTACCCTCTCCTATCAGATTTCCCCTTCTCCAGCCCTTTATCTCTTTCTCCTATCAGCTTCCCAGCCCTTTATTTCACTCCTTCCCCTCTCCCATTTTTACCTATCACCTACCACCTTGTACTTCATCCTACCCTCCCCCACCTTCTTGACCTCACTTCATCTTTTTTTCCAGTCCCTATGAAGGGTCTTTGGCCCGAAATCTTGACTGTTTACTCTTTTCCATAGATGCTATCTGGCCTGCTGAGTTCCTCTAGCATTTTGTGTATGTTGCTTAGATGATCCTATTTCAAGCTCTTCTATATATTTTCCTCCTTAAATCAGATTCATTGTAAATAACTGAAGTACCAACATGGATCCCTGTGACGCCCCTCCGATTATGAACTGCCAATGTGAAAACCATCCTCCAACATCCCTACATGTTGCTTCCTGCCAATTACCCTAATTCACCTGACTACAAAAAATAAATTTATTTATGATTAATGCACTACTTGATCTTTGCCTTTATAGTGTGCCTACTGTTTGGGGAATACAATTTTCTCTTGCTCTGTTTCAAATAAAATATTGCTCTACCCAAATGAATTCTACAGTTAAATTTAGGTTAACACAGCAGATCAGGTGCCATCTAAGGAAAACAGTAAACAGTGCATACTTCAGGCCTAGACCCCTCATCAGGACTGAATTTAGATAGTCTTTCAGAGCTATACTTACTTCACCTCTTATTAGCACCTCTAATTGACCTTTTCTTTCCCACATCTTCTTAATGTTAAATATCTATTAGTATTATGCTCCCATGTTTGATTCCTTGTAATTATGTCTCTGTAAAATCAACTCAACAGTGCTGGTTTATACCACACAATATAATAGCAGTCAAACTCCTTCCCGGAAGTAACCTCTTCAGTTTGTACAGGACCCACCTTCCCCAAAATGCTTTAAGTGCCTCAGAAATCTAATGCATCCTCCTTCCTACCTACACATTCATCTATCCTTGAGTGGCTCAAGGAGTAATCCTGAAGTTATTCCTTTGAAACTTAGCTCAGACCTTACTTATATTTAGCTCAGGACATTTTTATCCCCCTACAAGAACTTTGTCAATTGTACCAATATATACCACAACCCCAGATGATCATCCTCTCTACTCCCCCCGCCCAGTATGTTCTGCAACCCTTCCAAAGATATCCTAAACCCAGCAACATGGAGGCAAGATATCATCTTGGAGTCTTATGTCGAATCTCTGTTGCTGTATCATGAGAACATTGTTACTTGAGTGTGCCTGATCCATAATATTTCTCTTAGAAATGTTCAAACTTACATGTCCTCCCATAGATATCCCAGTCATTCCTAAAGGTCCATAGCCCCCTCTCTCCAACCAATGAAGAAGAGCTGCAGACTCCAGAACCAGAGCTCCTCCCATCACAAAAAGATCAGAAACATTCCTTAAACTTGATCTCCTAACCGGAAGAAAAACAAAGTGGAATAAGTTAAAAATATTACTTTTAAACAGTAGCTCTGAATTTTCCACCAAAGACTACCTTTTTAAGTATTTACATCATTATCATCAAAATGTACCATTTTCCCAGAATGCAACACGTAAGGACACTTGTATATTTATATATTTATTATAGATTTCCCTTTCATTTAATCCTTGATGATGTTCAACTCTACAATCAATTCTTGTACTTCAACCATCAGGGTCTTTCTCATATGAACATAAATAGGATTCAACAGATGAAACTAGTGACCAGAGTCCAATTCTCTATCCACATAACAGAATGGACGATGTAAGTCCAAACAGCAGCAGGTGACAGTATTTACTTTTCCTTTCCAAGAGCAGATGTGACAAAGGGACTTCTGTTGACATTCTGGAATTGTTTCCAGTCTTTGTTAATGCTAATACCAAACCAACTGAAGAACAAAATGGAGGAACTAATTACCAACAGCATTTATGGACTAAGACTAAAATATGTCCATGCCAACATTACTGTGAACTGATTTTCAACTCTGGGGTTAAATTAATTAATTTATTTCGTTGTTTATTTATGCTTTTATGTATTTATTGAGTTAAAGCGTGAATAGGCCCTTCTGGCCCTTCAAGTCGTGCTGCTCCACAACCCCCAATTTAACTCTAGCCTAATCATGATACAATTTACAATGACCAATTAACATACTAACCAGCAAGTCATTGGACTGTGGGAGGAAACCAGAGCACCCAGAGAAAACCCACGCATTCCATGGGGAGGACATACAGATTTAACAATTTATTTCCTCAGTATTTCATAGAATAGCTACATTATAAGCTGTCCTTTGGTGCTTTTCAGTGCTGAGTATCAGAGCAACTTTCTAGTTTGGTTCACCTACCTTTCCCAGTAACCTTGCAAAATTTGTCTCTTATGATAATTTCCTCTTAAAAGCCACTATAGAATTCGTCTCCACACTCATTTTCCAGAGTTCAACCTTGCTGTATAAAAATAGTTGATCCTTCCATCACTGTCAATTCTATTCCTCTTTATCCTAGATTGGTGTTTAGACTTTATTTTTAGTTCAGACCCCTTCCACCAAGGAGAAAATACTCTCAACTTCTACCTTTCATCATTTCATATATCAAATATCCCCAAAGCCTCTTCAAAGAAATTAATCCCAGCCTCACTCATCCATCCTTCTAACAGTAGACCTTCATTCCTTGTACCATATTTGCAAATTCTTTTTGAAGTCTAATGCCTACAACATTCTTTCCATTACGTGGTAACCCTTTTCTGGCCAAATATACCACCTGATCCATTAGTTATCAAATATCATATTCCATGCTTCTGCCTATTTTACCAACTTATTTTGTTTATTCTGCTTCAGTCTAACAATGTCCTTCTTGTATTTCATGATCCTGGGAAGTTCTGTTATTCTCTGCCTTAAATACACTCAATGACTTGTTCTGTTATTTGCAACACTGCCCTGCATGCCATTAAGATAAGACAGTAAGATATAGGAGCAGTAGGCCATTCGGCCCATCGAGTCTGCTATGCCTTTCAATCATGGGCTGATCCAATTCTTCCAGTCATCCCCACTCCCCTGCCTTCACCCCATATCCTTTGATGCCCTGGCTAATCAAGAACCTATCTATCTCTGCTTCAAATACACCCAATGACTTGGCCTCCACAGCCGCTTGTGGCAACAAATTCCACAGATTTACCACACTCTGACTAAAGTAATTTATCCACATCTATTCTAAATGGACGTCCTTCAATCCTGAAGTTGTGCCCTCTTGTCCTATACTCCCCTACCATGGGAAATAATTGTTCAGGCCTTTTAACATTCGGAATGTTTCTATGAGATCCCCCCCCCCTCATAATTTTGAACTCCAGGGAATACTGTATAGCCCAAGAGCTACCAGACATTCCTCATATGGTAATCCTTTCATTCCTGGAATCATTCTCGTGAATCTTCTCTGAACCCTCTCCAATGTCAGTATATCCTTTCTAAAATAAGGAGCCCAAAACACCACACAATACTCCAAGTGTGATCTCATGGGTGCCCCTATAGTGCCTCAACATCACATCCCTGCTCTTATATTCTATACCTCTAGAAATGAATGCCAACATTACATGCGCCTTCTTCACAACCAACTCAACCTGTAGGTTAACCTTTAGGGTATCTTGCACAAGGACTCCCAAGTCCCTTTGCATCTCTGCATTTTGAATTCTCTCTCCATCTAAATAATAGTCTGCCCAATTATTTCTCCCACCAAAGTGCATGACCATACACTTGTATTTGTATTTCATTTGCCACTTCTTTGCCCATTCCCCTAAACTATCTAAGTTTCTCTACAGGGTTTCTGTTTCCTCAACACTACCTGCTCCTCCACCTATCTTTGTATCATCAGCAAATTTAGCCACAGATCCCTTAATACTGTAGTCCAAATCATAGACATACTGTAGTCCAAATTATAGACATACATCGTAAAAAAAACAGCAGTCCCAACACCCACCCTTATGGAACGCCACTGGTAACTGGCAGCCAGCCAGAATAGGATCCCTTTATTCCCACTCTGTTTTCTGCCGATCAGCCAATACTCCACCCATGCTAGTAAATTCCCTGTAATTCCATGGGCTCTTATCTTGCTAAGCAGCCTCATGTGTGGCACCTTGCAAAGGCCTTCTGAAAATCCAAGTACACCACGTCTACTGCATCTCCTTTGTCTACCCTGCTTGTAATTTCCTCAAAGAATTGCAGTAGTCAGGAAACCCCCATGCTGACTTTGGCCTACCTTGTCATGTGCCTCCAAGTACTCCGTAATCTCATCCCTAATGATCAATTCCAACAACTTCCCAACCTCTGACGTCAAGCTAACAGGTCTATGGTTTCCTTTCTGCTGCCTCCCACCCTTCTTAAATAGTGGAGTAACATTTGCAATTTTCTAGTCATCTATCAATCATCGTTAATGCCTCCGCAATCTCTCCAGCTACTTCCTTCAGAACCAGAGGGTGCATTCCATTAGGTCCAGATTTATCTACCCTCAGACCATTAAGCTTCCTGAGCACCTTCTCAGTCATAATTTTCACTGCACAAACTTCACTTCCCTGACACTCTTAAATGTCCGGTATACTCCAGATGTCTTCCACTGTAAAGACTGATGCAAAATATGCAATCAGTTCCTCCGCCATCTCTGCATCTCACATTACAATATCTCCAGCATCATTAAAATAGCAAAAAAAAAGCAATACCTGTCCTAACAATGTATGCCAGAAATTCGAAAGTGTCAGGGTGCAGACATGAGTGTGGTTGCTATTACTAAGGAGAATGTGCTTTGGAAGCAAAAAGATCTGAAGGTAGATAAGTCACCTAGACTAGATGAACTACACCTCATGGTTCTGAAAGAGGTAGTTGAAGAGATTATGGAGACATTAGTAATGATCTTTCAAGAATCACTGGATTCCGGAATGCTTCCAGACAACTGGAAAATTACATATGTCACTCTACTTTTTAAAGAGGGAGGGAGGCAGAAGAAAGCAAAATTATAGACCAGCCCACCCAACTTCAGTAGTTGAGAAGAGTCCATAATTATGGATTAGTTTACAGGATACTTGAATGCACATGTTGAAGTAAGCCAAGGTCAATATAGTTTCCTTAAGGGGAAATCTTGCCTGACAAATCTGTTGGAATTATTTTGAGGAAATATCTGTTAGGATAGACAAAGAAGAGTTAGTGGATGTTGTTTACTTGGATTTTCATAAAGCCTTTGACAAGGTGCTGCATATGAGGCTGATAAAAAAAAAAGTTAAGAGTGCATGGCATTACAGAAAAGATACTGACATGGACAGAAATTAGCTGACTGTCAGGAGGCAAAGTGTGGGAATAAAGGGGGCTTTTATTGGTTGGCTGTCGGTGACCAGTGGTATTCTGCAAGGGCGGTGTTGGGACCACTTTTTTTTCCCCACGTTATACATCAATAATTTGGATGACAGAACTGACAGCATTGTGGACAAGTTTGTAGACAATATGGAGGGGCAGGTACTGTTGAGGAAGCAGAGTCTACAGAACTTGGACAGATTGGGGAATGGACAAAGTGGCAGATGGAATATAGTGTAGGGACGTGTATGGTCATGCACTTTCCTAGAAGGAATAAAAGCGTAGATTACTTTCTAAAGGGGGAGGAAATTTAGAAATTAGTGGTGCAAAGGAACTTGGGAGTCCTTGTACAGGATTTCCTTAATGTTAGCTTGCAGGATAAATTGGTGGTAAGGAAGGCAAATGCACTGTTAGCATTCATTCTGAGAGGACGAGAATACTAGAGCAGGGATGTAATGCTGAGGCTTTAAAATGTATCGGTCAGACGGCTCTTGGAGTATTGAGAGTAGTTTTGGACCTCTTATCTAAGAAGACACATGCTGGCATGGAGAAGGTCATGAGAATGAAGAGGTTAATATATGAGGAGTGCTTATGGCTCTGGGCTTGTTCTTTCTGGAGTTAAGAAGAATAATTGGAGATCTCATTGAAACTTATTGAACATTGAAAGGCCTAGATGGAGTAGATGTGGAGAGGATGTTTCCTATAGTGGGTGAATCTAGGACCAGAGGACATAGCCTCGGAACAGAGGGACTCCATTTAGAAGAGATGAGGAGGAATATCTTTAGTCAGAAGGTAATGCATCTGTGGAATTGAATGCCACAGACAGCTGTGGAGGCCAAGTCACTGAGTAAATTTAAAGTGGAGGTTTATAGTTTCTTGATTTATCTGGGTGTCCAAGGGGTTGAGAGGGATACTCAATCAGCCATGATGGAATGGCAGAATGGGCCACATGGCCTAATTCTGCCCTTGTGTCTTATGGTCTTCACAAGATCATTATGGAACTAACTTTGACACCAAAGTACCCAATAATAAGAACAAATGAGTGTAGAGTGCAGTACAGGCATAGCTTCAAGGAAGGGATTCTAAAGTTTAAGGTGGGAGAGCATGACAAGGATGGAGCAATTTATTTGGGAATGAGGGAGCACTAGAAATTAAGGACAATAGAGATATCAGGATCATAAGGCTGGGCAGGGTTACAAAAATGCGAAGAGAGACAGGGAAGAAAGCAAAAATACAAATATTAAAACTTAAGTTTGGCTTGTTTGGGAATTAATGCAGGTCAGTAAAGGCAGGGCATGCTTGGATTCTGGTAACAATATTTTGGATGAACTGAGTTCTGAAAGTTGGAAGATGAAGAATGCCAGAATAATGAGATTTAAAAACCAAAGTTGCATAACAAATGAGCAAAGCAGCGTCAGGACTCAATAGCATTAAGCAGATGGAAAACAGTCAACCTTCACCAAATACATATTCAGTAGCCTAACCCCAGGTCAAATATAACACCAAAGTGGAACCAATCTAGATCAGTCTCAGATAATAAAGTAGGTGCTAGAAATCAAAGTTAATGGTGGGATTTTATGGTGGAGATTTAGTTACCTGAATAATGATTGGACGAATTTTTAAATTTTTCATTACTGGGTGTTAGACAAACAATCATACAACATATAGATAATGTAGTGTGGTGAATTAAAGCAAAATACTATCAGAAAACATTTAACATCAATGTATTTCAATGTATTCACAAAGTCAACAAGAGATAAGCCATGAGAAATGGGAAAGATCTTTAATAGTAATGAGACCTGAATGAGAAATCATTGAACTGCTTTAGTTATGAGAACATAAAAATGGATCCATATGTGTGCAGTCCCAAAGAGGTAGAGAGGTAAGATGAGGATTATGTGCTCAACCACCTCAAAGGTTATGGACAGGTTATAAGAGGACAAGAAGAAAGAGATTATCTTAGAAACAGTTGCAAGATTATATACATGACTCTGCCAAGGACTCTTTTAGTTCCACCTTAACTGATGATGATGAAAATGGCAGCAGCAAACAAAACAAACAAAAGCAATGTCCTTCAGATAGTTCATGAAACTACTTCCTTTACTACTTCTTTCAAATATGATTCTGTTACTAAGCTTGGAACCTGTAATTTACATTTTTTTGGTGTGCTTTCAGGCCAATTGAAAGATCTGGCACCTTGCTGTCTCCGTGGGAGATCCGTGAGGTTTTGAGAGGAATATGCAACCTAGAGGCCAAGGCTGCTGGAGACGGGGTGCAATCCCATACCTTGCTGATTAAAGCATCAAGCAAGTTTGAAATCAATGAGGACGAGAGCAGAAGGTGAGCGGAAGTTCAGCACCACCTCTCTGTGTTTGACTGGTCTCGCTCTCTCCCTTGCTCACTGGTCCCAGAGGAAGATGCCTGCATGTGAGTTTGTTCTCGTTCATTCTCTCTCTCTCTCTCACTGCTCCCAGAGGAATGTGCCAGTGTTTGACTTCTCTCTCTCGCTCTCTCTGTCACTCAATGCTGCTGGAGGTTGGTGCCATAGTCTTGGATCTTGGGCAAGGTTTAATTGATGCAGGTTGTGGATGGACTCTGCAGTTCATGTTATATGTTGTTCTGATTACTCTATTTTTTATTGCTATTTTGAATGGGGCAGACTTGCTCCTTGACCATCAGTCAACAAATGACACCGTGCTAAATTGAACTGAACGTTCCCAGACTGTTTCAAAGACTTTGTAGTTTGATGTTTTATATTGTTTTCACTCATTTTTTTTTGCTGTTTGCGTGATTTGTTCTTTTTTTGCCCATTGGATGTTTGACGTTTTCTTTGAATAGATTCCATGGTGTTCCTTTGTTTTGAGGCTTTCTGTGGAAAGACTAATCTCAGGATTGTACACTGCATACATACTTTGATAATAAATGTACTTTGAATCTTATCTTGCTTTAAATATACTAAATCATCAACTCTTCTCTGCAGTTTTCCCTTAATTTGTACCCCCCCAACAGACATGTCCCCACTGTTAACATCATTGTAAATCTTAAATTCTTTAGATTCTCTCGCCCTATTTACACTCTGTACTTTTAAATTAACCCATCTTCTATCAGCCACGTTGTGCACCCCAATTTTACTTAATAAAAAAATTCTAGTATTCTTAACATCCAGAACAAAATTTAATTCCAACTATTCATTCTATTGCTCTACTGACTTCAGTAAGCCCACTGTTGATCAGGGTTGACCATGGATGTTGCGCCCTAGCTGTCTAAGCAAGCCAGGGATCTACGATATAAGATCAAGCTGTTGTCTCTGCAGTAGGCTCCCTCTCTACGCAGCTAATGAATCCAAATCCTCAGGGTTTATTCCCAAAGCCTTCCGCATGATTGGGTACAGCCGCAAGGCAGCAGATGTTTGAAATTACAGTTGTCCTTCTCTTAAATGAGCTGCCAACTTTAGATGACAAACCCCATCTGCCCGAAGCAATTGGTTTTAAAGCACCAGTAACCTGCTTTTGCCCCTTCCCCTTCCCCCAGGCTTAGTAGCTCAGCCACACATGAAGGCTAGGAGCTGGACACACATGCCATTGGGAGCATTTAATAGGTAGTGGGAGCTTAGCCCACTACCACCCCCAGCTATTACAATCTTAAGGAACCTTCCTTTAGTACAGACCACAAAACTATCAATTCTTAAATTATCCATGACTTTGATTGTTCTTGTGTAGTCTATCATTCAGACTCAGCAATTCTCATGCTTAGTTCATATCCATTATTCTCTTTAAAACAATAATCTTGTGTCTGTTACAACCCGTAACAAATCTCATTAATTCATTGCACTGTGCTTATGGATCTTTAGGTGATCATGATCCAACAATCCAGAGTTTTAAAATCTACCCATTCAAATCCCTCCTGTATCCCACCCTTAATCATTTTTGTAATGTCTTTTACTGCTACAACCATTTGAAAGTAATCAAGTAGCTTATCTAGTTATTTTGTTTACTTTTGTTTGGTAGGTCAGATCAGTAACCTCTTGAAATAATTTCCAGAGCAAAAAAACAAATCAGCCCTAGTGCAGGGTTCTTGAGATATACCAAATTTTGTTCCTTAGCCTTGGCCTCAGTTCTATACTGCATAACAAGAAAATACCTATACTGCAAATGGAATTTACATCCATATCTGCTGACTTAATTCAGAGACACGAAAGCATGCAAAGTGAAATCAACATGAGAAAGTTCAGCTGAGTACTTAGACACGTGTTGCTTTTCTCCTCCAGCACCTGAGTTGTCGTCCTTGAAGTTAAAAGAGAACTGATAAAAAGTACAATGAATCATGCTGAATGTCCTGGACGATTATACAAGGCGAGTAAAAAGGATCACAATGGAACAAACCTAATCACAACAAGATACAGTTTAGCTGGATTTTTCCTAGAAGTAATCAGTGAAGGCCACAAAATAATGAACTGTGGTGTGCTTGATCACTAAAGAATGAAGAGGCTTGTTCAAAATGCCTATAATGCATCCAGCATTTCTCTTATACAAAATAGATAAAGCAGAATACTAAATTTATTGTGAAGACAAAGAAAGATTATACAAGAGACAAAACAAGTACACATTACTAAATACTTACACTTGATCTTTAGGTTTCCTGTAGCCATGTAACAATGTCGTCAGGGAAAATAGCCAATTTTCATGCATTTAAAAAAAATAATAATACAGCAATACATATCCTTTTAAATATTGAAAGTATACCTGTACATAATGAACTGTTACTGGTAAAGCATAATATCTAAACTATTTTGATATCTTATTTAAAAAGTAATTACATCAAGACCAAATAAAGAAGGAAATTATGTAAAGTTCACACCTAGGACAAGTAGAAAAATAATTTCTCCCTTGCACTTGGTAACAATTAACTCCCTAGAACATCAAAAGCAGCTAACACTATATATAGATTAACTAATTTGCAAAAAAACTGCACCTGCCTGCTTCACCCAATTTTCATGCCAATATAAACAGATTGAAGGTTACTGGAAAGTGTAGATGCAGATGATCAAATACTCTGTGGAGTAAAGTGGTTTCTATTCCATTCTGAAAAACAGAATGAAGCATGTTGGAACTGAATGCTATTTAAATAGCTGAGTATTTGTTCAATTGCCTGTGAGAATTTAAAAAAGGGATTTAGTATTTAGATGCTCTCCTGTTTCATTATGTATTATGCTTAAAATATTAATTAGCTTCATAATCAGGTTGGGCCAAAAGAGCAGAATTTATGGATTATGATTTCCTGTCACACTCCATATGGAGTGTACTGGAACAGCAAAGGCAGCAGAATGAAAAAATGCCACTGGAAACTGGGATTTACATAGAAAAGTGAACACAAGTCCCAGCATTGGCTCCAGTAGTCAGGTAAAGTGTGCTTCATGAACTGCCTTTTTGTCATTTTAAATAGTTATTTCGGAAATTTTACTTTGCTGATTAAATCTTCACAAGATATTTAGTTAGGAAACAGGCCTGAGAAATTATAACTCCAAGTGACTAACCTCACATTGATATTTTTGGGTGACAGTAAAGTTTATAAACATTCACAAAGGATATAATACGGGTTTTCCAAAAGAAGTGATGCAATACACGCTTCCTTTATCATTGGACGAGCCATCAAAGTGCGCCTTCGCCAGTAAAACTAGAAATAATTTTGAACAAAATGTGTTAAATTTATAACACAAAAAGAACTTCCTTAAAAATACATAAATAGTTCATGTGACATTTTATTGAATCCTGTCGTTTCACCTTTCAAGTCAATATCAATTTATTTGATTGCTACAAGGGGCACAATTTCCAACATTCAGAATTTCCATTCATTTTATAACCACCCCAAGTTTCTTCCCCCGCTGATAAAACATACATTGAACTTTCCATACACACATTCTCAGTTATTGCAGCAAACAGTAACTGAATAGGAAGTTCACCTTTATACTCAAACAGCAGTCAAGAATTACTTTGGGCTTAAATTCCTGACTAAGCAATAGTGTACACATATCATAAATAACCTGGCCTAGAATTCAACTGATTACTATAGCTGTTTAATCACTGTAGACTTTATAGTGAATGCTACCCTTACACAACATCCATAAGAAATAAATCCACCCCAGAATTTAATAAACAAAAGATTCCACCATGCTATTCATTTGTTCAGATGAAGATCAGTTCACTCAATATAGACTGGGGATAAACACTTGGAATATTCATGGTATAGTGCTAAACAGCATGTTACAACTATTTCTAATTTTTTTAGTAGAGGGAAACACAGTTCTTTATTTTAATTTAGTTCAAGCAATATTTCTATGGATGCTGACATGCTTCACAGGAACAGCTTGTTCACATCTGCCATCAGATTTCTAAATGGACAATGTGCATGACCTCACCATATTTTTTTGCTCTCTTTTTACACTACTTATGTATATATCTGTGTCATTTATATTTATGTTTGTATTGTACTGTACTTCTGCCATGAAACAACAAATTTCATGACCTATGCCGTAGAAATTACACCTGATTCTGATTCAGTTTCATAGGACTCTTAACATTCTTCACTATCTTGCTTAATATAAGAATCTGGAACCATTATTGACTATGTGGATCTTAAAGCATACTCCACCATTCAATGTAATGCCTGATCTAGTATTGGTCTGAACTTCAGTTTCCTGACTATTCTCCACAACATTTGCCTCCCCAACAGACTAAAATCTTATTAATATAGACTATGAATAATTCAGCTTTCATAGCTCTCTGGGGTAGAAAATGCCAAAAAATTCTCAGCAGATATTCACTTTCATCTCTATCTTAAATGAACAATTCCTTACTCTAAAGCCATACTCCCAAATTTTATATTTACCCACAAGGGCAAGCAAGCTCCCTACACTTCCTTTGTCAAGAACCCTCCAAATTTCAAAAAGGTCACCTCTCATCCTTTTAAACTCTTGTGAGTTTAGACCCAAATTGCACATCTGTTCCGCAAGACAATCTCTTAACCCCAGGAATCAATCTAGTGAAATGTTTCCAGTAACTGCCAGATGAATATATACAGATCCACATTTACTCTTTGGGAATTATCAGTCATTAAATATAGAAACAAAAGCTATATGCACTACACCAGATGTGGCTTCAGCTTGGCCCTATTGTGTTGTACTTCTCCGTGGATTGTCACCTTGTCGTGGTGGAGAAGCTTGTGTAGTCCTGTGATCCCGAGAGCAATGCCGTCTGGAGCTATGCTCCTGGTAGGGTCACCCATGGTGGTGAGGTCCCTGAACAATCCAATCAAGACCTCAACGGTGGAACAGGTAGACGAAGTTACTTCGAACTCAATGGCTGCGAAGGCGGATGAAGGCTGCAACAAATCCATCAGCTCCAATTGTCGTGGTTTTCATGCCATTGGAATCAGTTGGTTGATTTGTGAAGTACCGTGTGCTTCTTGGAGTGCAACACCAAGTACGCGTTAAACAAATACATGCACAGGCGTCTTTGCACTGTGGGCCACTTCTTCAGAACGAAGACCATCGTCCTTGACCTCGAGGGATAGCCACGACGACGATGATTGTGTTCTAACAAGGTTTTTCTATTTTAAGTTATATCTTCTTTATTCACAACTTTCCTCTTATCTTCGTATTGCCAGCAAAATTGGCTGCAATTTCATGTTGGTGTTTCACTGTTTCAATGTAACTATTTACAAATACTGATGGTTTGACATCTGGGTCTCTGGGTGCTTGCTTTTCATTGAGTTTCACTTCTCAGGTGCCCCAGCTCCCAGTAGGACCCCCAAAGAGTGAAACGCAAACACAAGAACAAGCGCCCAGTGACCAGATGTCAAGCCATTAGAAGTTGTGAAATTATATTGTGAATTATTGGAATTTTACTGTAACCAAATAGCAATAATACTTTTAATTATAAGTTGCAATAATGATCATCATGGCTTTAAGAAATCACATGCAGCTATTTTATGTCGATTACATAAGAGTTTAAACTAATATTGTGTGTTTCCACTTACATGGTCTCCAGTGCCTGCCAGATGAATGCATACAGGTCGATATTTGCTCTTCCATTCTTTGGGAATTATAAACTGAAACCTGCAGCAATGGCAGTGTGAGTAACTTCACGTGGCAAGTTGCACAATGATGTGATAATCATAAATCCTAAACACACAGAACCTGGACTGAAAAAGACATCTGATATATAATTTATCTCAGCTAGCATGCAAACAATTGCTTGTTCGTAATGTGTAGAAATAAACCTTATCCTAAACCTCTACAAGGTGAAATCCTTTGGATAAAGCTGTATTCTTGATAGCTACTAAAATTTAAATTTCCTTAATATGGAACAAATGAATAACTTATTAAGCATATATTAGAATTTTGAGATGAAGTTAGACTTTGAAATGTGTCAGCATAACTTTTCCCTTCTTAATCCGAAGAAACATTTATATTTATCCCTATCCTAACAGTTGATTCAGTTATATCTAACAGGAGGATGTGGGTAAACTGTCAATACAAGGAGTGGAGTGTCCTAATCCCTGGCAATATCCACATTCATTGTGCTGACCTGAGCCACACATCTCAGTATTGATAACCACAACATTTGCACCAATACCAGTCCTGACAGACAGATTCTCCACACTGAACTGTGGGCAATCCCTTGCTGCACAATTGGCAACAGTGAGCAGAGATTTATGCCATGCTCCCAAAAATTATCACTGATCCCTAAAATGTATTGGTTTTCCAAAAGCTTGTGGCTCACCATTTCATCACTCAGTTATTAAAAGTAATGTGTGACATTGTATGAAAGATCTTAAACTTCACCAAACAAGGGGAGCTTGAAGTTCATTGAATTATTTTCTTCATTATAAAATATGAGAACCAGAAAATCAACAAGTAGTATAAACCAAAGACAGTAAATGTATTAATATTTGGTATTTTGCAGGAGCCACAGTTAATGATAAATATTGCTATTTTGTAATTAATCATCCAGGACAGCTTGTATGTCCAGAATCTTTTAAAGACGTTGAGCTTTCATTAATAAGTTTTAGAAAAGCAAGAGCAGAAGCTTTGATGATAGCTGGATGCTTAACAGGGAACTGTGGATACTATCATGTAGACATCTGCTTGGAGAATCTGGGTGCAACCGAACATGGGCAAAATGGAGCCTGTCAACCTGATTAAAGCAAATCTCTAGCCCAAATAAAATTTTGAAGAAACAAAAGAAGCTAAACACTCAACAGGACAGGCTTTCCACAGATGCAATCTGACCCAATGACTGATTCCAGCATTTTCTGTGTACATTTCAGACTTTCAGCACCAAGTTTATATTTTCCCAAAAAAAAGTTGTATTTGGATTTGGTATCAAATTTCACATCTTCAGCCCCAAGACACTTCATCTTAGCAATACAACACATCCCTTTCTTTTACTTTCCACTAAAATTGCCGTTGATCTCAATTTTTCCCTGGAATAACGTATCCCACATCCTCACTACTGAGTAAGGATGATTATTGGTTTTCTTTTTGGAAAATATACATGATTATTTTGTGTCCGTGAGCATCATTTTGGAATTCCAATGTGAAAATATTCTCTCTCTTTAAATTTAAGAACTACCATCATGTTTTTTCTTGTCAATTCAGCCTGCTATTCGGTCCTTCACGGTAATTATACACTCTCAGGTCTTACATCATCCATAAAATTGTATTTTCTTTAGTGACTCCACACTTTTAAAGAGAATAAAACTGCACAGAATTCCAAATATGGTCCTAAAACTTCTCTTTTTCTATTCTATCCATCTGTAATTTTATAGCCACATGATTACATATTATGTGTGAATCAGCATCTCCTAACACCTGTTTGGTTCTATCCAATTTGGCCTCATTCTTCCATGAGAGTAAGTATTTCCATATTTCTCCTTCCAAAAGAATCACCACAGAAGGATGGAAATTTATTTGCTATTTGGAAACCGTTTATATTTTAAGGTCCTCTAAATGTTGAGGAAATTTTCCTTAATGTAAACAACATCCATTAAGATGGAGTTATCTACAAACTGAACTGCACTTCAGAGCCCAACAGAAATTCTATCACTGATCCCCATGAAATAATGTATTCATCTTCTGCCAGACTGAACAATTACATTTCACACTGTTCTATATGACTTTATGAGATATAGTGGAACTACTAATTTAAATCATTTCAAAGGCTGTCAAAAGCCTGACTTTCCTTTTAGAAATCGGTCCTGTAGTCTCTCCTGTAGTTAGGTTGCTACAATTATTTTCCATTTAATCCTTGAATATTGTTTCCAATATCTTTCTAGTATGACTTTAATCTAACTGGCCAATAGTTCTGTCTTTTGATTTCCAAGAATAATGTCCACCAGACCTCTATTTCCTTTATTACTTAATATGCCTTTTGCATTTCTTCCCTACCTTCAATACAACCACCTGTGGGTACAATTCGACCAGTTCAACTGCAGTTAGGATAGTGTGTCCTAATCTGGAAATTAGTCTTTACAAGAGATATCAAGACTTCAGGGATGGGACAGAGGATATTTAACCAAATGTATAGAGAAAAAAGGAATGCAGTACACCGAAGCTAATAATATTCTCTTTCAAAAAATGAGAGTTAATAGACTGTAAAATTTGCAGTCTTTTGACCACAAAGATTAATTGATAATCTGACAAGATTATTAGCGATTGGAGGCTACAGGTTTGAAATTATGGCAGTAAAAGTTAAGAAAAGGAGAATTCCTTTTTAGTTCGTTGAGCTCTATTGATCTAACATTGGAAGAAATCTAGCAATAACTTAAACTGTGCAAAAAAAATCAAAACATTTTGAAATAAAATACTATAAAGCTGGAAATATGAACTAAGTACAAATATTGCTAGAAACATTCAGCATAAGAGGTGCCAATTGTAAAGAAAGAAGCAGAGTTAACTTTCCATGTTAACAGGTTTCATCAAGATATTTCTGGGCCTCATAGAAAGAACAAGGAACTGGGTCTTGAAAAACCAGTTGACATATCGTGGGTCAATGAAACTTTTTCTGTTTATTATACCAAATTTAATTACTTCCTTATTTCCAAACTATATACAGCAAAATACTTTGACATCTTTTTGGTTGCCTCTTCTAATATCACATTTATTTTGGTCGTCTCTTTAGTAAACACCAAGGCTGTCGTTTCACCATTTATCCTGTTCTTCTCTTGATCCACTTATCTTCCTTTGTTTTGCTATTTTTGTATTGGTGAATATTTATAATATTTATCTGATAGTGTAATTTGGCATTTCTCTTTGACTTCCAAATCTTTTTATTCAAGACAATTCTATGCATCTTTGTATTTGCTTTTGGCTTTGTTCCAACTAATCCTTTCATTAATTTCCCTACTTCACTTTGAGTTATTGGCTTTCATTTTTTTGAAGCAAAATATATCACCGCAAACTTCCAGTCATCCAACTAATTTTTCCTAAAAGTGTTTGAAGTCTTGGTCGATAATTTTCTCCAATTTACCTTCCCAAGTTCTATCTTCCATCTCTCAAGATTAGTTATTTTTTCCCCAAAATGCAGTCTTAGTCTTGCCTGCACATCTCAGTATCATTAGTCATAGAGCTGTACAGTACGGAAACAGACCTTTCAGCTCAACGACTTCTTGACCAAGGTGCCCTTCTGAGCATTTGGCTGAGATCCCTCTGAACATTTTCCATTCATGGACCTGCTTGAATTTCTCTTAAATGGTGTAACTGTGTATGTCTTTAACCACTTCCTCTGGTAGTTTGCTTATATTTGTGAAAATATTACCTCTCAGGTCTCCTTAAATATATGCTCTATATTTTTACGACTCCCCTACACGGGGGGAGAAAAACTGTCAATCCATGTCACCTATGCCCATCATGACTTTATATACCTCTGCAAGGTCATTCTTCAGCCTCCTTCACTGCATGGAAAACAATCCCAGCCTAAAAAGTCTCTTCTTGAAACTCATACCCTGCTGTCACAGCAATATCCATCTGTATGCTGTCCAAGCATCCTTCTTATAGTATGGTGACCAGACTGTACACAATCTTCAAAGTCCAGCCTCTCCAATGTCCTATATAGTTATAGCATGACAGCTCTTGTACTCAATGCCCCATCTGATGTAGGCAAGTGTTACAACAAGACAAAACAATCAGTACCTTATGGTCAGCTGAAACCAATCAAAGGCTGACTCACTGATCGGTCGTTGTCCCAGTCAAGGACTCAATTGTTCTGGGGTAAAATATTGAAACAGTCTTACTGGGGAGTGAGAGTTTGAATGGAGTCTTAAAACTGACTGGTGCAGTTTTATTGAATAAAGGGTTATTTTGAATTCCAGCTTGTTCTATTGTTGGGCTTTGGGTCTCATCAGTAGTTATAGGCGAGCAAAAACAACAAGCATGTCATAAATCTTCTTCAACACTGTCTACCTGTGTTGCCAATCTACTTGTACCCAACGTCCATCTCTGCTACAACACTCCAGGGCCCCGTCATTGACTATACAAGTCCTGTCCTGATTTATCTCACCAAAATGCATCACCTTACACTATCTGAGTTAAATTCCATCTGCCATTCTTTTATGCAATCTCCCAATTTATCTGGATCCCGTAGTAACGTTAGGTAACCTTCTTCACTATATACCATTCCACCAATTTTGGTGACATCCGTTAACTTTCTAATCATGTCACTTATATTCTGATCTAAATCATTAATATGTATGACAAATAGCAGAGGACATAGTACAACACTGTTCACAGGCCTCCAATGTGGAAACACAACCCTTCACTACTACAGTGACGACTTCCACCATAGCACATCCTAGATTCCATTATGATCTCACCTTCTGGGCTAGTCTGCCAAATGGGACCTTGTCAAAAGCAATGCTGATGCCCAAACAGACAACGTCAACTGCTCTGCCTTTATCATCCTCTTGGTTACCTTTTCAAAAAATCTTAAGTAAGTTCATGAAACACAATCTACCATGCACAAAGCCATGCTGAGTATCCCGAATCAAGACTTGCCCTTCCAAATGCCTTTCCGTCATTATAATCCTTATTAATCGTGATCATTGTTGTTTAAATGTTCCCCTGTACCTTTCTTATCTGTTCTGGTTCATTTCTCATTCTTGAAATCAGGAAATTATAATCAGGTTTCTTGCTTGATTTGGCTAAGCTTCCACAAACAGTTTAATTTTAGTGAGCTTCTAGCAAGAGTTATAGTTTCCTTCCATAGTCATACTTTATTGATCCTGAGGGAAATTGAGTTTCGTTACAGTTCCAGCAAGACCTCTAAGTATTAATCAAAAATAATGAACTCTTAAATATTATTGACCCACTATATTCTACACTCTTCTTGTTAAAAGGTTATCCACCTTGCTAAGATGATTTTGAAAGGAACAAATTATACCAAATTCTCAGAGTCAGGTCATGACACATACTTTACAGATATTCTAATTGAATAGTTAAACTAGAAAACGTTTAACAGTTCATATACTTTTAAATAAATCTGATAGATATGATTGTTTCTAACAATGTACAGATGAAAAACTGTGCTTACTAACACAATTAAGTTGTCTAATCTACTGTACTCAAAATGGATTTTTGACATCATTAACTTTTGACCTTGAACAAACAATGCTGATGACACAATGGAAGAGGGAAATAGACCAGAAACTGTTAACAATTGGCATAATCAGTAATTACAATTATATATTGTGAATAATATAGACTAATAGAATAAATATAGTTTTTAAAAATCAGATAATGTTGGGGAAAATTGGGGCATTTATGAATGTAACCTATACATCTTAAAAAGAAAAATCTAATGTTTTCTTTTACCCATTTAAGGACAAATCACATCACGTCTCAAAAAGTCTTGCAAAAACATTCAAGATTCAATTGTATGCTTTCATTTCCTTACCTTGCATTGACAGATTCAACCGGCATAATCCCTGGCAAATAATGATCCAGTGGAGATACAAAGTGCCCATCCATGATCTGACAGTCTGCCTGCTCCTCTACCTGTAGAGAAAACTACTATTGTATTCAATTATGCAACAAAGAAATGAACATCAATTTCCACATATCCTTCCCATATTTAAAAAGGACATCCTCTCAGGCTACATACTGCTAAGCCAGGAACATGACATAAACTTTAGCCTTCCACTGATAATCTCACAACAAAAAAAAAATCACTCACAGCTTGGTGAAGAGAGGCTGCCCATGAGCAATGTCCATCAAATATCTGTCATATTAATCTTATATTCCAGCACCTGGCCTGTAGTTTAACAACACATCTAACAACTTCTTGTATATTATAAAATGACTTGCCTTTACCATTCTCTCAGTTGAAAGCTTAAATATCTTCAGCTGCTTAATCAATGGCCAAGCAGGCAGAATTAAAAGGTGGTACACAATTAAATTAATTTTGCTCTATCTAGTAAATTTCTAGGAATTATCAAGGTTCTTTAAATCCATGGTTTGTAGTCTCTTTTAAAAACAAACTACAGGTTCCAAATAATTGTAAAAGAGGACTTGTCTCATTAAGTCATAAGATTGTGCCTGCCGCACCTCACCCAATCATTATTTGTGAAATTGCTGCATACGAAGAATGCTGTACAATTTATCTTTGGGGAAAAGAAACAAATCGTCATGAACTCACTGCTAGCTTTAGTACTCGCCCAGTACCTCCTTAGTTCCATTTGCTCCATGGAAGTAGGAGTCTTCCTAAATACTGCAATGCAGGTTACTCCTGGGTAATGAACAGCTTCCTTTTTATAGACGTCCTAACATTGATTGTGCCCACACATTGGGCAATACACAATAATCACTATCTGGTAACGATACTTCCATGATACTGTAATGAGTGGCATCAAAAACAGAGAAGACCAAATACTGAAAGTGTGGGGAGGGACAAGAAAGAGGGGGCCAGACATAGCAATTAACATGTACATATGTCAGACTTTTGAATTTAATAATATTATTGGAGTTAATTCACATGTATTGGTGTCAATAAGTTGGGTGTTCCAAAAGTTGGGATGACCAGTAACAACATTATGCCATAAAGCACACCATCAAGCCATTTTACAGAAGTCATGGAAAATAGTGCCATTGCAATTACTTCATTCTAAAAGTAAATTTAATACTTAAATGTCTCTGAACAGAGAACTGGAAGGTAGGGAAACCACCTCAAAATCTATTTGAGACCATACAAATGATTTTCCACAATTGATAGGGAACAAAGAGCCGAATGAAAAGGAGGAAGTAAAGGAAAACAGCATTAATAAAACAAAAAGTGCTCAAGACATTATGGGAATTAACAAACTGATACATTGCCAGGACTTGATAGGTGACATCCTGAGTACTACAGGATGCAAATGCACTCTTTAATAGATATCAGCAAAAGGAGGGAAATAAATGGAGTCTGTCAGGGAAGTGATAAGAGTGCACTGGGAAGTCATTAAGAGGATTAACAAAATCAACATGAATTTATCAAAGGGAAATCGCCTTTGACAAATCTAATTTTTTTTCACAATTTTCTATGTAGGGTACATGGACATAGTATACTTGAGCAACACACACAAAACATATTTGGACATAGTATACTTGAGCAACACACACAAAACTCAGCTCAGGAAATTTCTATGGAATTGAATAAACAGTCAACGTTTTGGGCCGAGATCTTTCCTCAGGACTGAGAAGGAAGGGGAAGATACCAGAATAAAAAGGTGTGGGGGAAGGGAAGGAGGCTAGCTAGAAGGTGATAGGTGAAACCAAGTGGATGAGAAAGGTCAAGGGCTGGAGAGGAAAGAATCTGATAGTAGAGATGGGGCAGAAGAAACACACAAGTCCACATAAGATGTTAGAGTGCATAATTTAAGCAGATGGAATAGCAGGTATCACATTGCAATGGATGACAAAACAAAATAGAATAAGTGGACCTTTTTCCTATTGTCTAGAGTGGTAAACTTGTGAAATTCTCTGCTGCAACTTGCTGTGAAAGCCAAGTCACTGGTTATGTTTAAAAAGGGGACAGAAAGAGTTCTAATCATAAAAGCCATCAACACACACGATGAGGCCCTCCATTGGTTGGGCTCAACCATGGATGTTGCGTACCAGCTGTCTACATGGTATGCAAGCCAGGAGAGTAGAATATAGAAAGCAAGCTGTTGCCAGTGTAGGAGGCACCTCCCCTTCCATGCAGCCGATGATTCCAATGGAATGGCAAAGTCCAATACAGTTTGGCACCAGCGGCATTGCAGGAGTTGCCAGCTGGCATGGAACTCAACGTAGAATTGCCTTAGTGAACTCCACTTCGGATTTTTCCTCAGGGTTTACTCCTGAAGCCTTCTCCATGAGTGGGTATATCCGTAAGGCAGTGGAGGTCAGAGTTTTCCTTCTCCGAGGTGAGCTAGCAACCACAGCTGATGAGCCTCATCTGCCTGAAGCGACTGGTTTTAATGTGCCAGTAACCTACCTCTGCCTCTTATCCTGCCAGTAGAAACAGTCTGCCGAGCTCAGTAGCTAAGCCACAAGTGAAGGCCAGGAGCTGGTCAGAGGCTATTTCAGACACATGCCACTGGGAGCATGTAATAGGCAGTGGGAGCTTACCCCACTACTGCCCCCGACCAATACAACCTTAAGGAACCACGCATAGAACAGGAAAATGAGGTTGAGATAGAGAATTAGGAATGATTATAGAACAGCTCTTGGCACTCAGAATGTGTTCCCAGACACCAACATGGAATCAGCGCTAAAAGCTTTCATTGTTGCCTTATAATTAGAGATAAGTATGTTACTAATAGCATTGCTGCACTGGGAACCTCATTTGAACCCATCTTCCTTATTGCCTTTTGCTACTGAGCCAGGAGTCTGCCACAGACCTCACAATGTAAAGCTCTACTATTAATGCAGAAAAACTGCTTAAAAGGGCTAGTATGCAAGCCAGGGCAGTACGGTATAAAGAGCAAGGCAGGCACTGTAGCCACTCAATGCTGAGGAGTGAGGCCCAAACCGCATTCAGATTGTTCTGTTGGAGGTTGGCAGCAACTTCTCCATATGTTAACAGACTGCCTGGATCCTGTGGTTTCTGTCAGCACCACCTGTTTGATATGATGAAACCTAACACCTCAGTGATGAGCAGCTGACCATTCACCATGTCAAAGTCATCAACAGCCCTAAAAGGCAACCATTCTGTATCTATCCATGGGGCAATTCTTTGCTGGGAGAGTACCAGCAAAGGGCAGGACTCAAATTGAGCTCTTGACACAGCTATAACCAGAGAAGCAGAGAAAGTAGAGAGGCTCTATGCCAGATTCTCAAAACAGCACAACGTAGCCTGAGCAGATGTCCTTTGTAAAGTACGGAAGGGGATATGTACCTGAGCGTTCAGAATGGAGTATCACGAGTGCTATAATGAATCACTGCCCTGTGAGATAGTGCTGTTCAATGATGGAGCTGGTTCATATCTTATTTTATCTCTTTCCTTGTTCTCAGACCAGTGATGCCCTGAACATTTTTTTAAAAATAAAGATTCCAACAGCCAATGTAAATAGGCAATTCCCAAGAATGCTAAATGGAATTAAGATGACAACTGCTACATAGTCTAAAAATCACTTCCATCTCAACAACAACCCTCTGCCGTCAGGCTGTCTGTTCTAACAATTCACTATCAATTTCTTCAAGATTGGAAAAACCAAATCCGTAACTCCCAAACCCAATTATAGGTTTTGTTCTTTTGAGACTAATTCATTCTTCCAAAGCATATTTTCAGACAGAAATATAATAAATCTCCTGCAATAAAATAAATTTGAAATATTGAGCAGGTCATGCAGAAAGTGTTAACATTTCAGCTGAATAACCTCATATGAAAAGTAGAAAGAACAAGAAAACAAGCATATTCAATACTTCAGTTTAAAGGGACAGATTGAGAGGACAAATGATTGCCTGTGATAGGAAAGTGACCAAATGGATCTGGATGACACAGCATTTGTATGGGTTAGGAGAACCTTATCAATGCTATTAAAAGCAAGGAGTAGGGATGAAAGAATACATGCTATGAAGCTTAAAAGAAAGTGGATGACTCAAAATGGCATTGGTGCTGGCTGAGAGAGGATTAATGAAGATTTATTCACTAGCCCATCTGTCTGAAGCTAATATAAACCTCAATAATCAACTGTTACAATGCTCACAGTTCCGGCCTCATCCATCACAAGCTCCAGTATATTCAAAACATAGCATTTATCTAAATATTAGCTTCATTCATACCTGATCTACACTGGATTTCAGATTAGTCTGCAAACAAATTCAGTTCTTTCTGGAACCTTGTTCTGATCTGCTATTTTTTTCCTCCAACGTCTATACCTCAAACCCTTCTCAACCGCAGTGCATTAGACACTCACTTTATTTTACTACAGCACTATATTTTATCACTTTAATAGGTAATTATAAAATGTTGCAATGAAGTTAGCTGGATGTGCTTTCCCCCAATTGCTTCTCTTTAAAACTGTCTCATTCACTGTTCATCTACTTGCACATCTACTTGCACACTTACTTGAGTCTTGTTGGATGAAACTTGGACAGCAAGGGACAGGGACAGCCAGTGACAATAATAAAATCAGTCATAATCTACTCCCAATCTTGTCCTGATATAATGTTGACACAGATGATTCATGCAGTAAGAACAGGACTTTTTTTTTAAAAAAAACACTTTCTTCAATCTAGGTATTTCAAGTCAGTTTTTGCCTACATTCTTCCTCGGAATCTGGGACTGTACACCCCAACAGTAACTAAAAAGTTAACTTGCGATTGTTTATCATGAAAATTACAGCAATTATTTGACAGTTCTAACTTAAAACTGATTAAATCGTCCTTAACTTGATAAATTCCAGGGAATTCAATCCAAGTAAACACAATCCTTCCTTAAAAAATTTAACCCTAGGTTATCATTACAGTAAGACAAACAGGAAAGGAGCATTGTGACCAAATATTCTGATCACATTTTATGCATTTTCCTGCTACACACAAGTTCACAAAACAGAAAAATGAAACAACATCAACGAAAACCATTCTGTTCATTTTTGGGGGCTAGTCGATATATAAATGTTTATCTAACAAATTAATAGAGGTCTATCTTAGCAATTTCCCACTTTAATTCCAGTAACTCAAGTGCAATCCAAGAAGTTATTTGTATAAAATACAACTGTAAGTATACATAAACTGACAACCAGTTTTGTCTTTTCACTATCCTAAATTTATAAGGAAGCTAGAAACAATTCTATCATACATGAAGTATTAACAGCACCTATACAGCCAGGTATGAAATCACAATTGGTTCTAAATATCCTCTCAGCATTGATGCACTTAAGCCACATTTAAGTTTTAATCTATTTATTTTCCATTTCCTACCCATGCCTTGCCAACTCACTAAATCCAAACTTGGTACTTCAGTGTCCTGTTTCACTCAACATAATTATCCTATCATCAAGATAATTTTTTAAAACATTATTTTATTCCCACAGCTGCTAAAAACTCAACCATGCATTTGAACACATGCAACACACAAAATGCAGGTGGAAAGCAGCAGGCGAGGCAGCATCTATAGGAAGAAGATTTTCCAACGTCTTCCTAGTCACCCCCCCCCCCGCAACTATCCAAAAGCATTTTATTCACAATTGCAGCACAAAATTCATTTGAACTGAGCCAATAATTACTTAGCACTCCTTTTTCTATTAACTTTCAGGGGTTACTTCCAGTTTACTGATTTACTTAGCAAATCATTTCATGTACACATGCCATCATATCTCTTCATCCTTACTCACATATCAAAGTTTCTCCTCTCAAATTATCTGAAAGAACAGTATCAGTTGAAAGTTCTACTCTGCCTGTATTTCAAATGCTTAACTGATAGTCAACTGGTAGGTCAAAGTCCTGGAGTTTTACTATTTGTGTGCCTTCACCAGAAGGTAGCTTTACAAGGAAGGCTTTAACATCACAACCAACTTCACGAACAATTAGGGATATGGATTAAATGCTAATTATGGCACATCCAACTAGGGTCACTATCATTTCTTTCTATTCTAGAGTAATTAGTCTTAAAGAATTTAATTCCCTTTCTCTTGCTAAGTTTCTCCCTACCATCTGAAGCATTGTCAAAAATCAACCTGTTTCGCAATGACTTCAGCTCTTTCTGACATCTCCAGTTGCTAAAGTGCCAACTCTGACTTGCTTGTCAAATGTTTCTTAAATTAAAAGATCAATACAACTGTCAGCTGATACTGAAAATTGTATCCTGCCATGACTGAACTCATATTGAAAAATATGAAGCTATAGAACCAAGTGAGGATAGAATTCAGCAATTGATATTACCAAAATTAATCTACAATGACATATATACTATTATTATTCCCCTTGACAATCCAGGAGATTCTGCTGGAATCCAACACCAGAATTAGTACTCTCTATCACAACTGAGCCAAAAATCAGCTTTACAGAGGTATGTATTCTAGTTAAAACAGACAAAGACTGCAACATTTATATTCTGGCACACAACCTAATCTAATGCAAAAGTCATGTACTTTTATAAGATCTTTTTGTGACAATTTATTACCTTGTCGATGAATATGGGATAGTCTTTTGGTACTAACTGTTGACATTTTTCTCTGTCCCCTATTGTTTTCCTAAATTCGAACAACCTGTAATTTTAAAAGGAAAACAATTACATTTTTTAGTGAATTTTATACTCATATGACTGTGAAGTATTTAATTAAATGTTCCCATCATATTGTTGAACGCTGTAAGCTGAAGCATACATTTGGAATTACAAACAAAAGCAAAACAACATTATCATTTACAGAATTAAATATTAAAATTTGATAAATTGATCTCTATTTAGAGAGGAAAGCAGAGACTCCCCCCCCCCACCAGGAGAAAATGGACAATGCAAGGGGCACAATTTTATGATGACTAGAGGAAAGTATAGGTTGTCAGAGGTTGTGTGTTTTTTTAAAAACACAGAGAGAGAGGTAGGTGCGTGGAACACATTGCCAGGGTCTGGTTAGAAGCAGATACAATAGGGACATTTAAGAAACTCTTAGAAAGGCACGTAGGTGAAGGAAAATTGTAAGTCTATGGGAGAGGGAAGGATTAAATTGATCAAAAGAGTAGGTTAAAAAGTCAGCACGACATCATGGGCCGATGGGCCTGCACTGTCTGTACATTATATTCTATGTTCCAGTGTGTTAGAGTATTAATTGGAATAACATCCAACAGTTTGTAAAGTCTTCCAATCCGGCAAAGTTGAAGCAGGCTAAGGTAATAAAATTTTAACAGTATTGTAATTCAGCAGACAAACCAGCTACAAAATCAATCCCACAAATGAAATAGTCCACTAGGTTACTTTTAACAATGGATGCTAAAATAATGAGTGACATAATCAAGAAATGACACCAAGAGTACCTTCTGAGATCGTCTGGTTTTCCCCATCCTTGGATGAAAAACTTTGTAAGAAGGAATCGTCTATAGAGGACGTCCAATTTACTGACACCCATTAGAAGGTCTAATTAATTTTAAATACATCTAATTAAACAAAGAAAATTTCCAATCACATATTTAATAGGTAAACTAAAGATATAAAATGATTAAAATTAAATTAGGAAAACATAATTAAAATTAATTGATGCAATACTTAACAAATGTTACCATTTTTACATAAATCCTCAGCTTTTGAAACTGTAAAGGAAAAAATTCTTGGCATCTCTCAAGCTAGGCTACTTCCCAAAAGTGCAAATACTGTATTAACTTGACCCTTGGAGTCAAATTGCCTCATTCTACAATTACAGTTGCAAGAAAAAGTTTATGAACCCTTTGCAGTTACCTGATTTTCTGCATTAATCAATCGTAAAATGTGATCTGATCTTCATCTAAGTCTGCCTAAATAACACACAAACAATTGTCCTTTTCATGTCTTTATTGAACACATTGTTTAATTATTCAGTCCAGCTAGAACAAGTATGTGAACTCTTGTATTTAATAACTGGTAGAACCTCCTTTAGCATCAATAACCTCCACCAAACGTTTCCTGTATCTGCTGTCAGACCTGCACAATGGTAAGGAGGAATTTTAGACTATTCCTCCATACAAAACTGTTTCAGTTCATCAATATTTCTGGGATACCTTGCATGAACAGCCCTCTTCAGGTCATGCAACAGCATTTCAGTTGGGTTAAGGTCTGGACTCTGACTTGGCCATTCCAAAACACAAATTTTCTTCTTTTTAAACCATTCTGTTGTTGGTTTACTCGTGTTTCAGATCATTGTCTTGTTGCATCATCTATTAAGCTTCAGGTGACAGACCGCTACCCTGATATTCTCCTGTAAAATGTCTCGATACAATTTTGAATTCATTCTTCCCTCCATAATTGCACTGAGACAGCAAAGCAGCCCCCAAACCATGATACTCCTTCACCATGCTTTACAGCTAGGATGAGATTTTGGTGTTGGTGTGGAGTGCCCCTTTCCCACCAAACATAACAATGTGCATTTCTGCCAAAAAGTTCAACCTTTGTCTCATCTGTCCACAGAACATTGTCCCAGAAGCACTGTAGAACATCCAAGTGGTCTTTTGCAAACTTGAGACGTGCAACAACGTTTTTTTTTGGAGAGCAGCGGTTTCCTCCATGATTTCCTTCCATGAACAGCATCCTTGTTCGGTATTTTTCTTATAGTGGAGACATGAATAGAGACTTCAGCAAGTTCTAGAGATTTCTACAGGTCTTTTACTGTTACCCTTAGGTTCTTTCTCACTTCCTTCAGCATTGCACGTTGTGCTCCTGAGGTGATCTTTGCAGGACGCCCACTCCTAGGGAGAGAAGCAACAGCACTGAATTTCCTCTATTTGTAGACAATTTCTCTTACAGTGGACTGATGAACACTCAAGTCTTTAGAAATGTTTTTGTAGCCTTTTCCAGCTTCATGTATCTCTGTAATTCTTCTTCTAAGATCCCCTGAAAGTTGTTTTGATTGGGGCAAGGTGCACATAAACAGATCTTTCTTGAGAAGTGCAGGCTCTGTCAGTAACCTGACTTTGAGCATTTTTTTTAATATAGAGCAGGGTACCTCTATAACCCATGCCTTCAATCTCATCTCATTGATTGGAACACCCGACTCCAAACAGCTTATGGAGAAGACATTACCCCAGAGGTTCACATACTTTTTTGAACCTAGATTGTGACTGTTTAAATGCTGCATTCAATATTGATGGGAAGTAGTACAATTGTTTGTGTTATTAATTTAGGCAGATTGTGTTTGTCTGTTATTGTGACTTAGATGAAAATCAGACCACATTGTATGAGTAATTAATGCAGAAAAACAGTTCATTGCAAAGGATTACACTTTTTCTTGCAACTATATATCTGTAAGGAACACAAGAAATAGGAGCTGGTGGCCATATACCCATACAAATGTCTCAACAAGATAATGTTGTACCTCAGATACATTTCCCCAAAGTATTCCTTTCCAAATCTAAAGTTATATCAATTTCAGCAACAACTGTGTGTCCATAGTTGTGGCGGAAAATTCCAAAGGCATACTACGAATAAAGTTCTTACTCCAATCCTGAAGGTGATTACTCCAATCCTACTATGATTACATCCTCCAAGCTACTTCTCTGAAGTGACAAAGGATGAGAAGAGACTTGATCTAGATTTATAAGATTATGAGGGGCCTAGATAGATAGCTAGCACCTTTATCCCATGAGAGCAATGGCGAATGCCAGAGTACAAAGGATTAAAATATAGGAGAGATGTCAGAGAGAGATTTTTTCAATGTACAGAGAAGGTGGATACCTGGTAAACACTGTTGGAAATGGTGGTAGAGGCTAACACAACAAGGACATTTTAAAGACTCCTAGATAGGCACACGGATGTAACAAAAATGGATGGTTATGGGCTATCTACGAGTGAAAGATGGAATATAGTTATATTGGTCAACAATTTAATCTTCAATTTCTATAAAACTCAAGACTCCTATACCCCTTCAATTCTGGTCTCTCTAGTGTAAATCTGCCTTTATCATTATTGACTGCGCCCTTCAACAGCTAAGGCACCAGGTTTTGGTAAACCTCTTTACCCTCCCCTTTCAGACATTTCCCAAAATCTGTTTCTCCTAATTTCTTAAAAGTGGCTTAGCAATAAATCTTGTATAAGATTCCAATGAAGCACCTCAATATATTTAACAATTCTATTATCCAAAACCAAGTTGTCTGCAGTTCCTAGACCTGCTCCATTTTTACTAAACAATTGAACAGGTTGTTTGCTTTTTTTTGAGGCAATGCTTCAAAAGGGTGGCATTCATCATTAAGGACCATCATCACCCTGGACATGCCTTCTTCTCATTGCTACCACCAAGGTAGTGGTCCAGGAGCCTGAAGATACACACTCAACAGCTTCTTCCCCACCACCATTAGATTTCTCAATGGACAATGAATCCATGTACACTACCTCAATATTTTTTACTTTCGTTATTGTGCTCTTTTTAACTACTTATTTTATATATTCATACATTTCTTATTGTAATTTATAGTTTAAATTATGTATTGCAACGTACTGCTGCCATAAGACACCATTTCACGACATATGCCAGTGATATTAAAACTGGTTCTTTTTATATTACAAGATGAGGAATCGAAGGCATAGGTCATTTGACCCCCTGAACCGGGGTCCATTATTTAATCAGGTCACCCATGATCTATCAATAGCTCATAACCCATTGTTTTCCCCAATCCGGCTACATCCCTGTTTCCACTCCCCCTTCCTCTCAACCACTTGAGTTGCAGCCTCTCATTTTTCAACCTGGAAAAATAACTTTTAAATCACAATGTAGTTCTGTTCAAGATATCCCAAACATTTTAGTCAGTGATATCGGTGGTAAAGGAAGAAACTGCAACCAACAGCCAATTCCCACGCAACAATGGGACAAAATCAGGTGATCTGTGTTCTGCAATGTGTAAGAACCATTTACTAGTTTGTCAAACTTTTAAGCAAAACCAAATTAATTTTGCTTTTGCTAGTTACTGTTTAAGCAGTATTTCATGCAAAAAGGATACGTGCTATTCAGTTTATTCTAAATTTACGTTTCATTAAACATTTTACCCGTAAAAATGCCATCAGCATCCACCAACGTAATTAGAGGGAGATAGATTTTACAATCACATTCGATCTCTTTTACATCGCTTAAAACATTGATTACCAAAACACATTAAAATTATGTCCTGATCCGAATGAGCTCCTCGATTTGCTTGGAAGATGAGTACGCTCTTCTTCATCAACCGATCATCATTATAACCCAAGACTGCACCGAAACAAAATGGGTCATTCAAGTAACATCTGCAATTCGAGAAGTCAGAGGGTAAACCTCACTAGCGATCGGACCATCATATACAATATTATTTCATAGTAAAAATAAACCAACGGACAACGTCGATAACAAGCGTTCGCTTTGTTCTTACTCATTCGTCCTCAGCCCATTACCAAGAACGCCGCCATCTTGCAAATACCGCGTGATCCAGCAATCCTCCAATCAGCGGCCAGAAAACTGGCAGGGTGGAGCTGAGCTGAGGACGGATGGTGAGTGAACGCAGGTTGTGGTGGAGGAAATGGCTATAGGTGGGAAAGAAGGTTAGTGCCTAATTAAATCATAATAAATCATTCTTCTGTTGACCTCATGGCCTTGCGCCTTTATTGTCTGCCTGTACTGCACTCTCTGTAACACTATGTTCTGCATTCTGAATCAGAATCAGGTATATTATCACTGACATGTAAAACTTGTTTTGTGACAGGAGTACAGTCCAATACATAAAATACACTGTAAATTAAAATAAGAAGTTGAAAAATACTTGAAGCTATCATCAAAGAAGAAATAGTGAGGGATCTGGAAAGAAATGGATCCAGAAATGGACACAGCATGGATTCAGTAAAGACAGGTCCTGTTTGAAACACTTTGTGGGAGTTCTTTGAGGATATAATGAGCATAGAAGATAGAGGGACATTATTTACTTGGATTTCCAGAAGGCATTCGATAAGGTGCCGCATAAAAGACTTATCCATATGATGAGAATGCATACAGTTGGGGGTGATGTATTAGCATTGATAGAGGATTAGTTAACTAATGGAAAACAGAGAGATGGGATACATGGGTGTTACTTTGATTGGTAATCAGTGGTGAGCGGTGTGCTACAGGGGTTGGTGCTGGGCCTACAACTGTTCATGATATACATTACCAATCTGGAAGAGGGGACTAAGTGTAGTGTATCTAAGTTTGCTGATGATACTAAATTGAATGGAAAAGCAAATTGTGCAGAAGATACGGAGAATCTGCAGAGAGATATAGATAGAATAAGTGAGTGGGCAAGGGTCTGGCAGATGGAGTACAATGTGGGTAAATGCGATGTCATCCACTCTGGGAGAAAAAAATGAAAGAGCAGATTATTATTTAAATGGTAAAAAAAATTGCAGCATACTGCTGTGCAGAGGGACTTGGGAGTACTTGTGCATGAATCACGAAAGGTTGGTTTGCAGGTGCAGCAGGCTATCAAGAAGGCAAATGGAATGTTGGCCTTCATTGCTAGAGGGATTGAATTTAAGAGCAGGGAGGTTATGCTGCAACTATACAGGGTATTAGGGTATTGGAGTACTGCATGCAGATCTGATTACTTACTTGAGGAAGGATGTACTGGGTTTGCAGGCGGTGCAGAGGAGGTTCACCAGGTTGATTCCAGAGATTAGGGGATTAGACTATGAGGAGAGATTGAGTGGCCTGGGCCTGTATTCACTGGAATTCAGAAGAATGAGCAGAGATCCTACAGAATCATATAAAATTATGAAAGAAATAGATAAGATAGAGGCAGGAAAGTTGTTTCCACTGGTAGATGAGACTAGAACTAGGCCTCAAGGTTTGGGGGAGTAGATTCAGGATGGAGATGAGGAAGAACTGCTTTTCCCAGAGGGTGGTGAATCAGTGGAATTCGCTGCCCAATGAAGCAGTGAAGGCTATATCAGTAAATATATTTAAGACAAGTTTGGATAGCTTTTTGCATAGTAAGGGAATTAAGGGTTTTGGGGAGAAGGCAGGTAAGTAGAGATGAGTCCATGGCCAGATCAGCCATGATCTTATTGAAAGGCGGAGCAGGCTTTGAAGACAGCAAATATCATGCCACTGTTTAAAAATGGATGTAGGCAAAAGGCAGTTAACTACAGACTAGTTAGTTCCCAAACATCCAAGCTCACCACATATGCCTGCTGCCTTAACAGTGATAAGAGTTCCTTTCATCCTTACCTACCACAACAGATGCTTCTGCATCCAACACATCATTATCCATAACTTCCACCATCTCCAAAGGGATACTACCACCAAACATATTTACCTTCCTCACCCCATCTTTTCACTTTCAGAATCAGAATCATGTTTAATATCACCAGCATATGTCGTGAAATTTATTAACTTTACAGCAGCAGTACAATGAAATACATGATAAATAAATAGAGGGAAAAAAACTGAGTTACAGTAAGTATCTATACAGGATGTCTATTAAATAATAAAGTTAAAATAAGCAGTGCGAAGAAAACAGAAATAAGAAAAGTAATGAGCTAGTGTTCATGGGTTCAGATGAAATCAGATGACAGAGGGGAAGAAGCTGTCCCTGAATCGCTGAGTGTGTGCCTTCAGGCTTCAGTACCTCCTACCCAATGGTAAAAGTGACAAGGGGGTATGTCCTGGGTGGTGAGGATCCTTAATGACGGATGTATGTTGCCTTTCTAAGGCACCACTCCTTGAAGATGTCTTGGATACTATGGAGGCTAGTATCCATGATGGAGCTGACTAATTTTACAAGTTTCTGCAACTTACTTCAATCTTGTACGATAGCCCCCTAGCACCGCCCCCCCATACCAGACAATGATGCAGCCTGCCAGAATGCTCTCCACAGTACATTTGTAAAAGCTTATAAGTGTTTTAGTTGACAAACCAAATCTCCTCAAAGGTTCTTTTATTATCAGAGCACGTATCCATATACAACTCTGAAATTCATCTTCTCCAGGTAGCCACGAAACAAAGAAACAACATGAAAGCTGTTCAAAGAGAAACATCAAACCCACACCCCCCCGCACAAAAAAGAACGGCATCCCAATCATCAACCCTCAAAACCCTTCCCTTTGCACGAAATGGAACAAGAACTTCGACCCCCAAACAACCTCTTCCCCACACAAAAAAAACTAATAGAACAACAAAACGGAAAAGGAATCGGGGATAAAAATCACAGAATATAAAAACTATAAGTCAAAAAAAAGTCCACAGTCCATAAACACAATAGTCCAATCCATAAACACAGAACCACAATACCATCCTCTGATATCACCGACATTCATAGAAAGAGAGGGACACAACACAGAGCAGAGAGGCCCACCCGCCTGCCACAGCAAGCCACACAGAGATAGGCTGCTCACAGACTTCTTCTCCGGTAGCAATCAAAAGGAAGGCAGTTGGCGCTGAACCCTCACTCACCATCCGCATTCATCTGCATGTCTCAATCCTCCTCCACGCTTCAATCGGCAAAATGGAGTTGAACATCCTGTCTCAAAGTTTCTTCGCCTCAAGGCTGTCTGTGTATCTGCTCGATTTTCAGAATCTTCTCAGAGACAGCAAAGCACAAGATCACCCAAATGATCTCCAATCTCTAAATCACAGGATCTAACAGTCTCAGAAATACACTTAAGGTGAAAACCAGATGTAAAAGAAGTAAACTCTGAATGTAATATAGCCATTATCTTGCCTTCTTTATATCTGCATCAATATGTTGCGTCCAGATTAGGTCATCAGAGATATTGGCACCCAGGAACTTTGAATTGCTCAGTTTCTCCACTTCTGATTCTTTTATCAGGATTGATTTGTGTTACCTTGTCTTACCCTTTCTGAAGTCCATAATCAGCTCTTTGGTCTTGCTAATGTTGAGTCTGTTGTTGCAACACTTCTCAACTAACTGGTATACCTCGCTCCTCTATGCCCTCTCATCACCATCTGAAATTCTGCCAGCAATGGTTGTATTATCAGCAAATTTATCAGTGACATTTCAGCTATGCCTAACCACGTAGTCATGGATGTAGAGAGAGTGGAGCAGTGGGCTAAGCACACATCCCTGTGGTGTACCAGTGTTGATTGTCAGCGAGGTGGAGACGTTACTTCCAATCCACACAGATTGTGGTCTTCTGGTTAGGAAGTCGTGAATCCAGTTGGGGAGGAAGGTACAAAGGCCCAGGTTCGGTAGCTTTTCGATCAGGAGTGTAGGAATGAAGATGTTAAATGCTGAGGTATAGTCAATAAACAGCATCCTGACATAGGTATTTGCATTGTCCAGGTGATCCAAGGCTGTGTGGAGAGCCATCGAGATTGCGTCTGCTGTACATCTATTGTGCCAATAGGCTAGAACCAACCTTTTTAAGCCCAAGATCCCCTACCTCGACCTCAGTGAAGGGCAAGATCTACCTACTAAATCGTTTAGAGAAAAAACAGCTCAGATTGTACTTCCAATTTGAGGCCTTTTATTTGGGCGAGTTGTATTTGAATTACACAAAATACTTCTGTCAAACTTTCAGATTAATTCAAACAAGAAAACACTGTAACTAGCATATCAAACAGGCCACAGCTGTCTTTCTTTAAGAATATTACAATACTTCACACCTTTAATTCTAAGTTTCATTATTTAATTTTATTTCAACACAAAAAATAAATGAATAAAAATTGACTGTTGCACTCAGTGTGATGACTGGGGCTGAATACTTTCTGCTAGTTCCCAGAAATTTGGCTCATAACTACAGACAGCCAGTCTGAGACTGTCTGTGACGTGTAGGGTTGCCAACTGTCCCGTGTTTCCCCCGCTAAGGTAGAGCATTCCTATGAAACCTTTCGTGCCGAAATGCTTTACGCCGAAGAAGCAATTACCATTAATTTATATGGGAAAAAATTTTGAGCGTTCCCAGACCCAAAAAAAAACCTACCAAATCATACCAAATAACACATAAAACCTAAAATAACACCAACATATAGTAACAGCAGGAATGATATCATAAATACACAGCCTGTATAAAGTAGAAATAATGAAGATTAAGCCAAAACCGATTGGTGGGGTAAAGAAAAGAAATCGGCATGTACGCAGATGCTCACACAGGTGCCCGCGCAAGGCTTCATGGTCGTGGTAGTCTTTCTCAGGGTAAACACAAATGTCCCGGGATTTGACTGCTACTTTTGTCCCTTATTTGGGAGTGAGAAAGTTGGCAACCCTAGTGAGGTGTCTGTCAGTAAGTCAGCTCCTGTACTTAGATTTAATAATTTTCATCTGTGAAAATGCAATTTCACATACATAAATTGACCCGATGTAGGCACTGACTTTTAGTGGTATAAAACCAACGCGCACACCGCGCATTGCTCGGCCCCATCAGTAGTAATTGCCACCAGTTTATGAATGGGGATGTCATTTTCACGGACATATTTTTTTAAACTCATTGTAAATATCCTCACCTCTCATTCTTTCCTTTAATTGCAAAAGAGTGAGGAAGTCCTCCTTTGTTGTAAAATCCTAGAAAGCCGTTCTGACAAATACAACAAGCTGAGCTGTTTGCATTACATCCAGGGATTCATCGAACTGTGGTGAAAAATATCCACGTCCCCTGACAGTGACTCTACCCTCCTTGTCACTGTTGCAGGGCCAAGCGGTATATTATGTTTTGCGGTTGTGATGCTGTTTTTGTTTTTAAAGTCATTAAAAACAGTCTCTGCGGTAATGGCCATTGCTTCCTTGAATAAATCGCCATCTGTTAAAAGCGTCTTGTGTTTAGCCAAAAGGTGACTTACATGAAATGATGTTTCAATAGCAGACTTATTTTGAGCAGCATGTTTTGTGAAAAACGATTGCTGGGCCTTCAACCCCGATTTCAGCTCCTCAACTTTCCAGGCACGAATTGCGCTCTTTTGGGGGGTAGGTGTCTTTAAATTCCTAGTGGTTGGTGTTGTGGTGCTGCTCCAGATTCCCTCTTTTAGTCAGTGCTTGTGTTTGGTGGCACGACATACATACACACTTGTCTTTCACCAAAGTAAATAGAAATTCCTCTTCCCATTCTGGATGGAATTTGTACGTTTTTGCCTTCTTTCGTGGAGCTTCCGCCACGCTATCAGGATATCACGAGCGAGTGCTGATTGCATCACCTCTGATCTGGGCCGACATTTACATGCCAGGCAGCACCTAATTGATTAGCTTGTTTATTTCGGCTTTTTTTCTTAAAGATGTGCTGTGTGCCTCCCGACTACCGCTGCACCCCTGCATGCTTCGTGGTCCGGAGGTTGAGGACACTGCCGTATATTGATGTTTGCAACAGTCTGTACTCTTACCTAATCTAATTGGTCACTTTGATGCAGCACGGGCTACACTGAAAACGCGGTGCATGGCGGGGGAACTACACACATGCGCACTGGGCAGAAAGAACGGAACTAAACCCCCGCAACCCGGAAACAATCTCTCTTCACAAACAGCTTTTTAGTGAAAATATTGCTATATTACCATTACCCTAATTAGTATTACTTTCATAATGCTCACATAACAGTACTTGTGTATTTATTTTTGATCTTTCTTCGGGATCTACTGGGAAAGTCTCAAAGATCGACCGGTGGATTGCAATTGACGGGTTGGCGACCCCTACAATAGGCAAATTGCAGTGATCTGCAGGGATCGCTCCCTCTGTGATTTTCTTGACCTTTTGCTCCTCCCCACTAATCTCCTTCCCGGCACTTATCCCTGCAAGCAGCCAAAGTACTACACCTGCCCGTTCACCTTCTCCCTCACCTCTATTCAGGGTCCCAAACAGTCCTTCCAGGTGATGCACACTTCACCTGTGAATCTGCTGGAGTTGGCAATTGTGTTTGGCACTCCTGATACGGCCTCCTCTACATTGGTGAGACCTGTTGTAAATTGGAGGACTGCTTCATTGAGTGCCCGTGTTCCACCTGCCAAAAGCGGAACTTCCCGGTGGCAAAACATTTTAATTTTGATTCCCTTTCCCATTCTGACATGTCGGACCATGGCCTCCTCTTGTGCCATGATGAGGTCACCCTCAGGGTGGAGGAGTGACACCTTATCTTCCATCTGGGTAGCCTCCAACCTGATGGCATGAATATCAATTTCATCTGGTGAAAGAAAACTTCCCTCCCTCTCCCCTCTTCTTCTATTCTCCACTCTGGCCTCTTACCTCTCTCATCTGCCTATCACTTCTTCCCGGGTCCCTTCCTCTTCCCTTCCTCCAATCAGATTACTTCCCCACCTACATGGCTTCATCTATCACCTTCTAGCTATCCCCTCCACCCCCCCATCTTTTTATTCTAGTGTATTCTCCCTTCCTTTCTAGTCCTGAAGAAGAGTCTCGGTCTGCAACGTTGACTTTATTCATTTCCATAGATCCTGCCTGGTCTGCTGAGTTCCTCCGGCATTTTGTATGTGTTGACTTTTACAAAACATGGTGGTATTTTCTAAACACCCTGTTACCTGAACACTGGTGTGCCTCAAGGCTGTGTGCTGAACCTTCTTCTGTACTCCCTTTTCACCTATGACTGCGTTCCTGTACATGGTTCTAACTCCATAATCAAGTTCGCAGAGGACACCACCGTGGTTGGTCTGATCAGAGGGGACGACGAGACAGCCTACAGGGATGAGGTCCAGCACCTGACAGCATGGTGTGCCGACAACAATCTGGCCCTTAACACCCAGAAGACCAAGGAGATCATTGTGAACTTCAGGCATGCCAGGAGTCACACTCACGCCCCATCTACATCAACGGAGCTGTAGTGGAGCGTGTATCAAGCTTCAAATTCCTTGGTGTCCACATTTATGAGGATCTCAGCTGGTCCCTGAACTCCTCCATCCTGATCAAAAAGGCGCAACAGCACCTTTATTTCCTGCAGAGCATCAAGAAAGCTCACCTCTGTCCCAGGATACTGACGAACTTTTACCTCTGTACCTCTGAGCGTACTCACCAACTGCATCTCAGTGTGGTATGCCAATTGTCCCGTATCAGACCACAAAGTACTCCAGCATGTGGTGAAAACTGCCCAGTGGATTATCGGCACCCAGTTGCCCACCATTGAGAACATCTACCATAAACACTGCCTGGACAGGGCAAAAAGCATTATCAGGGATGCATCTCACCCTAACTATGGACTTTTTACTCTCCTCCCATCCGGTTGGCGCTACAGGAGCCTCCGCTCCCGCACCAGCAGGCACAGGAAGAGCTTCTTCCCTGAGGCTGTGACCCTGCTGAACCTCACTCACAGCGCTAAGCAGTATTGCATCCGTATTGTACTGTCTCAGTAATTTTATATTTGTGTGCTGTAGCACTTTTCTTATTTGCAGTTATTTTGTAAATAACACTATTCTTTGCATTTCTGGTCAGATGCTAAATGCATTTCATTGGCTTTGTATCTGTACTCGGCACAATGACAATAAAGTTGAATCTAATCTAATCTAAATAATATCTCTAATAATATTTTCCCTTTGTCAGAGGTAAGCTAAATATTCTGTGATTTACTGCTTTCCATTTCATTTTTTTTGAATAAAGGAATAACTTCTGGTGTCTTACAATCAAATAAAACCTGGCCAAATTGAGGAAATTTTGAAAAACTGAAATCAATACATATCATCTCATGAGCCACTTCTTTTTAAGATCCTCCAATGAGGTCCATCAGGACCCAGAGATAATTCATTCTGCAGGTTGAACAATGTCTTCAGTACCATTTCCCTGTGATTGCAGTTTCCTCAAATTCTTTCTTCCCCTCCAATTCTGCAATGTGAGCTAATACGTCTATCCTCAGTAGTGATGACTGATGGAAAATGCCAATGTAATTCAACTCACAGCTCATTAATTACCGTCATTAATTCCCCAAGCTCATTTTCTATTGGACCACACTTGCTTTTTTAAAAAAACTTTCTTTGAAATACTGACAGAAACCCTTACCACCTGGTTTTTAAGTTTTTGGCTTGCTTCATATCAGAACCTGATTTTTTTTTCTTCCTTACTATTCAGTTAGCCTTTTGTTGTGCTTTATATTTCTGACCTTCCACCTAATACTGGACAATTAAACACCTCTTTAAGTTTGAAATGGTACATTTTTTAGATAACCACAGGTGATGTGTCCTCATTCTAATCCACCTGTTCTGTGTATTCTAAAAGATCCCCTTAGATGTCTTCCACTGCATTTCAACTGACTGACCCTTAATCTAATTTGCTAGTTCTCTTTAGGAACTATGCTTTAATACCCTAAAAGTTCCCTTTATTCAGGAATAGCATTCTTAGACCCATTCTTCCTTCTATTAAATATTACTGAATGTAAAGTTCAATCAAATGATGATTGCTGCTGATTTGTTATGTCTTCACTACAAGGTTATTAATCCTATCCTGTTGGGCAATTCCAAGTTTGCCTTTTCTCTCTCTGGCTCAAGAAAATGCTGGGACAGTTTGACTTTAGATAAATATCAGAGGTGTTTTAGTATCTTTCTGCTTAGAAGTGGATATAATTTATTTTGGTACCTGAAAGGGTTGGTTGAAGGAGGAGGGACAAGGCACATGTGATACATAAACAAAGACTTAGATTGGGAAGACTTCTCTGCCCTTTCTTTGTTTTCTATGTCTAGGCAATTATTTGCCAACAGATCTTATTTATTCATCATAGAACAGTTCCTTCCTATTTCTTAATCCCAGGTAGAACATTATGCTACAGCTCTAGATAATTCTCATTTACTAGATACAATTCCTGAAAAGAACTCAAATAATGGTCACCTATCAAAACCTATTGAATTGGTCAACAATATTTGTGTGCAGCAAGTTAAGTCCACTGAGTCAATATTTGCAGTCCTTAAGTGATACTTCCACAGTCTCTTTTTCTATATCAGAAATAAACTTTATTCATAATAAAATATATACAAAAAAGCACAAAACTTTTACATTCATGGTCAATATAGTCAGTAGTGTTAACTTCCTGTTTAAAAAACAGTCTCACTTACAAATCTTTACAAGGAGTGTTTTAGTTCATTTCTCATCATGATCATAGATTTATGGTGATAAGTTGCGTGCCTCAACTTTGTAATAATGGGAGATCAGCACAAGCATTTACCTAGAGGGAATGGTTAGGAAGGAAATAAAACAGAGAGAAGAGCAAAAGCATAAGCTCACGCACCATTTACTTTATATTCTAGGTGGCAATTTAGGCAAGGATAAATCATTCTTCCCTCAATAATAACGTTGACAGGAGTCACAGTCCAGCTAGTGCTGAGAATAGAAACACAGTGCTGAAGATAATTTGAAATATTGAAAAATTTTTGTTTTTGGTATTACAAAGATCTGTAATGACAAAACCCTTTGGTTTATGTTCCTTTCTTAGACTAATTGAGGGGCAAGTGATTAGTTATTACAAACAGATGATGCTCGATAAGGTTGGACAACACTATTCAACCACTGAATGCCATTAAGCTGTCTAAAACATTTCCTACATCAACTGCATTAAACCCCGTATCTAATTTATTCACATATAGGATAAAAGCATAAACACGAGGAATACTGCAGATGCTGAAAATTTAAGCAACACACATCAAAGTTGCTGGTGAACGCAGCAGGCCAGGCAGCATCTCTAGGAAGAAGTACAGTTGACGTTTCGGGCCGAGACCCTTCGTCAGAACTAAGTGACGAAAGAGCTAGTAAGAGATTTGAAAGTGGGAGGGGGAGGGGGAGATCCAAAATGATAGGAGAAGACAGGAGGGGGAGGGATGGAGCCAAGAGCTGGACAGGTGATTGGCAAAAGGGATATGAGAGGATCATGGGACAAGAGGCCCAGGGAGAAAGAAAAGGAGGAGGGGGGGAAACCCAGAGGATGGGCAAGGGGTATAGTGAGAGGGACAGAGGGAGAAAAAGGAGAGAGAGAGAAAGAATGTGTGTATATAAATAAATAACGGATGGGGTATGAGGGGAAGGTGGGGCATTAGTGGAAGTTTGAGAAGTCAATGTTTATGTCATCAGGTTGGAGGCTACCCAGACGGAATATAAGGTTTCCCTCAGATCCCACCGTCAGCTCCTGGGCCCTCAGAGGCTCCATCTTCCTCTCACCCCAACCCTCTTCTCTCCACTGACACCCCCAGCCTCCCCACTACCCCCTCTGATCCCAGCTCTTATCCATGCCGGGTCTTTACCATCCCCTCCGACCTTCAACTATCGGTGGCAGAACGCTCTGTCCTCAGTAAGGGCCTCACCTTTGTCCCCCTTCGCCCACACCTTAGTGAGTTCTGCGTTCGCCATGATGCAGAAGTCTTCTTCTGCCGTCTTCGTCTCCGAGCCTACTTCTTCAGCAAGGACTCTTCCACCCCCACCGATGACCCCTTCTCTCGTCTTCAACCCTCCTCCTCTTCATGGACATCCCGCTATGGTCTTCTGCCCGCTCTGGATCTCTTTATTGCTAATTGCCGACGGGACATCAACTGTCTCGACTTCACCGCACCTTGTTTCCATTCCAATCTCACTCCTTCCGAACGCTCTGCTCTCCACTCCCTCCGCACTAATCCTAACCTTATTATTAAACCCGCCGATAAGGGGGGTGCTGTTGTAGTCTGGCGTACTGACCTCTACCTTGCTGAGGCACAGCGTCAACTCACGGATACCTCCTCTTATTTACCCCTCGATCGTGACCCCACTAAGGAGCACCAGGCCATTGTCTCCCACACCATCACCAACTTTATCCACTCATCCACTGCTACCAACCTTATAGTTCCCACACCTTGCACTTTCTACCTCCTACCCAAGATCTACAAACCTGCCTGTCCTGGCAGACCTATTGTCTCAGCTTGCTCCTGCCCCACTGAACTCATTTCTGCAAACCTCGACACGGTTTTATCCCCCCTTGTTTAATCCCTTCCTACCGATGTTCGTGACACTTCTCACGCTCTTAAACTTTTTGATGATTTTAAGTTCCCTGGCCCCCACCGCTTTATTTTCACCATGGATGTCCAGTCCCTATATACTTCCATCCCCCATCAGGAAGGTCTCAAAGCTCTCCGCTTCTTTTTGGATTCCAGACCTAATCAGTTCCCCTCTACCACCACTCTGCTCTGTCTAGCGGAATTGGTCCTTACTCTTAATAATTTCTCCTTTGGCTCCTCCCACTTCCTCCAAACTAAAGGTGTAGCTATGGGCACCCGTATGGGTCCTAGCTATGCCTGTCTTTTTGTTGGCTTTGTGGAACAATCTATGTTCCATGCCTATTCTGGTATCCGTCCCCCACTTTTCCTTCGCTACATCGACGACCACATTGGCGCTGCTTCCTGCACGCATGCTGAGCTCATTGACTTCATTAACTTTGCCTCCAACTTTCACCCTGCCCTCAAGTTTACCTGGTCCATTTCTGACACCTCCCTCCCCTTTCTAGATCTTTCTGTCTCCATCTCTGGAGACAGCTTATCTACTAATGTCTACTATAAGTCTACTGACTCTCACAGCTATCTGGACTATTCCTCTTCTCTTGCAAAAATGCCATCCCCTTCTCGCAATTCCTCCGTCTCCGCCGCATCTGCTCTCAGGATGAGGCTTTTCATTCCAGGACAAGGGACATGTCCTCCTTTTTTAAAGAAAGGGGCTTCTCTTCCTCCAATATCAACTCTGCTCTCAAACGCATCTCCCCCATTTCATGCACATCTGCTCTCACTCCATCCTCCCGTCACCCCACCAGGAATAGGGTTTCCCTGGTCCTCACCTACCACCCCACCAGCCTCCAGGTCCAACATATTATTCTCCGTAACTTCCGCCACCTCCAATGGGATCCCACCACTAAGCACATCTTTCCCTCCCCCCCCCCGCTTTCCGCAGGGATCGCTCCCTACGTGACTCCCTTGTCCATTCGTCCCCCCCATCCCTCCCCACTGATCTCCCTCCTGGCACTTATCCTCGTAAGCGGAACAAGTGCTACACATGCCCTTACACTTCCTCCCTTACCACCATTCAGGGCCCCAGACAGTCCTTCCAGGTGAGCGACACTTCACCTGTGAGTCAGCTGGGGTGATATACTGTGTCCAGTGCTCCCGATGTGGCCTTCTATATATTGGCGAGACCCGACGCAGACTGGGAGATCATTTTGCTGAGCATCTACGCTCTGTCCGCCAGAGAAAGCAGGATCTCCCAGTGGCCACACATTTTAATTCCACATCCCATTCCCATTCTGATATGTCTATCCACGGCCTCCTCTACTGTCAAGATGAAGCCACTCTCAGGTTGGAGGAACAACACCTTATATTCCATCTGGGTAGCCTCTAACCTGATGGCATGAACATTGACTTATCTAACTTCCGCTAATGACCCACCTCCCCCTCGTACCCCATCCGTTATTTATTTACATACACACATTCTTTCTCTCTCTCTCCTTTTTCTCCCTGTCCCTCTGACTATACCCCTTGCCCATCCTCTGGGTTTTTCCCCCCCTCCCCCTTTTCTTTCTCCCTCTGCCTCCTGTCCCATGATCCTCTCATATCCCCTTTGCCAATCACCTGTTCAGCTCTTGGCTCCATCCCTCCCTCCCCCTCCTGTCTTCTATCATTTTGGATCTCCCCCTCCCCCTCCCACTTTCAAATCTCTTACTAGCTCTTCCTTCGGTTAGTCCTGACGAAGGGTCTCAGCCCGAAACATCGACTGTACCTCTTCCTAGAGATGCTGCCTGGCCTGCTGCGTTCACCAGCAACTTTGATGTGTGTTGCTAGGATAAAAGCATTGCTGGCACAGTTAACATTTGGTGGCCAAGGTACCCTTCAGAAGATCTGTATTGAATAGAATTTATGTAGTAATATATACCATTGCACGTGTTTGGATAATAGTTGCCTTCCTCCAAGCCAGCCAGGGTTATTGTGCTTTTGGGAGTTTCCATCTCACTGTTTTGATCTTTGGCTGTTGTCACATTTGTTTGAAATTTGTGTTTGAAGTTGTGCATTCAGCAGGCTTGAAGAAAATTATTATTTTTAAAGCTCCCACCTTTTATTGCACGTAAAGATAAAACAACATACTGTGTCAGCTTCCTTCTCAAACCACTACAGCCTATATGAAGCCTCGAATATCCCTTTTGGGTAGCAAACTCATTTTGTGCTCTCTGATAAAGGAGCTCACTTGTTTCAATTAGTCAGTTATAATGGGATGAGATACTTGGCTTTCCATGATCTCTCAGTGAATTCAACATACAGATTTTAGATCTCTCATTCGAATTCTTCTGTGAGAATGATGAAAAAGAAAGAAAACATGTTTGACATTGGAGAGATGGAGGAGGATGAACAGAAGGAATGTCTGAGATCAGGTGCAGACCAAAGTGGGTGAAGAAACAACTACTTTAGAATTAGAAAAGCAAAGATGACCATTGGAAACAGAAAGAGACTAACATATCAGTGGAGGGAAATTGAAGGATGGTGGTCTGAAATTGTTCAATTCAATATTAAATCACAAAGGGTGCAAGGTAGCCTAAAGGAAGTTAAGATGCAATTCCTTGATCTTATGTTGGTCTAATTAGAGTAATCTAGGAGGTAGAGATATTGTAGCAGTTACTTTAACCGCTGAGAGACCAAGCCAGGAGATTGACACCGCTTGATGTACTTCCAAATAACGAATTTCCAAAGTTGAAAAAAATATGTTTGATCCTTTATTATGAAACCAGCAAAGACAAACAATCTTGTAGTGATAAAAAACTAACAAAACTATGTTAGCAATATGGTTTTCAAATTAGCAAACTAACAAAGTTAGCAGTTGTACTAACAAATTTATAGAAAGTTAACAATCTAGTTAGCATTCCAGTAACATTCCAGTTAGCATTCTAAGCAGTCGAGTAGCAGTCAATAGTGGTCAACAAAACAAAAGATTCCCTGGCTGCTGCTAACAACTAGCTAACTAACTAAGCCAAATGTGAATATGAAACTACGCTCATTTGCCTCTACCACGCCCCAACCTATGTGACAGATTGTCATTTTAAATGTGCCAAAAAATACAATGTAGGCAGAAAATAGATACATGGCTCTTACAGACAGAAAATATATAAATGGCCCCTACAGGTAGAAAGTAGATACATGGTTCTTACAGATATGGAGGTTAGAAGTTAAGCGGGATAGAGAACCAAAGTGACAAGGTTCACTGATTTGTTTTGTATTTTTGCAATTATACTTAATTTCTTTTCCTTTTTGGGAATTAACAAACTGTCACATTTATTTTCACCCCTGGTGGTAGTGCCAGGTGTTGGCAAGTTGCCTTATCCTTCCAGTTCAACATACAGTATGTGTTCTAATCTATCTGGCCCTTAACTTGTCCATATGGACCTCGATCATTTGAGAGTTTTCAACTGTTCTTTATACCTTGGAATCTGTATTAATTCTCAAAATAATTCTGACTGTTAGAGATTTAGACACTCTTCTGACATCACATGTTACATATCCTTAGCAAGTTTGAGCATTTTCTTACAACTCCCTAGAAAATTCACCAATCTGCAGCCTTTCTAAATTTCTCTTGCCCTGCAGTATTTGATATTCAGCAGGCTGGGGGGAAATCCATTCTCCGCAATGCTCCTTAAAGGTGAAGTTCTTGATGGGATCACACATTAAGCAATGATCAGGATCCCGTCACTTATGGCTGACACAACAGCTTTCAGTTGCTATATTTTGTCTTTATATTGCCAAATGTAGAAGAGCCACAGCATAACTTCTGGATTTTCTTTTATCAATCGTGGCTGCATGACATAGAAACAGAAATCTACAGCACATTACAGGCCCTTTGGCCCACAATGTTGTGCCGACCATGTAACCTACTCTAGAAACTGCCTAGAATTTGCCTACCACATAGCCCTCTATTTTTCTGAGCTCCATATACCTATCTAAGAGTCTTTTAAAAGACCCTATTGCACCCACCTCTACCAACATCACTGGCAGTACATTCCATGCACCCACCACTCTCTGTGTGAAAAATCATATAAAAAATCATTTGAGAACTAAATTATAGTCATACCTCAATATTAAAAATGGCAAGCTACAGAGTCTTCAGATAAATTCTTTGGATTCTCCTTCCTTTTTGAAGGAGTGAGTTGCACAGAACAAAGTGAAAGACTGCAGTCCAAAGGAGGTCCCATATAGAGATACGGAAACCCACGCTGGGCTAATCTGATGTCTTCGCTGAATAGGGGAAACATCTGGATAGGGCAGAGTTCACAATGTACTCTCTGCAAGAAAATGGCATGATTTTGAGTATCATTACGCAGGTGTCATTAATAAAATGGAAATAAGCACAAGTTCCACACAATTACCACACTTCCAAGTCAACACTGTGCAGCAATTCTTGTTAGTCACAGATAGACTTTGCGTTATGCACAAGAATGCAAGGCAGGATGCAACCTGCTGTGCCCCTAGCTCAACGTATGAATTTTTAACGTAAAATAATTGAAATATACTGATAAAAGATCAGCTGTAAAAGAAAACTTGCTTCTGTGAATTTGCATCCCTTTAAGTAATGCATTTCTAAAATGATAAATGCAAAAGGGAGATCATCTTGATCCATGAAACATAGTCAAACTTAACAACTGAGAGCAAAAGATAAAAGGCTTAAATACTCAAACCACTAATGTGGAAATACATTTCTATAGCAAATCAGTGACTTAATTCCTGCAAATCATCTGTTTCAATAAATCATAAAATATAATGTCATAAGGGAATTATGATTATGCTATCAAGGAGGAATATCCCTTAGATCTCAATACTACATTCTATTTGCATCATGTTAAGGCTTAATTAAGTAGTGAGGTAATGTTATTTGTAAAGAGGTAAACACACCAGCCTGTCAGTTGTCAGCAGGAGGTTTGAAAGGATGGTTGTAATGACACAATATATTCCTTTGTTTTTTGGTTCCAGTGTTGCTGAAAGTGATGTATCTAAAACTATATGATTTGTTTAAAATACTTACTTGCAAACATTTTATTCAAGTACATTTATTTTGTAAGTAATTTACTAATTATTTCAGAAAGAGGCTGGACATAATTAAATAATGAGTGTTGTGAAAGTGTGCATTAAAAATATTGATGGCATTTGGGATGGGACAGCTTTCTCAGGAACGAGACCAAAAATTATCACTATTTAGAACAGCCAGTACCACTACTGTGGGAACACTGAAGAGTGAATCAGAATCAGGTTTATTATCACCGGCATGTGATGTGATATTTGTTAACTTAGCAGCAGCAGTTCAACGCAATACATAAGCTAGAAGAGAAATAAAAAAAACAAGTAAATCAACTACAGTATATATACATTGAACAGACCAAAAAAAAGTGCAAAGAACAGAAATACTGTATATTAAAAAAGTGAGGTAGTGTCCAAGGGCCCAATGTCCACAGTATCCACCATATGTGTATACCAGTCATCCCCAACCTCTGGGCCACGAAGCATGGAGGGGTGCAGCGGTAGCTGGAGCGCACCCAGCACATCTTTAAGAAAAAATCCAAAATAAACAAGCCAATTAATTAGGTGCCACCCAGAAGCCAGTCTTCATTAGAGGAACTGAGGTGGAGAGAGTCATAACTTTAAATTCTTCGGCACGTTTCTCTCTCTGAAAAGTGTCAGAGGATTTGTCCTGGGACCAGCAGATAACTGTCATTACAAAGAAAGCACAGCAATGCCTATACTTTATTAGAAGTTTGTGTAGATTCAACATGTCACCTCGATCCTGACAGCCCTGTCTTTTCAGCCTGTCTGAGCTGGCGTTTAAATTGACCAAACAATGGAACCAGCTAACGGCTCCAGTGCCCTGGAAAGAGGAGTGAACATCGCGTAGAGCAAGTGAAATCGGCAATCACCTCTGATCTGGGCCAACATTTACGTGCCGGGTGGCACCTAATTAATTAGCTTTTTTATTTCGACTTTTTTCTTAAGGATATACTAGGTGCGCTCCGGCTACCGCTGCACCCCTGCATGCTTCGCGGCCCGGAGGTTGGGGACCACTGGTGTATATGGTGGGTACTGTATCTGTAGTTTAAGAGGTTCAATTGAAATAATATTAATTAGACACAAGAGCAACACACACAAAATGGTGGAGGATTTCAGCAAGTCAGGCAGCATTTATGGAGGGGAAATAAACATTCGACATTTCAGTCTGACAACCTTTATCTCAATTATGTTAATTTTGTTCTTTCCTTCTAGTACTCAGGAAAAAAGATTTTTTAAAATCCATAATACATAACTTTTATTTATAAAATCATACACAAAATGCTCTTGAGTCCTGAAGAAGAGTCTCGGTCCTAAATGTTGAATGTTTATTTATTTCTATAGATGCTACCTGACTTGCTGAATTCCTCCAGCATTTTGTGTGTGTTGGTTTGGATTTCCAGCATCTGCAGAATTTTTTCATGTTTTTTATTTGCAGGATTCATTTTTGCCTCCAGTTATTATTTTTGATCTCAGTTGATCACTATAAATGTTTAACACAAGCTGAAAATATGTGTTTGTAAAGTAGCTGTAGCTCCAGTCCACAATGGCTGCAATACTGGCATCGGTCAAGCAATGTGACAGATAAACTAATGTGATAAACTATCCCGATATGTCTTGTCCACAAAAAGAAGGACAAATTCAGTTCACTGAACTACTGTCTGATCAGCAATGTCATAATGACCCTCTTTCCCTTTACAGGTCAGATATGAACACTTAATTAATTATTATACATGCTTAAGTTCTATTGACAATTCCTCAAACAAGGCAGCAATCCATTAAGACCAGAGGCCATAAAAATTAAGAAATCAGAGCCAGAGTAGGCAACCCAGCTCACTATTTATACTTGATCTGTCTGTTGATCTTAATTCCACTTTCCTGCCCAATTCCCATAACCCTCAATTCACCAGTAATTGAAAAAACACCTCAGCTTTGAGCATACCAATGACCTCTCTGAGAAAGGAAATTCCAAAGATTCAGTGCTCTCTGGGAGAAGATATACCTCATTATCTCGGTCTTAAAAAGACCATTCTTCTTTCTGTGTCTATTTTCCCTCTTCTGAGCCTACAGGCAGCAGGGCTGGGACTTGGTAGATAAATTGCAACAAAATAAAGCTTTTAATCATCTGTAATAGCTAAATGAAACAATGACAATTCCAAAATAAAAATAAACACACTGAATTTTTTTTTTAAATGATCAACTTTGAGAATGGTTAACAGATCTGAATAGATACAAAAATTCCACTTTTTTGATATAAAAAGAGCCAGTTTTTGCTTATCTGTGTTAAAGCCTTAGCAGCAAGATCATTTCCCGGAAAGGTTAGGAACACCCTTCAACCTCAAAATCCACTTTGACTACTGATAACCAAGTATTCAGTGCCCAAAGTCATATCTTTAACCTTGCAGTTCTTGTGGGTTTCTTCAAACATTACCTCAGGAGAATGAAACTTTCTACCATCTTTTGTTATTCAGATTTTCAACTGACGTTGCATTGTCCTTTTGTATTTTGGGAAATGGTTCTGCTTCTTAAATTTACACCTCTTCCAGAATGATCTTTTGTTTCTCTACATACTATTAACATTTTTTTTTGTCTCTCAACATCGCTTTTCATTATCCTTTTATCTAGAAAGTGTTTCCCACCTTTCCTCTTTTCTCTGCATCTTAAAATCTATTAGATCTCCATTTTCCTCTCTAGACATACTTTCTGACTGCTGAGTACTTCTAGTTTTAATCACAGCAAGAATTTTCACTTTTGGGGAAAGGGGATGAAGAGCTTTCTAAGTTTCTAATTTTTTTCTCAGTCATGAAAATGTTTTCTTTATGCATAGCACTACCCATTATTCGTGAGGTTGATTTCTTTGACTAGATTTGTCAGAATAATTTAACTAAATAAATTGGCCTTGTCTAAGACTATTGTTCTTCATAATCTGTTTTACAACCAATTCAGTTCCTAGAATGATCTGCAACAACCCATTCCACAAAATTTCAAACACTATGCTGACTGCTGATAACTGTTTACTCTGCAAGACATGTGGTATCATGCACCCTGCAGTTTTTGAGGGCCTCAGTTGAATATTTGAGGAAGAAGAATGCACATCTATTCTACTTACTTAAACAATGCCCATAACATCTAACTGAAATCAAATACTCTAACGACGTTTGTGGCTTTCTTTCCAAATAGATCTAAAACTGGCAAAATTTTATTAGTATTGAAGACACTTTTGTTAAAAATGTAAGAATTTGATGAAACAAGATATATAATTTCCCCTTGCTTATTTAGTGGTCATATTATGAAATGTGCCTAATAAACAACCAAAGGATAATGCTGCACCTTGTTTCAACAAATTTTAATTAATTCAAAATAATTATTTAAATGTATTTAAAATTGCATCTTGATTATCTTACAATTTACACTTGAAAAAAGTATTCCAAAGAACTTTTCACAAATGCAATTAAAACTAGATTAACATCAGATCAAGAACATTAGGACAGGTGACCAAACTATTTGTTTAAGACACTCATTTCCTCATGCAGAGAGCTTCTTAAGGAGGTGGAGAGATTTAAGGAAGGAATTTCAAGGTTTTAGAGCCAGTCAGGCAATTAGGTTAAACTAAAATTGGAAATCTCAATAATTATGTTATTGGATTGTAGACGACCAAGGCGGAATACAATATGTTGCTCCTCCAGTTTGCACTGGGCTTTAGCTCGCATTAGACAAGGCCAGGGATAGACAAGTCAGCATAGGAATGGGAAGGGGAGTTGAAATGATCTATAGCTGGGAGCATGGGTGGCCCTTGTGGACAAAGCATAGGTGTTCTACAAAATGATTCCCCGGTCTGCTTTTAGCCTTGTCAATGTAGAGGAGGTCACATTGAGAACACCAAATGCAGTAGTAGATGAAGGAGAAGGTGTATGCAATCTTGAGCAAGTCTAGAATGCACAAGCAACCAGAAATGGAAGGATGTAGAGTTCTAAGAGTGTTGTTAGTTTGTGCAGATTACTGAGACAATGAGGGGAGAAGTATGTTAGTACCTAAACACATAACATTGGACAATTTTTTTTTCCAAAGGTGCTGCTTCCTCAGAATTTTTTTTGTTTGTGATAGACAGCTTGAAGCTGAACACAAATCAAATTTCAGACAATTTGTATCACATAGGAATTTGGAGAAACAAGAAATTAACTAACGTGGAATATAATGCATTTAATTGCATAACAGCATTGACGCTTTGCAATAACACAACTAAGCTAAAAATGTTTTATTGATGATTTTCATTTGTATTTAGTGTCTGGAGCTTCTTGCTTAAGTGCCCAACAATAATCAGCCAGCACTGATGGGTTCCAGTTCCCCTGATATGCGGTCCATGGCCGCAATGTCCTAGTGAAAATTTTCACCACATTTGTCACTGATAGAGATACTTTACTTTATACTTTATTGTCGCCAAGCAATTGATACTAGAATGTACAATCATCACAGCGATATTTGATTCTGCGCTTCCCGCTCCCTGGATTACAAATCGATAGTAAAAATTAAAAATTTAAATTATAAATCATAAATAGAAAATAGAAAAATGGAAAGTAAGGTAGTGCAAAAAAACCGAGAGGCAGTTCCGGATATTTGGAGGGTACGGCCCAGATCCGGGTCAGGATCCGTTCGGCAGTCTTATCGCAGTTGGAAAGAAGCTGTTCCCAAATCTGACCGTACGAGTTTTCAGGCTCCTGAGCCTTCTCCCGGAGGAAAGAGGGATGAAAAGCCAAGATTTGCAGGGAAGAAGTCTAAATGGGAATGCAGAAATTGAATCTTTAGGGATATGTTGCACTTCACGGTTTTGTATGCTCGAGGCATGTTGTCAACCAGCTGCATGTGGTTTGGTAGTCTGTAGTTGCCAAGAAAATTTTCAACAACATCCTTGAACGCTTTCCATGCAATTTTCTCTGGTCCCACTACAAGTTCTCTGAATTGCCTGTCACTGATGACCTGTTTGATTTGTGGAGCTACAAAAATGCCTTCTTCATCCTTGGCATCAGTTATTCCGGAATTCTGAAACATCTGTCTCAAATATCGAAATCCTTCACAAAAGTTTATAGATTTTCTAAAACCTGCCCTGCTATGCAGCATCCGCCCTGCCTAAGCCTGCCCAGGTGTTCGAAAACTTTCGGCTCACCTTGTGGGCAACATTTTAATTGACTTGAATTATGAATTGAAATAAATAATACAGGCAATTTTAAAAAAAGTGATGCATGATAGGGAAATCTCATGGTGATGTTTATGATCAGCAGCCCGAAATCCATAAGATACACCCAAGAGTATTCAGGAAGCAAAAGTCTTTGTTGTCCAGTGTAATTTGAGGTGCTAATGGATTGGGTAGTGTTGTAGCATGGATGAAATCACTGGAGAGACAGAGTCACTGGTAGATACAAAGCAGCTTCTTTATTCGACACAACAAGGTACAGCAGGCATCATACCGACGGAGATGCTTTCGGTGGAAAGGTCTGCTAGCCCAATGTGGTCTCGATATTTATATGCTAAACACAAAAGGCAATCGCTACTGAAAGTTATAGACAATGCTTCCTATTGAAGCTACATACAAACAATCACACCACCTAACTTCATCCTTTCCTTCCGACACCAACATGTCTGGGTTGGTATCCACAGCCTTTAGGAATGCAAGTTAAATCCACAATACATTTATTTGGCATTTTACATGCTAACATAGAATACAATTAAATATTTATAAAGTATAGATAATACTGACTTCGAAACTACAGCATCTGGTCAAACTATGGCGCCAGAACCATCTGGTATTCACACCTTTTTAGGAAGCACATTGTTGTGGACTTTGTCAAATAGAAGTCTGGTGGCCAAAGTCTTTTAAGTGTAAATGAATCATCTACCCAAAAAAACTCATTCTAACAGGTAGCAACATAGATCAGTATACACAATTATTATAGGTAATTAATCATTAGTCCAAAATAATGAATGATTATTTTGTATGAGCTCAGATTTTTGGAAGGTGGAAGCTACACCAAGTAAGCACTGGAATAGTTGAGGATGGAACTCATAATATCATGGATGAGTGTTTCATCAGGAGACAGACTGAGCTGGGACAAAGTCAGATATTATAGGGAAGGAAATAGGTAATAGAGGCAGTGGAGAGGAGCTGGCTCAGATGTTCCGGTCACAGTGATGTTTATCGCTGAATTTACATATAGTTTTGTTCAGCTCAAGAGCTATAGAGAATTGATGGCAGGGAAATAGAATTCATGGAAATCAAAAGAAAATGCAGATATTGGAAATCTGAAACACTGGGCAAGTACTTAGGATGTGTGCAGCACAACTGGCAGGTGTGTTTACAGACATTTTTAATCTCTCCCTCTTCCAGTGTAGAGTGCCCTCCTGCTTCAAATTATTCACCATTGTCCCTGTATCAGAAAAGACCAAGGTAACATGCCTGAACGACTGGCGTCCCGTCACACTCACCTCAATAATAAGGAAATACTTTGAGAGGCTGGTCAAGGATTATATCTGCAGCTTGCTACCACCCACACTGGACCCCCTACAATTCGCCTACCAATACAACTGATTGACAGATGACACAATAGCCACTGCTCTGCATACCGTCCTTACACATGGAGAAGAATGATGCTTATGTGAGAACGCTGTTCTTGGATTACAGTTCAGCATTCAACACCGTAGTTCCATCCAGGCTCGACAAGAAGCTCAGAGACCTTGGCCTTGACCCTGCCTTGTGCAGCTGGATCCTGCACTTCCTGTCAGATTGCCAGTAGGTTGTAAGAGTGGGTTCCCGCACCTCCTACCCTCTGACTCTCAATACAGGAGCCCATCAGGGCTGTGTACTGAGTCCCCTCCTTTACTCCCTGTGTACCTATGACTGTATCTCCACCCAAAGCTCCAATCTGCTAATTAAATTTGCCGACGACACTACATTGATTGGCCTTATCTCAAACAATAATGCGGTGGCCTACAGGGAAGAAGTCATCTCTCTGACAACAACTTCTTCCTCAATGTCACAAAAACAAAGGAGCTGGTTGTGGATTACAGGAGGAATGGAGACGAGCTGACCCCTATTGACATCAATGGATCTGCAGTTTGGAGAGTGAACAAGTTTAAGCCCCTCAGCATCCACATCACCGAGGATCTCACGTGGTCTGTACACACCAACTGTGTGGTGAAAAAGGCACACAGCGCCTCTTTCACCTCAGACGGTTGAGGAAGTTTGGTATAGGCCCCCAAATCCTAAGAACTTTCTACAGGAGCACAATTGAAAACATCCTTTCTTTTAACATAATTTTTGTATTGAGTTTTCAAACTTAGCGCCCTTATTTACAAAAGATAGGCTGGCATATATAGGTGCTCCGATGATAAAGATGTTGGTCCTTTGGAGAAAGAAACAAATAAATATATTAAATATAATAAATATATAATGGAGCATGTGGAGACCTCCCAATATCCAGGTGGTCTTTCTTTTTTTTCTTTTTCTCTTTTTCTTTCTTTTCTTTTAGGTAGGGGTATGTATCGGGGGGAAGGGTTAAGGGGAGGGGGGAGGGTAGATATTATTATTCCATGTAATTGAAAACATCCTGACTGGCTGCATCACTGCCCAGTATGGAAACTGTACCTCCCTTAATCGCAGGACTCTTCAGAGAGTGGTGCGGACAGCCCAGCACATCTGTGGATGTGAACTTCCCATGATTCAGGACATTTACAAGGACAGGTGTGTAAAAAGGGCCTGTAGGATCATTGGGGCCCAAGTTATCCCAACCACAATCTATTCCAGCTGCTACCATCCGGGAAGCGACACTGCAGCATAAAACCCAGGATCAACAGGCTCCGGGAAAGCTTCCTCCATCAGGCATCAGACTGATGAACTCATACTGACTTGAGTGCACTCTATATGGTATTGACTGTTCAATTTATTATAAATTGTTATAATTACTATGACTGCACATTGCACATTTAGATGGAGACGTAATGTGAAGATTTTTACTCCTCGTGTATGTGAAGGATGTAAGAAATAAAGTCAATTAAATTCAGTTCATCTCATATTAAGATATAATCCTGAGATTTTCCATACTTAGCAGCGGTTGCTACTGTGTCACATGATTTCTGCTCCTAGTAAACATTAAAAGTCTACATTAAAAGGAAGGATATGCAGTACTGGCTTTGGAGGCGTGCAGAGGAGGTTCACCAGGTTGATTCCAGGGATGAAGGGGTTAACCTATGAGGACAGATTGAGTCGCCTGGGACTGTACTCTCTGGAATTCAGAAGAATGAGAAGGGATCTTATAGAAACATACAAAATTTTGAAAGGGATAGATAAGATAGTAGGAAAGTTGTTTCCATTGGTAAGTGAGACGAGAACTAGGGGACATTGCCTCAAGATTCAGGGGAGATTTAAGACGGAGATGAGGAGAAACTTTTTCCCAGAGAGTGGTGAATCTGTGGAATTCTTTGCCCAGGGAAGCAGTTGAGGCTTGTTCACTAAATATATTTAAGATACAGTTAGATAGGTTTTACATCGTAAGGGAATTAAGGGTTATGGGGAAAAGGCGGGTAAATGGAGCTGAGTTTACGGACAGATCAGCTATGATCTTATAGAATGGCGGGACAGGCTCGATGGGCCGGACGGCCTACTCCTGCCCCTATTTCATATGTTCTTATGTTTACTTTTTGTTCCCCGATGTTGACATACAGTATTTTATCTCTTTCCAAGCAATCGGAGGCGCTTTGGTCTGCGCGGAACAGTTTGTCAAGCCCACAGTTACCTTACCCTCATTCGCGTGGTTGCACGCGTTGCTCTCCGGTCGAATTTGGTGTCCCGTCCTCTGACTGTCACTTCCGATAATAAAATCTACACAAATATTTAATCTGATTAAAGTCAGGTGATAGTTCTGAAAATGGAGGCGGCTCATCACGAGGTGGATGAAAGAAGCCCGTTGCTAAATGCGGATCATGGAAGGTGAGTGACCACATGCGGCAGATAAAAGACCAAATACAGACGTGAACAGTGAGGACTACTGGTTTTTCTCCTTGTTAAGTTAAACACACACACACACACCTCATAGCAGACCCATCAACTCCTGAAAGAGAAAAGAATAAAGCGATGTGTTGGTTTGTGTTCTTAATATATGTGTGAAAAGTGTACTATTAGTAAGTTATTATTTTTCTTTATAAAAACATGCCTTCAACATTTCTATACTCTCAGTGAATAGTATTTTGCACTCTATAATAGTGATCTTGTCTAGAATTCCATTGCTGACATCCTAATTTGTTTCATTTACTTGATTGACCCATGTTAGATTTCAGATTGTTACACCTGTGTATTGAAATTATTTCATTTCCCTGTACTGTTGCCCTCTTTATATCTTCAGTAGTCTCCCACTGCCTTTTGGGAATTCATATTCTTCCTGACTTTGCATATTCTGTCTTGATTCCCTTTGTTTCTTCATCGTTAGCAACGCATTCAGATGGCAAGTTATCAATGCTAAAATTCTGCCGTTACTAGTTATCCTTAGGTGGGTTCATGAAATAGAGGATGGCAGGCTTCTATTCCAGTTTTGAAAGTCTGAGATACCTGATAAGACTAATCTGGGAATTGCAGACTCTTCTATAGGTGGGTGGGTAGTTTGTGAGATGAAGCTCACCTTTCATCAATTGCAACTTTTGTTGCATGAACTGTAATCCTGCCCCCTATTTCCCCATTCTCTGTTTCTGTACCTGCTTAAAGATAGACCACTCCAGAACATCGCAAAGTATTCTTTATTTTATCCATTTTGTACTAGCTGCGTTTTCCTTTACTAAGCTAGTGAATGAAGACAGCAGCTTTTTAATGACTATATCTAAGCCAGTTAAATACTTTTGTAGCTTACAGTGCACCAGCATAAAGTAAATCAGCTTAGTTAGCTTGAATTTTACACCCAAAACTGCACATTCAGCAAGTTAGTATCTACTTTCCATAGAAAATGGCATTTTGAAAGCCATGCTTTTATAATTGATCTTGAATCCCTCCTTTCTTTCTTAATAACAAATCTACCAGTTTATAAAAAATGTTTAGAAATACGACCCTGCAAATTGATCTGTTTCCTGTGGTGAACCGTGCCATTTTCAACATCTAATAGATAACAACTGACAAAGGTCCTCGGCCTGAAACGTCGACTGCACCTCTTCCTAGAGATGCTGCCTGGCCTGCTGTGTTCACCAGCAACTTTTGTATGTGTTGCTTGTTAATAGATAACAAGTTGTCTTCAGATCTATATGTGTCAGCTACCTAAAACTGATTACCACTTTACGGGGAGGATGTTATTGCACAGGAGTGCTATAGAGGAAATTTTATAAAGATGTTCCCTGGGAAGGAGAGTTTTAAGTTACGGAGAAAGTACTTGGAATGGAGGAGGCTGAGAGATTTCTGGTAGAGGTATACAAAATTATGAGGGGACTGAGAACAGGAAACTCTTCTCCATAAAACTAGAGGCATGGATTTATGATAAGAGAATTAGAGGGGATTTGAGGAAGAACTTTATCACCCAGAAAGTGATTGAAACCTGGAATGCACTGTCTGAATGGCTGGTCAAGCAGGTATGTTTTCACAATGCTTAAGAAGTATCATTTGAATCGTCAAGGCGTAGAAGGCTATAGAGTAAGTGCAGGTAAATGAGATCGGTATAGATGTGTACTTAAAATTTGTCTTGGGTAGAATGGGCTGAAGGACCTGTTTCCATGCTGTATGACCATAGCTTGTGATAATCTGATATATGTTCCACACAGACTGTATTGCTACACCCTGTCTGAATCATGTTAATTTTTAATTACATTCATTATTTCAGTTGATTCCAGATGTAATCTTTCTCCGATCTACAGTATTAACAGATTTTTTTCCAGTATCAAGTGAATCCCTTGATGTGATTAGTGTATTTCTTTGCAAGCCATCTAAGTTGCAAAACCACATAAGTAAAAAAAACTGCAGATGCTGGAAATCTGAAATTAAAACAGAAAATGACAAACACTTAGGTCAGGTAGCATCTGTGGAAGAAGATACAGAATTAATGTTTCAGGTTAAAAACCATTCAGAACTGGGGAAGAGGGAGAAACGGGTAGTTTTCTATTGTAGAGAGGGTGGTAGAAGTTTGATAGTAGATTTGGAATATTTCGGAGCTATCAGGAGCAACAAACAATCTACTGGAGTAACGCAGCAAGTCAAGCAGCACCTGTGTGGTCCGATTATTGGCTTTGCCCCTTGAGACATTGACATTTGCTTCCGCTTCCCACAGCTACTGCTCAATCTGAGTTCCTCCAGGAGATTGATCGTTGCTTCATATTCTAGCATCTACGGTTGCTTATGTCTCCAAGCAAATTATCTGGCATACTATTTTTGTGCTGGAATGTGTAGCAACACTTATGGACTTCCCCCCACACATCGTTGAGTTTGTTGGTTGTTGATGGTATACTGTATTTCACTATGTTTTTGATGTACATGTGATACATCTGTATCTGCTATATTTGATACCGAGTCTGGAACGATACTGTGCCCAGGTGGGAGAGCGAGGTGCTGTTCCCCAAGGTTACGTCAGAGTTCATTATAATAGGGCAGGAGATCACAGAAAGATAGGTCAGGGTAGGATAGAGAATTAAAACGACTGGAAACTCGTACTTATCCCTGCAGTCTGAACGCAGCTGTTCGACAAATCAGTTATGCAATCTGCATTGATAATGAAATAAGGTGACATTTCAAATGAATATTGGGTGATAGCTCTGTGGAAAGATGCACAAAGTTTGCAAAGGCAATGAAAGCTTAATATTTGCCAGGACAATTTTATTGGTAGCTGTTCACACCTTTCAAACTGTTTGTTTATTTAGCAATAGAGCACAGAGTCAGCCCTTGCAGCCCTTTGAGCCATGCCACCCCAGCGACCTCTGACAAACCCAATTCAATCTAACCTAATCACGGGACAATGACCAGTTAACCTGTCGGCTATGTCTTTGGGCTGTGGTAGGAAACCAGAGTACCTGGAGAATCTATGCATTCCCTGGGGAGAACATACAGTGACTCCTTATAGAACGACGCCAGAATTGAACTCTTTCTTTATTAATCTTTTTATTGATTTAATGAAAAGCATAAATACAATCAAGAAGAGAATTAGTTCAAATATATATACCGGTAACAATATAAACCAAGATTAAGATAGACATCGTCAAAATCATAGATATTGTTAAACTAGTATAAAATATATAATTTAAAAAATGAAAATAACAATTCTCCTCTTACCAGTTTATGAAGAGAAAGGAAAAAACATTGGGTTTTAAATGAAAAGAGAAAGAAAACCCACTACACTATTAAAAAAAACAGAACAAAAAAAAGGGACTGGGCAGTCCATTTTGAGGATACGACCAAAAAAGAAAGACTTTCTGATCAAATTTAAAACTTCAAAAAAAAATTGAAAGAGTAATAAATCAAATTAAATGAAAATATTGGATAAAAGGTCGCCATATTTGCTCAAATTTAAAGGATGTATCAAATGTCCGACTTCTTATTTTCTCTAAACTTAAACAGGACATAATGGAGGAGAGCCAATAAAAGACTGTAGGTGGATTAGAATCCTTCCACTTCAATAAAATGGCTGTCCTAGCCAGTAAGGTTGAAAAGGCTATCATACGTTGAGCAGAAAGAGGAATATTTCCTGCTTTCGATGGGATAATCCCAAAAATTGCCGTAAGCAAATTAGGTTGTAGATCCAAATCCAAAACTTTTGATAGTGTTTTAAAAACATCTCTCCAAAAGTTATCTAGCTTTATACAAGACCAATACATATGAGTTAAAGTGGCCAGCTCAGTATTACATCTGTCACAAATAGGATTAATATTGGAGAAAATACGTGCTAGTTTATCCTTTGACATATCGGCCCGATGCACTACCCTGAACTGTATCAAGGAATGATGGGCACAAGTAGATGAGTTGTTAACCAAATGAAAAATTTTACTCCGTTGATTATCTGAAAATGACTCTTGAAGTTCCGATTCCCAAGCGCGTTTAATTTTATCGTTAGATATCATTCATGAACTCAATAACCGTTTCTAGATTATAGCTATCAACTCTTTTTGAAATGGTTTAAACAGAAAGAGAACATATGTCATATTAGGTGGAAAAGCAGAAGGGTAATTTGGTAACAAACCACGTAAAAAATTCCTAATTTGTAAATATCTAAAAAAAGTGTACATTAGATAAATCATATTTATTCACTAACTGAGAAAAAGACATTAAACAGTCCCCTAAAAACAAATCTGAAAAAGTTATTATTCCCTTGGTTTTCCCAAATTAAAAAAGCCTTATCCAAAATTGATGGTTTGAAACATAATTGAGATAGATATTACTAGAAAGAATAAAATTACTTAACTCAAAAAAATCTATGAAACTGAAACCAACTTCTTAATGTATGTTTAATCATGGGATTAAATTCTTGTCTGCTAATCTTAGAAAACAAAAAGGGAAGCGAAACTCCCACTAAAGAAGAACTCTGGAATGCACCAAACTGTAATAGTGTCGCAATAACCTCTACGCTGGAGGTGAGGCACACACTTCAGCCCCATCTCCTTTTTAATATTATTGAATTAATGTGTCTAGAATAAATATAATCTTACCAGATTATTGGAATGTCCCATAAAGTGTGTGCCTTATGAGGGAAAATATAGTTCTGTGGTAAAAGCTTTACCATGAGGCCACCTGCAGGTGTAAGATAGCAAAACATCTACATATTGTCTGACTGAAGCTGAAGTTCTTTGAACTGATTGATTTGACAGGTAAACTTTTAACTGTTTGGTAAGCCATAATCATTGCCTTAGGTTCCTAATGGCTCTGAAAATTTATCTTAAAACTGGTCTTTCACCCTTTTAGAATTTAATTTGTTTTGGCAATGTTAAAAATATACAGAAATATCCAATAATTTGTGATCCAATCTTTAAGAAATCCCAGTGGTTCCGCATTTGATTATGTCTAGTTCCTGTACTCTTTTTAAGTTCACTGGGGCTCTCCCTTGTTTCCATTAAGCTCATCAGAGCCCTGTTTTCTCACTCCTTTAAACTTATTTGAGTCTAAATTGGAGAAAGGTTTCAGAAAGGATCTGGCATGTGTGGATTGGGACAGGTTGTTTTCTAGAAAAGGTGTACTTGGAAAGTGGGAGGCCTTCAAAAGTGAGATTTTAGAGTATAAAACATGCAAGTACCTGTCAGAATAAAAATTAAAGATAATAGGTTTAGGGAAACTTGGTTTTCAAGAGATACTTAGGCCTTGATTAAGAAAAGTAAGGAGGTGCATCGCAGGTATAGGCAGATAGGAACAAACGAGGTACTATGAAATATAAGAAATGCAAGAGAACATTTAAGGAGGAATTCAGGAAGGCTAAAAGAAGGCATGAGGTTGCCTCAGTAGACAAGGTGAAGGAGAATCCTAAGGGATTCTACAGATAGGTTCAGACCAAAAAATTTTAAGGGACAAAATTGGTCCCCTGGAAGATCAGAATGGTAATCTGTGTGTGGAGACAAAAGAGATGAGGGATTTTTTTTGCATCTGTGTTTATTTGGGAGATGGACACAAAAGTCTATAGAGGTGAGGCAAAGCAAAAGGGAGGTTGTAGACTCTATACAGATTACAGAGGAGGTGGTGTTGCTGGCTTGAGGCAAATCTCTAGGTCTTTACAAGGTGATCCTTCTGATTCTGTGGGAGGCAAGTGCAGAAATTGCAGTGGCTGTAGGGGAGATTTTTTTAACACCCTTAGCAACAAGTGAGGTACCAGAGGATTGGAGAATAATTAGTGTTGTTCTGCTGTTAGGAAAGGCTCTAAAAGTAAACCAGCAAATTATGAGCCAGTGATTGAGAAGGACCAGATATATGAGCATTTGGATGATTAGGGGTAGTCATCATGGTTGTGTGCGTGGTAGGTCATGTCTAACCAATCTTATAAAGTTTTTTTGAGGAAGTTACTAGGAAAGTTGATGAAGGCAAGGCAGATGATGTTGTCTACGTGAACTTTAGCAAAGCATTTTGACAAGGTCCCGCATACTTTATACTTTATTGTCGCCAAACAATTGATACTAGAATGTACAATCATCACAGCGATATTTGATTCTGTGCTTCCCGCTCCTTGGATTACAAATCAATATTAAATATTAAAAATTTAAATTATAAATCTTAAATAGAAAATAGAAAAATGGAAAGTAAGGTAGTGCAAAAAAAACAGAGATGCAGGTCCAGATATTTGGAGGGTACTGCCTAGATCCGGGTCAGGATCCATTCTGCAGTCTTATCACAGTTGGAAAGAAGCTGTTCCCAAATCTGGCCGTATGAGTCTTCAAGCTTCTGAGCCTTCTCCCAAAGGGAAGAGGGACGAAAAGTGGGTTGGCTGGGTGGGTCGTGTCCTTGATTATCCTGGCAGCACTGCATCGACAGCATGCGGTGTAAAGTGAGTCAAGGACAGAAGGTTGGTTTGTGTGAGGTGCTGTGCCGTGTTCACGATCTTCTGCAGCTTCTTCCAGTCTTGGACAGGACAACTTCCATACCAGGTTGTGATGCACCCTAGAAGAATGCTTTCGAGGTTGACCGGTAGGCTGTGGTTGATGTGTGCCATAACCAATCTCTTGAAGCACTTCATAGCAATTGACATCAGAGCCACAGGTCGATAGTCATTCAGGCATGCCACCTTGCTCTTCTTCGGCACTGGGATTATCGTTGCCTTCTTAAAACACGAGGGGATCTTAGACTGAAGCAAGGAGCAGTTGAAGATGTCAGCAAACACTCCAGCTAGTCCCAGGACGCCATCTGGGCCCGTCGCCTTCTTTGGGTTTGTCTTCAGGAAGGCCCTTCTAACGTCCTCGTCGGTGACGATGAATCTCGATGCCACCAGGTCTGGTTCATCCGGAGGGAGCAGGACGCTCCTCTTCTGTTCGAATCTTGCGTAGAATACGTTAAGTTCGTCAGGAAGAGAAGCGCCACAGTTATTGATATTCCCAGCCTTTTCTTTGCTCCCAGTGATCTCATTTAGACCCTGCCATAGTCTATTGGCATCCCGCTGGTTAGCCTGGGCTTCCAACTTGGCTCGATATTGCTTCTTGGTGCCCTTAATGGCTTTCCAGAGTTCACGCCTGGATTCCGTGTAGCGACTGGTATCCCTGGACCTAAAAGCCGCAGCTCTAGCCTTTAAAAGGGACTTGACCTCATAATTCATCCAAGGTTTCCGGCTAGGGAATACCTGGATCGTCTTGCAAGACATACAGTCCTCTGTGCATTTCCAAATAAAGTCCGTGACAGCTGAGGCATACTCATCGAGGTTAGCTGCCGAGTCCTTGAATACTAACCAGTCCACCGATTCAAAGCAGTCACGGAGGACCTCATCCACTTCCTCTGTCCAGCGTGACACTACATTTGACACCGTGACCTCCCGCTTCAGTTTCTGTTTGTAAGCCGGGAGGAGGAGTACGACCTGATGGTCCAATTTTCCGAAGTGCGGTCATGGGATGGAACGGTAGGGATCCTTGACTGCTGTGTAGCAGTGGTCAAGTGTATTCAGGCCTCTAGTGGGGCAGGAGAAATGTTGGTATAACTTTGGCAGTGCCTTTCTGAGGTTGGCCTGGTTAAAGTCTCCGGCTGTAATGAGCAAAGCCTCCGGATACCTGGTCTCATAGGAGGTTGGTGAAGAAATTTTAGTTGCTCAGCATTCAAAATGTGGTGGTAAATTGGATCAGACGTCGGCTTTGTGGGAGAAGGCAGATAGTGACAGTAGATAGTTGTCTCTTGGACTGGAGGTTTGTGACAAGTGGAGTACTGCAGGGATCAGTGCTGGTTCCATTTTTGTTTGTCATCAATATCAATGATCTGGATAATAATGTGGTTAACTGAATCATCAAGTTTGCAGATGACTTCAAGATTTGGAGTGCATTGGACAGTGAAGAGCACTATCAGAGCTTGTAGCATGATCTGGACCAGCTGGAAAAATGGGGTATGTGGTAATCTGCCTCAGTGACTATTGTCCAGTAGCATTTGTGTTCACTGTGATGAAGTGCTTTGAGAGGTTGGTCATACAGCATAATACTCCTGCCTGAGGAGTGACTTGGATCTGCTCCAAGTTTCTTCCTCCCCTTCCCTCATCTTCTTAATCTGACTTCTCCTCTTCCTTTCCAGTCCTGAAGAAGGGTCTTGTCCTGAAATGTTGACTGTTTACTCTTTTCCCCTAGATGCAGCCTGGCCTGCTGAGTTCCTCCAGCATTTAGTCTGTGCTGCTTTGGATCTGCTCCAATTTGCCTAACATCACAAGTCAACAGCAGATGCCATTTTATTGGCCTTTCACTCAGCTCTGGAACATCTGGAAAATTAAGATGCATATATCAGGGTGCCCTTCATTGTCTATAACTCAGCATTAAACAGTATTGTCCCCTCAAAACTCATCACTATGCTCCAAGACCTTTGTCTCTAAACACCCCTGTGCAACTGGATCCTTGATTTCCTCACTTGCAGACTGCAGTCAGTACAGATTGGCAACAGCACCTCCTCCACACTCACCGTCAGCACAGGTGCACCACAAGGCTGTGTATTTAGCCCACTGCTTTACTCACTTTATGCGTATGATAGTGTGGCTAAGTACAGCACACACGCCCTATTTAAGTTTGCCGCTGACACTATTATTGGCCAAATCAAAGCTGATGACAAATCGGCATATAGGAAGGAGATTAAAATCTGGTTGAATGGTGCCACCACAAGAGTGACCTCTCACTCGATGTCAGCAAAACCAAAGAGATGATTAATGGCTACACGAGGAAGAAGCTAGAGGTCCGTGAACCAGTCTTCATTAAGGAATTGGAGGTGGAGAGGGTCAGTAGCCTTAATTCCCTGGTGCTACCAGATGACAGGATCTGTCTTGAGACCAGCACATAAAGGTCAATATGTCAAACCCTCTCTTTGCAACCCAATATGTCAAAAGCTCTCTTTACAACCCAATCTATCTGTGATGCTGCTTCCAAGGAATTATGGGTATTTCCAGATCTCTCCGTTCTACGTCACTCCTCAGTGTCCTACCGCTCACCGTGTAATTGCTACTCTGGTTAGTCCTCCCAAACTGCAACACTTCACGTAAATTCCATTTGCCAGTTTTCAGCCTATTTTCCAACGGGCTGGATCCCATTGCAAGCTTTGATAGCCTTCCTTGCGGTCCATTCCACCCTGATCTTGGTGTCATCTGCAACTTTGTTGATCCAGTTTACTACATAATCATCCAGATCGTTAATATAGATTCCAAACAGTAATGGACCCAGCACCGATCCCTGTGACACACCACTTGTTACAGACCTCCATTCAGAGAGGCAACCATCTACTACCACTCTGGCTTCTCCTACAAAACCACAGTGTAATCCAATTTACTACTTCATCTTGATTGAACCTTCTTGACCAACCTCCCACTCTGGAACTGGATTGTTTTCTCTGGAGCACTGGAGGCTGAGGAGAGATCTGATAGAATTTTATAAAATTATGAGAGACCAGGACGTGGTAGATAGTTGGTCTCTACTAAGACAGCACGGTAGTGTAATGCTTTACAGCACTAGCTGAAAGATCGGGGTTTAATTCCTGCCACTTTAGGAGTTTGTATGTTCTCCCCATGAATGTGTGGTTTTCCTCCAGGTGCTTTGGTTTTCTCCCACACTTCAAAGTCATGAGTTAGGGTTAGTAAATTGTGGGCATGCTATGTTGGTGCTGTAGCACAGTGGGCTACCCCCACCGTATCTCAGACTGTGTTGGACGTTGAAACAAAGAACACATTTTACCATGTGTTTCAATGTACATGTGACAAATAAAACTAATCTTTGTCTGTTCTAGGGTAGAAAAGTCAAATTCTAGAGGACATAGATTTAAGGAGAGTGGGGAAAAGTTTAAAGGAGAGATGTGGGCAGGTTTTTTTTTGCAGAACTTTGGGTGCTCTGGAACATGCTGTCATAGATGATGATGGAAACAGACGTGATCGTGGAGTTTAGGGGGTACTTACGTTCATGAATATGATATGAATGGAGAGATATGGATTATGTGTATGCTGAGAGGATTAGTTTCCTTTGATTGAAGCAAACACTGGGCTGAAGGGCCTGTTTCTGTGCTGTAATGTTCTGTGTTCTAATCCCATTAGTGCATTGATCTTCTATTTTGTTTTCCAATAATAGTTGAAGTAATTTGGTAAGAGTAATTGTGGATGTGTGATGAAACAATGTAATATATATCTAGACCTGCGTAATTTTGATACACTTTTTCTTCCGTTCTTTCCCACTGAACAGATCTGAATGATGTATATCTATCGTTAGGCTGTTTTACTGAAATATAGGACTTCAAACAATCTGACGGTATTGCTTGTTTTAAATGCCATGCACAAAAGCTTAATTGCGTGAATAGCAAATTGATACTTAAAGGTAAATAATGATTGGTTTATTTTGCAGTGAAGGCATGCCCGTTGAGTTGCTGCAGGAAAATCGAAGTCACCGGCGGTCAATCCGGGTCATGTACCTTACTATGTTCCTCAGCAGTTTAGGTGGGTGTTGCACTCAGAGATAACCACTCATCTAAAAATGAGGACTTTATTAGTTATGAAACTTTTTTTGTGGACTATACTCGAATAGAGTGATGGAAATTGCATTTAATTGATACGTATTTATATTCATCTCAACTTAGCAGAAACATATTGCTTCAAAGTTAATTTCTCAAAAATCCATGAAATGATATTTCACTGTCAGTTTTTTTTCAAACAAGAGAAAATCTGAGATGCTGGCAATCCAAGCAAAGCACACAAGATGCTGGAGGAACTTGGTAGGCCAGGCAGCATCTCCTGCAGAAGAGTCTCGGCCCGAAACATTGACTGTACACGTTTCCATAGATGCTGCCTGGCCTGCTGAGTTCATCTAGGATTTTGTCAGTTTGTTTTTGTTTTTTGTTATCCAACCATTTCCATTCTCATTTAAACAAAATTTCTCCTTTGCCCTTTTTCCAGACACTAACCTCACATCCATGCTTTGTTATATGTGGAGCTTTCTGAGGGGAAGCTGCAAACTAATAGTTATTTCTCCCCCCGACCTTCCTGCTTCAATTATGGGATTCTGCTTGGCGTTTTGTCATTTTGCTTAATTATCAGTATTCCACTGTTATTAATTTTTTCATAAGTTTTAAACAGGACTGTAATTTTATCCACCATTTTGATTCATATAGCTTAAGTAGGAAGGTGGCATAGGGAAATAGGATTAGAAAAGAAGTTGTTACTGTGTCACTCTCAATCACTTCCTTGTAGCTTGTTCTAGACAGAAATGATGGAAGGCAGAAGTGTAGTTGCTTGCCTGCAAATTAACTTGTCAATAATAGTTGAAATAATTTTGGAAGGGAGGGTAATCATGAATATCTGAACAAATTTGCTTGAAAGTATTTTTTCCATTTGAATAGATCTATGGGTAGCTGATCAATGCAAATAAGAGATAATTAATCAGTCGATGTTTCAGGCCAAAACCCTTCATCAGCACTGGATAAAAAGTGTGAGGAGTCAGGGCAAGAAGATAGGGAAGGGGAAGAAGAAGAAGTACAAGGTGGTAGGTGATAGGTGAAACTGGGAGGGGGAGGAGAGGTGAAGTAAAGAACTATGAAGTTGATAGGTGAAAGAGGTAAAGGGCTGGAGAAGGGGAAATCTGATAGGAAAGGGTGGAGGACCATGGTTGAAAGGAGGAGGAGCACCAGAAGGAGGTAATGAGCAGGTAAGGAGATGAAGATGGGAAAGGGAAATGGGAATCGGGAATAGTGAAGGGGGAGGGGAGTAATTACTAGAAGTTTAAGAAATCTATGTTTATGCCACTAGGTTGGAGGCTACCCAGAAGGGATATAAGGTGTTGCTCCTCCAACCTGAGTTTGGCCTCATCACGGCAATAGAGAGGCCATGAACTGACATGGCGGAATGAGAGTCGGAAGTAGAATTGAAGTGAGTGGGCACCGGGAGATCCTGCTTTTTCTGGCGGATAGAGCTTAGGTGCTTGGCAAAGTGGTCTCCCAATCTACATCGGGTCTCACAGATACACAGGAGGCCACACTGGGAGCACCAGCTATTGTAGATGACCCCAACACACTCACAGGTGAAGTGTCACCTCAACTGAAAGGACTGTTTGGGCCTGAATAGGACTGAGGGAGGAGGTGTAAGGGCAGGTATGGCAGTTTATCTACTGATACCTTTTATAAACCTACTGATTCTCACAGCTACCCGGACTATACCTCTTACCACCCTGTCACTTGTAAAAATGCTAGTCCTTTCTCTCAGTTCCTCTGTCTCTGCCGCATCTGCTCTCAGGATGAGGCCTGTCATTTCAGAACTAGTGAGATGTCCTTCTGCTTCAAAGAAAGGGGCTTTCCTTCCTCCACCATCAACACTGCCCTCATCCACATCTCTTCCATTTTGTGTATGTCTGCCATTACCTCATCTTCCCGCCACCCCACCAGGGATAGGGCTCCTCTTGTCTTTACCTACCACCCCAGTAGCCTCCATGTACAGCACATAATTCTCTGTTACATCCGCCATCTCCAACAGGATCCCAGCACCAAGCACATACTTCCCTCCCCCCCCCTCCACTTTCTACTTTCCGTAGGGATCGCTCCCTACGCGACTCCCTTGTCCATTCATTTTTCCCCACTGATCTCCCTCCTGGTACTTATCCTTGCAAGCAGAACAAGTGCCATACCTGCCCCTCCACCTCTTCCTTAATACCATTCAGGGACCCTAACAGTCCTTCCAGGTGAGGTGACACTTCACCTGTGGGTCTGTTGAGGTCATCTACTGTATCTGGTGCTTCTAGTGTGGCCTCTTGTATATTGATGAGACCCGACGTAGATTGGGAGATAGCTTCACTGGGCATCTATGCTGTCCGCCAGAAAAAGCAGGATCTCCTGGTGGCCACCCATTTCAATTCTACTTCCCATTCCCTTTCCAACATGTCAGTCCGTGGACTCTGCTGCTGCGATGAGGCCACACTCAGGTTGGAGAAGTAACACTTTATATTCAGTCTGGGTAGGCTCCACCTTGATGGCGTGAACATTGATTTTTTTTTAGAACTTCTGGTAATTCTACCCCCCCCCCCCCCACCATTCCCCATTCCGGTTTCCCTCTCTTCTTACCTGCTCATCTCCCCAATTCTTCCATGGTCTTCTACCCTCTCCCATCAGATTTCCCCTCTCCAGTCCTTTTTCTCTTTCACCTATCAACTTCCCAACTCTAGTTCACCTGTCCCTCTCTCCCAGTTTCTTCTATCACCTATCACCTTGTACTTCTTCCCCTCCTCTCACCTTTTGCTCTAACTTCTCATCCTTTTTTCCAGTCCTGTTGAAGGGTCTCAGACCAAGATGTCGCCTGTTTACTCTTTTCCATAGATGCTGCCTGGCCTGTTGAGTTCCTCCAGTATTTTGTGTATGTTGCTTAGAATTCCAGCATCTGCAGGTTTTCTCATCTGAGGGATAAGTAAGTTATTTTTGTAAAATGAAGGTGGAGATCTTCTTAAAAAAAAATGTATAACTTGAGATGCAAAGTAAAAGGATTACAGTGATTACTTATCATTTGTTGAAGCGTATTGTGCTGGGAAAAACGCTGTGCTGGCTCTGTGTGGTAAATAATACTTTTCCTGCAGGTTTCTCGATTGTAGTCTCTTCAATTTGGCCATTTCTGCAAAAGGTTTGTGGTTTTTTTTCTTAATTATCTTGCTTTAAAGGAATACTTTTGTAGGGGTGTTTAAAATTGATTTCATTGGTCTTTAAGGTTACTTATGTCACGAGGCATTTTCCTTTATCAATCAACATGATGATCCCACCGCAGTGAATAATGAATACTACCTGATAATAAATAATGAGAATTAAAAGTAAATGGTGATAGAATGTTAATGCTAGGCTACCCAGATTATATGACTATTATTAAACAATTGTTTAATCAAACAAAGGATGCGAGATAGATGGGAAGATATTTGGAATCATTAACATGATTAAGGTTAATTATTTTTTGATGTGCTTTGAGTTATTTAGACTCTGTTGATCCCATGGCTACAGTACTGAATAAAATAGATTGCCATAGCTGCATTGCTCCGTATCTGTTTCAGAATAGGTCAGTTTAAAGAATTATGTAATATCCTTACCTTTAAACTGGAAGATTAAGGAGTCAAGCATCCCTCTAGTTGTGAGTGAACACTGCACAGTTGGAACTGCTGTCTTTTGAATCAGACAGTAATTGATGTTTAATTGGCTGCCACTTTTTCATATATTATTAGAGCAGCTGTAATTCTAGAAGTACTTAATTGACTGAAAAAAATGCCTCAAGATATCCTGAAGTCAGAAAGAATTCTATAAATCTCGGCCATTGTCTTTTATTGCCTTTGATGTATCTCCCCTATTTTCTGATAGATTTGTCTTATAAGTGGTAATATATCAATGCTTCCTTTAACAAAAATTGATATTATGTGGCCAGTCATATTTCATTGATTATAAGAAAACGTGCTGTAATTTTTCCAGAAACAAAATATTTGCAACTGAATGCTTAAGATTGGACAATTTAATCGAGGAATACAGTAAACACTTGTTTAACTGATATTTAAGCATCTGGAATTCTCAAGCAGCCTGTGAAAATTTTTAAGAGTATTAAGCAATTTCCAACAAATTACATTGTTCTGCAATTTATTTTAAGGTTTATGCATAGATTATTATTGTGTCCCACAGCTGAGTCCTATGCATAAAATACAAGTCTGGGGTAATCTACAATAATGATTTTTTTGAGCAATTATGCAGCTCTCATATTCATGCAACAGCATCCCATCGAAGGCTGAGAATGCACTGTATTTATAAAAGAAGATATTTGATTTTTGTAGTGGGGTTTTTAAAGCATTAGTTTATTGCTCTTTAAGATTCCATATAGAGGCATTTTCCTTCCCACTGTGACAACCCTGCTACTGTGAATGAATGAGGAATATTTTTAGATGATAAATTAGATTGAGGATTAAATATATAGAGTTAGGACATTAATGGTAGACTACCCATATTAGAGGACAATTATTAAACAATTGTTTAAAGAAGTAGATGATTTTGGGATGATGGGAGGATGTTTAATAGTTAAAGCCAATTAATTTGGGCATGATTTGAGTTATTCACACAGAGTTGGTAATCATAGCCATGTGCTTTTTGTTTGTAGGTGGATAAGACTGCAGATGCAACTTTTCTTGGATGGGTTATTGCAGTTTACAGCTTGGGGCAGATGATTGCATCTATACTGTTTGGTGCATGGTCCAATTACAGGCCAAGAAGGGAACCTCTTATTATCTCAATTTTGATTAATGTAGCAGCAAACATACTGTATGGCTATGCACATGCCCCACCATCGCATAATAAGTACTATATGCTGCTTGCACGAGCATTTGTTGGATTTGGAGCAGGTAAGACCCATTTCATGTGAAAGCTCTTAGTAATTGTACACTAAATATAAGCAAAATGGACAAATTATATAGTAAAGGCTTTTAATTGCAGTTGTGTGCTTATATTTGAGTTGTGGATATTTAAGACAAAAATACATGTAACTAACATGGTAAATGTTAGGAAAATTTGTTTGACTTTAGTATGACCTTGAATCCATGTGTTTAATACAACCTGATTGTCGTGTTAACATTTTTCCATGTGTAACTACCATGACACTTATCTCTCCTTATGAGCAATCTCTGTGCAACTCTTGAGTTGTTATTCCCCAATAATTGATCCTTCTGAGATAACCCTGGTTTCAGTGTTGTAGATAATTTTTGAAACAGAATTTCTTCATGAAACTCGCAGTACAAGTTCTCAACAAATGATAGAAGTACAGTGGATGTCATTAACTGGGCCACATCGGGACCAGTACATTTTTGCCCAGTTAAGCGGCTGCCCCAATTAGCTGAAGTTTTGTGGATATGATTTTAAAAAAAGACGAACACCATTTAACTGAGTAACAAATTGCGTATTTAAATAAAATAATGAACAAATTAGAACATTATCAATTTGACTACAGTACTGTAAAACTGTAGTTTCTAATAGTTATTGTTGGAAGAATTCATCCTTTTTATGCTGCTGTGTTTTATTGACAGTAAATTAACAAAATCAGCATAAACAACTAGCGCAGATAATGGACTACCTTCATACAATGCATTCAATGATTACATCCTCCCAAATCTTCATTCTACATTCAAGATGATTACTGATACTGTTGGATCTATCTCATTTTCTGATCCCTGGGGTTCTTCTGGGAGTCAGGAATGACTGACAGTCTTAATTCTAATGATAGTTTATTTTAGAGTCCAAACAAACATACTAACAAACACTAAGCAAACTAAATAAAGAGCTGAGAAACAATGCTTGGATGAATGATTGTGAAGGTAAAAGGAATAAAGATGGTGCCTCTGAAAAATCCATCACTTTTATAGATAAGATAAGAAATTCCTTAGATAGGAATAAACTAGTTAGTAGGCTACATAATTAAACAATTACATCACATGGGGAATGTGCTAATACTTAGCCAATGGAAAATGAGAAAGGTGATAAACTGTTAGTTTAGCTGTTTTAACATTTTCTGCCAGTGAGCAGGGATAACCCACCACATACTGTGAGAAATACATGGGTTTGTTAAAAAGTACAAATCTTATAAAAGTATTAAAAAAAACAATGGTTTCCAGCAATACCTTCAAATTCTTTGTAGTTTTTAACTTGTTGAAGTAGTGACTTTGGTACTCCCCATTATGCTGCTGGTGTTTAGAAACATAGAAAATAGGTGCAGGAGTAGGCCATTCGGCCCTTCGAGCCTGCACCGCCATTTATTATGATCGTGGCTGATCATCCAACTCAGAACCCCGCCCCAGCCTTCCCTCCATACCCCCTGACCCCCGTAGCCACAAGGGCCATATCTAACTCCCTCTTAAATATAGCCAATGAACTGGCCTCAACTGTTTCCTGTGGCAGAGAATTCCACAGATTCACCACTCTCTGTGTGAAGAAGTTTTTCCTAATCTCGGTCCTAAAAGGCTTCCCCTCTATCCTCAAACGGTGGCGCCTCGTTCTGGACTTCCCCAACATCGGGAACAATCTTCCTGCATCTAGCCTGTCCAATCCCTTTAGGATCTTATACATTTCAATGAGATCCCCCCTCAATCTTCTAAATTCCAACGAGTACAAGCCCAGTTCATCCAGTCTTCCTTCTTATGAAAGTCCTGCCATCTCAGAAATCAATCTGGTGAACCTTCTTTGTACTCCCTCTATGGCAAAGATGTCTTTCCTCAGATTAGGGGACCAAAACTGCACACAATACTCCAGGTGTGGTCTCACCAAGGCCTTGTACAACTGCAGTAGTACCTCCCTGCTTCTGTACTCGAATCCTCTCACTATAAATGCCAGCATACCATTCGCCTTTTTCACCGCCTGCTGTACCTGCATGCCCACTTTCAATGACTGGTGTATAATGACACCCAGGTCTAGTTGCACCTCCCCTTTTCCTAATCGGCCACCATTCAGATAATAATCTGTTTTCCTATTTTTGCCACCAAAGTGGATAACTTCACATTTATCCACATTAAATTGCATCTGCCATGAATTTGCCCACTCACCCAACCTATCCAAGTCACCCTGCATCCTCTTAGCATCCTCCTGACTGCTAACACTGCCACCCAGCTTCGTGTCATCCGCAAACTTGGAGATGCTGCATTTAATTCCCTCATCCAAGTTATTAATATATATTGTAAGCAACTGGGGTCCCAGTTCCCTGCCAGTTTTCTCTCATAATCTTTTTTCCCCTTCCTAATTAAGCCCTTTGTCCTCCTCTGCTGAACTCTGAATTTCTCCCAGTCCTCAGGTGAGCCACTTTCTCTGGCTAATTTGTATGCTTCTTCTTTGGAATTGATACTATCCCTAATTTCTCTTGTCAGCCACGGGTGCACTACTTTCCTTGATTTATTCTTTTGCCAAACTGGGATGAACAATTGTTGTAGTTCATCCATGCAACCTTTAAATGCTTGCCATTGCATATCCACCGTCAATCCTTTAAGTGTCATTTGCCAGTCTATCTTAGCTAATTCACGTCTCATACCTTCAAAGTTACCCCTCTTTAAGTTCAGAACCTTTGTTTCTGAATTAACTATGTCACTCTCCATCTTAATGAAGAATTCCACCATATTATGGTCACTCTTACCCAAGGGGCCTCTCACGACAAGATCGCTAATTAACCCTTCCTCATTGCTCAAAACCCAGTCCAGAATAGCCTGCTCTCTAGTTGGTTCCTCGACATGTTGGTTCAAAAAACCATCCCGCATACATTCCAAGAAATCCTCTTCCTCAGCACCTTTACCAATTTGGTTCACCCAGTCTACATGTAGATTGAAGTCACCCATTATAACTGCTGTTCCTTTATTGCACACATTTCTAATTTCCTGTTTAATTCCATCTCCGACCTCACTACTACTGTTAGGTGGCCTGTACACAACTCTCACCAGCGTCTTCTGCCCCTTAGTGTTACGCAGCTCTACCCATATCGATTCCACATCTTCCCGGCTTATGTCCTTCCTTTCTATTGCGTTAATCTCTTCTTTAACCAGCAACACCACCCCACCTCCCCTTCCTTCGTGTCTATCCCTCCTGAATATTGAATATCCCTGAACGTTGAGCTCCCATCCCTGGTCACCCTGGAGCCATGTCTCTGTGATCCCAACTATATCATAATCATTAATAACAATCTGCACTTTCAATTCATCCACCTTATTACGAATGCTCCTTGCATTGACACACAAAGCCTTCAGGCGCTCTTTTACAACTCTCTTAGCCCTTATACAATTATGTTGAAAAGTGGCCCTTTTTAATGCTTGCCCTGGATTTGTCAGCCTGCCACTTTTACTTTTCTCCTTTGCACTTTTTGCTTCTACCCTCACTTTACACCCCTCTGTCTCTCTGCACTGGTTCCCATCCCTCTGTTGTGAACTAACCTCCTCACGCCTAGCCTCTTTAATTTGATTCCCACCCCCCAACCATTCTAGTTTAAAGTCACCTCAGTAGCCCCCACTAATCTCCCTGCCAGGATGTTGGTCCCCCTAGGATTCAAGTGTAACCCGTCCTTTTTGTACAGGTCACGCCTGCGCCAAAAGAGGTTTAGGGTACCAATGAAGGCCTTCCATCTCTAGCGGTGTTCAGGGATTCCATCATTGTGTCATTAGCTTCCTCTCAGTTTTCACTACTGTCAGCCATTCAAGTCCCTGGTAGAGACTCAGAAGTACTGTCACACTCAGTTGTAGAAGGATTCTACGTTGCTGTTTTGTTTTACTGGTCAGGGTTGTTAGCCGTGAGCTGAACCCCCGAACTTGGAGGACCGGTTCTCTCTTAGTCTGGCCTCTACCCTTTGATCTGTTTGGCATGGATGATCCTACCAAGAATCAAAATATAGCTCTCTGGGTCATTGAGACATGCAAAACTCCAAATCATGACATGGTTATGGTCCTCTTGGAGGTGAAGTAGTGAAATCACTTCTTTTCACCTGCAGCTATTTCTGGCATTTCCAAGCTTGAAAGCTTGAAACCTCTGTGAGCAAAACATTCCTGAATTGTCTTACTATTTTATTTATCGCCAACTATCAGTGACAAAGATCACTATTGTTTGAACAGAAACACTGGCAAATGATATTCAAACTGTTCTCTGTAAGCATGGTGTAATGTTTAATGGCCACACAGGTGAACATAACAAGGTGCCACACCTGAGGCTGCTTACCAAATTAAGAGCCCATGATATTACAGGAAAGTTACTGACATGGTTAGAGCATTGGTTGATTAGCAGGACACATCATGTGGGAATAAAAGGGTCCTATGCACTCAAGCATAGACCCATAAATGCTGTTGTTTTACAGAGTGGCCCATTGGAGCAATACATCTTCAGATTTGAACTGAATACTTTAATATGTAATCTCAAGTGCATTTTCCATGCTGAAGGTCAGCAAAATAATATCACTGTAGTAATCTGCAGTTAGATATGAGCTGTTAAACTTATTTCTTGTAGAAACACAACCAAGAAATTTAAACTTCCTCATTTCTGGAAATGTTTTATGCTATCTGCATGAGAATGATGAGTTTCAAGTTTTCCCAGATACTGACCTCACACAAACGTGAAAAGGTGGGCGGCCATTAAGATTTCAGCTACCTTGAAATACACAAGCTCATGGATTGAAGTTGATGGCAAAAAGACATTATGATCTAGAATCATAAATGATACATGCATGGGGGGGGGTTGAGGAGGGAGGAGGGTGTGGTGAGGTTAAAGAATTGCAGTTTTTAGTGTTGGGATCAGTCAAACCTGCAAATAAATCTTTTAATATTGGGTTGCAAGTAAATACTAAGCCCCAGGGAAGTAACTGACCAATCACATTCATAAAAACTTCACTAATGTGGATATTATTATTTTCTACTACATTGGATTCCAGTTAATTGGGGCAGCTACATAATCAAGACAACTCTTAAGGAATAAAAAAAATGAGAAAATAGCAGAAATTCCTTTGTTTATTTAGGACACTATGTCATTCACTTCGGACAGGAGACCATTGCTGAAGTTTCTAACTAGCATGTCCATAAGACATAGGAGCAGAATTAGGCCATCTGGCCCATCGAGTCTACTCCACCATTCAATCATGGTTGATCCTTTCTTTTTCTCCTCCTCAACCCCAGTTCCCGGCCTTCTCCCCGTAAGCTTTGATGCCATGTCCAATCAAGAACCTATCAATCTCTGCCTTAAATACACCCAATGACCTGGCCTCCACAGCTGCATGTGGCAACAAATTCCACAAATTCACCACCCTTTGGCAAAAGAAATTTCTCCGCATCTCTGTTTTGAAAGGGCCTCATTCCTGAGGCTGTACCCTCTTGTCCTAAACTCTCCCACCATGAGAAACATCCTTTCCACATCTACTCTGTCTAGACGTTTCAACATTCAAAAGGTTTCAAAGAGATCCCCCCCCCCCCCCACTTATCCTTCTGAATTCCAGCGAGTACAGACCCATCAAACGTTCCTTGGATGATAACCCTTTCATTCCTGGAATCATCCTTGTGAACCTCCTCTGGACCCTCTCCAATGCTAACACATCTTTTCTAAGATGAGGGGCCCAAAACTGTTCAGAATACTCAAGGTGATGCCTGACCAGTGCCTTATGAAGCCTCAGCATCACATCCTTGCTCTTGTATTCTAGACCTCTTGAAACGAATGCTAACATGGCATTTGCACCCTCACCACCAATTCGACCTGCAACTTAACCTTCAAGGTTGTTTCTGCACAAGGACTTCCAAGTCCCTCTGCATCTCAGATTCCTGGGTTTTCTCCCCGTTTAGAAAATAGTCCGCACATTTATTTCTACTACCAAAGTGCATGACTATGCATTTTCCACCATTGTATTTCATTGCCCACTCTCCTAATCTAAGTCCTTCTGCATCCTACCTGTGCCGTCAACACTTCCTGCCCCTCCACCAATCTTCATATCATCTGCAAACTTGACAACAAAGTAATCTATTCCATCATCAAAACCATATATATACAGCAAAAAAAGGGTGGTCCCAACACCGACTCCTGTGGAACACCACCAGTTACTGGCAGCCAACTGGTGCATGAAAAGGGGACGTGCATTTTGTCATTTGAGTGCAATGATGGCAGTGATAGGCTCTGTACAAAATCAGGACTCTGTTGTTTGCATGAGGGTCTGGATCTTCCACCTAACTAGGGAACGAATGGCTGGTACATTTTGGGTTACAGGTTTCCCCCGCCATCCGAAGGTAGAGCATTCCTATGAAACGGTTTGTAAGCCGGAATGTCGTAAAGCAAAGAAGCAATTATCATTTACTTAGATGGGAAAATTTTGTGAGCATTCGCAGACCCAAAAATAACCTACCAAATCATGCCAAATAACACATAAAACCTAAAATAACAGTAACATATAGTAAAAGCAGGAATGATATGATAAATACACAGCTTATATAAAGTAGAAATACCTTTCCACAATCATTGCCTGAACTGTTCTCCATAGCGAAAATCTCACGCAAGCGCCCTCGGCGAAAACACGGTGCAAGCGCTCTCGGCAGAAAATCTCACGCAAGCGCCATCGGCAAAAACAAGGCGCAAGCGCTCTTCAGTAACCTTTAAGCTATGAAGCTGCCAAATCATACCAAATAACACGTAAAAATACACAGCCAATATAAAGTAGAAATAATGTATGTACAGTGTAGTATCAGTTACCGGAATTGGGAAGACAGAGCCGAGCACACTGATGATGGTATGTTAGGCTGAGTTGTCGCAGGTTGGGTGATGCAGTGGCCCCCACCCTCCAGGCCGTTGACTGATACATTACCGCGAAGCATGCAGGGGTCCAGCGGTAGCCCGGAGGCACACAGCACATCTTTAAGAAAAAAGCCGAAATAAACATGTTAATTAATTAGGTGCCGCCCGGCACGTAATTGTTGGCCCAGATCAGTGCCAATTGCATCGCCTCTGATCGGGGCCAACAATTACGTGTCGGGCAGCACCTAATTAATTAGCATGTTTATTTTGGCTTTTTTCTTAAAGATGTGCTGTGTGTCTTCCGGCTACTGCTGCATTCTCCGCGAATCAGTATCTGTCCGCGGCCTGGGTGTTGGGGTGGTGGGACACTGGGGTGTCATCTGGTCGTCTGTTTCCATTGGGGCAGGCAGCTCATCTTCTCCTATGACTGCCCGCCTCGATGTCGAAGGTCGAGGTTCGTCGTCTGCTGTGGCTGATGTGGAAGGCTTGCTTGACTGCTGAGCCTCGCGCATTTGTCTATCATATAGTTCTTTGTAAGCACCCAAACCATCCTGCAAATATCCCCTAAACTGACGTACCCTTTCAGAATTAAAGTTGTACTTTATCATTACTCATTTGGTTTCGATTGTTATCCTTTCCTCTTATTGCATCAGCTCTTCATCTATCAATTCTTGGTCATGGGATGCCAAAACCTCTTCAACATCATCTTCGTCAGCTTCCACAAGCCAAACCCACTTTGTCCTTACTTCGTTCACCACGATCAAAACGCTTAATTATGTCTAGTTTTACGCTAAGTGTAACACCTTTACGAGCTCTTTTAGGCTTTTCCGATACCTTAGAACTCATCTTGCTAACGGTTGCTCACAGGCACGTGTTTAAGCAATGCTGGCGAGAATGCAATTCCAAATCCGGGGGAGAGCGGCTGCTCGGGGTGCGCGCTGCCTTTTATCGCGCGCTGAATTTTTTTCATAACAGTGAAAACACGTTCTGAAAGCGAAAACAGGGTACTAATGTAGGTCTTTCGTAACAATGAGGTTTCGTAAAGCGAACGTTTGAAAAGTGGGGGACACCTGTTTGTGCCTAAGACAGTACTCAGTGTGTATATGTATGTATGCATATATACATATGTTTTACTGCTGATCTTCATTTAAATTGTTTGTATTTTAAAATAAAATTGTATTCTTTCATTTGTTTGGGAAATCTTCAAACAATTGTTATGTTCTGGGTCCAAAAAGACAGGGTAGTTTTTGGCCTGATTTGCTTAAAATTTCGAATTATTTTAAACTTTCCTGATAAAATTGTGTAACCATTACTTTTTATAGCATTAGCTAGTCAGTGGAATTAATTTTCATTGGAAGAGCTGGATTATAGTAATAGCATTCATTAACTTTATGGATTTCCTATATTTGTAGTCACACCATAATGTATTTGCATTAGTCAATAAAATAAAGTAGATGTCAGTTATATGTTTATATGTTCCAAATAGGTCTATAACTGTGTTAGTACATTTCTCCGTGTTGGAGGTGAAATGGTATACAGAAACTCACTAGAGCAGTACCTCTGGATGTTTGATGGATTTGATCTGTTTATACATGGATAAAAAGCAAATAGTTTTGATGAAAATATTAAGTGCAGTCTAATCGTAACTAAGTTGCGAGGGAACTAAAACAGATTTCATATACTTCAAGTTAATACATATCAGAATGTGATGAGGGCCAAGATCTGAGTCACATCTCTATTGTTTAATGTGGGAATTACAGATATTTTGGTTCATTTACAACATTAGTGGTATAATATCAGTCTTACTAAATACATACACATCTTTTGGAATCATCACAGATTTTAAACATCTGGATACTCAAAAACAGCTAGTAATTGATTAAATAAGATTTCTGTTTTTGTGATTTCTGTACATCTAATGTATGTTTTAAAATTAAATGAAGTTATGCTTTTTTTAAGGAAATGTGGCTGTGGTACGGTCATATGTTGCTGGTGCAACATCACTTCAGGAAAGGAACAATGCAATGGCTAATATAAGTGCTTGTCAAGCTCTGGGATTTATACTAGGACCAGGTAACAAAAATACATTACTGACAATATTTATGTTTGAAAGCATTTTTGTGTTTCTTGGTTGTGAGTTTTTATTTCAGTTATCTATTTTGTTTTTTGTCATTTGGCTGAATTGTTAACTTTAAACCTCATTGTGAGGTTGATTGTCCCTCTGCGAATTGGAAATAGAAGTATTAAGGGGCCGTTTAGTTCTTATTGCCACAGGAAATGGAATAAGTGGATTTAATCTGCTATGATAAATCCATTTCATGTTCTGGGTGATTAAAAATGATTGTTGAAAAACTATCAATTCCCACATTACTGTTTTTAAAAAACACAAAATCACACCTGAGATCTGGGTGAAAGTCAAAGAAACTGATGGGGCTGTGTGTGCAGGTCACAGATTGATAATGTTATTAATAATATTGAAAAATATCAATAATAGTTAATAATTCTAATAGGATGGAATATGTGCTGTGGCCCACATGTTACTTCGTAAGCATGGGCTTTCTAAAAACCAAAGGTCCTTCTGTTCATGGTTAAGAGTTGCGCTAGGTTTACGGGGAGAACATGACCCAGGAGTAAAGGGAATGGAAGAGAATAGGGAAGAATCATGATTCATTTCTTGTTGGGGGAGGACCATGCTTTGGCTGGTAGATGCAAAGGAGAGGGAGAGCTTGCAATAGATATAAAAAAGATTGAAGTGCGAAAGTGGGGAAGAGTATCTTGTAGGTCTACCAGAGGAGAAACACTATGACCTTTTTTTCTAACAGATTTTTGGAGGAACTCAGCAAGTCAGGCAGCATCTATGGAGGGGAATAAACAGATAACATTTTGAGTTGAGTCTCTTTTGAGGCTGTTAATTTCCCTTCATAGATGCTGCCTGACTTGCTGAGCTCCTTCAGGGGTGTTCGTGTGTGTGTGTTCATGTTCGAGATTTCCAGCATCTGCAGACTCTCTTGTGTTTATCACCAATTTCCCTTCTGGATTTTCCTTCTCATCTTTTGAAGGTGGAACATCTTTTACCATCCTTTCGGCAATGTGTAGCCTTTCATTGGAAGAAGTTGCCATAATTACGTTTTCCTTTGCTCTGTAAATATATTGTTTCTGAATAAGTTGTATGATATGACTGTTTGACTTCAATGACTTAACCCACCACAGGTGATGTGTTCTTATTTATAGGCATAATTGCATCAGTGCAGTCAAATGCTACAATTATTTATGTTTTATAATGTCTTAATGTAAATAGATTCCAAATTACTCATCACCTCATTACACTGGTAGTTCAGAATGGAAGGGCTGTGTTATATAGAGAGGCTGATTGTGTGCAGAGGAAGAAGTAGTCTCAGTAATTTAAAGTCCTATTGAGAACATATACATACGTGTACATATACACACACACACATATATACATGTAGATCGGTTGAATGTCCATAAAGAGACTCTAGGCAGAGGAGTGTCTGTACATAAGGTGACTGACAGTGATAATAAAATAGCGGTGGAGTTAGTGGGTGGAGGTGTTGATCAGCCTTGCTGCTTGGGGAAAGTAACTGTTTTTGAGTCTAGTAGTCTTGATGTGAATGTAGTGTAGCCTCCTCCCTGACTGGAGTGGGGCAAACAGGCCACAAGCAGAGTGTGGGATCCTTTATGATATTGCTGACCTTTTTCTGGCACCTTTCTATATATGCGTCCTTGATGGCAGATAGGCTGGTATTTGTGATGCATTGGGCAGTTTTGACTACCTGTTGTAGAACCTCCCTGTCTGCTGCAGTGCGGTTTCCGTACCATGCAGTCATGCAGCATGTTAGGATGCTCTCTACTGCACATCTGTAGAATGACGTGAGGATAGATATGCATAATTCAGCTCTTTTCAGCTTCCTCAGAAAGTAGAGATGTTGGTGAGGTTTCTTCATTGTGTAGGATGTGTCCTGGGACCATGAGAGGTTGCACAGGAGTTTGAAATGGCCCACAGTTTCCACCGCTGTGCCACTGATATAAGGAGGGGTGTGAATAATGCAAGTTCTAAAGTTGATAATCATCTCCTTTGTCTTGTTGACTTCAAGGAAGAGATTATTTGCCTGGCACCAGGCTCAAGCTCTTCCACCTCCCCTCTGCAGGCCATCTCATCGTTGTTGATGATGAGCCCCACCACAGTCGTGTCATTGGCAAACTTGACAATATGATACTCGGGTGTTTGGTCATGCAGTCATGTGTGAGCAGAGTATAAAATGGAGTCAGCAACACAGACTGGGTCACCCATGTTCAGGATGATGGGGAGGGAGGAGCAGTTGTGCATCCTGACTACCTGAGGTCTATTGGTTAGGAAGTCCAACATCCAGTTGCACAGTGGTGTCTTTAGACCAAGGCATAAAAATTTGTTCTTCAAGGTCTGTGGGGCAATGCTGTTAAACGCTGAACTGAAATCTAGAAACAGCTTTCTGACATTAGTGTCCTTGTTTTCCAGGTGTGTCAGGGCCAGGTGCGTTACAGATGAAATGGCAACTCTCCTAGAGCAGTTCTGTTTGTGAGTTTCCAGTGTGGAAGGAATGGAGTTTTTAATATGTGTCATTACCAGTGATTCAAAGCACTTCATGATGATGGGTTTTAATTGTGAAGCTGGAGAGTTCTTTGGCAGAGGGGTGATGAAGGCTGGTTTGAAGCATGTGGGGACAGCAGGCTAGATGAGTGAGGTGTTGGAAGTTTCCATAAAGACAATCAGTGAACTGGTGTGCACATTTCCTGAGTACTTGGGCTGGGATGTTGTTCCTGGATTGGCTGCCTTACGGAGGCTGACTCTTTACCAGATTCCTTCTCAGATCAGCTGCTGTTACAGACAGTGATTGCTCACCTGGGAGGGGTGTAGCTTTCGTGGATGGTGTTGTTGCATGCCTTGAAGTATGCATAAAAATTATTTAGAGTGTCAGGGAGGGAGGCATCACTGGTACAGTTGGTGCTGTTTTACCTTGCATAGTCAATAATGTCCTTGATGCCCAGCTACATGCACCAGGGATCATTATCAGACCCACGTTCCTGATGTTTTTGTGCATAGGTAGTCTTAGCCCTCTTGATGCTTAGGGTGAGGTTTCTCCTGGCTGAGAGCTGATCTTGGAGGCAGAATACAGATGAGCATACAGCAAATGGATTAGGAGCAGGAGTACAGCTCTCGCTCTCTCAAGTCTGCTTCACCATTTATTATCAGGGCTGGTCTGATTGTAAACTCAGCTCTGCTTCCCATCTACACACAGTAACCTTTTACCCTGTCTTGCTTGACAAGTTTCTATCTTCCACTGCCTTAAAATATTAAAAGTCATTTCTTCCTCTATCCTTTAAGGAAGAGAATTTGAAAGACCTGCAACACTTTGAGAGAGGAAAAAAAATTGCCTCCTCTTTGCTTTAATTGGATAACCTTCTTAATTTTTAAATAGTGACACCTATTTCTGGGTACTGTGATGAAAAAGATAATCTGCTCTATACCCACCCTGTCAAGACTCCTCAGAATCTGACATGTTTCACTAAAATCCCTTTTCACTCTTTTAATCTCCAGCAGATACAAATTTACTTTGTGTAATATTTCATCATAAAACCACTGGCGCAATCCAGGTATTGATCTCATAAATTTATTTTGAACTTGACAAAAAAAGTTTGCAGAAAAGTGAGAGCAACTAACCCTAATAAAACAAAGAGTGAATAAAAATTTAAAAAGGCAATACCTCAAAAAGGTGGCATCGATCATCCAGGACCCCATTACCCGGGATATGCCATAAGATGTAGGAGCAGAATTAGGCCATTCAACCCATCAAGTCTGCTCCATCATTCCATCGTGATCCCACTCAACCCCATACATCTGCCTTCTCGCCATATCCTTTGATGCCCTGACCGATCAGGAAACTATCAACTTCCACATTAAATATACCCACGGACTTGGCCTCCTCTACAGTCTGTGGCAGAGCATTTCACTGATTTACTACTCTCTGGCTAAAAATAATCCTCCTTACCTCTGTTCTAAAGGGTTGCCCCTCAATTTTGAGGTTGTGCCCTCTAGTTCTGGGTACTCCCACTATAGGGAACATTCTCTCCAAATCCATCCTATCTAGTACTTTAAAGATTCAGTAGGTTTCAATGAGATCCCCTCTGTGTTCTTCTAAATTCTAGTGAGTGCAGGCCCAAAGCTGCCAAATGCAACTCTTGTTAACCCCTTCATTCCTGGAATCATCCTCATGAACCTCCTCTGGAATCTCTCCAATAACAACACATCCTTTCTGTGATTATGGGGCTCAAAAATGTTGACAATACTTCAAGTGCGGCCTGACTAGTGTCTTATAAAGGCTCAACATTATCTTGTTTTTATATTCTATTCACCTTGAAATAAATGCCAATATTGCATTTGTCTTCTTTACCACAGACTCAACCTGTAAATTAACCTTCTGGGAATCTTGTACGAGGATTCCTAAATCCCTGTGCACCTCTGATGTTTGAACCTTCTCTCCATTTAGATAATAGTCCACACTATTGTTCCTTTTAACAAAATGCATTATCATACATTTCCCAACACTGTATTCCATCTGTCACTTTTTTGCCCATTCTTCCAATTTGTCTATGTCCTGCTGCAATCGCATTGCTTCCTCAGCATTACCTGAACCTCAACCTATCTTTGTATCATCTGCAAACTTTGCCACAAAGGTATCAATTCCATTATCTAAATCTTTGATAAACGATGTGAAAAGTAGTGGTCCCAATACTGACCCCTGATTAGTCAACTAGAAAAAGGCCCCTTTTATTCCCACTTGCGGCCTCTGCTTGTCAGCCATTCTGCTATCCATGCCAGTCTCTTTCCTGTAATGCCGTAAGATGTTCTCATTGCTACCATCAAGGGGCAGATACAGGAGCTGAAGACCCACACTCAACATTTCAGGAACAGCTTCAAAGTTCAAAGTAAATTTATGTAAAGTAAAAGTAGAAGTACATGTAAGCCATCATATACAACCCTGAGACTCATTTTCTTGTGGGCATACTCAATAAATCCATAATAGAATAATAACCATAATAGAATCAATGAAAGACTGCACCAACTTGGGCGTTCAACCAGTATGCAAAAGACAACAAACTGCAAGTACAGAACGAAAGAAATAATAATTTTAAATAAACAATAAATATCAAGAACATGAGATGAAGAGTCCTTGAAAGCGAGTCCATAGGTTATGAGGTTCCTAATGATGAATGGTGCTTTACTGCAACAACATTTTGTGTAGATGTGCTCAATGTTGGGGAGGGCTTTACCTGTGATATACTGGGCTGTATCCGCTACTTTCTGTAGGATTTTCTGTTCAAGAGCTTTGGTGTTCCCATACCAGGCTGTGATGCAGCCATCAATATACTCTCCACTACACATCTATAGAAGTTTATCAAGGTTTTAGAAGTTGTGCGGAATCTTAGCAAACTCCTAAGGAAGTAGAGGTGCTGCCATGCTTTCTTCATAATTGCATTTGCATGCTGGGCCCAGGACAGGTCCTCTGAAATGATAACACCAAAGAATTTAAAGTTGCTGACCCTGTCCATCTCTGATGCTCTGATAAGTACTGGCTTGTGGGCCTCTGGTTTCCTCCTCCTGAAGTCAGTAATCAGGTAAGATAATCTCTTACTAGCTCTTCTTTCAGTTAGTCCTGACGAAGGGTCTCGGCCCAAAACGTCTACTGTACCTCCTCCTAGAGATGCTGCCTGGCCTGCTGCGTTCACCAGCAACTTTTATGTGTGTTGCTCAATAATCAGCTCCTTGGTCTTGCTGGCTTTGAATAAGAGTTTGTTGTTATGGCACCAGTCAGACAGATTTTCAGTCTCCCTCCTATATGTTGATTCATTACCACCTTTTATTTGGCCAGTGGAAGTGGTGTTGTCAGCAAAACCTGAACATGGCATTGGTGCTGTGCTTAGCCACAGTCATAAGTGTAAAGTGAGTAGAGCAGGGGGCTAAGCACACAGCCTTGTGGTGAACCTGTGCTGATGGAGTTTCTGGAGGGATGTTGAAATACTAAAACAAAGTAATTATTTAATAGTTGTGATACATTGCTTTTGCTACCTGTGCTTCAGTCCAATGTTCCCTCTAATTTGCAATGACCAGTGTGTGCAAAAATCTTGTGCTGTGCAATTTTTTGCCCAGTGACAACAATATGTGTGCACTGAATATTTTCTTCAATAAAAACAGTATCAATAAGCCAGTTCTAAAATCTGCAGAGAAATCATCACAAACTCCATGTCATCAACACTGTCTGCATCAGAAACTGGAAGAGCAGATGTGATTATATACGATTCTAAAATATACTTAACATGCCAAGGAGGTAGAGGGAGACAATCTTTGGTGCGCAGTTTAAATTTATTTGTACACTAGTAGCGAAAGATGTGTGTACACGCACACCTTAGTGGGAATATTGGCTCTATCCATTCCATCCTCCAATGACCCTATTCAAATCTCAATATGTTTTAAATCATTTTAATTGATGTGTGTGTTTTATTCATCAATTTTGTTCTATATTTATTAATTATTTCGTTTTAAAGTTTCTTTTTGCAAAGCTCATACCCTCTAAACCTGGCAGTACCCTGATAAATTTTGCCTACCCTGTCCAAAACCTCCGCATCCTTCCTGTAAAGGGCCAAACAGAATTGCATGCTGTACTCAATTTATTATGGAAGTGCAGATACTGTATGTCACCATATACAACCCTGAGATTCTTTTTTTCTTGTGGGCATACACAGTAAACATAGAACACAGACGTCTACAGCACATTACAGGAACTTCGGTCCACAATGTTGTGCTGACTACCACATAGCCCTCTATTTTTCTAAGCTCCATGTACGTCTCTAGGAGTCTCTTAAAAGATCCTATTGTATCCCCCTCTACCACCATTGCTGGCAGTGCATTCCATGCACCCACCACTCTCTGTGTGGAAAAGCTTACCCCAGACATCCTCTCTGTACCTACTTCCAAGCACCTTAAAACTATGCCCCCTTGTGTTAGTCTTTTCAGCCCTGGGGATAAGCCTCTGGCTATCCACACACTCAATGCCTCTCATTATTTTATACATCTCTATCAGGTCACCTCTCATCCTCTGTCACTCCAAGGAGAAAAGGCCAAGTTCTCTCAACCTATTTTCTTAAGGCATGCTCTCCAATCCAGGTAACGTCCTTGTATATTTCCTCTGCACTCTTTCTATAGTATCCACATCCTTCCTGTAGTGAAGTGACCAGAACTGAACATAGTACTCCAAGTGGGGTTTAACCAAGCTCTTGTATAACCGTAACACTACCTCGTAACTCTTGAACTCAATCCCATGGTTAATGAATGCCAACACACCATATGCTTTCTTAACACTGTCAACCTGCACAGTAGCTTTGAGTGTCCCATGGACATGGACCCCCAAGATCTCTGCCAAGAGTCTTACCATTGATATTATATTCTGCCGTCAAATTTGACCTTCCAGAATGAACCAGTTCACACTTAACTGGATTGAACTCCATTACCACTTCTCAGCCCAGTTCTGCATCCTATTGATGTCCCACTGTAACTGCTGACACTCCTCCAGACTATCAAAAACATCCCCAAGCTTTGTGTTATCAGCAAACTTACTAACCCACTCTTCTACTTCTTCATCCAGGTCATTTATAAAAATCACAAAGAGGAGGGGTCCCTGCAGAACACCACTGGTCACCAACCTCCATGCAGAATACGAGCTATCTACAACCACTCTTTGCCTTCTGGGCAAGCCAATTCTGTATCCACAAAACAAGGTCTCTTTGGATCCAATGCTCCTTACTTTCTGAATGAGCCTTGCATGGGGAACCTTCTCAAACGCCTGAAATCCATATACACTATATCCACAGCTCTACCTTCATCAATGTGTTTTGTAATTCCAAGAAATACAGTAGAATCAACGAAAGACTGCACCCAGCGTGATGGACACACAGCCAGTATGCAAACGACAAGAAAAAACATGCAATCACAAAATTAAATAAATAAATAATGAACCAGAAATACCGAGACTGTGAGATGAAGGGTCATTCAAAGTGAGTTCATAGGCTATGGGAACTGCTCAGTGATGGGGTAAGTGAAGTTATCCCCATTGGTTCAAGAGCCTGATGTTTAAGGGGTAATAACTTCATGAACCTGGTGGTTTGGGATGTAAGGCTCCTGTACCTCCTTCCTGATGGCAGCAGTGAGAAGAGAGAATGGCCTGGGTGGTGGGAGTCCTTGGTCTAGGGTGCTACTTTCCTGCAAGGGTGCTCTGTGTAGATTCACGTACATTTATTATCAAAGAATGTATAACTTGTACAACCTTCAGATTTGCTTGCTCACAGGTAGCCACAAACAAAAAACCCAAAATAACCCAATTTTAAAAAAAAACAGACCAACACTCGTTGTGCAAAAGAAAAAAAACACAAATCATGCAAACAATTGAAGTGAAGAACAACAAACTGAACCAAAACTGAGTCCTCAGTTCCAAACGCTGCAGCAGCCCTGAGTAGGCCCAAAGCCCTGCTTATCAATCCTTCATATTGGCAGGCATGGAGCACAGCAGCCCGGGCAGTCTTCATAGACTCAGCACCATGAAGATGACCATTGCAGAGAACGAGTGAAATCAGCTGTCATGCCAACCATCACCCAGTCTGTCTGGGCTGGTGTTTAAATTATCCCAACAATGGAACCGCGAAAGGCACTGTGCCGAGAGAGGAGTGAACATCATGGAGAGCGAGTGAAATCAGCTCTTACATCTGATCTGGGTCAGTGTTTAACTGCGAATTGTACCTTGCACTAGTATCTGGGCATGGGGCCTAGACCACGCTGCCCAGCAACTCACTGTGGGCCCAGATTCCGTTGCCCAGCCCAAAACGGCTCTCAAGCTCTTCAAATCCACTCGGCAGCCAGAGCGATCCAACCTCGCACCTGGGCCTGTTGAACGAGCATCGAAACTTCTTTTGGCACCCACTTCAATCCAGCTTCACTCCTAGGCCAGCCCCATGGGCATTGGGACTCCAACTGCAACAAATCTGCAACAAACTATCTTGGCTCATCCTCCAAATTTGCCTTGCCATTGCTGGTCTCTTCACTGTTTGTGACATTAATTTAATATAATTTACTAGAGAAAAGGTATATTTAGGGATGTTTTTAGTCTGATTTCTTATCTTTACAACTACCAGAAGCTGTTGCACATGTCTAGCCAGTAGCACCATCCCAACCGGAACTGGAAGATGTGCTGCACCATGAGCAGGGCTTTACCCGTGATGTAGGGTTTTTCATTCAGGGACGTTAGTATTTCCATACCAGGCTGTGATGCATCCAGTCAATATGATGCTCTCCACCACAGATATATAGAAGTTTGTCAAAGTGTTAGATGTCAGTTTGAATCTTTGCAAACTCCTAGGGAAGTAGAGACACTGTCATGCTTTCTTTGTTATTGCACTAACATGCTGGGCCTAGGACGGGTTCTCTTCTAAAATTATAACACCAAGGAAAGAATTCTTATGATGGATCGCAGAAAGCTAGGTACAAGTAATAGAATTATATGGAATAGTCAGGACAGTCATTAGACATTTGGCCCAGCTGGTAGTTTCTAATATTTTTTGCCAAATGAACTTGCTTCTGGCTATATCTTCTGGTTCTACCAGTAAATCTGTGTATCTGCTGCTGCTTTACATACACCTACTCTATCTGCTGCCTCTGTTCCATGCTGAAGCAAGTTCTGCATTTTTAGTTCCTTTCAGAATTGTTAGTAGTTATATTTCACACTCCTTATTTTAGACTGACCATGAGGAGCACTGTGTATCATTCAAAGTGTTGAAGACTTGTGTTTGACTTGATTCTGTTAGAAGAGAGCTGTAGTTGTTTAGGTTTTGCTGGTAGTTTTAACCTCTCAGTTCTGATATTAATAAATTTCTTGTATTACTTCTATTACCTGTGGATCCAGTTTGTAATATGAGTATTTGTTCAATACTCAGTATATTCTAACCAAACTGTTAGATGTTTGTCATAACTGATCTGTTTTTCAGTTTCTGGATCTGAATGCTCTATTTGTACTTGTGTTGCTATATTTAATACTTGGGAATACACATCCCAACGGATCCCTTATTATCCCTGGTTCATTTAGAATTTAATTTTCCAAAGAGTATTTTGCATCCTTAATCTTCCTACAAAAATGCAACACTGAACATTTGGATATAAAGAAATTCATTTATATTTACATGTCTTCAAGATAATTACTTTTACTTGGATTTTGAAGCAGTCTTCCTCAGTATTATTATAACTGTGAAGTCTGAAATTAGATCTCCTAAGTCATTACTTGTGTGAATTGTTAACTTCAGTGGAAAACCACTTTATGCTTCTAGAGAATTACTTATTACTTCCACCAGTCAGGATAAATACCTTTAATATTTTCTCTACATTATAGTTTATAGTCAATTTACTATCCATTTTGCCACTTAGATCCCAGCTCTGCATGCTAGGACTATATTTTTGAAGAATTGATTCATTAAAGGTCATTTGAATGTCAAAGGAAACAAGATCTTTTGCATTACCCTTATTTATTCTAGCCTTGCCTACATATTTTCAGTAAAGATTCCATTTTTCCTACCCCTGATGTAAAGTTAACATCTCTAAAATGTTTTAATTATAGGAATGATATGATCTGGATTTTAAAAGAATTCTATTTTCCTTACTTTAAAAGTAAGGAGAAAGGGTGTATGGTGATAAATAGTTAAGAATGGAGTATGGGAGCGAACTTAGAATGATTTAGGGTACATGTTTTGGAGAGGTAAAACCACAGAGGAACAGGTCTTCAAGCTGGCTGATTCTGTGATGACAGCCAAGCACCCATTTAACTATTCCTACAGTAACCTCAGTTTATTCTCTGCAGATTCCACCAACTCCCCATACAGACCCTTTATCTATGCATTCAAATCCGTTGTTGGGATGTAATTAATATGTTAGGCGTTTATTTAAAATTGGATTGACATGAACAGAAGGCACCAATAGACGGCTAGATGGGCAGAAGGGTAATCAGTGGAGTTAAGTTCAGAGAAGTGCAAGAGGACATACAAGATACAGTATATAGTAGACAACTCAGTATTACAGTTACAATGGAGTGACGTAGATGTGCCATCGTAGCTCTCTGGGTCATTAATGCACACCAAGCCTCCAAACTTTACAACAAGCTTGTGCTCCTCTTGGAGCAGATATGCATGTATATAGTGTTCTGAAGTGTTTTTTAAAAAATATTTTTCAGCTTTGCAGACTGCCATGACAAGCATTGGGCAAATGGGCGTCTCTTGGAAGGTGATTGACCTTGAGTTGAACATGTACACTGCACCAGCTTTTCTGGGAGCTTTCCTAGGAATTGTAAACATCATTTTTATTATTGCAGTATTCAGGTAAGTTATAATAAATACTTCAGAAAGATGGTAAAATTAATTTAAGTATCACTGTTGCTTGTACAATTTAAAACCAAATATTTTCTGTACTTGTTGAAATTTCTTATTGGGTTTTGTTCGGAGTGGTATTGAACCAACCTTGTTTCTAACAGATTTCTGAGGAATTTTCTTTGAGTGATATTCAGCACCTATATTACTCAATTCAGTTTTAGTTGTATCAACCCTGTTCCCAATGGAAATTAACCACTAGCATGGTAATATCAACAAGCTGCTAATCTCACTTGCAAGTGTGTTTACTTTGAGAAATAGAAATGTTATATTAGCTGCTTTTACTCTGCAGCTGACAGCAAAAACTTAATTCCAATGGATACTACTTGCTGTAGCAGATCTTATGGTATAATGGATATATGGTATATGGTGCAGTACAATTGGGCAGAAAAAGGAAGCAAATCAGCACTTTGCTCTTGATCATTATCCTGTAGTTTCGCCACAGCTGAGTTTATCTCAAAAGTAGTGGCTATATGATCAGACTGTCCCAATTAAACTGCCTGATAGCACTCATTAGACAAAAACATTGCTGATACTGGAGATCTAAAGTGAAAACAAAATAGGGTGGAAATATTCAGAGGTTAGGCAGCATCTGTGGAGAGTGAAAAAGTTAACAGTTTGGGGTGATGACCTTTTATCAAAACTAGGAAAATTTAGAAATCAGTTTCGTTTAAAACTGGAGAAAAGTGGGAGGGATGGAGAGAACAAAAAGAATGTTTAAGATGGCGCTGGTGAAGCACAGTGACGACACTGCCGGTAGAAAACAAAGCAATAAATTAGTGCATTGATCACACTTTTTCTCGGATATGATCACTGCAATCAATAGCTTGTAACTTCACTTTCAGAGTTGAGCTGTTGAACTGCCTGTATGACCTGGCATTTTTGTGGTGTGAACTGAAGTCTGGAAGTTACAGGGCAGTTGCCACATGGCAGGTATGGGGCAAACTGAGGCAGCAGGGTCCAGGCCTGCGAGCGGGGAATGAGCCAGTGTTTGGTCATTGCTGGAATGCACTTGGAGTCGTTTCAATGTGGCAGAACCAAGGCGAGAATCAAGGTGGTGGGGACCATGCCCAGCTCTAAGAGCAAGGAACAACCGCAGGTTTGACCGATTCAAGCACCAGGCCAGCTAGAAAAGGTCAGGGTGTCGGGGCCGGAGATGAGGGCCAGGCTGCGTTTAGCCGGCTGCACCATGGGGTTTACTCGTCTCTGCGCTGAACTGAAGCTCTGGCTTGTAACTAACGGGCTCCTGAGTGGACTGCAGTGATGACTGGCTTTGTGGCTGTGGTCTCACTTTTCATGAACTTCAGTTCTGAATGTTATTTGCTTACTTTTATTGCTGGCAAGCTTTGGTTTATTTCCTACACATTGGATGTTTGACAGTTTTTTAATGGGTTCTGTTGGGTTCTTTGTTTTGAGGCTACCTGTAAGGAGATGAATTTCAAGGTTGTCTGTAGTATACATTGATAATAAATGTACTTTGAAAGGATATAGACCAAGAGTTAATGACTGAATGGCACAACTGATGGTAATGCTGGCTGAAATGAATAGTCTCCATGATTTTTCTATTGGTGTTTACCTTATCACATACCTTTGTTCTTTGCAATGCTTTCCTCTTTCTCTGTAGCTTGAAACATTTACTTTCTAACTTTTCCAGTTTCTGATAAAAGATGATTGAACTGAATAGTTAACTACTAAAACTGCAGATGCTGGAAATGTAAAATAGAAACAGAAAATGCAGGAAACATTCAATAGATCAGGCTTTATCTGTGGAAAAAAGAAACAGAATTAATGTTTCAGATCAAAGACCCTTCATTATCTTAATTTATGTTTCTTTAATTTGTGTTTTGTGTACCATTTAAATCTAATCTGCATTTAATCTGTATTATTTTCCACAGGGAACACCATGTTAATGAATTGAATGGAGCAAAATGTATAAATGGTAACATCCAAGGTAACTCATTTAAATCTTTTTGAGAATTCTACAGAATTCAGCTTTTAGTGAATAGATGTTGCTCTAACAGAGTCATGCTTTGCATTTTACAGGAAGTTCGGAGATGCTTGAAAATTCTGACGGGGATATTGATCTGGTTGCAGTTGTAACGTGCAACATCCTGTTTTTCGTAATTCTCTTTGCATTTGCCATTTTTGAAACGTAAATAATTTCCTGAAGCTTTTTTTTTGCTGCATTGTGCTTTCTTGCTAAATTGACTGTTGATTATCCCATGGTTCATTTAATAATTAATTGCTGTGGTGCTAAAGTAGTTATTCAGAGGACTTGATCTTTGAAACTACTAAATTTTGACAATGATATTAAACCAAGTGTAATCCTCAGTTGGACTGTTTGTCCATAGCTAAGTTAACCATGGCAAGTGGGAAGCAGGAGCAGTCAGTGTATATGTATTACTTATGATCAACAAACCTTCACCACTTTCTCAGTTGAAATCACCATCCCTTGTCTCATTCACATTCTTGGTCTTCACTCTAGTGCAGATATTCCTTTTATTCTTTCCACCCTCCTCCTCCTCCTCTTCTACAACTTAAAAACATTTGATTTCTATTTTTATTTCCTGATTGTGATGAAAGATCACTGATAAGGAAGGAACTCTGTTTCTGTTTCTCTCCAACAACGCTTCTTGTCTTGCTGAGCACTTTCAGTACTTGCTGTTTTAATTTCAGATTTTCAATATCTCCTGTTATTTTGCTTTTCAGTTGCCTCTTGTTTCCTATCACTGAGCCAATTTTGGATCCAGTTTGTCTCTTTTTGACCAGCCCTCTGTGTGCGACTCTGTCAAAAGCCTTGCCAAAGACCATGTAGGCTGACTCAAACACTCTCTCTCCTAAGTGTTCCTCATTACTTCCTCAAAAGAATTCAATCCTTAATCAGACAGTGTTGTTTTAACAAATCCATGCAAACTGAGCTTGATTAGTCTTCCTTTCTGAATGTAGTTTGTACTATGTCTCAGAATAGATACAATTAATTCTCTTAGCACTGAAGATAAACTAACTGCCTGTAATTACTTAGTTTGCCACCACCCCCCCCACAACAATGCAGCTGCTAGGGCTACTAACTCGGCTCCAGAGACTCGGGTGCAATAATCTTGACCTTGGGTGTTGTCTGTGTGGAGTTTGTCAATTTCCTCTGGATGCTCTGGTTACCTTCTGCATCCCAAAAATGTGAGGTTTGGTAGGTAAATTGGCCACTACACCTTGCTCTTGTTGTAGATGAGTGGTGGAATCTCAGGGGGAGGGGGCAGGGGGTTATGTGGAGAGAGACAATAGAATTAATGTAGGGTTAGTGTTGATGGCCAGCTTGGACTTGGTGGGGCAAAGGAGCTGTTTCTTTGCTGAATATCTCTGTTTCTAGTATAATATTAGTAGCTCTCCTATCCTCTGTTACTGTATAGAAAACCAATTGTCACAAACTCTGCAATTTTATCTCTTATTCTGTTCATCCCTTTAAGTATTACACATTCTTCCTTCTTACTTCTCCACTTTTTGAAATCAATCGTAAAATATCTGTTAAAAATTTACACAGACCGCCAGCTTTTGCAGATAGGTTACTTGTTCCTGAATAAGCCTCCTCTTTCGTAAGTTAGATTTCTGTTGTTCATTTATTTAAAAAACATTTTAAAAATTTCCTGCCTTCTCCCTGTAATCTTTGCCTTTTCTAATCAAGAACCTATCAAAGTTTGCTTTAAATAAACCCAGTGACCTAGACTCTATAGCCGTCCGTGGCAGTGAATTCCACAGATTCACCACCATTTAGCTAAAGAAATTCCCTCTCTTCTCTGTTCTGAAGTGACGTCCTTGTATTTGGAGGCTGTGCCCTCTGGTCCTAGACTCCCCTGCTGTAGAAAGCCACCTCACCACATCCACTGTATAGGCTTTTTAATATTCAATAGGTTTCAATGAGATAAGATCATAAGATAGAGGAGCAGAAATAGGCTGTTTGGCCTGTTAAACCTGCTCTGCCATTTCATCATGGCAGATCCTTTTTCCATCTCATCCCCAATCTTCTGCCTTCTCCCTGTATCCCTTCATGCCTTGACTAATCAAAAATCTGTCAATCTCTGCCTTGATATACTTAATAAGATGGCCTCCTCAGCCACCTGTGGCAATGAATTCCACAGATTCACCATTCTCTGGCTAAAGAAATCCCTCCTAATCTCTGTTCTAAAAGAACACCCTTTATTCTGAGGCTCTATTTTGGGATCCCTGCATTCTTCTAAACTCCAGTGAGTATAAGCCCCCGAGCCATTAAACACCTCTCATATGTTATCTCTTTCCTTCCTGGGATAATTTTCACAAACCCCAAACTACTCTCAATACTAGAATCGCAATCTGACTAATGTGTCGTAAAGCCTCAGCATCACATCTTTGCTTTTATATACTCGTCTTCTTGAAATGAATGCTAACATTGTATTTGCCTTCCTTACTCCTGACTCAACCTAAAAGTTAACCTTTAGGGACTCCTGGAGGAGGACTCCAAGTCCCTTTGCACCTCTGATTTCTGAAATATGCTCCCAGTTCGTTTAGAAAATAGTTACGCCTTTATTCCTTCTACCAAAGTGCATAACCATACAATTCCCTACACTGCATTCCATCTGCTGCTTCTTTGCCCTTTCTCCTAATCTAAGTCCTTTTGCAGAGCCCCCCGCTTCATCAACACTACCTGCCCCTCCACCTACACTCAATGCCACTTTACATACACCCGTATACCTGCTCGTTAATGCAAAATCTAATTAGCCAAACTTGTAGCAGCAGCTCAATGCATAAAAGTATGCACACATGGTCAAGAGGTTCAGTTATTGTTCAGACCAAACATCAGAATGGGGAAGAAATGTGATCTAAGTGACTTTGAACATGATTTGATTGGTGCCAGACGTGTGGTTTAAGTGTCTCAGAAGTGGCTGATCTCTTGGGATTTTCATGCCCAATTAGTCTATAGCGTGGTGCAAAAAGCATCCAGTGAGTGGGAGTTTTGTGGGCAAAAATGCCTTATTAATGAGAGAGGCCAGAGGAGAATGACCGTATTGGTTCAAGCTGACAGGAAGGCGACAATAACTCAAGTAACTGTGTGTTACAACAGTGGTGTGCAGAAGAATGTAAAACATGTTGAACCTTCACAGCAACAAAAGACCACGAATATGCACTCAGTGGCCACTTCATTATGTATAGGCGGTATCTTATAAAGTGGCCACTGAGTGTATCTTTGTATCATCTGCTAACTTGGCCACAAAGTCATCAGTTCCTTCATCCAAATCATTGACACGTGACATGAAAAGAAGTGGTCCAAACTCCGACCCCTGTGGCATGCCACTAGTAACCAGCAGCCTATCAGAAAAGGTCCCCTTTATTCTCACTTTTTGCCTCCTGCCAGTCAGCCTATCTTCTATCTTTGCTCATATCTTCCCTGTAATACCACGGGCTCTTACCTTGTTTTGCCGCCTCACTTGCGGCACATTTTCAAAAGCCTTATGAAATTTAAGTTAGCAACATGCATTGACTCTCCTTTGTCTATCCTGCTTGTTATTTCCTCAAATAATTCCAACAGATTTGTCCGGCAAGATTTCCCTTTAAGGAAACCATGCTTACTTTGGCCTATTTTATCATGTGCTTGCAAATACCCCAACACCTTATCTTTAATAATGGACTCCAACATCTTACCAATCACTGAAGTCATTTCCTGTCCTTTGCCTCCCTCCCTTCTTAAAGAGTGGAGTGACATTTACAATTTTCTGGTTCTCTGGAACCATGCCAGAATATAGTGATTCTTGAAAGATGCCTCCACAATCTCTTCAGCTACCTCATTTTGAACCCTAGGATGTAATAGCAACTACACTCACACTTCTGCCTCCTGTTATTCTTGAATTTCTGGCATATTGCTGGTGTCTTCCACAGTGAAGGCTGATGCAAAATGCTTATTGAGTTCATCCTCCGTTTCTTTGTCCCCCATTTATACGTCTCTAGCCTCATTTTCCTGCAGTCTGATATCCACTCTCATCTTATTTTACCCTTTATATAGTATATCTGTGAAGACTTTTGGTATCTTTTATATTATCGGCTAGCTTACCTTTATATTTCATCCTTTTCCTCTTTATTGCTTTTTAGTTGCCTTTTCTGTTGTTTTTTTTAAAGTTCCCCTCGATCTTTGCTATATTACATGCTGTCTTTGACTTCCCTTGTCAGCCACGGTTGCCTCATCCTCTGTTTAGAATACTTTTTTCTTTGAATAAATCTATCCTGCACCTTCTGAATTGCTCCCAGAAACTCCAGCCACTTCTGTTCTAGAAACAGAAACATAGAAAATAGGTGCAGCAGTAGGCCATTCGGCCCTTCGAGCCTGCACCGCCATTTATTATGATCATGGCTGATCATCCAACTCAGAACCCTGCCCCAGCCTTCCCTCCATACCCCCTGATCCCTGTAGCCACAAGGGCCATATCTAACTCCCTCTTAAATATAGCCAATGAACTGGCCTCAACTGTTTCCTGTGGCAGAGAATTCCACAGATTCACCACTCTCTGTGTGAAGAAGTTTTTCCTAATCTCGGTCCTAAAAGGCTTCCCCTTTATCTTCAAACTGTGACCCCTTGTTCTGGACTTCCCCAACATCGGGAACAATCTTCATGCATCTAGCCTGTCCAATCCCTTTAGGATTTTATAGGTTTCAATCAGATCCCCCCTCAATCTTCTAAATTCCAACGAGTACAAGCCCAGTTCATCCAGTCTTTCTTCTTATGAAAGTCCTGCCATCCCAGGAATCAATCTGGTGAACCTTCTTTGTACTCCCTCTATGGTAAGGATGTCTTTCCTCAGATTAGGGGACCAAATCTGCACACAATACTCCAGGTGTGGTCTCACCAAGGCCTTGTACAACTGCAGTAGTACCTCCCTGCTCCTGTACTCGAATCCTCTCGCTATAAGTGCCAGCATACCATTCGCCTTTTTCACCGCCTGCTGTACCTGCATGCCCACTTTCAATGACTGGTGTATAATGACACCCAGGTCTCGTTGCACCTCCCCTTTTCCTAATTGGCCACCATTCAGATAATAATCTGTTTTCATATTTTTGCCACCAAAGTGGATAACTTCACACTTATCCACATTAAATTGCATCTGCCATAAATTTGCCCACTCACCCAACCTATCCAAGTCACTCTGCATCCTCTTAGCATCCTCCTCACAGCTAACACTGCCACCCAGCTTCGTGTCATCCGCAAACTTGGAGATGCTGCATTTAATTCCCTCATCCAAGTCATTAATATATATTGTAAACAACTGGGGTCCCAGCACTGAGCCTTGCGGTACCCCACTAGTCACCGCCTGCCATTCTGAAAAGGTCCCGTTTATTCCCACTCTTTGCTTCCTGTCTGCTAACCAATTCTCTATCCACATCAATACCTTACCCCCAATACCGTGTGCTTTAAGTTTGCACACTAATTTCCTGTGTGGGACCTTGTCAAAAGCCTTTTGAAAATCCAAATATACCACATCCACTGGTTCTCCCCTATCCACTCTACTAGTTACATCCTCAAAAAATTCAATGAGATTCGTCAGACATGATTTTCCTTTCACAAATCCATGCTGACTTTGTCCGATGGTTTCACCGCTTTCCAAATGTGCTGTTATCACATCTTTGATAACTGACTCCAGCAGTTTCCCCACCACCGACGTTAGGCTAACCGGTCTATAATTCCCCGGTTTCTCTCTCCCTCCTTTTTTAGAAAGTGGGGTTACATTAGCCACCCTCCAATCCTCCAATCAACTTTGGCCAGCTCTTCTTGTATGCCTCTGTAGTTCCCTTTACTCCACTGTAATAACAATACACCTGATTTTAGTCTCTCCCTCTCAAACTGCAGGGTGAATTCTATCATATTATGATCACTGCCTTCTAAGGGTTTTTTTTTTCCTTAAGCTCCCTAATCAAATCCACTTAATTACACAACACTCAATCCAGAATTGCCTTTTTCCTATTGGGGGGATCCACTGAGTTTCTTCAGCAGTTTGGCTTTTGCTCATCAATATGATATGTCTTGAAAATACTGTAATAAGCTCTCTGAGAGGTAACAGAGAAGCAACCTATTTGACTATTGATTATAACCCTCTGTTAAGATAGTGAATCAATGATCAATGGCAATATTATAAATTAATGTACAACTAAAAACATATTTTAAAGATTGGTGTTTGCATATAATACATAATTAAATATTGACATAGTCCAGTAGTTTGAAGATAATTTAAAAAATTTCTTTGCAGCATAGCCACCCCATTAACCATGGACATGTACGCGTGGACTGGGAAGCAGGCGGTCCTCTACAATGGGCTTCTGCTGGTGGGTGTTGGTGTAGAGTCAATTGTTGTTTTTATGACAACAAAAATTCTTTCAAAAAGGTAAAAAAAATGATATATTATGAAAGTATTGGAGTTAACTTTTGAACTTACACTTATCACAAAAATCCATTTGTTTTTTTTAAGATTTGAGGATCGTCTATTGCTGCTTGAAGGATTTGTTATCATTTTTGTTGGCTTCTTTATTTTGTTACCATGGGGAAATCAGTATCCACAAATTCAGTGGACAGGTAAGCTTAGTCTTTAGTCTGCTGGTATCTTTGTTTTGCCATTGTCAAGTTTTTAAATGTTTGTGGTATACAGAACATTTTCAAAAACACAGATACAGAAATTTGAAATGAAAAATAATTTTTAATGCACGTTTTAAAATTGGTTTTTAAAATGGGTTTGATCTTGAAATCAAGAACTAGATTTCCTTTAGTAACTTCTGAACATGCTGGATACCATTTTGAGATCTTGAGAAATTCAGTGTTAGAGCACAGCTGAGAAATTGCCAGTTAAGCTTGGCAGGCAGGTTCAAGCATGCTGTGTTTGTAAGGAAGTACTCAACCACCTGATATTTCTCAGGGATAAATATTGACAGGCTGCTATGAAATTGCTGTTATGGCAGAAGCCTCTGAAGGACAGCTGTATTGAACATTGATTAGATACTTATAGTTAAAAATAGTTGTAAGTGTTTCAGCTTGTCTTTTACACTTGATGATGGAGATTTTCAATGAGCCTTTCCCTGTTATTAATATTAAATTGCTCACAACCATCCACATCTGCAGGGCTGAATTTTGGTGGTGATGCCCTGCTCAAGTAGCCAGGCCAGTAAACTAGAGGCTTATATGAAGAATCCAGGCACCCAATTTAATCCCACCGGGGTAGCTGTGGAATTTAAATTTAATTCATAATCTGGATGAAATCTGAAAGGTCAACCAGTCCTGGTAAGGATAAATTTTCTGAGTTGTAAAAACCCATGTGCTTAATCAGTGAGGGAATCCTGCCATCTTTACACGATCTGACCTATATGTGAGTAAAGATCTATAAGAATGTGGTTGACTCTTTGCTGAGTAGTTGGGTGACCTCATTTATGCTGAGAAGGAGAAAAGTTTGAGTGGATTCATCACCTTGCCATGAATAGTAAAAGACAGAGGAGCTAAGTTCATGCAATGAAAATAAATATTCTAACATTTTTGCTGTTATTTTCAGATATTAAGAATGGTTCCAACTACAGTTCTGCTGACATAATGTACGGTGAATCTTCCATAGTTGCATGGGATTTCTTATTACGGTCTTCACACAGTGTCGATGCAGTAGGTTGCCCTGTGCAGCAAGAATGGTGTCAACATATACCTATTATCCATCTAGCTCAATACATCATATCTATTATCCTGATCGGAGTTGGATACCCTGTCTGTAATGTTATGTCCTACACCTTGTATTCTAAAGTTTTAGGACCAGTGCCCCAGGTAAGAAAGATGTAATTATGTATCATATTTGGTAGTTTATGATTTTCAGTTTTCAAATTTCTTCAGTCTCTCAATTCAATGACAGTTTTTAATCAACAATGTATCTTATAGGGCCAACATTACATCTATTTACATGCAAGAAACATTGATGTAGCTGCTAGTCAGTTACTCTAACAGCTAGTTCCACAAATGATGTGGGCTTATGAACAGAGGGACACGGTTCAATATTAACTGGGACTGCTTTGATAGTAGAGAGACATAGATGATAATTTAAGTTATAACTTCAATAATTATAATGTGTGTAATGCATACAGGAGGGTTTCATAGCATAATATGTTGATGATCCAACAGGGGAGGGACCATACTAGACCTTGTATTGGGAAAGGAGCCTGGCGAGGTGATCGGTGTTTCAGTGGGAACAGTGTCTTTGCAGGTTTTCTGATAGTTATGGATAATGGTAAGATTGGGCTTCGGGGGACTGTGGAGGTGAGCACTAAATTGGGGAAAGACTAATTACAACAGTATTAGGCAAGAGCCGCTTTTGTTGGTTAAGTCCATTGTGGATATATGTTCAGAATTCACTTCCTCTGTTTCAGAAGGACAATTGAGACAAAGCAGGACAAAGTAGTGAGCCTTACATCAGTGGAAGGGAAGTTATTGGAGAAGAACTGCTCACATCTGGAAAAATATGGTCCTTTTAGGGATGGGATGTTATTCTGACTAGAGGTTTATGAGTGGTGGTGTTCTGCAAGGATCAGTACTGGGACCTCTGTGGCTTGTGATATAAAATGATTTGGACAAAAATGTTGGTGGGCTGCTTAATGAGTTTGCAAACTACACAAAAATTAGTGGACTTGTGGATAGTGAGGAAGATTGTCAAAGGATTTAGTAGTGTACAGCCCACTTGGAAATGTGAGCAGAAAAATGGCAAATGGAGTTTAATCCAACCTTTAACCATCTAGTTTACAGGGAATAAATTAGTTTGTGCAATCTTTTTTAATATTGGCGTCTAGATAGCTTTCTGATAGGTCTCCTCTAAAACCTAAATGCACTTAAGTTTACCATTACATTAGAAAGAGGTGTTAATCATTACTGTTTCAGTTCACATTGTTTACAATACTACCTATCTTTTTGTTTCATCACAATCATGAATATGTGATTTCTATTGTATGATTTTTAAAACTATCAATTGGTTTGGAACCATCACAGATTTGTATGATTATACCAGGAGTCACACACTGACAAAATATGTAAGCAATATCTCATCATCTGAAATATTTAAGGAATTGATTAAGGCCATCAGATGTGCTACATAAAACATAGAGATTACATTAATGCCTCTCTCTGGTTTGGTGAAATTTTCTTTTTTTGTGATTTATTTTTTATTGAATTTCATCATCAAACAAACATTTCCATAAGATGTATTTTATATACTGTACGTATATATCATATAATCATATTTGTCACAAATCTCCACACAATATTTATCTGAGATATACACTTATAGAAAGGAGAGGGAAGAAAGAACAATCGAAAGAAGAAAACTATGTACAGAGTAGGGAATGATCTTTTTTTTTCAACGTATTCATTGACTTGTGAGAATAAAATCAGGCCTATGAGGTGTTATGTAGTTAAACCATTTTTTCCAATATGAATAAAATTGTTCCAACTTATGATTAACAGATGCTGTTATCTTCTCCATTTTGAAAATGCCCATTGTAATTTCCAACCGTACATTTAAAGTTGGGCTCTCCTGAGATAACCATTTCCTGGTAAGGGTCTTTTTAGCAGCCACCCGCAGTACATTCATTAAATATTTATCTCTTTTCAACCATACTTGAGGTATATACCCAAAATATATGGTCTTACTGTCTAAGGGTATTTCACATTTAAAGATGTCTTGTAGGGCATTATGTATCCCACTCCAATAGTCTTTGATAATGGGGCATTCCTAGAAAATATGATAATGGTTTGCATTTTGATTTCCACAATTTCTCCAGCAAGCAGGGGAGTTACTATTATAATGGGATTTCTGAGAGGTTGTAATAAAATATCTTATCAAGTTTTCCCACCCGAACTCGCTCCATTTCTGTGAACTGGTACACTTCCATTGATACCTCCATATTATTGTCCATTCTTCCTCAGATATTATTATCCCTCCTTCCTTCTCCCATTTTGTTTTAATGTATGAAGTGGAATGTGTTTTAAGATTTGACAAACCCTTATAAACGCTTGAAAGGATTCTACTACCATTGTCTGAATGATATGCTTTTCTAAATAGCTCTATCAGACATGTACTTGCCTTGGTTACATTTTTAACTGTCCTATTAACATACTGTCGCATCTGTAAATAGAAACCATAGAAACTACAGCACAGAAACAGGCCTTTTGGCCCTTCTTGGCTGTGCTGTACCATTTTCTGCCTAGTCCCACTGACCAGCACACAGACCATATCCCTCCATACACCTCCCATCCATGTATCTGTCCAATTTATTCTTAAATGTTAAAAAAGAACCCGCATTTACCACCTCATCTGGCAGCTCATTCCATACTCCCACCACTCTCTGTGTGAAGAAGCCCCCACTAATGTTCCCTTTAAACTTTTCCCCCCTCACCCTTAACCCATGTCCTCTGGTTTTTTTCTCCCCTTGCCTCAGTGGAAAAAGCCTGCTTGCATTCACTCTATCTATACCCATCATAATTTTATATACCTCTATCAAATCTCCCCTCATTCTTCTACGCTCCAGGGAATAAAGTCCTAACCTATTCAACCTTTCTCTGTGACTGTGACTGAGTTTCTCAAGTCCTGGCAACATCCTTGTAAACCTTCTTTGCACTCTTTCAACCTTATTTATATCCTTGCTGTAATTTGGTGACCAAAACTGAACACAATACTCCAGATTCGGCCTCACCAATGCCTTATACAACCTCATCATAACATTCCAGCTCTTATACTCAATACTTTGATTAATAAAGGCCAATGTACCAAAAGCTCTCTTTACGACCCTATCTACTTGTGACGCCACTTTTAGGGAATTTTGTATCTGTATTCCCTGATCCCTCTGTTCTACTGCACTCCTCAGTGTCTTACCATTAACCCTGTATGTTCTATCTTGGTTTGTCCTTCCAACGTGCAATACCTCACACTTGTCTGTATTAAACTCCATCTGCCATTTTTCAGCCCATTTTTCCAGCTGGTCCAAGTCCCTCTGCAGGCTCTGAAAACCTTCCTCACTGTCTACTACACCTCCAATCTTTGTATTATCAGCAAATTTGCTGATCCAATTTACTACATTATCATCCAGATCATTGATATAGATGACAAATAACAATGGACCCAGCACTGATCCCTGTGGCACACCACTAGTCACAGGCCTCCACTCAGAGAAGCAATTCTCTACCACCACTCTTTGGCTTCTTCCATTGAGCCAATGTCTAATCCAATTTACCACCTCTCCATGTATACCTAGCGACTGAATTTTCCTAACTAACCTCCCATGCGGGACCTTGTCAAAGGCCTTACTGAAATCCATGTAGACAATATCCACTGCCTTCCCTTCGTCCACTTTCCTGGTAACCTCCTCGAAAAACTCCAATAGATTGGTCAAACATGACCTACCACGCACAAAGCCATGTTGACTCTCCCTAATAAGTCCCTGTCTATCCAAATGCCTGTAGATTCTGTCTCTTAGTACTCCCTCCAATAATTTACCCACTACCGACGTTAAACTCACCGGCCTATAATTTCCCTGATTACTTTTCGATCCTTTTTTAAATAATGGAACAACATGAGCCACTCTCCAATCCTCCGGCACCTCAGCAGTAGACAGTGACATTTTAAATATTTCTGCCAGGGCCCCCGCAATTTCAACACTAGTCTCCTTCAAGGTCCGAGGGAACACTCTATCAGGTCCCGGGGATTTATCCACTTTAATTTTCCTCAAGACAGCACGCACCTCCTCCTTTTCAATCTGTACAGTTTCCATGATCTCACTGCTTGATTCCCTCAATTCCATAGACTTCATGCCAGTTTCCTTAGTAAATACAGACACAAAAAACCTATTTAAGATCTCCCCCATTTCCTTTGGTTCCGCACATAGCCGACCACTCTGATCTTCAAGAGGACCAATTTTATCCCTTACAATCCTTTTGCTCTTAATATACCTGTAAAAGCTCTTTGGATTATCCTTCACTTTGACTGCCAAGGCAACCTCATGTCTTCTTTTAGCCCTCCTGATTACTTTCTTAAGTATTTTCTTGCACTTCCTATACTCCTCAAGCACCTGATTTACTCCCTGTTTCCTATACATTTCATACAACTCCCTCTTCTTCTTTATTAGAGTTGCAATATCCCTTGAGAACCAAGGTTCCTTATTCCTATTCAATTTACCTTTAATCCTGACAGGAACATACAAACTCTGCACTCTCAATATTTCCCCTTTGAAGGCTTCCCACCTACCAATCACATCTTTGCCAGAGAACAACCTGTCCCAATCCACGCTTTTTAGATCCTTTCTCATTTCTTCAAATTTGGCCTTCTTCCAGTTCAGAACCTCAACCCTAGGACTAGATCTATCCTTGTCCATGATCAAGTTGAAACTAATGGTGTTATGATCACTGGAACCAAAGTGCTCCTCTATACACACTTCCATCACTTGTCCTAACTCATTTCCTAACAGGAGATCCAATATTGCATCCCCTCTAGTTGGTCCCTCTATATATTGATTCAGTAAACTTTCCTGAACACATTTTACAAACTCTAAACCATCTAGACCCCTAAAAGTATGGGAGTCCCAATCAATGTATGGAAAATTAAAATCCCCTACCACCACAACTTTATGTTTCCTGCAGTTGCCTGCTATCTCTCTGCAGATTTGCTCCTCCAAGTCTGGTTGACTATTGGGTGGTCTGTAATACAATCCCACTAATGTGGCCATACCTTTCCTGTTTCTCAGCTCCACCCATAAGGACTCAGTAGACAAGCCGGCTAATCTGTCCTGCCTGAGCACTGCTGTAATATTTTCCCTAACAAGCAATGCTACTCCCCCACCTTTCATTCCTCTGCCTCGATCACATCTGAAACATCAGAAGCCTGGAATATTAAGCTGCCAGTCCTGCCCCTCCTGTAGCCAAGTTTCACTAATTGCTATAACGTCATAATTCCACGTGTCAATCCACGCCCTCAACTCATCTGCCTTCCCCGCAATACTCCTAGCATTGAAATTTATACACCTCAGAAGATTTTTACCACCACTCACAACCTTTCTATCAGCGGATTTGCTTGAACTTTTAACATCATTTATTTTCACCCCAGCCACACTGTCAGCTCTGGCACTCTGGTTCCCATCCCCCTGCAAATCTAGTTTAAAGCCTCCCCAATAGCACTAACAAACAAAATACCGGTAAAAGTCTTGTTTTTCTATTAAGTGTTTCCCTTTGAGCATTTCAAAACTGAACAGTGTTCCTTCTTTCATTATATTGCAAATAGCTGTTATTCCTTTAGCTGTCCAGTCCTTAAATCCAGCATCCAGTTTATTCGGCGTAAAATCCAAGTCATATGCACACCATTTAAGAATTGCAATGTCCCTCTCTAGTTTATATTCTTTTATGATAGTTTTCCATATTTTAAGAGTCCATTTCACCCACGGGTTGTCAGTATTATTTATGTAACTTTGTAGGTTGTTATCAGCCAAAATTGCCTGTATGGGGATGGAAAGTATCCTCTCCTCAATGTTTTTCCATTGAGCGCCATATGATGGGTTGCACCAGCATATCACAGCTCTCAACTGTGCAGCAAAATAATAATCTCTAACAGAAGGTAGGCCCCATCCCTCACATTGCCTTGGCTAATTGCAAAGTTTTGAGACAAACCCTGGGCCTTTTACCTTGCCATATATATCTTGATAGCATATATATCTTGTTCCATTCATTGAATTGATTTTGTTTAATCTCTGTTGCTAGAGTCTGAAAGAGATATAGTAGTCTGGGCAGTATATTCATTTTAATAGGTTCAATCCTTGAACTGAGACCAAGAAAAGGAATTAGGTTCCATCTTGTTATATCTTCCTTAATTTTTTTTTATATATAGGCTGACAATTGCATTCTGATAATTTTGCCAGATCTTTTGGCATAATGATGCCGAAATATTTGACGGACTCTGTTTGCCATGCCCAAGGATATCAACTTTCAATTTCTCTTGATGGGCTATAGTTATATGAAAGTAGTTGGGTTTTATCTGTGTTGATCTTGTATCCTGATAATTGGCCATATTGTTCAAAGGATTGCATCAATTTAGGTAAAGAGTATGTTGGTTGCCCTAGATAGATCAAAATGTCATCCGCGTAACAGGCCAATTTATGCTCTGTCCCTTTAATAGTAATTCCCCTGATATCTTCATTTTGTCTGATGTATTGAGCTAATGGTTCTAGATATAATGCGAAGAGTAGCAGTGACCATGCACAATCCTGTCTCGTGCCCCTTTCTAGGGTAAAACTATTAGATAAATATCCATTGATTTTAATCCTGGCAGTAGGATTGTCATATAGTGCCTGTATAGTTTTAATAATTGTGTCATGTAGACCAAATCTATGTAAAACTCTGTAAAGAAAATTCCAATTAACCGAATCAAGTGCCTTTTCAGCGTCCACGCTTATCATTATTGCTTCAATTTCATTTTTTAAAATATGATCCATAATGTGAAGTGTCCTTCCTATATTGTCCTGTGTTTGGCGTCATTGTATAAAACCTGTCTGATCATTATGTACCAGTGTGGGTAGAAACTCTTCTAATCGTTTGGCCATGATGGAGGTAAATATTCTATAATCCACATTAAGAACAGATATTGGTCTAAATGACCCACATTCCATTTTTTCCTTGCCTTCTTTCGGTATAGCTGAGATTATCACCTCCTTCCAGCTGGGTGGCATTTGCACCTTTCTTAGGGCCCAGTTCAGTGTGGGGAGTAAAACAGGAATTAACTCACTTCTAAACTCTTTATACCACTCTGCCATATATCCATCTGATCCTGGTGACTTGCTTAATTTAAGCCTACTAATTGCAGTTTTTAGTTCAGCTTCAGTTATGTCAGCAGTCATCATTCTATTTTGTTCTTTGCTTAAAGTGGGTAACTCTAAAGAATTCAGGAAGGTGTCTATTTCGGTTATGCTTCCCCCTAGAACCTTGGAATATAGAGTTTTGTAAAACATTTCAAAAGCTTCTTGAATTTCACTTAGCTTATTTTTTATCTCTTTTGTTCTTGGATCCCTTATTCTATGAATTGTATTTTCTGCTATCTTTTTTCAGTTTCCACGCCAGTATTTTCATAGACGTAGATCCACTTTCATAGTGTCTCTGTTTCAGAAACATTAATGTTTTTCTAATTTCTTGTGTAGCCAAACTATTAATTTCATTCCTAATTTTTAAAATTTCCTCTAGTGTATCCTGTGCCAAACTCAATTTGTTTTTTTTTCTAGTTCCTTCAGCTTATTTTGTAATTCCTCTAATGTTCTATACCTTACTTTTTTCTTATATGAAGATATCGCTATAATTTTCCCTCTTAAGACAGCCTTCAGAGTATCCCACAGAATGGGAGGTGAAACCTCTCCACTATCATTGAATTCTAAGTAAAGACCAATTTCGTTTTTAATTTGTTCCTTAAAATAGGGATCATTGAGTCGACTTGAATTTAGTTTCCAAATGGTATCCTTTGGTTGTAGGTCAAAATCAACAGATAAATATATAGGTGCATGGCCACTTTTGGTGAAATTTTCAAGGCTTAATTCTAGAATTTAATAATTTTCTGTTACAAACAATTAGGTTGCCTGTTTCTTGTTCCTCTTTTCTTAAATGGAACAACTGCACAGTTTTCCAATATAATGGACTATTTTGTTAATCAAAAGAAATTTGTTAAGATTATAGTTAGTGTAACATGATTTCTTTACGATCAAGTAATCCTGAGAATTTATTATTTGGTTTTCATCATTTTCTTCAGTTATTTAGATTATTAGTTTTGTCAAAAATAGGCAACACATGATTTAGTGTTAATTTATTTTTCAGATTGTGTATCAATTTATCCTTCTGTAAATAATTTTGCTGGTCTTTTGCTTGCCTATTTTTATGTAGAATATGAGTCACATTATACCTGCCACCACTTTTCTCTTGCTGTGATTAAAGCAAGTTTTACTTTGCCTATGTTTAGTGCTTATCAATCTTAAAAATTTTTTTAAACTAAGATTAGCAGCATTTTTTTAAAAGTAGAATCCAAATGAGTGAAATTTATTTTCTAGCTGTTGGTAAATGAGTTACTAATAAAAGCTGTTTCAGATTTATTACCACTGACACTTACTTGTATGATATGAAATTTGTTGTTTTGAGGCAGCATGATGAAATCAAAAGGTTTGTGTTTGTTAGATCACTCTTTGCAGGAGCAGGGTGGAAACTTGTTAGCTAAGGAGTAGCATACAAATGCTATTAACAACATTTAAAAATTGCCGTTTTGGAAAGGAAATGTAGGTCAAATGTTTCTTTTGAGAGAAAGATGTCTTTACAATTGACTATTATTTAACGCAGGATCTTTATAGCCTTGGGTTTCATATTGTATCAAGGAAAAATAAAATGGTGCACATTTGTGTTCGATGGAGAATTCAAGTGCTGAGACAGATGCTGTAGAGAATTTATAAAAGGGAGACATGAAATTAGAGTGAATCAAAATCATCTGTCACGTGTAGGAGCGTCAAGCAGATACATGGAATATCCACAAAACAGAAGTATACGAATGGTTCAAACTGATCTTAGCCCCTGACCGGGGGGGGGGGGGGGGCGGGGGGGTGATGATATTGAGCTGCAGGCTGTAGCTTATTGTTTAATGGAGTAAGATGGGAAGAAAGGAAAAGATTGTTTCACCATGATGGATAAACATTTTAGTATCTACAATGGGAATGTCAACGCACCCATTCTGTCTTGGGGAAAGGGGTCATTTTTTTGAAATGTAAATTGCTTGGAACCTTTATGGTATCCAGGTGTTTAGGATAGGAACAAGGAAATTCGACTTGTATTTTATTGCTGAGTTTCTCTTAGATCAGTGAGGCTTTATTTTTATTACTTTGGGTTAATTAGCATCAGCAAAGAAAAATGCATGATTCAGCTGAAAATTCAAGCACAACACAGCCAGCAATTTCTCCCCAGTTGCTGCATGTTTGCCTGATGAAAACATGATTGCTTTTATTTAAAATTGTCACTACTGATGAATGAATAAAATCTTGAGCTGCAGATTGGTAGTTCTACTTATTACCCTTGCGATTACTATCATTTTTTAAATTCTTCCCCACTTTAAAATTATAAAACAATTGTTAAATTTTGTATAAAAGCACACAGTATCTCAGCCTCTTATTTTTAACTTTTTAGGGTATATATATGGGCTGGCTAACAGCCTCTGGAAGTGGAGCACGCACACTTGGACCAGCTTTTGTTGGGCAGGTTTATCCTCGTTATGGGCCTCGGTGGACATTTGGCCCCCTATGTGGAATGGTGATGGCAGCTACAATACTTGTTGTACTGATGTATAAAAGACTCCTAGGATTTTCAGTCCGGTCTCTGACCCTTCAACGATGATTAACTTTAAGGAGTGCAAAACAAAATTATGGACTCTACCTTGAGAACAAAATTAAATTACACTTTATAATTTAACAATCTGCTGTATATAATTCTAATGTTAATGATATTTTTAAAACAATTTTGAAATAACAAATATAGGAATATTTTAAGCTTTATTTTTGTGTGGGGAAAAGAAAGTTAACCTTTCAGTATGTGTGAAAGGGTTTTATTTTGCTGTAAAATTTAGACACTCGCCCTCACATAAAAGTCAATCAAATATGAATTGAAGCCCAGCTATGCTCAACTTTGTTACAGCTTAAAGCACCAGCCAAACAAGTAGGTGCATGGCAGCAGTAAATGAAACATTGATTTTAATGTAAGGGAAATCCCTTTGTGCATATTGGATAATCAGAAACTGAACGTGTACACAACGGTTATATGGAGACAAGCTTGTTTTTTTCCTGCTATTGTGAATGCTGCTTCAAGCTCAAAATGAGTTTATGATGAAATGTTTAGTTCATATTAAACATGTCACATTATATAACCCAGAGATTCTATTCCTTGCTGGCAGACTCAATAAATCCAATTACCATAGCAGAATCAATCAAAGATAGCTTCCAAAATGGCAGACAACCAGTATGCAAAAGACAACAAACTGTGCAAATACAAAATATTGAGAACATGAGATGATGAGTCCTTGAAAGTGAGTCCAAAGGTTGTGGGAACTAATGGTTAAAAATATCTTCAAATGCAGTTGTCAGGAGCTAGCATTCCTGAATATAGGGAGAAAATTATGGTTGGAGGCTGCTAATTGCTGGTCAAGACTGAACAAGGAGGTGGGGACAATTCTGGAATAGGAGTGTTTAGTCATCTCAGTTGCTACCAGCAAGCAAACACTGGATTTTCAACCTCTTAGAATGTAGGGCATTCAAATTTAAAGAGTCAAAGCCAAATATGTTAAGCTGCTTTATTTTTACAGCAAAGTAAATGTACATTTAATATTGCACTTGCTAATTAAACCCTTACACTGAAAACAGAAAAAAAAAATTGATGCTGGAAAGCAGAAACAAGAACTAAAAGAACTGGAAAATCTCAGGTCAGAGAAATGGGATTAAGGTTTCAATGTAAACAGACTTGAAATATTAACTCTATTTTTCTTTCCACAAATACTGCACAACCTGCAGTTTTCAGCATTTGTTTTGTTTCAAATCTATACCTGTTCATCCTGGAAATAAAATATTTTAAAAATTGGCATGTTTTTAGCAATGACTGTTTTCAAACTATCCTCCGGTAATCTTTCTATAAAAGCTCTCTCAAACCTCAGCTTTTTATGTATTCTTCCCAACAAGGGCTATAGTTTATCCAAGACTAAGTTTTGAAAATAGACTAACATACTGGAGTAATATTAATGCTAGCATATTAACATTCTGACTGACCTTTGTTCTTCTATAAATTATGTACAATTTCTAAATTAAAGTAAATGTTACCAACTTTTATTTTAAAATGGCAGGACAATGAAAGTTAGAAAAAGACTGCTGATGCTAAATCTGAAGTAAATAGAAAATGCAGGTGGCATCTGTGCAAATACTTAAATTAACATTATATATCAAAAGAATTTTATGAAGTGTGGTAGGAAAATATTTAGCCAATTGAGTTCTCAAAAATGAACATATTGAAGTATTAAACTTTGTAATAAAATTAAACCTAAGCTTTGATTGAGAAGGAAATGCTTTTTTTTTTACTTCATTTAGTATCGAAGTGGTTAAACCCAGCAAACAAGGTCATTCTGGAAGTCTGAGATTTAATCCCGTTTTAAGATTGGTTAACAAATCTTGGATACCACTGTTGGTTGCCTTTGGGATAATAAAAGTTATTTAAAGTTTCCAATTTAGAGTAATATCCCCAGTGATAGAAATAACTATTTTGGGAGGTAGTGCAATCAAATTTGTTGAAATACCCAAAGCCCATAGGAATTATGTATTGGTTGCGGAGGTTAGTGCTTTAATGCAAAAGTAATTGTTAACTATTAGCATCAGAACAACTGATATTTGGTATTAAAACACTTAATTGCCATTTCAGTAATTAGAATTTGAACAGAATGCTTGTTCTGTCTTTACACATTCTTTCTTTTGAAAATATTGCAGGAACTTTTCAAATTTATTTAATGTCAAGTAAAACTTGAAATACATGTTGCTAGCTGCAAGATTTCTTTCTGCTGGCAAGGAGAGACATCTTTTTCAATTTCATATCCACTTTTAAGGAAAAACAAATTAGGAAAAACTGATTTTTTATTAAAAAAACTAGTATTAAAACACCAATACACATAATATATTAGAATAGTCAATAACAGACAGCAAGTTGTTATTTAAATATATACATAATTTACATAATTCACAGATATACTAAGCGGTAGATTACAATCCAAATCAGTTTTCAATATTTTTTGACAAAGTTGTCTCATTAACAATTGTTATTCATTATCCTGCAAGGTAATTCATAATATTTTCAACAATTAAGTACTAATTTAACTTGAACTTAATTGTAGACCAAGCTTGGACTCTGGAATTAAAACCAATAATTACTTAAATTTAAAATCCTAAAATGTGGGGCAAAAGGTAGTGTGGCTGATTTGGAGAATATACTTTATAACTTATCAAAATACCAGAACATATGGCTTAGTAGAATTGCAAAATTAGTCTTGAGATTTTGTTTTTGTGTAAACAATCTTAGAAAATGCAGAATGAAGGATACAAACACTATGTAAATGACATGAAGTTCAATGCCCCACTCCATTTTGGAAGAAGTGTTTTGCTGCTACAAAGTCAGGTAATGAAATTACAGTGCAGCTCTAAAATACACAAATTATATATAAAATTGTCTTACAGAAAAACAAAGTTCATACTTTTTTATAAATTGTGTAAACCCTTCTATACACACCAGTTAAATACAAATCTACAATATGCCCATTTCAACTCTTATCAATGCATTATATTTACTCAACTTAGATACGAATAGAAAAAAATAAAAAATCTCAAGAGAAATGATAATAAATACATTATTTACAGCTTCAGATACAGCATTTACAAGTGCTACATTAAACAACCATCTTTTTCAGCTTTAACTCTGATAGCTGTTATTCAGGCGTCAAGGGAAAGGGGTAGTAACTAATGAACATTACTGAAAACAAACATTCACAAATATACAAAAATGTAAGAAAATATTGTCAATTTGACAGATTATACACATGTCATTGGAATCCATGTTGGCTTGTCTGATTTGCCAGCAGTCCTAGGATTGATGAGAGGCACTGTAGCTTCCCTTTTACATGATCTGGAATCTTCTCATTCTGTCCATAGCTATAAAAACAAACATTTTAATTGATTGTAGCAAATTCTATAATGAATACATACAAATCTAAACAACCTTGCTTCCATTAAGTTAGAAATGGTATTCTGAAATACATTACTGCATTGTTTCTGTATTTAGAGAGATAGAGCCTTTTACAAGTGGTAGATTACAAGCATAGCACAAATATAAAATAAAACTGCAAATGTGAAAACAAAAAGTACAGTGTCATGATCTCTCTTCACTCGTTATCTTGACCACATGCTGGAAGAACAGCAAAACTTGTAAAATAGTTATTTTTGCCTCATTTCTATCAACTGCAAAGGTTTCACTACTCAGAACAATATTCATAATATTCAAAAAATATAGAAATCCACTCAGAATTATTTCTTTAAACAACTACATTGAAGGACAGTTCTAAAAGATTTGATAGTTAGGAATATGTAATAATGTTTTCACACAAGTTTCACATAAAAGCAGTTTTCAATATGGCAACTTGATACCATTTGAAATGAGCAAATAACTCAAGTTGATACTAAACATGTTCCCAAAACATCTGAGCCTTTTGTTACCCCCATTATACCATACCATCCCATATACAAAAGCTGCAACTGGAGTAAATAGTATATATGTAGTATGGGAATAATTATTACTATTTTAATTTAATTTCTTTCAATCAAGATATCAATTCATGTTGTTTCTTTTCACGCCTCGTGGCACATTGGGTGGCATTTTTGCTGTTTCCATAGCATTTGACATTTTTTTTTACGAGGCTGAGCTGCTAGCTCGACACTCAACGCAGCACGGATGGAAAACGTGTAAGGAGCCAGCCAGATTCGAACTCGGGACCATTCGCTTCTAAGTCTGGTGGTTACACCATCAACAAGTTGTCAATTCATATTGAGAAGTATTTCCACTCAATCTTAGATATCTGAGTTAAACTTTTATTTTTGCACAAGGTACTACACTATTCTATAATTAGGAGAGCAGATAGTAGTATGTGCCACATCAGAAAATGTACTTACCTGATTGATTGGCCCTGAGGAGATGTGTAAATGACAGTTGCAACACCAGCTTGAACCAGGAGCTGGGAACCATCATTAAATTGAACCCAGACTTCCCCGTTGTTGAGCTATCAAATAAGGAATTAGCCAACATTAATTTTAGGCCCCGTTTCTTTCTTGTATTCCATCAAATACCTTAAAATTAATGACTCTTATTTGAGTAAATCCCAAAAAAGTACAGTACTTATACATACTTAGTATTAAATGACTTTTGTTCTTCATGTATAATAAATGGGAAACAAGTGTTTGGAAGAGTACTTTATTTAATTTGAAAATTTTAGTGGTCACTTTTAGACTCAACCCCCAATACTGGCTTCCTAACCATACATCTGTTTTTTTCCCCCATTGTTATTAATAGTTTATTCTGGTTTGTTCCTCAGTTTCTTTTTGCACAAGTGGCTCTGCAGAGTGATGAAATAAATATAGTCTGTGGCCTTAAACTAGTAGTCCCTTTGAGAAATGCTCAGGCTTATAGGTGAGATTATTAGTCTTATTAGTCACTGAAATCTGGAGCAACCAATAGTTTGCTGGAAGAACTGAAGCAGTATCTGTGGGAGGAAAGGACCTCTTGATGTTTTAGGTCAAAACCCTGCATCAGGACAAAGTGAAGAGGAGATAACTAGGAGGGGTACTGGAGAAATCCCAAGACAGGAGCTCAAGGTGTCTGTTGGACAGAGGAGGGGTGAAGGAGGACAGACATGTTGAGCTAGGTAGGGGATGGGAGGGACCAAATGTGGGGTGGGGGAAGGTGATGTGTGGGAAAGGACAGGGCTGTTCAAAACAGGAAAATATTGTGCTCATGACATTAGTTTGTGGACTACCATTATATATGAGGTATTCCTCCATTTCTGTTGGAACTCACCCCGGCAGCAGAATCAGAGGATGGACAGTTTGGTGTTGGAACGTAAGGAGGAATTGAAATAGTATGTAATTGGGAACTTAGGATCAGGAGCACCAAATGCATTTGTGGAGATTGGAGGAGGTGCATGCAAATGTTTGCCTCATCTGGAAGGACTATTTTGGTCCCTGAATGGTGGTGAGGGAAGACATGCAAGAACAAGCACTGCACCTCCTGTAGTTATAGAAGCAAGGATAGGCATGTAGCAGTCTTGGAGGGCGTGATCACTGTGGAAAGAGAATGTGTGGCTAGAAGTGAGATCTCGCTGCAGTTGGCCAAAGCGACAAAGGATGTGGAGGCTAGTAGAATGAAGAGTGAGGACTGAGGGATTGCTCTCCCCTCTGGACAGTAGAAGTCCAAGAAAGAGGATATTAAGGATTTAGATTCCAATCTTAATGAAACATGGGGTCTATCCTCAGGAAATGCACTGAAGCCAGCATTCCTTGCAGTAACACTGGACAACTGGGATCAGGTGAAGTATGGTCACTGTATTAAATTCATCAAAGCTAAGGGGTTATGGCTAAAAACTACCTGAAAAAGCAAGATGAAAAAACTTATTTACAAAGTGGTTTGAATTTGAAATACATTGATGAATATGATTGGTATAGATTACATAGAATATTCAAAGAGGGTATCTGCCGTTAGGGAGCTATTAATACTACTTTTCTTCTACAGGAGATGCAGGCAAGAAGTCAGAAAGAAGGGGGTGTCAGAATAGAGAGTAAATATATGCAGGATGAAAGAAACTGGGTGGACTGTATGAGGTTAACCAATATAGTAGCCTACTTTATTTTTGGGACCTATGTTAACCCAAATGTCAAACATAATGAAAATGACATAAATTAAATTCAAGGATACGTCACATTTTCCCCGAAAATATTATTCAAACATAACTATTATTCAAAGTCAGAAGAATCTGGCTTTGCAAACAGGGCAGCCTTGCTACATTACTGAATTATTTAAATTCCACAAACATAACAATTATCAAGCCATTTCCTCATGATGGTGGTTACACATCAAAGTATCAGTTGATTATTTTGAGATAAGAATAAAATAATTCATACCTGGGATGCCCAGCCAACATTAGGTACAAAAACAGATTTCAGCACCTGTCCTGGACTTGGAGATATTGCAGGCTGTGATGAAGGTGCAGTTTTATTTTTAACATCAGTAAAAGTCGTTAAAATAGACTCTTCAGACAAACAAATCTGAAAAGTTAAAATAAAAGCTGGTATGAAAGTCAAAATTGCATAATGTATCAAATATGGCAGGTGTACAAATTATTGTTGAAAAGTACTCATTACAGAATCGCATCATAACATGAACTTGGAAAGAGTTTTGTCGAAACATTTAAAGTAGCAATTACAACAGAAGTGACTAGGTGAAGAAATATGCAATAAACATACAGACATTACTTTTGAGGCACATCATAAATATTGGACAAAAGGCACAGGAGAATGATACACAATAACCAAATTTGCACAATTAGCTGGTCATTGGCTGAAATTGACTTTCATTGCAATCTTTCAAAATTACGACTACCTAACAAATGGCTACCATTGTCTATTGACTATACCTTGAAGCCATCTAACCCCAAGTGGCACTGATCCATAAATGGGCATTTTCAATTGGAATCTGGTGAGCATCCTGTATTAATTAAACGGACATGAAGACATTTTTGCTTCAGGTAACGTGGAATTTAAATAATCATTTGGTTTCACCTAATCCATGCTGTGTCCTTTGACTGGTTTTGATAAAGTGGTAACACACACAAAATGCTGGAGGAACTCAGCAGGCCAGACAGCATCTACAGAAGAAAGTAAATAGTTGACATTTCGGGCCAAAACCCTTCATCAGGACTCATGATTAATTTTAGAGTAGGTTAAAAAGTCAGCACAACAACCTGGGCCGAAGGACTTGCACTGTAATATTCCAAGTTCTAGAGAACAGTTATCTTAACACCATGAAAGTGAGGCTCTCCATCATCAGCCTGTACTCTGCCTTGTCAGTATTTCGCATCTGGCTCACTGGTGTTGCCAGTTGTGAACTTGTAGCTGGAGAAGAATCATGCCACACAGTCATGGGTGCAAAGAGACTACAGTAAGGGGCTGAGAACTTGTGGGGCACCAGCACCTAGGATAATTGTGATGAAGGTGTTACAGCCTATCCTTACAGATTGCAGTCCATTGGTCAGGAAGTCAAAGATTGCAAATGGAAGTGCAAGTCCTAGGTCCAGGAGAGGAGCCTGTAAATGAGTTTATTTGGAACTATGGTATTGAAGGCATCGTCAGTAGAGATTATGATAAAGTTGTCTTTGTTATCAAGATGCTTCAGAGATAAGTGTAGGGCCGGGAAGATGGCATTCTCTGTGATCATGGCTTCGTCTGTTTCAGCAGTAAGCATATTACAGTGGGTCAAAATTGCCTGGGAGGCTGAAGGTGATATGTGCCGTGACCAACGTCTTGAAGCACTTCATAATGGCGGCTCTCAGAGCCACCAGGCAACAGTAATTAAGGTATGTCAAACAACAGGAATTCTGCAGATGCTGGAAATTCAAGCAACACACATAAAAGTTGCTGGTGAACGCAGCAGGCCAGGCAGCATCTCTAGGAAGAGGTGCAGTCGACGTTTCAGGCCGAGACCCTTCGTCAGGACTCGAAGGTATGTCACCATTTTTGTTGGCACTAGGGTGGCAGTGATCTTAAAGCTGGTGGGAACCTCAGATTAGAAAAGGGAGAGGTTAAAACTATCCACAAATACTTCCACGAGCTGATTCATGCAGGACGTACAGTAGGACTCCAGCTGAGCCAGACATACTTTCTGCAGATTCTCTCTCATGATCAGTTGTAGTCCATTACAGCATGCAAGCCTTGCCACAACTGACAGCTGACCTGGGACTCAGCTTTGCACTGCTATTGCCTCTTGGCATCTCAGATTGCTTTATAAAAGTTATAATGAATTTCCTGGATAGGTCAAGGTCATCCAATTTGCACTTTACAGGCCTGGACTTCAGTAGAGATTGGATCTCTGTTCATTCATGGTTTCAAACTGTACTTCTACTCCCTGAGTATAGGCAGAGACTGAAGACTGCAGCACCAGCAGTGAGGACCAGGAATGTTTGGACAAGAGAAGTACAGGAGCGCCTACAGGACTGCTTTGAATCGGCAGACTGGACAGTATTCAGGGTTCATCTTTGGATCCGGATGAGTATGCTGCAGTTGTTACCAACTTCATTAAAACCTGTGTGGATGAGTGTGTGCCTCCAAAGACTTGCTGTACATTCCCAAACCAAAAGCCGCAGATGAACCAGGAGGTACATCATCTGCTGAAGGCTAGGTCTGTGGCATTCAAGTCTGTCAACCCAGGCCTGTACCAGAAAACCAGGTATGATTTGCGGAGGGCTATTTCAAGGGTGAAGAAACAATTTCGAACAAGGTTGGAGGTGATATCAGATACACTGCAACTCTGGCAGGGTCTGCAAGACATTACCTCCTACAAAGCGAAACCCAATAGCATGAATGGCAGTGATGCTTCACTGCCAGATGGACTCAACGCCTTCTATGCACGCTTTGAAAAGGAGAACACAACCACAGCTGTGAAGATCCCTGCTGCACCTGATGACACTGTGATCTCTGTCTCAGAGGCCAATGTTAGACTATCTTTAAAGAGAGTGACCCTCGCAAGGCAGAAGGTCCCGATGGAGTACCTGGTGAGGCTCTGAAAACCTGTGCCAACCAACTAGCGGGAGTATTCAAGGGCATTTTCAACCTCTCACTGCTACGGGCAGAAGTTCCCACCTGCTTCAAAAAGGCAACAATTATACCAGTGCCTAAGAAGAATAATGTGGGCTGCCTTAATGACAATCACCCAGTAGCACTCACATCGGCAGTGATGAAATGCTTTGAGAGGTTGGTCATGACTAGACTGAACTCCTGCTTCAGCAAGCACCTGGACCCATTGCAACTTGCCTATCGTCACAATAGGTCAACAGCAGACGCAATCTCAATGGCTCTCCACATGGCTTTAGACCACCTAGACAACACAAACACCTACGTCAGGATGCTGTTCATCGACTATAGCTCAGCATTTAATACCATCATTCCCACAATCCTGATTGAAAAGTTGCAGAACCTGGGCCGCTGTACCCCCCTCTGCAATTGGATCCTTGACTTCCCAAACAGAAGACCACAGTCTGTGTGGATTGGTGATAACATATCCTCCTCCCTGACGATCGACACTGGCGCACCTCAGGGGTGTGTGCTTAGCCCACTGCTCTACTCTCTGTATATACACGACTGTGTGGCTAGGCATAGCTCAAATACCATCTACAAATCTACTGACGATACAACCATTGTTGGTAGAATCTCAGGTGGTAACGAGAAGGCGTACAGGAGTGGTGCCGCAGCAACAACCTGGCACTCAACATCAGTAAGAAGAAAGAGCTGATTGTGGACTTCAAGAAGGGCAAGACAAAGGAACACATACCGATCCTCATAGAGGGATCAGAAGTGGAGAGAGTGAGCAGTTTTAAGTTCCTGGGATGTCCAGATCTCTGAGGATCTAACTTGGTCCCAACATATCAATATAGTCATAAAGAAGGCAAGGCAGTGGCTATTATTAGGAGTTTGAAGAGATTTGGCATGTCAACAAATACACTCAAAAACTTCTATAGTTGTACTGTGGAGAGCATTCTGACAGGCTGCATCACTGTCTGGTATGGAGGGGCTACTGCACAGGACCAAGAGAAGCTACAGAAGGTTGTAGATCTAGTTAGCTCCATCTTGCGCACTAGCCTACAAAGTACCCAGGACATCTTTAGGAAGCGGTGTCTCAGAAAGGCAGCATCCATTATTAAGGACCTCCAGCATCCAGGGCATGCCCTTTTCTCATTGTTACCATCAGGTAGGAGATACAGAAGCCTGAAGGCACACACTCAGCGATTCAGGAACAGCTTCTTCCCCCCGCTATCCGTTTCCTAAATGGACATTAAAGTTTTGGACACTACTTCACTTTTTTAAAAAATATACAGTATTTCTGTTTTTGCACATTTTAAAAAAACCTATTCAATATATGATTTACTTGTTTATTTGTTATGTTTTATTTTATTTATTATTTTTTTCTCTCTCTGCTAGATTATGTATTGCTTTGAACTGCTGCTGGTGCTAAGTTAACAAATTTCATGTTACATGCCAGTGATAATAAACCTGATTCGGATTTTGATTCTGACCCAGTCTGAACCAGCAATGAAAACATTACAACAGGAATAACTGTATTCAGTATTCAAAATGTCTTTCTAGAAAAAATAAATTCAGTAACATGCACTGTGTTGGGCACATATTCTTAATATTTCATTCACATACTGCACACCTGTACATTTTAACTGTACAAAGAATTGGCGTGTACCTATGTTTTTCTTAATTGTTATTTGCATATTTCTCTTTCAATGTTGCTGGTAATTCTCAGATACTAAGATGGTGTGCAAAACAAGGCAAGTTCTAGACCTTAACACTAGTAACATTAATATAGAGAAGGGAGATCTTGTTAGTTTTCTTGGGGCTCAATGATGACAAGACCAGAAATAGGAGCAGAATTAGGCAATTTGGCCAATCAAGTCTGCTCCGCCATTTCATCATGGTGAATCCATTTTCCTCTCAACACCAATCCCCTGCCTTCTCCCTGTATCCTTTCAGGCCCTGACTAATCAAGAATCTATCAACCTCCTCCTTAAATATATCTGATGATATGGCCTCCACGGCCGCTTGTGGCAACAAATTCCACACATTCACCACTTTCTGGCAAAAGAAATTTCTCCTCATCTCCATTCTAAATGGTCATCCCTCTATTTTGAGCCTGTATCCTCTGGTCTTAGACTCCACTAACATATGAAACATCCTCTCCACATCCACTTTATTGAGGCATTTCAACATTGGATAGATTTCAATGAGATCTCCCCGCATTCTTCCGAATTCCAGTGAGTGCAGGCCAACAGCCATCAATTGCTCCTCATATGATGAGCCTTTCAATCCCAGAATCATTTCTGTGAACCTCCTTTGAACCGCCTCCAATGTCAGCACATCCTTTCTTAGATAGAGGGCTCAAAACTGCTCACAGTACTCCAACTGAGGCCTCACCAGTGTCTTATACAGCCTCAATATTACATCCTTGCTTTTATATTCAAGTTCTCTCGAAATGAATGCTACCATCACCTTCCTCACCACTGACTCAACCTGCACATTAACCTTTAGGAAATCTTGGATGAGGACACTCAAGTCCCTTTGCAGCTTCAGATTTTTGAATTTTCTCTCCATTTAGAAAACCGTCTACACTTTTATTTCTTCTACCAAAGTGCATGGCCATACATTTCCTGACACTGTATTCCATTTGCCACTATTCCCATTCTCCTAATCTGTCCAACTCCTCTGTAGCCTCTCTGCAGATGATACAAAGATAGGTGGAGGGGCAGGTAGTGTTGAAGAAGCAAACTTGGCCGCAAAGCTGTCAATTCCGTCATCCAAATCATTGAAACACAGATCCTTGTGGAACACTGCTAGTTACCAGCAGCCATTCTGAAATGGGTACATTTATTCCCATTACTTGCCTCCTGTCAATCAGCCAATGGTCTATCCAATCTAGTATCTTTCCTGTACTACTGTGGGCTCATGTTAAGAACCGATGTGTGGCACCTTGTCAAAGGCATTCTGAAAATTCAAGTACACAACATCCACCAATTCACCTTTGTCTATCCTGCTTTGCTATTTCTTCAATGAATTGCAAGAGGTCTGTCAAGCAAGGTTTTCCCTTGAGGAAACAATGCTGACTTAAGCCTATTTCATCATGTGCCTCCAAGTACCCCAAATCCACATCCTTTATTCTGCCATTATCCCTGCTAGCATCTCCTTCCAATTAACCTTGACCAACCCGTCCCTCATGCCTGTGTAATTCCCTTTATTCCACTCTAATACTGATACTTCTGACTTCAGCTTTTCCTTCTCAAATTGCAGGGTGAAATATATCATATTATAATCATTGTCCCCTAAGGGTTCTTTTACCTTAAACTCTTTAATCAATTGCACAACACACAATCCAGAAAAGCTGATTCCCTAATGGGCTCAATCATGAGCTGCTCTAAAAAGTCATCTTGTAGGCATTCTACAAACTCCCCCTCTTGGGATCCAATACCAACCTGATCTTCCGCATCTACTTGCTTATTGAAAACCCCATGACTATTGTAATATTGCCCTTTTGGGCAATATTGCATTTTCTATCTCCCATTGTAATTTATAGACCACATCTTTGCTACTGTTTGGAGATCTGAATATAACTCCCTGTCTCTTTTCACCCTTGCAGTTTCTTAGCTCTACCCGCAATGATTCTACACCATCCAATCCGATGACACCTCTTTCTAAGGATTTGATTTCAATTTTTACTAAAAGAGCCATTTCACTACCCCTGCCTACCCTTTCGATAAAAAGTATATCTTTGGATGTTAAACTCCCAGATATAATCTTCTTTCAGCCACAAAATCATATATGGCAAACTGTAACTCTGCTACAAGTTCATCTACCTTATTCCATATACTGCGTGCATTTAAATATAACACCTTCAGTACTGTGTTCACCATCCTTTTCAATTTTGTCCCTTGTAACATTAGAGCTCATCCTGTTGACTGAAATTTTGCAGTATCATCAGCCTGTCCTTGCTAGTAATCCTACTATACACTGCCTGTGCTTGTAAACCAACTACCCTGTCCTTAGTCCTATCACTCCAGTTCCCATTCCCCTGCCACATTAGTTTAAACCCCACCCTCAAACAGCTCTAGCAAACCTGACCACAAGGATAACTGGTTGCCCCTCGGGTTCAGGTGTAATCCGTCACTTCTGCACAGCTCACGTCTTCCCCAGAAAAGGTCCCAATGATGCAGAAATCTGAACCCGTCCCCTGGACCGGTTCCTCAGCCATGCATTTATCTGCCAAATCACCCTATTTTTACCCTCACTGGCAACAAACCAGAGATTACTACCCTGGAGGTCTTGCTTTTCAGCTTTCTACCTAGCTCCTTAAAATCTCTCTTCAGGACCTCCTACCCATGTCATTGGTGTCAATATGTACCAAGACTTCTGGCTGCTCACCCTCCCCCTTTAGAATTCTTGTGGACCTGATCTGAGACATCCCTCACCCTGACTTAGAACACAGAACATTACAGCACAGTATAGGCCCTTTGGCCCATGATGTGCTGACCTTTCTATGCCTTTTATCATCTTAAACACTTCTATCAAGTCACCTCTCATTCTCCTTCACTTCAAAGAGAAAAGACCTAGCTCATTTTCCTCAAATACTTCCTCTAATCAGGCAGCATCCTGGTAAATCTCCTCTGCACTCTTCCTAAAGCTTCCACATCCATACTATAATGAGACGATCAGGATTAAACACAATACAGGTTTCCCCCGCTATCCGAAAGTAGAGCGTTCCTATGAACTGTCATAAGCTGAAATGGAGTAATAAAGTGAAGAAGCAATTACCATTAATTTACATGGGAAAAATTTTTGAGCGTTCCCAGACCCAAAAAATAACCTACCAAATCATACCAAATAGCACATAGAACCTAAAATAACACTAACATATAGTAAAAGCAGGAATGATTTGATAAATACACAGCCTATATAAAGTAGAAATAATGTATGTACAGTGTAGTTTCACTTATCAGAATTGGGAAGATTTAGCCAAAACCGATTTGTAGAAAAAAAATCAGCACGTACACACGTGCGCACACACCTGCCCGCGCAAGGCTTCATGGTTATGGTAGTCTTTCTCGGGGTAAACACAAGTTTAAAGCGGGCACCTTTTTTTGTAAAAGCAAAAATCCTCTTCGGATTTCTTTCAGTTAGCGAAAACAGGTACTAATGTAGGTCTTCCGTGAAAGCGAAGTGGTGTAAAGTGAACTTTCGTAAAGCGGGGGACACCTATACTCCAAGTGTGGCCTAACCAGAATCTTACAGGGCTGCAACTTTACCTTATGGCTCTTGAACTCAGTTCACTGACCACACCATACACCTTCTAACCACACTACCAACTTGTGCAGCAACTAGGAAGGCTCAATGGACTTAGACCCAAGAACCCTGTTACTCCACAGTGTTAAGAATCCTGCTAAGAACTTTGTACTCTGCCTTCAAGTTCGATCTTACCAAGTATATCTTGTACTACTCCTGTGGCCACTGAAGACACAAAGATATCATCAGCATCCCAGCAATCTCTTCTCTAGCTTCCTTTATTAAACGGTGGTATATTCCATTCAGTCCAGGGACTTATCCATCCTAATGTTTTTCAAGAGCTCCAATACTGTCCTTTTATTAGCCTCAACATGCTCCAGCACAACAGTCTGTTCTCCACTGACCTGACATTTATCAATATTCCTCTCACCGCTGAACAATGAAGCAAAGTATTCATTAAGGACTGTCCCCTAACTCCTCTGTCTCCAGGCACTTTCCCCCTTTATTCCTCAGCACTCCTACCTTCAACTCTAGTCATTCTCCTGTTCTTCACAAACTTTGGGGTTTTCCTATGTCCCTTTCTAGCTCTCCTAAATCCCTTCTTAATCTCATTCCTGGATACCTTACAACTCACCAAGAGCTCTGTGTTTTTTTTCTTCTGAAGTGTTAAATAAGCTTCCTTCTTCCTCTTGACTAAATGTTCTACCTCTCTTGTCAACCATGGCTCATTAATCCTTTCATCCTTTCCCTGCATCAATGGGCCAAACTTATCAGAACCCCATGCAAGTGCTCCCTAAACAAACTCCACAGTTCCACTGTGCACTTCTTTGAAAATATCTATTTCCCAGTTTACGCTCCCAAGTTTGCACAGAACAGAAGATTCATTTTGTTGTGCTCTGAGTAACTGGAAGACTGGATGGGAAATTTGTACCAATGAAAACTGCCGAAGTTTCTTACAACAAGACCTTCACTTTTTGTTTTGAAATATTCTCACATTTCAGATGCAAATTATCAGTATGCATCACAGTAAAGAAAACTCCAAACAGCATGGAACTAATCTATTTAGAGGTTTTAATATATCATATTGGTCTATCAAATCTTAACATTAGCCTAAATGATAGAATTGAGCAGAGTTGAGTGCAATCTCAAGATCAACCTTACCCCACCATAGAAAAACACATTTCTTTCTAAATTGATGTTATAATCCGGTATGCAGAAGATGCTTGTTTCATATCAAATAATAAACAAATGTTTGCTTACCGAGGGACTAATGCTCACAGTCAGGTTAGTTCTATTTTGGATCAGTGGTTGCTCCTGCAATGCACGTTTTGGATCCATTGTAGGAGTCGGGGACAGCATGGAATCTATGTTTGCAGGCCGCCTATTATAGGTAATACAACTTATTAGATAGTGAGCAATTCAAATAATTACCATTTAAAAAAGGTTCTTTCAGACTTTCCTGTCCCAATAGTGCCTTCAAATGCACTTTTCATTTCCAAAACATTCTGAATTATGTACATTAATAGTATATTAATTGATAAATATTTTTACCTTCCAATAATTATAGGGAAAAATGACATCTGTTTTCCCTTTCTTCCTTCTTGTTCAGCAATGACTGATTCCAGATCTTGACAAGTCTGATATGCCTATGGGACACAACATTAGATAATGTTAAACAAAATAACTTAGTATAATTGTTATTCAATTTCAGTTTTGTTATGCTCATTTACTTTAATCAATAAAATCTTCATACTGCATACCCTTTAAGTATTTTTCCAACTATTGGAATCATATTGAGCATTAACAAATTGAAGTCTTACTAATTTTGAGTATAAAATGTGAACAGATAGAACAGTTTAACTTATGAAACTAGTTTTCTTCAAAGTTAAGATAGCCAAATTGGATATAAAAACATACAAAGTTCTGCACCCATCAAAATCAATATCATGACTTTAATGTAGAACTACAGGGTACTGATAAGCAGGTATCCATAATGGTGATCTTATTAAAATAAAGGCTATTCCCAAATTGAATTTTGCTGAGCCAATAATTTATAATTACCTTCAAAATGAACTTTGTATGATGATAGGTTCTGTATTTTTGCTTCCCATCTCTATTACTAAACATTGACAAGCAGCTTATTGGACTTATTAAGAAAATAGAGCCTCAATAATTTAAGACCAAGTTAACTTAATAAAAAAAACATTCATTTTTACCCTAAAGATCTTTGCTGAGTGGTTGACAATTTAACTTATCTGCTTCATTCAGATGAATCAAGACATAAGAGACAATCAGTTATAAGACCATAAAATGCAATACAGTGATGTTCTAGATTATACATATCCTAGCTAGACTAGAATTTATATAAATTATATCGATTTATTTATTAAAAAAATAATTTTTTTAAAAAAAGGACATTCAATTCAGTAAAAACTATTACAGTAAAACTCTGATAACCAAACATCCAATTGCTCAAATATCCAGCTCTCTCATTATTCTGAAGTGAGAGGAAGGAGTCCCAACGTGAACTAGGCTGGGAGGCCAGAGCCAGGAAGATCTGGAATGCAGCCAGGGCCAGGATTTAGACTCTGAGCTAGGTGCATAACAAGAACCTGCGTTGGGATCTGGAACATGAGCTGATTGGGCCCACACACTTCTATATTTCCTGCTGCAGTTAAATTCATCAGATTCACCGCATGATCACAAATTTCATGCTATTGTGCAACATGTTTAAACAAAAAGTTAAATTAAACTGTCTGGACATTCATAAGAGTAACATCCAACATTTCAGAAAATCTGGAAGTCTAGCACTCTCAAAATCCAATGGATGCCAGATTATTGGAATTTAACTGAACTTCAAGAATAATAGTTTTACCTCGTGCGCATGTTCCACATAATATTTTATTTCTTCGTCCAAGTCATTTATTTTTCCTCCTTTGAGTGTGTGTGATTTCCCAGATTTTTCGATGACACGAATAAACTCTGACGTCTTATTAACTTTTGCTCCTGTTGAGCAATTTATTGAGCTTAATTAATCAAAGATGGTCAGCTCAGATCAGGTCCAGTAAATTGGAGGTAATCAGCAGAGTTAATGAAGAGAACATTTGCTACATTTAACATTAACTTTAGAAAGACCTTAACAAATCCTGCACAGTAGGCTGGTCAAAAAAGCAAAAGCTCATGGCATCCTAAAAAAGGTCGGATACAGTCTATATAGCAGGAAATAAACAGTTGCCTTAGTGACAAATGGCTCCATGCAATGGGATTTTGTAGAGCTCATTTCTAGCTCCTTTGCTTTACGATCCATATCAATGATTTAGACTGGAAGACCAGTGTTTCCTCTATGCTGCACAGGTGTGCGGTCACACAGTAACTGAAATGCACCCGCACACATAGCCTTTGTCGTGCACAGCTGGAATAAAGACAGATTGAGAAAATGGAAGATTTTCTTTGTTGTATCATATTTCTTTATATCCTTCAATTAATAAATAAAGTCAATTTTCATTCTAACTATTCATAGTATACATATTACAAAACAAACATTTAAAAGTGCTGCATGGTTTTCAGGCCCTGTAAAAATGTCCTGCTCAGAGCAATGGATAGTCAGTGCAGCTGTAAAAAAAAAAGAGGGAACGTTGATAGGAGCTATGATCAAGATGTTTCCAGTTAGTGCTAAATTTGGTAATAGAAAGATACAGTGCAGTAATATTGTATATCAATCACCTGGACACGAGTACAGAAAGGTGACAAAAATTAGTCTGGAGTATAATGCAATGCATTTGGGGAGGGCAAACAAGACAAGACATACTTAATAAATCTTACAATGAGAACTCTAAAGGAACAGTGGACCACAACTCCCAAGAAAAGATAAGAGATGAAAGTTAGGTGGTTATGAAAGCCTTCAGGATACTTTACTGGCTGTAGGAGCAGTCAAGTAATGTGTAAGTTGTGGCCTGAATAGTTTTATACAGCTGGAGTACTGTACAGTTCTGGTAATCACATTCAATAAAGGATCTACCAACTATAGATTTAAGATGACAAATAAAAGAAAAGTTTGTTTCATCAGTCATGCCTGCTCCATCATCCAATAATGTTATGGTTGATTCTTCACACCAAATCCTATTTTCTGTTCAATTCTCTGATTTCCTCAATCCTCTTACTGCACAAAAATCTTTCAATCTCAGTTTGGAATGCGCTCTATGGCTAAATAGACATAGAGAATATTAAAAATATTCCACCTTATGAAATAAAAATATCTTCTCATTCAAGTCCTAAATGATTAATTCCCTAATTCTGAGGCTTAAACTACTGAGCACCAGATTCTCTATTTCTTGTACATCTCATTGAGATCTTTACAGTTCAATCTCATTTGATCTCTCATCTTATAACACTTTTCATCCTCGGAACCAATCTAGTACAACAGAATTCTTACAGTCAAGCATGCTTAGAACTTTGCCAGTGCCAGAGTATCAGAATTTCCACACCGCTGGATGTTACTCCTATTATTACCAAATGCATTTTTATTTCACTACTTTTCATGCTACATGCTAATATAATAAATTTTCCAGCAAACCTGGTGAATTTAAAAGGCACGGGAAATGTATGTACAAGTACTCAGACCCCTGCTGTATCTCTGGCTGTACACCTAGCTAGCACTTTAGGCCTCTAGTCACACTCCAAATGAGCAGGATGACAAACCATTAGAATTTCCGAACAATTAAATGATGGATTACTGTAGCTTTACTATACATCTCATTGCCTCTACAGTACATGCAGTCTAGTTCAGATACTAAAACTGCTGGGAATATTCTATGTGCACTTGCCTACATTTATACTCCAACTACTTCACAATAACAGGCAACAAACCATTTGCCTTCCTAATAATTTGCTATTAATTCGCATTTACAGTACCTGGTTTCCAAAAGTACCAGACCAAGATCCTTCTGTATAACAATTATAGATTCTCAGCATTTACAATTTAGTCTTTCACTTCTTCCACAAAATGAGTAATATCAGATTCTCATCCTTCCAACCTATTCAAACTCTGCTTCTTCCTTGTTGCCCACTTCCCCAAGAATATTCCAAATTTAACTCAGAATGGAAGGCATTGAGGAGAGATTTAATTGAGAATAATGGTTGATAAATACAAGGGAAGGGCCCATGTCCTTTAGCATTGAGATCAATAACTCTAGGATATAGATTTAAAGTAATTTAAAGACAAGTATTTCTTTTATATAAAGGAAGTATTTATATCTAGAAACACTGGGAGCCTGAAAATCCATTAATTGATAGAGACAGAAACATTCAGCAGATTTTAAAATAATTGGAGGCACCCTTTAAGTGCCAAAAGCCAAAATTTGCTGCCAATAACTATGGCGTGGCCAGTAGTGATATCAGGAATCACCTGCTTCTTGCAAGCCAAAGATGTCTATGAGATGAAAACAAAAAAGTCTACATGCAAGCATAAGCATTGGTTGTAATTAAGTACATAAGACTTACCATCATAAAAACAGACTTCAGAATCAGCTTGTGGGCCATTCTCCATTAACATACATTTGCCATACTTAGTGTACAGTGTTATCTTTGGAGTTTTGGATCTCACCAACTGAACAAACTTTGATGCATACTGATATTTCTTCCAATAGATTTCTGAAACCAAGTATGGAACAGTGGAACTAATGTAAGAATGATTTTTTGTATTATGGACTTCTGTGCAATTTTTAAAACAACCAAATTTAATGTTCTCTAACTGAAGAGTACCAGTATTTTGATTTTGCTTTGAATGTAATGTTGGAAACTTGAAATAAAAACAAAATGTTGGAAATAGAATGATATAATGAAAACACAATATTTAAAATTAATGATCTTTCAACAGAGTGCAACAGCTAGCGATATACTGCTCAGGCACCGACGCCTGTTTAAAAAGTTTGCTTAAATATATTTATTTAATGGAATAGCATTAACTGAAATATTACAGTTTATCACACACTTGTTGTTGCTTAAACTATTTACTTCTAAGATTTGAGTACTCAAATAACTATAATATTTGTAAAGCATGTTGTTATACTCCAGCATTCATTTGATGCATGCCATACAACATAATGTTAAATAAAATCACAGAACATGTTTGCTCATCAACCATGACATCATAAAATAGTGTGTAAAAATTTTATTATTCAAATGATAAAAGGCAAAAGGCCACTAAGCTTGTATCTTAATAACACTGAGCATGTATACAATCTTTTCCGTTAATGACCTGAACATATACTGTACACTCAATTTTTTAAACAAATTGGGTTGCTAGAAATTAGTTAATATTCTTTCTTACTACATACAATGGAATATACAGACAGGATATTCAGGTAAAAGTTTCCAACACTATCCAAAAGGACTGAAAAAATAAGTAGATTTGAAGAATAATTTAAAATTTGTCCAATATTTAGCTTTCATTCAATGATTGAAAATTTCCATCCATATACAGATTTCAAAATGGATTCAAATCAACCAGTCCAAATATTAGAGGAAAATGATTTGTTGGAGCATATGAAATTCTTTAAAAACTTAAGCAACACACAAAATGCAGGAGGAACTCAGTAAGTCAAGCAGCATCAATGAATGGAACTGAACAGTTGATGCTTTGGGCTGAAACCCTTCATCAAGACTGGAAAGGAAGACAGCAAAAACCAGAACAAAAAAGTAGGGGGAGGGGAAAGAGCATAAGCTGACAGTTGAGTTCAGGTGAGATGGGGAAGGCAGGTGAGAAGGGGAAGGATGGATGAAAGGGAATGATGTGAAAATCTAGGACAGGAGTTTCCAACCTTTTTTTATGCATGGACCCCCTACCATTAACCAAGGGGTTGGGAACCCCTGAGCCAGGAAGTGATAGATGGGCTGTAGAGAAAGGAATCTGATAGGAGAGACAGTATACCATCGTATATATATTCTTATTCTTTATCTTATTGAGATTTATGTGATTATTAGACTGTAATTTATATTGGTTTCCTTCAGTTTTTCAGTGTTTTCTTTCTTGCAGCAAATTGGCGGGTGGGTGATCCGTTAATTTTTTGTGTGTAAGAAGGGGTTGGGGGGGGATTGATGCTACTGTTGCTGTTTTTTTTTGAGCAAGGGGGTCAGGGATTGTTATTGTTGTTTTATTTCTGCAGGGCGGGGGTGGAGGAATTTTGGGGTCTGTGAGTGTTCCTTTTCTGTGCTAGGGGAAGGGGGTGGCATTAATGTTTCATCTTTCATCAACTCGTATGGCCCTTCTATATTTCATGGCTATTTGGAGAAGACAAATATCCAAGTTGTATTGTACATGCATACTTTGACAATAAACTGACCCTTGAACCTTTGATGAGTGCAGGTTAGTAATGATTGCATCTCTAGGTATGGGAATCACTAGCAAGGCTGTGCATCTTGGCTATCTCAGTGTGCCCTTAAGGATTTTATAGTGAGCTGTCTTCCTAAATTGCTGTTCTACATTTGATTAATGCATTTTAATTATATGAAGTCTTGCTATGTTACTGAGCAGCATACTTTTGCCAGACTAAAACTGCACATCATAGTTGGTCACTAGACTTTTTATCTGAAATAGAATTAATAAAAAGATAATCTAATTGTTTTTGGTACCAATATGGATCCTAACCTTTTAAATTAAAGTTTGTTTGATTAACTAAATATAAATTCTCTATTCGCAGTGGTGCAATTTGCTCCCATATTGAAGGCACTGGTTAAGAACACAACCACTATACCATAAATCCCACTGTCATGCTCTAACCAGTTCTTTAACTATTACCACTCATCCCGGCAGCCTTCTCTAATTCCCACTTCTTCATCAAGTTACGTAAGTAATAATGGATACCTGGTAAGTCATCAAAACTGTAAACAAATACTTCCTCTGGTGGAGATGGTGGTCTGTTGTCTATTGGGAAACCTCTTCCCTCATTAGGATGGTAAATATGGATCTGCATAGATTAATTGTTAAAAATGTTATATATAAAACCTTACTTCAAAATCTTTTTCAAAATTTTTCAAAGATAGGATACATAAGAGATTGTGACAGGATTAGATTTAGAGAAACCACATTCACTACTTCTGCTGGCAGTTTGTTCCACACTCTCACCACCCTGAGTGAAGTTGTTGCCCCTCCTGTTCCCCTTAAACATTTCACCTTTCACTCTTAACCCTTAACCTCTAGTTCTCTTCTCACCCACCCTTAGTGGATAAAGCCTGCTTACATTTACCCAAGCCTGCTTAGTTCTCTTAATTTTTTTATACCTCCATCAAATCTCCTCTCAGTCTTCTACCCCTTAGTGAATAAAGTCCAACCCTATTCAACCTTTCCCTATAATTCAGGTCAAGTGCTGGCAACATCTTTGTAAATTTTCTCCACATTATTTTAATCTTATTAACATCTTATACAACTTCAACATTACATCCCAACTCCTGTACTCAATACTTCCATTTATGAAGACCAATGTGCCAAAAGCTTTCTTAATGACCCTGTGTCGCTGCTTTCAAGGAATTATGTATCTGTATTACCAGATCCCTGTGTCCTACTGCACTCATCAGTGCCCTCCTGCTCACTATGCAATTCCTACTCTCTTTTGTCCTCCAAAAGTACAACACCTTACACTTGACTGTATTAAACTCCATCTTCCATTCTTCAGCCATTTTTCCAACTGGTCCAGATTCCACTGCAAGCTTTGATAACCTTTGTTTTCCATCACACCCCCAATTTTGGTGTCATCCACATATTTGCTGATCCAGTTTACATTATCATCCCAATCATTGATACAGATGACAAACAACAACAGATCCAAGACAGATCCCCATGGCACACTACTAGTCACATGCCTCCAGTCAGACAGACAACCATCTACTATCATCCTCTCGCTTCTCCCACGAAGATAATGTCTAATCCAATTTACTACCTTATCTTGAATGCTGAGTGACAACTTTTTGACCAACCTCCCATGTGGGATCTTGTCAAAGGCTTTGCTAAAGGCCATGTAGACATCATCCATTGCCTTACCTTCATCAGCTCTCTTGGTAACTTCCTCGAAAAACTCTAAGATTGGTTAAGCATGACTTACATGCACAGAACTATGTTGATTATCCCTAATCAGTCACTGTCTGTCCAAATACTTGTATATCCGGTCATTTATTAATAAGTTACCCACTACTGATGTCAGGCTCACTGGCATATAATTTCCTGGCCTATGCTTCATGCCTTTCTTAAACAACACAAGAACATTAGCTATCCTCCAATCCTCTGGCACCTCACCCGTGGCTAAGGACATTTTAGATATCTCTGGTACTGCCTGTGTAATTTCTGTACTAGCCTCCCACAGGATCTGAGGTGACACTTTGTCAGGCCCTGGGAAGTTATCCACTCTAATTTGCTTCAAGACAGCAAACCTCTGTAATCTGTATATGGTCCATGACCTCACTGTTGCTTTATCTGTAGATTGTGTCCATTCCCTGAGTAAATACAGATGCCTTCTTTTAGACCTCCTGATTTCATTCTTTTAAGTGTACTCTTGCATTTCTTATACTCCTCAAGTACCTCATTTGCTCCTTCCTATCTATACTTGCTATGCACCTCCTCCTTTTGCTTAACCAGGGCCTCAATATCTCTCGAAAAGTAAGGTTCCCTAAACCTGTTATCCTTGCCTTTTATTCTGACAGCAATACACAAAGTTTGTACTCTCAAAATCTCACTTTTGAAGGCCTCCCACTTACCAAGTACAGCTTTGCCAGAAAACTGCCCAAATGCACACTTGCCAGATTGTTTTCTGATACCATCAAGTTGGCCTTTCTGCAATTTAGAATTTCAACCTGAGGACCAGACAATCCTTTTCTCCATAATTATCTTGAAACTAATGGCATTGTGATAAATAGATAAAAGTGCTCCCTTACACAAACTTCTGTCGCTTGTCCTGTCTCATAGAGTGTTGCAGACTCTAGTTCAAATTTTTATGTACTGATTAAGGAAACTTTCCTGAATGCATTTAACAAACTCTTTCTCAACCAGCCCTTTTACAGTATAAGAGTCCCAGTAAATATATGGAAAGTTAAAATCACCTATGATCACATCTTTGTATTTCTTGCAACAGTCTGCAATCTCTCCGCAAATTTGTTCTTCTAAATCCCTCAGGACTGTTGGGTGGTCTGTAATATAGCCCTAGAGCCCTATTAATGTGATCATGCCTTTCTTATTTCTCAGTTCCACCCATAAGGCCTCAGTAGATAAGTTCTCCAGGTTGTCCTGAGTGAGCACAGCCATGATATTTTCCCTGACTACTAACACCACCCCTCCTCATTTAATCCCTCCCGCTTTGTCATGTTTAAAACAATGGAACCCTGGAATATTGAGCTGCCAGGCTTACCCCTTCTGCAGTCAAGTCTCACTGATTGCTACAATGTCATATTTCTAGGAGCTGTTCTCATACACCTTTCCTATAATACTCCTTCCATTGAAATATACACAATTCAGAACATTAGCCCACCATGCTCAATCTTTTAATTCCTGACTTTGTATATAGGCTTAACATCTTACTCCCCAGCCACTATCTACTCTGGTGTTCTGGTTTCCAACCCTGCTGCAAAGGCAACTCTAGTTTAAACCGCGCACCCCCCCCCCCCCACACAGCACCTGAAAACCGTCCCGTGAGATGTTAAACAACCTCCCCCATGCCCCCCCCACAACCGTAGTTCAGGTGCAACAGGTCCCACCTTCCCTGGAAGAAAGCCCAATGATAAAAAGATTTGAAGCCCTCCCTCCTGCACTATCTCCTTAACTATGAGTTAAACTGCATAACTTTCCTGTTTCTGGCCTCCCTAGCACGTGGCACAGGTAGCAATCCCGAGATTACAACCCTGGAGGTCCAGTCCTTTAACTTACAACCTAATTCCCTGAACTCACTTTGCAGACTTCTTCACCCTTCTTATTCATGATCCCTGGCCACTCACTCTTCCGCTTAAGAATGTTGTGGATTCAATTCAAGATGTCCCTGACCTTGACACCTAGGAGGCAACATACCATCCGGGAATCTTGTTGTTTTCCACCGAATCTCCTGTCTGTTCCCCTGACCAATGAAACCCTGTCACTGCAGCTCACCTCATCTCACTCCTTCTCCTCTGAGCCAGAGCCAAACTCTGCTTATGACAGACAACCTGACTGCTGTGGCTTTCATCTGCTAGGTCATCCCCCCCAACAGTATCCAAAGCAGTATACTTGTTGTTGAGGGGAATGGCCAAAGGGGTACTGTGCACTGGCTGCCTATCCCCTTTCCCTCTCCTGACAGCGTCTTATACCTTGGGTGTAACTATCTCCCTGTATGTCCTGCTGATCAAACCCTCAGCCTCCTAAATGATCCAGAATTCATCCAGCTCCACTCCCGTTCCTTAATAAGATCTGAAAGACTCTTTAAGGCAGGAGCAGTGGACCTTTTTGAGAGCATGTACCCAAATTGGCAATGATCTAAAAGTTTCACGCCATGTGCCATGGTAATTTTGAGCAAAGGTTATTGTTGATTAATGAATTCTTAACAATAATTATGGATTTTTAAAGAAAAAAAGATGCTTATTTACCTCTATTCATTGCACAAAAATTATTAATAATAATCTTTTAAAAAGACAATTGAAAATTTTTTATGGAGGTGCTAAACTATTTGCAGTGTTTATCATCACTGAATATCCAGTGTTCAGTCACAAATAACAGAAGGAAAAGTACAAGCAGAACAAAGCCTATGTCAACTGGCCCAACTGTTTACTATCTAAACATTGACACGTACTACTACAAGGATTTCAAAGCGTATCATCCAACGTCACATGATCTTGGAATCTTCTAGTTTGCGCCAAGCACGTTTTCTGTGAAAACATCTCACTGCTCTTGAATTGTAGAAAATAGTTTGCTGCTGCATTTGGCAGTAGAGATAATCATTATGTATTTTTTAAAATTATGGGTAGGGGTTAAAGAATTGAAGAGTGGCGCTTCATGCCACATGCCAACAAAATTTTTTCAAGTGCCATCTTGAGCATGTGCGCCAATGGTTCATCACTCCTGCCTTAAGAATACGCACCCTTGATTTACAAGTCCACCTTCTGCTACAAAAAAAAAGTGTGGCACTCTCTGTTCTGAGAAGTACACTAAACTAAATTAACTATAATGAACATCAGTCAGCCTTTTTGATTTTTGGAATTTAACTTGTGCAAATATTATTCACAAACGTGTCCATTTTGTAAATCGAAGATTACTTATAAAAGATTTACAATTTCCACCACTCACTGACTCCTAGATTAGTACAGCTTGAATATAGTTATGCAAGTTCATTAAAACTTAAAGAATCAAAATAATACAATTTGAAGAAAATTATCAAAATAAGCCATTGTTTTTGATTGTGTTAAGTTTTCCCTCTTTCCCCAATTGATATCATCGTTTCTAATAAATGGCATAAAGTAGTAAGTCACTAAAGCAAACGCTCAAGAATTTTAACCTACCATGTTTCCATCGCAGGATATTCGAAGTACTTCCCTTACACGTTCTTGAGCACCACTCCCTTTCAAAAGCTCCATGCACACTTCCTCAGAGTCAAGAATACTGACCTAAACAACATATCAATAGTCATAGATGTACAACAAAACAAATTATATAAAATATGCAATAGAAAGTTCTTTGCCTCAGCTAATTGGTGCTTACGCTCACACTAAACACAAGTTTCTTCCATTTTTTTTTTGCCTCATCCCAGCCTTTTAGTAATTATTCAATTCTTTTCTTCCTTATTCATACTAATTTCCTTTTCAAAGCAAACTATTCGCCTCAAGCATTTTTTTTTTGTAAGTAACAACTTCCATTTATGAAGCATCCGCAAAGCATAAACAGCTCTCCTTAATTCTATATTTATTAAGACAATATTATGGATTGTTAATAATATATCTGCAAAAGAAGCCTTTCTCTCCTTATCCATCTTGTGTAAGACACTAAAAACTCTAAAGATCTCCAAGTCCTCTCTTCTAGTTTAAAAAAAAAAGAGCCCTAGCTTGTCATTCTTTCTTGATAATGAGTTCTGGTATCAAACTTGTACTTTCTTTCTTGCACTTACTTCACTGCTTTTACGTTCTTTCTGAAGTAGGCCAATAGGGCACAAAAACATGGCTTCAAATCAGCAAAAAGTCACAACTGAATTCTTACACTAATAGAAATAAAATTCAATTTTCAGGAAAGTACTCATTATGATTCACCATGGGTGCATTTCAGTGTTTGCCAGCACCTTGACCTAAGCACTTTCTAACACAGTTGAGATTGTTGAACCGGCTGTTTGATGTTGGCCACTTAACCAAACAGAACTGATGTGCACAATAATCTGTTGCTTTCAACAGTTCTTGGTGGATTAGGGAATCCAGTGGATTCTGGATAATTGGAACACATCAGGACCAGTATATTTTGGTCCACCTCACTGTATAGCATTCAAATTTCCTACTGAGGATGGCATTGTATATTACATGTGCTTTTGCCTTCATATTTCTGCTGACAACCAAAACAGCAAGAAATTGCTTCGTAATTTGTATTAGCTATCTTTGTTCAATTATGGTGGCTACATTGGTTTTGAATACTGATCCCAAGACAAATTTGACTCCCACTGAGTTAGCTGGGAAATTTAAAAAGAAGTAACCATGCCTGGAATAAAGATCATATTCAGGAGTGGAACTATTGAATTATTTATTTATTTATTTATTTATTTATTTTAAATATCTGCTTTACCAAGGTCTTTTAGGGAAAAGATTTAAAAACCTTTTTCTGACTTCCAACCCATGTGGGACACCAGATTCAAAGCAGTGACTCTTAAACGCCCTGTGACTGGCTGCCATGGAGGACCACTCTAATCAAGAAGCTATAAGAATTAAGTATTGGAAAATGAACAGCTATAAATAACAAATTGCAAACCTCACCACTGCATTTTTAGTTTTTTGCCGGATTGCTTTAAGTCTGTGAGCCTTCAATGGTGACACCAACTCTCGCAATGTCTTGTTTTGAGATTCAGTAGATTGCCTTTCCTGTCTTATTAATCCATGTTGTTTCACAGCTTGAGGACAGACATACCGCACGTCTGATTGTCTGGAATCTCCTTCACATCTTTGAATATCTATCTGTTTTCTGAAGCAATCTTTGTAGTATAGTTCGTCAGTTTTCATTTTGTTGCTGGATTGTTTTCCCCACATATTTGCCGATACAACCTCATCTATAGTCTGCTTTCTTCCACCATGTAAATTTCCATTAGAGCTACTGGTGGTGCTGATATCCATTGGTTTTCTGAAATGAGCTTGGAAATAAGAAGATTCGCATTAACTCTACATGAATGATTATTGCCTATGGTGCAGATTTTCGAGTCATTGTTAGATATAGCATGGAAACAGACCTTTCAACCCACTCATACAACCTTCATCCGATTTTCACTCTCCCCACATTTTCATAAACTCCCCCAAGTAATCTATCACACCATTGGTATGTACTTCTAATGTATTGCATTAACTATATAATACTACAATAACCATCTAATACACTTATAAATATTTTTCAGAAAACAAAGTTCTACTTCAGTGAAGCAAAAATCTATATTTCTGGTCTTGGGTTTTAATGTGCACAGCCTGAAGACCTTGTATTTAATTTCAAACCAACAGTTTATTTCACAAAGCTGAGTTGCATCATTACAACTTAAAACAACAAAAAGAGGCAAGATAGCTGCAAATACTATTTATGGTGCTAAAGTAGAGGAAGTAAGCAATACAGAATGGACTGTAAAATTCCTAATCTCAGCCAAGCTGCTTCAGCCACGGTTTAAGAATAAGGGGTAGACCATTTAGAACGGAATTGAGTAAAAACTTTTTCACACAGAGGGTTGTGGATCTGTGGAATGCTCTGCCTCAGAGGGCAGTGGAGGCCAATTTTCTGGATTCTTTCAAGAAAGAGTTAGATAGAGCTCTTAAAGATAGCGGAGTCAAGGGATATGGGGAGAAGGCAGGAACAGGGTACTGATTGTGGATGATCAGCCATGATCACAGTGAATGGCGGTGCTGGCTCAAAGGGCCAAATGGCCTACTCCTGCACCTATTGTCTATTGACTGCACCTAAAAGAATAGGGTGAAACCCATTAAAATACAAATTTGTTAACATCAAGTCACTTTGCACTGAAATGCTGTCTGAAATGACAGGGTGATTATTTCTACCCTTCAAGCTCACCCTATCAACAATTCTTCCATGGACAAGGGAGAACATAGAAAAATAACTTTGAAAGATCAAAAGAAAGCAACTTACCATTATGTGGCTGGCTATTTTCAAACCAGTGCTGTATTGTGCCCGCCCGTGATATCTGCTCCAAGAATGGTCCACTGGAAGTAGGCTGGTAAGCAAAGCCTGAGCTATGAATAAAATTAGAAAAGATGTGTCTTGTCAACAACTCCAAATTAATATTTTATACTCCACTGAGTTGAGCAGCAACATCACTCAGCTACCAACAATAGGTTTAGGTAGATAAAAATCAGTGTTAAATGTCTCCCTCAAATGTCCTCCAGGCTTTCTTTGCTTCAAGTCACTGTTGATTATCAGCAACATCACTCTTCATTCTTAAGCAAATTATTACCATTAATTTTACATATTAGACAAACTATTTTCCTAGAGATCTCCGTCATTTGCAATTCCTTGTGACATACAAAAAGGCCTCTTGACCCAATGAGCTGATACTACCTAACTCAGAGTGACCCCAATTCTCTTTACACGAGGAAATCTGCAGATGCTGGAATTTCAAGCAACACACATTAAAGTTGCTGGTGAACGCAGCAGGCCAGGCAGCATCTCTAGGAACAGGTACAGTCGACATTTCGGGCCGAGATATACAGAACATACAGAAAAAACACACAGAGTGTGGAAACTCCACAAAGAAAGCACTGGAGATCAAGATCAAGTCTGGATCACATCTAGCCAATGTTTTCCATTTTGAAAACCAACATAAAAAATTCAAATTTATTTTAATTTATTCTATTTAGACTTGCATCCTGCAACATCCAGAGTTTGTCTTTTGTTACGTTGTGAAGATAAAAAAGGATGTACTTACTTTGTAGTCTGTTTGACAGGAGACATGGCAAGCTTGTTGTGGGTGGCGATGTTATCTGAAACCTCTCTATTAAATTGTGGAATATTTATATAATTATCTCCATAAAAGTTTTCATGATTATGCATTTCATGTCTGGTTGACTTTAACAGTGCATCAACAGACTGACAGCGCTCCATGCTGCTGCTAGACTTTTCAGGATTCTGATTTTGGAAGTTTTCAGATCTGTCAGTAGAGTGCGCCCTTCGAAGCCATCGGGAATGGGGTCGTTCTTCATCTCCATGTTGTATAGTTCTTCCTCGACCAGCTCTACTAATTTCAGTATTTTGTGCTCTTTCCTCATGATATTCTATGCTAAATCCTAGGGATGAAGTATCATTGATAATACTATTGTGTGAAGTAATGATTGACATTTTATTTGGAAGAAACTGTCCTATGACTTGTTTCGTCTTCTGCTGTAAGCGTCCTGTGGCACTAGCACCGGAAGATCCTGCTCCTGTGGTAAATGCAGTTGAAATTGTGGCATGTCCACTATCCATTGAGTCCTCTGCAGATATTGGATCTTTACTTTTGGATGAAGGGCACTTCATCATGAATGGATGGTCCAATATACTAGAAAGAATGATGCGATCTGCTGGATTTTTTCGAAGCAGCTGATAGATCAAATCTTGAGCCTCGCTTGAAACAAATGTCGGCATTTCATAATCTGCCAGCATCACTTTATTCAGTGTATTTTTAACAGTGTCAGTGTCAAATGGCGGCTTTCCCACCAGAAAAGTATAAAACATGCACCCAAGAGACCACACATCAGATTCAAGACCATGAGCACTGTGAGTTGCGATCTCCGGTGCAATGTAATTGGGGGTTCCACACATGGTGAAATGCTTTTCAGTGGGCATTTTCAGCTGTGTGGCTAATCCAAAATCTGCTATCTTTATGTTCATGTCACTTGTAAGTAGAAGATTAGAAAGAGTGAGGTCCCGATGCAATATACCATGTGAGTGAAGATACAGCATTCCAGTAACAATATGATGCATGAAGTGTCGAGCTGTGTATTTAAAAAAAAGAAAAGCAGAATGAATGTCAATTTTAAAAAGAATATATTAAAACTATTCCCCTTTTTTGCCATACTCCCTCCATTATTAACTCAAAATAATTATGTCACTCACAAACAAGAGAAAAATCTGCAGATACATGTAAATCCAAGCAACACACACAAAATGCTGGAGGAACTCAACAGGCCAGGCAGCATCGATGGAAAAGAGTATAGTCAACATTTTGGGCTGAGATCCTTCATCAAGACTGGAGAAAAAAAGATGAGGAGTCAGAGTAAAAAGATGGGGGGAGAGGAGGAAAAAAACACAAGGTGATAGGAAAAACCAGGAAGTTGTGGGGGGGGGGAGAGGAGGAAGAGGGCAAGTAAAGAGCTGGGAAGTTGATTGGTGAAAGAGATACAGGGCTGGAAAGTAGAGAAGGAAGAATCTGAGAGGACAGGACAGAAGGCCATGGAAGAAAGAAAAGGGGGAGGAGCATCAGAGGGAGGTGATGGGCAGGTAAGGAGATAAGGTGATAGAAGGAAATGAGAATGGGTAAGGGGGGGTGGGGGGTAGCATTACCAGAAGTTTGAGAAATTGATGTTCACACTCTCAGGTTGGAGGCTACTCAAATGGAATATTAGGTGTTGCTCCTCCAACCTGAGTGTGGCCTCATCGCGACAGTAGAGGAGGCCATGGACTGACATGTCAGAATAGAAATGAGAAGTGGAATTAAAATGGGTGGCCACTGGGAGATCCCACTTTTTCCTGGAGAAAGAGCATAGGTGCTCGATGAAGCAGTCTCCCAATTTACATCGATTCTCACCGACATACAGGAGGCCACACCAGGAGCATTGGATATAGCAGATGACCCCAAAGACTCAGTTGAATTGTCGCCTCACCTGGAAGGACTGTTTGGGGCCCTGAATGGTAGTGAGGGGGGATGTGTAGGGGCAGGTGTAGCACTTGTTCCACTTGCAAGGATAAGTGCCAGGATGGAGATCAAAGGGGAGGGACGAATGGACAAGGGAGTCACACAGGGAGCAATCCTTGCGGAAAGCAGAAACTAGGGTAGGGGGACGGGTGGGTGGGGAGTGGAGGGAAATATGTGTTTGGTCATGGAATCCTATTGGAGAGGGTGGAATTTATGGAGAATTATGTTCTGGACATGTACACATGGGGTGGGGTGGTAGGTTGAGGGCAGCATTGATGGTGGAGGAAGGGAAGCCCCTTTTTTTGAAGGAGGAGGACACCTCAGTTCTGGAATGAAAAGCCTCATCCTAAGAGCAGATGCAGCAGAGACAAAGGAACTGAGAAAGGGGATGGCATTTTTACAAGTGACAGGGTGGGAAGAGGTATAGTCCAGGCAGCTGTGAGAGTCCTTGGGTTTATACTAGACATCAGTAGATAAGCTGATATATATTAGAACAACAAACAACAACAAATTTCAGCCTACTCAAATGGCAGTTCTACTCATAATCCCACCTCTTTATGTTAGCAATTTTTTTGCTCTTATTTATCCATTTTCTTTTGAATCTTTAGTATATATCCTAATCAGCCAATGTATTTCATATTCTATAGACACACATAAAACAATCCTAATGTAACCTCTGATTTATTTCCTAACCATTTTATTTAAGTGAGCTCTTATTACTAACAGGTTTCGGCAGATAAAACACAGTGTTTAATGTTCCCCTCAAATGTCTTCCCAGCAGAGTTTTGGTCATTTATCCCTGGAGATTTCAGCCCATCCAATTCAAACAAAACAATATAAGAGACATGTAAAGTCCTAGTGAGATAATGCTGAGCACCATCTGTACACCTATGCAATGTTTTTCATACCTTCATTTGGTAGAGAAAGAGGCTATTCAGCCTATCAAGTCCATGTGGACTCTCAGCACAATCTCATTCCCTATATATTTCTCTCACATGTCCATCAATTCCACTCTGATTGTCCTATCACCACTATGGTAGGCAACTAACTTAACAGTGAGAACATTTTCAAGATAAGAGAGGAAACCAGAGCACTGGGGAAAGCCCTAATAGTTTATGATGGTAGATCAGTAGTTTTATGAATGAAGCCTGAATATAGCGAAGTAGAGATCAATTTGAATCTAGCAAAAAAAAACACATGGTCCTCAATATCATATTTATTAATGGAAAGTCCATAATAAATATTTTCAAATGGTAGTACCTTCATCTTCTGAGAAACTAGCTTTCCTGTTCTTTAAATATCTGCTCATCTCTCCATTGTGACACATCTCCAGTACCAAATAGACATAATTGTTGTCTTCAAAATAGTTGTAAAGCTGAAAGTAAACAAAGATCATCCGTAAGTATTCGCATAGAATAGATGCAAAAGAACAGTGCTCATAAAACTGTAATTACCTCCAATATAGACGGATGCTTCAACTGACAATGTATCTCCACTTCGTTGCGGACTCTCTGTACCATTCCCACTTTGTGCATGGCCTTTTTGTCAATCTGGGAACACAATTCATTGAATCCATATCATTTCAACAATGAGCAATTAGATGAATTAAATACGAGAAAACCTGCAGATGCTGGAAATCCAAGCAATGCACACAAAAATGCTGGAGGAACTCAGCAGGTCAGGCAGCATCTATGAAAAAGAGTAAACAGTTGATGTTTTGGGCTGAGACCCTTGATTCCTAAGTCCTGATGAAGGGTCGTAGCTCAAAACATTAACTGCTTACTCTTTTCCATAGATGCTGCCTGGCCTGCTGAGTTCCCCCAGCATTTTGTGTGTTAATTAGATGAATTAAATTATTTTCTATTTCAAAATTTTTACTAGATTTTGTGGGAAAATATTACACAAGTGCAAAATTATTTGAAATTATCCGCTTGGGAACGTGAAGATTCTTTCCATCATAAATAGTTTTAAGTTACTAGCAGTAAAACTTATTTTCATTAAAGTAAGAAATGGGAACAAGTTTCACAGCTGATATTCAGTAATTTAATTTTCCAATACCAATGATGGCCAAAATGAGTAAACCAGTTTCTCACAAAGATGTCTCATGAAACAATAGTTACCCATTAGACAATAATATCAAGTGCTTGATTTTTATTCTATTTTACCTGTTCTATTTTACCTCTGACATGAGGATGTTAGAATCTTGGGCAGGATACGCTCCTAAAAGTGGTGAGTCATCACTAAACCTGCAGTGATTAAAATTTATTCTGTCCTTTGGATTTTAAACAAGTACATTGCTGAGCTGAATTTTACTGTTTATTTGGAAAGAGTATTCCCAAAAGATGCACTCAGCAATTTAAAAAACGCCAATGACCAACTTGAATAGGAACTTTAATTACAAGTTGGTTAAAATTGTCCAAGAATTCCAAAAGATTTATGGGATTTATTTGGATATTTTTAGTTACTTTTCTGGACATGGAGAAATGAATCAGCCACAATGAACAATTATGTTTAGCCTGTTTCAAGTCAAACATTCAAGACAAACTCAACTCAGACCTTTTTTTTAAACCATTAGAGCAAACCGTATTATTGCTGTTATGTTGACAAGACATTTAAAAATAATTCTAACAAGCTGGACTAAAGTAAGTATTGCATTCAAGATTCCCATAGGCAGAGAAAGATAAAATAATATTGTTTAAAAGTACATACCGCTTGGGGTAAACTTACCATTTTTATCGCCACCTCCAGACCAGTACTTACAGATTTTGCTCGGTAAACACAGGCGAACGACCCCTTCCCAAGGAGTGTTAAAACCTTGAAGTCCTGAAGAAAAATTGTTCAGTCACCGATTCAATAATACTCTTGATCGATTGCATCACAATAATGCAATAATAACTATTACGCAATGTGCAAATGACTGGCTTGTTCGGTATAAATGCTTCATACAGCTTACCTCAATAGCATTTTCACCATCTACTGACATCATACTCTTGCACGTTAAGATACAATTCAACACCCGAACAAGCATTTTAGAACTACCAACGGGAACTTGACTAGTCTTTCTTTGACTGCGCACGAACTAGTTAAGTAGCGAGAGGACTCAAAGGTAAAGGACCGAGTCAGTAAAACATAAGCCCGGTTTTATTCCCGCGTTAACACAACGGCTTCTCATTGCCAAGCAACAGACCTTAAGTATTATTTACGTGTTCTTCAAAGCCTCGCCAAGCGAAATATCAAATCATTAGAAAGTATGTTTAAACACAAATACATTACATACTGGGACAATCCATCGAAAATTTGAATAGCCTTCATTTCTACAATAAATTTATCAAACAATTTGTCAGCAAATAATTTCTAGTTAAGGGCGTCGGGTATTGAAGTCTACTACTCCACAACGGGCACCCTCTTCACCATCGGGGGCATTTTCAAGAGACTGTACCTCAAAAAAAGACGGCATCAATCACTAAGGCACTCGCCATCCGGAACATGCCCTCTTTGCATTACTAGCATCACAGGGAGATACTGTACCGGAGCCTGAAGACCACACTCAGTGATTTAGAAACAGCTCCCTCCCCTCCGCCACCAGACTTCTGAACGGTCCATGAACTTTTTTTTTCCTTTTTTCTGGCACTAGTTATTTTGGAATTTATAGTAATTATTATATGTCTTACACTGTTAGCTGCGCAAAACAACAAATTTCACGCCATTCAAGACAGTGATAATAAACCTGATTTTGATGGTATTAATTTAACCCTCATACGATTTAGAACTAGAGAATGTGGGAAGTATTAGTTAAAAAAATCACCTCCCCCCAATGTCTCTAAAATTACTTTCTACCCTTACATATTTTATAAAATCTGCCTCGTCATTCCTCTCCCATTAAATCACCCTTCCTACTTTAAATCTAACCTCTTCAATGTTTCATGATCCTTAAAAAATAGATTTATATAAAGAGCATGCACACTAACAAATAGCATAAGAGAAAACAACAAGATGATCAATTTAGATATTAGGGCAAGCAAAGAACTGAGAGAAAACAGTAAGATAAATTGCAACAATAATAATAAAAATAAATACATAAGATCAACACACACAAAAAAATGCTGGAGAACACAGCAGGACAGGCAGCATTATTTGTGTGTGTTGCTTGAATTTCCAGCGTCTGCAGATTGCCTCGTGTCTATATTTTTAAGTACATAAGATAGCTGATATATATACACAGCTTGATTTTATATCCATAAAGTGAAGCTAGGCACTGGTGTGTCTGTACATAAGGTGACCCTGAGAGGAAATGATCAAGTAGTGGAGGTGTTGATCAGCCTTACTGCTTGGGGAAAGTAACTGTTTTTGAGTCTGGTGGTCCTGACACGGATGCTATGTAGCTCTTCCCTGATGGGAGTGATGCAATTAGGGAATGACAAATTATAGCAGCCAAAATGGAAAAAGCAAGCAAAAATATCAAAATATACAAATATAAGCCAAGATGACATCTGCATTGAATAGACTATCCAACACCTGCATGGCCATGGATTGCATTTTCAAAATTATGAGGCCAATATACATTGTTGTCTTTGAAGCCAGAGAAGGACTCTTGAGATTGATGTAGTTTTCAGCTAATCTTAATCAACACCAAGGAGCCTAAAGCCATTATTACAATTAAAACAGGGGTGGATTATTTTGATTTGAGACAAGGAGAAATGTCCTAGTGAATTTCAGAATGCTCTACCCAAGACGACTGTGGAGGTTCAATCACCAACTGCACTAAGAACAGTGATCAGTAAGTTTCTGATTGAGAGACATCAGATAGGTAGGAAAATATGTTGAGATGCAAGATCAATATTGATTTTGTCTAAAGGGGGAGCAGGCTCCTACTGTGTTCTCATACTAGATTTGTTGCTACCCTATAAACTTATTGGTGTCTCACTGTGAATTAGTTCTTCCACATTTTGCAAGACAAAAATTCAGTTGCATAATATGAATGGCAGATCATGCACCTCTCAAGTACTGAATCTCACCAAGTACACCAAGGGTGGATTTAAGAAATGACAATTCATTGTTAGATCCCTGCTACATTCAATGACCAATCAGCACATATGATACCATCAATCACTGAATGCTGTTTTGGAAGAAAATTAAAGGAAGGATCCAAGCAAGTGTCAAAAAGCACCAGCTTTGATGATCATAATAGAAAATGCATTCACTGACACCCTCAATGGACCTTTTCCCACAAGAAAACCACTCTAGTGTCATCCTCAACAACTTGTTGATTAGCCAACATGAACAGCTATCTATGCCAAGCTGGCTGATTTCAACTTAAATTAAATCAGCTGTTTCAATCAAAAGTGACCTCAACTCATTTTGTCGTACAATGGTTACTTCAAGAGTGACTCTTTTCCACACGTTCTTCCATTATCCGTTTAAAGAAAGACAAGGCAGCACTTAAAACAACAGTTGCAAGTTTGTAAATACAAAATGATTGGTGGACCTGGTGACAGTCAGGATCTCCACTTTCACTCAAAGATATTTGGGCTCACTTGTCTAATATGGTAATGCTCTGACCAAGCCAAAATAGATTCATCACCAAATTCAGACAACCTAAATAAACCAACTTTAACAATTCATAAGGTCTTACAGGAATTCTGTCCTCACCAGACATCCAAAGAGACATAAACAATCAAACAAATCAGCAGAAAGACAGCCAGGTATCCTCTGTATTGTTATATTAAACCAACTCAGTCAATGCCAAACCTACAACCACTTGTGTGAAGATATGAAAGAAATATCTTGGAGACCTTGTTGTTGGGTCCAACATAAGAATCAGAGCAACCATGTCAGGGAGTGCTAAACTACCAGATGCTATTATAAAGAACTCTACCTGTAGCAAGAGGCAGATCATGTAACATTTTTTGGTTTTCAAAGTCTTCAAAGACAACATGCAAATCTTGTAAAAGCCTCTTTACAAGTGTTGAAATTTTCTCATCACTAGAAATATGACTTGGCAGATGGATGTGAAAGATAATGAAGCTTTCAGAAGAATCTGGAGTACAAGTGCACCAATCATTAAAGCAACAATGGTGTAGATTAATTACACCATTAAAAGTTCAAAGTAAATTTATTATCAAAGTATATACATCTATGTCATCATATAAAGTGGCAGATGGAGTTCAACCCAGATAAGTATGAGGTGATTCATTTTGGTAGGTCAAAGATGATGGCAGAATATAGTATTAATGTTAAGACTCTTAACAGCATGGAGGATCAGAGGGATCTTGGGGTCCGAGTCCATAGGATGCTCAAAGCTGCTGCGCCGGTTGACTGTGTGGTTAAGAAGGCGTACGGTGTATTGGCCTTCATCAACTGTGAGACTGAGTTCAAGAGCTGAAAGGTAATGTTACAGCTATATAGGACCCTGGTCAGACCCCACTTGGAGTACTGTGCTCAGTTCTGGTCGCCTCACTACAGGAAGGATGTGGAAATTATAGAAAGGGTACAGAGGGGATTTACAAGGATGTTGCCTGGATTGGGGAGCATGCCTTATGAGAATAGGTTAAGTGAACTCAGCCTTTTCTCCTTGAAGCAAATAGATTGAGGCTTTTTCCCAGGGCCGAAATGGCTAACACGAGAGGGCATAGTTTTAAGGTGCTTCGAAGTAGGTACAGAGATGTCAGGGGTAAGCTTTTTTAAGCAGAGAATGGGCTGTCAGTGACGGTGATGAAGGCGGATACAATAGGGTCTTTTAAGAGACTCTCGGCTAGGTACATGGAGCTTAGAAAAATAGAGGGCTATGGGTAACCCTAGGTAATTTCTAAAGTAAGTACATGTTCAGCACAGCATTGTGGGCCGAAGGGCCTGTATTGTGCTGTAGGTTTTCTATGTTTCTAACCCTGAGATTCATTTTCTTGTGGGCATACTCAATAAGCGCATAATAGAATATTATAATGTAGCTAAATAAATCAAAAGGAGAGGTTTAGTTAAACTTATGCTTTTTATTTATCGAAATGCGCCCCATTATAACCAAGAGAACTGGAGACAACCAAGATAAAAAAAAAACATTTTTAATAATCCTTGATTTAATGAAGTAGTAACAAGGTGGAATCTTGTTATGTTGACTTCTGTTTGTGCATCAAATTAAACTTGGGTTAGAGTTTGGCACCAACTTTAGGAGAACAAAATGGATTGAAAGATGGCCGCAACTCCTATCATGTGAAGAAACTACAAGGCTCCATTGCAATGCAGATCTTGATAGAAGAACACTTGTGGCCTTTTTTACTAGCTATGTGTTGTACATTTTTGGATTGCAAAGAGGGAAAAAATTTCCCACGAAAAATGCATTTGTAATGATTTACACCACCCAATTACTACCTGCGTTATAGTGTTTCTACTATCTGTTGCCTCCCTAGCAAGGTCTCAAATATGCACGTTAACTGTCTAATAAACAACTTAGATGGTAGAATGGATATCTCCAAAATGACACATTCTGTGATGGGCTTCTGTACAAAACAGTCAGCCAGCTTGTTGCACAAAGTTACGCTCTTCCTGGATATCAGGTAATATTCAACTCATTTTGGGTAACTAAGAGGTAGTTAAATTTTCAAGGAATGGAATTCTTCCTGCAGTCTAGACTATAAATGCATGTTGGTAGGGTAGTTCTACAAGAAAGCTGTCGGTACTCTATCCTGCCAGCATGTTTTTTTGGTGTTGCATATTTGCTTTAGTACTGTACTAATAAGTACAAATTAATTTAACATGGCCTCAAAAGCTTTATGATTGTCTGATAACTTAAGCTGTAGGCCTCGTTAGGAAAAGGGGAAGTACAACGAGATCTAGGTGTCCTTGTTCATCAGTCACTGAAAGTAAGCGTGCAGGTACAGCAGGCAGTGAAGAGGTCCTTCTGCAGTTGTACAGGGCCCTGGTGAGACCACACCTGGAATACTGTGTACAGTTTTGGTCTCCAAATTTGAGGAAGGACATTCTAGCTATTGAGAGAGTGCAGCGTAGGTTCACGAAGTTAATTCCCCGGATGGCGGGACTGTCATATGTTGAAAGATTGGAGCGACTGGGGTTTAATACGCTGGAATTTAGAAGGATGAGAGGGGATCTGATTGAAACATATAAGATTATTAAGGGATTGGACACGCTAGAGGCAGGAAACATGTTCCCGATGATTCTGGACTCCTCCAACAGAGGCCACAGTTTAAGAATAAGGGGTAGACAATTTGGAACGGAGTTGAGAAAAAACTTTTTCCACACAGAGGGTTGTGGTTCTGTGGAATGCTCTGCCTCAGAAGGCAGTGGAGGCCAATTCTCTAGATTCTTTCAAAAAAGAGTTAGATAGAGCTCTTAAAGATAGCAGAGTGAAGGGATATGGGGAGAAGGCAGGAAAAGGGTACTGATTGTAGATGATCAGCCATGATCACAGTGAATTGTGGTGCTGGCTCAAAGAGCTGAATGGCCTCCTCTTGCACCTATTGTTTATTGTCTACTGGTCCATCCACATATTTAGTCAGGCTCACTTCGTTGCTCTTGCATTCAACAAGATACGTAGATCAGGCTTACAAACATTATAAAATTGTACAGTAAATGTTGACAATATTGGCTGGTAGTGGACAGGACACTGCTTGTCAAATCTGTTCTGATCAGTTCCTGAAAGGCATGGAATTGTTGTGGAGAGGATGTTTCCTCTAGTGGCAGAGCTAGGACAAGAGGGCACAGCCTCTTAGAACTGAGATAGAACGACACCCCTTTAGAACTGAGATGATTTTCTTCAGCCAGACAGTGGTAAATCTGTGGAATTCATTGCCACAAATGGAGGTGGAGGCCAAGTAATTGGGTATATTTAAAGCGGAAGTTGGTAAGTTCTTGATTGGTAAGGGGTTGAGAGGGATAATAAATCTGCCATGATGGAATGGCAGAGCAGACTTAATGGACTGAATGGCCTTATTTTGCTCTTATGTCTTATGGTCGGAGTCTAACTCCCAAGCTATCATGGCTATGGTGCAGATGATACAATCACCCACACATTTGTGTATAGCACATTTGCCAAGGTCTGGAAAACTATGCTGGAGCCAAACTATGCTTGACAGCAATTTGTCTCAAACTGCTGTGTAACAGAGCACCCCTGATATCTACAGTGTTCCCAGGGATGAACATCAAGATAAACATCAACTGCTGCTGTAAGATCATTAGATGTTAAAGACAGAGTTTGGTCTACCCTTCTACCTGAAACCTGATGTTATTCTGGTGCACCAAGAGGTCAGTAAGTGAATACTGCCAGTTGGCATATTTCACCCTCAAAGAGTCAGAGGCACATTTAAGCTTAGCACAGCCAACGTAAAAACTATGAGGGGAGGGATCACAGTCCAAGTTCCAACCATCACTGGACATTGAACAATTGGACAACTCTGAACTAATTCTACAACCAACTTTCAAAGAATGTACAATTCATGTTCTCAGTACTATTTTATAGTTGCACAATTTATCTTTTGCTCATTGGTTGCCTATGTACAGTTCTTCAGAAATTGTGCTTATCTATTTTCATGTAAATGTTTGCAAGAAGATGAATCTCAAGGTAATATATAGCAACAAATTTACTTTGAGCTCGAAGGGCTGGGCTCTGTAGAGTGAACACTTCCTGGATGAATTATTCTAAGTGGAAACTAGCTGTATTGGTGCATTGTGAATATGAAAGAATGTATTGAATTGATGGCAGAATGAATGGAATGATTTGATGACATATAGTTTTAAGAAGTTTTTTTTAAAAATGTTGACATCTTTCAATCAACCTCCCCAGAATTAACGGATTGTTTTTTTTCCTATAGAAGATAGAAAGTGAACTGTGTGTTTCGCTGGCTTGGCTTCTGGGCAGACATCTCGCTCCGAAACGGTAGGTACCACATCTGCGCCCGATCTGGGACAGAATCAGTGGCAGACAGAAAACCAGAAAATGTTAGTTAAAAGAATAACAAATCGGCTATACCAAAGGGTCTAAACGTGACAGCTGATGAAGGGGACGGGCCCCCGCCGAAGCTTCGGTCTGAGATTGGACGAGTTGCCGTCCACAGGAAATAGTGTCAGGACTTCTGTTAGTGACCAAAATACAGGAGATGGCGGGGCGTACCTTTATTTTCTCACCGATGCACACGGTCGCCATGCCGGTAGCCGCTCTGTCTCCGCCGCTGCCCCCGAAGGGCGCGGACTCACTGCTCCGCCGCTCGCTCCCTCGCTCCAGTTGCCCGCCCAACGCCGCGGCGGACTCGCTCCATTTTTGAAAAATCCGCCGTTTACCCAGTCGACAACGAGGCTGCGCTGGCGTCACCTCCTCGCGGAGGCAGAAAGGAAGAAAAAAATAACAACGATTAAAGTAAATGTAGTCTTGAAATATATTTTAAATCACATTCCTATATGTAAAATATATATTTTTTTAACTTTGTAAAGGTAATTGTTTTAGTAACGGTGTCACGTGACGTATGCGCCGCGTGCCGCGCATGAGCACATCTTCCCCTTTCGTTTGACGCCTCTGTCAAGGTTTGACCGTCAACCCGGAAATCCGGGTTGCATCGCTGCCGTCGGTCTGGCGGACACTGCTGCAAGAGCAAAGTAAGATTGACTGGAATTTATTGGCGTTTAGTGTTTAAGAGAGTTGGAAGAGTTGCAGCGAAAGTAGAAGATTGGTCTCTTCTTTTTGCCGATTGGAAGTTACGTTGTTGGGAAAGTAATTGGAAACTATGTGGCAACGAGAAGTACTGGCAGAAGTGCAGTGATTGTTTACAACCCATATCCCCAACAGTTTTATTTGAGGGAAAAGTAATTTATCCTATGGAAGACGGTATGTTAGACACGAGATGCTGGAATCCGGAGCAACATACAAAAAGCTAGAGGAACTCAGTAGGTCAGGCAGCATCCATGGAGGGAAATAGACAGTTGTTACTTAGGGATTAGGACTGACAGATAGAGGGGATACAGTATATGTTTATGTGGCCTTTTTTGTAATGTACGAATCACAATAAATGTAGCCTTTCCCCGCTCTCCATCCTCATTGGAGTACGTATGATTTTTAAAAATGCTTTAAGGGTAACATATTACAATAACAAATAAATCCAACATAGTTATCTGTAGCCAAACCTCAGATTTCTTAAATGGGGAAACGATACGAGTAGAATAGAGAAAGTTAAAGCTGATGTCAGTGAGGACCATGGGGAAATCTTTACTATTCCTCGTATCCCTTGCATAATAAAGTGTCTTTTTTGGAGGCTGGTGGTCACAATCCAGAATTTAGTATTGGATACAATAAAGTTCATCTTGCAACTTTCCCAAGCTTAATCACCAGTGGAAGTCAATAGAGTTGCAGAGAACTCCACACTTGATCGGATAAGATGCATTTACGATAACTTCCAACAATGTTAACGTCTTCCAGGATTGGTATCTGATCGCTAATTGATATCCCATTCGCTATGACAAAGGTGTACTATTTCTGGTCTGAACTCCATCTTGGCGCTACTCAGTAGACATTACCTCCCAAAACCACAACTCCCTAGATTTAGCAGGACAAGTGTTAGCAGGAAAACTTCCAGTATCTCTGCCAAGTCATCCACACTTCTGGCATGGTCGCAGATCATCATCCTTTTATTACCATTAGGTCAGATTACTAGCCAGATCATTTTATACGAAGACATTGTGGAGTAACATTGTGGACATGCATTGCAGTAACTCATCAAAGCAGACTTCTAGGAAATGGGCTTATATTCTAAGTATGTTTTTTTTTAATTTAAAGAATGAATATAAGAGACTTTAAACATGTGGGAGTTGTATAAAATCATTCCCTGCTGGCGATATAATTTGGGGACTTCCAACCTTGCATTTGCAGCAGTTATTTCTGCAGCTTTTTGGGCTATTTTCATTTGAAAGTGGCTTTCAGCTATTTATTCATTAACCCATAGTCCAATTGTTTTTGAGCTATTTTGCCTAGACTGGACCATTATTCTTGTTTGATGTTTAACATTTTTGCTGTCTTTTTCTTGAAGTGTTTGTTGGGAATAGATGGTGATTTCCATTTTAATAATTTTCTGACATTAAGAATACTTATATTTGTCTTTTTACAGTCCTGTACTGTTTAAGACATGTGAATCTTCAGCCTTTTCTCTGCTTAATAAAGATATTATAATTTTAAAGCTTCTCGGTGAATTATTTTTCTTGAGTTTGACTGATTTGCTTATTTGTAATCAAACCACAAACAGGAGAAAATCTGAAGATGCTAGAAATCCAAGCAACACACACAAAATGCTGGAGGAACTTGACAGGCCAGGGACTTCCCTTCCTCCACCAGCGAAGGAGATGTCCTCCTTTTTCAAAGAAAGGGGCTTCCCTTCCTCCACCATCAACGCTGCCCTCAACCACATCTCTTCTATTTCATGCACGTCTGACTCATACCCCTTTTTCCCACCTCCCTACCACAGAAAGGGTTCCTCTTGTTCTCATCTACCACCCCACCAGCCTCTGTATCCAACATGTAACTCTGTAACTTCTGCCATCTCCAGCAGGATCCCACCACTAAACACATCTCTTCTCCCCCCCGCCCCCTGCCACTTTCTGCTTTTGACAGGGATCGCTCTCTACGCAACTCCCTTGTCCATTCATCCCTGCCCTCTGATCTCCCTGCTGGCACTTATCCTTGCAAGCAGAACAAGTGCTACACCTGTCCCTACACCTCCTCCCTCACTACCGCCTTGGCTAATTAGCATCTAACAATTTAAAGGCATCCAGATGCCTCGAGGCAAGGTCCATCAATATGAATTGATCTATCCTGCCCCACAGAACAGCAAAAAGCTGACATCTGACCAATCTACACCCTTTATTTAGCAGGTAGTGAATGCTATCAAATATTTGAATGGCACAGATGTACAGAAATATTTAAAAATTCTAAGAATCAATTGGATAGTGATGCAGTGAAAAGCTTTCGTTTGTATGCCGTCCAGAGAGATCAGTCCATAGATAAGTACACCGAGGTAGTACAAAATAAAAACACTAAATATAATCCACAATATATTATTACAGTTCCAGTGCAGGTAGGCAAATAAAATGCAAGGGCCATGTGAAATAGATTGAGAGAATCCCAGTTTCACTTTATTGTTCAACAGTGGGATAGGATCTGATCCTGAGACTGGTGGTATGTGTTCTCAAGGTTTTGTACCTCCTGCCCGATGGGGGGAGCGGGGTAGAACTATAACCAGGTGGGAGGGATCTTAGATTGTGTTGGCTGCTTTCCTGAGGCAGCCAGACTTTGAGACAGTCAATAGAAGGGAAGACAGTTTTGGTGATAGACTGTGAACTGAATCAAACGTCAGAGTATCTATGTACTGTAGATCTCAACTTCATACAATAAAGTCGGTATGTGTACATTATAAAATGCAAATCCAGAGCAACATATACAAAATGCTGGAGGAACTCAGCAGGTCAGGCAGCGTCCATGGAAGTTAACAAACAGTTAATATTTCGGGCCGAGACCCTTCTTCAGGACAGGAAAGAAAGGAGAAAGACGCCAGAATAGAAAGGTGGGGGGAGGGGAAAGGAAGAAGGATAGTTAGAAGGTAATAGGTGAAGCTAGGTGGGTGGGAAAGGTAGAGGGTTAGAGATGAAGGGATCTGATATATAGACCATAGGAGGAAGGCAAGGAAATAGGCACCGGTGGAGACGTTAGGCAGGTGGGAAGAGGTAAGAGGCCTTACTGGAATAGAAGAAGGGGGTGGGGGTGCAATTTTTTTTACCAGAAGGAGAAATCAATATTCATATCTTCAGGTTGGAGGCTACCTAGAAGGAATATAAACTTGCTCCTCCACCTTGACAGTGGCCTCAACATGGCATGAGGAGGCCATGGACCAACATGTTGGAATGGGAATGGGAACCAAAATGTTGGGCCACCTGCAATTTCTGCTTTCGGCAGATGGAGCGGAGGTGCTTGACGAAGTGGTCACCTAATTTACGACAGGTCTCACCAATGTCGAGGAGGCCGCATCAGGAGCACCAGATACAAAAGAGGACCCCACCAGATTTGCAGGTGAAGTGTTGCCTCACCTGGAAGGACTATTTCGGGGCCCTGAATGGAGGTGAGGGGAGAGGTGAATGGGCAGGTGTAGCACTTTGACTGAATGCAGGGATAAGTGTCAGGAGGAAGATTAGTGCCGGGGGAGGGGGGGTTGCGGGTGAATGGACAAGGGAATCATGGAAGAGCGATCCCTGTGGTAAGGGGGGAGTAGGAAAGAGGTAGAGATGTGTTTGGAGGTAGGATCCTTTGGAGATATCAGAACTTCTGGAAAATGATGTGTTGGATGTGGTGGCATATTGGATTGTAGGTAAGGACAAGAGGAACTCTATCACTGTTCAGGTGGCGGGAAGATGGGGTGAGCGTAGATGCATGGGAAATGGAGGAAATGCGGGTGAGGGCAGCATCAAAAGTAGTGGGAAGGAAACCCCATTCTTTAACGAAACACGACATCTTTGATGCCCTGGAAAGGAAAGCCTCATCCTGGGACAGATGCGGCGAAGATGAAGGAACTGAGAAAAGGGAATAGAATTTTTACAGGAGACAGGGTAGGAAGAGGTATAGTCAAGATAGCAATAGAAGTAGGTAGGTTTATAAAAGATTCCAAAATATGATTTTTATTTTGTGCTTCACATGAAAGGAAGCTTAATACTCATGATTGAGCTCAGCAGGAATTTTCCCTGTTTGGTTGTTGCCATGGTTTCATGCAACTTATCAAGGAGAGATTGAAAATGACATTTTAAAGTGAAGACAACATTGTGCTTTACATTTCATAACTATTTGATCAACATTCAATGGAGGAAATACCAGGGGAGTTCTCAGAGTAATAAATTCTACAAAACTGAACCAGTGAGTAATTTTAGTTTAAAATTCTGGTGCCTGATTGCTCTTGTAGTAAGTAATCACTAAAAGTATGAATATTGTAATATTGTTTGCCATTTCTAGAGGTATAGAATATAAGAGCAGGGATGTGATGTTGAGGCTCTATAAGGCACTCGTGAGACCACACTTGGTGTATTGTGTGCAGTTTTGGGCTCCTTATTTTAGAAAGGATATACTGACATTGGAGAGGGTTCAGAGAACATTCACGAGAATGATTCCAGGAATGAAAGGGTTACTGTATGAGGAATGTCTGGCAGCTCTTGGGCTGTATTCCCTGGAGTTCAGGAGAATGAGGGGTATCTCATAGAAACATTCTGAATGTTAAAAGGCTTGAACAGATTAGATATGGCAAAGTTATTTCCCATGGTAGGCGAGTCTAGGACAAGAGGATTGAAGGACGTTCATTTAAAACAGAGATTCGGAGAAATTACTTTAATCAGAGGGTGGTAAATCTGTGGAATTTATTGCCACGGGAGGCTGTGGATGCCAAGTCATTGGGTACATTTAAGGCAGAGATCGATAGGTTCTTGATTAGCCAGGGCATCAAAGGTATGGGGAGAAGGCGGGGAGTGGGGATGACTGGAAGAATTGGATCAGCCCATGACTGAATGATGGAGCAGTCTTGACAGGCCGGATGGCCTACTTCTGCTCCTATGTTGAACGTAGAATATAGAAATCTACGGCAATTTACAGGCCCTTCAGCCCATAATGTTGTGGCAACTATGCAAGAAACTGCCTGGAATTTCCCTACTGCATATAACTTATGGTCTTATAATACACATTGGTGTTATATAGCAGTGAAACATTGAAGTAATGTTTGGAAAAATATTACAAAGACTTGTGAATGTTACTGGTTTTGCAAGGATGATGATAGAGCTTAAAAATTGACATTTTCATTAGAGAAACACAGGCTGAAGGGTGACCTGACTGAGATATTTAAAACTATGACTGTGCTTGCTTAAAATTAAATAAATATTTCCACTTAAGGTACAGTATAGACCTAACAAGGAACTATTAAAAAGTAGATTGTTCCTAATAAATACAAGAGGAAAATTTAAGAAACACTGTTTTACTTAGAGTTTGGTTGTCATGTAAAACTCACTACCATAAGAGAAAATTGAGGTGACCAGCACAGAATAATTTTATGGAATAGAGTTCCACTGATATGATTTCGAGGAGGGGCAGCAGGGGCTCAGTGGGTTATAATGCCTCCAATATCCATGGATATCATTTAAAATTATATTAAAGGGAAGAAAAAACTATAATACAAAATCTACTAAAGAAAATTTCAAGGTTCAAAGTAAATTTTATTATTAAAGTACATATACAGTATGTCACCATATACAACTCTGAGATTCATTTTCTTGTGGGCATACTCGGCCAATCTATAGAATAGTAACTACAACAGGATCAATGAAAGATCAATCAGAGCACAGAACAGAACAAACAGTGCAAATACAAATATAAATAAATAGCCATAAGTAATGAGATCATGAGATAATGAGATAAAGAATCCTTAAAATGAGATCATTGGTTGTAGGTGGGGCAAGTGAGTGCAGTTATCCCCTTTTACTCGAGAGCCTGATGGTTGAGGGGTAGGAACTATTCTTGAACCTGGTGGTGCAAGTCCTGAGGCTCTTGTACCGTCTACCTAATGGAACAGTGAGGAGAGAGCACGACCTGGGTGGTGGGAATATACTAGTTATTGTTTCTGAATTGCTCATTATTTTAAAACACTGCAGACCTTGAGGTGTATTGCACTGAGAAGTAGTATTTAAAGGTAAAGGTAAAAATTCAGAAAACATACACAAAGGACCAGGAGTTTGTTTTTTTGTCTCAAAGCTGTGTTCTTTTTAAAAAGATAGCTATTCACACTTCCTTTTTGAATAGCAACTTATTTAATTCCCTAAGAAGCTATACACATTTCTTCTCTGTCCATTCTCAGTAAGCAGTTCTTCTCATTAACCTGATGTGGCATTCCTCCAAGTTCACATTGATGTTTTTATCCTTTCTCCAAAAGTAGTAAAATCTGGAAAGGAGACCTGGTAAAGAGCTCTTTGAAATTGCACTTTGGGCCAGTGGGAGACATATGATCATTAGTAGTGGTGGTGACAGACAATATACACTGTTACATATAGGAATGCTAGAAAGTTTGTGAACCCTGTAGAATTTTCTCTATTTTTGCATAAATATGACCTAAATGTGATCAGACCTTCATGTAAGCTCTAAAACGAGGTAAAGAGAACCCAATCAAATAAATAACAGAAAAAACATTATATTTTCATTTATTTATTGAGAAAAATGATCAAATATTACATTTGTTGGAAAAAGTATGTGAACCTTGGAGGTAATGCTTTCTACAAAGGCTTTTTGGAGTTAAGTGTTCCAGTCAATGAGATGAAATTAGAGGTGTGGGTTGTAGAGGTGCCCTGCCCTGTAAAAAAGACAAAGTCAGGTTACTGACAGAGCCTGCTCTTCTCAAAGAAGATCTGTTTATGTGCACCATGCCTCGATCAAAACAACTTTCAGAGGACCTTAGAAGAATTGTAGAGATGCATGAAGCTGGAAAAGGCTACAAAAGCATTTCTAAAGACCTGAGTGTTCATCAGTCCACAGAAAGAAATTGTCTACAAATGGAGGAAACTCAGTACTAGGAGTGGGTGTCCCACAAAGATCACACCAATAGCACAATGTGCAATGCTAAAGGAGATGAAAAAGAATCCAAAGTAACAGCAAAAAAAAAACCCTGCAGAACTCTCTAGAACTTGCTAAGGTCTCTGTTCATGTTTCCACTACAAGAAAAACACTGAACAAGAATGGTGTTCATGGAAGACCACCACGGAGGAAACCACTACTCTCCAAAAAAAAAAATTGCTACACCTCTCAAGTTGATTAATACTTAACTTTTGTTTTCTATCACAAGTATGATTTGTTAAGTCCATATGTTTAAGCAGAATCCTCAAGAATAAAAAGATCAGAATCTAATTAGTATAACAGCATTTATACCAACAAGGCTTCTCAGAGTGCTGTAATATTATTTTTTTAATGCAATTCAGAAGCTAATTGGTGCAGTGAGCTAACTAGTCAACTGACAAAGGCTAAAACTAGAAAGAAGAACCTGCCTGTTGTTTTGGATCTATCTAATTTGGAATAGGACTTTATTGCATATTTTTTGGCTCTATATGTGATAGTACTACATGAATTACTTCTTATGCTCACATATTTATACGCTGATGCTGTTTGAACTGAATATTATTTATCCAGCCATAAACCCTATTCTGTCAGCATTGATTTTGAGATGCAAATCAAAAAAATGTAGACCAAATAGATTAACACTTAGATGGACATACAGGTGTAAATATAATTAAAAATTGATCAAGGTTATGGAGAATAAAGATGGATATAGCTAATCCAGTAGTCAATCGTTCTGGCCATTTTAACTGTATAACATGGATTTTTTCTTAACATTTTCATTTTTCTGTGCAGGATAAATTCTACAACTCTATAAACAGAAGAAAAAGCCTGTCAAACAATCTAAAAATGCTTCTTTCCACCTTCTAGTCATTGCCATAGAGATCCCTCATTGAGAATTTATCCTTTGCATTTACCCACTGCAGAAAATGGGAGCTTTAAGCTCATGGGACAAGATAGTCTGATTGCCTTCTGGTCATCACCCTGAAGTTTATCCAAAGTAGATCTCTCTTTGTGAATAGTGCCAAGGAAAGATCAGATCTTTTGCCTGAGTGGAGAAGTTTTGATGGAGTAGGAGAAGCTAGCAGATCAGTGAGGGAAGAGTGAGGAAAAACAATTTAGTTTAGTTGTAGTGTACCCTTTAATTTGTATCATTTTCTTTTCATTAAAATTAATTTCTGATCTTGTTATTGTTTTATACTTCTGTAGGATGTATGTAAAATCAGTTCCCCTTCAAATGGAAGAAACATGTATATACAGTAACTAATATTTAGGCAACACACATCAAAGTTGCTGGTGAACACAGCAGGCTAAGCAGCATCTGTAGGAAGAGGTGCAGTCGACATTTCAGGCCAAGACCCTTCGTCAGGACTAACTGAAGGAAGAGTGAGTAAGGGATTTGAAAGTTGGAGGGGGAGGGGGAGGGGGAGATCCAAAATGATAGGAGAAGACAGGAGGGAGAGGGATAGAGCCAAGAGCTGGACAGGTGATAGGCAAAAGGGGATACGAGAGGATCATGGGACAGGAGGTCCGGGAAGAAAGACAAGGGGGGGACCAAGAGGATGGGCAAGAGGTATATTCAGAGGGACAGAGGGAGAAAAAGGAGAGTGAGAGAAAGAATGTGCATAAAAATAAGTAACAGATGGGGTACAAGGGGGAGGTGGGGCCTCCTGTCCCATGATCCTCTCATATCCCCTTTTGCCTATCACCTGTCCAGCTCTTGGCTCTATCCCTCCCCCTCCTGTCTTCTATCATTTTGGATCTCCCCCTCCAACTTTCAAATCCCTTACTCACTCTTCCTTCAGTTAGTCCTGACAAAGGGCCTCAGCCTGAAACGTCGACTGCACCTCTTCCTACAGATGCTGCTTGGCCTGCTGCGTTCACCAGCAACTTTGATGTGCGTTGCTTGAATTTCCAGCATCTGCAGAATTCCTGTTGTTTGCATTTAAAAATAATATTTAGGGATTTGTTAGCCAGTGCTGTTATTTTATAAGAATAATACATACACATTTCATTTATCTTTAACTAAAATTGAGATCACCCTTTGTCAGGACACTGGAACAGCAATCCAACTGCAGACTCAGTACTATGCACACAGTGATATTAATTGAGTAACAAAGCCCAAGGTGTAAACAAAGTCAGTGTCAAAGTTCAGGCAGAGATCAAAACATCCAGAGAAATCCAAAAACCAGAATTGGGAGACAGCTAGAGTCAATATTCAGATGGACAGAGTACAGATACAACTGCTGTAAAGACACAAGAAAATTCACTGGCATAATCTGGCCACAAATATGTGAAAACACAGGACTGAAATACACTGAGCAATAAACAGAGAGGCAGATGATAGGTGGAGCACAATGAGACACAGGTGGCAGCAATACAGGTAATAATGAGAAACAGATGAGCGACAGAGTATTCAGTAATACAGGGGCCGGAGTAGAGCAGGATCATATGGCAATACAAAACCACAGACTGACAGCTGGGGGAAAAAACACAAAAAGACAGAGTTCAACTGGAGATACTGACACTTTCACACTGTTATTCTCATTATTTTTGCAAAATTACAACCTTTATCATAAAAATTTTACTTTAAAATATTACACTTGATAGAAAAAGTTAAAACAAAACTGAGAGCTTTTGATTGCCTCTGTGTTAGAGAAATTTCAGATGCATGTAAATTCGGGACAGCAGTTAATCAATTATAGAGCCAAAAAAAAACTTAGCAGCCTAGTTCTATTCATTAGTTAGCACCTTATCAATACAAAATTTAAGTGAGCCAGTCAGCTATGCAAAATAAAATAATATTTTAATATAACTTTTAATTATAAGAATGAAGATTATAATTTAATTTTGATCTTGTTACCATCCTTACTTCAATAAGATTGTTTATTTAATGTGCAGAAGTTCAAATAAGAATTGTGATATCTCTCATAAAAACATATGTAATTAAAAAGAAGCAAAATAAGCCATAATATAAAGTGGCAAATTTATTGATAACAAAGAGAGAACAATATGATTTAAATTTAATTACTCTGATCAGTATAATAATAGATAATCATTTTAGTATTGTCATTCAAGATAATACTGAATTCTCAAAACATATGATGTTTTCACTGAATAAATATTAATCATTATATTCTGTGTCCAGTAATCAAGAAATACTCATATATGAACTCTCCAAGTTTTAACCTTACGGTCAAATAATTGGTCTTGATTCTATGCCTCTTCATCTACATTATAGGTAATGTTGTTGCCTATAAATTGTAGTTAATAATGTATTCCATTTCTGTATACAGGATGGTAACACTTGCTAATACTTGATGGCATGACAGCCATCATCTGGTAATTCACTCTAACATCTGGTAATTCCCACCCCCCCCCACCTCTTCATCTATTCTTCACTCTGGCTGCCCTCTTACCTCTTCTTTTCTCACCTCCCTACCACCTCCCTCTGGTGCCCCTCCTCTTTCCCTTTCTTCCATGGTCTTCTCTTCTATCAGATTTCTTCTTTTCCAGCCCTTTACCTTTTCCTCCTATCACCTTTCAGCTTCTTATTTCATTCCCTCCCCCACCCACCTGGCTTCACCTTCAAACTTGTACTCCTTCTCCCATCCCACCTTCTTATTCTGTCTTTTTCAGTCCTGATAAAGGGTCTTGGCCTGAAACCTTGACTGTTTATTTATTTCCATTGATGCTGTCTGACCTGCTGAGTTCCTCCAGCATTTTGTATGTGTTACTCTAGATTTCAGCATTCCAGCATCTGCAGAATCGTCTGTGTTTATGACTTGCTAAATATGGCATTCATATTTATATGTAAAGACCACTGCTTTTACCTGCAGCAACAAGTACTGCCATGCCAGAGAGGGGCTCCAGATGATGTTCCAAATGGAGTTAACTATTCAGATGCAAGCCACCATGCTGAAGAATAGAAAGCTGACACACGCGTAAAGAACATGTGGAAAGTGATACTTTACCTTCAAATCCAATTCTAAAATAAATTCACAAATTACACCTAAATGTTGAAAATTATAAAGAGATAATTATGTCTTTCAGTACATTAGCCTGTGCCTTGTTCCTTCAGGATTGAACTAGCCCTGATTAATAAGAAAAAATGTCCTACCAGTGTTTTTAACCCAATCATGAATATAATAGTAGAAATTGGTGTGCCTTCCTTTGTTTAAAGTGTACTGAATGTTCTATCACATGTACAACCAGCATAAAGATGCTAACGCTGGGTCTGAAAAAAAATCATCCTTTGATCTTGAAATAAAATTTTTTGAACAATCCGATGACCCACTGAAGTTGGCATCCATATGACGGTCAAGAGTAACTTTGGGTTATACAAATGTATATCCTCTCATTACTTTTTTCACTTTCTTTGATAAGGTGAATAATATATTCAGCTACTACTTTCTCATAATCATTGATTGTAATTTGAAAACATGCCATGGTCTTTGCCTGGGTGGGGGATGGTGTTGCCTGGGTGTATGGGTCAGTAGATTCATCACAGCTTCATAAGGCATGGAAATGGGCCTGTTGGCCCAACTCATCCATGCCAATCACTGGGTATCCTTTCATATTAACTCTCTTGCCCACCACTTGATCCGTAGCTGTCTATGCCATAGTGTTCATCTAGGTAAGACTTAAATGCTGTCATCTACCTGACTTCAACCTCTCTCTCAGGTAGTGCACTTCAGATGGTGGTGGTGTCATCACAGTTTTTTAAGTATTCAATATGCTGAACCATAAATTACCATCAGGTATTGATTGACCTAAAATAAGTAAAACAGTTTAAAATAATATCTGCAGATTAAGACAGTGAAGAAATTGTTATTATAGATATGTTTTCACATAAATATTTTTCAAATCCTTATCAATATTTAGTATTTTAAGGCAATATCCCAATTGTATTGTTCTTTTCATTAATTTATAGTGTTGCAGGATGAAAGAAAGATCAAGTTCCAGATTTTAAGGTCCTATCAGCTTAAGGCTTGGCAGCAATGATTAGAATAGTAGACATGTAATAAAGCTGAAATGTGAAAATAGAAAATCTGGAGGTTACATAGATAGGAAGGACTAAGGCTAAAGACAAATTTGAAAACAAGGACATGAACCAGTTTAGGGTGATGGGTGAACAGATTTTCTGAGAGATGTTTGCTGTCTTGATGCAGATTAGGATAGATGAATTCCTAGGGCTTGACAAGGTGTTCCCTTGGATCTTGTGGGAGGCAGATGCAGAACTTGCAAGGGTCCTAGCAGGGATATTTAAAACATACAGAGTTTTTAAAGAAAGTTACCTGGAAAGTTGATGAAGGCAGGCAGTGGATGTTGTCTACATGTGTTGATCTGCCTCTCTACCGGAGGTCTTTAGGTTCAGACCCAGGGAATAACTGTCAAGCACAGTTTACTTAAAAGTGCATACTGCTTAGTAGCAAGCTTGCCTGCTCAGTTGGCAACACAGAGTCTTTGCTCATCAAGCTTGAGAAAATCTGCGGCCAAGTGAGCCCAGAATACTGTTTGGAGCTGTTGATATGCATTGTTATCACATATAGATAAGGGTAGACTGAGAAGCTTCTCATGGAACAAACACTTCTTTGTTCATACATTATTCTCACAGAACAACTTGTCAAGCTGCCAATAAATCAGTTAGATTATAGCCCTTTTAATTCTGCATATAATTCCTCATTCCCTCCTTTTGTCATTCCATGACAACTAGGATGACCAATGTCGGGGTTATACATTTTAATTCTCATATTCATGTAAGGAGAGTGGATAGTAAACCTTGGGATAGGCCGAAGGGCTATCTGCATCATCGTAGTCTCCATCCTCATCATTTGCACCTTGGTCTCTCTCTGAGGTCCCCTTCCTTCTAGGGGTCTCTTTGTATAAATATCCCTGTGGGTGTAGGGCAAAAGCACCAGCTGACAAGAGGCCATAAACATCAGAAAAATGCAATAAGCATGAGTATTCTTGCAATGATGATGGCATAATCCTGCGAAGAAGTCACTGAAGGGTCACAATCCTCCTTTTGAGCTAAAGTCATGTAGGCCGGCCCCGATTTTCTGGATCTTATTTACCTCCTTTTGAATGTGAATGGAGGCAGAGGTAATGTTCTCTGATTCATCTGGGATGTAGATGCAGCACTTCTGTCCTATACCAGGACATGCAGCTCCTTTTTCAGCCAGAACAAAATTGAGGGTCATTCGGTTCTGTAAAACAGTCTGTTGTAGCACCATCATTTCAGCGGTGATGGTCCTCACCTGATACTGGACGCCATCCATTGCCTGAGCTGTACTATTGGCCGTTTCCTCCAAAACTGCGGCCAGATTGATGATTTCCCTTGAATTGCAATCCGCCCCATAGAAGGGGAGAGCTATCAGCCAGAAGCACTCCATTTGTGAGATTCCTTGCTTTTGCCATAGGAGGGAGGGGTGCTGGTCCAGGGTTTTCAGCATTCGCATGTGGGGAACAAGGTAAGTCAGGAAGCAGCATCCCATCCAATTTCTGCTCTCTTGTTGGGTGTCCCATCAGCTAGCTGTCTCTCCTGGGAGCCACAAACGCGCAAACCTGTTGAGTTCCATTCAGGGGGTGCAGTGGTTCGGCCTTTGTATAAATGGCACAGGTGCTATTGCCTAGAAAGTAAGTCTCCTTACCTTTGAAGTTACAGTAGCAGATAGTATTTAAGATAGTAAATTAAGTGTTATGGGGAAAAGGCAGGTAGATGGAGCTGAGTTTATGGACAGATCAGCCATGATCTTATTGAATGGCGGGGCAGGCTCGATGGGCCGGATAGTCTACTCCTGCTCCTATTTCTTATGTTCTTATGTTATGTTCTTACTTGCTGGTGGGTCAGATCTGACAATGGTGGAGATCCATGATGTCTGACCTCCCCATTGGATAGCTTTTTCCCGGGGGATGAGTGTACCAACCATCAAAGCAGTGGCACCCACAGTCTCCAATCGCATCACTGGTGCAATTTTGGGCCTCACTAGTCTGAGTGTCATTAGAAAAGGCCCAGACTGACCGTCGTTCACTGCTGTTTAGCGGAATGGCTATTAGAGGAACCCCTGTCTTCCCATGGGGAGGAATCGCTGCACACACCCAGCAGGCAGATAAGTTAGTTTTCCCAGTTTAACTAGCAAAGCGACAGGAGGGTGTTTGGCTTTGTTAATACAATACAAGCACTTAAGATTACAAGTACAGACAGTAATAGCTTAGTCATGAATGTACACGTTTGACGTGTCCTAGATATGTCCATTTCAGAAGACCTTGTAGTTTGACTGATGTCGGAGTGGTCAGTAACACTTGGTAGGGTCCTTTCCAGTGAGGCTCAAACTTCTTTCTAAGATGGTTCTTTACCAGAACAAAGTCTCCTGGGCAAACTCAATGTTCATTTTCCAGTTCCTCTCCTTCCTGGTGGGCCGCCTTCACCCACGAATACAAGACCTGGAGAGATTTGGTTAGTGCTAGGATATACTCTATAATTTCATTCGACATTTGATTCAGGTCCATCTCAGGTAATTTTGGGGTCAGGAAGGCAGCCTTCCAGGGGGTTCTTAACGGTCTGCCATATACTACTTCGACCACCGATAGACCATATTTGGCCTGATAATGAGTTCTCATCTGGAACAAGACTATCTGTAGCACTTTGAGCCAATTTTGACCGGTTTCTTGTCCTAATTTAGCCAATTTGTTTTTCAGCATCCCATTAGCCCTTTCAATCAGCCTGGAGGCCTGTGGTCTGTGAGAGCAATGGAATGTCTGTCTAATCCCCAGAGCCTGGCATAGTTGGATGTTAATCTCACCCACAAAATGAGGGCCATAGTTAGATACAACTTGCTCCGGTACCCCGAACCTGGGAATGATTTCTTTCAACAAAATACGCACCACAGTATCGGCTTTGTTATCTGTGGTGGGATATACTTCAATCCATTTACTAAAAACATCAAGAACTACAAGACAATACTTATAACAGTGTATGCACGGTAACTCGATAAAATCGAGTTGTAGTTGACAGAAAGGGTATCTTGGCAATGGGCTATATCCCTTTGGGCATGGGGTGTCTTTTCCTGGATTATGTTCTTGGCATATCCAGTGACGTATCTAAGGTATGGCAGGTATGGCACGTGCCCTGGGCACCACTTGAAGGGGGACGCCACTGAGCAGTTTCTATTAAAGTCAGGCGAGCCATCCTTGGATAGTGAAAAAAGAATTTTCTTCAGATGTATGATCTGTCTTTGATTATCATGGGTGAGAAGCACTAGGATGGCCTTATTTCAGAGTATTGTGTAAGGAGACCATGAAACTTTTCTTCACGAAGAAGAAGGGAAGTGGAGCTGAAGGACGGAAGAGACGAAAGTTGGAGGCGGAGGAAGCCAGGAAGACGAGTAAGTTCTTCATACCCTTCTTTGAAAAGCAGTTCGGCACGTTCCATGGAGTCGCCTGCACCTGCTACAAGTTTGTTTGAATCCGAAGGTGGATCAATTACAAATGAGTCACAAGCCGAGGAGGAAGTCAAGTCAGATAAATCTGAGTATGACGAGATTACGAGTGAGGCTGCCACAGAGAACGTGGCCATGACAGGAGGGGAAGACGATGATGGTGGTGGTGATGTTGAGTTTATTGACGAGATTTTACCTGACAAGATTGAACCTGACGACACTGAACCTAGTGAACCGGATGGTGTCAAAGAGCCTCGAACTTTCATACCAGAAGTGATTGAACAGCATGACATTAGACTTCTGAAGTTCGACAAGGATACTGGAAAAGCAATTCTGCCTGACGTGTTGAGAACAGAAATGATAAAGCTGGGTTCGAAGTATTTCCAGAACAGTGAGAGGCCTTTCCTACCAACAAATAACCGCTCAATGAGCAAAACTTGGTTCAAGAGGAAATTGGGAAACGGTTGTGCTGAGGAAGTGACTCGCTCATGGCTGGTCTATTCCCCTTCTAAAAAGTCTGCATTTTGTATCTGCTGTCTTCTGTATTCCCATTCAGACCATCAATCCTCATTGGAGCAGGAAAGTGGATTCAACCAGTGGAAAGCACCAGAAAGAATTAGTGTTCATGAAAATCCCAAGAATCATTGAGAATGCTTCACACAGTAGAAAGAAATGGAAGAAAATTTAGCTGGAAACAGAGGAGTTATTGACGCGGTATTTCAGTCATGGATTGAGAAGGAAAAGCAGAAGTGGCTGTCATGGTCCGGTCCGTGAAATCCGCATTCCGGTTCACGGTCTGGTCTGTGGACTCAGGATTTCGGGTCTTCCAGCTGTCCCTTGTTTTGGTTGAGTTAATCATAGGCACCTGATTCCCATCTTGGGGCTTGGAATATAAGTAGCCTTGAGGTTGAGTGTGGGCTGCTGGTTTGTCTTGTCAAGATTTCCTGGGAGCAACCTGCTGGTGGAAAGCTAGAGCAGTCACTTGCCATCTTTAGGCTGTGTTGGAGAACCATTGCTTCATGGAGCTGTAGTTGGAGCTGTCTTTGCGGTATGGAATTGGCTGTTTCCTGGGCCAGCTGAATGGCTGCCAGCCACTCTGAGCTAGGTATGGATCCGGCTATTTCTGTAGCCAGCTGAGGTTGCTGGCTGAACTGCGACTCAGAGCAACCCTGATGTAGAGATGGAACTGTCTGTCATTCTTTGGTGTTTGTCTCTTCTTGTCCTTGCATCCATGGGGTAAGTCAGGCTGTTCTGCCATTGCCCTGCAGGGGGATCTGTCTTGTCCTCACCTCCGTGGGGTAAGTCAGGCCGTACTGCTGTTGCCCTGTGGGGGGGGGGGCATCTGTCTTGTCTTGTCCTCGCCTCCGTGGGGTAAGTCAGGCTGTTCTGCCATTGCCCTGCGGGGGAATCTGTCTTGTCTTTGCCTCTATTGGGTAAGTCCGGCCATTCTGCTGTTACCCGACAGATGGTCCTGTCCCACCTTGGTGTGGAAATAAAGTTGAGTCCCGGCTTGTCCAAGTATAAGTCCCGGCTGTATGTCTATGTACTGTCCAGTCTCGTGTTGGTGTCGTGTTAAAGATGAGTCCTGGCTTTTCAAAGGATAAGTCCCAGCTCTATGTTGATGTACAGTTCCAAGTCTGTCTCCGAGCTCCAGCCTCTGAGTTACCAGCCTGCAGCCTCAAGAGCCAAGACCCAAGACCCCAGCCTGCAACCTCAAGAGCCAAGACCCAAGACCCCAGACACTTCCTGTCCTGTGGTCATGTCATGTCCTTGCCTGGTTCTGGGGCCCGAGCCCAAGGCAAGACCCAGGTTCTGGGTCCGTATCCAGTCTCTGGCTCAGAGCCCAAGCCCGGGCTCCTAGTGCATAGTTCTCTGTCAGGGTTCCCTGTCTTGTCCAAGTGTAGCCCAAGACTGCGTTCTTGTCCCTGCTCCTTGTCTGTATCCTGTCACGTCCCTACTCTAGTCAAGTCCTGTTCTTTGTACTTCAGTGTTTGTGTCTTGCAATTGGGTCCATCATCAACGCTCCCACTGTGACAGTGGCATGATATCTTGACGAGAATCCTTCACTGCATAAAATTCCTTGAGACTCAGAATCTGGCTTTGCGAGGACACGGAGTCACTTCAGCTAGATGACTCCAATGTGGGAAATTTCCTTGGCTTAGGAAACTATTGGCCATCTTTGACCCTGTCATAAAAGAACACCTAACTCATTTGGAAAGTCATCCTGGATCCACGTCTTATCTTTCACCGAGTGTCCAGAACGAATTCATCCACATGATGGCATCCACTGTTCGCCAGAGTTTACTGAGAAGCATTCGTAAAGCCAAGTAATATGGTCTCATGTTCGACTCGACCCCTGATCAGGCACACAGTGAACAGATGTCAGAAGTAGTGAGGTATGTGGAAGTTGATTTTGAGAGGAAAACAGTCCGTGTTAGGAACAACACCTTATATTCCGTCTGGGTAGCCTCCAACCTGATGGCGTGAACATCGACTTCTCTAACTTCCGCTAAAGTCCCACCTCCCCCTCGTACCCCATCTGTTACTTATTTTTATACACACTTTCTTTCTCTCACTCTCCTTTTTCTCCCTCTGTCCCTCTGACTATACCCCTTGCCCATCCTCTGGGTTCCCCGCCCCCCCCCCGTCTTTCTTCCCGGACCTCCTGTCCCATGATCCTCTCGTATCCCTTTTGCCAATCACCTGTCCAGCTCTTGGCTCCATCCCTCCCCCTCCTGTCTTCTCCTATCATTTTGGATCTCCCCCTCCCCCTCCCACTTTCAAATCTCTTACGCACTCTTCCTTCAGTTAGTCCTGACGAAGGGTCTCGGCCTGAAACGTCGACTGCACCTCTTCCTAGAGATGCTGCCTGGCCTGCTGCGTTCACCAGCAACTTTGATGTGTGTTGCTTGAATTTCCAGCATCTGCAGAATTCCTGTTGTTTGCGTGTTAGTCCTTCCTTGGTTTTATCCAGATAGCCGGAAGGATGCTGAGAGCTTGGTTGAAGACATCTTGAAACAGCGAGAGAAGGACGAAATTGAGCTACAAGATTGTTGGTCACAGTGCTATGACAACGCTGCTGTGATGGCTGGACACAGAAGTGGTCTTCATCAAAGAATAAATGAGAAAAATAACCTAGCGGTGTTTGTGAATTGCGACAAACACTCACTCAGCTTGGTGGGTGTACATGCAGCCAAGCAGGATACAATGATGGTCACGTTTTTTGGAACCATCGAAGCTTTCTACGTGTCTTTCTCTCGTTCAACACAGCGCTGTGAAAAAACTCAAACGCCGTGCCTGTGGTTGTTAAGTCGGAGTCCGAAACCAGGTGGAGTGCAAGGACAGAAGCAGTGAAGCCCGTCAACAAGTACCTTGAGGAGATACTTCAAGTTCTCCAGGACATGATAGACAATGAAAATGAGACCAGTGAAACAAGAAGTGACGCAAGGCAGCTGTACAACCGCGTGTTGAGTTACCATTTTCTGATTTTGCTAGGATTTTGGAATAAAGTACTCATTCGCATTGACCGTATTCAAAAGAGGCTGCAGGTTCGTAGCAGGAACTTCCACGATGCTGCCCTGGATTTGAAAGCCCTCCGAGATAATTTTTATGATGAAAGAGAAGTGTTGGTCAGTGAGTCACTCGAAGGAGGAGTCGGTCTCTGTCAAGAATGGAATATTGAAGTTGAAAGACGTCAGAGACGAAAGAAACGAATGGCTGATGAGAACTCGAGAGACGCTGGGTTAACAGCTAAGGAGGAGCAGAGCGGGTCATGAAGGGAACACTCGACCGTCTTCACAGAGAAATGGACGAAAGGTTCGCTCGTTTGCACGACACGGACGCCAAGTTTGGGTTCCTCCTCGATGTCGAGGGACTGTGTTATGGCACCGACAGTAACGACCTAAAGAAGAAGTGTGAAAATTTGGGCGAATTGTACAGCTCTGATGTTGATGGACAGCAGCTATATGAAGAAATATTGGATTGCAGAATGTTGCTATCAATGCGGGTCAACATGAAAATATCAAGACCTGAAGAGCTTCTTGAATTTATTGTTCAGTATGGAGGTGAGAGTGTCTTCCCCAATCTTCGCATTGCTATTCAGATAATGCTAATCATCGCAGTTTCTATCGCCAGCTGTGAGAGATCATTCAGCAAATTAAAACTAATACTTTCGTATTTGAGAGCCTCCATGGGTCAAGCAGACTCTGTGATCTTGCTCTGCTGAGTGTAGAAAGAGAAGAAACGGAAAAAACTGACTTTGATCACATCATAGAGCAATTTGCATCAGCGAAAGCAAGGAAGGTGCAGTTATAATTTTCATGTAGTGCCATAACTTATTAATTAAAAGATTAACGAGCTTGACTTGTATTTTTGAGCTGATATTATGGTAAAGTTATCTAAAAGATGGGTGTCAGATGTTTGGACAGGGGCGCAATTTCAGTGCTTGCCAAAGGCGCTATTATCCGTGGATACGCCCCTGGGCATATCAGACATTGTCTAGCAACATTGCCTGCTACTTGCTCCAGGTCTGGGTTCCACCATGATTCCAAACATTGCTTTACCATTCCCTCCTTGCCAAGGTGAGTGCAGGTATTGGTCTGTACAAAATCTACAATATAGCCCAGTATAGTTTCAGGTCCGCAGACCTGACAGGTAGGAGTAAGCCAGGGTCCTCGGTCGGTGAGTAAAAACATCCTGTCCCTTTGTAAAACATGCACTTCCTCAATTCCAGGCATACTGGCTGATTCGGAAGCGGGGGATTCGGTTTTTCCCCGGCATTTCGTCATTTGGGGAACAGTCAGTGCTCTGGTAAGGGCAGCTTGGTTCATAGCTGAGTTAGCTCTGTTGTTTCCACGGTCAGTCCCAGTCGCACCTTTAGTGTAATAATGGCCAGTTGTGAAGGAAGACAGATGGTTGTCGATGTAAATTTATTAGTGATGGGCATACCAGAGGAGGTGACATAACCCCTAGCTTTCCAAAGTTGTCCGAAGTCATGAGCGACTCCAAAGGCATATCTAGAGTCTGTAAAAATATTGGCCGGTTTCCCAGTGGCTAGTATACATGTTCTAGTGAGTGCCGAGTTCAGCTTGCTACGCCGAGTGAGGAGAAGGAAAGGAAGCGGACTCCACGGTTTCTATGTCGGAAACAACAGCATAGCCTGCACAGCGCTGGCCTTGGTTGTCTATAATGGAGAATGGAGCACCATCTACATAGAAGACTAAATCCGGATTAGCGAGGGGGACGTCAGTCATGGCAGGTCGGACTTCCGTCAATTGGTGATTTATTATTGCGCAATCATGGGGCGGTGAATCTAGACACTCGGGTGGGCATTCCTTTAAAAAAAAGTGGCTGGGTTCACACACAGCGGGGAAAATGGAGAAGGGGGTTCCTACGAGAAGGACATCATATCGAGTGTGGCGGGAATTGACAAGACCCAGGAATTTACGCATTTGAGTTGACGTAGTGTATTAACGATGGGGTTTGATTAGCACAGGTCAAGGGCTGAATCTGGTACCTTCTGGTCTATTAAGATCTGTACTACATTGCTGCCACACTTGATAACGAAACCTTTTAAAAACAAATCTTTCTTTCTGACAAGCTAACACACTAATTTTTTTAACAAGTATAATGTAGTGTCCTTATATTGTTCAGAATCGGACAAAATCAAAAATTAACCTTTCCTCACAAGGAAAGAAAACAAGTATTAAAATATGGAAGATTGCTCTAGCCACCACTGAAAATTTAAGTGAACGTTTTTCCCTTTAGATGGCCTCTGTGGTTTGCTTTGAAAGACTGAACTAGACACTTCTATCTGACAAGGCCACAGATTGTTAATACAGCTACAAATATAAATAATGAACGTCTTTATCTGATTTATAGCTTTCCTAGAAATACTTTGTGAACTACTAACTAATTTAAAATGGCTTTCTGAAGTTTGAGTGGATTTTGACCAGTTCATATTGTTGACTTTAACCCTGTCGGCCACTTTGCTGGGCGGGGCTTGGAGGAGAGCACAGTACCGTGAGGACTGGTTCCCTGCTGCGTACAGCGAATCTCCCAACCGTGCGGAATATACGGCATTAAGGCGTTCTAGGAAGCCATCAGGGGTTTCTCCTTTCCTGGGTTTAAACTCTAAGACCTTAGTTACATCCATGGAGGGTGCCAGAACGTGGGACAAGGCGGCCAGTATATTTTCAATCATCTGTGGTTCGGTTTGCCCGTTTGCGATTAACCGGACATAGTTGCTATGTCCAATCGTGTCTGATCAGTAGGAGTAAGGGCGGCCATAGCCAAAGGGAACAAATCTCGGGAGTTAGCGGAATAAATAGTCAGGAGAGTTCTCAAATAACTACAGAAACCTTGGGGGTCGACCTTTTTGTCAGGGGCGGCATTCAGTACGCCACGGCGTTCGGAAGCGGTCCAGGGCTTATGGATTTGCATAGTAGCTACTGGTGCCTGTCCCACCACTCCGGCTTGTGGGTTAGGAACGGTCCTCACGGGCAATTGATACTGAGTTTGTATCGGTCCTGGTAAAACCAATGGCCCTTGTTCGGGGACCGTCCAGTCTGACTGAGCGTGCGGGCAGAAACGGTTACAGTATTGGCTTTCCCAACCCTTCTGCAGGAACTACAGCAGTCGGTGGCGATGCAGAGTTGGCTACGGAAGCACCAGGGCGAGAACCACAGGGGGTGGGGAACCTGACCGTGGTAACACAGGCGCCGACGCAGCTGTGGATAGTACGGCGGGATTATTATGTCGCTTTACCCATTCCCAATCATCATCAGTGTCGTTTGGGGAATTGTCTGGATAGAGGCGGGGTACCCCAGAATTATTTTTATTTTCCGTTGCCCTTTTCCTTTATTCGTTCTTCAATGGCCAGTATGTTCTGTCTCTGATACAGTTTCTTTCTCCGTCTCCTTTGTCTGTTTCTGTCCCTTATCCATTCTTCACAAATCGCTCTCAACTCTTGCCTACGCCTAGGATTGCCTCTTCCATCATGTACGTCTATCTTTCTTCGCTTAGCGTTATTGGTCCAAGTTAATTTATGTCTACCTTCTTTTATTTCTGCCTCTTGTCGCCATAGGCCAGTCAGGCGACCGTACTCTTTCCCTGCCTTCCCTTTCCATATTAAATTTAAATCAAATGTACCTCCTGCAGGCCAATTGTCTTTTCCCAAATGTTTAGACAATTGGAACGACATTTGTCTCCACTTCTTTTCACGGTCAGGATATCTGTTTATTATTTTCTGTAACAGACTATTCCCCCCCCCCCTTGTCTAAGCGCGCACCCATCGTATCCCGCGGACTCGAACCGCCCGTCTTGACTATTACCTTTGGGACCCGTTAGTGGATTTTCCCCGCCAAAATGAGGGAACAAACAGAGTCTTCAGAGAGCAGAGAGGAACCAAGGTTCAAGCTTACCTTGTGGGCCCATTTATTCACCCCAACTGTCCATCCGTCCACTTATTCAATTTTGGCGAGGGGGTGTACCACACATTGGGACCCTGTTTGCAGCGCCAAGATGTCGATCTGCCTCTCTAGCAGAGGCCTTTAGGTTCAAACCCAGGGAATAACTGTCAAACACAGTTTACTTAAAAGTACATACTATTTGCCTGCTCAGTTGGCAACACAGTCTCTGCTCACCAAGCTTGAGAAAATCTGCAGCCAAGTGAGCCCAGAATACTGTTTGGAGCTGTTGATATACATTGTTATCACATATAGATAAGGGTAGACTGAGAAGCTTCTCATGGAACAAACACTTCTTTGTTCATACATTATTCTCACAGACGGACTTGTCAAGCTGCCAATAAGTCAGTTAGGTTCTAGCCCTTTTAATTCTGCATATAATTCCTTACATGAGATAGTAATTTGATTAGACATTGGCTTCCTGGAAGAAATCAGAGAGTGATTGTTGTTGGTTGCCTTGCTGACTGGAGGCCTGTGACTAGCCGTGTGCCACAGGGATCGGTGCTGGGTCTGTCTGTCATCTATAGCAATGATTTGGATGACAACATAGGAAACTAGATCAGCAGATTTGTGGATGACACCAAGATTGGGGGTGTAGTGTATAGCAAGAAAGACTATCAAAGCTAGCAGCAGGTTTTGGACCAGCTGGTGAAATGGGCTAAAAAGTGACAGATGGAATTTAATGCAGACAAGGGTGAGGCATTGCAGTTTGGGAGGACCAATGCAACATTCAAGCACTAATATGCCAGGTGCAATACTCACTGTGACCACGAATTTGTATTTTATGCCACACCAGGCCAACACCCTGGTTTTTGTTCACTGCCAAGGAAATGATAAATATTTGGTTGATATTTTCTTTGTCATAACTTTTCTTTCAACATGACACAAACAACCAGTTGAATCCAGAAGAGGTAAATCGGGAAAATATAGTCCAATACTGTTTATAAAATTAGAACACTAATTTCATTTATAAAACTACAGCAAATTATAACAATCATAGAGTTATTGGAAGTGTGCATATATTGCAGGCCTAAAATGCATGCCTAGATAGTCAAAATGGAGATCTAGTGACAATCAGGAAGTCTTCTGCACAGGATCTGTGGATGAAACTAAAGATACGTATGCAAATAATGGCCCAGATCTTTGTGAAGTTTGTTAGTGATTGACATGTGCATTGTTTTCAGCATCCAGAAATCTCACGTTTGCCAATCCTTTAAATACACTCCTAAGGCAGCCTCTAAAATGACATGTTTCATTTCTTTTCAGTACCTTATTGAGGAGCTTGGAGTTGTAGTGATCAGAATCAGATTTATTATCTCATACAGTATGATGTGAAATTTGTAGTTCTGTAGGAACAGTATAAAGACATAAAAATCCATAAATTACAAAAATTAATAAATAATGCAAAAAAGTTAATGGTTCCTGGACCATTCAGGAATCTGATGGCAGCAGGGAAGAAGCTGTTCCTGAATCATTGAATGTGGGTCTCCTCCCTGATGGTAGTAACAAGAAGAGGGCATGTCACAGATGGTGAGGGTCCATAATGATGGATGCTGCCTTCTTGAGGCATTGCCTCGCTTCTTGAAGGTAGGGTTGTGTCTGTCTTGTAGCTGGCTGAGTTTATAACCCTCTGCATCCTGTGCATTGGAGACTCCATACTAGATTGTGATGCAACCAATCAGAATGCTCTTCTTTGCACAGCCATAGAAATTTTCAGGTGTCTTTGACATACAAATTATTCTCAAACTTCTAACTAAGTTAGATCTTCAGACTCAGATTCAGATTTGTATCACATATACATCAAAATATACTGTGAAACATTTGTGTTAACAACCAACACAGTCAATGTGTGCTGGGGTCAGCCACACCTTCCAGCACCAACATAGTATGCCCACAATGTTCAGTAGCAGCAACAACACAAAACAACAGCAAAGTAAGCCCTTCCCACTTTTTGGGTGCATTTAAAGTGTAGGTTGATAAGTTCTTGATTAGTATGGGCATCAAAGGTTACAGGGCAAAGGCAGGAGAATGAGGCTAAGAGTGGGACAATAAACCAGCTGTGATTGAATGGTGGAGCTGAGTCAATGGGCTGAATGGCCTAAGTGTGCTCTTTTGTCTTAAGGTCTTCCGGACCCCAGGAATCGCCAGTCCCTGGCCTGGGAATCGCTGTTCTCCATCGGCTGATCTGACCTCTGGGATTGCCTGACTTTGACCTTCAGCCATCAATCGCAGGACTCGCTCATCATCGGTTTGACCTTTGTGCCTTGATATTCTAACTTGCACATATCTGCGAACCTGGGACTCGCTGATTGGGGTGGGGGGAGCCTTGCTCATAGCTCATGGGGTTCCTGGTCATACAGTCATCTGACCTGGGACTCACTAAATTCCTCAGTGCCTGCCGACCTGGCCTCCAGATTCTCTGACCTGGACTCCAACTACTGCCTCCTGCCCCTGACTGTGATCTCTAACACTCCCTCATCCTTGTCCCTAAACCCTGAGCTGACCTCTAATTCTTCACATTGTCCCTGAATCCACCTCTGCAATCCTTAAAAAGCATCTACGTCTGAGCGATGACAACAGACGTGACAGCTGGGGACCATCTTGACCAGAAGGTGCAAGATTTTCAATACTGCATGTTATAGGACTTTCATTGGAAAAATAGATCTTGAGGCCTGAAGCATTCACTTTGTTTCTTTCACAGATGACAACCAACCTGTTAAATGTTTCCAGCAATTTTTGTTGTTATTTCACAAGGTCCAAGCAGTGGTTACTCACCAGTCTAATCATGGTCAGATGCATTCTCCTGCTTTCTCTCCGTATCCTTTGATACCTTTTATTAATCAAGAATCTATCAACGTCTGCTTTAAATATATCAAAAGATTTGGTTTCTATGGCAATGAATTCCACACATTCACCACCCTCTGATGAAAGAAACTCCTCCTTATCCCTGTTCTAAAGTGACATCCTTATACTCTGAGGCGCTACCCACTGCTAACATCAGGGTAGTGGGTAGTAATGGGGGGCAAGAAATGGCAGACGAACTGAATAAATATTTTGCATTGGTCTTCACTGTGGATGACACTTGCCATATGGTGGAAGCTCCGGGTGTCAGGGGTCATGAACTGTGTGAAGTTACCATTACTAGGGAGAAGGCCTTGGGAAACTGAAAGTTCTGAAGGTAGGTAAGTCACGTGGACCAGATGGAGTACACCCCTGGGTTCTGAAAGAGGTGGTTGAAGAGTTTGTGGAGGCATTAGTAATGATCCTTCAGGAATCACTAGATTCTGGAATGGTTCCAGAAGACTGGAAAATTGCAAATGTCACTCCACTCTTCAAGAAGGGAGAGAGGCAAAAGTAAGGAAATTATAGGCCAGTTAGTCTGACTTCAGTGGTTGGGAATATGTTGGAGTTGATTGTTAAGGATGTGGTTTTGGGATTCTTGGAGGCACATAATAACATAAGCTGTAGTCAGCATGGTTTCCTCAAGGGAAAATTTTGCCTGACAAATCTGTTGGAATTCTTTGGAAAAATAACAAGCAGGATAGACAAAGGAGAATTGATTGATGTTGTGTGCTAAGGTTTTACAAAGGCCTTTGAGAAGGTGCCACACATGAGGCTGCTTAACAAGTTACGAGCCAATGATATTACAGGAAAGATTCTGGCCAGGATAAACCAGTGATTGATTGGCAGGAGGCAAAGAGTGGGAATAAAGAGAACCTTGTTTGGCTGTCGGTGACCAGTATTGTTCCACAGTGGCCTGTGTTGGGACCAATTCTTTTTAGGTTATATTTCTATGATTTGGATGATTTTGATTATATTTTGGGTTATATTTCTATGATTTCTGATTTTGATTTGGAATTGATGGCTTTGTTGCAAAGTTTGCAGACGATACAAAGATACGTGGAGGGCAGGTAGTTTTGAGCAGGGGTCCCCAACCTTTTTTGCACCGCGGACCGGTTTAATATTGACAATATCCTTGCGGACCGGCCGACCGGGGGGGGGGGGGTAGGGTTGCCAACGGACAAGAGTAGCAGTCAAATACGTTGTGTTTACCCAGAGAAAGACTACAATGACCATGAAGCCTTGCGCAGGCACCAGTGTGCATGCGTGTACCAGCCGATTTTTTTTCCTGCAAATCGTTTTTGGCGATTCTGTTCGGGGGGAGAGGTTAATGACGACCAGAATATAGGTGATAAGTGACTAATACACTCAATTTCGTTTCTAAAATGATTTATCTAACGAAATTAATATTAAACACAGCACATATTTTCCTCGCATGAGTATAGCGATAAGTCAATTATCAGGGGAGCTTGAAGTAAGTGTTGAACGAACTTCCAGTAGAAGTGGTAGAGGCAGGTTCGATATTATCATTTAAAGAAAAATTGGACAGGTATATGGACGGGAAAGGAATGGAAGGTTATGGGCTGAGTGCAGGTCAGTGGGACTAGGTGAGTGTAGCGTTCAGCACGGACTAGAAGGGCAGAGATGGCCTGTTTCCGTGCTGTAATTGTTATATGGTTATATAAGTAAGTCAATAGCATCATAGCATTTTAAGTAATGTTTGGATATTAAACACACAGCGCATATTTTCCCCATATGAACATATAAAATCATTGCAACACACCAATATCGCTGAATCAGTGGGAGCCCTGGGCTTGTTTCCCTGCAACAAGACGGTCCTATCGAGGGGTGATGGGAGACAGCAATACTCGACGGGGGTTCCTTATGTCCAGTCTATTCCGTAATTTAGTTTTTGTTGCATTCATTGCAAAAAAACTCCGCTTTGCAGAAAAATGTTGGAAATGAAAGCAACATTTTCAGTGTTTTCGTGTCTATCTCAGGATATTTAGCCTTGACTTTGATCCAGAATGCCAGCAGAGATGTTATATCAAACTTACTTTTCAGCCCGCCGTCATTTGCAAGCTCAAGGAGTTGATCTTCATCCCGCGCTGACATGTATGATGCGTGCGTAATGACCTCGCGTAAGTTCAAGCTCAACAGTGGGCGTGACAGGGAATGAGGAAAACTGCAGCTGACTCTTATTGCTGCATATCGTTTCCTCGCGGCCCAGTAGCGCATGCTGTGCGGCCCGGTGGTTGGGGACTGCTGGTTTTGAGGCAGTAGAGAGGCTACAGACGGACTAGGTGAGGTCAGATTAGGAGAATGGGCAAGGAAATGGCAGATTGAGTACATAGTTGGGAAGTGTATGTCATGCACTTTAGTAGAAGAAATGAAAAGGGAAACTATTTTCTAAAAGAGAAAATGCAAAAACCCTGAGGTGCAAAGGGACTTGGGAGTCCATATGCAGAATGCACATGTGATGTTAGCATTCATTTCAAGAGGACTAGAATATAAAAGCAAGGTTGTAATGTTCAGACTTGATAAAGCAGTGGTGAGGCCTCACCTGGAGTATTGTGAGCAGTTTTGTGTCCCTTATCGTAGAAAGGATGTGCTGAAATTGGAGGGGGTTCAAAGCAGGTTCACGAAAATGATTCCAGGATTGAATGATTTGTCATATGATGAGCGTTTGATGGCTCTGGGTCTGTTTTCACTAGAATTTGGAAGAATGAAGGGAAATCTCATTGAAACCTATGGAATGGTGAAAGGCCTTGATAGAGTGGAGTGGAGAAGATGTTTCCTATGGTGGGAGTGTCTAAGACCAGAGGACACAGCCTCTGAATAGAGGAGTGGCCTTTTTGAATGGAGATGAGGAGGAATTTCTTGAGTCAGAGAATGGTGAATCTATGGAATTCATTGCTACAAGCAGCTGCGGAGGCCAAGACTTTATGTATGTTTAAGGCAGAGGTTGATAGATTTTTGATTGGTCAGGGCACAAAGGGATGTGGAGAGAAGGCAGGAGATTGGGGCTGAGGAGAAAAGTGGATCAGCCATGATGAAATGGCGGAGCAGACTCGATGGGCCACATTGCCTAATCCTGCTCCTGTATCTTATGGTCTTAAAAAGCCTCAGCATTACATCCTTACTCTTAGATTCTAATCCTCTAGAAATTAATGCTAACATTGCATTTTTCTTCTTTACTACAGACTCAACCTGCAAGTCAACCTTTAAGGAATCCTGCCAAAGAACTCCCAAATCCCTTTGCACCACCAGTTTCTGAATTTGCTCCCCAACTTTAGGAGGAGGAGAAGATGGTGGCACGTCTCAGTGTGCAGCGACCACTCCGTTGAATGATATCTGTTATCAGTCAAGGAGGGTGCTGTGCACAATTCTGATTTCATGGAGACAGACGTGAGATCATGGGGGAACGTCTGGAGAAACTTCTGAAATGTCTGCTTTGCTGCCGCTGATACTGTGTGATCCAGAATCTCCAGAGGAGAAGGCCCTGAGTCCTCAGCTTTGCTTGTTGCTCGGTGGCCGGGGCGGGGTCGAAGTGCTCGGCAGAGGTGGTACTCGGTGTTGGAGGGCTGGTCGGAGGCTCGAAGTTTTCGGACGGACTCAGAGTCGGCTGTGGTCGGGTGCTTCCAATGCATCGGCCGTTGTCGGCGCCTGGAGGTTTATGGCGGGGAGAGTCTCTCCCTTTTGCCACCTGCTATCGGGAGTCGATCGGAACTCAGAGAATCTTTTTACTGTGCCCATGGTCTGCTCTTATCAAATTATGGTATTGCTTTGCACTGCTGTAACTATATGTTATAATTATGTGGTCTTGTCAGTGTTAGTCTTCGGTTTCTCGTTTTTTTTGTGATATCACTCTGGAGGAACATTGTATCATTTCTTAATGCATGCATTTCTAAATGACAATAAACGAGGACTGAGTGTCCTCATAATCTAAAAAAAAAACTTTATTACTTCTACCCAAGTGCATGACCATACTGTATTCTCTGCCACTTCTTTGCCCGTTCTCCTAATTTGTCCAAGTCTTTCTGTAGGCTCCCTGCTTCCTCAATACTGCCTGCCCCATCACCTCTTTTTGTATCATCCACAAACCTGGTCAGAAAGCCATCAATTCTGTTATGCAGATCGTAGACATATAATGTGAAATACAGTATATGTAATCAGTGAGACTTATGTCAGCGGTGGGCAAACTATTGGAGAGGATTCTTAGAGACAGGATTTGTAAGCATTTGGATTAGTCAGTATGGCTTCGTGTAGCAGGTCAATTCTCATGAGTCTGACTGAATTATTTGAGGATGTGACAAATTGATCGAGGTGGAGCAGAGGATGTGGTCTACATGGATTTTAGTAAGGCTTTGACAAGGTCCCCATGGTAAGCTCATTCAGAAAGTCAGGAAGCATGGGATCTATGGAAACTTGGCTGCATGGATTCAGAATTGGCTCTTTGTGATTTTTATAAATGACTTGGATGAAGAAGTGGAAGGTGGATGGTAGGCATGCAGACAGCATAAAGTTTGGTGGAGTTGTGGATAGTGTAGAAGGTTGTTGTTGGTTGCAATGTGATATTGACAGGATGCAGAGCTGGACTGAGAAGTGGCAGATGGAATTCAATCCAGAAAAGTGTGAAGTTATACACTTTGGAAGGTCAAATTTGAAGTCAGAATACATGGCTAATGGCAGGATTCTCAGCTGCGTAGAGAAACAAAGTGATTCCTCAAAGCTGCCACTCAAGTTGATAGGGTGGTTAAGAAGGCATTAGGTGTGTTAACCTTCATTAGTGGTGGGATTGAATTCAAGAACTTGAATTGTGGTCTAATGAGTGTTTCAACCATATTTGGAATATTATGTTCAGTTGGAAGAATAGGGAAGTTTTAGAAAGGGTGCAGAGGAGATTTACCAGGATGCTGCCTGGATTAGAGAGCATGTCTTATAAGGATAGGTGGAGCAAGCTAGAGCTTTTCTCTTTGGAGCAAAGGAGGGTGAGAGGTGAATTGATAGAAGTGTACCAGATGATAAGAGGATAGATAGAGTGGATAGCCAGAGACTTTTTCCCAGGGTGGAAATGGCTAAAATGAGGGGACATAATTTAAGGCAATTGGGTAAAGAAAGTAAAGGGGGGAGGTGAAGATGTCAGATGTAGTTTTTTTACAGAGTAATAGGTGCATGCAGCTTGCTGCCAGGGTAGTGGTAGAGGCTGATGTATTTGGGACTTTTAAGAGATTCTTAGGTAAGCACTTAAATGAAAGAAAAATGCAGGAATATGGGGAGAGGGAGAGTTATATTGATCATAGAGTAAGTTAAAAGGTTGGTACAATATTGTGGCCTGAACAGCCTGTGCTGTTCTATGTTCCATGTTCTTGATTTACAATATTCAGCCTTCATGGCTCCAGAAGATGCACTGCAATACTAAACCTTTAAAATGCTAGATATAAAAACAGAAAAAGCTGAAAATGTTCGATTGACTCTCTCTCACCAATCGTGGAGAGAAAGCGAGAGTTAACATTTCCAGTTAACTGGTGTAAGTGTTACTTCTCAGCCCACACCTGCTGCCTAACCAGTTGAATATTTCTAGGATTCTATGCTTTTAATTTTAGAGTTTCCACATATGTTTTCTTTTGAATTAAAAGCCTAGTATCCTTAGACCTATTGCAGGGATATTGCTTAGGATATTTATATGACTTTCTGGATTTATTCAACTGCAAGCTCTTACCATATATGTTATCAATGACAGCCAGTCATTTAGCAAGTTGTCCAGGAATATAATGGCCAAATAACTCTTTGCTTAATCCTGTTTAGTGCAGTAACGGTATATTTTAAATCACTGCTCTCAACTTTCTTCTCATTATTGGGCTAATGGAAGAATATCAGTTGCTGTTTACATCTTCTGAGGATTGTTCTGTGAAACTTTGGAATATCAAAACAGGGCTTTGAAGTAGGCATTAGAACTAAGTGCCTTGCTCTGAATGCCAGGTTTTGTTTATTTTTTGTGCGCAGGTCATGTATGGCTGATTCCATTCTGAACTGAAATCAGCAGTTTAGATTTATCAAATTTCAATTAAAGATAGATGTTGGAAGCCCCTGACAGATCCAGTTGCATTTGTGGGAAGAGAAACAGAAATAACACTTTGGGTTTGAAAACTCTTCATCACAAGGCAAGAGATAAATGGAAATCATGGAAGAGAAATGGCAGTGAATTCAACAAGCAAGTGAAAATCAAAAGTACAGATAATAAAAATTAACATGAGACAGAAAATACTGAGCAGGTCAGGGTACACCTGTGGAGACAAAAATTAGGTTCTCACGAGGGCAACCGTAGTTGTCGTTGGACCTACTGAGTTTTTAAATATTTTCTGCTTTGATCTTAGATTTCCAGCAGTTTTTGTTGATTTTCACTTAATGTCCATTTATTTGTACCACTAACTGCATCCCCACTAATACTTCTGAGTAACATAAAATCAATAGAAGGCCGTCGTATTTCATTTCATAAGATCTTGATTTTAATACTGTATAGGAATTTTAACTTTGTTCATCCTCTAACTTAGCCTATTTTGGCTTTTTTGAGTACACACTTGTTACGAGAATACACATAAAATTAAGATGTTTGCTGGCCTGGGCTAGCATCAGTGGCATCAGCAGTTGGTCTGCCACCTGCCCTCAGGGGAAGGAGAGATAAGGAACAATGGAGCAGCGTCTGGAGATGTGTAATGAAGGGATGTGGGAGGAAGAGCTGTCTGGAGCGGCTCCCCCCTTTGAACCCTGAACTGTTTGAAGTGATGGACAGGCGATACCCCAGCAGGGGGATAAAAAGGGACAGGTTCGCTAAGACAGACACACACGCCACCCGAGGTAACGAGACCCTGGAAGCGGTGCGCTTCTCACGAGTGGGTGAGAAGTCCCAGACAACGACAAGGGTGGAAAGGTACGATCAGCGGGAACCCGGTGTGTGTCCGCCCTTGCCTGGGTGCCGGGTTCACTGCAGAGGATCGACCGCATCTGGAGGAGGGGTCACAGTCGGTGACATCACCAAGGATCCGCCCAAAAGCTGTTTGTGAGCCATCTCGCTGGTCTGTGAGCCATCTTGCTGGTCTGTGAGTGAAGCCGTTCTGAATGATGAGTTGTTCCTATTCTATCTCTCTCTTCCCCCACGTTGTCCACCGCCATGGCAACGATTACTGCGAACTGAACTACTAAACTGGACTGAACTTTGAGTCATTTTGAAATTGGTCATTTACCCCTAGACAACGATAGAGCTTGATTGATGCTGTTATCTTAATTCTGTGCACATGTGTGTTTATCATCACTGAACTGTTGCATTTATTATCCTTTCGATTACTGTGTTGCTTGTTTCTTTAATAAAACTTTCTTAGTTCTAGTACTCCAGACTCCAACTGAGTGATCCATTTCTGCTGGTTTGGCAACCCAGTTACGGGGTACGTAACATAAGTGGGGTTCTCGTCCGCGATTTTGAACGCTAAATTTGGGACGGAGTAAATTGATTGGGTTAAAATTCCCGAAAGAAAGAAAAGACAAACAGCAGAAATGGAGGTTGAGGAATTTATAAAGGCGCCGACCTTGGAGGCATTAGAGGATGCCAGGAAATCAGAATTGATAGCTGTGGCAAAACGGGTGAATCTTGCTAAGGTGAAGTCGACAATGAGGAGAGAGGAGATACACAGAGCTATTGTAGAGCACTATGTATCTAAAGGTGTGTTTCCCCAAGGTGAGCTGGGGGAGGTGTCTATTGAAAAACCTGCTGGAGACGCGGTACAGGTACAGCTTGAAAAACTGAGACTCGAGCACGAGTTCCGGGTACGGCAGTTAGAAAGGCAGGAGAAAGAGAGAGAGTTAGAAAGGCAGGAGAAAGAGAGAGAGTTAGAAAGGCAGGAGAGGGACAGACAGTTGGAGAGAGAAGAGAGAGAGAGGGACAGACAGTTGGAGAGAGAAGAGAGAGAGAGAGGGACAGACAGTTGGAGAGAGAGGAGAAACAGAGGGAAAGGGAATTTGAGCTGGAAAAGTTAAGGATAAGGGCCGAGCAGGGGCTCGTGCCGAACCAAGGTGGAGGGTTCCGGGCGACCCAGGAGGTTAGGCTGGTTCCCCCTTTTGACGATACCGATGTGGATCGGTACTTTCTCCACTTCGAAAAAGTAGCTATAAGTCAGGACTGGCCGAGGGATAAGTGGGTTGTTTTACTTCAGAGTGTACTGAAAGGGAAAGCCCAACAAGCTTACTCCGCTTTATCCCCGGAAGATGCCCAGAAGTATGAGGTGGTGAAGGAGGCCATCCTCAGGACTTATGAGTTGGTCCCGGAGGCATACCGGCAGAGGTTCCGGAATGCGAGGAAGCGGTGGGACCGCACGTATTTGGAGTTTGCTCGTGGGATGCAAACATATTGTGAGCGTTGGTGCGCCTCGAAAGGGGTAGAGGGGGATTACGACAGACTGCTGCAACTGGTTCTGATTGAGCAGTTTAAAGGTTGTGTCCCTGAGGGTATGAGACCCTACCTCGATGAGAAAGAGGCAGCCACGTTAGCCGCAACTGCTAAGTTAGCGGATGAGTATGCGTTGACGCATAAAATGAAGGTTGCCCCGAGTAAAGGCTACCAGAAGGGTAGTCAGGACGGCGGGGGGAGTCCACCGGAAAAGTCAGAAAGTAAGCCGGGGACTAGTGAAAAGGATAAGGTAGACCGGGAGCAGTCTGGTAGGAAGTCTCCTGGAGTCGTCTGTTATAATTGTGGGAAAGTCGGACACTTTGCGTCCAGGTGCTTTGCCCCAAGGAAGGAGACGGGGAAAGGAAAAGCGGAAATTTTGAATGGCTGTATTGAGCTGTTAAGCGAACCGCTAGGGAAGGACAGGTCTGAAAAAGTCCAGGAAGGGCGCGAGAGGTTTATCTCGGCCGGACTGGTGTCAGTGAAGGAGAGGTTAAAACCAGTTCCAGTGCGGATCTGGAGAGACACGGGAGCGTGTCAGTCACTAATACTGAAGAGTGTATTAGAGTTTAGCTCAGAGACCCAGACTGGGGAGGTAGAGGTCAAAGGTGTTGGGGAAGGGACAGAGTCAGTCCCTTTGCACCAGATACATTTACAGAGCAACCTGGTCTCTGGACTAGTCACGATCGGGGTGAGGTCCGAATTACCAATGAAAGACGTGGAAGTCTTGCTCGGTAATGACATCGCCGGAGGAATCGTGTTCCCAGTCATGAGATTGACGGGTCAGCCTGCCAGCATGGAGGCCCCGCCCGCGATGGTGAATTTGGCTGAAACATTTCTGCCAACCTTGTATGAGACAGGGTGTAGTGAGATAAGAGGTAGTGAGGGAGCTGGGACGGACGTAGCAGTAGCCGGGAAAGAATTTGTGCAGACGCAGGAGCGAGACGAGGGGCTGATGGTTTTTGCCGAGACCGCTCTCTCTGACACAGCCTTGACAAGGGAACTAGTAGGCTATTGTGCGGATGAGGAAGTGCTAAGGAAGAATGGGAAATCAAGTACAGTACCCGCAGATGAGGAATGGGGGGTGGTGCAAAAGAGTTATGGGGATGAGGTTTTTAACATGGCCCACGAGGTACCCCCCGGTGGACATTTTGCGGTGCTGGAGGAAACAGTTGGTGGAATCATGAAAGAGATTTACCGGCTGCCCAGGGGGAAGAATGTTATTGATCATGACCGACGCGAACTGAGACGGTCACCGGCTTTTGATATGCTAACAAACCTAGTCGGTGTTAGCGTGGAAATCAATGAAGCTAGGGGCCCCCTGCTAAGAGGAAAAAACCATTTTGAAAAGATTAGGATGGGATCGGTCAGATGGGAGAAGGCTATTGTTTTGGCCAGGTCTACTGATAAGGTCTCTCCCTTAATCCCCGAAGGAGTAATTAAACGACTCGCACCCATGTGTTTGATTGTCCCAAGGAAATGCAAAGAACTGGGACGTTGGGTTATGTCTGTTACAATAGGGCGGCCAAGTAAACAACACCCATATTTTTTGAGTAATTCAGTGACTAAAGGGCTGATGAACACAGAGGTGTGTATTGGCAATTTAATACGGCTGTCTGAAGCCAGCTTGATAGTGAACCTTGAAAAAAATGAATTCGGCCACACGAATGTCACTTACCTGGGAATTGTGGTGACACAGGGGCAGCTGGCAGTGATGCAAGCTACAGTGCAGGCTATCGCTGACCTCCCAACCCCGACAGACAGGAGGGCCCTCAGAAGGCTTTTGGAGATGGTGGGGTACTGCAGGAAGTTTTGCAATAACTCTGCGGTCAATACCCGTCCCCCTCCTACTAAGCCCTTGCGAGGGAAAATTGAGTCGGAATGGGACGACCCTTGTTGTTGTGGTCCGGGACAAAACCAAATGAGAGGTTACATTGGTCGCAATTCATCAGTGTCTTTGGCCACTATGAAGTTTGCTGAGTTGGAGCCTGGTCTAAGGGATTATTAATAACACGTGTAAAAGGAACAGAAAATGTGATGACTGTCTGTCAAGGTGTTGACAGCTTCAAATTCTCTGTATTAGCTAAAGAACTGTTAAAGATGTATATTGTGTATGTATCAGATAATGTAGTCATGTTTGTAATTTTTACCTCCCGGTAAAAATCCTTAAAGGGGGGAAGTGTTACGAGAATACACATAAAATTAAGATGTTTGCTGTCCTGGGCTAGCATCAGTGGCATCAGCAGTTGGTCTGCCACCTGCCCTCAGGGGAAGGAGAGATAAGGAACAATGGAGCAGCGTCTGGAGATGTGTAATGAAGGGATGTGGGAGGAAGAGCTGTCTGGAGCGGCTCCCCCCTTTGAACCCTGAACTGTTTGAAGTGATGGACAGGCGATACCCCAGCAGGGGGATAAAAAGGGACAGGTTCGCTAAGACAGACACACACGCCACCCGAGGTAACGAGACCCTGGAAGCGGTGCGCTTCTCACGAGTGGGTGAGAAGTCCCAGACAACGACAAGGGTGGAAAGGTACGATCAGCGGGAACCCGGTGTGTGTCCGCCCTTGCCTGGGTGCCGGGTTCACTGCAGAGGATCGACCGCATCTGGAGGAGGGGTCACAGTCGGTGACATCACCAAGGATCCGCCCAAAAGCTGTTTGTGAGCCATCTCGCTGGTCTGTGAGCCATCTTGCTGGTCTGTGAGTGAAGCCGTTCTGAATGATGAGTTGTTCCTATTCTATCTCTCTCTTCCCCCACGTTGTCCACCGCCATGGCAACGATTACTGCGAACTGAACTACTAAACTGGACTGAACTTTGAGTCATTTTGAAATTGGTCATTTACCCCTAGACAACGATAGAGCTTGATTGATGCTGTTATCTTAATTCTGTGCACATGTGTGTTTATCATCACTGAACTGTTGCATTTATTATCCTTTCGATTACTGTGTTGCTTGTTTCTTTAATAAAACTTTCTTAGTTCTAGTACTCCAGACTCCAACTGAGTGATCCATTTCTGCTGGTTTGGCAACCCAGTTACGGGGTACGTAACACACTTAAAAACATAGAAAACCTACAGCACAATACAGGCCCTTTGGCCCACAATGCTGTGCCGAACATGTACTTACTTCAGAAATTACCTAGGGTTACCCATAGCCCTCCATTTTTCTAAGCTGCATGTACCTATCCAGGAGTCTCTTAAAAGACCCTATCGTTTCCGCCTCCACCACTGTCGTCGGCAGCCCATTCCATGCACTCACTACTCTCTGAGTAAAAAACTGACCCCTGACATCTCCTCTGTACCTACTTCCAAGCACCTTAAAACTGTGCCCTCTTATGCTAGCCATTTCAGCCCTGGGAAAAAGCCTCTGACTATCCACACGATCAATGCTTCTCATCATCTTATACACCTCTATCAGGTCACCTCTCATCCTCCTCTGCTTCAAGGAGAAAAGGCCAAGTTCATTCAACCTGTTTTCATAAGGCGTACTCCCCGATCCAGGCAACATCCTTATAAATCTCCTCTGCACCCTTTCTATGGTTTCCACATCCTTCCTGTAGTGAGGTGACCAGAACTGAGCGCAGTACTCCAAGTGGGGTCTGACCAGGGTCCTATATAGCTTCAAAATTACCTCTCGGCTCTTAAACTCAATCCTATGGTTGATGAAGGCCAACGCACTGTACGCTTTCTTTACCACAGAGTCAACCTGTGCAACAGCTTTCAGTGTCCCATGGACTCGGACCCCAAGATCCCTCCAATCCTCCACACTGCCAAGAGTCTTACCATTAATGCTATATTCTGCTATCACTTCTCTACTTCATAGTCCTGCTTCAGGGTAAGCATGTGCAGTGTTAAAATGGCGTCTTTTAGTTCTCTTTCCCATGTCTTCAATTTCACATGAAGGAGCTTGTATGCTCCTTGTATGCAAGCGCTCCCTTGAGGAAAACAGGGAAACCTATCCTTATTCTGAGATAGAGGAAAAGGAGTTGGGGCCCCAATATTACAGTGGAAAAGAAACACGTATCACTGACTTTCCCTGATTCTGATGAAAGGTCGTGAAATGTTAACACAAATACTACCTGACTTGTTGAGCATTTTGGATTTTCAGCAGTTCCAATTCCTTTTTCCATTTTCATTGCATTACCTCTTTCTGCCTGCATTCTAAACTCAACTACTCTTCTGGTCATGGTCTCATATACCTCTGTAACTGGATGTCAAATTATATCTGCTAATGCTCCTAGAATTTGAAATAGTTTGTTAAATACACCTTATATTTATTTATTTAACAATACAGCCTGGAGTAGATCTTTCTGGCCACACCACACCAGCAAACCCCCACCAAATCCAATCAACCCTAACCTAATCATGGGACAATTCAGTGACTGTGGGAACAAACCGGAGCACCCAGGGAAAACCTACGCATTCCACAGGGAGGACCTGTAGAGCCCATACAGAACAGCAGCAGAACTGAATTCTGAGCGCCGAAATGTACTGACCTTTAACAGTGTCTTGCTAACTGCTACGCTGCTGTGGCACCAGATTCCAGTTACTCTGAGACAAAGACAAATTGATACTAAACTGTTTGATGAAAGTGTTGTTTTGCAGCAAACAAAATGTGATTATTCCTTGAAGTGAAAGGAAACATGGGCACTTAAATTTTTTAAAAATCAAATTTGTTTTCTCTTACCTGTAATAAGGAATGTCGGCATTTCAGAGACAGTCAGCCTTCCATGATCTATATCCATCTTGAAAGTACATCACTATTAGAGAAAAGCCAATGCAGCGTGACATCTTTCTGTTGAGAGACTATTGTCTTGGTTTCAACAAACTCATGTATTGCAGTGGATGGAAGGGAGATGTGGCATGTTGTAGTCCAACATATTATGGAAAACTGCTTATTTTGATGTAGCTAAGCAGTCTTTTTTCATTTATCTAGTTGAGGCATTTATTTTGAAAGATTCATGACTTTAAATTTATTGTAAGTGATTCATTTATATAGTTACTTCCAACAACTAACCTATTAAAAATGATAGTTAAAGCTGGCTGTCTGTGTTCAGTAAGAAAGCCTAAACAGAAATAATGATTACAGAAGAGAAAGGTGGCTGTATAGTCTATTAGTTCATATTGTGTCTATAGATTTAGATCTTTAGATTATGAGAACACTCAGTCCTCTTTTATTGTCATTTAGAAATGCATACATGCATTAAGAAATGATACAATGTTTCTCCAGAGTGATATCACAGAAAACAGGACAAACCAAAGACTAACACTGACAGAACCACATAATTATAACATATAGTTGCAGCAGTGCAAAGCAATACCGTAATTTGATGAAGAACAAACCATGGGCACGGTAAATAAAGTCTCAAAAGTCCCCGAGTCGATCGACTCCCGAATCCCCGATAGCGGCGGCAAAAGGGAGAAACTCCCTGCCATACACCTCCAGGCACCGTCAACTTGCCGATGCCTTGGAAGCAGCCGACCACAGCCGACACTGAGTCCATCCGTCCAAAAACTTCGAGCTTCCGACCAGCCTCCCGAGCGCCATCCTCTGCTGAGCGCCTTCGACCTCGCCCCGGCCGCTGAAACAAGCAAAGCCGAGGGTATATGAGGGTAATCCAGCTTTCTCCCTCTCCACAGAATTTCAGAAATCTATCTTTCTCCTTTTTTTTAACAGTACAAGTGATTTGGCTTCCACAACCTTGGCTGGTAGTGAATTCCAGATATTAGTCACATTCTGCATGCAAAAGAGTGTTTTTCTCATGTCACCTTTGGTCTCTTGTCACCCCTTTCCTCGTTTCTTGACCCTTCTATGACCAGGAACTATATAAATCCATAAATCGCAATTAGATGACTACTGTGTAAATTTACTTTTTGTTGAATAGGATGGAAATTTAGCTTGGCTAACAGAACTTAAAAAAAAATCTAATGGAATTCTTAATATTTGCGCAAAAATGATTTGTAAAATGATGTGCCTGCACTAGGGCCCACCTACATTATTTGTTCAAGCTAGGATTGCTAGCAAGAAAACTAAACAAACTGCAGTCAATTTGAAACAATTTCCAGCAAGTTTTCCACTGATGGTGCTCTGACCATTCACATGGAGGAAGCTCAATTTTATATACCCTCATGAAAGACGAGCAATCTTTACAGCCTAGTGAGGTTATAGCTTGCAATCCTGGAAAATATTTTTTCCTATAAGTAAATTTGGACAAGGTGAACTGTGGAATACTCAGAGCAGCAATTCAGACAAAAATCAGAATCCAAATCAGGTTTATTATCACTGGCATGTGACGTGTAATTTGTTAACTTAGCAGCAGCAGTTCAATGCAATACATAATCTAGTAGAGAGAGAGAGAAAAAATAAATAGAATAAAACATAATAATAAATAAACAATCATTTACATATTTTGAATAGATTTTTTAAAATGTGTAAAAACAGAAATACTGTATATTAAAAAAAGTGAGGTAGTGTCCGAAGCTTCAATGTCCATTTAGGAATCAGATGGCAGAGGGGAAGAAGCTGTTCCTGCATTGCTGAACTACAGGAGCAGTCAATAATCAGCATGGAGTTAATCCTGCAATGTGACAATGGAACAACGATAAAGAGTAAGTGTGAATATTTTCTTATATATTTAATCTCACCTAAGAGCATTGCCCTGCAAATTCATACCCTTCAAATTTTGCTAATGATTTAGAAGTTCACTTGTGGTCACCTCACTGTATGATGCAGGAGCTTTGAGGGAGTGCAGAGATTTACCAGGATGCTGTCTGGAATGGGAGAGCATGTCTTATGACAATGGGCTGAGTGAGCTGGGGCTTTTCTCTTTGGAGTGACAGAGGATGAGATGTTTCAGACAATTAGAGGCTTAGATTGAGTGGCCAGCCAGAGACGTTTTACACTGTTTTGCTGGAAGAAAGTATCCTGCACATGAGCTTTCACGATTTGGATCCAATGTATTTTTTTCAGTAATTAATGAAATGCACCTTAAATTACATTCCAAAAATATCAGAAGCATATTATATGTGTAACGCCCTGGGAAAGGTTTCACTGCTAATGTACTTGTTTCTGTGCAGCAGCAGTGTTTGAGTCACGACTAGAGATAACAGGGGCTTTGGAATGTGTGGCATCTTGAGTGCCTGAGAGCGAGGTATTCATGGGCTTTTGTTTGGCAGAAGATGGAGAGAAAAGATGCCAGAACGGAGAGGTCGTAGACTTCAGGACTGAATGGATGTGGAATAGAGTCGGGAGTTGATGACGCCCAGGGGAAATTGATGGAGAACGATCTGACGGGAAAATCGTGAGCTCCGACATGCGCGTTAGACTGTTTCATTAAAATGGGCCCTTTTTCTTTTTGTTTTCATTACTAACCCTATAGTCAAATTAAGAATTATAAAGCTCAATCATTTAATTGCATATGGTGTACTGTTTGTTATTTTGTGGTACTGATTTGTCACAGGGGAAAACATCACGTAGCATCCACACAAATGAGATTTCACAAGTTTGGTGGGCCGGAGAGTGTCTTACCCTAGACCAGGAGTGGCCAACCTTTTACATTCCATGCGTCAATTTTTTTGTGCACGAGTTCAGATGTGCCGTACAACTCTTGTAACCCCATTCAATTCTTGTAAAAATATGTTAATATAGACATATTTAACATTTAATGTTTGGAGTTAAATTAGTCACTGAGAGCAGCAAAGAAATCTTCAAATTTGGATCAGTCAATCGCGACCTCGTTTTTAATCAATTTCATGGCTGAAAATGCTTGTTCACATCTGTACACTCCGTCAGTACAAACACCGATGAGTTTACTAGAATCTAGTTGTAAATTTTCTAGGCATGATTTTACTTTGTCAAATATGTCTGATCCTCTTGTTTTTCCATGAAGCGACTCAAGACCGATAAGTTCTTCAAAGACGCTAAAATTAACATTAATTCCTTTTATAAAAATGCTTGACTGGGCTACATCACATATGTCAGCAGATTTCGTCCAAAGCTAAAGAAAAGAAAGTACAAGCATGGGACAAGGTCTTTCAATTGCTCAGATACATCATGACAGAGTTCTTCGGTGTAATTGGCCTAACAGGGAGCCCAAGGGAGCTCATGACGGGGTTTCAGAAGATGTGTCAGGAGAAAGGGGAGAAGTTTTCTACCTACATCTTTCGGCCAGACAGGCAGCTAAATTGCTCGTGGTGCAGGGGGCCATTCGGGCGGCTGAGGTGGATTAGTTAAGAATGGACCAGAATTAGCAAAGAGCGCCCAGTCCCAGGACCTGATCGCTTGGGGTCTCTGACTGTCTCGTAAGATGCGGCCCTCTCCCTCATTTGTTGAACTGATCAGAGAAGTACAAGACGAGGAGAATGCATTGCAGGCACTGGAGGCCTCTGTCAGCAGGGTACAGTCCTCGGTAGTAGTCCTCTGCAGTGAAGTGACCATGGAAAGCCTCCACCAGGGAGTAGTGGAAAAGATTGTGGTAGAGTTGAGAACTGAGATGTCCTGGTTGTTGTCAGTGGGTGTGACCCCCCCCCCCATATGATGGAGCTAATAGGGAGGTGGATTCTCTAAGGGGACGGACTATGCAGAGGGCTGTTAGCAGCCGGTGTCATGTGGGAAGGAGAGTAGTCGGTATTGTCTGTTATAACTGTGGTGAAGAGGGAGACTTCAGGAGGGAGTGTGAATGATGGGAAACCCCTCCGAGTGTGAATCCCCGGGTACCTAAGCAGAGAGAGTCGTTGGGAAAACTTAAAAGAGACCCAGTGAAGGGATGGCCTGGCATATCGGGGGGGGGGGGGAGAGACACATTCCCAGCAATATATTAAGAAACACCCTAAAGCAAAGCACCCTATTCCTGAAGGCTTAGTGGGGCCAAGCTTCAGGGCATCGCTACAGATAGAGGGTATTTATGCTAGAGCCATACTTGACACAGGCTCACAGGTCACTTTGCTGTACTGTACCATTCATTTTACAACCAGTATTTGACGCACTTACCATTGATGCCATTCAGTGTACTAGAGATCTGGGGTCTCAGTGTGGGTGATTATCCGTATGATGGTTATTTGTCAGCGAAGCTGGAGTTTTCAGAGGCCTATGTGGGAGTGGCTTAGGCCCTTGATACATTAGCGCTAGTTTGTCTGGACTCTGCTGAGAAGGGCAGAGTTTCAATTGTTATGTACCCCATAACTGGGTTGCCAAACCAGCAGAAATGGAATGCTCGTTGGAGTCTGGTTTAACAGAAGCTAATAAAGTTTTATTAAAGAAATAAGTAACACAGTACTCTAATCGTAAGGCTATAAATGCAACAGGTTAGCAATGATAAAACACACATGTACACAGAACTAGGGTAATAGGAATCAACCAAGCTCTATCGCAGTCTAGGGGTAAAATGATCAGTCTTAAGTGACGCAGAGTTCAGTTCAGCTTAGTACAGTTCGCAGTAATCGCTGTTGTGCCGTTGGAGAGAGAGAGAGAGATAGAGATATTCAAATCTGATTCAGCGGACCTTTGATGTTCTTCGCAGTTAGCTCTTGGGTGGACCCTTTGTTATGTCTTCTGTGGTCACCGACTGTGAACCCTCCGCTCCAGATATGACCGTTCTTCCGCGGTGAACCCGGCACCCAGGCAAGGGCGGACACACACACCAGGTTCCCGCCGATCGTACCCTTTCACCCTGTGCGTCTATGGTCGGTTCCTGTGACCAAACCCCCAAACTCCCACCAACTTGTGGGGGCACACCGCTCTTCCAGGGTCTCGTTATCTCGTGATCTCATGGTGTGTGTCCCGTGCCTTAGTGAACCGGTTCTTTTTATCCCCCTGCTGGGGTATCGCCTATCCATCAAACTTCAAACAGTTCAGGTTCAAAGCAACCGGTCTGTCAATATTCTGAAATGTGTTTCTTTCTCGTTAATCTCTCTCTTCTCTCTTATTAGCATTTTGAATGTTTCTCCATTGTCTCATTTATCTCTTTCATTCGCATCAATCTTCTGATAACTTGGTTTGTCGTCACACAAGTCTTTCTTTTTCAATCTTTTTATTAAGTTTCAGATTAATGTACATAACAATATTAATGATACAAAGAGATCAATATAACATTGATAATGGTTAACAGACACAAACATAATTCAAGTAAAAATATATAATTCAAGCCTCCCAATCTCTAGGTAATTGGAGATGAAAAAATAATTTTATAAAGAACTCCCTAAACTAAATAAAAACAAAACAAAACTGGGATGTTCTATTCCCTCAGATAAGATCATTATTTGTCATTAACTCTGCTCCTCCATAGATAAACAAAAGATTATTGAAACAGAAAAGGGTTTGAAAGGGACAAGTTACATCATATGAAAATGTTGAATAAATGGTCTCCAGGTCTCTTCAAATTTAACTGAGGAATCAACCATACCACACCTAATTTTTTCCAGGTTTAAACATAATATAGTTTGAGAAAACCATTGAAAAATAGTAGGAGGATCAGAAACTTTCCATTTAAGTAAGATGGATCTTTTAGCTATTACTGTAACAAATACAATCAAACAGCCAGCTGAAAAGGATAAATGACCAACATCTGTCACTGGTAATCCAAAAATTGCAGTAATAGGGTGAGGTTTTAAAATAATACGCAAAACTGTTGAAATAATATCAAAAATATCTTTCCAATATTTATCTAAAAGAGGGCAAGACCTAAACATATGTGTCAGAGAGGCCACCTCAGAATTATATCTGTCACACACAGGATTTATATGTCGGTAAAAACGAGCTAATTTATCCTTAGACATATGAGCCCTATGGACTATTTTAAATTGTATCAGTGTATGTCTAGCACACATTGAGGAAGTATTAACTAGTTGAAGAATTTTCTCCCTTTTCTTTATAGGTAAAGATACCTGAAGTTCTCTTTCCCATTCATTTTTTATTTTATCAGATGTACCTAGATGTATTTTCATAATTAAATCATACAAAACTGCTATTAAGCGCTTCTGAAAGGGATTTAAACCTAAAATTATTTCTGTAATATTAGTTGGATGAAATATTGGAAAGTTAGGTAGAATACCATTCAAAAAACTTATAATCTGCAGATATCTGTAAAAATGTGAACCAGGCAATTGTTGAAATGATATGAAACAATTATCCATGGATAAATCACAAAAGCATGCTATTCCCCTCTTTTTCCATAAGGAAAAAGCTTGATCAATTCTAGAAGGTTGAAAGAAAAAATTAGATATAATAGGACTAGATAAAATAAGTTCGTTCAATCCAAAAAATTGCAAAATTGAAACCATATTCGTATTGTATGTTTAATTATTGGATTAATTGTTTGTTTATTCAGTTTGGTGAATGCAAAGGGGAGCGAAGCCCCTAAAATAGAAACCAATGAGAACCCCCGCTCAGACTCACCCTCCAGGTTCACCCATCGTGGACAATGAGTTTCATCCCAATCTTGCGTCCAAAACATTAAATATTGGATATTAATTGCCCAATAATAAAATCTAAAATTCGGCAATGCTAAACCACTGTCTTTTTTTGATTTCTGTAGATATTTCTCACTCAATCTAGGATTTTTATTCTGCCATATATATGAAGAAATTTTAGAATCAATAATATCAAAAAAGGATTTAGAGATAAAAATTGGTACCATTTGAAATAAATACAGAAATTTAGATAAAACAGTTATTTTAATAACATTAATTTGACCAATCAATAATAAGGACAGTGGGGACCATTTAGTAAACAATTGTTTAACATGGTCAGTTAAGGGTAGAGTGTGCACATGGCCAAGTGATTAAGGCATTGGGCTAGCGACCTGAGGATCGTGAGTTCGAGCCCCAGCCGAGGCAACGTGTTGTGTCCTTGAGCAAGGCACTTAATCACACATTGCTCAGCGACGACACTGGTGCCAAGCTGTATGGGTCCTAATACCCTTCCCTTGGACAACATTGGTGTCATGGAGGGGGGAGACTTGCAGCATGGGCAACTGTTGGTCTTCCATACAAACTTGCCCAGGCCTGTGGCCTGGAGAGTGAAGACTTTCTGGGTGCAGATCCACGGTCTTGCAAGACTAATGGATGCCTTTATTTAAAGGTAGAAAGTTAACTTTAAATAGATCTTCATATTTTTTAGTAATTTTGACACCCAAATAAGTGAAATAATCAGTAATTAATTCAAATGGTATTTTTTAATAAATTGGAACTTGCATATTTAATGGAAAAAGCTCACTCTTATTAAGATTTAGTTTATAACCAGAAAAACTACTAAACTGAGCTAGTGATAAAACTGCCGGGAAGTAACAAATCATCTGCATGCAATGATACCTTATGCGTCTCCTTCCCATGAGTAATTCCAAATATATTGGGTCAATCACGAAAGGAAATTGCCAAGGGTTCCAAAGCTATATCAAATAACAAAGGACTTAATGGACAACCCTGTCTAGTACCTCTGAAAAGCCTAAAAAGGGGGGATCTCTGATTATTGTTAACTACGGAAACCAAAGGTGAATGATATATCAATTCAATCCAAGAAATTTTGGGCTAAAGAAGGCAGCAGCTATACTTCATTAAGAGTTTTAAAGAGATTTAGCATGTCAACAAATACACTCAAAAACTTCCATAGATGGGTACTGTGGAGAGTATTCTGACAGGCTGCATCCCTGTCTGGTATGGGGGGGGGGTGCTACTACACAGGACTGAAAGAAGCTGCAGAGGGTTGTAAATCTAGTCAGCTCCATCTTGGGTACTAGCCTACTAAGTACCCAGGACATCTTCAGGGTGCGGTGTCTCAGAAAGGTCCATTATTAAGGACGTCCAGCACCCAGGGCATGCCCTTTTTTCACTGTTATCATCAGGAAGGAGGTACAGAAGCCAGCTTCTTCCCCTCTGCCATTTGATTCCTAAATGGACCTTGAACCCTTGGACCCTACCTCATTTTTTTAAATATACAGTATTTCTGTTTTTTAATCTATGCAATATACATATACCGTAATTTATTTATTATTATTTTAAATTTTTTTCTCTTCTACATTCTGTATTGCATTGAACTGCTGCTGCTAAGTTAACAAATTTCACGTCACATGCCGGTGATAATAAACCTGATTCTGATTATTCTCACTAATAATATTGGTAGAAAGAGGGATGAAGTCCAACATATTTGAGTTTAGGGAGTTAGGTAGGTTAAAAAGCAGGACCTCTAAGGTCATAACCTTAGGATTAGTCCTAATAGGAGGGCAAGATAAATGACTGTGGTGGAACAGTTGGTGCAAGGGGAAGGACTCCAGACACTTGGATTCACAATTACTCCTGGAACAGGTAAATCTGTACAAGAATGATGTACAGAAATGTCCTTGCATGGAGCTTTGATCACACTACTCAGGAAGATGTATACTATTTTGGCAGGCAGCTGGGAGTAAGAAACACGTTAGCATTGTGGAAATTGGGGAGAAAAATGAAGAGGATAAATCTAATAGGTCCAGTGGGCAGAGAAAACAAAGGCTGTTAGAGAGCATGGGAGAGCTGGCAGAGTTATCTGAAGGAGACTATTAGATGAGTTTAGAACATGAGAAGCATTTAGAATTATTGTTATTGCAGTCATGGACAGGCCAGGTCTGGCAGTTTAATGTTCTGTAGTAACAAGTCTCAGACATGACAGAAGACAAATGTAAAGGAGGGGGAGTTGTGCTACAGATTATGGAGAACATAACTGCAATTCTGGAAGCCATATGGATAGAATCTAGGAAAAGGGAAGGGATGATTACTGTATGGGGTTTATAGGTCTCCCAATGGACAGTGGAAATTAGAGGAACAGATATGCAAGGAAATCACAGTCCAGTCCTGATGTAGGGCCTTATCTGAAGTATTAACCATTGCTTTGCCTCCACTGATGTTGCTTGACCGGTTGAGTTCTTTGAGAAGATTGTTTTTTTTTGTTATGTGGGTTAATGTGTTTAGGGAAGGATCTATGAATAATTGTAACTTTGTCAATATTAAGGAGGTGGTGTCAGATGTATAAATCTCCAAGAATGGATGAGATCTATTCCTGGTTGTGATGGGAGGCAAGGAAGAAAATCATTGGGGCCTAAGGTAAATATTTGATCTTTGTTGCACAGAGGCACAGCACCAAAAGACATTAAAGTTGTTTCTTTGAAGACCAGCAGGGATAAGCTGGGTAATTAAAGATGGCAGAGTACATTGTAGTAAGGAACAAATTGGAGGAAGTTCTAAGCAATGGGATTCATGCACAGGGACTGATCAAGAAAAAGACCATAGACATAGGAGCAGAATTAAGCCATTCAGCCCATCTAATCTGGTCTGCTATTCCATCCTGGCTGATCCCAGATCCCACTCTAACCAATCAGGAAACTATCAACTTCCACTTTAAATATATCCATTGACTTGTTTTCCACCACAGTCTGTGGCAGAGCATTCCAGTTTAACTACTCTAGCCAAACAAAAAAAAACCCTTAACTCTGTTCTAAAAGGCTGCCCCTCGATTTTGAGGCAGTGCCCTCTAGTTCTGGATACACCCCCCCCCCATAGGAAACATGACTTTGTGCGGGAGAGATCCCATCTCACTAATTTGAGATTTTTAAAGGTAACTAAAGATCAGTGGGTAATGGGATGCTATGCTGGTTAGAAGGCTTTGACTAGTGGCCTACTAACAGGGATTGGCCCTTGTTCTGTTATTTTTATTAGTGACTTGGATGTGAATGTAAGTTTGTGGATGCCATAAAAGTTGGTGGTGTTGTTAGTAGCAAATAATGTTGAAGGCTACAGCAGGATGTAAATCAGATGGAAAATTTGGAGGAGTTTTGACAGATGAAAGTTATTCTGGTAACTAACATGCAATGCATTTTGGGAAGTCATATAGGAGGAGAACACCCACAGTAAATGGTAAAGAACTAAGGAATGTAGAAGAACAGACTTGCAGGTTCACCTCCATAGTTCCCAGAAAATGGCAGACAGGTTAAGGAAGACATATGACATAGAGCAGGGCACAGAATGTAAAAGTTGGAAATATTATGTTACTTCTTTTACAAAACACTGGTTAGGTTGCACTGGAGGAAATACACAAGGATTTTACTGGCTTGGAGTTGGGCGGCGGGGGGGGGGGAAGGAAGGAAAAGAGATCAATTAAACTGGTTTTCTTTTGCCCGAAGTAAAAGATTTGAGGTTGATTTGATCAAGCTACATACAATTATAATAGTCATAGGGTAGATAAAAATTTAGTCAACCCCCATGATAGAGGTATCAAAAAAAGGGCAGAGGTTCAAGATGGGGCGGGGGGCATTGAACAAAGTGTTTTTACACAGAATGGTTGATATTTGGAACCAATCACTACATTGGTGTAGGCAATCATAGGCCAGGCCTAGAAAGATACTGATCCCAGTGTGGGTGATGAGTGATAGAAATAGCTGTCCATGCCAAGCCTAAGTTGTACTATTTTATAACTCACTCTCTCTCATTGCAATGTAAGAAACATGGCTATTATAACTTCAACATTTACAAAGTATAATTTTTTGAAATACTGCATGAACAAAAGCTGAAGCACATTGTAAAACAATAAATTTAGGAAGACAGATTTGTTACCAACAGGGCTGCAGCCGCCGGAGCTCACCCTGAGCGCTGCTCCGGCACCTCCGTCAAAATAAACAAGCGGGGAATTTAACAGTGGCCGCATATTAAATAGAGGGAATTTTACGGAAGCGGGGGTTGAGGTGGCTGATGGGGAAAGTACCACTAATAATATTAGGATATTTGATGGTTTTTGGTGAAATCCTGGAGCTGTGACTGTTTTGTGAAATTCCTCCTCGCTCGACCCGTTGTCCGAACATACCCTGCTGCAGCCTCCCGCCATTTCACAGATCCTGAGTCTCTTTCCTGCACTTGCTGTTTGAGCATTGTTCGCCGAGAAAATAAAAATCTTAGATCTTTTGAAAAGTGGCATGTCGCTTGCCGAAGTGGGGGCCGTAAGTCAGTAAGAACATATTGAGCATTTGCACAATAAAGCACAAAGAAGCTGAAATTCATGGAAGGTTAGTGCTACCCCTACAACGGCAAAAATAGTCTCTCTGGTTTGAGATAAAGTGCTTGCAAAGACTGAGAAAGCATTAAATGTGTGGCTAGAGGACATGTCACAGAAGTATATCCCTGTTGATGGCACAATTATGCGTGAAAAAGCACAACCTATATGAGCACTACTGTGAGGGGGTTGAGGAGAGCGAGAGGAAGGAGCTTAAGGCTAGTAAGGGATGGCTGGCTAGCCATGTAAAGCGCTACAGCCTCAAGAACTTAAAGATCACGGGAGAATCGGCATGGCAGATGTACCAAGTATCCTATTATGGAGCCAATCAGAGTACACACTTGAAGTCTCTCGGAAAAAAATTGTTGATCACAAACTATCAAAAGCTCACACTGCTGCTCTAAGTGTTGAAACTATAGCTAGTTAAGATGCTCTTGGAAAATTATGTGACACCATAAATGCTTTGCATCTAAAGGCAACTTGTTCAATTTTTCGTTCTGCATATTACTTAGCTCAGAATGACAGACCATACTCTGATCACTTTGGCTAATTGGAACTACAAAAAAAAGCGTATTGACATTGGAATTGGACTGCATTCCCGCACTAGTGCTACAGAGATAATTAATCACATAGCCATTAATATGAAAAAGAAAACATACCAGCGTATCAAGCAGATAAATGGCAAATTTTCTGTTCTCATTGATAAATCAACAAGCCTGAGCATTAAGACCGCCCGAAGAGTTTATTTGAAATGTGAAAGTGATAAGGTGATCCCCATTTTATGTTTTTAGATCTAATTGAACTGCCTGATCAGAAAGCTGCAACTATTGCTAAGCATCTATTGAACAGTCTCAATAACCATGGGTTTGATGACTTTCTTGAAACAGAACCTTGTAGCATTTGCTAGTGATGGGGCAAGCATAATGCTTGGTGTCAAATCTGGTGTTACTACAATTCGCAAGGAACATTACCCTGATGTGATAATTTGGCACCGTCTTAATCACAGATAAGAACTTGCAGTAGGTGATTCGGTGAGAGAAGTTCATGGAATAAATCATTTTCAATCATTTATGGACAAATTGTACTCTGTCTACAGTAGATCACCTCTAAATCAAAAGAAACTGTCGGAATGTGCCTCTCAACTAGAACAACAAATTTGCAAAATAAGCCATGTTCTGGGCACCAGGTGGGTAGCTAGCTCATTTCGAACAGTTTCAGCAGTGCGGCAAAATTATGAAGCACTGTGTTTTCATTTTGAAAAAGCAATGAAGGATGAAACAAGATCTGGGAGTGACAGCAAAACCTATGAAGCTCTGTTGAAAAGGCTCTCTTCAGAACAGTTTCTGTTGGACTTAGCTCTAATGTATGACACGTTGCATGAATCTGGTTTACTGTCAGAATGTTTACAGAAACACACTACTACAATTGTTTATGCAGACAAACTGATCCAACGGAGCACAAGATCACTGCATGGACTGAAAGAGCAACCTGGTACAAAAACTCTAGAAGCTCAAGAGGCAGTTGTAAAGGGGAAGTTTGGAGAAATTACCTTAACAAGCAACAACAAAATTGTCTCCATTAATTATCTACGGTTTCTTGCTGGTCTTATAAACAATTTGCAGCACCGTGTGTTCACGGCAACATCTTTGAAAGGTTCTCAAACTTCTGAACCTCAGTATGTATAAATCCCTGCTAAATGAAATGTGTGTCCTTAATAAAGATAACTGGCCTGCTGAAATACTGCCTAATTATGGAGAAGCTGCAATATCATCTCTCTGTAATAGGTTTAAGCTTTCTTTTTCCTCGGCAATAAATGCCTTCAGAGATTACGTGGAGGATCGTGGACGCCGCATCCCTCAAGATTTATACCCATTACCGAGCTGTTCACAAGTTATTTCTATTAGTACTGCTGAATGTGAGAGGATTCAGTCACATGAACTTGATAACAGCAACACTCAAGAATTCTCATAAATCATGTATCAGCACTTATAACCATACAACCATATAACAATTACAGCACGGAAACAGACCATCTCGGCCCTTCTAGTCCGTGCTGAACGCTTACTCTCACCTAGTCCCACCGACCTGCACTCAGCCCATAACCCTCCATTCCTTTCCTGTCCATACAGCTATCCAATTTAACTTTAAATGACAACATCGAACCTGCCTCTACCATTTCTGCTGGAAGCTCGTTCCACACAGCTAACACTCTGAGTAAAGAAGTTCCCCCTCATGTTACCCCTAAACTTTTGCCCTTTAACTCTCAACTCATGTCCTGTTTGAATCTCCCCTCTCAATGGAAAAAGCCTATCCACATCAACTCACTCTATCCCTCTCATAATTTTAAATACCTCTATCAAGTTCCCCCTCAACCTTCTACGCTCCAAAGAATAAAGACCCAACTTGTTCAACCTTTCTCTGTAACTTAGGTGCTGAAACCCAGGTAACATTCTAGTAAATCTTCTCTGTACTTTATTTTGTTGACATCTTTCCTATAATTCAGTGACCAGAACTGTACACAATACTCCAAATTTGGCCTTACCAATGCCTTGTACAATTCTAACATTACATCCCAACTCCTATACTCAATGCTCTGATTTATAAAGGCCAGTATACCAAAAGCTTTCTTCACCACCCTATCCACATAAGATTCCACCTTCAGGGAACTATGCACCATTATTCCTAGATCCCTCTGTTCTACTGCATTCTTCAATGCCCTACCATTTACCATGTATGTCCTATTTTGATTAGTCCTACCAAAATATAGCACCTCACATTTATCAGCATTAAACTTCGTCTGCCATTTTTCAGCCCACTCTTCTAACTGGCCTAAATCTCTCTGCAAGCTTTGAAAACCCACTTCGTTATCCACAACTCCACCTATCTTAGTATCATCTGCATACTTACAATTCCAATTTACCAACCCATCATCCAGATCATTAATATATATGACAAACAACATTGGACCCAGTATGTACAGGTCCCTGAGGCACACCACTAGACACCGTCCTCCCATCTGAAACACAGTTATCCACCACTACTCTCTGGTATCTCCCATCCAGCCACTGCTGAATCCATTTTACTACTTCAATATTAATACCCAACGATTGAACCTTCCTAACCTTCTGTGTGGAACCTTGTCAAAGGCCTTACTGAAGTCCATATAGACAACATCCACCACTTTACCCTTGTCAACTTTCCTAATGACCTCTTCAAAAAATTCAATAAGATTTGTCAAACATGACCTTCCACACACAAATCCATGTTGACTTCCTTATCAGCCCATCTATCCAGATAATTATATATACCATCTCCAAGAATACTTTCCAACAATCTACCCACCACTGATGTCAAACTCACAGGCCAATAACTGCTAGGTTTACTCTTAGAACCCTTTTTAAACAATGGAACATCATGAGCAATATGCCTATCCTCTGGCACCATCCCCGTTTCTAATGACATATGAAATATTTCTGTCAGAGCCCCTGCTATTTCCAAACTAACTTCCCTCAAGGTCCTAGGGAATATCCTGTCAGGACCCAGAGATTTATCCACTTTTATATTCCTTAAAAGCGCCAGTACTTCCTCTTCTTTAATCATCGTAGTTTCCATAACTTCCCTTACCTTACACGATTCAATATCCTTCTCCTTAGCAAATACTGAAGAAATTGTTCAAAATCTCCCCCATCTCTTTTGGCTCCACACATAGCTGTCCACTGTGATTCTCAAAGGGACCAATTTTATCCCTCCCTATCCTTTTGCTATTAATATAACTGTAGATACCCTTTGGATTTATTTTCACCTTACTTGCCAAAGCAACCTCATCTCTTTTCAGCTTTTATAATTCCTTTCTTAAGATTTTTTACATTCTGTATATTCCTTGAGCACCTCATTTACTCCATGCTGCCTATATTTATTGTAGGTATCTTTTTCCGAACCAAGTTCCCAATATCCCTTGAAAACCATGGCTCTCTCAAACTTTTAACCTTTCCTTTCAACCTAACAGGAACATAAAAGATTCTGTACCCTCAAAATTTCACCTTTAAATGACCTCCATTTCTCTATTACATCCTTCCCATAAAACAAACTTATGTTTGTTAAACTACACAGACCTCCTCTAGTTCAGTGGAATCCTGAGCCGCATGTCACATCGTGGCTGTGGTACCACAGATCAGCAGATGACACCAGGACAAGAGTTGCTTCAGACCCCCTAACACATACACCAGACCCTTTGCGGAAATTATTGTGAAACTTCTCATTGGTGGCATTCGGTAAGTAGGTAATTACTTTTAAATTGGTAAAATACATGATTACTGTCTTTTTACTTGTTTGATAATTATATTTTATGATAATTAGTGAGTGCAACCGGGCAATACTTTGTCAAATTATTAAATTAAGTACCAACAAATAATTTGAATATTTAGCTGATTAAATGATTATGGATAAAAATGCTATTTTTAATAATTCCTTTGCAAATGATTGGGGATAATTTGGATTGGAAGTCCTTTTTATATAGAAAGAAGCTATCTGGACAAAATTCTGGTGTTATAGTGGTACTGAACTTGGTCAGGTGGTCCGTTAGCATATTTTCCAAGTTGCAATTGAATAGTTAGTAACTTTTATTTATAGTCAGCCATTTCTTATATTGTGGTGGAATCAAATTTATTAGGCAAGCTTATGTGAATTAGTTGAATGGTGTCGCAGCAACAACCTCACACTCAGCTTCAGCAAGACCAAAGAGCTGATTGTGAACTTCAGAAAGGGTAACATAGAAACATAGAAAATAGGTGCAGGAGTAGGCCATTCGGCCCTTCGAGCCTGCACCGCCATTTATTATGATCATGGCTGATCATCCAACTCAGAACCCAGCCTTCCCTCCATACCCCCTGACCCCTGTAGCCACAAGGGCCATATCTAACTTCCTTTTAAACATAGCTAATGAACTGGCCTCAACAGTTTGCTGTGGCAGAGAATTCCACAGATTCACCACTCTCTGTGTGAAGAAGTTTTTCCTAACCTCGGTCCTAAAAGGCTTCCCCTCTATCCTCAAACTGTGACCCCTCGTTCTAGACCTCCCCAACATCGGGAACAATCTTCCTGCATCTAGCCTGTCCAATCCCTTTAGGATCTTATACGTTTCAATCAGATCCCCCCTCAATCTTCTAAATTCCAACGAGTACAAGCCCAGTTCATCCAGTCTTTCTTCATATGAAAGACCTGCCATCCCAGGAATCAATCTGGTGAACCTTCTTTGTACTCCCTCTATGGCAAAGATGTCTTTCCTCAGATTAGGGGACCAAAACTGCACACAATACTCCAGGTGTGGTCTCACCAAGGCCTTGTACAACTGCAGTAGTACCTCCCTGCTCCTGTACTCGAATCCTCTCGCTATAAATGCCAGCATACCGTTCGCCTCTTTCACCGCCTGCTGTACCTGCATGCCCACTTTCAATGACTGGTGTATAATGACACCCAGGTCTCGTTGCACCTCCCCTTTTCCTAATCGGCCACCATTCAGATAATAATCTGTTTTCCTATTTTTGCCACCAAAGTGGATAACTTCACATTTATCCACATTAAATTGCATCTGCCATGAGTTTGCCCACTCACCCAACCTATCCAAGTCACCCTGCATCCTCTTAGCATCCTCCTCACTGCTAACACTGCCACCCAGCTTCGTGTCATCCGCAAACTTGGAGATGCTGCATTTAATTCCCTCATCCAAGTCATTAATATATATTGTAAACAACTGGGGTCCCAGCACTGAGCCTTGCGGTACCCCACTAGTCACCGCCTGCCATTCTGAAAAGGTCCCGTTTATTCCCACTCTTTGCTTCCTGTCTGCTAACCAATTCTCCACCCACACCAATACCTTACCCCCAATACCGTGTGCTTTAAGTTTGCACACTAATCTCCTATGTGGGACCTTGTCAAAAGCCTTTTGAAAATCCAAATATACCACATCCACTGGTTCTCCCCTATCCACTCTACTAGTTACATCCTCAAAAAATTCTATGAGATTCGTCAGACATGATTTTCCTTTCACAAATCCATGCTGACTTTGTCCGATCATTTCACCGCTTTCCAAATGTGCTGTTATCACATCCTTGATAACTGACTCCAGCAGTTTCCCCACCACCGACGTTAGGCTAACCGGCCTATAATTCCCCGGTTTCTCTCTCCCTCCTTTTTTAAAAAGTGGGGTTACATTAGCCACCCTCCAATCCTCAGGAACTAGTCCAGAATCTAACGAGTTTTGAAAAATTATCACTAATGCATCCACTATTTCTTGGGCCACTTCCTTAAGCACTCTGGGATGCAGACCATCTGGCCCTGGGGATTTATCTGCCTTCAATCCCTTCAATTTACCTAACACCACTTCCCTACTAACATGTATTTCGCTCAGTTCCTCCATCTCACTGGACCCTCTGTCCCTTACTATTTCTGGAAGATTATTTATGTCCTCCTTAGTGAAGACAGAACCAAAGTAATTATTCAATTGGTCTGCCATGTCCTTGCTCCCCATAATCAATTCACCTGTTTCTGTTTGCAGGGGACCTACATTTGTCTTTATCAGTCTTTTCCTTTTTACATATCTATAAAAGCTTTTACAGTCCGTTTTTATGTTCTCTGCCAGTTTTCTCTCATAATCTTTTTTCCCCTTCCTAATTAAGCCCTTTGTCCTCCTCTGCTGAACTCTGAATTTCTCCCAGTCCTCAGGTGAGCCACTTTCTCTGGCTAATTTGTATGCTACTTCTTTGGAATTGATACTATCCCTAATTTCTCTTGTCAGCCACGGGTGCACTACCTTCCTTGATTTATTCTTTTGCCAAACTGGGATGAACAATTGTTGTAGTTCATCCATGCAACCTTTAAATGCCTGCCATTGCATATCCACCGTCAATCCTTGAAGTGTCATTTGCCAGTCTATCTTAGCTAATTCATGTCTCATACCTTCAAAGTTACCCCTCTTTAAGTTCAGAACCTTTGTTTCTGAATTAACTACGTCACTCTCCATGTTAATGAAGAATTCCACCATATTATGGTCACTCTTACCCAAGGGGCCTCTCACGACAAGATCGCTAATTAACCCTTCCTCATTGCTCAAAACCCAGTCCAGAATAGCCTGCTCTCTAGTCGGTTCCTCGACATGTTGGTTCAAAAAACCATCCCGCATACATTCCAAGAAATCCTCTTCCTCAGCACCTTTACCAATTTGGTTCACCCAGTCTACATGTAGATTGAAGTCACCCATTATAACTGCTGTTCCTTTATTGCACACATTTCTAATTTCCTGTTTAATACCATCTCCGACCTCACTACTACTGTTAGGTGGCCTGTACACAACTCCCACCAGCGTCTTCTGCCCCTTAGTGTTACGCAGCTCTACCCATATCGATTCCACATCTTCCCGGCTTATGTCCTTCCTTTCTATTGCGTTAATCTCTTTTTTAACCAGCAACGCCACCCCACCTCCCCTTCCTTCGTGTCTATCCCTCCTGAATATTGAATATCCCTGAACGTTGAGCTCCCATCCCTGGTCACCCTGGAGCCATGTCTCTGTGATCCCAACTATATCATAATCATTAATAACAATCTGCACTTTCAATTCATCCACCTTATTACGAATGCTCCTTGCATTGACACATAAAGCCTTCAGGCACTCTTTTACAACTCTCTTAGCCCTTTTTAATGCTTGCCCTGGATTTGTCGGCCTGCCACTTTTACTTTTCCCCTTTGTACTTTTTGCTTCTACGCTCACTTTACACCCCTCTGTCTCTCTGCACTGGTTCCCATCCCTCTGTTGTGAACTAACCTCCTCACACCTAGCCGCTTTAATTTGATTCCCACCCCCCAACCATTCTGGTAAGATGAAGGAACACAAACCATTGCTCACTGAGGGGTCAGAAATGGAGAGGGTGATAAATTTCAAGTTCCTGGGTGTCATTATTTCTGAGGACCTAACCTGGATGCAATATATTGTTGCAACTATAAAGGTGGCACAATAATAGCTATATTTCATTGGGAGTTTGAGGGGATTTGGTTTGTCAACTGAAACACTCAAAAACTTCAGAAACTTGTAAAATTAGTCAGCTCCATCATGGGTACTAGGCCTCTGTAGTATCCAAGACAACTTCAAGGAGCAGTGAAGATCATTAAGGATCCCCAACACCTAGGACATGTCCTCTTCTCATTGTTACCATCAGGAAGGAGGTACAGACTCCACAATTCAGGAACAGCTTCTTCTCCCGCCCCCATCAAATTTCTAAAAGGACATTGAACCCATAAATACTACCTCACTACTTTTATTTGTTTTTTTTTACATTACTTAACTATTTAATAGACTTAATATTTGATGTAATTTTTTTTCTCTATTTATCATGCATTTCATTGTACTGCTGCTGTAAATTTAACAAACTGCACACCATATGCTGGTGATATTAAACCTGATCCTAAACCTAAACCTGAACTTCAGGTGTAGGCAGACATATATTATATATTCTGGATGAGGTTTTCTTGGACATACTCTGTAGTAGTCCATCAGCATTTGCAACTGGATATGGCAGGATACTAGGTTGTTTAATTTGATCCACTGATTTTTAAAATATAGTCAAGCGTACTTCCAGTTACAAGTAGTTACGTGAGGTTAATTCTCACTGCCTGAGTAATCCACATCATTTAGGGTCAATCTGGGTGTAGTACTTGTAAACTATATGGTGAACACAGAACCAAATACAGAAAATATTTTTGTCCTCTGGTTCTAAGTAGTATTCAAGGGATGTAACAAAAGGCCTTACAAAATAAAACAACAACTTAAGCAGCAAAGGTTCAGATGAGTAAAGAATAGAGCAGCCAGATGTTAACAAGTGGCCACAAAAACCTTCTTTAAACAAATGAGTGTGGTTGTATGGCAGCATTACATTACCAATAACTGGTAATCACAAAATGGCAAACTGTTTTGTATCTGTCCCACACGTTAATTTCATCTTGTGTATTATATAATGAGTAACAGGAACACAAACCCAGTAGGGCTTGCTGGGATCCAGACCAAAAACCATAATGCTCAACTATAAGCACATACTTTCCATATTTGTCTGCTGTACTGCAATCCGGAGCATTGGAATTAACTATCTTAAATATTAATTTCAACTTCATTTGGACAAATACTCAGATACCAATAACAGTAAATTAAAAAAACTTTTTCTACATGTTTAACACTTATCAGAATTTAATTTTCATTCTTGGTAAGCTGAATTGCAAACCCAAAGAATTCATATGGAGTGTTGCAAGTTTCTTTCTCAGATATTGTCCATGAGCATTATGCAGGCAGCTACATACAGAGTAATAAAACAAATTATAATAGTTACCACAGGAATCCCCCCATCTTGGATTTTAATTCACGGGCAAATTTGAAGAGAACAATTACATTCCTGCAATGCCAAAGATTCACAAACTTCAAAGCGCAACCAATTTACCAAAATTATCAAGCTTGAAAGCAAATAACAGATGTTCACAGTCCTGTGAAATTAACATCTAGCCATAAATCAAGGAGAGCACACCAAAAAAAACGGTAACATCAACTAATGTCCTAAGCATGAACAGCTCCCCAACTGTCTCTGCAGTTTTAGACGTTGAACAATAGCATCATTTGAAAGAATATTTTGACAGCAAATAGTCTTTCCTTTATCACTGTTTTACAGAAGGCTTCGAAATATCATTTAAAATGCTCCCATTAACCTACAATGTGATTTTTTTGGCTCCTTTTGCACAATATTGCAATGCACAGCTGGATAATGACTCAGCTATGTGCATGTTTAACACAATTCAATATTCTTATTCATTATCAAGGTAGGAATTAAGTCCGTCCCAATAGATCTTCAAAAACACTAAATTATACCTGAAATGCAAGCCGAAGAATGTAATTTGATTGTTCAAAAATGAAACCTTAGTTATCCACATGGATGATGGAGTTTATTAAATAATTATAGTCACAGATCCTATTAAACATTCTATTGATGCTTTTGTAAAGTAAAACACCAATATTTAAACATACAATTTTCTAGGCCATTTTAATTAGGAATCACCATGGACGTGATTTATTTTTGAAGACATCCAATTCATGGGGGATAAAATTAAGGCATGAAGTGAAGTTGTGAAAGAGCTAGTGACTGTTCAAGTGCTTATAAACCAGATACGAAAACAAAGGATGATTTAAAAAAAAGAGCAGATAACAGCAATACTACATTTAAATCTGGTAGGAGTGAGTTTTCACCATTTTAATACTAAAGATACCGAGCCAGATACATTTGAGAAAAACAGATTATGTGCCTGAAGCTGGACATACAACAGAAACCAGTCTTAGATGGACGCAAAAGGGGACTTTCTTTTAAATATAACAGAGGTTATTTTCAATCCACTTCCATTTCTGTGTTGCGATTTTCTGCTGGCTTTTGCTGCTCAACTGGTTTGGTGTTGTCACCACCTGCTGCATTAGATTCAGGCTCTAGATTATTCCCACTTTCCTCGTGCAATGGCCCATTGGCTCTGTCTTTTTCAGGAAGTGGCTCCGCTTTTGGCTTTGGCTTGTTAACAATAGGATCACACGTTGTCTCCAGTTCCTGAATAAATGAGTAAGTTGAGATTTAACAAAGAAAACTTCCCTCAATCCAAAATGGTCATTATGTTATCTTGACATGCTACACCTGGCTGGAACAAGTCTCTAAATTCATTTTCAGATTTGAGCCTTTTGGATAAGCTATGTAATTTGTATAACTTGAGTTCAGTATAATTCAGTGCAAGGCCATCCACACCATTGTATCATTGTTCGCTCGAAGTTAGTCCTACCACTGCTTTCACCACAGCTGTGCCAATTTTCTCTTTATAATTTTTTTTGGAAAGTCACCAGCAAATCTCCCCCCATAATCCAAAATAACATTGCATTGAAGATGTTGCATTGTTTTTTTTTAAACCAGTTACCCTATATTCATATTCTTTATGTCTTTAAACTTGAATATATAGTTTCTTGTCACATCTACTCCACCAAATCTCCATGACTTTGAATTTCCAAGATTCAATATTCACTATTATGTATCACATGTACATCAAAACAGTGACATATGGTTGTTTGCATTAACTACCAGCACACCAGAGGGTGTGCTGGGCGCAGCCTGAATTTGTCCAAATCTCATCTTAACATCCTCTACTGTAAGAACAATCTAAGTTTCTCCATACATCTGAAGTCCTTCCATTCTTGTATCTTTCTAGAAAAGCACTTCCCACTGAGTGTTAAATTATTTCCTTAAAGCACGATACCCAAAATTAACTGTACTTCTGCAGGACCCAAATAATATTTAATAAAAACTAAAACCCTGTCAATGCTGGAATAACGTAGTAACTAAAAAAAATGTTGTAATACTCAGCAGTTGAGGCTGCACCTCTCGGGGAGAAGCCAGCCAGGGTGACTTTTAGTTAACAACTTTCATCAGAATGAAGACCATACGATAAAAGATCGTTAAAATTTCAACTGATTAGCACACTTCAGGCGGCCTGGCTTGAATTTATTTCCAGAAATGTGTTTATGTTGGTGATTTTTAAAGATTTAGCACAAAGAACTTGCTTTTATATTCAAAGTCATCTGGTTTGCTTTTAACAAACTTCTCAAAGTACTCTAAGAAATGTCATGCTCATTATACTCTTTCAAATCAGTTTAAAAATAGCCTTCGTCCCCAGAGGTAACTGTTTTCCACAAGCTAACAACTGAAACATGCTCAACAGAATCCTCAGAACTAACTCCACTAGCATAAGTACATCTAGCAGTATATATAATTTACTTCTCCCCCTTGAATATATTGTCAAGAATAATTCTTAGCCCAATCCACACTTTGCATGAGCTACATCTCAGTCAATGCCAAAACATAATTAATGGTGTCTGATTTTACTTATGTTCTAAAAGAAATATACATTACTTAAAAAAAAAACCAAGAAAACAAGAACATTATGTAGTTTCAAGGAATTATTTGATTAGCAAATTATTTCTTCTTACCTTAACTTTGTTCATTATTTCAGCTACCTTCACAATGGGGTCCTGGAACAACATCTGGTTGTTCTGTCCAATCATTCTACTATTCATCCAATCCATGGCACTACTGACATTTTTTTCAACTTTTGCCATTTCTGTAGCATCAATATGCTCATAGTTTTCATCCTATCAAAAGCACATTTTAAATATCAAACATTTGCAAGCTGTTGGAATTAGTATATTAAATAGCAATTGTTCAACTTTGTCAATTATTTACATTACTGAAAATCAAATTATTAGACAATTCAAATTCTAGGCATAAAGCTAAATGATCACTGAACTAGTAGAGACAGTATTAACAAAAGATTTACTGGAATGTTACCTGGGTTTCATCACCTAAGTTACAGAGAAAGGTTGAACAAATTGGATCTTTATTCTTTGGAGCATAGAAGGTTGAGGGGGTACTTGATAGAGGTATTTAAAACTGAGGGGGATAGACAGAGTTGACGTGGATAGGCTTTTCCAATTGAGAGTGGGGGAGATTCAAACAAGAGGACATGAGTTGAGAGTTAAAGGGCAAAAGTTTAGGGGTAACATGAGGGGGAACTTCTTTACTCAGAGTGACAGCTGTGTGGATTGAGCTTCCAGCAGAAGTGGTAGAGGCAGGTTTGATATTGTCATTTAAAGTTAAATTAGATAGCTATACGGACAGGAAAGGAATGCAGGGTTATGGGCTGAGTAAGCGTTTGGACTAGAAGGGCCGAGATGGCCTGTTTCTGTGCTGTAATTGTTATATGGTTATATGATTATGGTTATAGTATTCTGGCTCAGTAACAACCATAAACTTACTAATACTTATGGCATAATCTTTCTTGCGATTGTTCTATACTTTGAAAATTCTGCCAATATAAACTTGATGGAGAATTTCTAATATACACGTTTTGGGCAAGGGAGTTGTGGAGGAGAATACTGCAAATTCCAAGGTGTCACATTTAGGACAAAATAATATTCTGTTATGACTAATACCTTATTCTTATAAGCTTCTGCAATCTTCATGAAAAGCTGGATCTTTTTGCCCAACGCATCAAATGCTTTTGGCCTCTCTTCATGTTCCTTATATCTGTCTTGAACAGGTTGACCAAGATTCTATAACAAAACAACAAGTCTTTATTCTTATATGGACATCAGTTTTGACCTATTCTATCCAGTCAATGAGTGTGCATTTTATCCTTCTTCCCCCGCAACATCCCACCCATAACTTCAGTTTCTTCACTAATTTCTACATTAAATAATCACTATCAATATTTCCCTTCTATCAGTGTCATGCAGAATGATATGTACAAGCAGTGATCTCACAGTGGGATGCATATCTTATTCCTTCCTGCTCAAAGTCTCCATGATCTCCCACCAAGAAACGTTTTTCTCCATGCCCATCTCTGCATCAAAAAACTTTTCAACCTCAGTAATTTCAGTCTTCACTTCAATTCACTGTGCTTTCTCATGATTCACTGTTCTCACCTTTCCAGAATCAGAATGTTTAATATCACTGGCATATGTTTGTGAAATTTGTTGTTTTGCAGCAGTACATTGCAATACATAAAAGCCATATATTACAGTAAGTATGTACAATTTCAAGAAGTGCAAAGAGGGGGAAAATTACTGAGGTTGTGTTCATTGATTCATTGTCTGTTCAGAAATCTGAAGGTAGAGGGGAAGAAGCTTTCTCTCAAATGTTGATTGGGTGTCTTCATGCTCCTGTACCACCTCCTTGATGGTAGCAATAAGAAGTAGGCAATGTGGGGGAGGGGAGCGTTCCTTAATGGTGGAGCTGGCTGAGTTTACAACTTCCTGCAGCTTTTTCCGATCCTGTTTAGTGGCCCCGCCATATCAAATGGTGATGCAACCAGTTAGATTGCTTTCCAAGGTACAACTGTAAAATCTGTGAGTGTTTTTGGTGACAAATCAAGTCTCCTAAACTCCTGGGATATAGCCATTGTCATGCCTTCTTTTAATTGCATCAATATATTGGGCCCAGAATAGATCTTCAGAGATGTTGACATCCAGAAACTTGAAAGTGCTCAACTTTCCCACTGTGGGTCCCTTAATGAGGAGTGGTTTGTGTTCCTTCAACTTTTTCCCTGAAATCCAGAATCAATTCTTTGGTCTTACTGACATTGACTGCAAGGTTGTTGTTGTGATATCACTCGCCCAGCTGATCTATCACACTGCTGTACTTCTCGACATCATCTGAAATTCTGCCAATAATTGAGTCATTGCCTAGTTTAGATGGCATTTGAACTGTGCCTAGCTGCATAGGAATGGGTGTAAAGAGTAGAGCAGTGGGCTAAGCAGGCTTCCTTGAGGTGCGCCAGTATTGATTGTCAGTAAGGAGGTGGTATTTCTGATCTGCACAGACTGTGGTTCTGGTGCAGAAGTTAAGGTTCCAGTTGCAGAGGGAAGCATATAAGCCTAGGTTTTGGAGCTTGTTGATTTGAAATGTGGGTATGAGTGCGTTGAATGCTGAGCTGTAATCAATAAACAACAGCCTGGTATAGGTATTACTATTGTCCAGGTGTTCCAAGGCAGAATGGAGACCCAGTGAGATTGCATCTGCTGTAGACCTATTGTGACGATCAGCAAATTGTTGCAGGTCCAGGCCCTTGCTTAGGTAGTAGTTGATTTTAGTCATGATCAACCTTTCCTAATAGTTTTCAAATCCTGTATTCATTCCAGGAAATTAATCTCAATTATAGTTGCACTTTTTATAAACTCAAATATCTAACCTTTGGCCCTTTATTCAGCACAATATTTGTGCAATCACAGAATTATACAACCACACATTCACTTCAAATCTTGATGTTCCAAGTGCACATTAAAACTACTACTCTAACCCTAGCCATTTCCTCTGTGTGCCCCTTAAATTGCTGCTCCCCATTTAAGGAATACAGACTTGAATAAAATGGTTCAGAAAATCACCATCTGGCTAGACCAAAAAAAAACATTCTGTTTGCAGTGGCCATAAATATCCTTTATTCTCTACAGAAATACATAACCTTAAACGTTTCTTGTTCAACTTCCAAGTGTATTGACAACTCTGTCACTAAAGCATAGATCAACCAATCAGCTGCCTCTATCATTTCCATCCCTTTCCAGAGCCCATCAGGCAAAATTTGTTGAAACTCCATTATGCTGAACTTATTCTAGGTCCTCCATTTCCCCTGCACACTGAATAATCCTTACCCAAGAGACCTATTTAATGCTTTCTTGATCCCAACTGCCACCCATCTTTTAGCCTTATTTTCAAGATTTTCTCTCATGAGCCTTTTCCTCCAAATTCAGTAGTAGTCAACATCCCACCTCCAAAAAGGAAGTACCTTCAGTCATTTCAAATACTGCCAATCTCTCATGTCTCCACAAAACACCTGTACCTGTGCCCCCCCTTTCATAACAATTAAGTTAGGTTTTCACCTCAGACATTACTGAAGCGGTACTACCTAACCACAAATGACATACAAAGGTATACCATCTTGTCTTGACCACCTCTCCTTAATTTTGTCATAATTAACAAATCACCTTTTATCAATCCCTGGGTAGGATTCCACTAATCTGATCCCCTTGTAATCAAGGAAATCATCTGTACAGGTTTTTCCATTTTTGCAGAGTGCAAGGATCTCTGACCAGCAACATTCTGGCTTACATTTACATGCTGCTCCTCAGCAATGAGTAAAAATACCATATCAGTTCCTATATATTGCTGACAACACTTCATCTTTGGTTCACCAATCTTCACCCCACTCATTCAAGTAGAACTGCCATAACTGGAAATATAGAACCTTTCTGCAATTAACCTAGGATGACTAAAGCTATCTTTGGTCCATACCTTAACTCTGAATCTTGGCCACATCTCCACTTCTCAACATTCAACAATTTGAGACAGATTTTTGATCCTGGAGCACGTGTCCGAATACACACTAACACCATTACAAAGATAGATACTTCTTCTGTAACATCATCCACCTCCACTTTTGGCTTTGCACAACATTTATAGCTTCATGAATGTCTTTATTAGTTCTTAACTCCAATGCTTACTTGGCTCATTTTCCTCATACTGACAACTCTGGCCATTCTGACCTACAATACATTAAAATTCCAGACAGCCATTCTGACCTACAATACATTAAAATCTCAGACAGCCTACAGTACATGCTGTAGGCTGTCTGAGATTTCATGTATTTTGCACTCAACTACTGTGGAGATTCATACTAAATATTGTGCTACAAACACACAAGATTCTGCAAATGCTGGAAATCTTGAGCAACACACACAAAATGCTGGAGCAACTCAGGCAGCATCTATGGAGGGAAAAGAGCAATGTTTCAGAGTGTGATCCTTCATCAAGACTGTGCCATTTACGCAAAGGCATACCAAAAGATGACCAAAAATGCATCTCACTGAAACTTTACATCACATTGCTAGGAATTCCTTTCTTTAAAAACTGAAACATTAATGCTGAAATTCTATTAAGAGTATGCATCACTGTGTTCATCTGTTAGGACCCCCATTACATCCAAAGAAAGAGGGAACAACTATTCCCCAGGATTAAAATTTATAAGCAGCACCTCAGAAGTATCAACACAACCCACAAGTAATAATTGATGTTGTAACAAATGGATGAATATACAATTTTGCCTAGTGTCCCAATAAGGACACCAAATTCTGCCAATTATAGAATAAACAACCCAAAAGATTAGACATGTCTTGAGTATAATCTATTCAGTCAAAATTCACTTTAAGCAACCTGAGAAATATCATCAGAACTACTCTGTATAAAAGGTCAGTAGCTGTACCTTTAGATCATTCAGTTTATCAAGGTATACTTGTTTAGGTTGGTCTTCTCCATCTTCATACAGCCAATTTTCTGTATCCTCCAACAATTGTGTGAACTTTTGTTTATCCTGAAAGGCGAAGACAAATGGAACTTCACATTATTTTTCTATGTGCAAGTTGCTCACTGCCATGGCAAATCAAACAAATTCTAAAGATGCTGAAAATCCAGAGTAACACACAGAAAATATTGGAAGAATTCAGCAGGTCAGACAACATCTATGGAGAGGAATAAAGAGTTAACATTTCAGGCCAAGACCCTTCATCATGAAATGTCGACTCATCCTCTCCTGACTTGTTCTTCCAGCATTTGGTGCATCAGTGTCATGCAATCTGCTTTGATGTTTAGACTGTTTCCAATATTTTTGAAAAGAAAACATGATATAGGTGATATAGTCCTGTGACAATGACTGAACTTGCCAACATCAGAATTAGGGAATTAGGTTTATTATCACTGGCATACAGAACAGAAAACAGTACAGCACAGTACAGGCCTTTCAGCTATGTTGTGCTGACCTTTTACCACACTCCAACACCAATATAACACTTTCCTCCCACAAAGCCCTCTCTAAAGCTTTCACACCTTTCCTATAAAAAGAGGCAACTAGAACTGGACACAGTATTGCAATTGTGCTCTAACCAATTTCAAGGAGCTGCAACATTACCAACATTACCTCATGGCTCTTGAACTCAACCCTGCAACTAAAGAAGGCCAACACACCATATGCATTCTTAACCACCCTGTCAACTTGCGCAGCAACTTTGAGGGATCAATGGACATAGACCCCAAGATCTTCCTGTTCCTCCACACTGCCAAGAATCCTGCCATTAACTCTATACTATGCCTTTGAGCTTCCTCTTCACACTTCTCCAGATTGATCTCCATTTACCAAATCTCAACCCAGCTCTGCATTCTGACAATGTCCCACTGTAACATACGACAACCATCTTCACTCTCCACAACACCACCGACCTTCATGTAAACTTACTAAACCAACCTTTCCACTTCCTCATCCAAGTTATTTATGAAAAATCACAGAGCAAGAGGCCCCAAACACATCCTGCAGAACACAACAAGGTGACCAGCCACCAAGCAGAGTATGTTCCAACTACTATCGCACTCTTCTGTGGACAATCCAAACTCAAATCCATGCAGCCAAGTTCCTCTGGATCCCACGCCTCCTTATCTTTTGTATGAGCTTACCATGAGGAACCTTGTCAAATGCCTTACAAAATTCCAGACTCCACACCTGCTGCTCCACCTTCAATTTGTTTTGTTACTTCTTAAAATTCCATCACACTCGTGAGGCACAAAGCCATGCTGACTAATCCTAATCAGCCTATACTTCTCCAAATGTTCATAAATCCTGTCTCCAAAAATCCTCTTCAATAGTCTGCCCACCACTAACGCAAGACTCAGGTGTTCTATAATTCCAATGAATATCGCTATAATCTTTCTCACTGGTGAATATAGATTGAAACTATTCATTAAGGTCCTCACCAAGCTCCTCCGACTCCAGGATCATTTCCTCTTCTACCCCTGATCAGTCCCACCCCACTCTAGTCATCCCCCTGTTCTACAAGCACATGCAGAACACCTTGGGGATTTCCTTAATCCTATTTGCAAGGCCTTCCCATGTCTTTTAATATCTCTCCCAAGTCCCTTCTAAGCTCCTTCCTGGTTATCTTATAACTCTCCAGACCTCTGCCTGATTCTTGCTTCCTTCAGAATCTTTCTTCCTCTTAACAAAATGCAAAATGTTCCCCATCTCTTGTCAACCATGGTTCCTTTACTCTACCATCCCTTTCCTTCCTTAGTGGAACCAATCTATCCAGAACCCCATGCAAGTGCTCCCTAACACCCTCCACATCTGTTGCGCATTTCCCTGAGTATATCTGTTCCCAATTTACACTCCAAAGTTTCTATCTAATAGCATAATTCACCTTTCTCCAATTATTTTTCCATACCATCTGCTCCTTTCCCTGTCTAAAGGTATGCTAAAGGTAAGGGAGTTGTGGTCACCGTCTCAGACCTGCTCACCCACCACCAGATCAGTCAACTTCTAGTCTGCTTGTCTACATATTGTCTCAGGAATCCTTCCTGGACAGAGGTAACAAATTCCTCCAATCTAAACTTTTTGGACTGAGGAGGAGCCAACTATTATTAGGGAAGGTGAAATCATCCATGGAAACCCTGTTATTTTTGCACCTTTCTAAAATCTGCTCCTCAATGCCTACTGTTATTGGGGGTGGAGAGCGGATGGTCTACAGGCAAATCCCGATAGTGATCGGTCCCTTCCTGTTTCTGACTTTCACCAATACTGACATCCACCCTTTCTGCAGTTGTGATACTATCCCTGATTAGTAGTGCCATTCCCTCACCTTGTTTACCTTCCTCCTTGTCCCTTTTTTAAAAAATATAATTTTTATTGAGTTTTCAAAAATACATGAAAAGATAGTATCTACCATCCCCCCCCCCCATATAAAGTCCTACCTAAAAAGAAAAAAAAGAAACAAAAAAGAGCCGCCTGGGTATTGGAAGGTTTCCACATGCTCCATGGAATTCAAAATAAAATTGGTATACTTATTCGTTACTTTCCCCAAGGGACCAAGATCTTTATCGGAGCACTTAAATATGCCATCCTATCTTTTGTAAATAAGGGCGCCAAATATTCAAAAATGTTACATATTTATCTCTTAAATTATAAGTAATTTATTTTTTGTGGTGTAATATATAATTGGTGTAAAAAGTTATATTATACTAATCTAAGTCGAACATTTATTGTGTTTGTCATACTGTCAAGGCACAGTCTTGACCAATTTGTTTCATCAATATTAATATTCAGATGTTTCCCATTCTTGTTTTGACTTAAAAATTGCTACTCCCCGCTACAACAACACTACCCACCCAATCTCTCTTTAATTTCTGATATTCTGTTTCTGTTAAATGTGTTTCCTGTAAAAAGGCTGAATCTATCTTCATTTTCTTAATATGTGTTAAGATTCTTTTTCTTTTCACTAGTCCATTAAGCCCATTAACATTAAAACTCAAAAAATTCAATAAATTAGTCATTTTTTTAACAAAGTTACTCCAATCTAAAACACTACTTAACTTCTCAACTCTCATAGTTCCTTGGGGAATCTCTTTGAACTTCACCATGTTGCTATGCGTTCCCCCCCCCCCAATCATCCAGGCAAAAAGAAAGATAGATGAGATATAAAAAAAAGGAAAAACAAAATACCCCCCCACTAATGTTGTGAATGAAAGGATACACAACACTATCCCCCTCCATTTTGCAGGTCGTGGCTAGAGCCACGCTTGCACACATGATTAGCGTAGCAATTGATCAGTGCCTCTTCCAGCTCCCCCGCAACAAAAAAAATTATATATATTTTATATAATTATATAAAATTATATATATATAAAAATAAAAAAATTAATGTTACTATTCCCAACCAGTAATCCTCAAATTTTAACCTTACTTCCCCTCCCTCATATAATTAGTAATATATTTATATATTCATCCGCCTTCAAAAATCCAACAAGTCCATTCTTTGACCCAGTCTTCTTCTTCAATCCATCTCGCTCCCCTGGTTTTGTTCTTGTACCTGGTGAATATTCAGAGAGTCTTGCACAAACTGCTCCGCTTTCCGGTAATCATCAAAAAATCTTTTTTCTCCACCAGTCAAAAAAATCTTCAAATTGCAGGGTAACGCAATATAAAATGATAACCGTGATCCCACAGGATTTTTTCCACTGGATTAAATTTCTTCCTTCTCTTCAAAAGTTCATAACTTATGTCAGGATAGAAAAGAAATTTTGTTCCCTTGAATCATCAATGGCCCTTTTCTATTCTTGGCAGCTTGGGTAGCTGCCTGTAGAATCCTTTCCTTGTCTTGAAATCTTAAGAATTTTATTAAAATTGCTCGTGGATATTGGTCATCTTGTGGTTTTGGTCTTAGAGCTCTATGTGCCCGCTCAATTTCAATTAATCGGCCCTCCTCTTTCATTTGCAAAACTTCCGGGATCCATCTTTGAAAAAATTTTATTGGATTTCCTCCCTCCATACCTTAAGACCAACAATTTTATTATTACGTCTACTAAAATTTTCCAACATGTCCACTTTCTCCAAGAGTCGATTTCTTTCCGTGTTCCACACAAGCAAATCATTTTCTGTTTTTTTCCACTCTATCATTAATATGCTCCATTTTTCTTTCCATCTCCTGAAGCTTCTCCTTGTCCCTTTTGAAACATCTGAAATCCCAGAACATCTAGCAGCTATTTTTGTCTTTGTAACAGTCAAGTCTCTGTACTGGTCACAATGTCATATTTCCACATACCGATTCATGCTCTACATTCATCTCCCTCGTTCCTGATACTTCTTGCATTAAAATAGACATTTCAACCCATCCAACTGACTGCAATTTTACCCTATCCACTGACCATTATCCCTTACAGTCTCTGCATACATTGCTTCTACTTTTACACCAACTGTTCCCTCCTCTGACCTATCGTTCTGGATCCCACATCCCGCTGCCAACCTTGTTCAATCCTTCTCAACAGCTCTAGCTAACCTGCCCACAAGAATATTGGTCCCTCAAGTTCAGGTCTTACCTTCCCCAGAAGAGATCCTAGTAATCCTGAAATCTGAAACTGTGTCCCCAACCAATTTTTCAGCCCCATTTATCAGCCATATCATCCCATTCTTAGTCTCACTGGCACATGGTGCAGGCAGCAATCCAGAGATTATTATTGCTGAGGTCCAGCTTCCTACTAGTCTCCAAGTGTCATGAAAACTGTTCTGTGGCAGCAGTACAGTGCAAGTCTGGCTGAGTCTACAACTCTCTACGGCCTCTTTTGATCCTGTACATTGGAGCTTCCCTACCAAGCAGTGATGCTATTTAGATCTATAGAAATTAGCTCATCTTTGGTGACAAAATAAATCTCCTCACTCTTAATGAAGTATAGCTGCTGGTGTGCCCGGGAATGATTCTCTTTTTTCTTTTTAAATCTTTTTATTGAGTAAGTATACAAAAAAGGTAAGCCATATAAACATTAATACAATGTTAAAGTATAATAAAATTCCAAAAGATAACAATACCAAAAAGAAAATACTACAATGTAATTTAAGCATAAGAAACCAAGATAACATAATAGTATACTAGATTTTATATATATCAATGGAAAAAAAAGAAAAAAAAAACCCCAAAAAAAACCCACCGTGCAACTAACTAAAAGCAAAGCAAAGCAATGGGCTAACTTGAAACCAAACAGAGTTAAACTTAAAATCACGTCCTCAATCCCGACCTCCATTAAAACAGTGAAGAAAAAACAAGAAGGGTAAATATTACATTAAATGAAAATATCGAATAAAAGGTCCCCAAATCTGTTCAAATTTAAATGAAGAATCATAAAGGTTACTTCTAATTTTCTCCAGATTCAAACATAAAATCGTCTGAGAAAACCAAAAAAAGGTAGTTGGAGCATTAAGCTCTTTCCAATGTTGTAAAATACATCTTTTCGCCATTAAAGTAAGAAATGCAATCATTCTACGGGCTGAAGGGGAAAGATTACTAGAAATTTTAGGTAGTCCAAAGATAGCAGTAATAGGGTGAGGAGAGATATCTATATTTAATACCTTAGAAATAATATTGAAAATATCTCTCCAAAAAGTTTCCAAAGTAGGGCAAGACCAAAACATATGAGTTAAAGAGGCTATCTGCCCCGAACATCTATCACAGAAAGGATTAATATGCGAGTAAAAACGCGCTAACTTATCTTTGGACATATGTGCTCTATGAACCACTTTAAATTGAATTAGGGAATGTTTAGCACAAATAGAGGAAGTATTAACTAATTGTAAAATCTGCCCCCAATCATCCACAGAAATGGTAAGCCCCAATTCCTGTTCCCAATCTACCCTAATCTTATCAAATGGAGCTTTCCTAAGTTTCATAATAATATTATAAATCATAGCCGATGCACCTTTCTGACATGGATTAAGGTTAATTATCGAATCTAAAATATATATAGGAGGAAGCATTGGAAAGGAAGAAAGTATAGTACTTAGGAAATTTCTAACTTGTAAATATCTAAAAAAATGTATTCTTGATAAGTTATATTTATTAGATAATTGTTCAAAAGACATAAGGAAACCATCTAAAAATAAATCCAAAAACCGTAAAATACCCTTAGTCTTCCAAGTTTGAAAAGCGCGATCCGTAAAAGAGGGAGGAAAAAATATGTTACCTAAAATAGGAATCGCTAACCCGAATTGATTAAGATCAAAAAATTTTCTGAATTGAAACCAAATGCGCAAAGCATATTTAACTATCGGGTTAGAGACCTGCTTAAGGCGTTTCGAATCAAAAGGAAGAGAGGAACCTAAAATAGAACCAAGTGTATAACCCTGAACAGATTGTAATTCCAATGCTACCCATTTAGGAATAGATAGTATGTCCCGGTCAAGTAACCAAAATTTCATATGTCGAATATTAATAGCCCAATAATAAAATCTAAAGTTAGGTAATGCTAAACCTCCATCTCTCTTAGCTTTCTGTAAATGTATTTTACCCAGTCTCGGATTCTTATTCTGCCAAATAAATGAAGAAATTTTAGAGTCAACTTTATCAAAAAAAGATTTAGGAACGAAAATTGGTAATGCCTGAAACACATATAAAAATTTTGGCAAAAAAAACATCTTAACTGCATTAATACGACCAATCAAAGTTAAATATAAGGGAAACCATTTAGATGAAAGTTGAGTAATATGGTCTATTAATGGTAAAAAGTTAGTCTTAAATAAATCTTTATGTTTACAAGTAATTTTAATCCCAAGATATGAAAAGTAATTATTAATCAATTTAAATGGAAATTTATAATATAAGGGAAGATGTTTATTAATCGGAAAAAGTTCACTCTTACTAAGATTTAATTTATAACCTGAGAAAAGACCAAATTGTGCTAATAACTCTAAAACAGCAGGAATGGATCTCTCAGGATTAGAAATATATAAAAGTAAATCATCAGCATAGAGTGATAATTTATGGGACTTTAATCCCCGAGTTATCCCAGTAATATTTGAAGATTCTCGAATAGCAATTGCAAGAGGTTCTAATGCAATATCAAATAATAGGGGACTAAGAGGACAGCCTTGTCGAGTACCACGAAAGAGAGGAAAAAAAGGTGAGTTTAAGGAGTTAGTACGAACCGAGGCTACAGGGGAGTGATATAACAGTTTAATCCAGGATATAAATTTCAAGCTAAAATTAAACATTTCAAGCACCTTAAATAAATAAGGCCATTCTACTCTATCAAAAGCTTTCTCGGCATCTAAAGAAATAACACACTCAGGAACATTTTGTGAGGGAGTATAAACGATATTTAACAATGTACGAATATTATAAAAAGAGTAACGACCTTTAATAAAACCCATTTGGTCTTCCGAAATAATAGAAGGAAGTACTTTTTCTAGTCTATTTGCTAATAACTTAGAAAAAACTTTAGAATCAACATTTAATAAAGATATTGGTCTATAAGATGCACATTGAGCAGGGTCTTTATCCTTCTTTAGTATTAAAGAAATTGATGCTCTATTAAAAGATTCCGGAAGTTTACCAAGTTTCAAAGAAGCCTCAAAAACCTTATAGAGCCAAGGAATCAATAAAGAAGCAAAACATTTATAAAATTCAACGGTAAACCCATCAGGGCCAGGAGCTTTCCCCAGATTCATAGAAAAAATAACATTCTTAATCTCATCCATTGTAATGGAAGTATCTAATAAAGAAGACATATCCTGTGAAATCTGAGGGAAGTCTAACTTATCTAAAAAATCATTCATATATTTAGAATCTCGAGGAGACTCTGATTGATATAAAGAAGAATAAAAATCACAAAAGGTTTGATTAATCCCCACATGATCCAATATCAATCGATCATTTTGGTTATAAATCTGATTGATTTGAGATTTAACATAATTAGATTTCAATTGATTAGCCAGCAGCTTGCCAATTTTATCACTGTAAACATAAAAATCACTTCTTGTTTTCTTTAATTGGTTTACAATCGAGGACGAGAGTAGTAAACTGTGTTCCATTTGAAGTTCAGTTCTTTGTTTGTATAGCTCCTCAGAAGGAGCCATAACATATTTCTTATCAATTTCTTTAATCTTGTCCACAATTGCCATCTCCTCCTGCTTCTGTTTCTTCCTCAAAGCAACGGAATACGAAATAATCTGACCCCGAATATAGGCTTTAAAAGTGTCCCAAAGAGTGTTAACCGAAATATCTTCTGTATGGTTAATTGTAAAAAAAAGCTCAATCTGTTCATTCATAAAATTAACAAAGTCCGAGTCCTGAAGCAACAGCGAATTAAAACGCCATTGTCTATTGTTTGGTATATTGGCCATAATTTTAATAGAAAGCTTAAGTGGAGCATGATCCGAAATGGTTATAGAATCATAATCACATTTAATCACTGAAGGAATGAGACGAGAATCAATGAAAAAATAATCAATTCTTGAATAGGAATGATGAACATGTGAAAAGAAGGAAAAATCTTTTTCCTGAGGATGCAGAAAACGCCAAATGTCCGTCGACCCAGAATCAGAAAGGAAAAAATTAATCAAATTTGCAGATTTATTAGGTAAAGTCCGTAAAGGAGCCGAACGGTCCAAAGCTGGAGATAAACAGGTATTAAGATCTCCGCCCCAAATCAATGAAAACTCGTTCAAATTCGGAAACTGATCAAACAATGATTTATAAAATTCCGGACAATCCATATTAGGAGCATAAACATTAACCAAAACTACTTTTTTATTAAATAGTAAACCACTAACCAATAAAAATCTACCATTCGGATCAGAGATAATATCCTGTTGTATAAAAGTAACTGAGGAGTCTATAAAAATAGAGACGCCTCGAATCTTAGCATTGGAGTTCGAATGAAATTGTTGTCCCTTCCAGAATTTGAAAAAACGTAGTCTGTCCCCCCTCCGTACATGGGTCTCTTGTAAAAATAAAATTTGTGCTTTAAGTCTCCGGAACACTTTAAAAACTTTTTTCCTTTTAATAGGATGATTAAGACCATTAGTATTCCAGGAGACAAAATTAATAATAGACTCCATAAATCCTAAAGTCAACCCATAACAAGGAGGATTGACAATAGGCGCGACCCACAAACCCGGAGAGGAAACAGAACATACAAAAGATACCGGGGAAAAGGACGCAACCAATACTTCAATAATGTATATAGCCCAAAGAGAAACAAACTAAAACGTGAAGCCCCTACCCACCCCCCCCCCCCCCAAGACCCCAAGGCGAAATCTAAAGCAGACCCGCCAGAAAGAAGCAAGCGCTAAAACTACCCCCATGACTTCCGGTATACGCTCCCTAAAAAAAAGGTATAAATATGAAAAGGATCAGCTAATTGTAAAACAGTAAAAAAATAAGTAAAAAAAAGTTAGCTCAATTAAAATACACACAGAACAGAACAAAAGCCGGAAAGTATATATTAAAAAAAAACCACAATAAACCTCAAACTCATGAATAGACACAGCAACAAAAAAAATAGGATTATTAACATAAAATGATTATAAAAAGCAAAACAGAATAAAATTTAAAAAAAAACTACAAAATTTAAGGCAGCACAGGAAATACGTAAGATGACAAAAGGGAAGTAACCACCCAGAATCCCCTGGGAAAAGAAAGAAATGACGCAGTTAAAAAGAAAATTTAGCAGCCATATTAAGAAATCGAAAGTAAACTCTTCTGCCCAAATAGGGCACAGAAAAGTTAAAACCAACCAATTCACAGCCTCCGATCAACGGAGAAAATTAAAAAAAGGCAATTAAGATGTTGAAGATGAAAGTTGATCCAGATAACTCTGGGCATCCGATGGAGAATCAAAAAAACGAAGGGCTCCATCTAACATGCGAATCCTTAGACGTGCAGGGTACAGCAGCGCTGGTCTTAAATCCATCTTATAGAATTCCGACATCACGGATCTGTAACGGACCCGTTGGTCCCAGATTGGTTTACTGAAATCTTCCACGAATCGGAACTTAAGATCCGAAAAATCAATGAAACCTTTAGATCGAGCGAATCGAAACAGTCTCTCCTTGTCTTGAAAGTAATGAAAACGTAAGATAACATGCCTAGGTCTATCTGACCTAGACGAGTATGATGGGATTCTGTGAACACGATCCAGTAGCGGTGGTTGGTCAGGAAATACAGTAGGGAATGCATCTTTTAAAAGTTAGGAGAAATATTTCATAGGGTTGTTAGCTTCCACGGCTTCCCTGACGCCAATCATTCGTAAATTCTGCCGTCGCATTCCAGATTCCAAGTCAGAGTTTTTAAAAGTCAAAAAGTCAAGTTTCTTCTTCATTACATTAATTGTTTCTTCGATTTTCCCCATCTTAAGCTCACTTTGTTGCGCGGATTTTTGAAGATCAGATATAGCCGACTGATGTTCCGCAATACATGTTTGCATCTTATCAATTAAATCGGCAATTTTCTGGAACTTAGTTGAGATTTCCGTATGAATCAGGTCTTTAACAAAGCCCACAATTTCTGTACGAATCATCTCCCTAACAGAGGTTGAAATTTCCCTCTGAATTAACTCCGATATCGCTTTCAAAGTCACCGGTGATTCAGTCGGAGGGAGATCCGTAGCTTTCGGTTTAACCGGAGGTTTACCATCCTTGCCGTCTTTCCCGTTCTTAGACATAGCCGATCTCAGTATCATCCAATTGTCAGAGAATTCAGTTTAATTCAAAGTATTGTAAAAATTGATGCCTTAATAGTTAATTAAAGTATAGCTGACCATAGAGAGAAAAAACTCAGAGGTAATGGAGCGAGTCAAGAACGCGACTTCACTCCATGAGCGCTACCGGAAGTCCCAGGAATGATTCTCTAAAATTTGACACCCAGGAATTTGAAGCTCCTCATGCTGACCCCTCAATAAGACCAGAAGACAGGAAGAGAATTAGTCCACCCAGCCCATCGAGTCTGCTCCACCATTTCATCACCGCTAATTTATTATCCCTCTCAACCCCATTCTCTTGCCTTCTCCCTTTAAATTTTGACACCCTGACTACCAAGAACCCATCAACCTCCACTTTAAATACACTCAATAATGTGGACTCCACAGATTCACTACCTTCTGGCCAATGAAATTCCTCATCTCTGCCCTAAATGGATATCCCTCTATTCAGAGGCTGTGCCCTCTGGTCCTAGACTCACCCACTTTAGGAAACATTCTCTCCACATCCACTCTATCTAGGCCTTTCAATATTCGATAGGTTTCAATGAGATCTCCCCCTCATTCTTTTAATCGCCAACAAATACAGGTCCAGAACCATTAAATGCTCCTATGTTAACTCTTTCATTCCCAGAATCATTCTCATGAACCTCTGGACTCTCTGCGATGCCAGAACAGCTTTTCTTAGAAAAGGAGTCCAAAACGGATTACAAGTGCAATCTGACCAATATCTTTCAAAGCCTCAGCATCACATTGTTGCTTTTATATCCTAGTCCTTTCAAAACGAATGTTAACATTGCATTTGCCTTTCTTGCCACCAACTCAACCTGCAAGTTAACCATTAGGAAATCCTGCACAAGGACTCCCATGTCCCCTTGCACCTTCTGCTTTCTCAACACCATCTGTCCCACCACCTATCCTTGTATTATCTGTAAACTTGGCCACAAAGCCATCATTTCCATCATCCTTATTGTTGACATATACTGTGAAATGAAACAGTCCCAATACCGACCCCCTGCGGAACACCACTAGTCACCAGCAGCCAACCAGAATAGGCCCCTGCCCCCCCCAACCTTTATTCTGACTCTTTGCCTTTTGCCAATCAGCCAATTGTCTATCCATGCTAGTACTTTTCCTTTAATACTATGGGGTCTTAACTATTTTAGAGGACCTGTGCTGGACCCAGCATGTAAATGCATTTGTGCAGAAAGCACATCAGTGTCTCTATTTCCTTAGGAGCCTACGGAGATTCAGCATGGCATCTAACATTTGACAAACTTCTATAGATGTGTAGTGGAGAGTATATTGATAGGCTGCATCACAGCCGGGTATGGAACTCCTATGCCTTTGAATGGAAAATCCTACAGAAGGTCCCTTCTTGAACAGTGGAATGACATGCATTTTCCAATCCTCCGGAACCATGCCAGAATCTAGTAATTTTTGAAAGATTGTGACTAATGCCTCCACAATCACCTCAGCCACCTCTTTAAGAACTCTACGATGTAGTTCATCTGGTCCAGGTGACTTATCTACCTTCAGACCTTTTAGCTTCTCAAGCACCTTCTCCTCAACAACCACACTCACTTCTGCCCCAACACTCTCGAATTTCTGGCACCCTGGCAATATCTTCCATAGTGAAGACTAATGCAAAATGCTGAAGTTCATCTGCCATTTATGACCCCCATTATTGTCTCTCCAGCAGTCTAATGTCCACACTCACCTCTTTTACTCTTTATATATCTGAAAAGTCTTTTGGTATCCTAACTTTTCTCTCAAGTTTCTTCAGTTGCCTTCTATTGGCCATTTTCTAACTTCCCACAGATTTTTGCTATATCATATGCCCTTTGTTTTGCTTTGATGCTACCTTAGACTTCACTTGTCAGCCACTGTTGTCTCATCCTCCCTCTAGAATACTACTTCATTATTGGGATTTATCTATCCCAAGACTTCCAAATTGCCCCCAGAAACTCCAGCCATTGCTATTCTGCCCTCATCCCTGATAATGTCCCCTTCCAATCAACTTTGTCCAGTTCCATTCTCACTCTTGATATACAGGGCGAATTCTATCTTATTATGATCATTTCCTAAGAGTTCCTTTACTTTAAGTTCCACAATCTAATTTCGTTCATTATACAACACTAAATCCAGAATTGTCTTTCTCCTGGTGAACTCAACAAGTTGCTCTAAAAAGCCATCTTGTAGGCATTCTACAAATTCCATCTTGCACTAACCTTATTTTCCCAATCCACCTGCATATAGAAATCTCTCATGACTATCGTAACATTACTCTTATTAAGTGCCTTTATTATGTCCCATTGAAATTTATATCCCACGTCCTGGCTGCTGTTTGGGGGCTACTGAACTCCCATCAGGGTCTTTTTACCCTTGTAATTTCTTAACTCTACCCACAAAGGATTCTAAATCTTCTGATCCTATGTTACCTCATGAGGATCTAATTTCAATTTTTAACAACAGAGCAACTGTACCCCTCTGCCTACCTGCCTGCCCTTTCGATATAATGTGTATCCTTGGATATTAAACTTCCAACTTCGATCTTTTATTCAGTCATGACTGTGGTGCCACAGAGCCAGATCTGCAAATCTCTAAATGCACCACAGGATCATCTACCTTATTCTGTATTGTGCATGGATTCAACTATAACAGCTTCAGTCCTGCATTTACCAACTGTTTTGATTTTGCCCCCATGTAATACTTCGTCATCCCGCTGACTGCAATTTTGCCCTATCATCTGCCTGTCCTTCCTCAGTTTCACTACACATTGCATTGACTTGTAGAACAACTGCCCCATCCTCAGCACCATCACTCTGGTTCCTCTCCCCATATCAACTCCAGCAGACTTCCATGCAAGGATATTGGCCCCCCTCGGGTTCAGGTATAACCCATCGTGATTTGTACAAATCACAGGTTTCCCTAGAAGAGATCCCAATGATCCAGAAATCTGATACCCTGCCACACTGCACCAGCCCCTCAACTACTTATTTATCCGTACTATCATCCTATTCCTGCCCTAAATAGCACATGTAACAGGAAGTAATTCAGAAATTACTACCTTGTAAGTTCTGGTTTTCAGCCTCTTCAACTCCCTATACTCACTGCTCAGAATCTCTTCCCCCTTTCTACCCATCTCATTGGTGCCAATGTGCACTACAACCTCTGGCTGTTCACACCCTCTTCCCCCCCCCCCCCGGGAATCTTCTGCAGCCTGATATGGATACACCCTGGACATGAGCAGCTGGGAGGCAAAAACCCACCTTGGCTTCTCTTTTGTGGCCACAAAATCTGCTGTCTGTCCCCCTAACTGTTGAGTCTCTTATCACTATTGCTCTGCCTGACTCTACCCTTCCCTGCTGAACCTCAGATCTGGCCATAGTGCCACTGATGTGTCAACCCCCCAGGAGTTTCCAAAGGGGTATACTTGTTGCTCAGGGGAATAGCCACAGGGTTTATTCTCCTGATCTCATCTTCCTCAAGTCCATATCAATTCCTTGGTCTTGATGATATTGAGTACAAGACTGTTGTTACAATACCACTCAACCAGCCAGTCTCACACCTGTATGTCTTCCAGTCACCATCTGAGATTCTGCCAACAACAGTAATATCATCTGCAAATTTACAGATGCTACTTGAGCCATACCTAGCTAGCCACAGTCATGAGTGTAGACAAGAGTACAGCAAGGAAGAATTTTTACAAATCCACAATGCAACATCAGTGACAATTGCAGATACCTTCAAGCCATTTCCATGATTCACAATTTAACCAAGTAGAAAGCATCAGATCGGAAGTCTTAACCTTTAAGTGTTCAGAACTGGGAACTCCACAAAGTCAAATTACTTTGGTGCTAGGTTTTGAGAAAGTGACCTGCTTCTGAATCAAAAATCCACCCTATAACTTTTGGTGGCAGTGTTAAGGAAATTTGACATTTTAATCATACTCCCCATGAATATTAACCACATTTGATTTAGGTATAGGAAGTTATGTATATTTGGAAAAAGCTCAAGTATACTTTCAGCAATTAGAGAAACATACTTAGTCAATATATTTCACACGTCAATTCATTTACTTTGAAATAGATTTATCACCTCACTGGCCTTTCTCAGTATTACATTTTTCCCGTTCACCAGAATATGTGCTTACAGCATGGTGAAATAATTCCCCAAGCTCATTTGCCAGGCTAAGATTACAGCGAGTAAATCAATATGAACATCCAATTATTGTAAGCATGTTGAATTGTAATATCAGGATACTAATGTTATACATTTTACTGACTAGTTTATAGAATGGCAACTTACCGCCTCATTGATGAATTTCTCATAAATTCCACACAATTTGTCTCTGATATCATACACATATTCTTCAACTGCATTTTTTGCATCCATTCTTTCCTTTTCAAGTTTATCCTGCATGATCATCTTTCCCTAAGAAAGTTAACAATATTAGCATTTGTGCATTTTAAACTAGTTTAAGTCGTCCTGAAGAGATACAAATTAGTTCATTAAAAAAATGTGGGTCAAGGATTCCCAAAAATTAATGAAAATGTTAAAAAAAACTTTTCAAACAGACATTGAGAACATTCTGGAAGCACCTATCATTTTGAAAACCATTGACATGAGAGCTTAGACTGGCCATTTCAAGACTTTAGCTTTAAGCAGCAGACAATGTTACCTACCCACTGGACGAGATAAGCATGGTGGATAAACCAAACTAGACAGCAACTATTACTAAATGCTATTATGAAAAGCTTCACTAAAAGACAACTGCAAAGCTGCGAAGTTGCCAGTCTGGTCTAGACTGTCCCATATGTGACTCTAGTCCATGCACATGTTGCTGACTTAACGATCCTCAAGTAACTAAGCTTCAATGCAACAATATTTCAAAGGCAGCAGTGAACACTAAACTTATAGGCAAAGCTGATGAATAGAATTAAGTCAATCTCACACAGCTAGTTCTTAAATTTCAGGATGCATTCAACACCTGGGTATTAAATAAATAAAACCCTCAAATGCGCTGTTCTATATAATTATTTTTCTTTAAATTCATAACAGCACTCAACAGGGAACATACCTCATTTTCAATATAATTGTTGAGAAGGTCCTGAACAAGCTGTTGGGGCAGTTCACTTTTGATCACCAAATCCACACTCTTTACTTTTATTTTGGGTTTTGAGCTGTTATCTTTATTTTCTACAGCTGGATCATTCTGCAGAGAATTAAAGTTATGAAAGACATATCACAGAAACAGCTATTTTTTTTGCTAAATATGTATAGTTTTACCAACTTTTTCTTCAGAATCTGTGCTTGGCATTTGGGAAACATCATTATGCTCTTCAGTTTGATCTTTTTGCTGAGAATGCACTTCTTCCTGATCAACTTGCATAGTGGCCTTAAAATGCAAACAAAATACAAGATTACAGTCAAGAACAAGCATTTTGATTACTCTGTGACCAATACTTTAAAGCATTTGTCACATTTCAGGAAGGAATCATTTTGCAAATGAGACACTATTACTGCTATCACAAAAATCCTATGTCATACGTCAATGACGATAAATCTGATTAATTTAATATTTTCAACCTAACACATGGATTGCAATACCCCACTATTCATATATTTAAAATAACTTTTAAATAAAACATCATTTTACAAAAATAAGTGAGCAAAGTATTCAAAAACGCAAACACGAGGAAATCTGCAGATGTTGGAATTTCAAGCAACACACATCAAAGTTGCTGGTGAACGCAGCAGGCCGGGCAGCATCTCTAGGAAGAGGTACAGTTGACGTTTTGGGTCGAGACCCTTCGTCAGGACAAACTGAAAGAAGAGCTAGTAAGAGATTTGAAAGTGGGAGGGAGGAGATCCAAAATGGTAAGAGAAGACAGGAGGGGGAGGGATGGAGCCAAGAGCTGGACAGTTGATTGGCAAAAGGGATGAGAGGATCATGGGACAGGAGGCCTAGGAAGAAAAGGGGGAGGGGGGGAACCTGAGGATGGGCAAGGTGACTTCTCAAACTTCCGCTAATGCCCCACCTCCCCCTCGTACCCCATCCGTTATTTATTTATATACACACATTCTCTCTCTCTCCCCCTTTTTCTCCCTCTGTCTCCCTCACTATACCCCTTGCCCATCCTCTGGTTTTCACCCCCTCCCCCTTTTCTTTCTCCCTAGGCCTCCCGTCCCATGATCCTCTCATATCCCTTTTGCCAATCAACTGCCCAGCTCTTGGCTCCATCCCCCCCCACCTTCAAATCTCTTACTAGCTCTTCCTTCAGTTAGTCCTGACGAAGGGTCTCGGCCCAAAACATCAATTGTACCTCTTCCTAGAGATGCTGCCTGGCCTGTTGTGTTCACCAGCAACTTTTGTGTGTTGAACAAAGTATTCACTGTTAATCATCTGGAATCCTAACTTAGATTACATGAGACAAAATTGCATTATGCACAAGCTGGCTTATTGGCTAAATTATTTTAAGATATTTATCAGGTTAAAGTAACTACAACCCCCCCCCCACACCAGTAGAACCATAGACTTAAGTACATCTCTTCAAATGTTCATTTTTTAATGTTAATATCAAGGATTGGATGCTAACTAACCCACTCAATGCCACTGCACTGCAAATTATTGCCCACATAATTCAACACCAAATTCTTCTACTGTTATAACATTATGCAGTTATGAATAGCTTTAATGCAGAAACAATTCTTTCACATTGTTTTGTCATTTCAAATCATAGAAAGCAACTTTAAAATCTAAAACTGTTTAGGCCAGAATAATTTTTTTAAAATTTGACAATTCCACCTCAAATACAAAAATAACTAGCTCATAAACATGAAGTATGGGGTACCCTATTGCAATAGTTAATTTTGTTATGAATAGCTGATTTTACATTGTTTTACCAGATTTTAGTAAAATAAGGTTCAATATTAATTCAAATTGTACATAGAATCAAACAATAGTATCAATGTCTCAGTTGAGAACGAGTATATTGCCTTGACTGTACTAAGTTAGCATCAACAGAAAGATAAGCTACATCAACAATTCTTGAGTTTTATCCAGTGATCATAATAGACCTTTCTCATGCACATCAGGGTGACAGATCAGCAAAACAGGATTAAAGTTAAAATTCTCCTACTGGGGATTATATCCTAGGGAGACAAACACTTGGAAAGTTAAGAAAAACAAAAACCAAAACCAAAATCCCTGCAAATTTTATACGTTTCTACTTCCAGAAACAAAGCAAAAAGATGGCAAAGTGAACTTCAAGGTTAAAAAATTTAGAACTCCAGAAGACACAGAATTGGACTGGACACATGTCAACAATTCTGTACATCATACCTGGTCATCAATTTTTGCATTTGCTGTGTCCCGTGATAGCTGGTCTGTTTCCATGGGAATATCTTCAACCTGACCACCGTCTGGCTTTTGTTTTTCAATCAGTGATGCACTGGATACATTGAAAATACCATGGATATTGACTCGAACTTTAACTTTCACTTTTGAATTTTCCCCATCATTTTGAGGAGTCACATTCTGAATTGTAAACCGACCTAATTAAAAAAGTAACATTTAAGGATTAATTACTACCAGCATTCTTAAAAAATAAAAACCAAACCAGATTTAGCTGCATCAATACTTCTGATGCTGATATATCAATACTTCTGATATATCTGATGCTTTACACCTACTCCAACACTGATCTTTTACCTGAGTGCCTCTTTCTTCTACTAACCTTACATCTCATTAAGAGGTTTGAACAGGACCTTGTATACTGCATTAAGACATCTTAACTCTTGTACTGAAGTCATCAGGAAATAAAGGCACACATACAATTTACCTTCCTAATTACTTGTCGTACTTGCATGTTTACCTTCAGTGATCTGGTACAGATTCACTGTGTGTTCAACTATTCAGGACAAGAAAGAATTCTCTTCACTCAGTACAGTGAATCTTTGGAATTCAACTAAAAGGACTGTGGAATTCAAATCGTGTTTATTCAATACAGATTAACAACTTTTTTGTCATCAATGGCAATGGGATATAGACCAGACAATAACATATAGACCAGACAATGACATAACAGTAGCAATGATGACTTGGATCAAATCCAAATGAATATTGGAACAGGCATCATGGGCTGAATAGTGCTATTACTATCATTTCTTTTTTTCTGGGATTGAAACTTATTTTTATTTTACAACATACTATCATTTCTTATCAACAATTATTACATTCATACTGAAACCCTTCACAATTAATTGTGCTACTTACCAAGTGAATTGTTTGCACTGTCTATATGGTTACATCCTACATTTCTTGAACCATCATACTAAAATCCTTCTATGCACAAAGATTTAATGGTTTAAAAAGATACCATTTTTTAATTTAACCAATTCTCCATGGATTCTAATAGGAACCACAGGGACCCTGATTATTTTAGAACAGTGTTCTTTGCTCATCAACCTACTGTTTTCTCTTAACTACCCTTCCAATTTCACCTGAAAGTTTGTCTTGAAAATTTGAAAAGTAATTTTCTTTTCATAAATTTGTGTGACGTACAAGTGTATATATTTAAAAAGTAGTGGTGATCACAAGGTCAGCACTTGTTATCCACTTCAAAACAGCCTTAAAGATAAATTTTCTTCTCAGAAAAGGATGCAATTGAGCTCCTGGGTAGAGATCTGGGATTTGAAATAGCGAAGAAACAATACATTTCCAAACCAGAAATGCGTATAAATGGAGGGGAATTCAGGTGGTGGTGTTCATGCAAGCCTGCAGCATTTGCTGGTGATACAAGTGGTGGGTTCGAATCATGCGATTCAAGATTATGCATTTGCAGAAAAATTTCAAAGATGCACACAACAGATAGGAGGGAAATCCATTTTGAGCTTTGTGGGGGAAAAAACTGACACAAATCAAGTAGACTACCATGTCATTGGTATCAAATTTAATGCCCTAGAATTTTCATTGAGGCAAGGGGAACACATTTACCTTGGTCTTGATGTGTTTTGCATCTGATTTATTTGCAACCAGTTATCCACTTTGCTCTTGCACCCCAAGCAAAATAAATTCAAAGTAAACATCACAAAGAACAGAAAACCTACAGATGCTGGAAATCCAATCAACACACACAAAATGCTGGAGGAACTCAGCAGGCCAGGCAACATCTATGGAAAAGAGTAAACAGTCACCACTCCGGGTAGAGATGCTTCATCAGGTCTGTAACAAATTTGTTCTCAAGCTAATGGAAGTAGCTTTGCCACTGCTGTGGCCTCTGTAGAAAGTGAAACTACAACTGAGCCTGGGGCTGAAGAAAAGGGTGCAGATTCAAAAGAAGACATGAGTGAAGCAAATACAGCAGCGAGTACCAGCCTGGTAACTAACAGTCTTATGGGGGCTGGTGATCATGATTGTAAACATCCTGTAAGTCCAGTTCAGGTAAAGTCTAAAAAAAACAAGACAGTGGTTACTTATGCTTTTCTTGATCAAGTACAGCAGAGTTTTATACACTGAACCTCATGAGAAAGCTCAATCTGTCAGGAAGAACATGCATTCTTTATGCATGATGGGTCCAGAGAAGGTTGTGTATAGTTACACTGTTTGTTCACACCATGCTGGCATGCAGGATTGTGTTTTTTTTTTGAAAACACTGGGTGTGTAGCAATCTTCACTTGCCTTTCAATAAAATCAACAATGCCAGTGAAAGTAACCTTACGGTTGTACTTTTCTTACAGTTTATACACTGATCTCCATTTCCAAAGCTCACCGGGCAATTCATTTACGACAATCTCCATATTAGCAGATGTGTTGAACTCACGCATGGCCTGCTCCATAGCACTGCAACGACTCCTAAGAGAAAGACTAATCTTAAAGAGCTTTCATGTCTTCTGATTTGATAGGTGGCCAAGAGTGAGCCTTTTCCATACAAGTTGCAGCAATTTTGTGCTCATCACCAGAATGTTCCTGCAGTAAAGCTTGGGCCTTTAGATATCCATACTCTAGATCGGCCCACTGCCAACTTTTGACAAGGGTAACCTCCTTTATACTGCTTGAGAAAATAGAGATAGTCGCCATAATCTTCAGTCTTGCCTTCAATGCTATTCTTAGAAGCCCTCATAAATGATACTGCAATGGACTGCCGTCAAAGATTTGAAACTGTCTTTTAGGCAGAGATGCAATGCCATGTTGTTGCGTCACTATGCTTGTTGTTTCCCTTGTTCTTATAGACAGACAGATACTTTATTGAAATTACAGTGTCACAGTAGCATTACAAGTGGACAGATATAAATATTAGAAGTAGAAATAAAAAATAAGTAACCATAAACAGGCTAACAGGAAGGGGTCATCACTTCCCCGGCTATAGGTTGATTCATATACAGCCTGTGGCCGAGGGCAAGAATAATCTCATATAGCACTCTTTGGTGCAGCAGAGTTGTCTTAGTTTTATGGCCCCCAGCTTGACATTTAGACCTTTATCATCTGAAAACCAAGTGTCATCATACCGTAAATCAATGTTGTGGTATTGGACATAGCACAGGTTCAGAGTACCTTGGTGCAGGCTGAGAGTGAGCACCTTGAACTACCTCTTGGGGTTCAAATTCATGGCTCGGACTTCTGATTCTCAAATGTATCTACATTGGACACTGAGTATGCTGGATTTTCTCTGTTCCATGTCAACATAGGAACTCTCACCAGAGGACTTAGAGGGTTTACTTAGTGGTCTATTGAACCTTGTTTTTGCTAGGTTGCAGCTTTGTCTGGTTACCATCTAAATGGATAATGAGTTATTGAGTGCAGGTCTTCTGGCTTGACTGAGTGAAAAACATGCTAGGCCATAAAGTTATTAATTATGGTCCTACTGTAAATCCAAATTTCCGCATGGATGCAACAGTTTTGATGCGAGATCTGTTCCACGTCTATCCCATTCATTGTAACAATAATAGTGCACCATGGAAGAGATCCTTGAGGTAAACAAAGGACCAACTCCAGATGGACTGTAGTCATTCCTAACAATGCCATCTTGGAAAGATGTATTTATAACAGATAGCATGACAAAGGTGAGGTCAAGTTGTGTCACAATACATATTCTGACAGCTTTGTGCTTTAGGACTCAGCCTACTTATTTCGTGGTGCTGTTAGGCTGCTCTTGATGATAAACACTGAAGTCTCTCAAACCAGAGTACATATAGTGCCTTTGTTACTTTCAGTGCTTCTAGAAGAGTAATGATCTTTATGAGGATATGTGGCAATAAGATCTCCTCCCTCATATTCAACCTAAATCCATGATTTTTAAAAAAAAAGCAGTCTGTAGTCAACGTTGAGGATGCCAATGTGTACAACATGATAGTGTCACCTCTGGTGCACCTGTCATGGCTGAGAGACAGGACATCCAGCCATGAGGTAATTTAGCAAAAATATAGAGATTTATTTTCTGAAGACAAGTACAAGCCAGCTTTCGCTGATTTACAAACTAGTCCCTTTTGTGAAAAGGACACAAAGTATGACTTGTGTGGGCAATTTTAGCATGTCTGAATTTTGAATTTAGGTCAATGCTTCAGGGATCATCCAGGTGTTCTTCTGCTACTTTAAATAAGCGAACTGGTCAGCCATTCAGTGCACTCAGGTAAGGGTGGCAAATTTCTCTCCTGAAAATCATTATTTTTAATTACAACTTGGTATTTTTATGGTCACTATTATTACTTAACTGAATGCACGTCATTATCTGCCATTGCAGTATTTGAATTCATGTCTCAATTGTTGTCAAGGCTCCAAATTACATGTCTAGTAATTTATCTTTTGCACCACCGTACCTTATTATCTTGGTGTTTGCAAAAGTCATGTGTATGGGTAAATGATGAAAAACCTATGTTACAAGAATGGAATGGACACAAGATGGGAAGTTTGGCACGGTGAGCAACATATTTATCATCAATGAATGTCAGGCGCCATTTAATCATCACTTAAAAATCTAAATGGTGTACTTCTGTTTCTATGTAATAAACCAAAGACACTTGAGATTAGTTTAACTAAAAGCCTTACCTATTCTAGAATCTGGATAGTAGAGTTCCCGTGGATTACTGTAATATGCATCCAAGTCAAAAGGCTCCTTCTTGTAGAATGTGATGACTTTAGAAAATGGTGCTGAATGATTTCTGCTGAAAACTTCACATTCTCTGTAAAGAATTCAGGTACTGAGAAACAGCTACACAAAACTTACTACTACATTCTTATTTCAAAATTACAGTACCATTTATCCTATAGTTATACAAGAAGCTTCCAATTATTGGCACGCAGCATAATGACAACTTTACAACGACTAATAAAATTGCTGTTAAGAATTAAGGTTTTTTTTGTATTTGTATTTAGGAGAACTCAAAATTAAAAACATCAGTTGTTTTCTTCAGATGATATACTGAAGAAGGTTTACATATAGTCGGAGCCCAAGATCAATTACTCTATGACTCTACTAGTCACAGCTTGTTAAACTTCAGGTTCTTTAAGGACAATCAGCAAATTGAAAGGTACCAAGTGTGATCTCACTATTTAATAGATAAAGAGAAAATGGAAATTTTGACCTGCTGGCTTGATGGAAGTTCAATACTTCTGAAGAAGTATTGGGACAAAGAACTCAACATGAAATTATTATTATTTTTTTTTAAATGTGGGAAATCAAACAAAAATAGAAATGGTTGTATGCATTCAGGTCTTCTCCCACAGGCATAGCAACATAATATAATTATGGCTACTCTCTTTAGCCCAGTTTGATAATTTGCTTTGTGTTACCCACCTCTGCCCCCACTACTGAAAACTTGACTCGTTTTCCCCCTTTCCCAGTTCGTTCTGGTTCCAAACCATTAACCAATTTTCTATCCACATATACTGCCCTGCACGTTCTATGTAACACTATTTATACTTTTATTATTTTACCTTGTAATATCTCAGTGCAATGTTGTAATAAATTAACAGTAAACAGTATATAAGACAAATTTTTCCACTGTACCTCAGGCCATTTGACAATTAACCTGACCTGCTAAGAGTTTCCAAAGAACACAAAAGTATGATTAAGCAGTCAGCATGGAGGGAAAAAACGATCAAGTTTGAGTAAACTATTAGAGATCATTGAGGACGTATCTGGTACACACGAGGAAGCAGCACTGGATGTAGTTCTTTTGACTATCAGAAGCCTTTCAGTAAGAATTCCATAAAGGTTGAATCACATCGAACAGGGGTTACTGCACCAGTATAGTTGAGAGCTGGCCAACAGAACACAAAGGAATAGAGTCCTAAATTAAGCAAGCTGTGACACAAAGGGTGGCATAGCATTTGTTGCTTGGTCTCCAACTATTCACAACCTTTTTCAATGTTTCAGCTGAAGCAAACAAGTGTGACATTAAAGTTGGCTGACAAAACAAAACGAAGTGGGAATATGAGAAGTAATGAGAGTGCAAAGAGCTTCAAAGGAATACAAATGAGTGAACAGACATCAAGGTATTTAGAGTCATGTGAAAAAAGGCTAAATTTTCTAAATCAGTTTCCCAAGTTATTTTTTAAAATGGGCAGAGATCAGAACATCCAAAAAAGGCTCGGATGGCCTTGTATACAAGTCAGTAAAAGCTAACACAGGTGTATCAGGTAGTTAGGAAGGCAAAAAGAATGCTAGTCTATACTGCAAGACAATTTATTCACTTTTTTTCGGATCTGAGCACAACCGACATCTAATTGCCCATACCTAAATGCCTTGAAGAATGTAGAACCTGCTTTGTTCTAATGAAGATACTCCCACTTAGTGCTGTTGGAAAGGAAAGTCGAGGATTTAGGCCCCACAATGATGAAAGGCCAGCAAATTGTTTCCAAGTCAGAATGTGTGTGACAAATAGATGGTACACAATGTAGTCATTGCATGAACAATGATGGAGGCTATTACAAATGCCCATCAAGCAGACTGATGTGTCTTGGGCAGTGTCACTTCTTGCATGTTGCTTCAGCTACCTTCAAACAAGAGATGTATTGTACAGTACTCCTAATCTGCATCTTGAAGATGGTGGAAACTCTGGGTTGTTAGGTTGCTCCACACTGCTGAGATTTTATAGCCACAGTATATGGTTGGTCAGGTGAACCCCAGGAGGTTAGACTCCCTAGCTGGAGATGGAAAATGCCTGTCATTTTTGTGGTGCAAGTATTAAGTGTCATTTATGAGCCCACACCCAAATGTTAACTTAGTCTTGCTGTGAGCAGGCACAGCCAATTTCATTTGCTGAGGAGCTGCAAGCTGGTGTTAAACTTTGCACAGTAAGAAAACACCCACAATTCTGACTTTAAGATGCAATGAAGATCATCCATGCAGTATGTTCTGGGGGAAAAAAAAATTCGAGTGAAATCGACACACAGGTGGTTAAAAATAAAGACACACAAAAAGAGACCATAGCTCCCAGAATCTAGAGCAATAAAATAAGCAAACTGTAGGAGGAACACAAGAAGGTTGAGCAATCCATGGAGAGGAAGAGATGAGACCTGATGCAGAGTCTTAACACTACAGACTATTTTTATGCCTCCAAAGATACTGCTCTATCCACTGAGTTCTTCTAGCATTTTTAAAAAAATACTTACCCAAGTCCTTCTTCAGTTGTAGATTTCCACTTCAAAGTGATTGGAAAAGGAACTACGTCTGTGATGGAAAATTCACGCACTTTAAATGCTGGTGAAAGAATTGCACACTGGACGCAATAGGAGAGAAAAAAAACACCCATATTGTAGCATAACTTTTAATACGCAGTTAATTTAATATTAGTAAAAGTTTTAAAAATAGTCAAAAATGACTATATAATGACACTACTAATGCAGTTAGTCTAAAAATTCAATTGCATTAAATAATTCCTTTAAATTAAACTTAAATGCCAAATTTTCATCTTCATGGAGTGAAACTTGCTTTGTGATATTCTGAAAATATGATGCACTTTTCTTGTATTACTTTGCACATTGAGGGAAATTTAGACCAATTTGTGCACTTCTAGAACAGGTTGTTTTTACACTAACCAGAGTTGTGTAATACTCGTACTTAACTTTAATCTTTCTGGGCATCCCCACCCACTAGGGTCCCTGATTATGCATTTATCTGATTTATGGTTCTCAACCCTAGGCTTTCATCATTTTGAAAGATTTTATCTATTCACCTCCTGCCATTTCAACATTGGATCAAGACCCTTTCTTTCATAACTATCTCATTCACTCCTCCAAACCCTGCACTCAGTCTCCACACCACTCAAAATCTCAATTCTTGACTGTTAGTTAAAATCCTTCTAATGGCAGCCTCCAATCACTGGCTAATTACCTGGCACGGTGACATAATCCAAGAACTCCAAACCACAGAAATTTGTATCTAGGGGCCATGATCAAAATGGTCAATATCAAATAATTGCCTCAACAAAACTTCCACCCATCTGCTCACCATAATGCTTTCATTCCATTCTCCCAATTTACCACACTCTTTTGCATTTGCTCTGATGGCAGTAGCTTTCACATGCAACCCAATGTCGATCAGAGGACTGTTTCAACTGAAAAAAGTGGAATTTCCTGCTGGACAGCCATTTCAATTCCTATCCCCTCTCCCATTCTGACATGTTGCTCCATGGCCTCCTCTTCTGCCATGATGAGGCCACTCTTAGGTTGGAGGAGCAACACTTCATTCTGTCTAGTAGTCTCCAACCTGATGGCACGAATATAGATTTCTCCAACTTCCAGTCATTCCCCCCCCCCACCCCCCAGTTCACCCTTCATTTCCCCACCCTGTCCTCTTACTTCTCATCTGCCTATCCTCTCCCCTTGGTGCCCCTCCTCCTTCCTCATCTCCCATGACCCACTCTCCTCTCAGATTCCTTCTCCTTCAGCCCTTTGCCTTTTCTACTTCCTTCCCACATTAAAACTAAGTATTTGGCATTTTCACCTTGGAAAAATAGACCACCTACACCTCTCCTAACTTCATATATTTCTATCAGGCTGCTAATCAGTCTCTGACATTCCAGGTACAAAGTCCAAGTTTGTCCTACTTCTCCTTAGAGCTAATATTCTGCAATCCAAGCAACATCCTGGTTCACCACTTTTGCTCCCCCCCCGCCCCCCCCCATACTCCAGATCTTTCCTCTAATGCAGCAACTAAAATTGTACACAGTAATGTAGTGTGGCACAACTAACATATTTTATACTGCTGCAACATGACTTCTGGACTTTATATTCAATGCCTTTACTGACAAATGCATCATTCTACAACTTGTGTTGCCACTTTCAGGGAGCTATTAATTTGCATCCCAAGATTTCCAAATGTCCTGCAATTTACTGGTATAAGCTCATTGGCCACTCTCTTGGCTTGTGAAAATTGCCCTTCTTAAAGAAAGAAGCTTTATTCCTCTGAGACCTGCTTGTGGTTAGAAGGGCACAAAAAGCTCTCTGAAGGCTCCAGTAACTTCCTCCCTTGCCTATCTCAACAATCTAGGATAGATACCATCAGGACAAAGGGATTTCTACTCCTTAAAATTCTTCAAGAGCCCTAACACCACTTTCTTGATATCAAGGAGTGTTAGAATAGCAGCATAGTCCTCCCTGATGAATAAAGATGCAGATTACTCATTTAGAACCTCCTCTACTCCTTATTGCTCCAGTATAAATTCCTTTTTTTGCTATTAATGGTTCTCACCAACTTGCTACACTAATTCTGTGTGGATACTGGGACCTCACCAGTTTAGGTACAACTAATCCTTCTTGTAGATCACCTGTCTTGAAGGAGTCCAATGATCTATGAACCTGAAGCCCTCCCTTCTGTATCAGCTCTTAAAGCACTCATTTTACTTCTTGCCTCACGAGCATGTGACAAAGGAAATATTCCCAAGATTACTACAGAGTAACTGCAGTGCATTTTGTAGATGATGCACACTGAAGTGTGCATTATTAGAGGAGGGAACCAGCGTGGTGGATGGAGTACCATTTGAAAGAGTTACCTTGTCAGAGACTAGGTCTAGCTACTTGAGTGTTGTATGGACTACACCCATCCTCACAAGAATGGACATGAAGCCCTGGTAGGAAATGCCTTAAAAAGTATGAGAAGTTTTTGCACCACTCATTACAAACCACCACCAATAGGAAGTGTTCATACAATTCCTCCAGTAAACATGTTAAATGCTTTGTTCTGTGGTTTGAACACACAAAATGCTGGAGGAACTCAGCATCTATAGGAAAAAAAAAAGGTCAGTTGACATTTTGGGCCAAGACCCTTCATCAAGACTGCAGTTGGTTACTCTGCAGTAATCTTGGGAGTATTTCCTTTGCCACATGCTAGTGAGGCAAGATAGGCTTCCTGCAGGAAAATCCTGAGCAGCATTTCCCCTCATTTTCCCAATAGTCTAGAATTTTTTCTTCTCCAAGGCAGTATATTCTAAATAATAATCTGACAACTGGCAAAACTTCAGTTGAGCAATACATGATAATAAGAATTATATGCAACTCAGAAAGGAAAAGTCAAAAGTGATAGAATAACCAAATACTTAGGTAATATTTTCTGGAGACAAAAAGACCATCTTAATTTACATGTTAAGAAATTTACCTGCAGTGCACATCCTCGTGCTACAGCTTCATCAGCATTGAGGGTTGTGCTCACATCTTTGTGAAAGAACTTTGCAATTCTCTCCTTCACAGCTGGAATTCTTGTTGCTCCACCCAAAATTTCAACAGAATAGATATCTTCTAGCTGCAATTCTACAATTTAAATGCATCAGTTACTACTGAACAAAAATAATTGTATTTCTGAATTCTAGCATCATACACGTAACAAGTGTTCTTCATGGATAAAACATAGATTTTTATTATTCTCCAATGTGCTTTAAAAGTATTTTCATACAGACTCGAGTCAACAGGCTAATACAACTAATTAAAATTTTACAAAATCTGCATCTATTTTTACTCCAAGCTGCTGTTCTCTGATTAGGGGTCTCACATCAAATGCTTTACTATCTGCTCCTTCATTAACCTGCCTCCTTGAAGCTTACTGTAAATAAGAAAACAGTTCTATTCTTGAATATCTTTTAGAAATGTGCAATTAATCTACAGTGGCATACAAAAGTTTGGGCACCCCAGTCAAAATTTCTGTTACTGTGAATAGCTAAGTAAAAGATGGCCTGGTTTCCAAAAGGCATAAAGTTAAAGATGACACATTTCTTTAACATTTTAAGCAAGATTACTTTTTTATTTCCATCTTTTACAGTTTCAAAATAACAAAAAAGGAAAAGGGCCCTTAGCAAAAGTTTGGGCACCCTGCATCGTCAGTACTTAGTAACACCCCCTCTGGCAAGTATCACAGCTTGTAAACACTTCCTGTAGCCAGCTAAGAGTCTTTCAATTCTTGTTAGGGGGATTTATGCCCATTCTTCCTTGCCGAAGGCTTCTAGTTCTGTGAGATTCTTGGGCTGTCTTGCATGCACTGCTCTTTTGAGGTCTATCCACAGATTTTCAACGATGTTTAGGTCGGGGACTGTGAGGGCCATGGCAAAACCTTCAGCTTGCACCTCTTGAAGTAGTCCATTGTGGATTTTGAGGTGTGTTTAGGATCATTATCCTGTTGTAGAAGCCATCCTCTTTTCATCTTCAGTTTTTTTTAATAAAAGAGACAGTGTGATGTTTGTTCCAGAATTTGCTGGCATTTAATTGAATTCTTTTTTCCCTCTACCAGTGAAATGTTCCCCGTGCTATTGGCTGCAACACAAGCCCAAAGCATGATCGATCCACCCCTGCACTTAACAGTTGGAGAGATGTTCTTTTCATAAAATTCTGAACCTTTTTTCCTCCAAACATACCTTTGCTCACTGCGGCCAAAAAGTTCTATTTCAACTTCATCAGTCCACAGGACTAGTTTCCAAAACGCATCAGACTTCTTTAGATGTTCCTTTGCAAATGTCTGACGCTGAATTTTGTGGTGAGGATGCAGGAAAGGTTTTCTTCTGATGACTCTTCCATGAAGGTCATATTTGTTCAGGTGTCGCTGCACAGTAGAACAGTGCACCACCACTCCAGAGTCTGCTAAATCTTCCTGAAGGTCTTTTGCAGTCAAACAGGGGTTTTGATTGCCTTTCTAGTAATCCTACGAGCAGTTCCCTCGGAAAGTCTTCCAGACCTCAACTTGACCTCCACTGTTCCTGTTAATTGCCATTTCTTAATTACATTACGAACTGAGGAAACGGCTACCTGAAAACTCTTTGCTATCTTCTTATAGTCTTCTCCTGCTTTGTGGGCATTATTTATTTTAATTTCCAGAGTGCTAGGCAGCTGCTTAGAGGAGCCCATGGCTGCTGATTCTTGGGCCAAGGTTTGAGGAGTCAGGGTATTTATAAAGCTTTGAAATTTGCATCACCTGGCCTTTCCTAACAATGACTGTGAACAAGCCATAGCCCTAACAAGCTATTCAAGGTCTGAGACCTTGGTAATAGTTATCTGAGAACTCAAATCTCTTGGGATGCCCAAACTTTTGCATGGTGCTCCTTTCCCTTTTTCCACTCTAAAATTGTACAAAACAAAAATAATACACTAATCTTAAAGTGTTGAAAAGAACTTTATGACTTTGATCAGTTCATCTTCTACTCATTGACCGGGGTGCCCAAACTTTTGCACGCCACTGTATATTCCTTTCAAAATTTATTACTCACTTGCCCATTCTGCCAGTTTATGAACATCTTATTGTAGACAATTACTATTACTACAACTCAAATTTCCTCAATAACATTACTTTTAAGTATCAATAATACACCCAGGTTAAAACACAAACTTCTATAAGCATTTCAATAAGCAGCATAGCCTCAATTCTACTAAAATAAACTTTGATTAGTTGCCTTTGTCACTTCTTTTGCTCCAGCACATCAGACCAAGTTTACACTTAAAATTCTCTCCAGTTACTTGTGCCTTTCACCTGATCTCGTTCTAGCTTATGCATGAATCCTAGTTTTATAACTATAGTTTTAATGAAAACCAGGAGGAAAATGTTATCAGTTTTCTGCTAATAGATTGTCACTCTCCTTCAAATCTCATTATCACTCCCTTTAGGAAGGTTGAGTGCAGGTGGCAGGCAAAAAAAAACTGATGACAACTGTTCAATTTCCAAACATGCTTGCCTCTCATTTCCGAGTCTGTGTCTGTACATGTGCCTGTAGGGGAAGAAGGGCGGAAGAAGAACTGGTGATTGGTGGACACAGTCACCAATGGGGGGGGGGGAAGAGTGGGAGTGAGGCTAGGATGTGACAGGTGGAAGCGACACAGGGCAACAGATTAAAGGAATAGCACCTCATATTCCACCTTGGAAGCATGAATGCTGGAATGTAATTTTTCTTGCTTCTGGCAACCACTCCACTCTACCCACTCCATCTTCTTCTCCCTTATTCCACTGACCCCATCACCAATTCTCTTTTCCCTGCCCCACTCCCTCAGTCTGCCCATCACCCATACAGTCCTCCCTCCAGTCCCCCCTCACCTCTCCTTCCCTTTATTCCACGATCCATTGTCCTCTGATTACATTTTCTTTAGCCCTGTGCGATTTCTACACATCCTCTCCTAGCTTCTTACCCAATTCCCCCTCTCCCACCTGTCTATGAATATCCATTTCCCTCCATCGTTGTTGCCAAATCCACAGAGTTTCTTTTGGACTCACTACCAGCTTTGTCCCTACCTTGCACTTTGGCAATTAACAATTAATCATATTGTTCCTGAGCTTGGTATCAAACCCAATGTTGAGGTTTCTAGGAAATGTGCACAGGTCTATTCCTACCTCTAACATGGCATGATCCTGCCCATCTCATTAATTGACAAAACTCTATGCCAGTTTTTTTTTTTTAAAATATACTTTGACTTCAACTAGCATCCTTTTTCTTGACCTTTAAACTTATCATCCAAGTTGTCATTGTACTTGCCCTAACTTAACACCAACTTCTATTCACTTGTTGCTTATAAATTCTTACAATTCTTGGTTAACAATTTATTTGAAAATTCTTCTCGAGTTATATGATCCATCCTTGGCTTACCCCTTTCAACTTCATACCTCCTCTAAATCTACAATCTTTAGTTTGTAAAGAGCAGTGCAGACATCCAAGTTAACAGAAATTAATCAACGAATCAACTTACTGGCTTGTTCAATTATGCTTTTTAAGGGGGCCTCCACTCTGTTCAAAAGTGAGGCACAGAGTTCTTCAAACTGTGTTCTAGAAAGGAAAGACAATTATTTTCAAATATGTCATATTGTTTCCAAATGGTTTCCAAAAAGAAACAATATTTTTGATTGAGTGAATATGGGGCAAGAAATGATTAACTTCATAAACAATATCAAGCAACTTATACTAGTATCTTGTTTCAGTTTTACAAACAAAAAATCAGATGATTTAGCTACTCTAATTGCTACCAGCTTTACACAATTTCATTCATGTCAATTTTGGCAGAGTACACTTAATCTAAAGTTAGATATCACATCTTCATACAACATGACAATCTTAAATAAGTATATGGTAGAAATTTAGCAATCCATGCTATCTGATCTTTCACAAGAGATTTGGTCTTGTGAAACTCAACTGAAAAACTATAGTTTGTTTACCACTTTAAAATCCAGACATTGCTTCCCTTCTCAACCACTGCAGTCATTCGGGTGAGTAGGGAATTCTAGTGTTTAAACCTAGCAACATATCCAAATTAGGATGCTATATGAACTTGAACATGCAGGTGCTAGTATTCCCATGCACCTGCAATTTGTCCATCTAGATTGTTGTGGGTTTGCAATGCCAATTTTATGAATTTATTGATAATGGAAAAGAATTGCACATCTAGATTGGTGGATGGGGATGGAGTCAAAATGCTAGTACACAATATTCCATTACTTGCCAGATATTTCTTGCAAATGGTATAATATAACTGAAAATGGGAAGTGGATGGGGACTTTTCTTCATAGATTTACAGCCTTGATGCACTAGTTAAACATTTACTTGGCTAGTCCAATTGAGATTCTGGTCAATAGCAACCCCCAGGATATCAACTGTTGCAGATATGTTTACGCCACAGTATGTCAACGAGATGGTTATACTACTTTACTAAAAGTCACCACCTGGTGTTCTGGTGCTATGTTTTCAATTACCAGTTTACCCCCAAATTTTAGAAACATAGAAAATAGGTGCAGGAGTAGGCCATTTGGCCCTTTGAGCCTGCACCGCCATTCAGTATGATCATGGCTGATCATCCAACTCAGAACCCTGCACCAGCTTTCCCTCCATACCCCCTGATCCCCGTAGCCACAAGGGCCATATCTAACTCCCTCTTAAATATAGCCAATGAACTGGCCTCAACTGTTTCCTGTGGCAGAGAATTCCACAGATTCACCACTCTGTGTGAAGAAGTTTTTCCTAATCTCGGTCCTAAAAGGTTTCCCCTTTATCCTCAAACTGTGACCCCTCGTTCTGGACTTCCCCAACATCGGGAACAATCTTCCTGCGTCTAGCCTGTCCAATCCCTTTAGGATTTTATACGTTTCAATCAGATCCCCCCTCAATCTTCTAAATTCCAACTAGTATAAGCCTAGTTCATCCAGTCTTTCATCATATGAAAGTCCTGCCATCCCAGGAATCAATCTGGTGAACCTTCTTTGTACTCCCTCTATGGCAAGGATGTCTTTCCTCAGATTAGGGGACCAAAACTGCACACAATACTCCAGGTGTGGTCTCACCAAGGCCTTGTACAACTGCAGTAGTACCTCCCTGCTCCTGTACTCGAATCCTCTTGCTATAAATGCCAGCATACCATTTGCCTTTTTCACCGCCTGCTGTACCTGCATGCCCACTTTCAATGACTGGTGTATAATGACACCCAGGTCCTGTTGCACCTCCCCTCTTCCTAATCAGCCACCATTCAGATAATAATCTGTTTTCCTGTTTTTGCCACCAAAGTGGATAACTTCACATTTATCCACATTAAATTGCATCTGCCATGAATTTGCCCACTCACCTAACCTATCCAAGTCACCCTGCGTCCTCTTAGCATCCTCCTCACAGCTAACACTGCCGCCCAGCTTCGTGTCATCCGCAAACTTGGAGATGCTGCATTTAATTCCCTCATCCAAGTCATTAATATATATCGTAAACAACTGGGGTCCCAGCACTGAGCCTTGCGGTACCCCACTAGTCACTGCCTGCCATTCTGAAAAGGTCCTGTTTATTCCCACTCTTTGCTTCCTGTCTGCTAACCAATTCTCTATCCACATCAATATCTTACCTCCAATACCGTGTGCTTTAAGTTTGCACACTAATCTCCTGTGTGGGACCTTGTCAAAAGCCTTTTGAAAATCCAAATATACCACATCCACTGGTTCTCCCCTATCCAATCTACTAGTTACATCCTCAAAAAATTCTATGAGATTCGTCAGACATGATTTTCCTTTCACAAATCCATGCTGACTTGGTCCGATGATTTCACCGCTTTCCAAATGTGCTGTTATCACATCTTTGATAACTGACTCTAGCAGTTTCCCCACCACCGATGTTAGGCTAACCGGTCTATAATTCCCTGGTTTCGCTCTCCCTCCTTTTTCAAAAAGTGGGGTTACATTAGCCACCCTCCAATCCTCAGGAACTAGTCCAGAATCTAAAGAGTTTTGAAAAATCATTAATGCATCCACTATTTCTTGGGCTACTTTCTTAAGCACTCTGGGATGCAGACCATCTGGCCCTGGGGATTTATCTGCCTTTAATCCCTTCAATTTACCTAACACCACTTCCCTACTAACATGTATTTCCCTCAGTTCCTCAATCTCACTTGACCCTCTGTCCCCTACTATTTCCAGAAGATTATTTATGTCCTCCTTAGTGAAGACAGAACCAAAGTAGTTATTCAATTGGTCTGCCATGTCCTTGCTCCCCATAATCAATTTGACTTGGTCTTACTTCACACAGGCACAGAATGCAATTTTATCAGGAAATAGTAATGCAATTCGACATTGAGCAATTAGCAGCAACTTTTTCGGTTGAGCTTATGATAGAGAGACAATGATTCAGTAGTAAGGTGATGGTTGAAATTAGGACACTATTTGGAGGAACTCCTGCGGCAATATTCCAGACCTGACCTGATGAATCAATCACCTTCCCTTGTGTAGCACGCAAATCCAGTAATCCAAGATTGTTGGTTGCCAGTTATTCGTTTTACCAAGGCTCCTTGATGCCACAATCAGTTAAATAGTGCCTCAATGTCAAAGGAAGTCATTCATAGTTATAACATAAACAACAGGAATTCTGCAGATGCTGGAAATTCAAGCAACACACATCAAAGTTGCTGGTGAACGCAGCAGGCCAGGCAGCATCTCTAGGAAGAGGTGCAGTCGACGTTTCAGGCCGAGACCCTTCGTCAGGACTAACTGAAGGAAGAGTGAGTAAGGGATTTGAAAGTTGGAGGGGGAGGGGGAGATCCAAAATGATAGGAGAAGACAGGAGGGGAAGGGATGGAGCCAAGAGCTGGACAGGTGATTGGCAAAAGGGATATGAGAGGATCATGGGACAGGAGGTCCGGGAAGAAAGATGGTGGGGGGAGACCTAGAGGATGGGCAAGGGGTATATTCAGAGGGACAGAGGGAGAAAAAGGAGAGAGAGAGAAAGAAAGAAAGAATGTGTATAAAAATAACAGATGGGGTATGAGGGGGAGGTGGGACATTAGCGGAAGTTAGAGAAGTCGATGTTCATGCCATCAGCCCACACCTCAGCGAGTTCCGTGTTCGCCATGATGCGGAACTTTTCTTCCGCCATCTCCGTCTCCGAGCCTACTTCTTCGGCAAGGACTCTTCCACCCCCACCGATGACCCCTTCTCCCGTCTTCAACCCCCCTCTTCTTCATGGACACCCCGCTCTGGTCTTCTGCCTGCCCTGGATCTCTTTATTGCTAACTGCCGACGGGACATCAACCGTCTCGACTTCACCGCACCTTGTCCCCATTCCAACCTCATTCCTTCGGAACACTCTGCTCTCCACGCGCTCCGCACTAATCCTAACCTTATTATTAAACCCGCCGATAAGGGGGGTGCTGTTGTAGTCTGGCGTACTGACCTCTACCTTGCCGAAGCACAGCGACAAGTTGCGGATACCTCCTATTTACCCCTCGATCGTGATCCCACTAAGGAGCACCAGGCCATTGTCTCCCACACCATCACCGACTTTATCCGCTCAGGGGATCTCCCATCCACTACCAACCTTATAGTTCCCACACCTCGCACTTCCCGTTTCTACCTCCTACCCAAGATCCACAAACCTGCCTGTCCTGGCCGACCTATTGTCTCAGCTTGCTCCTGCCCTACCGAACTCGTTTCTGCATACCTCGATATGGTTTTATCCCCCCCTTGTTCAATCCCTTCCGACCTATGTTCGTGACACTTCTCATGCTCTTAAACTTTGATGATTTTAAGTTCCCTGGCCCCCACCGCTTTATTTTCACCATGGATGTCCAGTTCCTATATACTTCCATCCCCCATCAGGAAGGTCTCAAAGCTCTACGCTTCTTTTTGGATTCCAGACCTAATCAGTTCCCCTCTACCACCACTCTGCTCCGTCTAGCGGAATTAGTCCTTATCCTTAATAATTTCTCCTTTGGCTCCTCCCACTTCCTCCAAACTAAAGGTGTAGCTATGGGCACCCGTATGGGTCCTGGCTATGCCTGCCTTTTTGTTGGCTTTGTGGAACAATCTATGTTCCGTGCCTATTCTGGTATCTGTCCCCCACTTTTCCTTCGCTACATCGACGACTGCATTGGCGCTGCTTCCTGCACGCATGCAGAACTCGTTAACTTTATTAACTTTGCCTCCAACTTTCACCCTGCCCTCAAGTTTACCTGGTCCATTTCCGACACCTCTCTCCCCTTTCTAGATCTTTCTGTCTCTGTCTCTGGAGACAGCTTATCCACTGATGTCTACTATAAGCCTACTGACTCTCACAGCTATCTGGACTATTCCTCTTCTCACCGTCTCTTGCAAAAACGCCATCCCCTTCTCACAATTCCTCCGTCTCCGCCGCATCTGCTCTCAGGATGAGGCTTTTCATTCTAGGATGAGGGAGATGTCTTCCTTTTTTAAAGAAAGGGGCTTCCCTTCCTCCACTATCAACTCTGCTCTTAAACGCATCTCCCCCATTTCACGTACATCTGCTCTCACTCCATCCTCCCGCCACCCCACTAGGAATAGGGTTCCCCTGGTCCTCACCTACCACCCCACCAGCCTCCGGGTCCAACATATTATTCTCCGTAACTTCCGCCACCTCCAACGGGATCCCACCACTAAGCACATCTTTCCCTCCCCACCTCTCTCTGCATTCCGCAGGGATTGCTCCCTACGCAACTCCCTTGTCCATTCGTCCCCCCCATCCCTCCCCACTGATCTCCCTCCTGGCACTTATCTGTGTAAGCGGAACAAGTGCTACACATGCCCTTACACTTCCTCCCTTACCACCATTCAGGGCCCCAGACAGTCCTTCCAGGTGAGGCAACACTTCACCTGTGAGTTGGCTGGGGTGATATACTGCATCCGGTGCTCCCGATGTGGCCTTTTATATATTGGCGAGACCCGACGCAGACTGGGAGACCGCTTTGCTGAACATCTACGCTCTATCCGCCAGAGAAAGCAGGATCTCCCAGTGGCCACACATTTTAATTCCACATCCCATTCCCATTCTGACATGTCTATCCACGGCCTCCTCTACTGTAAAGATGAAGCCACACTCAGGTTGGAGGAACAACACCTTATATTCCATCTGGGTAGCCTCCAATCTGATGGCATGAACATCAACTTCTCTAACTTCCGCTAATGCCCCACCTCCCCCTCGTACCCCATCTGTTACTTATTTTTATACACACATTCTTTCTCACTCTCCTTTTTCTCCCTCTGTCCCTCTGAATATACCCCTTGCCCATCCTCTGGGTCCCCCCCCCCCCCGCATCTCCTTGTCTTTCTTCCCGGACCTCCTGTCCCATGATCCTCTTGTATCCCTTTTGCCTATCACCTGTCCAGCTCTTGGCTCCATCCCTCCCCCTCCTGTCTTCTCCTATCATTTTGGATCTCCCCCTCCAACTTTCAAATCCCTTACTCACTCTTCCTTCAGTTAGTCCTGACGAAGGGTCTCGGCCTGAAACGTCGACTACACCTCTTCCTAGAGATGCTGCCTGGCCTGCTGCATTCACCAGCAACTTTTATGTGTGTTGCTCATTCATAGTTATAATTGCATTTCTAAATATTTTATCATATTACAAACCACCTTCCATATTGTTTGTACTCTTTCCTTTATTTCAGCCAAGTTGAAAATCTGAACTTAGAATGAAAGACAACAGAATGCATCTACCTGTTCATTTTTCCAGAAACATCAATATCATTCATGAAGCACTCTATGTTCAATGGAAGATCAGAGGCATTTGCACTCATTAGCTTCTTCAATTTCTCACACTCCTGGTGTAGTCGAAGCAAAGCTCTAACATTAGCCTTTACATCTAGCTTGTACTTAGTCTTAAATTCTTCACAAAAGTAATCTACCAAGGTTTCGTCAAAGTTTCTTCCACCCAAGTAGGGATCAAATGCAGTTCCCAAGACCTGCAATTGTTGGGATGGGAAATCAGAAATTAGCAGACAGTAAAATACATTCTACATATTTGAATAAAGAAAACTAATTATATTTAAATTTATTGTACTGACATGTCCTAATACCACAAACTGCATAAACAATGCAGTTTAACCAGATATTGCTTTACAACTTAACAGCTTATTTTGAAACAGCAATGAGGAAAAAAGGGCTCAATCACTACAAGGATTTGGGTGCAATAATTCTGGATAACCATAATAATAATTTAACCCAAAGCATCACTACCAAATTTATCCCATATTCTGCTAATAAAGTTACTGTAACCAAAAAAAGAGCTCAATCATTGATCTACTAATAGTTGTTGAAAAAGTTCTAGAAAAACAGAAAGCACTTTTCAAAAAGGTAATTTTCAAACACATGCAATTTTAGTGTATTTTAAGGGTTGCCTTAGATATTCAGTTTTCTGGGAATCTTAAATAGTTGAGCAATTACCTGAATAACAATACCTTGCACAAATGACTTACACTTAATTTAAACCTCTGCTCTCAAACTGCTCAATTTGATTGGATTGATGCCGTGTCACAGTCATGATGAATACCCAAAAACTGAACCAATCTGGGCTGAGCCAATTTTGCTCAGAAGAATAGACTAAGTGTTTAGCCCCCAAGGTAGGGAATGAAAGAAATAGGAACCAAAATGTTAAATGATGCCGACTCAATTGTATTAAGATGGTCAAGTGATATTCAAGTCAAATTTTAAGCATTAATAATTACTGGGTAATGAAGAGTGCCCACAGTGTAATATTCCAGAAATGCCTTTAAGTGGAGGAGAGGAGAAAAGTTAACATTGCCCTAAACAAAATATCACTGCGATGCCTCACGTAATTTGAATCTATAAGTAATTCTTGAAACCAGATCACGAAGAAACTTTCACATTAATTTTATAAGTATTTGGGCTAAACAAACCACTATTGTATAATTAATAAATTCAAAAGGGAAAAAAACAGGTCCATTAAAATAATGCATTATTGTATTGTTTTCTTTTTAAAAGTTTGATCAAGTTTTGATAAAAGTACACATTCTCCTCTTTCTTAGGACATTCAGGTCATCACCAGTTTTCAGATACTCAAGGTCTACTACATGATAAAATGCAACACTATATGCAAGATTAGCTATCAAGGTCGTGCATTCCACTTCCTTTAAAAACTTCAGTGTTTCACTGTTCTTTTCCAGTCCACTTAATGTATTTGTTTCACATAACTTCATTACATATTTCCCTTTTTCCTCTGTAGTAATGGAGATTCTGTGATTACACAATTTCCTGTTTGAATGTGCATTGTCATTCCTGTTAGCAACCATGGGAGGAGGGACAACTGCTGAAATGGTCATGAAAATCAATTTAAAATTTTGCCCAACTGGCTTTTACTATAAGGCGATTTTTGAATGTAGCTAGCAAATTTTCTGTTAGAATAGTACACAGAATTATAATTTGAAGAATAATTTGACACAATAATAGACTAATGAAGTTTACCAAGACTGAAAGAAAACCAGCAGACTGTAAAACTCAGACTTTGAGGTAGTCAAAGCCAGGTAGGGAATAGGAAATTCAAGTATTTTAAAAATAGAGTTCCACATATCTAATGGATAGACCTGAACAAGATGCTATTTGCCTATCACAAAAGCATTGCCTTATAAATGTGCCAATGAACCACAATTAATGATGTAGTTACCAGGTATTTGTTCCAACTTTGTTTTAAAAAAACAATTCAATTAGAATTAATCTACTGCAAAGTTATAAACCAAATTTACTCTACTAACCTTAAGTTTTCCCTTGTTAAATGCACAGATTGACGCCTGGTAAGATGAATGTCCCATATCTACAAAGACCACATTCCTTGGTTTTTCTTCTGGAGTTGGTAAATCTTGTTTGTAAATACCATATGCAAGAGCAACTAGGAATGAGAAAATTTTAAAAAGTAATTGAGAAAACAGCAGCTACTCCAACACATGAAGTTGAATTTGTGTATTTGTCAAATTTACTGTTAAACTTTTGATGTGAAATTGTCACTGAGCATTAGCTCATCAAAATTTAGATTTCCACAATCTTGTATTCATCTATACTTAATAAGGTATATTTAACAGGAATTATTCAAAGGCTGAGCAAAAATTGCCAACATATGGGACTGCCAATGCTGCAATTTCTATGCAAACTTGTTCAAAGAACAAGTAGTGAATGCTGCAACAAATTAAAAGAACAAAGAGAAATGATGCAGAAAAGACCATGCATAGCCTTATTCAAAGGTATGACAGACATAAGTAATGCAGTATATTTAAGATCTGCCCGAGTTTAAAATCAATGATTGATTTTAATAGAAAAACCACTCTTCCCCCCCCCACTTAAAATACAGATGTAACTGACAAACAGTGCAGTTTCTCTGCTGTAGATATTCCCAATGGCAACTGCTCAGAATTCTACCCAAGATCAAACGCTTTCATTTTTCTTCTTATGCCTGAGCTAACCATTACAGCAAGTCCGGGTAGTAGTGTCAAACATGCAATTGTATGTAGTGATGTTGAGCTGCTTGCCCTAATCGTGATGGTATGCTAAATCAGCAGGGTGTGCTCCGATCCAACCTAAACTCAGATGTTAATTCAAGTATATGCTGAGATACGTGTGGTTAGGACCTACAGGGCTTGTTCAGCGTGCTATACTCATGTGAAATGATGGCAAGTTTGCCTAGAAAGGTTCTTGCAATTCAGCTTTTTTTCCTTCAACAGGAGGATGACAAATAACTACAGTACTATTTGGGAACATTTAAACTTTTGTTTGATCTGCAGGAGGCCAATTTAATGCCAAAACAAAACAAATAATATGATCCATGTTTTCTTAAGGGAAACAAACAATTTATGATTTGCATTACTACAGTTTGCCCAGGTTTTGTTCACCTCCAAATAGTTGATTTAGATCAAAGGAATTTGATGCTATGCATAAATGCCCTTCAACGATGAATAGAAATTAGAGGAGTAAGTCACTTGGCTGCCCAAGCCTGTTCTGCTATGAAATGATAGATCTCAACTTCACATATCTGACTCTGCAATAGCTTTTCAACTCCATACCTATAAAGAAGCTACTGACCCATCTTAAAATATTGAAAGAGCAGTAATTTCAAAGGCTTTCTAGATTGAAAAAATTGTCTCATGTCTTGAATTCTAGATTGTCCCACAACAGGAAATATGTTCTCTAAATTTTCCCATCAAGATCACTGGATGTTTAAATTATCCCCTTTTCTTCACTAAACTCCAGTGGCTACACATCTAGACATTCCTTCCTACGATAACCTACTGAACTCAGCTACTAGTCAAGTAAACATTTTTTTTAAAAAAACATCCTTCAATATGCAAGGAAACTAATCATTCGCTCAGTACCACAGATGTGATCTCATCAATGCTCTATAAAACAAAGAAGCCTGGCTCCCTGCATTTAATTTACCACAAAATAAACACCACCATAAAATAATACAGCATGGGAACAGGCACTATGTGACACAATGACTGTGCTAAGAATGATGCTATATTAAACTCATCCCATTTGCCTGCCAATGTGCCCATCCAAAAGCATTTTGATTGCCATCCTGTTTTCTACTACCATCTCCAGCAGTGTGCTCTGGCATTTCCACTCTATGTGGAAGGGAACTTGCCCAGCACAATTCTGTTAAACTTTCCTCCTCTCACCTTAAAGCTGAGTCCTCTACTTTTCTATCCTGGGAAAAAGATTCTGGGCATCTACCTTTCTTTTTCACCTTGACTCTTCTATTCTTGTCCAGTTTCCTTCTACTTAGATCCATGGCCTCTGTGGACTTGAAAAGTTTCCTGTACTCAGCTAGCACATTTTCACTATGAATGTTCTATTTCTTCATACATTCACCTCACACAAGGATGGCCCAAAGAACCTTTTCACTGAGGGCACAACTCATCACCCTCCAGCATCATCTTCCTTTATAAGTGGAGTTAAAGTTGTTCAACGTGAGAATAAGATGTGAGCTGTCATAGCAGACATCCCACCCTACAAAAACTCATTTCAGGGAGGTAGCACCATCAATTTGCAGGAGACTTCCGGGAGAGGTGGGATGTCTGCAATAGAGTAGCTCCTTAGCAGCTAGCCAGCTAGTTTAAATAATATTAGCTATGCCAATGAACGAATGACACCTGTTCAACCCACCCCAACATGTCTTTTACAGTCTTAACCCACCATGGGCAATAGAAAAGTCACTGTTGCAACACTGTCATTATGCCCTATTAGGCAGGGGTACACTTTAGTGTAGTTTGGGGTGACATACGTTTTATTTTTTTTGGGAACACTCTGCAATGGCGCACTCTCTCTCTCGTGGTCGCTGGCGCGCTCTCAATTGCTTTCTCTCTCGCTCGCGCACTCGCTTGCCTTTGCTCTCTCTTGCTCTCGTGGTCGCTCTCGCACTCTCTCTTGCTTTTCTCTCGCTCTCAAAAAAAAATTGATTTCCGTGATATTGTATATAATTTGCAGGCATCAGGGAGCCACTATTAATATACGGGAGATTCCCGGAAGTTCGGGGAGAGGTGGGATGTCTGTTATAGGCCCAAGCCAATTCCTTCCTTCTTTCAGTCTTCATTATTCTCCATATCAGTTTTGTTGTCAGTTCTGATGACAAAGCATTCCACACCACAGCTTGTGTTTTTAAAACTTAACTATAGCTACAGAAGTGCAATTTCTTGTACTTTTTTTATGCCTCCCATAATTTTGAAGTTTTCTGGTCTCTCCTAAGTTACTGATACTCAAGAGTCTAGAGTGTAAGCGACTGAGTAGAGACTTGAAAATTAAACTAGAGTCTACAGGAAGCAATCAAAATTCATCCAAACTCTTTGTATGGCTAGGCAGCATCTTGATAAACAACATCCGAACCTCTCCACAGCCTTTTCTTCAATGGGCAACCAGAACCCCACACAATACCCAAAGTACAGCCTAACCAAAGTTTTATACAACTGTAATATATGACTTCTTGACTCAAACTTCTTAGCAATATAAGCAAACATACCATACACATTTTTTACTCTATCTGCTTGCAATGCCACATTCAATCCATATGGACTTGATCCAATGATCCCTCTAAATATCAATAGTATTAATGGCCCTGCCATTAATTATATTTCCCCCTTACATTTGACCTCCCAAAGTGCGGTAATTCAGAGTTGGATTAGAAATTCTGAGTGCTTTCCTAATTACCTGCTGTACCTACACAGCAAGCTTTTACAAATACCACAGAAGAAAGCAAACTACAGCTACTTATTTCCCAGCAGGATAGCCAGACAACAAATAGACCTGGTAGTAAAATCAAACTGGAACCCAAGTAAAAAACAGCTATGAAACTCAAATTCAAACTACCTAGTCAAGAGACAGGTATACAGCTCAGTGTCATTGCTCAGACAACTGCTGTTCAGCTTCAAACTACCCTTTCTCCTTCCTGTGTGCATAAAAATGGCAAGAGAAAAAAGAACACGACATTCCTCCAGCGATCATTATGAGAATGGGGCACAAAGTTTGAATTTGACCAGAATAAATGACTGCCAATTGTTTCTCATTCCTTATGAGTTTTAACCACATTAAAGCACAACATTAACAGTTTCTTCCATGAGTGAAAATTACAACATACTTATGACAACAGCACAGAAACAGGCCACTTTGACACAGGTGAACCTTGCTTGTGCCTGCTCCACAGAAGCTTCCTCATTCTAATTCTACCTTTCAGCCTACTCTTACTACAAAAAAAAAATTCAATTACTATTCTTTATTCCCAAAAACCCTCACTGCACTATTTCCCTTGCTTCCCTTAGAATGATCAACATTATTTGATTTGACCTATCTGCATATTCTGTTTTGTAACCACCCTGGAGGTAAGCAAATTGCAAGAAATCCCCCTGCCCTCCCAAGGATTTTTTGAAGAAGGAAAAAACTTTGCATAATGGCTCTTAGTCTAATCTACAAGACATTAAAAGACATCCATTTCACAAGTTTCCTTCCCAGAGAGAAGAACTTCCATCCAGTTTGTCTAATAGTGTAACACAGTACTTCTTGTACCATCCTTGTAAATTTATTGTGCAACTTGTCTCCCAACCTCTAATTTTTAATAACAAACTTCAACAGGATCCATAACAGTCAAATCAAGCAAGTCAGCATGCACAACAGGTCTGACAAATATCTGCTGAAGGAACTCAGCCCGAAACGTCAACTGTACTCTTTCCCATAGATACCGCCTGGCCTGTTAGGTTCCTGTAGCACTTTGAGTATGTTGCTTGGATTTCCAGCATCTGCAGATTGTCTCATTTCTGACAAATGTAGGTTTGTTCCACGTTTTGAGCTTCAATTTTAAACTGCAATTATTAACCTGCTTCTCTAAATTTGATGAAACATGTAAATATTCCCTTTGGTCCCTTTGTTCAAAGCTACTTAGAAATCTTCCTACCAAAATCATGCATCTCATTAATCTAATTTGAAATTAATTTTCCAATTAGCCGCCCAAATCCACATTTGTTAACATCTTGTATTTAATAATTTGTCTTTTGTAACTTTATACTCTATTTGGCGGTTCTCTGAAAATCATTAAATTATCATGTGAACAGTGAGATGGTAACCAATGAACCATCTTCCAATCAGTTACCAAGTATAGAACTTTTGAGTCTGAATGCCAGCTTTCTGGCACTTCATTTACACAGTCCTCTGGACCATATACCCACCATTGAAAACCAGACCATTATCTCCTTGTGATCTACCTCATTTGCTTTAGAGATCTCCCTCATCCTCCAGTCACATAGCCCCTAACCATCCAGGACATGTTTTTCTCCTCATACCCAAACCCACAAATAAATAGGATTTTCCTGGTCGAATCACTTCAGCCAAATAAATAGGTTTCTAATTTCTCTTTTTACCTTGACTCTTCTATTCTTGTCCAGTTTCTTTCTACTTTGATCCATGGCCTCTGTGGACTTGAAGTTTCCTGTACTCAACTTGCACATTTTCACTATGAATGTTCTATTTCTTCATACATTCACCTCACACAAGGATGGCCCAAAGAACCTTTTCACTGAGGGCACAACTCATCACCCTCCAGCATCATCTTCCTTTATAAGTGGAGTTAAAAGTTTTTCAACACGAGAATAAGATGTGAGCTGTCATAGATCCAAGCCAATTCCTTCCTTCTTTCAGTCTTCATTATTCTCATCAGTTTTGTTGTCAGTTCTGATGACAAAGTATTCCACACCACAGCTTCAGTTTTTTACTTAACTATAGCTACAGAAGTGCAATTTCTTGCACTTTTTTCTCAGACCTCTCCAAAGGATTGATTTTCCAATTCTCAATTTCCACCCCTCCAGCCTCCACATTCAACAGACCATGCTAATTTGTCAACTACAATAAGATGCCACCTTGAGACACATCTTTCACACTCCCATTCTTTAGGAACTGCTCTCTTGTTGACTCAATTCATTCTTCCATCTCAACTTCCACTCTTATAAAAGTCAGGAGTCCCAGAAAATGCAACACATGACATTTTACCTTTTGCCTTTCTATCACAAGACCCAGCCTTTGAGGTGAAACCACAATTCATCTACACGTCTGTTTTATAATATATTCAGTATTTATGATCCATTTTGCTTTTGGAGAAATCTAACTGATTAGGCAACCACTTTGTAGAAATCCATTATGCAAGAGCAACTCACCATCCAGCCAGGTTTCATTTCATTAACAACAAACCCACTCCTAACTATACTTTTACCTCTTAACACTATCCTAACAAGGCTCAGTTAAGCTTTGACAGGCATGCATGTAAAATGGTTTCAGGAAATGAATTAAGTTCAAATAACCAGCCTTTACAATTTGCTTTGCAGTGTGTGTCAGATCTGGTCAGCTCTGATGCAGTTCTTTCCAGAGACACTGATGGACCTATCAGTAATTTTGACACTTCCTGCAAACTGCACCATTTTCTTTCCTTTCTCATTCAGCTCCTTTTTAGGCCTTCTTCAGACAGATCAACTGTAATTAATAAGCCTTCACACTTTCCCAGCTGTCATCCAGGACCTCACTTTATTTTCTTTATCCTTAGTTAGAATGATTTACACTAATCTGAAACCTTCCAGAGAGTAATTCAGTTTTAAGCTTTCAGCAGTTGGAGCTCAGTAGAAATAATGTTGATTAATCCAAATCTCCACTTGGTGTTTTGGTACTTCCAACCAATAACTTCACAGGCATTTATATTCAGTTAATACTTTGCACTTACCCTTCTAAAGATGTAGTACTTTGGCTTGTCACTTGGACAATATGATGAACTTTTACCATCACAATACGTCACTAAGTGCTTGTCCAAGTTTTATGAAAAAGTTACACTACTTACTTAGGCTATAAGATGAAGTTTACCTACACTTATCTCAGCAACAGGCCAAGATATAGTGCCTCTTCTTTTACCTGCAGTAGTGTCGTTCATCAGTCGCAGACAATTAAGCCCTGCAATCTTAGCAGCAGAAATCATGGATCTTCTCTCTACATCACTGAAAAAACTAGGGACCTGTCAATAGATTCAGAAAATCTCAGATTTTAATATTTTTTTACATAAATGTGATATACATATATATATATGCCAGGATCCAACAATAACATTCAATATGATATCTCACAACATGTAATAGTACCATTTGGTTGCAAGTAAAATTTTGCAAATAAAAATCTTCAACAAATCTTATTCCTATGTTTTTCAGCAATTTAATAAAAAAACATTTTATAGTCATTTCAGCATATGAATAACTTGTTTCTAACTTTTAAAAAATTCATTTGTTCACAGTATTTACCATTTAGTGCCAGGAAAGAACAAGTTATTGGCTGGGGTAGAAGGAACATCGGTAGAAGAAATGTTGAGGTTTGGATCTTACAAAATGCATTAATTATCTTAATGTTAATCTACAATTTGTATTACACAATAGCTCACCATTAATCTCCCCAAATAAGAAACTGCTGAATTAACTTATTGCAGTTGTCGATGACATTATGATCTTGACAAGTTGCTGAACAATGGAAGCCCGTAAGAGTAGTGTCTGCAAGTAGTAGTGCAAAAGTTCTTTTAAATTAAAATTTCCCTTTTCATATTTTCTAAAACCAGTCTAGCCCACTCAAAGCCACTGCATTTCACCTTTATTATTCACTTTCTTTCTTGATGCTTAAATATAATTAAGACAAAACATTTCCCAAGATCTTGAATGGCTTACTACCAACTTATTATAAGCAATTATGCAGTAAATGTTTAGAGCTGCAAAGGTGGAGATAAAAATCCAACATATTGTGGCTGCCATAAATGTGTCTCATTCTACTAAATTTTGGCATACTTGTGTTCTCAAGGGAATAAATAATAAATGGAAAAAATATTTCAACTTGAGGCACAAACTAAAATATCATCTGGCCAGATGTAGTACTAAGAACTTGAAGCCAACCACATGAGGGCATGGGTTTCAATTTGAATTTCTCCTATTTTCTGGACTATTCATTTTTCCTTAGGAAAGGTTTTCTCAAATATGCACACTCACTAAGGATTGGATTGTAACCATGTTCATTTCACTGTAGATTGTACAGCCGTTAGTTAAATGATATCAGGAAATAAAATTGGATAACATTGACCCCATGCATAGTGCAGCCATTAGCCAATAAGCATTAAGATCAGAAAAATAATGCTATTCTGTCAACATGATGAGAATGATAAGTTATTTATTTTAAGCATCTGACCACACTAATATTTTACAAATTTATTAGTCAAACATTGATGTAACATAAACAAATGAATGCCCAGCAATGTTTAGTATATGGACAGCAACAACAAGGGAACATTAGCTACCCTTAGTAGCTCTTGGGTGTGATTATGGACTTTGAGCTATTGTAATCTCAATGGCAAATGCCCTTTATTACTATTAGGTAAGAAATGTTATTATTTTCAGTAATGATGAGTTTAAAACTCAATGTGTTCACTCCAGGATTGTATACGCCATTTAAAAGACTGATGTTACTCCTCCCGAAGTTGCTGGATAATCCTTCTTGCTGATACAGGCAGAAGATAAAGCAAATTTAAACAGTTGTAATTTAACCACCCATCTAGGATTATTAATATTTAAATCAGTATCCAGGTGCAACTCAAAGATACCATTTTACTCTTGCCAGATTTAAACTTTAGTCATCAGCAAATGGCTTATCCTATCCTATAGTGTTCTATGCTTGTGGACAGTACTACTGATTAGTATGCTAGTTCTTGACTAGCAAACCCCACCCCCAACCCATTTGTAGTAAGTGGAAAGGGTTCCAGGAGTCTGGCAGTATCATGTAATAACTAGCTTCTGTTGTTAGTGTGCAGCACATTTAGCCCAATTAAGATTCTGGTAGATGGGTCATGTGGCTATGTTACTGAAAGTCAGGGAAATTTTCAGCACTATTGCTAGACGTGATCATCACACAAGACTGTTACCAGTCTTCCATCATCCCAAATATGAATAGAGTACTGTTCCAGTATTTTAGGCATCACCAACCCTTGTGGGATTCCACCATTAAATATCATGGACTGCTTAGGATAATATTTGGCCAAGTACTCCATTAATTTCTTAAAAGTAATCTTTACAGCCAAATTTGAACCAAATGCCTTTTAGCTTATTGAAGATCTGATGCTAACTGACAGCTTGAATGACAATTTATTCTGTCAACGAATGAAGGTGGCTAATACAGTAGTACTCGGTTCCATTAGTTTTGTTCTATCTTGAATATTTGTCAGGGTTAAGTAATCCATAGATTAATTGGTTTGGTAAATGCCATGAAACCTCTTAATTTCCCTTGGTAGCCATGGCTAGATCACTTTTCTTTGCGATTTTTTCTTTGCCATTACCCCTCCCCCAACAAATCTTTTAATTTACTCAATATTTAATGTTAGCTATTGCTCATTTTCTGTCATAACTTATTGTTAAATCTACAATACATAACTCGCAATTCATACCTTCAGTTTGTTCTGTTGAGATCAAGACCCTGCAGTCAAACTGAACCAAACCTTTTGTTTGTTTTTTCAAAAATCAAGTTATATAAAGAATGCATGTTACTTATTTAATTCTGAACTATTGACTATCCTTTTGTCACAACAGTCATAAAATATCTTGTTCCTGTATGGGATACTCAATTTTCTGATTGAGAAAATCTCAAGTGAACATGCTACCATACCTTCAAGTGTTTGACGTGTAGAGCTATATTTTAAGGACTATTTGGTGCTGTTCTAGTGACACTCTCCAGTAATTCAAATTGACCATTTAGTTTGACAGTAGAAAGTGAAACTAGGCCTGAGTTTTGATATTGTCATGATATCCTGGTTATAGTTCACCACACTCACGAATTTGAGCTTTGAATAAGGAGTGCTCCATATTTGTCCTACTGGACATGATAATCATGCCACAGATAATCATGTCTATACTGAGATGAGACCAATTTTTAAGATTTATCACAGATAAACATTTGCTAGAGGTAACAGCATATTCCCCCATCCTTTTATGAAAGTGGTATTATTTTATGTAAATAGTATCGGAGAAGTTACAATGGTGGGAACAAGCAATAATTTAATAAGCTAATCCAAAACATAACTGTGAAGCATTATGTATCTCCACCATTGGTTGTGTCTGCCCTGCCAATCTGAGAGAACAAATCTCATCAGGCTCATCCTGGATTTCATTAAGTGTAAAAGTAAGACTATTCCTGGTCTTTCAGCTAGCACTTGACATGGGTTCTGCTAGCATGCTTCATAATTAATTGGTCACACCAAGGCCTAACCAATGTATGGTCACTACTACCAGCAATAGACACCTTGTTTCACAGTCAATTTACCTGCCATGTCACCACTGAGAAAGTCATGGAGTATCCCTGTATTTGTTTGGCCGGGGGGGGGGGGGCGAGGAGGAGAAAGATGGCAGAAACTGGAACCCTATGTGACAGAGCATCAACGGTTCAGTAGCTTTTGTAATTAGTTATTGTATTAACCCATTAATCACCAGATTTATTGCATTCCATTTCACAACTTCCACTTAAGATCAGAATCTGCCACAATGATATCTTTGCAGTAAGTCTGCAAGGTGAATGCAACTCTCTAAATGGTTACCATCCCTACAGGGAAAACATTTTAAAAGAATACATTCCAGAATGGAAAAGAGCAGTCCTTGCACATGTAAAGAACCTGTAGAAACAGGAAAATGGAGGAACCATAAAAACTCCATTGCTGGAGACACAGATGGGAATTTCTGGAATCACTATATGTGGCTTTCCTTTTTTCCAAAGGAAAGGCACCTGGAAAGGGCACAGCAACACAAGGAGACAAATCAGAGCTAGTCAGTACTAATGACAGAAACAAACCAGAATTTCTGGAGGAATCAGCCTCTTGAATAGTTCTCGTGTCGTAAACTAAAATGAAATATAATGTTGGAACAGATTAATACCCAACTAGAATAATTGGGGAGGGAAATGAGGCTTCAGATTCTTAGAGCCATGACAGTTTTCAGGCAGGAGAGACATACTCATGATAAACAGGTTGAACCTCAAGGACTGGGACTAGTCTAAGCTAGTACATGGATGGCCTCTAGTATGTAGTAAGAGAAAAAGGTAGGAAGGGAGTGCGAACATTAGGAGTGGGCAGTAACAGTGAATAAATGAGAGCAGAGAAGAGACCAAGATAGATATTTAAAATGTGTGGTTATAAACAAATGCGGCAAACTGAAGCACAGATAACCCTGTAGAATATATGGTTTGACTATATTGAGTGAATTTCTTTGCTGCTGTAATAAAGGCTTGAAGAAAAGAATACAGAAGCTATCAAGCATAATTTTAGAAAGCATTGATAAATGCTTACAGAGAAGAGAGCAAAGATTGGAGTCAATCTAATAGGCTCAGTACTAGCATTCGCTGATAAGAAATTGACTTGATGGGGAAGCAGGCAATGGTTACTCACCGCACCTAGAGGATTGTAGATTATGTACACAGGAGTTGTTGCTAGTTGTGTTTTTTTTAAAATAAATAGTGGATTCCAGCTAATTGAGCCATTCGTTAATCAGGGTAGCTGCTTATTTGGGACACTCTACCACTTAATGGGGACAGGAGACTATTGCCAAACATTTTTATAACTAGTGTCACATGTGCACTTGTGTTGCCATTAGACACTACACTGTGCTCAGAGAGAACAGTTTTTAAATAGCGTCAATTGCGTGTGTTTGTGTTCAAAAAGCGGGGATTTTTGTCACTGATAGTTGGCGAGAAATGAGCAGTAAAACAATTCAGAACTGTTTTGCTTACTGCTGTTTCAAGCATACAGGCTTGCAGATGCCAGAAACAGCCAGGACTGAAAATGGAAAGATTTCACTACTTGAATTTGTCAATACTTTCAAATTCTTGAATATTACAATGGAAATAAAAATTTGGAGGATACAATCACCAATAGCATTATATGAAGACAGTTCGTTATCTCCATCAAGTGTCTGCACTGATTGTTAATTTACAATCAAAAGAACATTATACCCTCCGTTGATAAACTATAAAGAACTAGTTTTATTGTACTGTAGTAGAACTGGTGTCCTAATTTGTTCTGCATTTCATTTACTTTTTTTTGAGGTGTGCCTGCGTGCGTGCGAGTCTGTGCGTGCTTGTCTGTGCATGTCCGTGATGATGTCTTTTTCATGGCTTTCTTACAAGGCGCGGAGCGAGAGAGAGACTGTGTGGTGCACCACTCCTCACACAGACATTTTCGCAGTATTTTCCCTTTATTTTACGAGGTTGAGTTGCGACCTCAACACTCAACCTGGCACGGAGGGAAAGCGTACTTGGGAGCGGACCCGACTGGTTTCGAACCTGGGAACCTCTGCTCCCGGGTCCGGCGCCGATGTCGTTGCGCCACCAGCCGGCCCTGCATTTAATTTACATACATAATTTGTTACTCAATTATACCATTGCAACTACTTCCATAAAAATTCAGCAAACCAGGACAGCTGCTTAATTGGGCCAAAATGTATTGGTCCCTATTAACTGGAATCCACTGTATATATTTTTGTCTTGCTTTGGGTTTCAAATGTAAAATTAACTTTCACGTTTTAAAACATGGTGTAAAAAATTTGGAAAAAGTCATCGTGAATGCACTAAGTAAATGAGTGGGCAAGTGGCAGATGAAATACAAAAAAAAACTTGGTGACAAAGAAAGATTGAGATCAAATGGTAATTAAGTTCCTTCAGAGTGTAGGAAAAGATGGACCGAGACGCGCATGCATCAAACTAGAGCATTCCAACAGATTCTGATCAGCACACTTAGAAAAGAACATGAAAGTCCAATGAGAAAGTCTTAAAAAGCATGTGGAAAATATCTTCTGCAATAGTTCCAAAGATGAAGGATTCAGGATTGTTACAGAAACATTAGGTTATTTTCTCTTTGCAGCAAAAGTTAAAAAGCAGTATAATAGAATTAAATATGATTCTAAGAGAAGGCACAAAGGGAAGTGGTTCCTATTAGAATTCAAAGAACGGGGGGAAAAGCAGAAGATGAACAAAAGGTACTTTTTGGAGATAAGGTGTGTTGGAGTGGTTCAGGAAACATACCAAAAATAGGCCTGCTATATGTGTTGGACAATTATGGCTTTCAAAGTGCAAGTTGTACAGATATGTAAGGGAAACCACAATTGTGTTTAAGGCTTTGGTGATAGTCTAAACAATGAGATTAAAAGGACTTTCTGAAGGGAAATAGCACGTTTACAAATGGGCCTCGGGCTCATCCTGCACCATATTCCATTACCACAAAAAAAAGCCTTAGATTATTCTTTAGAGCACATAAATAGGCTACTAGTAACAATAAAAAACAGTGAAAGGAACAACATCCAATGATTTAGACTTTTACATCTTTGGAGTAGGTCATGATTTGTGATTGATTTACCTGGTTCATATACCAGGGTCATTTGGGAGCACATTTTCATACTTTGACAGGAAATACAAAAAAATTATTAACCAATACCTTCAAAGAATGAAGACAATACTTGCTGGGAACCCAAAAGTTTTCCACAATTACATACAATGCGCTACAGCAAAGTATTATAGAATTTCTTGAACTTCATCTTGGAATAAAGTCAAAAAGGCTTGCCATCTTGAGCAGTTAGATTAAGGTAACTTCTTTATAAAAGGATGTCACCAAGGAAGCTACTTCTGAAGAATTATTCATTTCCATCCAGGGAGATTAATAACATCCTGGCAGTTGACTGGTTTTCAATCTTAGGAACTAAGTCTAGGATAGCTTTGAGATTTTGCTGGCGTTACTTCAATCCAACCTACCGAAATTACACAGTCAGTCACGGGCTTCTTCAGCGCATTTTCTGAAGTCTCTTTGAGTTTAGTCAGTAACATCCCCATTATTTGTTCAACAGCAAAAACTCGTTCTTCATTCAAGTAATGTACCTGCAAAAAAAAATTACATGCCAAATTACCCAGTTTTAAAATAATAAAAAAAGTTGAGAGAACAGAGGAAATAGAAAAAAAGACAACGACTTCATTACATTTTTTATTACTGTCAATTTAGATCACACCTGGATGGCACCTGCCAACAATAAAATATAAAGTTGTTAGCACTGATTACTGTGAACCTCCCTATTGTTGCTGTCAGATACTGTCAGGTATCAGTTCAACAAGACTCCTGATGGCCAGCACCAGTGATCTCAAACAGGCCAAAAAGAAAAATACATTGGAGAATTCTCACTAGGCAATATACACTCAGTGGCCATTTTATTAGGTACCTCATGTACCTAAAAGTGGCCACTGAATGTATGATTGGGTTCCTCCGCTGCTGTTGGCCATCCACTTCAAAGCTTTAAGTGTTGTGCCTTCAGAGATTGTCTTCTACACACCACTGTTGCAACCCATGGTTATTGGAGTTAGTGTTGTCTTTCTGTCAGCTTGAACCAGTCTGGCCATTCTCCTCTGACGTGTCTTATTAACAAGGCATTTTTGCCCACATAATCGCCAATCACTGGAATGTTTGTTTTTTGACTTGTGCGTGAATATCCCAGCAGATCAGTTGTTTCTGACAAAGTGAAACCACCCCATCTGGTACCAACGATCATTCCACAGTCAAAGTTACTTGGCTTATATTTTTCCCCCCATTCTGATGGTTGGTTTGAACAATAACTGAACCTCTTGACCATGTCTGCATGCTTTTATGCATTGAATTGCTGTCTCATGATTGGCTGAATAGATGCCATGAGGTTGGAGGCTAACCAGATGAAATACGAGGCGTTGTTCTGCCAACCTGAGAGTGGCCTCATTGTGGTAGTAGAAGAGGCCATGAACTGACATTGTCAGAATGGGAAGCAAAATAAAAACAGGTAGCCACTAGGAAAGCTCGCCTTTTGTGATGGATGGAGCAAATGTGCCTGATGAAGCAGTCTGCCAATCTATGTTGGGTCACACCAAAGTAGAGCAGGCTACAGCAGGAGCACCAGATACAGTGGACAGCCCTGACAGAGGCACAGGTGAGTTGTCACTCCACCAGAAAGGATTGATGGGGCCCCAGAGTGGCTGTGAAGGAGGAGGTGTAAGGGTAGATGTAGCCTTTGTCCTGTTTGCAGGAATAAATGCCAGTACGGAGATCAATGGGGATCGACAAGCAGATAAGGGAGACAGAGAAAGCAGAGGATGGAAGTAGAGGGTTGTGAGTGGGAGAAAGATGTGTTTAGTGGTAGGATCCCGTGGAAGGTGGTGCAAGTTATGCAGAATGATGTGTTGGATGTGTTACATACCCCATGAGTATCTTGTGACTGTCTTATGAGCATGATGTAACGGTCTTGCGGAGGTCACATGATGTAATGTTCCCGTCAGTGCGAGGTCACGTGATGACCTGTTCTCAACAGGTATATAAAGGTAAACCCTGGTGACGCAGTTAGTTTTCAGTTTGTTGAGTTTTGTGTTAGTTCGTTATGCTACTCCGTTATGCTGTGTATTGGTCACGATGCAGTTTCGTTTTAAAACAGTTTTCCTGGCTACTTTAAGGTGCAAAGTTCGGTGCTGGCAGTATCACCAATTGCTGCCAGGTTTACGTGTGTTGCATCTATAATTTTCCCTTTTCAGTAGTACTGGAGAGTCAAGACTTTACTAAAGGATGGGAACCTGAAGGATCAGAATAAAGTTGGAGTTGTTCAACGGCTTTATAAAGGATCAACCTTATTGAGGATTCGTTTCAGAAATGGTGACCTGTATCTGCGATAACTCCTGCAAGAGCAGGGAAGTTTGAGTAGTGTCTACTCGCCAGGAAAAGGTCAGTTCCTTTAAGCAAACAACAGGAATTCTGCAGATGCTGGAAATTCAAGCAACACACATAGAAGTTGCTGGTGAACGCAGCAGGCCAGGCAGCATCTCTAGGAAGAGGTGCAGTCGACGTTTCAGGAAGAGACCCTTCGTCAGGACTAACTGAAGGAAGAGTTCCTTTAAGCCGTGTTATTTCCTTCATTGTAAATCCTTTGGAGAATTAGCAGTAATGTCATGTCTTCGAAGAAATCCGTTTCCAGAGAAGTCTCTCCTTATTGCCTGTGTGAATCTCTTGGACTTTCAAATACCATCTTAAGAACTGTTCTCGCATTTACCAACTGTTCCAAAGTTGCCGTATAGCAGTTAACTTCCGGTTAGGTTAGTCGCTTGAATACTTTTCGCTATTTGTTGAGCAGAGTTTAATAAATGTTTATGTTTGTTTATAAAACCTGCCTCAATTCATAATTCATTGTTGCCAATCACATGACAGATGCAACATGTCAGAACGGGAATGGAAAAAATGGAAAGTAGAATAGAAATATATGGTCACTGGGAAAGTCCACCTTTTGTGACAGATGGAGCAAAGGTGCTAAAAAAAAAGACCCCGCCCCCCCCATCGATGTTAGGTCTCACTGATGTAGAGGAAGACACAGCAGGATGCAGACACCCTAGGGACAGTTGGCAAGGACAAGGGAAGCTCTGTCCCTTTCATGGCAGGGGTAAGATGTGGTGAGGACAGATGTCTGGGAAATGGAGGAGATACAGGTAAGAGGAGACATCAGTGATAGTGGAATGGAAACCCTATTCTTTGAATGATGACAATGACATCTCAGATGTATTCTGTAAATCTTGAGCAATACATAAAATGGTGGAGAAACTCAACAAGTCAGGTAGCATCTATAGAGGGGAATAAACAGTCGGTAGACCATGAGACGAGGAGGAGGACACCAGTGTGAGGAGATGGGTAGGTGAGGACAAGGGGTGAGAGGGTAACCAGCATGGTGAATGTGGAGGGAGAGCAAGAGCGAGAGAACGAACTGTGAAGGGACAGAAGTTACCAGAAGGTATGGAAATTGATGTTCATGCCATCAGGTTGGAGGCTATCCAGATGACATGAGGAGTAGCTCCTTCTACCCAAGTATGGCCCCATCATGGTAGTAGAGGAGGCCATGGTTAGATATGTCTGAGTGGGAAAGGAAGCCAACTGAAATGGGCGTCCACCTTGAGATCCTGTCTTTTGTAGCAGATGGAGTGAAGATGCTTCACTTCAATTACCTGAAATTGATTATCTCATTTTTACCCTATACTCTTATAGACCCACATGGGCCCCAGCTATTCCTGTCTTTTTGTTGGCTAAGTGGACCAGTCCATTTTCCAAGCCTGCATTGGTAGTTAATGCTCCTCATTTCTTTCTACACTACTTTGACAACTGTATCGGTGCTGCTTCCTGCACCCATTAGGAACTTGCTAATTTTAGGAACTTTGGCTCCAACATCCACTCTGCCATCAAATTTACTTGGTCTATTTCTGATACCCCTCTCCTTTCTTTATCTTTTTCTCCATCTCAGGAGACAGGCTGTCTGCCGATATATTTTAGAAACCTACCGATTCTTAGTTATCTTGACTATACCTCTTCCTGCCAGTTATTTTATAAAAATGCTATTCCCTTTTTCAGTTCCTCCATATTGTCCCATCTCTTCTCAGGTCAAGGCTTTCCATTCTAGAACATAGAAAACCTACAACACAATACAGGCCCTTCAGCTCACAAAGCTGTGCCAAACATGTCCTTACCTAGGGATACCCATAGCCCTCTATTTTTCTAAGCTCCATACACTTATCCAGGAGTCTCTAAAAAGACCCTATCGTATCTGCCTCCACCACCGTTGCCGGCAACCCACTCCACACACTCACCATTTTCTGCGTAAAAGAAAAACTTACCCCTGGCATCGCCTCTGTACTTACTTCCAAGCACCTTAAAACTGTGCCCTCTCGTGTTAACCATTTCAGCCCTGGGGAAAAAGCCTTACTATCCACACAATCAATGCCTCTCATCATCTTATACACCTCTATCAGGTCACCTCTCCTCCGTCACTCCAAGGAGAAAAGGCCAAGTTCACTCAACCTATTCTCACAAGGCATGCTCCCCAATCCTGGTAACATCCTTGTAAATCTCCTCTGCACCCTTTCTATGGTTTCCACATCCTTCTTGTAGTGAGGCTACCAGAACTGAGCACAGTACTCCAAGTGGGGTCTGACCAGGGTCCTATATAGCTGCAACATTACCCCTCGGCTCCTAAACTCAATCCCACGATTGATGAAAGCCAATGCACAGTATGTCTTCCTAATCACAGAGTCAACCTGCGTAGCAGCTTTGTGTGTCCTATGGACTCGGACCCCAAGATCCCGCTGATCCTCCACACTGCCAAGAGTCTTACCATTAATACCGTATTCTGCCATCATATTTGACCTACCAAAATGAACCACTTCACACTTAACTGGGTTGAACTCCATCTGCCACTTTTCAGCCCAGTTTTGCATCCTATCAATGTTCCGCTGTAACCTTTGATAGCCCTCCACATTATCTATAACACCCCCAACCTTTGAGTCATCAGCAAATTTACTAAAGCGTCTTTCCACTTCCTCATCCAAGTCATTTATAAAAATCACAGAGTAAGGGTCCCAGAACAGATCCTACTCCCTTTCTTGAATAAAGGAACAAAATCCGCAATCCTCCAATCTTCCAGAACCTCTCCTGTCCCCATTAATGATGCAAAGATCATCGCCAGAGGCTCAGCAATCTCCTCCCTCACCTTCCACAGTAGCCAGGGGTACATCTCATCCCGTCCCAGTGGTTCATCCATCTTGATGCTTTCCAAAAGCTCCAGCACATCCTTTCTTAATATCTATATACTTAAGCTTTTCAGTCCACTGTAAGTCATCCCTACAATTGCCAGGATCCTTTTCCATAGTGAATACTGAAGCAAAATATTCATCAAGTACCTCTGCTATCTCCTCCGGTTCCATACACACTTTTCCACTGTCACACTTGATTGGTCCTATTATCTCACGTCTTATCCTCTTGCTCTTCACATACTTGTAGAATACCTTGGGGTTTTCCCTAATCCTGTCTGCTAAGGCCTCATTGCCCCTTCTGACTCCAATTTCATTCTTCAGCTCCTTCCTGATAGCCTTATAATCTTCAAGATCTCTATCATTATCTAGTTTTTCCAGAACTTTTCGGAAGCTTTTCTTTTCTTCTTGACTAGATTTACAACCGCCTTTGTACACCACAGTTCCTGTACCCTACCATCCTTTCCCTTTCTCATTGGAACGTACCTATGCAGAACCCCACGCAAATATCCCCTGAACATTTGCCACATTTCTGCCGTACATTTCCCTGAGAGCATCTGTTCCCAGTTTATGCTTCCAAGTTCCTGCCCGAGAACCTCATATTTCACCTTACTCCAGTTAAATGCTTTCTCAATTTGTCTATTCCTAGCCCTATCCAATGCTATGGAACATCCAAGACGTTTTCCTTTTTCAAAAAACAGCATTTCCCTTCCACCATCATCAATGCCGCCTTCACTCTATCATCAGCACCCCAGGGATGCTGTCCTCCTTGTGTTTACCTACCACCCCAAGAGTCTCTGCAGCCAGGATATCCATTCTTTGTAACTTAAGCCATCTGCAACATGATCCTACTGCTAAACACATCTTTCACTCCTTCAGCTCTCCATAGGGATTGCTCTCTACCCGACTTCCTTGTTCACCCATCTCCCCCTGCCCCCCCCCACAGATCTCCCCCCGGCACTTATCTCTGCAAGTATTACAAGTTCAACACCTGCCTTTCTTAACACCATTCAGAGCCCCAAACAGTCCTTCCATGTGAGGCACTCAGCTGCAAGCCTGTCAGGGTCATTTATTGTACCTGGTGCTCCCAGTGCAGCCTCCTCTGCATCAGTGAGACCTGACGTTCAGTAGATCGAGATACCACTTCAGCGAACACATACACTTCATCTGGCACAAAAGGAAGGATCGCCTGGTGACTAACCATTTCAATTTGACTTCCCATTCCCAAAATGTGTATCCATGGTCTCCTCTACTGCCACAATGAGGCCATACTCAGGTTAGAGGAGCTATACCTAATATTCTATCTGGGTAGACTCCAAACTGGTGGCATGAACAGTGATCTCTCCCCTCCTCCTCTTCTCACCTGCCCATTCTCCTCCATCTGGTGTCCCTCCTCCTCCTCACATGGTCCACTGTGCTCTTCTATTGGATTCTTCCTCCTTCAACCCCTTCCCTCTTCCATCTGTCATATCCTAACTTCTTACTTCACCCCTTCCTCCACCCACTGGTTTTACCTATCACTTAAAAGCTTGCAATCCTTCCCCACCCCCCACCTACTTATTCTGGAATCTGCAACCTTCTTTTGCAATCCCGATGAAGGGTCTCAACCAAAAACATTCACCATTTATTCCCCTCCATGGATGCTGCCAGACTTGCTGAAATCCTCCAGCATTGCAATTGAACTTACAGATCTTGTAATATTTTACTCAGCACACAATGCTTTAAGAATAGCAAACAGTTTGGCCCATTGAGCCCATGATGCATCTGGGATCATTGCTAGTACAGTGGGGCTTGTGACCCTCTGTACAAGCTCCTATGTAAACCATGACTGCTGGAATGTGATGCTAGAAATCCCTTATAATAAAGATTTTACATTGAGATTCTCATGCAAAAGAAGGATTGTGCAACTGGATCCTGGATTTCCTCACTTACAGGCTTCAGTCAGTTTGGACTGGCAACATCTCCCCCACAATCTCCAACAGCATAGGTGAACCACAACACTGTATGCTTAGACCCCTGCTCTACTTGCCTTACACTTATATCTGGTATCGTAACAACCTCTTGCTCAATGAGATCCAGCATGAGATCTAAAACTTTGACAAACTTCTGTAGATGTGTAGTGGAGAGTATACTGACTAACTGCATCACAGCCTGACAAATAAACACCAATCCCCTTAAATGGAAAATCCTACAAAAAGTAGTGGATTTCGCCCAGATCATCACCAGTAAAGCCCTCCCAACCATTGAGCACAGCTACATGAAGTGCTGTTGTAGGAAAGCAGCATTGATTATCAGGGATCCCCACCACCCAGGTGACACTCTCTTCTCACTGCCGTCATCAAGGTGGTGATACAAGAACCTCAGGACTTGCACAACCACAGTTACTAACCCTCAACCATTAGGCTCTTGAACAAAGGGAATAACCACTTGCCCCACAATTGAAATGTTCCTACAACCAAGGACTCTTCATCTCATGTTCTCAGTATTATTTATATTTGCATTTGCAGTTTGTTGTCTTCTGTACTTTGGATGAACACCCCAGACAGGCGGTCTTTCATTGATTTTGTTATACTGTAAGTAGCTATTATAGTTCCATTGAGAATGCCCACAAGAAATGAATCTCAGGGTTGTACATGGTGACATATATGTACTTTGAACTCTGATCAACATTATAAAACTTCTGCTCAACATGAAGGCTGATGTCACAAGACACTTTAATTTCAATTATCAATTTTAAATAGTGAGTAATGTTGTCAGTGACATTACTACTTATGTAACTTCCAGTTTTTACTACTATGCTGTAGGTATTTCATTTTTAGCAGTTCTGTACGAGCAGTCTGTTTTGCTTTTAGCATGTTTGGGTTTGAGCTGAAGGGGTTGCTGTTCAACTTAGGAATATTGTGTCAGCCAATCAGGATGGTGGAATTTTTAAGATTATGAGAACACTCAGTCCTCTTTTATTGTCATTTAAAAATGCATACATGCATTAAGAAATGATACAATGTTTCTCTGGAGTGATATCACAGAAAACAGGACAAACCAAAGACTAACACTGACAGAACCCCATAATTATAACATATAGTTACAACAGTGCAAAGCAATACCATAACTTGATGAAGAACAAACCATGGGCACGGTAAAAAAAAATCTCAAAGTCCCCGAGTCCCTGATAGCAGCGGCAAAAGGGAGAAAATCCCTGCCATAAACCTCCAGGCACCGTCAACTTGCCAATGCCTTGGAAGCAGCCGACACTGAGTCCGTCCGTCCGTCCGAAAACTTCGAGCCTCCAACCATTGGGAGGTTCTAGAGACGCTGGGCGGAGAGGTTTTAGTGACGGACACTGGTGTGGGTCAAAGTCTTTCTGGCGGGAGAGGAGAGGACAGGACAGGAGGGAAGATAGCTGAAGATGCCGTCTCTGTTGCACAAGGTGCTTTGTGCAGATGAATGGCTTCAAGGAAGGACCAATACTCCCATGGGGAAGCCCGTTTATTCGAGGTGGATTTTGAGCAACATTTGGAAGGTGGTGTGTGTTTTGTGGGTCCAGCACGCGAGTTAAAGTTGGAGCTCATCTTGAAGTTGTGTACATTTGGACTGGAATAACTAATGGGCCCTTTAAATTTTTTCTTTTTCCCAATAACAATTCCAAACAGATGAAATTTGTAAATATACTTTCTTTATAATTGTATGCAGTGTATGATCTGTTATTCCTTGCTGACGGCTACTTGCATGGGGGCAGTATTCACACAGATTGGGGTTCAGGTGGTTAAGATATCCCAACTTCCCAGTTTTGATGGGACCCAAGTCAAACTGACCATAGACGTATGGAGTTTGACAAAGATGGTTTCCTCACAACAGTACAGTGGCTGGTAGCGACAGACTAACAAGCTGCATCTCTAGAGATGGCCAGTAAAAAAAAAAAAGGGGTTCACTTATAAAAGCTTGCAATTTATAATGTGGTTCTTTTTCATTAAAACTTTTCTTTCGAAGATACTCCTTAAACACTTCTGATCATGCCCAATAGCTGCTGGTGTAGCTTTGCACCAAATTTTGTTTGATAACATTCAGTGAAACACTAGGGAATTCTTTATAATTAAACTTCTACACATACTAATTAACATATGGTCTCCACAAAGAAAAAAAAACTTACTTTGATTCCAACACTGCCACTTGGTAACTTTTGAAGTTCATAAGCAAGCTTGCTTTTTTCAGCCTGTACAAATGGGTCATCGAAGGTCCTGCCATGCAGTCGTTTAAAACCTTGTATTGTATTCTTTGCATTGGTCACAATCTGCAAATTGAAACATTCACAAATATGGCAAACAGCAACACTGACTAAATTATACTTAAAAATGATTATTCCTACAATAAACTTCTAACTTCTGAAATATGATTTCTTCATCTTAATAGCAAAACCACCATTATAATAAGGAATTAAGTTTTTCTTCAGTTTATTATTCAATGTATTTCATAAAATACCACAATGCAATTTGTTAATACCAACATGAAACATTATTTTAAATCTCAGATTACTATAATTATCACTAATGGTGCAATAACATTTTCTGACAAGTCAAACTCCTATTTTCTTAAATTTTGGTTGGCAGAAGTTTTGCGTTTGGCTTCTCAGAAAATATTATTGCACTATTGATCTAATGATAGTAACCTGAAATTTCACGTAATGTAAATACAAAACAATTGGATAGATTTTGTAAGCATTTTCTTATTTAGAAATATTAATATCTGTTCAGTTTCCAAATGATAAAGATAAAAGATGTGTAATGAAAATGTATTGCTAACAAGGATGTAAAAACAACCACCACTTTGAACATAAAATATCAGCTCAAACAAAAAGGGAAATTACTAAAAAAGAATAAAGTGCATACATAGCACTAATGCAAAAATTAAAGGACCTTGCATACAAAAAGTATCATACATTTACCTTCAAATACACTACAGAAATTTCAGATTTGTGCTGCAGTTCAGCAATAATGCTAAATGAATCCCAATGAAAATTTTGGCAAATGCTCACATTCAAAAGATAAAAACAATAATCTGTTGCCAAAAGATAGAATTCAACACTTTCCTACCTGGATCTTGGCAGCTGCTCCAATTGCCCGATTCTTAGGTCCCAATGATACACAAGCCCTGCAGCAAAACATTAAGTAGTTAATAAGCTATGTTATACTGGTTAAAAAAATTTACACAAGATGACCAAATATGAGATTAAGGAATATTGTACTATCTTCATGGAAGTATTTGCAGCCTTTCACAAATTTGTTTCATTATTAATGTTGTACTACACATTATTATATGTCCTCTTTATTCACCGAAATAATATTGCTAGCTTTGGGCTCAGTATAGGAGGACAATTCTTCATAATTTCCCCCCATTTCTGTTTATGAATGGAGGGTATAGCAAAGCACAATAACAATGCAAAAAATGTCAAGATATTGTAATTACTTTAAGAGCTAGAGGTAGCACCTAACACAATCAGAACCAATGTTTTACTTCTGAAGTTTCATCACTAGCATATTAAATGAACATTTTCTTTAAAGAGGCAGCAAACAATACCCTTTCTTCACATCTCAAACTTATCTGATCACATATTCCACTATGCACAAACTAGCTAGTCCTTCCTGATACCACAGAATAAATATTCAAATATACATCCTGGTTCAAAAGTGATCTGTAAAGGTTTAAAATAATAAAAGGCAAAAATGTAAGATTAATATCACATTTAAGGCATCCGTTAGCCTTGTGAGACCATGGATCTGTGCCTGGAAATTCTTCACTCTCCAGGGCGCAGGCCTGGGTAAGGTTTCGTGGAGGACCGGCAGTTACCCATGCTGCAAGTCTCCCCTCTCCACGACACCAATGTTGTCCAAGGGAAGGGCATTAGGACCCATACAGCTTGGCACCAGTGTCATCACAGAGCAATGTGAGATTAAATGCCTTGCTCAAGGACACAACACGTTGCCTTGGCTAGAGCTCGAACTCAACCTTCAGGTCACTAGTCCAATGCCTTAACCACTTGGCCACGAAGTTACATGCTCATCTTTAATTCCCAGTTTTGAAATCTGGATGAATCCTTAATTTTATATTCTAAAGTGATACAGAAAAAAAAAGACTATTTGTACTGCTCCATCACAAGTTGCACGTAAGATGCAAGCATGAACACCCCTATTCCACCATTTAGTGTAAGAGAAACTCAAAGCCGTATTCATTGCATTAAAAGCAAAAGGAAGTGATTAATGAAACAAAATAAAAAAAATAGAAGCATATTTGTTCGAAGAGTAGCACACCAGATTTGTCAAAAGCACTTTAATCCATCTCGGATGCAGATATACCACCAACAGGGCAGGGTCAAGCGGCTACACAGACAAAATGCTGGAGGGATTTATCAGGCCAGCCAGCATCTATGAAAAAAAAAGTAACTGGAAAAAAAGACGAGAAGTCAGAGTAAGAAGGTGGGGGAGGGCAGGAAGAAACTTGAAGTAGATTCAAGTCACTCCTCCGGCAGAAGTAAATACCGAATTTACTGAAGTTCAAGAAATAGATGTTGTAGCTATCAGATTGGAGGCTACTCACACAGAACACAAGGTGTTGCTCCTCCAACCTGATTGTGGCCTCATCGCAGAAGAGGAGGCCATGGACTGACATGTTGGAATGGAAATGGGTGGCCACCGGGCGATTCACCCTTTTCTGGCAGACGGAGCGCAGGTGCTTGAAGTGGATGGGGTGGAGGGACCAACATATCAACACTGCACTCACCCACGTCTTCCATTTCACGCACATCTGCACTCACCCCATCCCACCAGTGATAGGGTTGCTCATGTACTTACCTACCACCCCACTAGTCTCTGTATCTAGGACATAATTCTCCACAACTTCAACTTGATCCCATCACTTAAGCGCATCTTGCCCCCCCCCCCCAAAATTTCCACAGGGATTGTTCCCTAGGCGACTCCTTTGTCCATTTGTCCCTCCTCACTGATCTCCCTCCTGATACTTATCCTTGCAAGCAGAACAAGAGCCACACCTGCCCCTACAGCTCCTCCTTCACTATCATTCAAGGCCCCAAAAAGTCCTTCCAAGTGAGTGACACTTCACCTGTGAGTCTGTTGGGGTGATCCTGGTGTAGCCACGTGTATATCGACAAGACCTTACATAATTGGGAGACCACTTCACTAAGAACCTATGCTCTGTCTGCCAGAAAAAGCTGGATCTCCCAGTGGCCACTCATTTCAATTCTACTTCCCATTCTGACATACCAGTCCATGGTCCCCTCTTCTGCTATGATGAGGGCACACGCAGATTGGAGGAACAATACCTTACATTCTGTCCGAGTAGCCTCCAACCTGACGACATGAACGTTGATTTCTCCAACTTCCAGTAATTGACCTTATATCCTTACTTGCCCATCACTTCCTTCTGGTGCTTCTCCCCCTTCCATTGCCTCCATAGGCCTCTACCCTATCAGATTCCTCCTTCTTCCGATCTCTGACACCAATTTCCCAGCACTTTACTTCACCCCTCCCCTAGTTTCACTTATCACCTTGTACTTCTTTCTCTCCTACCCCCACCTTCTTACTCTGACTCTCATCTTTTTAAAAACAGCCCTGATGAGGCTTCCGCTCGAAACATCAACTATTAACTCTTTTCCATAGATGCTGGCCAGCCGGAGTTCCTCCAGCATTTTGTGTGTGATGCTCTTAATTTCTGAAGTTTTTATTATAATGCTAATACCCACAAACAGCAAACCAATGATAACACACTGATCTCCTGAAGGTAAATATGACCATGACTGGAAAACAGCCACCTTCTTCAAAAAAACATGTGTATCCAAGGATGCAGGTCAGAATCTTTTCAATATCATATCCAGAAAACTTTTGATATAATATGGAGGAGCTGATGCACTACACTAGCAGATTTCATGCTCAAATCTGGAGGAAGTGTAAAATGTTATTAAAATGAGGCAAAACTACTAACTGCACAGTGATGAAGCTTCCAATCTGCACTGAAAGACAGCAGATATGTAACTTAAATATTCCAATTTTTAGTTAATGGTGATTATTATGAAAACACATACAACATCTCCTCCTCCAAGTAAAAGGTTCAACTATGTTAAGACTATTCAAGTATCACATATTTCCCGTTGAAGCCAGTTAGCTGAGTCTCCACTTACGAACCCAAGTCTTGATACATGGAAGAGTGGATCCAGAGAAATTTTAGGTTCAAATTTTCCATTAAAATTAACATTTTGGATAGCCTCTTGACTTAACAACTTAGATAATCACAGCACCCCCTAGGGTGTCAGGTTAGAATTGAAATACCTACCCAAAGCATGTTTTTTTAAAAAAAAATAGCTTACCCTAGAAGAAAATGTTCAAATTTCACAGCTGTATTTCTCGAATATATTACAAAGTTATGAAAAATATCAAAAAAAACTGCACAGGTATCCGACATACTCCTCCTATACATGTTTTTCTAATATAGTGCAAGTAATATACCAAGCTTTTATAACAAGTCATGGCAGGAAAAAGTGGTGTTTGAACATGACATTAATCTTCAACGCATCAGTAATGAATGTCAAATGAGAATCGGGGAGCATTTTTTAAAAAAAATCAAAGACCAGTGCAATATTAAAATATCGAGAAAGAAAGTGGCTTCCAAGGCAAGTTACGTCGTAATAGTACTAAACCATGGAAATCTAGACGCTGTAGCCAGTAAAGTATTTGCAACACATGGTACTTTATCAAGTACCACAAGACCAAGTTCACCTCCTGGATATTCACTAAAATTGTTACTGTACTCTAATTTACAAAAAATAAATGATCGACCTTAATAATAGCTAAGGAGGAGAGCATTTGAAACGGCTAATTTAATAAATAGGGTGGAGTTTGCTTGAAAGGACGTAACATTAACGCACGTTGGGGCTCACAACCAGAATGAATGGAAAATGCACAACTCTCGATGGACGGGTATACTCTAATCCAAAATTGTTTTAAAAATGTAAGCTCGGAAATCGCGCATTTATATTTTATGAGCATTACATTTAATAAAGCGGCAGGTGAATGGTAACATTCCCTCCTGTCATTTTCGAGATAACCGCGGAATTGGTGACTGAAGAATCTGCTCAGACATCCAACTACTCTACTCAGCGCTGGATACACTCTGAAGCACAGGAAACGCATCAAATCTACATACCATACGCAGAATAACTAACTATTCCTTTCCCCTCACAAAACACCGAGAGTGACGGAAGACTGGTACAGTCAATCCACACCTAGCTCCAACGTGGTGAGCAGCGTGGTCACAGGAGTGGCGCACATCCCTTCACATCGACTTCACTAGAACAGGCCCAGACTCAGCATCTACAGCGAAAGCCGGCACCACCCCACCCCCACCACTACCCCGCCGTCCCCAATTCATCCGCAGGCTCACACGCAGCTACCAGAGCGGGAGGGCTAACGACTTTGTCGCATAAATTAATTGGAGAAGATAGCGATACTCACGGTGTACACCTGTCGCTGTACTCATTGGCGATAGTCTCGATGCCGCCGCTCCTCGCCACGGCGATGTAGCAGTTCTGGAATCCCACATCAAAGCCAACCACCGACATTACCACTTTTACGTTTAACCAATGTACAGTGATACACAAAAGCCCTGATTTTAAAAAAACCGGACAGGCAAACTGCACCAGTAACAGCCGCACTACCTCCGCTGCGTGCGATAACCGGCCGGTAGAATGCTCCAGAAAAACGCCGCAGTCGTGACGTATGACGCTCCCACAACCACCCGCCCACCGATGAAGCTGATTGGTAGATATCTCAGCGATTCATTGGCTGGCATTGACTTTAGCATATATCAATCAAATGTGACGCTGAGGTGCTCGCTGAGTCATAAAAAGCAGTGGAGGTATTGAGCTAATGCGCATTTTTTTTAAAACATTGATTACATTTCGGAGCGATCTAACACATTAGTCAACTAAATATTCGAGATTTGTTGATGCCTCTGTAGAGGCGTGACGATGAAAATTGTAAGTACTCTCAAACGACAGACTCCATGATACAATGAGGTATTAATTAATATAGTGTTGAAAAACAAACTGCAAATGCTGGAAACCTGAAATTAAATAGAACATTCTGGAAGTATCCAGCATCTGTGGAGAGGGAAACAATTAATATTTCGGGTTGATGATCTACCATCATTACTGAAGTAGAGTGAGAATGTGGCTTGGGTTGCTATAACACCGAAATTGATGCAGATTGTATAAATATATTTGAGAAGTTGGAAACGTTTACTGCACAAGATCAATCATCGTGGTCAGATGATGAAACACGGGTGGAGGTTCGAAAGAGTGATTAATGAATTCACTTTTGTTGTTAAAGAGCTACTTTCTGAGCTGTAAATTTTAAGTCATTGAGGTACTACAGAACGCGGCTATTGAGTCCATCTCAACTCTATTTAGTAACCCCGCCAGTTATACTCCCTGTGTTACAAGGGGGTGTTGGGAGCAGACCCAAATGCAAGACACAGACGTTGAAGTACTAGGAACAGGACTATCGAGATAGCAAGGTGAGTAAGGAAGAAATGACGCTGGACGTTGACGCAGGCCCTGGATGAGACTAGGATTCAGGGCCTGGGCTAGGACTTGGACTAGAAATACGGGATCTAGACGGGGAACTAGGAACAAGGAGCCTGGACTAGGAATACGGAATTCCGGAACCAGAGCCTGGACAAGGACCCGGAACCTAGGTCTTGGTTGGAACTCAGAACCTGGGTCTTGACTCAAAACCAGAACCCGGGTCTAGGCGAAGACTTGGGACTAGGACCTTGGCAAGGACAGGACGAGGAATCTCCAGCACTGGACTGGGCAAGGAACTCTTGGGCTAGGTGAGGCACTGGAACTAGATGAGGCCACAAAGCTCAGATTTGGACAGGGCTGGAACACAGCACCTGGACTTGGTCTTGAAACACAGGAACACAGAGCCTTGGAGGTGGGCTGGACGCTCAGAGCCTTGGATGAGGTACTCCAGGGCAGGACGAGGCTCTTGGACTAGGTTTGGCTCAGCTCTTGGACTTGGTTAGGTTCAGCTCTTGGAATTGGCTTGGTTAGGCTCTTGGGGATGGAGCTGGGACTCCTCCTTGGAGCGCAGAGCCAGGACCCTTTCTAGGACGCAGGGCTAGGATGACTGCCGAGGTGGACTGGACAAGAACATGAAGCCTTGACTTGGACAGGACTAGAACACAGCATCTGGAACATAGGAACACAGAACACAGAGCCAGGACCCCTCCTTGGCAACAGGACCTAGGGCCAAGACTCTTCTTTGACACAGACAGTAAACACAGGGACACAAGGAGATAGTTCAAAACTCAACAATAGATAGTTCCTTATCTTGGCATGGCAGCAGTTGAACTTGACAGGAATGCAGGCAAAGCTTTAGAGGGAGAGGGAAAGGAAAAGGAACAGTCCAGCCCTAAATCCTTCATTTGCAGAGGTATTTATGTGCCAGCCCAAAATGAGAATCAGGTGCCTCAATTAAAGCACCCACTGGAACAAGGGAAAACAGGAAAACCCGGAATAAGGATTGATGAACCGGAATGCAGATTTCACAGACCGGACCATGACACCCTGCTCTATTCTTAGGGCTCAGGAATTTTCCTCTCCCCGTGCCCATTTGGTTCCCTTCTGTTCATTGATCAATGTTCCCTACAATTGGTCGAATCGGTTCCAAGGAACTTCAATATAGAAAGAAGGGATGCAAAGCGTTTGTTAGAAAGAATAAAGAGGTTATATGATTCCTTAGAAACAAAGTATCTGTTGGGATAAAGGAATTGGCTGTGGGAGTGAGTACAAATGCACAAATCACAGAAGGTAGCAATTTAGATTAATAAGACCAAAAAATGCTGACACAATGAACACAGAACTGAGATGATGCTTATCAGGAAATGGTGCTCTGTGCTTCAAAAAGAGAGAAAGAAAGGAATGACCCCACAACATAAAAATAATGAAGGTGTTTGATGAAACCATGTAGAAAAGTTATTTCAATTTCACTAAAACTAAGGGCCAGAAAGATAAGATAGTCATAAATTATAATGGTAAAAGCTCAGATAAGTGGAGACTCTTTGCATTAAGCTCCGATGGGAATCATGAAATATACCCATTTAGGACAAATTGTTTTAAGATGTTTTAAAAATCTACTGATACTCAAAATCAATGGATCCCAGGTTGTAGACTCAGGTCGCAAGTGCAGTTCTCCTTTTAGGAAAAGGAAGTGGGTTCAGTGTTCTGGGCTCCAGGTATGATTGAAGAGCAGAGGCCTTAGACCACCACTGTCCATATCTTGCTGCCAAATATACAGTTTCTGGAAAATAAAATTTGAGACCTCAGAGCAAGATTGGTGTACTAGAGGAACATCAGAGACTGCTGTGTACTTTGCTTAATGAAAACTTGGCTGTCCATTGCTATATTGGATGCAGCACTGTAGCCAGAGGGCTTCCATCCACTGAAAACTCAGGACAGCTGAGTCCTTTAAAGGTAGAGGAGGTGGAGCATGCCTTATGATTAACTTATCATGGTGCATAGACATGGCAGTTGTGTCTCAGTCCTGCTCACCCAACCTGGAACATTTAGCAGTCAAATGTTGTCTTTCTCATCTGCTAAGAGAGTTCACTGCCATCATCCTGGAAGCAGTGTACATTACATTTCAGGCCAATGTCAGGTAGTTCAACTCTGAGTGATTACGCAGAAAGTTTGAAGTTAATAACTCATCTCCTTCTACCTTAGGCCACGAACTTATCAATCACCCCTGATGAGTCATTATCTTCAAACTTTCCGCATAATCACTCAAAGAGTTGAACTGCATGTGCATGTAACGAGAGCTGTATAACTCATCTCCTTCTACCCTAGGCCACAAACTTATCAATCACCCCGGCTGTGGACACTTTTCTGGAGGTGCAAGATCCATATGCTCCACGACCACTGGACCAAGTGTGTAAATGTAGGAGGGGACCATGTTGAAAAATAAATGTGCTAGGTTTTCTAAAATTGACTCCTTCTACCTTAGGCCTTATGAATCACTCCTTGTATAATCAGCAGGCAGAAAACAGCGCATCCTGATGCCTTCCCTATCGTTGTGGGGGATTTCAAACAGGTCAGCTTGAAGAAATCTCTGAACAACTACCACCAATGTATCACCTGTAGACCAGAGGACTATACTTGACCACTGTTATATCACCATCAAGAACATTTGCCATGCCATCCCATGCCCACACTTTGGAAAATCTGATCATATGGCTGAACTTCTACATCCAGCATATAGGCAGAGACCAAAGACCCGTGGTGAGGATCAAGAAGGTGTGGTCAAAGGAGATGGAGAAGCAGTTACATGACTGCTCTGAGTCAGTGAACTGGACAATATTCATGGATTCATCTTTGAATCTGAATGAATACTCCGCAGTTGTCACCGACTTTATCAAGACCTGTGTGCTTTTGAGAACATACCCAAACCAAAAACTGTCGACAAACCAGGAGGTTTGTAGTTTGCTGAGGGGTAGATCTGTGGTATTCAAGACTGGTGATTCAGAACTATACAAGATGCCCAAGTATGACCTATGGAAGGCTATTTTAAGAGCAAAATAATAATTCCAATTGAGGTTAGAGATGGAAACAGATGCACATTGGCTCTGGCAGGGGTTGTAGGCCATTACTTCTGATAAAGCAAAACCTAACATCATGAATGGCAGTGATGCTTCACTCCCAGATGAGCTCAACGTCTTTTATGCACACTGGACAATGTTTCCCACCCTCTGCATGCCACCTTTGCTGAACAGAGGAGCACTTTTAGTAATAGACTGACAACTTTGCTGCTCCAAAAAACGCTATATGAGGTCATTGCTACCCTCAGCCATTAGGCTCTATAATGAGTCAACCTGTAGTCAGGGAAATGATGACCCCCTCCTGTTAGACTGTTTGTGGTAACTTATTTTTTATTCTTTCTACTTCTCTTCTAAAAATTATATCGGTGTACTTAACTGCTACTGTAACACTGTAATTTCCTTTGGGATCAATAAAGTATCTATCTATCTCTGAAAAGGAGAATAAAACTATCACCTGTGTGAATCCATGCTGCATCTGGTGTCTCTTGTGATCTTTGTCTCAGAGATCGAGGTTAGAACATCCTTAAAGGGAGTGAACCCTTGCAAGGCCCTGATGGTGTACCTGATGGGGCTCTGAAAACCTGTGCCAACCAAAGGGTAGCAGTGTTCAAGGACATCTTGAATTTCTCACTTCTAAAGTCAGAGGTTCCCACTTGCTTCAAAAGGGTAACAATCGTACCAGTGCAAGAAGAGCAAGGTGAGTTGCCTCAATGACTATCGTCTACTGGTACTCACATCTACTGTGCTTTGATAAGTTTGTCATGGCTAGAATCAACTCCTGCTGAAGGAAGTATTTGGAACTGCTGCAATTTGCCTATCAGCACAATAGGTCTACAACTGAAGCAACCTCACTGGTTCTCCACTTGGCCTTGTATCACCTGCACAATAATACCTATGTCAGGCTACTGCTTATTGATTACAACTCAGCGTCCAACACAATCATAGCCTTAGTTCTAATCAACAAGCTCCAAAACCTGGGCCTCTGTACCCATCGGCTATATTTCATTAGCAGTTTGAGGAAAATTAAAATACATTCGCGAATTTCTACAGATACACTGTGGAGAGCATTCTAACTGGCTGTATCATTGTCTGGTATGGAGGGGCCTTTGCACAGGATTGGAAACAGCTGCCGAAATTTGTAAACTCACCCAGCTCCATTATGGGCACTAGCCTCTTCAAAAGGTGATGCCCCTGTAGCGGCAAACTCTTTAACAAACCAAGGCCGCTGCTGTTGATGCCTACGGGTTATTATCCTTGTATAATGTGCCCTGTGATCAATCCATTAATAATCTTCCAATAAGTCAAAGAAATGTATTTGATCCTTTATTAGCAACTAGTAAAATTTACAATTTTGAAGCAATGCAATTTCTGAAACTAAGACTAGCAATATTAAACATACTTAAGCAGACTTAATTGAAGTTGAGTTAAGCGATTCCAAATGAAATGAAGTTAAGCATAGTTAAGCGGTCAACAAAAGATATGACAGCTGTCGGTCCCCAGTTAGTACAAAACTAAACTACTGAGAACAAAACAAGAATACATAGCTAAACCTTATGCTTTTACCATGCCCCCACCCACATGACGAACTACCATTAAAATCATAATAAATATGCAACACAGAATACAATGCAGATAGAAAACTGATGGATGGATTCTATAGCCTCAAAATGGCAGCATTCATCATTTAGCACCCCCATCAACCAGGACATGCCCTCTTCTCATTGCTATTATCAAAGAAGAGGTACAGGAGCTTGAAGGCACACACTCAATGTTTCAGGAACAGCTTCTTCCCCTCTGCATCAGTCTTCTGAACGGACAATGAATCCATGAACACTACCTCATTTTTTTCTCCCTTTTTGAGGTGTCAAAAAAACCTCTCCCTCAATGTTGCAAAAACAAAGGAGCTGGTTGTGGATTACAGGAGGAATGGAGACGGGCTAACCCCTATTGACATAAATGGATCTGGGGTTGAGAGGGTAAACAGCTTCAAGTTCCTCGGCATCCACATCACCAAGGACCTCATACGGTCTGTACACACCAGCTGTGTGGTGAAGGCACAACAGTGCCTCTTTCACCTCAGACATTTGAGTAAGTTTGGTATGGCCCCCCAAATCCCAAGAACTTCCTACAGGGGCACAACTGAGAGCATCCTGACTGGCTGCATCACTGCCTGGTATGGGAACTGTACCTCCCTTAATCGCAGGATTCTGCAGAGAGTGGTGCAGACAGCCCAGCGCATCTGTAGTTGTGAACTTCCCATGATTCAGGACATTTACCAGAACAGGTGTGTAAAAACGGCCCGTAAGATCATTGGGGACCCAAGCCATCCCAACCACAATCTATTCCAGCTGCTACCATCCGGGAAGTGGTACCGCTGCATAAAATCCAGGACCAACAGGTTCCGGGACGGCTGCTTCCACCAGGCCGTCAGATTGATGAACTCACACTGATTTGAGTGTACTCTATATTACATTGACTGTTCTATTTATTATAAATTACTATGATTGCACTTTGCACATTTAGATGGAGATGTAAAGATTTTTACTCCATGTATGTGAAGGATGTAAGAAATAAAGTCAATTCAATTTTTTAACATATACTTACTGTAATGGGTTTTTATTATTATGTATTGCAATTTACTACTGCTGCAAAACAAACAAATTTTGTGACAAATGTCAGTGATATTAAACCTGATTCTGATTCTGAATAAATCAAATGCAAGTTCAGGAGAAACGTCTATTCCAGGTAAGTAGTTAACATGTGAAGCTCACTGGCAAAAAAGGGAGGCAAATGACATGCTTACTTTTAAGGAAAAGTTCGATAAGCATCCACCGATTTGTATATTGGTGTAAGTGTAGAAAGGAGGAGCATAAGCACAAATTGGTTAGTTGATGTGCTACAAATATTTTTTAGTATTTTGTAAGTAAGCATGTGCCATGGAAGAAGGCCACAAATATGTTATGCAATTAATTCCATTATCCTTTCCCCACAGAGTTATAATCTTCTTCCTTCAAATGATCTTTTTTTTACTCCTTTTGAATGTAATTACTGAATTTAATTACACCATTTTTTCAGGCAATGAATTCTTGATTGTAGCAACCTATCGTGAGTTCAGATGGGAATCCTCCTACAGGGAAATGCTACACCTGCCCATTTACCTCCTCCCTTACCTCTATTCAGTGCCCCAAACAGTCCTTCCAGGTGAGCGAACACTTCACCTGCAAATCTGTTGGGGTTGTCTATTGTATCCAGTGCTCCCTTCCCTGCATTGGTGAAACCTGATGTAAATTGGGGGACCACTTTGTTGTGCACCTCTGCTCCATCTGCCAAAAATGTAAATTTCAATTTTAATTCCTATTGCCATTCCCATTCCAACATGTTGGTTCATGGTCTCCTCCTTTACCATGATGAGACCACTCTCAGGGTGCAGCAGCAACACCTCATATTCCGTCTGCATGGTCTCCAACCTGATGGCATGAACATTGCTTTCTCCTTCTTGTAATTTTTCCCTCCCTCTTCTATTCTCTGCTCCCTTACCTCTTCTCCTCACCTGCTTATTACCTCCCCCTTAGTGCCCCTCCTTCTTCCCTTTCTCCCATTGTTCTCTCCTCATATCAGATTCCTTCTTCTCTGGACCTTTAACTTTCCTATTTCATTTATCATCTTCTAGCTAATCATCCTTCCCCTCCCCCCAGCTTTTTATTCTGGCGATTTTCCCCTTTCTTTCCAATCCCGAAGAACGGACTCATCCCAAAATGTCAGCTGTTTATTCATTTCCATAGATGCTGCCTGACCTGCTGAGTTCCTCCAGCATTTTGTGTGTGTTACCATGAATTCATATTTCATTTAGTCAGGGCTGGGTTTTTTCCCAGTCACCCTAAATACATTTCTTCTGGCAAATTTCTCTCTATCCACCATATACAGGTTTCCAGTTAACAACAATAGCCCCTTGAATGTTCCTTCACAAATGACTTTTTTTTGCATCTAGCAAATCTCTTTACAACCTTCATGAAGGTTTTGGTATTCTTCTTAAATCACAATGTTCAAAACAAAAGTAATACTTTAGCCAGATTCCAATTGGAGTTCTATAAAGGATTTTTTTTTACAGCTTATTTGTTTTAGTACTTGGGGGGTATGCCTTTTGAGAATAGGTTGAGTGAACTTGGCCTTTTCTCCTTGGAGCGACAGGATGAGAGGTGACTTGATAGAGGTGTACAAGATGCTGGTCAGGTCACTCGTCTTGAGTGCTACTGGTACCATGTAACCCAGTACTACCTGTCGCATGGTGGCGTGGTCGGTGACTAAACCGGCTCCCCTGCCAGGCTTGCCTGGTGAGGAGGGTGGCTAGACACCCTGCGAACGAAAAACAAGACCTGTCAAAGGGTGGATGAACCCTCTTGTAGGGTCAATGGCCATCTAGCAAACACGTGCCGTGAAGCGCGGAAAGGGCATCCCTTGCATCAAAGCTGGGTCTGGCCATTCACTGCAACAGAACTTCCCCAGCCGTCTTGGACCCCACCATGCCATGAGATCCGGGAGGGGATGTCGAGAGGTTGGGTGTGGACCTGTGAAACCCCCTACTCACCTAAAATCCACTCACACACACACTTTCTTTCTGAGGAGTGGGGTACCACCCCACCAACTGACTAAAAGGAACCATCATCATCCTATGGGATGGATAGCCAGAGAGAGACAAGATGATGAGAGGCATTGATTGTGTGGATAGTCAGAGGCTTTTTCCCAGGGCTGAAATGGCCAGCACGAGAGGACACTGTTTTAAGGTGCTTGGAAGTAGGTACAGAGGAGATGTCAGGGGTAAGTTTTTTTATGCATAAAATGGCAAGTGCATGGAATGGGCTGCCGGTGATGGTGGTGGAGGCGGGTACGATAGGGTCTTTTAAGAGACTCCTGGATAGGTACATGCAGCTTAGAAAAATAGAGGGCTATGGGTAGCCCTAGGTAATTTGTAGGGTAAGGACATGTTCGGCAGTTTCGTGGGCCAAAGGGCCTGTATTGTCCTGTAGGTTTTCTATGTTCTATGTTTACTTGGTTCATCATTTAATAAAACTAGTTAGAATGCTCTTCGTGGTTCATCTGTAGAAATTTGCTACAGTCTTTGATGATATAGTGTATCTCCTCAAGCTCCTAATGAAATATAGTTGCTGATGTGCTTCATCATAATTATATCAGTGTGTTGGGCCCGGGATGGATCTTCAGGGATGTTGACACCCAGCAACTTGAAACTGCTCACCCTTTCCACTGCTTTGATAAGAATTGGTATGTGTTCTCTCAACTTCTCCTTCTTGAAGTGCATAATCAATTCCTTAGTCTTACTGACTTTGAGTATGATATTGTTGCTGTCACACCGCTCAACCAATCTGTCTCAGTGGTGTACACCTCCTCATGACCATCTGAAATCATGTCGACATCAATTGTTTCATCAGAGAATTTACAGGTGGTATTTAGCCTAACTCCATTTACAAGTTTGCAGTTGACATCAACTTGGTGGGTGGGATCACAGACAAGAATGAGATGGAGTACAAGAAGGGGACAGAGGGTCCAGTGGCATTGAGTCAAGAATTTAATTTTTCTCTCAATGTCAGTGAAACAAAAGACCTGGTCATTGACCTCCAGAAGCAAGGCAGAGTACATACCCCTGTCTGTATTAATGGTGCCAAAATTGAGAGTTTCAGGTTCCTAAGTATAATTATCACTAACAATTTGTCCTGTCTACTTTCTCAGAATGCTAAGGAGATTGGTATATCCTTGATAACCATCACCATTTTTTAAACTTACACCATATTTTAAATACAAACACAAACAAGAGAAAATCTGCAGATGCTGGAAATCTGAGCAATACACACAGTCCTGCTGAACAGTTTTGACTCAAGCCATCAACTGTACTCTTTTCCTAGATGCTGCCTGGCCTGCTGAGTTCCTCCAGCATTTTCTATAAATACAAAGCATGCTTTCTAGCTGCATAATTCCTCGATATGGCATCTAGTCTGTCCAAGATTGCAAGAAATTGCAGTGTTGTGAACATAGCCTAGTCCATAGACGTCCTAGTCATTTTCTCTTCTCGATCATTGCATTAGACAGAAAACACAAAAGCTTGAGAACATGAACTGTCAGGCTCAAGGATCTGATCTTTCCATCTGCCTCATCATGATCTTTTGTATTTACCTATCTGCACTGCACTCTCTCTGTACCTGTAACACTATATTCTGCATACTGTTTTTTTTACACTTTTCTACTATCTATGGAGAAAATAGATTTATCTTGATGAAATGCAAACAAAAGCTTTTTTACTGTCTCTCAGTATGAGACACTAATAAGCCAATTACCAATATTAAATTTGACCTATTTTTTTGTCCATCTCAACACACTGCCTGTTTTACTTTGGATATCACTGTTCTCTTCAGTTTTATATCATCTATAAACATAAAAATTATAATGTGTATACCCCAAATCAAGGGAAGAGATTTCAACATGAACTCCAAGAAACACCGCTGTATACTTCTAATCAGAAAAAAAAACAATCACTATTACTTTCTGCTTTCAATGCTTTAGCCAAATTTGATTCTGTTACATACCTCAGGGAGATCTGTGACTTTTTTTTGTGAGCATGATGTAATGGTTCTTTTGGAGGTCACCTGATGTAGTTTTCCCGCCGATGTGAGGACATGTTCACCACGGGTATATAAAGGAAGACCTCAGATGACGCAGTTAAGTTTTTAGTTTTCCAGCTAGAACGTGCATCTGTGTCTCCGTTTCTGTTGCATATTTGTTTTTATGACGCAGTTTCATTTTTAAAACGGAGTGTTACGTTCTGTTGCAAGGTACAATAGTGCTGGACTGGCAATTTTTGCTAGATGTGTTGATGTTCCTTTTTCCAGCAGTATTGGAGAGTGAAGACTTTATCGAAGTACAGGACCTGAAGGATTAAGAGAAGTTGGTATCGTTCGGCAGTTTAACAAAGGATCGACCTTATTGAGTCTTCGTTGAAGAAGTAGCTCTTGCCAAAAGAGAAAGGAAGTTCATGCAAGGTTTGCTCTCTAGAAACTAAGGTCAGTTGTTTTAGGCCGTTTATTTCCTGTGTTACGTAATCCTTCTCCAGAGAAGTCTCTCCCAATTGAACGTATAAATCTGTTGGACTTTCGAATTTACCATTTTAAGAACTGTATCTGACTTTACCGCTTTAAAAACTGTTTTCGCATTTTTTAAAAACTGTTTTCGCATTTAATGCTTTAAGAACCAGTAATGAGTGATGGTTTGTTGAACGGCTGCATAGCGGTTAACTTCCGGTTAAGGTTTTCATTTGTTTTCTATTGTTTATCCGTGTTTAATAAATGTTTGGTTGTTTTTTATATAACCTGTCTCAATTGATATTCATTGTTGCCGGTTACATAACAATTCATAGAAGCAATACAGGCCCTTTGGCCCACAATGCTGTGCCGAACATGTCCCTACTTTAGAAATTACCTAGGGTTACCCATAGCCCTCTTATTTTTCTAAGCTTCATGTACCTATCTAGGTGTCTCTTAAAAGACCCTATAGTATCCACTTCCACCACCATCGCCAGCCCCATTCCAGGCACTCACCATTCTTCTGTGTAAAAAAACTTACCCCTGACATCTCCTCTGTACCTACTCCCAAGCACCTTAAAACTGTGCCCTTTCATGCTAGCCATTTCAACCCTGGGAAAAAGGTTGACTATCCACATAATCAATGCCTCTCATCATCTTATACACCTCTATCAGGTCACCTGCTCATTCTCCGTCGCTCCAAGGAGAAAAGGCCGAGTTCACTCAACCTATTCTCAGAAGGCATGCTCCCCAATCCAGGCAACATCCTTGTAAATCTCCTCTGCACCCTTTCTATGATTTTCACATCCTTCCTGTAGTGAGGCGACCAGAACTGAGCACAGTACTCCAAGTGGGATCTGACCAGTGTCCTATATAGCTGCAACATTACCCCTCAGCTCTTAAACTCAATCCCACAATTGATGAAGGCCAATGCACCGTATGCCTTCTTAACCACAGAGTCAACCTGCGTAGCAAATTTGAGTGTCCTATGGACTCGGACCCCAAGATCCCTCTGATCCTCCATACTGCCAAGAGTCTTACCATTAGTACTATATTCTGCCATCATATTTGACCTACCAAAATGAACCACCTCACACGTATCTGGGTTGAACTCCATCTGCCACTTCTCAGTCCAGTTTTGCATCCTATCAATGTCTGGTTGCAACCTCTGACAGCCCTGCACACTATCCACAACACCCCCAACCTCTCTGTCATCAGCAAATTTACTAACCCATCCCTCCACTTCCTCATCCAGGTCATTTATAAAAATCACAAACAGAAGGGGTCCCAGATCAGATCCCTGAGGCACAGCAATGGTCACCAACCTCCATGCAGAATATGACCCGTCTACCACCACTGCCTCCTGTGGGCAAACCAATTCTGAATCCACAAAGTCAGACATTGTTGAATGTTGGAGAAGACTCGATGGGCCAGATGGCCTAACTTTGCACTCATGTCTTATGGTCTTGATTCTGCACTTATAAGTAAAGTCCAGACTGTTCACAGTAACATTTACCTTTGAGTTCAAAAATAAGAACTTGGCACAGATGAATGTGTGGCTAGAGATGTGCAGGGGAAGGATTTTTGATTCTTCAGCCAGTTTTGGGAAAGATAGGACCTGTACAAGTCTGATGTTTCCAGGGACAGGATCAACATCCTCAGAGGCAGATTAACTAGTGCTGTTTGTTGGGAAGTGTTTATTCCAGTTGCAAAAGGGATGAAATTCTCTGCAAATATTATGCTGGGAGGAAAGGTCTAGAAACTTAAGGCCAGAAATTTAGTTTGAGATTTCCTGGATTGGTCTAACGGTTTAAAGATGAATTGTTTCAGTTGTAAAGTTACAATGTAGAGGCTAATGTTATCAATAGAGCAAATAACATTAAGATGAGATTTGATAGAGGTGTACAAAAGTACAGTCAATTTAGGTGGAGTAAGCAAATATGTTTCCTTTAACATACATGTAAAGAATGGAACACTGATCTGAAATTTGAGCAAATGTCTGGGAACCCCTGGTCAAAATTTCTGTTACCGCGAATAGTTAAGTGAATAGCTGTTTGCATGTGACAGTGGCCACACCCCGGGCAATGGCTTTGACGAGCCAGCTAAACCAGGTGAGGGTAGCCGACGGGTCTCAAACCCTCGGTGAGATAGGGAGTTGTCTATCCCAGCATGTGAAGACAGAGTCCGGCAGATTGAGCAGTTGAGACCAATGGAAGGTCCAACGGTCAAGAAGGTGGTCTCTGCAAGTGTCGTGGAACATGTAGAGCAGAACAGGACACAGAAGACTGCACCTAGTCCCATCTTCAGCTGTCTCAACTCTGTCTTGCCACTGGATCCAGATGGGAATGGGAATTGGGAAGAGAGAGTGAGGCTGATACTGTGCAACTCTCCCTCACTTAAATCCAAATCATGCGCTAGTCTCAACACCATCTGGTGTCGAGGTTCTCATCGACGTCAATGATGGACGAACAACAAGTGAGTAGAAGATGAACTGATCTCCAAAAGTCATAAAGTTAAAGATGAAACATGCTTTTCAACGTTTTAAGCAAGATTAGTGTATTATTTTTGTTCTGTACAATTATTGAGTGAAAAAAAAAGAAAGGAGCACCATGCAAAAGTTTGGACACCCCAAGAGATTTGAGCTCTCAGATAACTTTTACCAAGGTCTCAGACCTTAATTAGCTTGTTAGAGCTATGACTTGTTCACAGTCATTGTTAGGAAAAGCCAGGTGATGCAAATTTCAAAGCTTTATAAATACTCTGACTCCTCAAATCTTGTCCCAACAATCAGCAGCCATGGGCTCCTCTAAGCAGCTGCCTAGTACTCTGAAAATTAAAACAAATGATGCCCACAAAGCAGAAGGCTATAAGAAGATAGCAAAGTGTTTTCAGGTAGCCTTTTCCTCAGTTCATAATGTAATTAAGAAATGGCAGTTAACAGGAGCAGTGGAGATCAAGTTGAGGTCTGGAAGACCAAGAAAACTTTCCGAGAGAACTGCTCATAGGATTGCTAGAAAGGCAAATCAATACCCCTGTTTGACTGCCAAAGACCTTCAGGAAGATTTAGCAGACTTGAGTGGTGGTGCACTGCCCTACTGTGCAGCGACGCCTGCAGAAGTTTGACCTTCATGGAAGAGTCATCAGAAGAAAACCTTTCCTGTGTCCTCACCACAAAATTCAGCGTCAGAAGTTTGCAGAGGAACATCTAAACAAGCCTGATGCATTTTGGAAACAAGTCCTGTGGACTGATGAAGTTAAAATAGAATTTTTTTGGTCCCAATGAGCAAAGGTATGTTTGGAGAAAAAAGGGTGCAGAATTTCATGAAAAGAACACCTCTCCAACTGTTAAGGATCGATCATACTTTGGGCTTGTGTTGCAGCCAGTGGCATGGTGAACATTTCACTGGTAGAGGGAAGAATGAATTCAATTAAATACTAGCAAATTCTGGAGGAAACTTCACACCATCTGTAAAAAAGCTGAAGATGAAAAGAGGATGGCTTCTACAACAGGATAATGATCCTAAACACACCTCAAGATCCACAATGGACTACCTCAAGAGGTGCAAGCTGAAGGTTTTGCCTTGGCCCTCACAGTCCCTGACCTAAACATCATTGAAAATCTGTGGATAGACCTCAAAAGAGCAGTGCATGCAAGACGGCCCAAGAATCTCACAGAACTAGAAGCCTTTTGCAAGGAAGAATGGGCGAAAATCCCCCAAACAAGAATTGAAAGACTCTTAGCTGGCTACAGTAAGTGTTTACAAGCTGTGATACTTGCCAAAGGGGGTGTTACTAAGTACTGACCATGCAGGGTGCCCAAAATTTTGCTTTGGGCCCTTTTTCCTTTTTTGTTATTTTGAAACTGTAAAAGATGGAAATGAAAAAGTAATCTTGCTTAAAGTATTAAAGAAATGTGTCAATTTTAACTTTACGCCTTTTGGAAATCAGGTCATCTTTTACTCGCTTAGCTATTCACAGTAACAGAAATTTTGACCAGGGGTGCCCAAACTTTTGCATGCCACTGTATAAGAAATAGATATGTGGAAAAAAATAATTAGAGTAGTTAGAACTTTGAATTCCTTTGCTTATAAGGATCGTATAGAAATGAAACAATCAATGTCTTCAAAACAGATTGGATAAACGGAGAATAAGTTGCAGGCATTGTAATTGATTGGATTACTCAACTAGAATTTGACATGATGGGCTAAATGGTGGACTCCTGTCCTTTCATGTTCTTCTCTACTGAAAAGAATGGACTGTCTCTGCTCGTGTCAGATTTTACAAGGGGTGATTGATATGTTCATGGCCCAAGGTAGGAGTCAATTTTAGAAAACCTAGCACATTTATTTTTCAACATAGCCCCCTCCTACATTTACACACTTAGTCCAGCGGTCGTGGAGCATATGGATCTTGGACCTCCAGAAAGTGTCCGCAGGTGGGTGATTGATATGTTCATGGCCTAAGGTAGAAGGAGATGAGTTATACAGCTCTCATTACATGCACATGCAGGTCAGCTCTTTGAGTGATTATGCAGAAAGTTTGAAGTTAATAACTCATCTTCTTCTACCTTAGGCCATAAACTTATCAATCACCCCTGATGCATTATTAACTTCAAACTTTTTGCATAATCATTCAGAGTTGAACTGCATGTGCATGTAACAAAAGCTGTATAACTCATCTCCTTCAACCTTAGGCCACGAACATATCAATCACCCCTGTTGTGGACACTTTCTGGAAGTCCAAGATCTGTATGCTCCATGACCGCTGGACTAAGTGTGTAAATGTAGGAGGGGCCTACATTGAAAAATAAATGTGCTAGGTTTTCTAAAATTGACTCCTTCTACCTTAGGCCACAAACTTATCAATCACCCCTTGTATATTCTTCTATTTGAAATTTATTACTAAATTTGCAAAGCAGTTTATGTACATGGCTGAACTCAATAAGTTGCAGTTTGCCTTGGCTACCATATAGTCCAAAAATTTCAGTAGATGGGCTTCCATTTGTCTCTACAGTGTAGATTAGGTTCAGAATGGAGGTCATCTAGAAAGGAAGCTGGGGGTTAATATATCAGATTTGAAAATGTTTTCAAACTCTTTGATTAAAGAGTGTATTTTAGGCCACCTTGTGGTAACAGATCATTACTACCGAATATTAATTTTCTCGGAAAATACTCATTGGATTCAATTTTACAATATCACATTCTATCCGATTGTGTTTGCATGACTTTTCTCATAACTTGCGGATGGATCATGTTATCTGACCTTAGCTAACCTAAATCTGAAGAGAATTAATCAATCATACATAAAAACTTTAAAATAATCTAATTACTTTAAACATGGTCCTGAACCACTTGTGTTTAGCTAGAAAGTAGCAATCATAATAACTGAGAAAGCCTTTAGTTTGAAATTGGCCTGCACTGAGTTCTGTGATTTAAATCAGCACTACATTGTTTGAATTGCACATTGGAGTGGTGTGCAGTGAAATTCAATCGGGATTCGCTCTTCGAACTTATGTCAACAATTGCTAGATAGGTGAGTCATAAGGTGCATACGACTGATTTTTGGGATAGAGGGTATGATATCTCCTATGAAAATAAGTAGATTGGGACAATGTTCTCTTGAGTTTAGAAGAACAAGAGATAATATCACTGAACTATTCAAAACCATTTTGTGTCTTAACAAGGCAGATGATGTTTCCTCTGGAGCAAATTAATCAACCAAGCTATGTCTTTGGAATGTGGGAGGAAACCAGAGGATCCTTCACAAGGATCACATGCAAATATTGCTTAAGCATCACAGGCAATCCTTGTTCAATGGAGCTGAGGCAGCAGCTTTACCTGTTATGCCACTTTGCAGTACTGGGCAAGATTAAATAGATTAGGCTTGTGCACTCTGTGAATTGTTGCAGTGTACAAAATTGCCAAGTGGCTTGACAAGGTAAATGCATAAAAATTAAAGTAAAATAGTTGATGTTTCTGCTGATTGGGATCTCTACAATCAATAGTTAGTGCCAAAATAAGGGGGTCAGCCATTCAGTACCAAGATGGCAAAAAATTTCTTCACTGGTATATGGTGAATCTTTGTAATTCCCTATCCAAGACAGTTGTGGAAGCTCAGTAAAAATATTTGTGATAGTAAGGGAATATCGAGCAATTAGTACAGGTAAGTAATACTGGCATATAAGGTCATCATGATCATATATAATCAAGGGGCTGAATGGTTGAACTCCTGCTGATGTCTCGTCTTGTTATTAATTACTCAAGAAGCATAACAACTTTTCAACACTGAATGTCAAGGTTTAAGAATATGAACATCTGTGTGATTCAGAGAATACAAGTTAAATCGTACCTTAAGAGTTAATAATTGTAGCAATTTAAAATCTTGAAAGGTTTTCATATAATTAAGAAAAAATGCTATTTCCTCCAGTGACAAAAGGGTCATAAAGCAAAAGACATAAATGTAAGGCAAATGGAAAAAGAACTAGATGTACAGTGAGGAAAGAGTTATTGTTATGACTTCATTAATGACATTAAAAAGAGAATTTGATAAACATTTGAAAATGAAATATTTTTTGAATTATGGCTTAAGACATGGCGAACTCATTAGATATCTTTTTTAAAGAGCTAGCAGATGTACAATGGTGCAATATTTTATCTGGCAGTGCTTCAAATGCTCCATAGGGATCCTGACAACTTTGATCTGGATGCTGATAGAAGCAGATGCCTGTGACTGATAGAGCATTCTGCAGAATATTCGTACAGTAGTGAAATGCCAGGAGATGAAATTTCATGTCTGGTCTGGTATCATTAGTGAAAATTCCATGTCACCCAAATTCAGGCCTTTATGTGTACACTCAAATTGGGTCTTTACCATTGTAATAACCTGGCAGAACACAAGCCCAATAGGTGTGCTCCATGTGAATCAATGGAGAGGGCCCTGCACCAGCTGGGGCTGAAGGAGAAAACTATCTCAGATTTCAGTATAGTTCTTATATGTGCTTATAAAGTAAGCAATGGAATATGTTAGGGGAGCAAAGGTATCCAAGGATACCTCCAAAAATTCAATATATTCGTTAAAAACCTGTCTGAAGAGAATAAAGCAGTTATTAGAGTGATTACAGCAATATTTTTTAAGTGAAGGCAGGTTAATTTTCATTGAAATATAGAAAAAATTTCCATCACTACAGCAAGAGTTATCAGCATTGAATAGTTATCCAATCATCCACAATCTGTCCTGGAAGAGTTTCACAATTATGCACTGTTGCTTAGTGTACCTATTTGACTCCATGCTCAGATGGGCCCTCTTTAAGTATCGATAAAGTGGGTCTCATAAGTGCTACATGTTGATTACACAAGCAAGGTCTTGGAACTGATTTACGGATGTGCAATGTATGTCTTTGAATGTCACTGCATGCATCCAGGCTATACGCTGTATTAGTAAAGATCTTGAAGAAAAATAATTGCATATTGTCAAATGCATGTTATATTCCTGATTTTTTTATAATCACTTTAAACATGTGTAAATAATGCAATTTCTTAAAACAATTAATAAGCCAATATTTTCATTAAAGTTTTATTAAAGTCTGTCACGAGCCTTGTGGACCAACAGGCCGGTGCTTATGCCAGTTTCCGTGGCATGAAGCTCTGAGAGTACGGGACTCCCTCCCCGGACAGGACACCAGTCTATCGCGAGGTTAACTCCCAGCATTTTTGCTGGTACCCATTCTCAACTGGGTAGACTGGAGCATTGTGTGGTTAAGTGCCTCACTCACACACACACACACACACACTGCCTCGGCTGAGGCTCGAACCCACGTCCTTCAGATTGCTAGTCCAACGCCCTAACCACTTGGCCACGCGCCACATTTTCATATGGGAGATTTAAAAACTAAGATCAATAAATAGAAATAAACCTGAGAATTCTAGCAAATAAGTATCATTTCTTTACTAAGAAAAAGAGTGGTTAAGGTGTTTATTTCACCTTAGCAAATTGGTGAGGCATATAGCTGACGTGATTTCAAAAGGCAAGTACTGGAAAGAAAAAGAGATTAGAAAGATATTGTGAAAAGTTTAATAGAGGTACAGAACATAGAATGACAGGCATAATGATAAATTTTATCAACACTACTCAGTGCTTACCAGACTTTATTTTGTACATTTTGTAATTTCAGCACATGCAAAGCAATCTTGGTCTCTATGGTGAAAAGAACTTACATTCTTTGAATGTTCCTTTTGACTTCAAATTCCTCCTGATATCATTTACTTTTGATTTTCCTCCTTTTCCTTCATGGTTAACTTATTTCTGCAGTATGAAGAATGCCAAAATGTTTCATTTTATGCAGAGAGCCTGACATAAATGCTTTCAGTGACAATTTTGCTCCACATACTAAGGTTGCCAAAATGATATTCTTCTATTCAAAAGAAAGGAAAGCTAAGCAATGTTAACCACAGAGAAACTTGCAAATACTGAGTATTCTATTGGGTAGATGAAAATCAGAATCAGTTTACAATGGAGCCACTTAATTGAGAAAGGCATGTTTACAGACAGGTTCTTGAGCAAAATCTGGAGCAGATGGAAGTATTAATAATGGAAGCCTATCTGTCAAATTTGCTGGCGTTGGAGAGTCCGGGGCGGGGGAGAAATCTCATTGAAATGTATGGAATATTGAAGGATAGGGAGGATGTGGACAGAATGCTTCCAAACTAGGAGAATCAAAATCCAGAGGGCACAGCCATCAAATAGGATGTCTCTTTGGAAAAGAAATGAGGAAGAATTTCTTTAGCACGAGTGTTGTGAATCCCTGGAATTCTTTGCCACATACAGCTGTGGAAGCCAAGTCATCAGGTATACTTTAGGTAGAGGTTGATTGGTCCTCATTTAGTAAGGGAGTCAAAGGTTTCAGGGAGAAGGCACAAGAATCTGGTTGATGGGAAATAAATCACCCACAATTGAATGACAGAGGAGACTTGCTTATTTTATTGCAGGGTACCTAGCCTCTGATTCTTCTTGTAGTCACATTATTTATGTTTCTAATACAATTTAATTTCTGATAATGGAAAAGGTTGACTTTTATTGGAGATGCTATTCATTGCTTGCCACTTAACAGCTCATCTCTGAATGATGTCTGGGCCTTAGTCACATTGATTATTCCATAGAATTGAACTTCGTGCAATCACTGAAACCCTCTCTTCTGAAGCTATGTTACAAAAGTCATCAATGAAATTAGCGATGATGCTCAGGTTTAGGACAGTGTCCTGAAAATTACTGCAGTGACATCCTGCAGCTGGGATGATTGACGTCCAACAATTACAGCAAATGTACTTGATGTCAACTGACATCAACTTTACCAGGGCTCTCTGCCTTATTTTATCCGTATTTGGACAAGGATTATATTGCGGTTTGGAGCGGAATCAATCAGAAAAAAAATCAGGACAAAGTTAGTGGTGAGTAAAGAACATTTGATGGCACTATTGATAACACATTACATAGTGGATGACTGAGAGCAGACTGATTGGCTGGTATTAGATATTTTATTTGTTCAGATTTTTGATGATGACATGACATACCAGAATACTCTATAATAAACATTTCAGTATGTACAGTATTTGTTTTATTACAGTATTAAATGATCAGTTATCTACAAGATTTTTGTCTTGACAACACAAAATGCAATTTTTGCAATAAGTTAAATAAAGTATTTTACTACTCTATTTTCATTATTCCAATAGAACAAAGCATTTTTGGACTGCATTAAGTTTGACTTGTATAACCAAAATAATATAAAACAATGTCGCTAACTTGGTGTATTCAGTTTAGAGGACATTTTTCTGGAAAAATCTCTTCTTTGTACTTTTCTAATACTGGAACCCACTTAAACACTCTGCTGATATTCCTCACATATAAAACTGTTAAAAGATGCATATTCCAAACTACTTCCGTGCATCAGAGGATAAGAAGCAGCTACAGCTTCATTTCTAAGAAAATTCTACTGCAGCCTGGCAGAAGCTTTATTAAATATAGTATATCTCTGTTAAGTGTTCTGTAAGTATAGAAAAAAATTGACATTGGCTGTTAAATGTTTAGGAAGACAATTTAGAGAGACATATAGCATATTTAATCTCTTCGTGGGTGTAATGAATCTTGCCATTCTCTACTTAGAATGGTGTAGTAGTCAAATCAATATTTTTCAATGGTGCTGTTTCCTGAATTTATTTTATTTTTTTACCTACAATGTCATCTATTTAAACGAATTTGGGAAAGACTACCTCTGAAAATTCACCATGGAAGTTCTAGTTAAAGATCCTGCACTTAAGTGTATAACTAAGTACGACTAAAAGAAAATGAAAATTTTAATTTTGTTTTCTCCGTGTTACTCAAGAATCCATTCAGTAGCATGGATAATGCTTTACAGACATTGAACTGCAAAATGTATTTTCTTAACGAGCTTTGCTTTCCAAAATAACTAACAATTTCTTAATTTCATCATAGAATACAAGAACTAAAGCACCACCAGTTCCACGCAGGATATTTGAAAAGGCTCCTCGGAAGAAAGCACCAAATCCCTCATGTTTATAAATCTTACGGAAGCAATCCAGTGTTCCAGTGTACTGTCTATCTGATTCGCCACTCTGTGGATTAAAATTTCAAATTCTCAGTATGTCATGAGCTCTCATAATACTAACCTACCTAATTATTGTGTTAAATTTATTATGTAGAGTAAATTTTATTGAAATTGTTACTAGTTATGTTGAGAAATATTTAAATGTGAAGTTATTACATTTTGAAGCATAATTGCTACTTTGGAAAACATCAACCTTTGCAAAATACGGGCTACAGGTTCTATCTAGTTTGCTTTTCTCCCCCAGATGCCATTTTGATTTCCAAATTCAAACTAAGTGCTTTAATAACGTTTAGAAATTATACATCACGGTAACATATTCTGCCATCAAATTATTGTTGACAGCAATTGTGAATTTGAGTTGAATTTGAATTGTGCATTCTGAGCACATTTTGATATGTTCAGACCTTAACACGTTCAATGAGTTAGTTCTGATATTAGCCTACAAGCTCAAGGAGCCTGGTAAAGCACATTAATTCAACACTTATTCAGCAATTATTTTAGGGTATGTTGCTGCAAAATACCCAAGGTATTGTGCATCACTAAATGGGCCTGGCAGCTTCTGAATCGTGAGCTGCTGCCATCATCTTGTAGCATATCCAGTGGGCCTGATGAAGGAAACTTTGTGGAAAATTAAAACACTAAATTAGAAATGTAAAAGAAAGAATGCCTAAAATTAAGTCTGAATTTTAGACTTTCCCGTCCACTGACAAGAGAACATATCCTTACAGATCATTACAAGTTCACCAAGATATTCAGCAAGGAGTAACTGAGTTTCTCAGCAGCTTGCTCTGTGTGTTGTATACTTTCCAAGTGTTTTTCATAGTACAGTGAACTCCAAGTCCATTAAATATTCCCCCCAAACAATAGTAGTAGTGATGATGATGTATGTGGAAATTAAAAGCATGTCCAATAAGGGTACAACTATAATCATGGGCAAATTTAATTTACACATAGATTATGGTAAAAAAAAAGTGTGATGTAAAAATTCTTGTGCAGTGTACCTGGGATGGTTTTCTGCAATCTACTATAAATAATAAAACTAAAGCAGAGTCATGTGCATCATCATAACCACTTAATAAATTGCTTTTCTCCCAATGTGAAGATTGCTCAAAAAGTCCTTCAGCCATTCAGGAACATCATCTTTTTCACAGTGCAACATTATTTCCCTTCTGTTTCAGTAGAAGTCTCACTGGATTTTTCTGTCCTTATACACTCTGTATTTTCCAAAAGTGAATTTTGTTGTCACCTATCAAGTGTATTCAAAGACTCTGGTTAGCTTTGGAACCAGTAGTGAAAAGTGTAGCAATTTATTTGGAATTTCTAGTTCAACTCACTCACAAAACATTAAATGAAAAGTTCCAGAAGACCTTAGGGCCTCATCAGTAAGATGTACCTCGGAAAATTGAATTTGCAGTCTTGCTTATATACCATATTTGCTGAAGCTAATACATCTCAATGCATTCTGCTTCGGGGAATATTAAAAAGACAAGTGTATGTGATGATTAGAGGCTTAAATAGAGTGAACAGCAACACATATATTCTATACCAAGCCATGCCGGGGCTCCTTTAAGCTGTCCACAACAATTTTGATTTGCTGTCAGATGTACTTGTACTTAAGGTATTGCTTCTGCTAAAAATTTAGTGACATCATACTTAGAACATTATTGTTTCTGATCATAGATCTTGACCTGTGTGCATTCAACACAGCTGGCCATGATAACTTTGGAACGATCCACTTTAACTACAATAATGAAATGAAGTATAGGTTTTATTGAATGTTTCACAAAGGTATTCAAAGAAGCAGGGTTCTTTCTACTGAAATTAAGTCTTTGCCATTTCTTAGTATTGTAATGTTTAGAAGCTGAATACTACCATTTAATATTGACCAATCCAGGCAAATAGAGGTTCTGTTGGTTTTTTTGTACAACTCAGACAATTGCTCTTGAGAATCCAAGAATGCACCTCAAAATCTACTACTGACCTGCATCATCAAGCGTCTTCTCACAGTGTCAAAAGGATAAGACAATACCCCAGAAAATGAGGTGACAGCCTGAGCAATCAAAAATGACACAAACACAGGAGTATTCTTTTGGTTTGGTAACACACCCTGTCGAGAAAACAAATGAAATTTTACCAAGAAATAATTGAAATATGAATTAATGTTTGTCAATTAATGGGGATGTGAGCAGAGCAGCCTGTTAAATCACCAATTTTTTATTCCAGTGAAAACTGAAAATTTTAACACCCAGGCTATTTCTCTGAAAATATACCCTAAACATTTAGAATGCTTATGTTTTGATGCAATTGATCATCAAATATTGGGCTTACTTAAGATTCACTGTAATTACTGATTTATTTGGAAATATTACACAAATAGCAAAAAATTTTTGCTACATTCACCTCTTTAGGTAATTATATGGTGTTTATTTGAAGCCTACCAACTAAGTGAACTCAGCTCAAGAAGACAGCAAGTGATGGAGGGTTTACATTTTGCCATTCCAAAAATGCAATGACTCAACCTATTTGTTTTTCCATTGAGTCCATCATGATGAGTTTTCGGGTCACTTGGATGCATATGATAAAATAGGTTGAACTCAGTATGGTTTCTTTAAGAGGATATCTTGCCTGATAAAACTGTTAAGAATTCTTTCAGAAAATTCTTTCTTACTTTAGTGGTTGGTAAGTTGATGGAGAAGATCCTGAGAGGCAGGATTTATGAACATTTGGAGAAGCATAATATGATTAGGAATAGTCAGCATGGCTTTGTCAAAGGCAGGTCGTGCCTTATGAGCCTGATTGAATTTTTTGAGGATGTAACTAAACACATTGATGAAGGTAGAGCACTAGATGTAATGTATATGGATTTCAGTGAGGCATTTAACAAGGTACCCCATGCAAGGCTTATTGAGAAAGTAAGGAGGCATGGGATCCAAGGGGACATTGCTTTGTGGATCCAGAATTGGCTTGCCCACAGAAGGCAAAGAGTGGTTACAGACAGGTTATATTCTTCATGGAGGTCGGTGACCAGTGGTGTGCCTCGGGGATCTGTTCTGGGACCCCTACTCTTTGTTATTTTTATAAATGACCTGGATGAGGAAGTGGAAGGATGGGTTAGTAAATTTGCTGATGACATAAAAGTTGGGGGTGTTGTGGATAGTGTGGAGGGCTGTCAGCGGTTACATCAGGGCATTGATAGGATGCAAAATTGGGCTGAGAAGTGGCAGATGGAGTTCAACCCAGATAAGTGTGAGGTGGTTCATTTTGGTAGGTCAAATATGATGGCAGAATATAGTATCAATGGTAAGACTCTTGGCAGTGTGGAGGATCAGATGGATCTTGGGGTCCGAGTCCCTAAGACACACAAAGCTGCTGCGCAGGTTGACTCTGTGGTTAAGAAGGCATACGGTGTATTGGCCTTCATCAATCGTGGGATTGAGTTTGGGAGCCAAGACATAAAGTTGCAGCTATATAGGACCCTGGTCAGACCCCATTTGGAGTACTGTGCTCAGTTCTGGTAGCCTCACTACAGGAAGGATGTGGAAACCATAGATAGGGTGCAGAGGAGATTTACAAGGATGTTGCCTGGATTGGGGAGCACGCCTTAAGAGAATACGTTGAGTGAACTCGGCCTTTTTCCCTTGGAGCAGTGGAGGATGAGAGGTGACCTGATAGAGGTGTACAAGATGATGAGAGGCATTGATCGTGTGGATAGTCAGAGGGTTTTTCCCAGGGCTGAAATGGAGAGCACGAGAGGGCACAGTTTTAAGGTGCTTGGAAGTAGGTACAGAGGAAATGTCAGGGGCAAGTTTTTTTTTAATGCAGATAGTAGTGAGTGTGTGGAATGGGCTGCTGGTGACGGTGGTGGAGACGGATACAATAGGGTCTTTTAAGAGAATCCTGGACAGGTACATGGAGCTTAGAAAAAATAGAGAGCTATGGGTAACCCTAGGTAATTTCTAAGGTAAGGACATGTTCGGCACAGCTTTGTGGGCCGAAGGGCCTGTATTGTGCTGTAGGTTTTCTATGTTTCTAACTAACAGGCAGGATAGACAAAGGAGTCAGTCATTTACTTCGATTTTCAGAAGACAAGGTGCTGCACATGAGGCTGCTGAACAAGAGCCCATGGTATTTTAGCATGAATAGAAATTTAGCTGATTGGTAAAAGGTGAAGATTGGGTCTAAAGGGGGCCTTTTCTGGCTGGTTGCTGGTGACTAGTTGTGTTCTCAGGGGTCAGTGTTGGGTCAGCTACTTTTCACGTTTTATGTTAATGATCTAGATGATGGAATTGATGGCCTTGTGGCCAAGTTTGCAGATGATACAAAGATAGGTGGATACAATTAGTGTTGAGAACCAGGGAGTCCGCAGATTAAGAAATGGGTAAAGAAGTGAAAGATGGAATACAGTGCAGAAGAGTATGGTCATGCTCTTTGGTAGAAGGAATAAAGGTATAGATTATTTTCCAAATGAGGAGCAAATTCAGGAATTTGAGGTGCAAAGGCACTTGGAAGACCTAGTGCAGGTTAATTTGCAGTTTGAGTTGGTAGCAAGGAAGGCAAATGCAGTGTTTGCAGTTGTTTTGAAGACTATAAATCAAAAGCAAGGGTGTAATGCTATGGCTTTACAAGGCATTGGTCAGACCACATTTATAGTGTTGTGAGCAGCTTTGGGCCCCATATCCAAGATAGGATATACCAGCATTGGAGAGGGTCCAGAAGTAGTTCATAAGAATGATCCCAGGAATGAAAGGTTAATGTATGAGGTTCAGAGCCTGCTATCGCTGGAGTTTAGAATATGGGGAGATCTAATTGAAATGTACTGAACATTGAAAGGCCCGGATAGAGTGGACATGGAAAGGATGTTTCAAAAAGTGGCGAGTCCAGGACAAGAGGGCACAAGCCTCAGAATAGAAGGATGTCCCTTTAGAACACAGATGAACAGGAATTTCTTTAGCCAGAGGGTGGTGAATCTGTGGAATGCATTGGCACCAGACACACGGAGTCTAGAGGAGACAAAGATACCACGATGCACGAGCCAGAAGTGGAAAATGACAATGATACTGACACAGATTTGGAACCCTTTATGTTGAGTAAGCCTCATCTGATAACTCAATTTGAGTTAAATGATTTGGTCATAGACCTGAGTTTGTCAAAGGCAAAAGCAGAATTGCTGGGTTCTAGACTGCAGGGATGGATTCTGTTGTTCACAAAAGACACAAAAATTTCTGTCTTTTGCAGCCGCCAAGAAGATTTGGCACAATTCTTTGGCCAGGTAGTAATCTGTATTTCTGCACTGACATTAATAGTTTTTTGACTGTTTTGGGTTTCCAGCATGATCCACAACAATGGTGTCTTTCTATTCTTTAGCATTAAGCCTGAAAGCTGTGCTGTTACACAATGGCAATGCCCACCCTTCAATACCAATCAGCTATGTGATACACATGAAAGAAAGCTCATGAAATTTGGAAGTCTTGTTGAAACACATACAGTACAGTAACTACAACTGGAATATCTGTAGTGATCTGAAAGTAGTAGCACTGCTATTAGAATGCAGCTCAGATACACCAAGTACCGTTGTTTCATTTGCTGTGCTAAAGAACCTCATTACATTAAAAAGGATTGGCCACTCCGTAAGCAGTTGGTTCCACGGCAGAAAAGGGTGGCACATAAACCACTTGTAGATTAAACAAAGATATTTTTGCCTCCTCTTCATATAAAACTGGGGCTAGTGAAAAGTTTTGTGAAAGCGAAGAACAAGGAAGGTGAAGGAGTTCGATATTTGAGACAGACTTTTCCTAGAATAACTGATGCCAAGTTTAAGGAAGGTATTTTTGTTGGTCCACAAATCAAACAGGTCATCAATGACAGGTAATTCAAAGGACTTCTAGTAGGACCAGAGAAAATTGCATGGAAGGTATTCAAGGACATTGTTGAAAATTTTCTTGGCAACTACAACACACCAAATAACATGCAGCTGGTTGCCAATATGCTTCAAGCACACAAAAACATGAAGTAAAACACATCACTAAAGATTCATTTTCTGCACTCCCATTTATACTTCTTCCCTGCAAATCTTGGCACTGTCAGTGACGAGCATGACGAAGGGTTTCACCAGGACACTGTAGTCATGGAGAAATGTTATTGGGTCAACTGGAATCCATCAATGCTGATTATTTTGTTGAACACTTAAGCCAGAAGCTGAGTACAAATGAAAATCATCAACCAAACATTTTTAGCTTAATTGAACTATTGCAAAGTGTCAGCACCGTTATGCAATTAAAGGCATTATATTCAATAAAGTAAATTTCTTGTCTATCCAACTTCCTATGGTATACAAGTAGTCTGAAGTTATATGTGTTCAGCTTCAAGCGATCTGTCATAACCATAGAAAATTCTGAGGAAGCAACGCTTTTGAAAGAAATTGCTGTCCAGTGTAATGAACTGGTTTTACTTTGTTGTGAAGGTTTAATTTCAAGGTTGTTGAATAAAGAATTCCAGAGTTTCCATTGTACAGCAGTGAAGGGATGATGATCTATTTCTAAGCCAGTATAATGCATGAATTGAAGAGAAATATGTAGATGTTGGTGTGAGAGATACCATTAAGAAATCTTGGTGAGTTTTAACAGTATATTTTTAAATGCTAAACAATGGCAACAAAGTACACAAGTGATGGATGTATGCTTAGTACAGATTTCAGTCAAGTGAAATGCTTTGTTGCAGATGCAGTTGAGTTTCTCCAGGTATTGCTGTAACTCATCACCTACAGTAGACAATTTGAGACTACATTCCAACATACTCCTAGAATGAAAGTAATCAAAATTTTGGTTTGATTGATACACCACATTCACCAAATAATACAGCCTTTCTTAGAAATCCGCAGAGTTGATATGCTCCCCGTTTTTTAATATTTATGTCTGCAGGTCCAGTTTATGGTTAATATTCTTTCAGAATGATAATGGTAAGGAAGTTGGTTATAACAACACCGCTGAAAGTAAAGGGGAAGTAGGCAAAATCTGCTTAGCGTTTAGCATAGCACAGCCAGTGCTTTACAGCTCCAGTGATGTTCAGTCATGACCTTCGGAGCTGTCTGTGTGGATTTTGCACTTCTCATGATTGTTTCCTGTTTCCTCCCACATTCCTAAAGATGGGTGGGTTGAGAAATTACTTGGCCTTTGCAAATTGCTCCTTATGCAGAGATGAGTAGTTGAACTGGGACATCTGACTGGAATCTGAGATGGGAGGAATACAGTAGGCTCGCTGTAGGAATAATGTTAGTGGGCATTTAGTGATTAGCATGAACTTTCTGGGTTTGCACTGCTCATCATTAATCAGACCATAGCTAAACAGTGACCTGTTATCAGTGCATGATGCACACATTGCTTCACTATTGTTTCAATTGAATTGAAGACAGTGTAGTAGCATCAAACATTTCTCATTCTCATTTTAGAATGGTGGGAAACACTGGAGATGATTGGTTATAGAACACTACACTGACAAATTCCTGGGTTGAGATGAATGACCTCCCCAACCTAAATTATCTTTCATGCTTGTTTGATATAAGCTAGAGGAAAGTTTTGACCCTGATATTCAGATATTCATTCACTTCAGTTTTACCAAGGTTCCCTGATGTGTCAACTTATCAAACATTGCCTTCAAGTTAAGGCAGCTACTTTGGAGCCAAATGGTCTTTGAGGAATTAGTGACTCTCAGTCAGCAAGTTTGTTCTGCTGAATAGCATGGCGTACAACAGCTTCTGTCACTTTGCCAATTATTAAGAATATACAGATATCAATAAGCTCGATAGAGTGCAGAGAAAATTTACACGGATGTTGCTGGGACTTGAGGACCTGGATTACAGATATAGGTTGAATAGGTTAGGACTTTATTTTCTGGAACAGAGGAGAATGAGGGGAGATCTTATAGAGATATACAAAATTATGAGGGGGTAAAGATACAGTGAATGTATACAGGGTTTTTCCACTGAGGTTGGGTGATCTAGAGCTAGAAATAATAGGTTTAGGTTGAAGGGTGAAAAAGGAAAATCTGAGAGGGAGCTACTTCAGAGGATGGTCTGAGTGTAGAATGAGTTACCAGCAGAAGTGGTAGATATAGTTTTGATTGTAGCATTTAAGAGAAATTTGATAGGTACATGGATGAGAGGTATGAGGGGCTATGGTCCAAGCGCAAGTAGGTGGGACTAGGCAGAAAACCAGACCAACTGGACTAAGTGGTTCAAAGGGAATACTGTTGTGCTGCAGTGCTCTATGACTCTATACAGACAGGATGGTAATAACCTGTTTTTTTATGTAGTAAAGAGATATCTGGGCAATTTTCCGAACAGTAAGAATGTACCATAAGTGATTATATCAGTGGATAGGGTTGCAACTAGTTTTGGAGAATAAATCTTCAGCATTATAGTCAGCATTGCCATAAAGCTTTTCATTGTTCTCAAATGTTTCCTGTAATGTCATGGAATGAGGCACGTCCACTTAAAACATTATGTTAGATTTTCACCTGATGACTCAACTTTCAAAGTAGTGACATACGAATAACTGAACATTGTGTGCAAAGTATGATAACAATAACGATTGAGGTACATTAGCAACTTGCAAAATAATGATAATAGTACATGCAACAGCAGATAAAATGAAACCCAACTCTATCAATAGTTGATTTGCATTGCAAGTAATTGCAAGAATGTCTGCTGCCATAGAACCTTAGGGGTATCAATCAAGTGTGTATAGGCAGACCATATACCTAACTACAATGACAATTTCCTGGATATTTTACCCATTGTTAAGGAAAGGATTGACAATGAAATGGAACATAGAAATGACAATTCCACTCTAGTTCTCATTTCTCAATTAAGCTGTAGCCAACACAACATCTCTATTCTAAAGGGCTGTCAGCGCTGTGCAAAGCATGTTGTGCAGTCTTTGCTGGTTCTATATAGCTCTGAACCCGAAATGTCACAAGCAAAGTCCATGTCAGTATCAGTCCTTGGATCTGTTATCTCTGCTGAAGTCACAAACTAAGTCACAGGATGCACAAGTTAATTTATCAAAAGATAGATGCTGAAAATATCCATAGCAGCATCTGTGGAGAGAGAAACATCAAATGTTTCAGGTTGATAAGTCTTTCATCAGAAATTATCATTACTTAGGTGTCAATTTCTTTTAATCGTGGGAGCTCACACTTCTACAAATAACCTTGTCATTGTTAACCTGAAATATTGGCATTATTACTCTCCACCAATGATGCCTGACCCACAGGGTACTTTCAATATTTTCTGCACTTGTGTCAGATTTCTAGATCATCTTTTGCCTTTTCACTTAAGTAATTTTCTGAAGATGTGCATATGGATTTTAATAAGCTGTTAACTTTTTGAAAGATGAAATGCATTAAAAACTCAGTATTTGGAACTTTTTTAAAATAAGGTCACTTCCGCAACTTAAATTCCCAGTATTACTTTTCACTTGCTGCATCATGGAGGGCAATAGAACTGGTAGATATACTGTATAATCAACATAGACAGAGTTTAGGCCAATTTTATGGAATGGGAGAAGGGTGAGAAGCAGAGGAAAGATGGGGTACAAAAGGGGCTGAGGATTTTGTCTTTCTGTTAATGACTGAAGATTACTTACAGCAAAGATAATCAAAACTAATGAAGTCCTCATCAAAATAATGATCAAACATCTGCTTGTCTTTGCAACTGGGCTGACACCTTGACAACTTCTGTACTAGACTTTACAGTAAAAGGTAAAGGCAATGGCACATCCTAAAAGTTCTTGGATATGTAAGCCTGCTTCTGTCTGTAGGATCAGATTTCCTGTGTGATGTATTCAAAATGTTTATCAGTACTTAAGTAAGGCAGTGCAGTATCAAATATTCAAACAATGTAATCACAATATCTTTGTTAATGTGCATTTAATGCATGGATCAGCACACAATCCAGAGATTTATTTGAAGAGTCTAAATGATATTTTAAATATGTAAATATTTAAATAAATAAAAATGTTTAATGGTATATATGACTCTGGTATTGCCTGACAATCTCTTGAAATCAGTATTTATAACTCTGCCAAAAATTCCTGGAATGATTAACTGCGAAAATTCTAGAACAATCAATCTTATGAGTCACATAATAAAGATTTTGTTGAAAATTGTTCTGAGTCGAATTAAAAACAAGTTTAGGCCAGAAACTTCTAAACTGCAGTATGGGTTTATTTAGGATAGAGGAACTAGGAATGCAATTTTCATACTACGTATGCTTTCAGAAAGGGCAATTGAATATCAAAATGATGTCTTTTTATGTTTTATTGATTTCACTCAAGCATTCGACGAAGTGCAACATGAAAAATTATTTCAAATTCTCGCTAAACTAAACATTGACGGAAGGGACCAACAACTGCTTCAAAATTTATATTGGAACCAAACGGTGGCGGTAAAAATTGATGATAAAATAAGCAGTTGGACTAAAATTCAAATAGGAGTTAGACAGGGATGCGTTGCCTCACCGAATTATTTAATATCTATAGTGAAATGATTCTCAGAGAAATAGAAGACCTAGATGGGATAAAAATTGGAGGTGCTAACATCAATAATGTAAGATATGCAGATCATACCACCCTAACAGCAAGTGCTGCAGAAGACCTACAAATCCTCCTAGACAAAGCAGTACAAACAAGTGCAGATTTTGATCTAACCATCAACTGTTAAAAAAAACCAAATGTATGGTAATATCAAAACAGCAGGATACTCCCAACTGCCAATTGTACACCAGTAACCAAGGGATTGAACAAAATACCAACTTTAATTGCCTTGGTAGCTTTATACCACAAGATGCTAGAAGTAGAAATAAAAAGAATTGCCATTGCCAAAACCAACTTCTAAAAAATGAAACCCATCTTCACCAACAGACACACTTCTATAACAAGACTTAGGCTACTAAAATGTTACATCTGGTCAATCTTGCTGTATGCTTCTGAAACATGGACTATAGCACCAGAACTCCAAAGAAACTTAGAAGCAAAAAAAATGTGGTTTCTTAGAAGAATGTTGAAAATATCATGTAGAGATAGGGTAACTGAAGAGATAGTACTCCAACGTGCCCATACAAAGAGATCTTTAGTAAGAACACTAAATAAGAGGACACTTAAATTCCTGGGCCATGTCATCAGAAAGGGAGAAATAGAATGCCTTACATTACAAGGTCGTATGCCTGGGAAACGCGGAAGAGGAAGGTAAAGAAGAAAATATATGGACACTGTGAAAGAACTAACAGATCTAAGTGTGTGAGATATCATTGACGCTGCGTGGGATTGTTCCATGTGGAAAGCGTGTAACGCGCATGGCACATGAAGAAGAAGAAGAAATCATATTTAGGAATTGATATTAGTCTGCAATTAGAAAACATTTACCATATGAGTGAATTACCAAGCAGTCGCTTAATTAGCACAACACTATTACAGCTCAGGATGTTCTGGAGTCCGGAGCCATTCTGTTAGGAGTCTTTGTACGTCATCTCTGTGGAATACATGGTTTTTCTCTGGATCCTCCCACAGGACAAAGATGTGCTGGGTAGGCTAAATGGTCATTATAAATTGCCCCGTGATAAGGTTAGGGTTAAGTGGGTTTGTTGGGAATTGATGGGGCGGCATGGCTCAAAAGACCAGAAGGGCCTACTCTACACTGTATCACTAAATAAATAATTGATGTAATTTTTCTTTTGTTTATAGATTATTCAACAATCCAAACAAAATCACGGTTTACTTGATACAAATTTGTGGCTGAAATAAATTGAAGCATGTTCATTTGACATTCTAAGAATTAACCTGAGATTCAGAAACCTATATTAATCTGAAACACGTCAAAAATATATGTATAGAGAAATCATCATGATTTACTTGAATAAAAATACCCAAATGAATAATAGGTTAACCCAAAGCAAAAAAAAAAATCACAAAATGCTAGCGGAACTCAACAGGCCAGTCAGCATCTACGGAAAAAAGTACAGTTGACATCTTGGCCCGAAACGTCAACTGTACTTTTCTTCCCATAGATGCTGCCTGGCCTGCTGAGTTCCACAGCATTTTGTGTGTGTTGCTTGGATTTCTAACACCCGCAGATCTTCTCTTGTTTAATAAAAAATATCAGCTTATTTAGAACATAAATATTTTAAAAGTCACCTTGATTGTGTCATAGCATCCGAAGTAGGAAGCTCGATATACAATGATACCATTCACTGAAACAGCAAATCCTTGATAAAGACCTCGAGGCCCATCTCGCTTTGCAATTTTCATGATGCAGTCAGCAAGACCTGTAAATTGCCTTTCCTGAGGACCTATACAGTTTAAATGCACACTCCAGTTACAATAAAACATTTTTGAGAGACAATGCATAAGATTCTTCTGCAAAATTAAATGGATAACTGTTTAATTAAAATGCTGGACCAATGAGTCATATATTATATAAATGGAATATATATAATAATACAGTAAAATAAAGATAGTGCCAGACCAGCAGATTTTTTAGTTTGCTGTTATTTCGTTAGTACTCCAGTAAACTTAAAATTAATCTCCACCTCCCGCCCACCCCGCCAGTTATCTGAGCCAAAGCACCAGGAAGTATACTTGCTGCAGGATGGAGAGCACCTGCTGCTTTCCTTGCCTATTAATGATTTGTAAATTAGTCCTAATGTTAAATTTGTTATGCCACTCTATTTGCAACAAATGATTCACTTTTACTGTCATCTGTTTAAAAAAATCTTTTAACAGGGTCTCTGCCTTTTATTGAATAACCATGGGTGATTGGTGTTGATTTTAATTTTCAAAACAACTAACCAATATTTCTTCCATTGCATTCATCAAACCACTATTGCTTTATAGCGATGAAATTGATCATTTGATATGCATAAGTATTTGTGTTTTGTCTTTTTATGGCACTAACTGTTGAATGACTAAATCTTAACACTGCCAATTATTGATGGCATTGAATGTTTCCTCTTTCTCAGATACATTACCATCATATATATCTTTTTTGATTTTTGGGAGAAATGGTAATTGCAAAATTCTGTAAGAATTATACAGTAGTTGCAAAGAAGCACAAACACTGCTATCCAATACGACACTCTGATGAGGACTAACATTCATTTGGAGGTTTGAGTTGTATTGCCATTAAGTGTAATTAGCCAGTTACAAACTCACTATTGCAGGGGTCAAGCCAGTATACATGTACTACACACCATTTATGTAGACAGATTATAGCATTTCAGATACTGACTCCTTGGGCCTTATATGATTATAACAAGGTGTCCTTAATTAGACTCAAATCATCTTACCATTAAAATAATAAACTATTCTTTCTTGATTTGCTTGTTATATCTCCATCTTAGCTTTCAGTAATTCACATCCAAGGACATCCCGGTCCCGCTGAACATCAATACCTTTCAATCTCTCATTATTCAAAGGATTCTCCAGTTTCTATTTTTTTTTTAGCAGTTAACATGATAGTACAACAATATAACAAGATGGAGGATATTCTCAGCATGGAGACAAGAAGCTTCAATAAGGGTGAAGTAATAGTGGAAGTAAAATTTACTAATACCATGACAAAAGATGCATTTGCAAGTAGAAGACTGGTAACAGTGAAATCAGCCAGAGTTTGGTTCTACCCTGGCAGCTAGATCTACCCATGTCTAACTAGACTTGCAAGCCTGTCAATGGTAGTGTTGCTGAACCATTCGTGGATAATGAAATTCCTTACCCACTGTATATTCTATGCTCTGTGTAGAGTCACTGAGTACCAAATGTTGTACAATGAAAAGCAGCACAAAATTATCAGTTAAGGGAGGACATTAGTTACCATAACCAATTTTTTTTTGTTTCTGCCTGATTTAATGGCATGAATCTTCATGTAGTACAGCTCTGTGTTGTAACTTATCTTGCTAATTCAAGTGGGTCTGTTCTGTCAGAAGGTCATGGAGAAATCTGAAAGATTTGGTGTAACTGTACAACTTAAGTCATTAAAATATATTCAAAAACAGGTATATGTTTAAGTTAAAGGATATGGAGAGAAGGCCAGAACTGGATACTGAAGTGAATGAATAACCATCAGCATGTTGAGGGCTGGATGGAAATAATATGTTCTTTGGAAGATATTCCTGAAGCAAGTAACCACCCTCATTATTTGCATTTCCAGCTGACTAGAGCCAACCATAGATCCAAAAAACCATCCATGAAACCAAGTGATAGCAGGGACATGGTTGACATACTCAGTAACATGTAACCGCCAAAAGAAGCCCCACACAAAAAAAGCTCATTTGGTAGCATCCCTTGTTTTACTGTCTATCTAGGTCAGGGTTTTTCAATGCTTTCAATTTATATCTGACATTAAACAGTACTTGAAATTTTTAACAATTATTTTCTATCTAAAAGTATCATATAAAGCACTTGTAATACGAAATATATTTAAATACAATGTTCTGTATTCTTGCTTTTGTATCCTGCATAATTACAATCACCATTCAAGTAGATGTGCTTCCATTATCTCTGCAGATCTAACTTGGCACAGAGTTCAAGAGGAATTGCCAAGTGCAAGTACTATGAAATCTTAGCTAACTTCTGCCTCTCTCTGTAGAGCCCTGCATAGACAAGAGATCTTGGTAATAGTTCAGTGCTCCTGCACAAACGAGTGGGTCCTGAACCTAAGGAGCCTTACAATTCCATGCAAACCAGCAGAATGTATCTGCATAATCTGGGCCACTGTGCTTAAATATTTTATACAAATGGATGGGCAAATATTAATCAAAACTCTGTTTAAGACCTGGAATACATTAGGCTTCTAATTTCCTTCTCTGAAATGGTGAACCACTTTAGATGGAATAGTTAATGGGGTAGCTTTCTGGTCTCTGCTTAGCTGTTTGCTTCTAAACCATTGGGGAAAGGCCACCACTCTCTAGTGATGCAGTTAAAAGTAAACTCATATTAGACAGGACAAGAATCTGGGCCTACATCCAGAAAATGATTCATTTAATTAAAATAACTTCTGAGCCACTTCCTTTGTGAAATGCTTTTCTAGACATGTTTAAACTTTACATATTGGTTGATAACTGACTAATAATTTATTATTTAAGGTACCAAATGTAATTATCTTTGAAATGATAGTAAGATGTTCACGATCAGGACATTTCTGTTTTAATCTCTGCCATGACTATAACCCAAATTCACCACTTGTATAGACTTCTATATGTGCTTCAATTTCTCTGTTCTTTTCTGCAGAGACTTTGGATCTTTCTCCCTTGTCTCTTAGCTGTAGTTAACTCCCATGCCAACTTTTGATTTCTCATCCTTTGGCTATTTCTCACTGTGCCTAATCTCTTACTCACAATTCTGTCTTTCTTTCATCCTCCTCCTTTTCCACACCTGGATCCCTCTCAAATAATCCCACATGGGCATTCAGTACTACTCTTTCTTTCATCCTTCACTCCATCTCCTTGGTCAACAAATTCAAATTATCTTGATTTTTTGTTCGCCCCATGCTCCATTGCTCTTCTTTAAGAAGAAAGCTTGGACACTGCAATTTTCCCCCATTCTTCTTTACAAAACTGTTTAAGCTCTGTCAGATTGCATTGGGACTGTGAGTGAACAGCCCTTATCAAGTCCCCTGACAAATTCTCTATTGGATTGAGGTCTGGACTCTGACTTGGCCACTCAAGGATATTAACTATGTTGTTTTTTAAGCCATTCCTGTGTAGCTTTGGCTTTATACTTGGGGTTATCGTCTTGCTGGAAAACAAATCTTTTCTCAAATGTTCTCTTGCAGACTGCATCAGGTTTTCCCTGTATATTGCTGCATTCATTTTACCCTCTACCCTCACAAGCCTTCCACTGCCTGCTGCAATGAAGCATCCCCACAGCATGATGCAGCTGCCACCAAGCTTCATGCCAGGGATGGTGTATTTCTGATGACATGCAGTGTTTGCCTTACACCAAACATAGCATTTAGTCAGATGGCCAAAAAGCTCAATTTTGGTTTCATCAGACCATAGAACCTCCTTACAACTGACTTCAGTCACCCTCATTCCTTCTGGCAAATTCTAGCCAAGATTTCATGAGAGTTTCTTTCAACAGTGGCTTTCTCTGTCATTCTCCCAGAAAGCTGCGACTGGTGAAGCACCCGGGCAATCGTTGTTGCATGTGTAGTCTCTCTATTTCAGCCACTGAAGCTTGTAACTCCTCCAGAGTTGTCAAAGGTCTCTTGGTGGCCTGCCTCACTAGTCGCCTTCTTGCATGGTCGCTCAGGTTTTGAGGACGGCCTGCTCTAGGCAGATTTACTGTTGTACCATATTCTTTCCATTTCTTGATAATTAACTTAACTATACACCAAGGGATATTCAGTGACCTCAAAATTTTCTTGTATCCTGACTTGTATTTTCAATAACTTTTTCGCAGAGTTGCCTGGAGTTTTCTTTTATCTTCATGGTGTAGTTTTTACCAGGATACTGACTCACCAGCAATTGGACCTTCCAGATATGGGTGTATTTTTTACAATCAATTGAAACACTTTGACTGCACACAGGTGATCTCCATTTAACCAATTATGTGACTTCTGAAACCAATTAGCTGCACCAGTGATGATTTAGTGTGTCATATTAAAGGGGGGGGGTGAATACTGATGCAATCAATTATTTTGTGTGTTATATCGGTAATTAATTTACATCTCTTTGTAGAGATCAGTTTTCACTTTGACACGAAGGAGTCTTTTCCAGTTGATCAGTGTAAAAAAAACCAAACTAAATTCACTGTGATTCAATGTTGTAAGACAATAAAACATGAAAACTTCCGGGGCAGGGGTGGGTGGGTGAACTATATTTATAGGCACTGTATTTCTCACAGACTCTACTCTTACAGCCTAAAAAAAGACATCTCTGATTACTTCCTTGTATCTCTCACCAATATTACACTTCAACCATCTTCCAATTTTCCTTCAACATGACACTGCTAAATGCCACACTTGACCCATTTTCCACTGTACTGGTTAGACCATGGCCTTTCTTTCATGAAAATTAATTGGAGCTGCTTTGCTTAACTTCCTTTTCACTTCCCCTTTTGATGTTCTTAACTTTACAAAATAGCATAGGAGGGACCCATGCTTGCCATGAAGAATCTTATAGCTCTTCATAGAACAATCCTGTTGTTTCCAATCCCCCTTCCCTTGTGGCTTTGCAAATTATTTTTTCCACAAGAACCTAAACAATTCCTTTCTAAAAGTCATAAATATTCCAACAAAGTCCTCTTTTGCAAAATTATTTTGGGTCATTGTCTAAAAAGAGAAATTTCATGGTATTGAGCATACAACTAGTTTTCCTTTCTGTCAAAGGGCAGATCTGATTGGTCCATGAATGTCATTTAATTCTTTACTGCCTAAAACACCTACTGCTGTAAGTTTATCCTGAACACTAAAAAAAATTCCTGCTTTAATTTCTCAACCACTATCATCTTCCTGAAGATTTTTCACTTTCCCCTTTCAAATGGGACTTAATGACTTCTTTGACACTAAGATTAAGACAATGTGCTTCTTTGAGCCATTTCCTTCCCAAGTGAGCAATATGTTAATCCTTAGCCTGAACCGCTGTTCTGCAGTTTCATTTCTATCTGTTGTCACTAATCCACTTTCACTACATTGCTGATCAGGCATTCTTCCTCCTTTTGCAAATGGTGTCACTTATATTTTTAAAGCCACTATATCATTACTCATTAAAACTTTTAGCTTTTACTTTTTGTCTTTGCATATTAGTAGCATACACTGAAACGGCTTTCCAAATCTGTACAATATGACCTGCAACTCCTTGGTTGAATCTCTGCACTCAGGTTTCTAGGTCAACGAAGATACAGACACTTGAGATATTTACCACTTTGCTGTACTGGTTCAGGAGATTCACAAAGTAAATATGCAGATAATGTAAGGTAAAGTGATTATGAACATATAGTATGTTCGCTTTTAACAGCAAAGGATTTGGAGTACAAATGTGGAAATCCTGCTGAGACATTGTGCAAAATTCTGGCAGGATTTCTTTTGGAGTAAAATGTGCAGTGTATGTCTCCATATGAACAAAAGGTATACTTGCCTTGAAGTCAGACAAACCACATTGATTCCTGAAATGAATGTCTTATGATGAAAGATGAATAAAACTGGCCTGGGTTGGGTCCGGTGTAGTAGTATTCCAACGACTTGAACATATATTGTTCAAAGAGGTTACATGAGTGGTACTGGTGCTTTGTACAAATAACGTTTCAATTTGATGAAATCACAGATGTATAGATGACAGCATTATGAATATATAGACCAGACTATGAATGGGAAGAAAACAAAGTGTCGTTTGGTATTTCTTGTACCGTAAATTCCGGTGTATAAGCCGACCTGGAGTATAAGCTGACCCCCCCCCCCCCATTTTCAAGGTTAAAAAAGTGACTTTTTCATGTTACCTTTGTATAAGCCAACCCCTTTTGTAGAGGTTTTTGACTTAACCAGAAAAGATCACAAGTTCTCACATGCCAGGACTCGGCTTTGCCGGATCTGGAACCTGGAAATTTTGTGAACCAGTACCTGCTAGGAAAATAGGCCTACACATTATAGAGCGTTATAAGCGAATTCTTAATAAATAAATCAAGGAGGGAAGTTTTGGATTAGCTTCCCAATGGTAAAGAATCCTCTGAAATGTAACCCACTGAAACCATTTAGCACCCATCGTAATCTCGGTAAAACATAACCCGGGGTAGCAGGATCAGTACGTGTACTCAGTATTGAGTTTACGACCACCATGTACAAAAGATTAAAACGAATGTGATATGATGCTGGCTTCAGGCTGAAGGTTGTTGATTTTGCTAAAGGAACGAATAATTCTGCAGCTGCTAAGAAATTTAGTGTAAATGAGAAACAAGTGAGAGTGGAGAAAGGCAGAGGACACACTGAGGGAAATGCCAAAGACAAAATGTGCAAACTGTGGGAAAACATGCCAGTGGCCAGAACTGGAAGAAAACGTTTTAGAGTGGGTGAATCACCAGCGATCATCTGGATACATTGTTACCAGAGAAATAATTCCAATTCAAGCATCGAAATGGGCCGAAAAACACTGTGAGGTCAGTGAAAATTTCAAAGCTACGCGAAATTGGTGCACCTGATTTATGAATAGACATGATCTTTTGTTGAGACAAAAAACAAAGATTGCTCAGAAGTTGCCGAGCGACCTTGAGAATAAAATTACAGCCTTCCGATCGTTTGTAATCAAGCATCGAAAGGCACATTCTTACCAACTCTCACTGATTGGTAACCTGGATGAGACACCAATGTTCTTTGATTTTGCTGGCAACCGCACTGTCAATCAGAAGGGGGAGAAAACAGTCCTTGTCAAAACAACTGGACACGAGAAGCAACATTTTACTGTCGTGTTAACGTGTATGGCTGATGGGACCAAACTACCACTGATGGTGATTTTTAAGAGGAAAACATTCCCAAAGAAAGAAAAATTCCCGCAGGGTGTTGTTTATGTTCAAGAACGCGGCTGGATGGACGAAGCGGGTTGCTTGAAGTGGGTTAAAGAGGTGTGGCATCGATGTCCCAAAGGTTTCAGGAAGGAAACGTCGCTACTTGTCCGGGACACGTTCAAAGCGCACTTGTCAGGTGAGACAGAAGCTGCATTGAAAGCTGAAAATACGGACATTACAGTCATCCCCGGTGGTTTGACGTCCGTGCTCCAGCCACTAGATGTGAGTTTAAACAAACCATTCAAAGAATTCATGTGTCGACAGTGGAACGAATGAATGATGTCTGGAAATCAGTCATTCACTCCAGTGGGAAGTATGAGGGCCACATCTCTAGCTACAGTTTGCGAGTGGGTAGGCAATCGTGGGAGGAAATGAAGGCCGAGTGCATTGTGAAGGCCTTCAAAAAGTGCAGCATCAGCAATGCTTTGGATGGCACTGAAGATCATTTGCTTTGGGAAGAAGACGATGGAAATTTGGCAGCCAGTAAAGCTGCAAATGACGATGTTGAAGCAGAAATTGACAATCCTTACAATGATATGGTGACAGCCGAAGAATGGGACGTGATTTTCAGAGAGTCAGATAATGAACAGTGTGAGAGTTTCAAGCTCTGACTGTTTAACGACAACAGTGTGTACAAGTAAATTGAGAAACAATGTGTTTTGTAGATAGCAACACACATAAAAGTTGCTGGTGAACGCAGCAGGCCAGGCAGCATCTCTAGGAAGAGGTGTTGACGTTTCGGGCTGAGACCCTTCGTCAGGACTAACTGAAGGAAGAGCCAGTAAGAGATTTGAAAGTGGGAGGGGGTGGGGGGGGGCGATCCGAAATGATAGGAGAAGACAGGAGGGGGAGGGATGGAGCCAAGAGCTGGACAGGTGATTGGCAAAAGGGAAATGAGAGGATCATGAGACAGGAGGCCTAGAGAGAAAGAAAAGGGGTGGGGGGGGGAACCCTGAGGATGGGCAAGGGGTATAGTGAGAGGGACAGAGGGAGAAAAAGAATGTGTGTATATAAATAAATAACAGATGGGGTACGGGGGGAGGTGGGGCATTAGCTGAAGTTTGAGAAGTCAATGTTCATACCATCAGGTTGGAGGCTACCCAGATGGAATATAAGGTGTTGTTTCTCCAACCTGAGTGTGGCTTCATCTTGACAGTAGAGGAGGCCGTGGATAGACATATCAGAATAGGAAGGGGCCTTGGAATTAAAATGTACGGCCACTGGGAGATCCTGCTTTCCCTGGCAGACAGAGCGTAGGTGTTCAGCGAAATGATCTTCCAGTCTGTGTCATAAGCGTTTGTACTTTCTTTTGTATTTGACTCAAAATCAGCCAATAAACACGACCTGTCTTCCGTGTATTCATTTTTCCAAAGTTGGCACCCTCTGTATAAACCGACCTCCAAATTTTACGACAAAATTTAGGGCCAAATTCTCAGCTTATACACTGGAATTTACGGTACCTATTTTTATGAATACATTTTAAATTTTGAAAGAAAAAAAGCCAGTCTTTTTCACCAGAGTTTTTTAAAGAGGTGATTTCATGGTAGTACACAGGATTCCAAGTGATTGATAAGGTTAATGCTGAGAACCTGTCAGCTCTTAATGGAACTTCTAAAACTATGGGATAGAGTCTCAGGCTAAGTGAGATGGAGCTTATGACAGAGCTAAGCAGAAAATACTTTACTCATAAATATACAGAATATTTCTGATATTCTCTACCACAAGAGGGCTGTAGCTACTCAGCTGTAGGGTGCACACAAAGCTGAGAATTTGATCTTCGGACTGGAAATCAAAATGTAAGGATTGGGCTGATAAACAGACAATATGTGGCAGAACAGCGACACAAATGCTGCCTTGTGTATAAAAAAGTTGGGTACAATCAGACCTGTGGGGTGTTGCCTTTATAAACACTGCATGTCCTCCTTAAGAGCATGTGTGGCTGTTGGGTTTCCCAGTTTTATCCTGTATCTCCTGGAGTACACCTGGAGTATTGTGTGCAGTTTTGGTCCCCTAATCTGAGGAAAGACATCCTTGCCTTAGAGGGAGTACAAAGAAGGTTCACCAGATTGATTCCTGGGATGGCAGGACTTTCATATGAAGACTGGATGAACTAGGCTTGTACTCGTTGGAATTTAGAAGATTGAGGGGGGATCTGATTGAAACATATAAGATCCTAAAGGGATTGGACAGGCTAGATGCAGGAAGATTGTTCCCGATGTTGGGGAAGTCCAGAACGAGGGGCCACAGTTTGAGGATAGAGGGGAAGCCTTTTAGGACCGAGATTAGGAAAAACTTCTTCACACAGAGAGTGGTGAATCTGTGGAATTCTCTGCCACAGGAAACAGTTGAGGCCAGTTCATTGGCTATATTTAAGAGGGAGTTAGATATGGCCCTTGTGGCTACGGGGGTCAGGGGGTATGGAGGGAAGGCTGGGGCGGGGTTCTGAGTTGGATGATCAGCCATGATCATAATAAATGGTGGTGCAGGCTCGAAGGGCCGAATGGCCTACTCCTGCACCTATTTTCTATGTTTCTATCTCAAAGATATGCCTCTAGGTTATCTGGTTTTATATGTTAACACAAAATAATCTGCAGATGCTGTTGTCAAAGGAACACTCACAATGCGCTGGAGGAACTCAGCAGGTCAGTCAGCATCAGTTGAAAAGATTAGTTGACTTTTCGGGCCGAAACCCTTGGTCAGCACTGAAGGAAGAACTTTGGGGAGGGCTTGAAGAATGCTGGTAGTTGAAAAAAACAGTAATTTTAAAGACAAAGGGCTGGGGGAGGGGAAGCAGGGAGGCGATTGGCAGCAGAACAATGCGAAGTAGTAGGAGGAGGTGGAACTATGAGGGAGGTGATGTGAAATAGGGATAGAGGAAGGGAGGTGGAGGGAATTACCAGAAGTTGGAGAATTCTATGTTCATACCAAGGGGCTGGAGACTACCTAGACAGTATATAAGGTGTTGCTCCTAGCCCACTGACTCTCATAACTACCTCGACTATACCTCTTCCCACCCCGCCACATGCAAAAATGCCATTCCTTATTCCCAGTTCCTCCGTCTCCGCCTCATCTGCTCCGAGGATGAGGCTTTCCGTTCCAGGACATCTCAAATGTCCTCTTTCTTTAAGGATCGTGGTTTCCCTTCTACAGTGATCAATGATGCCCTCACCCGCATCTCCTCCATTTCCCGCACTTCGGCCCTCACCCCATCTTCCCGCCACCACAACAGGGATAGAGTTCCCCTTGTCCTCACCTACCACCCCACCAGCCTCCAGATCCAGCACATTATTCTCTACAACTTCCACCACTTCAACAGGACCCCACCACTAAACACATCTTTCCCTCTCCACCCCTCTCCGCTTTCCGCGGGATCGATCCCTCCGCGACTCACTTATCTGCACGTCCATCCCCACAGATCTCCCACCCGGCACTTATCCCTGTAAGCGTAAGTGCTACATTTGTCCCTACACCTCCTCTCTTGCCACCATTCAGGGCCCCAAACAGTCCTTCCAGGTGAGGCAACACTTAACTTGCGAATCTGTTGGGGTCATCTATTGCATCTGGTGCGGCCTCCTCTACTTCAGTGAAACCCGACACAGATTGGGGGACCGCTTCGTCGAGCACCTCCACTCCGTCCACCACAACAGACAGAAACTCCCGGTAGCCACCCACTTCAACTCTGCTTCCCATTCCCATTCAGATATGTCCATACATGGCCTCCTCTACTGCCATGATGAAGCTAAACTCAGGTTGGAGGAGCAACACCTCATATACCATCTAGGTAGTCTCCAGCCCCTTGGTATGAACATAGAATTCTCCAACTTCCGGTAATTCCCTCCCCCTCCCTTCCTCTATCCCTATTTCACATCACCTCCCTCATAGTTCCACCTCCTTCTACTACTTCACATTGTTCTCCTGCCAATCACCTCCCTGCTTCCCCTCCCCCACCCCTTTGTCTTTAAAATTAGTTTTTTTTCAACTACCAGCATTCTTCAAATCCTCCTCAAAGCTCTTCCTTCAGTGCTGACGAAGGGTTTCGGCCCGAAACGTCGACTAATCTTTTCAACTGATGCTGACTGACCTGCTGAGTTCCTCCAGCGCATTGTGAGTGGTTTTATATGTTACCAGTTAACGTGGGTTAATGCCAAAAGAACAAAAGGAAAGTTTATGGGCATGTAAAATAGTTTAAGTTTCATGGCTACTACAAGGAGAAGGAAACAGGACTTAAGAGATTTGTTCTGCTGGAAGATCACACAGACCTGATGAAGTAAGCTTGAGTGGCTGTATGACATATCCCTGGTTCTCCTTAGTTTTTGTTGTAATTACAGTCTCTATTATTATGAATGTGGTAAATTTCTGTTAATCTCCTAAATCTGATATGGTTGAGCCACTTACCCAATGCAAATCAATGGGAATGTTTTATTTAAATCAAAGCATTGACTCTGTTGCTCTTGGCTAAATGTAATTGTTATCTCCTGAATATCTTTTCTGACAACCACCACATACTCTTAAGTTTTAATCATTTCAATTCCTCCTCAATAGCCCTCTCTTCAACCCAAAGTGCTCAGTCGTTTAGCACTATTTTTTTGTGGTTTGAGTACCGACTGTATGATCTGAGGTAATTTTCTTCATACTACCTTTGCCAATGTCAGCTGCCAAACGTGTTCGTGCAAAATCCAGTGGATATACAAAACAGAGGGATGTAGCACCCGCAGCTCCTCCAGATGCTAAGTTTGCTAAGAACCATTTTCCAAACTGAAATGAAACAAAAACTCATCCTTAAAATTTTTCATTCAACATAAATACTTTAACTTACATTTACACTAAGATTTAATTTCAACTGTCAAGGCTTTTAACATAATGTTTCTAATTTATATCCATTCAACTTTTGGACAACTTATTTGTGTTCCCTTGCAAGTTTTACTAAAACCTCACTTTTCCAGACTGTTAAATACATGGTTTAAAATTATATATAATTAACCAACTGCTGCACTATTTATTGGCAATAATTGGTACTAAAAGCGCTCATATAGTAGGAATTCTATTTAAGGAAATAAAATTTTATTCCATCAAAATTGAATTTCCAGGCTCATATCTACAAAAACACAAGACAGCACATATCTACAAAAACACAAGACAGCAAGAAAAACTAATGTTTTACCTCTCAATAAAGTTAACAGATATTCACAATCACTTAATGACTTAACATTTATCTATTTAAATACAGCGAATGTGGAACTTGTGCAGATATATACATATATGCACAACAACCTCTCACTCAATGTCAGCAAGACCAAGGAGCTGACTATTGACTTCAGGAGGAGGAAATTGTTGGTCCATGACCCACACCTCATCGGGGGATCAGGGGTGGAGAGGTTCCTTGGTGTTATCATTTTGGAGGACTAGTCCTGGGCCCAGCAAGCAAGTGCAATTATATAGAAAGCACAGCAGCACCTCTATGTCCTTAGGAGTTCACAAAGATTCAGCATGGCATCTAAATCTTTGACAAACTTCTACAGATGTGTGGTGGTGTGTAGATTGACTGGTTGCATCATGGCCTGGTATGGTAATACCAATGCCCTTGAACAGAAAATCCCATAAAAAGTAGTGGATACAACCCAGTCCATCACGGTAAAGCCCACCCCACCACTGACCACATCTACACAGAGCATTGTTGCAAGTAAACAGCATCCATCATCAAGGACCCCCACCACGCAGGTCATGCTCTCTTCTCGCTGCTGCCATCAGGAAGAAAGTACAGGAGCCTCATGACCCACACAACCAGGTTCAAGAACAGTTATTACCCTGCAACCATTAGGCTCTTGACCTGAGGGGTTAACTTCACCTGCCCCATCAGTGAACTGTTCCACAACCAATGGACTCACTTTCAAGAACTCTTCGTCTCATGTTCTGATATTTATTGCTTATTTATGAATTATCATTTTTTGTATTTGTACAGTTTGTTGTCTCTTGCAGATTGGTTGGTTGTCTGTCCTGTTGGGTGTGGTCTTTCACTGACTCTATTGTTTCTCTTGGATTTACTGTGTATGCCTGACTGAAGGAGGACAAATCTCAGAGTTGTATTCTGTATACATACATTGATAATTAATGTACTTTGAATCTTTGCCCGCAAAATAAAATCTCAGTGTTATATGTGGTGAAATATATGTACTTTGATAATAAATTTACTTTGAACATTGGCTTTTCAAAGAAGCAACACCAAACTTACTTAGTGGTAGGGGGCACCATTTTAATTGTTCCACTGCTGGACCTTTTATGGTCTAACTGCAGAATAGAACTTAGCCTTGTCAAGATTCCTCAGGTTGTGATTTCTTCAAGTACTCATGTAAGGTACACTGCAACAATTTTTCCATGAATTAAACTTCCTTTATGATAATGGACATGAACAAAGTATGTTAAATTCTTCCCTTATCCATGTACCTGTTATTCTATTACTTCAACGAAGACAGGAATTAAAGGAAAATAGTATCCCATTTTTTACCAGTAATGTCTATATTATACCTGTTTTTCTTTGTCAATTCCTCCCATAAATAATTGCTTGTATTTATCCTTGAAGGCAAAATTCAGAGCCTGAGTTGGGAAATATCGAATCACATTTGCCAAGTTGCCACGCCAAAAACTCAGAAATCCTGAAAAGACAGAACTTGTATAAGAAGTGTTTCCAAGTGTTTAAAATAAAACTCTAAAATTGACTTGCAAATAGTAAAATCAAATAATAAAGACCCATGGTTTAATTAGCACTCTTGTCTATGAATGGAAGTCTTATCAAAAAACTCAAGGCCAGCATTCCAAATGCAGTTTGTCTGAATTCTTGACTAATTAGAAGTCTTGTCTTTTACATAAAACATCTGCTTTATCAAAAAGATGTTGAAGTTCGGCAGTAAGGAAAGCGAATGCTATGTTGGCATTCATTTCAAGAGGAATAGTGTATAAGAGTAAGGAGGTATTGATGAGGCTCTATGGGGCATTAGTGAGACCTCGTTTGGAATACTGTGTGCAGTTTTGGGCCCCCTATCTCAGAAAGGATGTACTGATGTTGGAGCGAGTTCAGAGAAGATTTACGAGGATGATACCTGGAATGCAGGGGCTAACATATGAGGAGCGTTTGTCAGCTCTTGGACTGTATTCACTAGAGTAGAGAAGAATGAGAGGGGATCTTATAGAAACATTTCGAATGTTGAAAGGGTTGGACAGAGTAGATGTGGAAAGGTTGTTTCCCTTGGTGGGTGAGTCCAGGACACGAGGCCATAGTCTTAGAATTAGAGGGTACCCAGTTAAAACAGAGATGAGGAGAAATTTTCTTAGCCAGAGGGTCGTGGATTTGTGGAATTCGTTGCCACATACAGCTGTGGAGGCCCGATCATTAAGGGTGTTTAAGGAGGAGATTGACAAGTATCTAATTAGTCAGGGTATCAAGGGATATGGGGAAAAAGCCGGAAATTGGAACTAGATGGGTGAATAGTTTAGCTCATGGAGGAGCTGCAGAGCAGACTCGATGGGCCGAATGGCCTACTTCTGCTCCTTTGTCTTGTGATCTTGTGAAGTTATCATACTGGCAAGTACTTAATAATTAATACAAAGTGATTTGTGAAAGTTTGTGATGTTCAAGTTGACTGCAATATTCCTGCATCACCACAATTCAAAAGCGTTTCATTACTGCAAAATGTTTTGGGACAATCAACGAGAAACACAAAGGGCTTCATATGAATGCAAGTCTCTGGAAATGGACTAAGTGATGACAACAATAAGCATTCTCATAAATCCACTCAGAAGAAACGAGCTACAGAGTTTTGTATTCCATTTATTGAGGGTGTTAGCCTTAACAGATATATAAACTGCTGAATTTAACAGCTTTATCAATATTATTACATGGTTAACAGACACTCAGGACCTCTGTTAAATTAGTCAATGATCTACAACCGTCTGAGTACAATCAATTTTAGTACTGATTTGTCTTAAGTTTGTATGTACAGTGGGATGTAAATAATTGTCCAGATTTGTTATCACACTTAGTTTTAGGAATAATTTACATTAATATAATTCAACCTGCAGTATGAGGGGGAAGCAAGTTGATTAGAAGGGGACACTAAGAGGGGTAAAAATAGAACAGCAATAGCTGGAGTTTCTGGGAGTAATTTAGCACAGAGGATCCATTCATTCTAATGAAGTACATTTATTATCAAAGTATGTATGCAATATAACACTCTGAGATTTGTCTTCCCCACAGACAGCCTCGAAGCAAAGAGAACAATGGAACACCTGCAAAGAAAAGCAGTGAACCCCCCCCCCCACCATGCAAAATAAAAATCATGCAACTGGCAATGAAAAGCAAAAGAACACACTATAAAACAGAAAATTGAAAGAGTTCACGCATAATTCATATCAGCTCAGTATCTGTCATTTGCAGGCTGCCCTGATTCAAAGCCGGCCAAAACAGCAATAAAATAAAAGGAGAAGCCAGTTACACATCATAACGTGAACTAGAGTCCAATCACAAACCGTGTTGATTAAACCTTGGCCAAGAACTCCAACACCATCCTCCAACAGCACTGGGTAAGAGATGAGATTTTCCTTCAGGAGCAGCGAGCTGAACATCCTCTTGCCTTCTGCACTTGCCTCGATGATTTCAATCTTCCACGGCATCTTAATTGGCAAGAAATGGAGTCAATTATGGGCTCACGCCCTGTCTCCAGACTTCTCAGCCCTCAGGCTGCACACTTTGTTCGAAACCTCTTGGAATACCCTCAGAGTCTGGAAAGTGCCAGATTGTACAATCAGCCCGATAGCACACCACCAAAATGTAGATCACAGGCTTCAACAGTGGTAGAACTACACACATTTGAAAGGAAAGGGAGTGAAAGAAGTAGTTTCGTGAATTGTCTGGAGGATGTCACGTCGTTTGCTGCAGCCATCTTCTTCCAGTCATATAATATAGCAAAAATTAATGAGATGCTGGAGGACTGGGAAACCTTTAAATGCCAACAGAAGGCAACTAAAAGGCAGTAGGAGAGAAAAGATGAACTATGAAGGTAAGCTAGTCAATAATATAAAGAAGATACAAAACGTCTTTAAAAATTATATAAAGAGTAAATGAAAGGTGAGACTGGATATCAGACCACTGGAAAATAATGGAAATGTAGTAATGGAGGACAAAGAAAAGAGTACAAACTCAGTAAGTATTTTGCATCTGTCCTCACTATGGAAGACACCAGTAACATACCAGAAATGTGAGTGTCACGGGCAGAAGCGAGCGCAGTCACTAAAACTAAAGAGAAAGCTCTTGGGAAGCTGAAAATTCTGAAGGTGGCTAAATCACCTGGACCAGATGGAATAACCGAAGTGTTCTGAATGAGTTAGCTGAAAAGATTGTAGTCATTAGGAGTAATCTTTCAAGAATCATTAGGATCTGAAGGACTGGAAAATTGTAAGTATCATTCCATTCTTTAAGAGGAAAAAGATAGGAAATGAGAGGTCAGTCAGTGACTGTCAAGATGTTAGGGTCCATTACTAAGTACGAAGTTTTGTTGTACTTGGAAATACATTACAAAATAAACCAATGGTTTACATAAGCTTTACCTATCTGTTGAAAATTTTTGAGGAAATAAAAGTATGTTTACTTGGATTTTGACAAAGTTCCACATCGGAGGCTGCTAAACAAGACATAAACCCATGGTATACTGACATAGATAGAAGACTGGCTGACTGGCAGAATGCAAAGATTAGGACTTAAGGCGGCTTCTTCTGCATGGCTTCCAGTGACTAGTGGTATTCCACAGGGGTCAGTGTTGGGTCCCCTACTTGTCATATTCATCTGGATGATGGAATTGATGGCTTTGTGGCCAAGTTGTCAAGTCTGAGGATGATATGAAGAGAGGAGGAGGAACAGGTAGTGTTGATGAAGCAGAGAGCTTGCAGGAGGACTTGGACAGTCTTGGAGAATGGACAAAGAAATGGCAGATGGAACGCAGTGTAGTGAAGTGTATGGTCATGCACTTTGGTAGAAGGGACTCAAGTCAACTGGCGTTTATAGGACTCCCTGTGAATGCGGAGCAGCATGGTGGAAACCCACATCAAGGAGCACAACAGGTGTATCTGTTTGCATTACCCAGAGAAATCCATGGTCGCAGAACACTGTATTTGCAATGGCCATAAGATTAACTTTGATGACACAAAACTACTGTGCCACGCCAATGGCTTACAGGACCACCTGGTAAAGGAAGCCATTGAAATAAAATTAGAGGAAAAGAGTTTTAACAAAGATGAAGGTCTCTCTCAAAGTAAGAACTGGAATTCGATTTTAAAAAAGGTGGGAGAGGGGAAACCTGATTGAATGAGGACTAACCAATTAGGAGGGACAGACTATGGAGATATAAATACCACCGGATTAGACATGCCCAATAATCATCCCCGATGAAGATGGTAGAGTTTGTCATTGAAACGTCAGTTATAATCGATACTTGATCCCGGCTGGAAGCCCAAGAAAAGTTTATTCATCAAATACGCTAGGAAAGAATTGGATTCTTTTTCATGATTTATCCTATGTGAAAATTCCACAAATTTCACAATCTTCAATTGCAAGCCTGAGAAAAAAGCACTGTTAGGTTTTTCTGTTCAACAGCGCAATGTGTGAGTTTGAGCCCTTCTATTTCACTGACCCATTACACAGTCTTACAGCTCCCACCATTTAGCTTAGCAGCTGTGATTTCATGTTTAAGGCTTTACGCCATAAGCCATAAACACAAGAGATTCTGCAGATGCTGGGAATCCAGAATAACATATACAAAATGCTGGAGGAACTCAACAGGCCAGGCAGCATTATTGGAAATGAATAAACAGTCAACATTTCTGATGGCGGTCTCGGCCCGAAACATCAACTGTTTATTCATTTCCATAGATGGCTGCCTGACCTGCTGAGTTCCTCCAGCATTTTGTATGTGCCACAATACAAGCATAATTTTTTCAGCTACAATGGAGTGTAGCTAATTATAGAATGAATGCTACAATAAAGAGAGCAGTATTAAAGTGATTCCAAGGGTCTGTGTTATAGTAGTGAATATCAGTGCTTATAGATTTGTTCTCTGTAAATATTGTTAGGGCCACACCTGACAAGTTTACACCACTAAAGTTCAAATACGGTTGAGGAACTTAGTCTGTGTATCTGAAATTTCTTAAACTAGAAATTACTTTGAACAATGCAGCATAACCCAGGGCATCTGTGCTAACTATAACGCTAAATTAAATCAAACCTATCTACTTACACATGATCCATATCCTTCTATTTCCTGAATGTTCATGTCCCTGTCTAAATGCCCCTTAAATGCCACTGTTGTGTCTGCTTCCATCACAATTACTTGTGACTCTCCTGTAGTTCGAAATTCAAAGTAAATTTATTATCAAAGTACACATATGTCACCACATACAGTACTGCACAAAAGTATTAGGCACCCTAGATTTTTAAATATTAATTTGTTTTAGATGTTCGTTTTTGTCTTCTGCATGTGTGTCAGTAGAAGAGAAAAAAATAGATTTCTAAACATTCATTTTCCAAAAAAATATATAGTTTAGAGAAAATTTTGTATTTTGTTAAAGAAAATAACATACTAAATTACAGATTGCTTTTCAAATAAAAACGTTGATTACTTTGTAGGTCTGGTACATGATTAAACAAAGATAACAAAAAGGTGTTAATGATCAATGACATAATGAGTTGACTGAACTAAACTGATTAACTGAAACAGAAACAGAGGTAAAAGGAATCAAACCGAGCAAAGGATAACCAAACTAAAAGCTGAGGATGTGGCAGATTTAAGTTTAACCTTCAAACCATCAATTCTTACACCATGGCAAGAGTGAGCATAGTAACAAGACATGAGGCTGTCATCCTGCATCAGCAAGGTTTTGCAATAGACAGGAATTTCAAGATGTCCAAACTCTTCTGAAGAAGCACAAAGAAACAGGTAAAGTTGAGGACCAGAAACACAGTTGTCAGCCACAGGAACTAAGTGCAGTAGGTGAATGATACATCAATCTGATATCCCTTCTAAATTGGAAGAAGTCCAGCACTACTATCAGCTCTGAACTCACAGAAACCACTAGAACCCAAGTACACCATCTACAGTCCAGAGAAGCATAGTGAGAAGTGATCTTCATGGAAGAGTTGCTGTCAAAAAGCCATTCCTCCAAACTAGAAACAAAGCCGAGAGACTCACCTATGCACAAAAACACAAGGCTATTCCTTCTTACAAAACTGCTTCAGCTCTGGGATGCTTGTGGGCTTCCTTACATTAATTACTTGCTTCAGTTCCTTCCACAATGTTTCTCTAGGATTGATGTCAGGACTTTGACTCAGCCATTCCAAAACACAAATTTTCTTCTTTTTAAACCATTCTGTTGTTGATTTACTCGTCTTTCGGATCACTGTCTTGTTGCATTATCCAACTTCTATTAAGCTTCAGGTGATGGACTGCAACCCTGACATTCTTCTGTAAAATGTCTTGATACAATTTTGAATTCATTGTTCCCTCAATGCTGTCCAGGCCCTGAGGAAGAAAAGCAACCCCAAACCATGATGCTCCTTTCACCGTGCTTCACAGTTGGGATGAGGTTTTGGTGTTGGTGCACAGTGCCCTTTTTCCTCCAAACATAGCTTTTTGGCAGAAATGCACATTGCTCAACTTTTGTCTCATCTGTCCACAGAACATTGTCCTAGAAGCGTTGTAGAACACCCAGGTGGTCTTTTGCAAACTTGACATGTGCAGCAATGTTTTTTTTGCTGGACAGCAGTTGTTTACTCCATGGCATCCTTCCATGAACACCATTCTTGTTCAGTGTTTTTCTTATAGCGGACACATGAACAGAGACTTTAGCAAGGTCTACAGATTTCTTCAAGTTTTTTGCTGTTATCCTTGCTATTACCAAAGATCACTTGGTGTGATCTTTGCGGGATGCCCACTCTTAGGGAGAGTAGCAACAGTACTGATTTTCCTCCATTTGGACACAATTTCTCTTACTGTGGACTTATGAACACTCAGGTCTTTAGAAAGGCACTTGTAGCCTTTTTCAGCTTCATGCATCTCTACAATTCTTCTAAAAGTTGTTTTGATGAGGCAAAGCACCTTTACAACCCACACCTCCAATCTCATCTCATTGATTGGAACACCTGACTCCAAATAGCTTTTGTAGAAGGCATTACGCCAGAGGTTCACCTACTTTTTCCAACAAATACATGGAATATTGGATCATTTTTCTCAATAAATAAATGAACAAGTGTAATTTTTTTCTGTTATTTAATTGGGTTCTCTTTATCTAGTTTTAGGACTTGTGTGAAGATCTGATCACATGGATCATATTTATGCAGAAATAGAGAAAATTTTTACAGGGTTCACAAACTTTCTAGCACCACGGTAGTACAGTGCTATTGGACAGGGAATTCCAGGATTCAGATCCCGCAACATGGAAGGACAGCTCCCAGTCTGATGTTGAGGGGAACTGGCAGGTAGTTGTGTTCCCATGTCCCTTCTGTTTCCTTGTGGTAGCAGTCACAAATTTGAGAGGTCCCCCTCAAGAGGTAAGATAAGTACCTACAATGCATTCTGTAGATGGCACCTGGTGTTGCTATTATGCACTCACACATTCAGCTACATCAAAATGCATTTTCCTAGTTTGTACTAATACTCAGTTGGGCTATTTAATCTATAAATATCTCCACTACTTAATTTTGCCATCTACACTACATAGTCATACTTTAGTCATACATAATCATAGTCATAGTCATACAGTGTCACTATCCTTTGCACTGTATTTCAGCATGTTGAATCAGGTATGATTTGCCCTTTACAAGACCATCATTACCTCTCAATTAACAACTGAAATCTGTGATGAATTTCAGTACACTACGTTCTTAATTAGACTCAAGTAACTTCTTGATAACATCTCAGTCATGTATACCCAACAGAGCTAAATTTAAGACTTGATACGATTTGAAATTTTGGACTGATTCATTTATATAGACTTAAAATGTGGAAGACATGTCAATTTGAAAAATAAAACGCCTAAGTCATTTTAACAAATTTATCTTTCCTTTTTAATCAAATTTCTGTCTGCGACAAAATTTCAACACCGAATACTTGGCCTGTATCTTAAATAAGGGGCCCTCAGAAGAAAAACCAGCCTGTACTATAAAAGGTGTTCTGGTAGGAGGGGGTGAGTGTGTGAACCCAAGCTCAGGCACTGGACCAGCGCAGCCGCCAAAAAGCGGCCATGTGCGCAGTCAGGCCCTCACACAACATGGATCCTAGGTGGGCTTGGTATTCTCGAACATCCCTCAGCTCGAATGGAAGGGATATTCCATTACGTTAAGCGCTTCAAACGAAGGCAGGCAAAGTGTAATCTCGTTAAAAACCTCGAAAAGAATGCGTACACCCGTCACTTGGCCCTAATGGTTGTTAGTTTAGCGATGAATCGGGCTTGCGTTCTCCTGCGCTTACCCTGCTCCTTAGGTATCCGGACGACGCAGTCAGAAATGCCTTTGTACTGTTTCTCGACGGCGATCTGTTTGCTTGATGCCTGTACCTGCAGTAGTAACTTTACCCGTTCGATCGGCGCCACCGCGGTTTTGGAAATCGCAGCGGCAATGCCTCCAGCTAGCAGGTCTTTGATAAAAGAAGTAACGTCAAAAATATTAGACCCAGAAGTCATCGCTAACGTCGAAGACCGATCGAGATGAAGGGCAGAGAGTCTGATTCGAAGCACGAAGCCAGCGGTTGTAACCGACGAGAGAAGCTGCGAGCACGTTCTGTTTGGGAGGGAGGCAGCGATGGGTTTGCTTTGCGCGCAGCGCTTTGTGACGTGGAGTGAGGGTCTGTGTGTCCTGCTGAAGGCGATGTCCGCCTCCTGTTTGTACAGAGAGCGGGAAGGGTCTGGAGTGAGGGTCTGTGTGTCCTGCTGAAGGCGATGTCCGCCTCCTCTTTGTACAGAGAGCGGGAAGGGTCTGGAGTGAGCGTCTGTGTGTCCTGCTGAAGGCGATGTCCGCCTCCTCTTTGTACAGAGAGCGGGAAGGGTCTGGAGTGAGGGTCTGTCTGTCCTGCTGAAGGCGATGTCCGCCTCCTCTTTGTACAGAGAGCGGGAAGGGTCTGGAGTGAGGGTCTGTCTGTCCTGCTGAAGGCGATGTCCGCCTCCTCTTTGTACAGAGAGCGGGAAGGGTCTGGAGTGAGCGTCTGTGTGTCCTGCTGAAGGCGATGTCCGCCTCCTGTTTGTACAGAGAGCGGGAAGGGTCTGGAGTGAGCGTCTGTGTGTCCTGCTGAAGGCGATGTCCGCCTCCTCTTTGTACAGAGAGCGGGAAGGGTCTGGAGTGAGGGTCTGTCTGTCCTGCTGAAGGCGATGTCCGCCTCCTCTTTGTACAGAGAGCGGGAAGGGTCTGGAGTGAGGGTCTGTGTGTCCTGCTGAAGGCGATGTCCGCCTCCTGTTTGTACAGAGAGCGGGAAGGGTCTGGAGTGAGCGTCTGTGTGTCCTGCTGAAGGCGATGTCCGCCTCCTCTTTGTACAGAGAGCGGGAAGGGTCTGGAGTGAGGGTCTGTGTGTCCTGCTGAAGGCGATGTCCGCCTCCTGTTTGTACAGAGAGCGGGAAGGGTCTGTGTGTCCTGCTGAAGGCGATGTCCGCCTCCTGTTTGTACAGAGAGCGGGAAGGGTCTGTGTGTCCTGCTGAAGGCGATGTCCACCTCCTGTTTGTACAGAGAGCGGGAAGGGTCTGGAGTGAGGGTCTGTGTGTCCTGCTGAAGGCGATGTCCGCCTCCTGTTTGTACAGAGAGCGGGAAGGGTCTGGAGTGAGGGTCTGCGTGTCCTGCTGAAGGCGATGTCCGCCTCCTGTTTGTACAGAGAGCGGGAAGGGTCTGTGTGTCCTGCTGAAGGCGATGTCCGCCTCCTGTTTGTACAGAGAGCGGGAAGGGTCTGTGTGTCCTGCTGAAGGCGATGTCCACCTCCTGTTTGTACAGAGAGCGGGAAGGGTCTGGATGAGCGTCCTGCGTGTCCTGCTGAAGGCAATGTCCGCCTACTGTTTGTACAGAGAGCGGGGAGGATGTCACAGAGCTATACAGCACAAAATCATCGAAGCCCCGCCAATCTCTGAATACCCATTCACATTAATTCAACTCTAATCGGCATTTTTCTCAGTGTCTCCCATAGGGTGCAGATCAAAGTTGTTCAGATGACAATGAGATCAAAGTACAAAGTAAATTTATTATCAAATTACATATATATGTCACCATATCCAAACTTGAGATTCATTTTCTTGCGGGCATTTACAGTAAATAGAAACACCATAAAATCAATGAAAGACCACACCAAAGAAGCCAGACACTCTATGTGCAAATACAGAAAGAAAAAAGTAAACAAATAATAAATATCAAGATCATGAGTTAAGAATCCCTGAAAGTAAGTCCATAGGTTGTGGGAACAGTTCTGTGAAGGGGTCAGTAAACACCTCTGGTTCAGGAGCCTGATGTTTGAGAGGTAATTACTGATCCTGAACCTGGTGGACTGGGGCCTGAGGTTTATGTACCTTCTTCCTAATGCAGCAGCAAGAAGAGAGCATGGCTGGATGATGGGGGTCCTTGATGATGGACTTTGCTTTCCCCTGACAACGCTCCTTGTAGATGTACTCAATGGTGGGAAGAGCTTTATCCATGATGGACTGGGCATCGTGAGAGCTGATGCGGTTGAGGTGGTGGAATTGAGAGAGGGGGATGATGTTTTTATAAGTAATAGGGTGGGAGGAGGTATAGTCCAGGTAGCAGTGAGATTATGTGGGTTTGTAATAGACATCAGCAGATAAGCAGTCTCCAGAAATAGAGACAGAGAGGTCGAGAAAGGGGAGAGAGGTATCGGAAATCGGGAAGGGGAAGGGAGATGTCGGAATCGAAATAGAGTTCCTCTTCTCCTCACCTACCACCCCGCTGGCCTCCACGCACAGCACCGCACCTGCACGCAGGATGAGACTTTTCATTCCAAAACAAAGGCAATGTCCTCCTTCTTCAAAAAAAAGGGCTTCCCTTCCTCCACCATCAACACTACCCTCAACCATACCTCTTCCATTTTATGCACGTCTGCTCTATCACCATCCCACTCCCCCAGCCTACCAGGGATAGGGTTCTTCTTGTCCTCACCTACCACCCCACCAGCCTCCGCATCCAGCACATAATTCTCTAACCTCTGCCATCTCTAATGGGATCCCACCATCAAGCACATCTCTCCCCCTTCATCCCACTTTCTGCTTTCCACAGGGATTGCTCCCTACGCGACTCCCTTGCCCATTCGTTCCCCCCCCCAATGATCTCCCTCCTGGCACTTATCCTTGCAAGCGGAACAAGTGCGACACCTTCCTCTACACATCTCCCATCATTACAATTCAGGGCCCCAAACAGTCCTTCCGGGTGAGGTGATGTTTCACTTGTGAGTCTGTTAGTGTTTGGTACTCCCAGTATATCTTGTATATAGGTAAGACTCGACGTAGATTGGGAGACCGCTTCGCCGAGCATCTACGCTTCGTCCTCCAGAAAAGCGGGATCTCCCAGTAGCCACCCATTTTAATTCCACTTCCCATTCCTATTCTTATATGTCAATCCATGGGCTTCTCTACTGTCACAATGAGGCCACACTCAGGTTGGAAGAACAACTTATATTCCGTCTGGGTAGCCTCCAACCTGATGGCGTGAACATTGATTTTTCAAACTTCTGGTAATAGTCCCCTCGCCCTCTCCTTCACCAGTCCCCATCCCCTTTTCTCTCTCTCTCACCTTATCTTCTTGCCTGCTCATTGTCTCCCTCTGGTGCTCTTCCCCACTTCTCTTACTTCCATGGCATTCTGTCCTCTTCTATCAGACTCCCGCTTCTCTAGCTCAGTATCTCTTTCACCAATCAACTTCCCAGCTAATTACTTCATCCCTCTTCCTCCCAGTTTTTCCTATCACCTTGTGTTTCTCTCTCCCCTCTCCCACCTTTTGAATCTACTCCTCAGCTTTTTGTTTCTCCAGTCCTGCCAAACGGTCTCAGCCCAAAACCTCGACTGTACTCTTTTCCATAGATGCTGCCAGGTCTGCTGAGTTCCTCCAACATTTTGTGTGTGTTGCTTGGATTTCCAGCATCTGCAGATTTTTCCTTGTCTGTCTTCTATTGAATAAATAGAAATTGGCTACTGAATAAAGGATGGGAATCCAGTGTCCTCACTTGCAGTTTAGCAATCTCCACATTTAATAGACTACCCTCTACAATTTATATCTCTGCCAATTTGATTTCATAAAAAGGTGGTTAACAAAAGCGATGAAGAATAATGTCAAGTTGAAAAATAAGGCAAAAAAGTCAGCAAGGACAAATGGTAGACTATGAAGCTGGGATTGTTTTTCAGGAATTGGCAGCAAATTACTAGAACATTCCTAACAGAAAACTGATTTTGAGGAGAAATCTGCATGTAATATCAAAAACTGTAAGAGTTTTCTATGGCTATATAATAAGAAAGAGGGTGGCATGGTAAATGTGGGATCTCGAGAGAATAAGGCTATATAAATAATAACATTAAATAATGCAATAGCAAATACTCAAAGTCATTTTTTGCATCGGTCTTTAGAGGACACTGTAAGTATCTGGAATATAATAGGTGGGTTGTGGAGGCTGGATCTTAAGAAGTAGGCAGAACTGTTTGATTATGTTGAATGATGGGGCAGCCTTGAGGGGCTGGGTGACCTTATCACGCTCCTATTTTTTTGGTTTCTTGTGTGTTCTTTCAGCCTTCCAAATGTTCTTTCTGTGACTCCATGATTTTCTCTTCCGTTTCACCAGCTACTTCCTTTCTCATGCATTTTCCATGCAGTCATGGGAAATGAAAGAGCTGTCCTTTTACCTCTTCTCTTCCTAACATCCAAATATCCAAGCAGTCCTTCCAATTCATTTGCACTTACTTTATTTTACGGTACTGTATTTGGTGCTCTTCGTGTGATTTACTCACACTGGAGAAACTAATTATAGATTGAATGAAATATTTGCAAAACAAGCCTGTTCAATCTATAAGGTGATCTTGTCACTTTAATCTGCCATCTGACTTTGGCCCCTATGCCTTTGGTTTCTTATCCCGTTCCTTGGAGCTGTTGCATCTTCTGATTTGGCACATTGCATTCCTCCAGAATATATAGTGAGTTCAACAATTTCAGATATTCAGCCTTTCCAGTTTATATCAAAACTGGCCAATTCTGCTGAAAGATCATTAGTTTGAAGTGTGTCCTTCTCCACGTATGCTTAATGACCTGCTGTGTATTTCCAGCATTCAGGTTTTGTTTCACAATTTCTGGTGTTTTGCTTCTATTGGATTTTGTATTTCTCGGCTTCAGCATTTTTAAAATACTTTATTTCTCTCTTGTTTTCATTCACAACCTGTTTACATTTTGTCAAAACATTATCTATGATTAAAAAAAAACACCTTCACCACTCTCTCAGTTAACATCAACACTTGTATTGTTAGGTCCTGTTGGGCTCCTCCTTAAGACAAATGTTCCCTGAGTTTATTCCACCCTTTTTGCAAAACAGTGCTTGACTTCTAACATCTCAATTCTGGTGAAAAGTGCTCCAATTTCCTCCCATGTTCCCAAGATGTACCGTAAAGATTAATGTTAGTGAGTTGTAAGCATGCTATGTTGGTGCCAGAACCATGGCATCACTTATGAACTGTTCAACACAATCCTCACTGATTTAATGCAAACAAGGCATTGCACTGTAAGTTTTAACATATACTACATGTGACAAATAAAGATAATTTCAAAAAAAACTTTAATTTTTGATATTGCATGTTGTGTTTTCTTTATTAATTTAATGGTTAAATGTATCACTGTATTTTGAGATATTGTTCAGGTCAGGGGCTTCAATTTTCAATTTGCCCAGAGTCCCAATAAATCATAATGCATTTCTGTTGCAACATTGTTTATTGTGATATTTTTCCAGAAGCTGTTTGCCTCTATGGATTGTGACAAGAATACACATAGATTAAGATGTAGCTGGCCTGGGCTGGCACCAGTGGAATCAGCAGTTGGTCTGCCACCTGTCTTCAGGAGAGAGAGAGATAAGGAAAACAATGGAGCAGCATTTGGAGATGTTAATGAAGGAAGGAGAGCTGTCAAGAGCGGCTCCCCCTTTGAACCCTGAACTGTTTGAAGTGATGGACAGGTGATAACCCAGCAGGGGGATAAAAAGGGACAGGTTCGCTAAGGCAGGACACACACGACACCCGAGGTAACAAGACCCTGGAAGCGGTGTGTCTCTCACAAGTCGGTGGGAAGTACCAGGCCATAAACGCACAGGGTGGAAAGGCACGATCGGCTGGAACCTGGTGTGTGTCCACCCTTGCCTGGGTGCCAGGCTCACCGCAGGGAAACGATCGTATCGGGAAACGGAGGGGTCACGGTCGGTGACCTCAGATGACATCACAAAGGACTCGCCCGAAAGCTGACTGCGAAGGTCTGTGTGGAAGTCGTTTTGAATATTCATTCGTTTTGCTCTATCTCTCCTTCCCCCCACTGTCCATCGCCACGGCAGCGATTACTGCGAACTGAACTGAACTAAATTGAACTGAACTTTGCGTCACTTTGAAACTGGTCATTTACCCCTAGACAATGATAGAGCTTCATTGATCCTGTTATCTGAATTCTGTGTACATGTATGTTTATCATTGCTGAACTGTTGCATTCATTATCCTTTTGATTAGAGTACTGTGTTGCTTGTTTCTTTAATAAAACTTTCTTAGTTCTAGTAATCCAGACTCCAACTGAGTGATCCATTTCTGCTGGTTTGGCAACCCAGTTACGGGGTACATAACAGGATGTAAACTACAATAAGAATTCTGTCTGGGCACCAAGCTTTCCTTTTATTTAATGGTTCTCATTGATCACAAGTGGAGAGAATTGCATCATACTATAGAGTCTTTAAAAGATGCCCAGAAATTCCACTATATTAATGTTGCAACCTGTTTACAAAAGCTAATCATTACTTCTTGACAAAATTAATACAAATACATTAATGGAAATAAGAATGTACACCCCACAGATCACTTGAGAATTAGATTGATTGTAAAATTGCCTACTAGGCTGGAGTAAACAGCTACAATATGAAACAGATTAAAAAACAGAAAAATGCACATAAATGGTCAAAACCAAAATAAATTGCAGATAGTCAATAGAAGGTAGTTCCCATGTGAGGCGAGAGACAACATACAGAAATGCAAAAATTGGGAATACATTAGTGAAGTGTTGTTTGCATTGAGGACAACTGGTTGTTGCAACACTTAGTTCTGTTTATTGAATACACATTCCATGCTCATTTTTAGTTATGCCTGGTGTTACCTTTCCATATTAAACCAGAGTTGATCCTCCAGCTTGATAGTAATGAGTGAGTAAAGTCTATGCCAAGACCACATGGAGATAGATTGTGGTAGTGTATGTTTTTACTGCTGGGACAGTGTTGGTTCAGAACGTCAGATCAGTTCTGAGTCTCTCCCATTTAGCATAGTAGCAATACCACACAACATAATGGATGCTCTTGGTGTGAAAACGACTCTTTGCTTTCATGAGCCCTGTACAGTCATTAGTCCTACTGACATTATTACAGGCAAATGCATGTACAATGGCTAGATGAGTGAGAAGGAAGTCAAGGTAGATTTAAATCCTGTATTGGTTAACCCACTACTTGCCAGAGCTGTGTCTGATCAGTGCAAGTATTTCTAAGCCAAATAGTTATGGACTTAATCATTCCCACCCCAGTTATATCCTATACTCTTGCTACTTTGTGCTTTTTCTAAGCATTGTTCAACATGAAGGAGTACTAATTTGTCAGTGAAGGTAAAACAGTAGATCGTAGTCAAGAAATTAGTGAAGTATCCTTGTTGCTAATTTTCTATTCTTACAATGAGAGGTATTGTGACCAAAGACAGGTAAGAGTTCAGTATTGAAAGATATATAATAGTACAATCCAAAAGATGAAGGGGAAATGCAATAAGATAGTACATGAGAAGCAGTAAAATGACCCCAGCATGATGCTGAGATACATCCTAGAATGAGCTGAGACACATCATCACTAATGTAACCTGGGGTCATCGGGTGTTTTGGGTCTTTCACCATCAGACACTCTTATCCAGGTGACCCAGTCCAGGTTGATCAGGCTTCGACTTGTGTCTCAGCAGCATTGGTCAATGGGTCACACCTCTTGATCCATAGCCACCTGGAGGCTCACTCAACAGACTCTGTGACAGTCCTGTTGGCTCTTCTCTATGTAGCTAATGTCAAGGAGAGAGTAGGTTCTGTAGAGTGAGCAGCCATCAAAACCTCTATGCCCCACCTCTGTAGGCTGGCATCATGCCCTCCATCCCCGTCTCTGGCACTCCTCTACCAGCTCCTGGTAGTTGGCCTTCTTATACTTGAAACCTCCTCAATCCGATCTTCCCAAGGCACTGTCAGTTCTGCCGTGCCCACCTGCTTTGAGGTATCTGACAAAATGACCATGTCAGGCCTTAGTAATGATGATGCGATGAAGTCAGGGAACTTTAATTGCTTGCCAGGATCGACTTTCAGTTGCCAGTCAGACGCCGTGGCAAGCAAACCTGCTACTCATCTGGGTTGAGGCTGTGATGGGTCTCTAGCTTTGACAAAGGCTATGGTCTTCCTGGGTTGCTGAAGGTGCTTAACATTGTTAATGACTGAGGAAAAAATTTCTGCCACTGCCTTCAGCACCTGATCATCGCACCAGTGGTAGTGGCTTTCTCTGAAGATTTTCGGGCAGCTTCTGAGGATGTGTTCCACTGCCAAGGCAGAGGGGGTATGATGGTGCCTCACTTTTGCTCCAAAGAAAAAGGTTCACTGGACCAGGCAGGGGATTGTACACGACTCGGATCATGAAATTGACGCACTAGGGTTCTGCCTACCAGATTTTGGACCAGGAGATCTTCCACTTCAGTGTACCTTCCCACCTTGTCCAAGAACCCTGCTGCCACATTCCTACTATCTTGGTGTTATGTACTTCCTCGACAGCCACTCACACCTTTTCGGGGACCAGTCTGCATCTATCCCTACCAAAGGGGCTTTAAGGGAAGCTGCCCAGCCCTGCCTGACAAGATGCCACTGTTCCTACCAGATTCCTGAGCCTCAAATGTGACTCAGCTATCTCCACTGCATCCTGGACTTTCTACTTCCTGCTTGTCTGACCTCAATGCCTGCTGATAAGATTTGGGGTCGCTAGTATCTCTATACTGCAGCAATTCTCATGTATGGGAAACCATAAACTCCTAGTTCAGGCTGCTGAGAGGAAGCTGCAGCTTATTCCTCTTCCTGCACAGAGCAATGCTGCTCAGGCTACATGAGTAGCACAGCCATCTTTGAAGGAAGTCATTGGTTTTTCTTTCAAGAGCCTCAACTGTTGACATGGGTACCTCATATACCAGAGAATTTGAATAGAATAATACAGCACAGGAACAGGCCATTCAGCCCACAATGTTGTGCCAAACCAGCTAAAAAGTAAATCAACAACACCTAAATTCTAATCCCTCCTACATACACCATGTCCATATCCCTCCATCATCCTTACATTCATGTGCCTATCCAAACATTTCTTAAAAGCCTCTAATGTATTTGCCTCAACCACTATACCAGGTAACACCACGCTCCGACTAAAATAATTGCCCCTCACATCCTCCTTGAACCTACCACCTCTCACCTTCAAAGCATGCAGTCTGGAAATAGACATTTCTACCCTGGGAAAAAGATACTTCCTGTCTACACTCTCAATGCCTCTCATGATCTTATAAACCTCTATCAGAACTCCTTTCAGCTTCTGACACTCTAGAGAAAACAACTCAAGTGTATCCAGCCTCTCGTGATAGCACATGCCCTCTAAACCAGGCAGTATCCTGATAAACCTCTTCTGCACCCTCTCCAAAGCTCCAACATCCTTCCTATAGTGGGGTGATCAGGACTATATGCAATCCTCCAAATGTGGCCTAATCAATTTTGAAAGTAACCTCTTGACTTTTGAACTCAATGCCTTGACTAATAAAAAGCAAGCATTCCATAAGCCTTCTTAACAACCTTACCAACTTGCTTATCCACTTTCAAGGAGCTATGAACTTGGATCCCAAGATCTCTCTGCTCAGTAACATTGTTAAGCACCTTGCCCTTAACAGTGTACTGACATCTTGCATTTGCCTTTTCAAGGTGTACCACCTCACATTTACCTGGGTTAAACTCCATCTGCCATTTCTTTGCCCATATCTGCAACTGATCTATTTTGTACTGTAAACTTTGCCAGTCTTCTACACAATCCACAACTCCGCCATCTTGGTATCATCTGCAAACTTATTAACCCAGCCAGCTACATTTTCATCCAGGTTCATTTATATACATCTCAAAATAGCAGAGGTCCCAGCACTGATCCCAGCAGAAACCCTTGCTCTTCTTTGCACAAGCTAGTTCTGAATCCAAACAGCCAATTTTATCATGGAACCCATTATTCTTAATCTTCAGGATTAGCCTCCCATGAAGGACTTTGTCAAATGCCTTATAAAGTCCATGAAGAGAATATCCACTGCCCTAACCTCATCAATCTTTCTTGCCACCTTGTCAAAAAAACTCAATCAAGTTGATAAGATGCAACGTGTCCTGCACAAAGCCATGCTGTCGCTCCCTAATCAGGCCATGGATTTCCAAATGCTCATATATCCTATCTTTAAGAACTTTCTCCAGAAAGTTCCCTACAACTGATGTGAGACTCACCGGTCTACAGTTTTTACCTTGTTCCCTTCTTAAATAGAGGTACATCATTAGCCACTTGCTGGTCCTGTAGCTAGAGTGGACACAAAGACACTGGTCAAAGGCCCAACAATCTCGTCTCTTGCCTCCTTCAATAACCTGGGGTAAATTCCATCATGCCCTGTGGATTTATCCGCTTTAACACTCATTAGGAGGCCCAGCACTTCCTCCCCCTTGACCTTTAAATGCCCTAATGTATTTTTACACTCAGCACTGATCTCCTGATCCTCTATATCCTTTACCTTGGAAGTACTGAAGCAAAGTACCTCAGTCACATTTTCTGTATTTCCCTCCCCCCACTTATCCTTGAGTGGTCCCACCCTCTCCTTAATTTTCCTCTTGCTTTTGATATATGTATAAAATGCCTTGGGATTCACCTTAATCTCACATGCCAAGGACTTTTCAAGGCCCCTCCTGGCTTTCCTAATTCCCTTCCTTAGTTCTTTTCTATTTTCTTTATACACCTTATGTGCTTCATTTGATCCTAAGTTCCAAAGCTTTTCATACTTTTCTTTTTTCTTCTTGACTAAATCCATCACCTCTCTGGACAATCAATGTTCTCTTATCTTTCCGTCCTTCTTTCTAACAGGAACACACCTCTCCTGTACTCTGTGCAATTGATCCTTAAACACCCTCCACATGTCAGACGTGGACTTGCCTAGAGAAAAGGTGTTCCCAATTAACTCTTCTTCGCTCCTGCCTAATGCCCTCATAATTTGTTACTCCAATTTAAAACTCTTCCGCGGGGACCATACCTATCCTTATCTAGAGCTATCCTGAAAGTTATGGAGTTGTGGTTACTGTTCCCTAACTGTTCACTCACTGAAGGGTCAGTCACCTTGCCAGGCTCATTACCCAACCCTAGATCCAGTACCATCCCTTCTTTCATTGGACTGTGCACATATTGATTTAAGAAACCTTCCTGGATACACTTAACTAATTCTGCCCCATCTGAACCTCTTGCACTAAGGTGGTCCCAGTTTATATTAGAGAAGTTGAAATCCTCCATGACAACAACCTTACTATTTTTACACATTTCCTCAATCTGATTACATATCTGATCCTCAATGTCCTGGTGGCTATTGGGGAAGGGGGGGGGGGTCTAATACAATCTCATCAGTGTGATTGCATCCTTCCTATTCCTGAGTTCCACCCAAATAGACTCAGTGTTTGGCCCCTCCATTATGTCTCCCCTGAGTGCAGCTATGGTATTGTCCCTGATTAGTTGTGCAATTCACCCCCCACCTCCTTTTACCTCCTCCTCTACCTTTCTAAAACTTCGAAAACCTGGTACATTAATCATCCATTCCTGCCCCTCTCTCAACCAAGCTTCCGTAATACCTACAACATAGTAGTTCCATGTTCTGATCCGTGCTCTAAGTTCACCATCCTTACCCATCATACTCCTAGCATTAAAATATATATACTTCAAACTATCCAACCCATCATATCTGTTATGTCAATTTTGCATTTCAACCCTTTCCCTGACATCTACCTTCCAGTCTGATCCTTCCCTTACTGACCTGGTGCTTTGGTTCCCAGCCCCCTGCAAATCTATTTTAAACTCCCCAGCCAGGATATTGGTTCCCTTCCCGTTCAAGTGCAATCTGTCCTTGAGGAAGTCATGCTGGTAGATCCAAGCCTTGAACTTGCCAGGTAGGCCTGACTTGTCCACACAGGTGAGCCAGATTTCTAACTCCTTGGCAGTCTTCTAGATGGCAGCCACGTCTCTTAGGCTGCAGTCAAAGACCTTTCCCAGGCTCTTGATTGGTTTCTCAGAGATGGATGGGATAGTAATATGATCCAAGGAGAAATGGAACTTGTCCTGTGTCTGCCTTTCTTTAACACCAGAGACCTGGATTTCTCTGGCTTAAAGTTCATCCTTGCCCATGCAGTGAGTCTCTCTAGACCCTGGAGGATCTATTTATTGCCAAACACTGAAGTAGTTGTCCCCATGAGGTCATCTATGAAGGCTCTGATTAGGGACTGCCGTATGCTTGTTTTAGTCAGAGGGCCTCTACACTCCACTTCAGCTGCCTTAACCAACATGCTCATTGTCAGGGAGAAGAGAAACGCTGAGTTTGTAATCGGGTTATAACACCTTTCTTGAGCAGGTGCCAGCATGATGTGGTCGTTCCTGGGGAGACTTGCAATCTGAAGTTCTTGTAGCAGTCCAGGATGAGGTCCTTTAACTTTCTCAGCACATAATATTGGTTCAGCGCAATCTCCACCAGCTTATGTGGTAATGGCCCGTACAGACTAGTAGGGTCTAACCATAGTACAACTAGGTCTCCCTTTCCTTCCTGTGCTTCCCTGATCAGCTGAGAAACCACATGCATGTGTTCCAGGCTCTCTGAGAATTCCTCCTTTCTGTACATATGTATCAATTTAGCCAGTTCTGATGAGTCAGGTGACATGAAATGATACTGAAAAATATCTTCTCTTCCTCAATGAGCAGCAAGGTGGATCTCAATTGCTCAATCTTCTTGGAATTCCCCACTTTGGGGATCCAGACGCCTTCTACACACCTTTACAGGTCTGCAACCTTTCCCTTATGCCAGATAACCCCAAGGTATTTCCAAAGTAACTGGAGGAGCTTAGGGCAGCACTTGTACACCTTGTAGGGCACTTTGCTGGGATCAGACTCAGAACTAGCTCTGGCTGCTTTGACTGCTTCCTGGATCTCCTTCTAGCAGAGCTGCTTGCCATTGAACTCAACCATAGGAGGAAGAGGATTTATGAGGGCACTATGTTGCCCTAGCTCCAGCTCCCTCTCTAAGTCACTGAGGGGATTCTGAAGGTGTAGATCCATCTCTTGTTTGGAGCTTCTGAGGTGGCCACTATGGCTTCTGTCCTAGCAGCTGCCCAGTGAATCCACAGGGATTTGCAATAAAGGCAGCTCACTTTATGGCTCACCCTCTCCCGTCTTCTATGTGATTCTGGCCTGTGCAGTTTCGTAAGATTACTTCTGAGGATGTTATGAAGCTCGGCAAGTTGTGGCTTTTGTTCTTCACTTGCTTCCCCCTCCACGCACCCCCCCCCCCCGGAACGTTTAGTCAGGGTTCGGAGCTTTTAATGCAGCTGGTGTATTTTAAGTGTAGGGGCTTTGCTGGCTTTCTTCTCCACTAGGCTGAAGCTTTCAGTAGCACAACTGAGAGTTGTGCATGGAGGTTCTGGGCACTGTGGGGTGACCCCAGGCTGGGCAACTACACTTTGCAGGAAAATAATGGAAATACTGATTATGGTCTGAATTTACTGAAACAGGTGCCAGTTTGGTACTGCAGTACTACAAATTGCACAATTAAAAAGAAGCTCTGCTACTCTTTAAGCTTGAACAACACTGGAAAAATGCAACAAATTAAAGAGTTCACAGTTTTCAAAGGATGTCAGTTTGTAAACTAAACTGGTGGAGATGTGGAATTTGAAAAATAACATGGCATATTACCAGCAAATGATTTCAGATGCTTCAAGAAACAGAAGTCAAATTAAATTAAACAAAAATGTGTTAAATACCTGATAAGATAGAATTTGAAGACAAGGTGATTGTATTTTTTCTTAAATTCTGCTCAACACAATGTGCAGCTCGAAACAGTTCTACATGTAGAAAATACACCTGAAAACTGCAAAAAAAAAAAAATCCCCCACCCCTGCCTCCAAATAATATTATTCTAGATCCTTCATCTGTGGTTTTGTTACTGCATTTAATAAGGTTATTTGATCTAGCTCCTCAAGTTTAAAAACCCTTTCCCATAAGGTAGTTCCCCAGTACTAGGCAAGGATGCTCTTCATGGTGCATTACATTCCTCAAAAATATTCATTGGAAAAGTCTTACAAATTTTGTTTCTCTTCTATACAGCCAAGCTTCCATACCTTATTGAAATGGTTTAGTACTAGTTTTTGTATGATCACTTGAGAACTTGAATACGACAACATTGACTGACATGTTAATGTTTTAGCTGTTCCATTTATTATCTTTCCTAAAGCAGTCAACTTACAATTCAGGTGTGTTATTTTATGAAAAGAAAACATGTGTAAATATCCTTAAAGACATATTTCAAATAATAGTTCATTTTTATTCTATGGTCAGTTCCAACAAAATTCACTAAGAAATGAAAACATTACAAATCTAAATTCTTTCAATTAGATTGCAATTACATTTAATTTATATCCAGCTATAGAATTGTTTCATTGTTTGAATTGGTCCAATTATTTTTACTGTTGCTTTAATAAACCAAGAATATTATATGTTTTTATATTACTGGGTTTAGGGCAATCGATGGTACTCTGCCATTCTATATATATTTTAAAATACTTGATTATTTAACAGTTCATCAAAAATATTCAACATTTTGAATGCAGAATCAAGTTAATGGAATATTCCAAAGAGAATTGTGAATCTAGTTTTACATACAGTATATTTTGGAATGTGGTAATGTTATGCTCACAGAAAATGTTCTTATAAATTAACATCCACATTATGTAATCAATCCAAATGACAGTCTGAAAGCAAGCTCTACAGCAACCTCTGACACAGAATCATGGAAGCATACATAAAACTCTTGAGGATGAAGATCTAGAAGAAGTCTTCTGCAATAGTAAGAAGAGAAACAGATTACAGTACTAGGATTGTGATACATGACATGGAAAATCTAAATTTTAGTCCTGTGCATTAAAGCTTCTGTACTTTAACATTCCCTTGGTCCTTCAAGCTACAAAAGAGGAGAACTGTTTTTTTAGGTTCCCAGAGCTACACTGGTGCAAGGAGATTGGCTACAGTTATACTCTGCTTCAAGACATACATATAGTTCAAACAGTTGAACTAACTGATAGTAGCCAAGGCCTATTGGTGTCTGATAGACTCATATCCATTCAGTGCAAAATCATGGAACACAAATTTCTCCCCCAGTGTCCTTAAAAAAAAAATTGCTGTTTACAATCTTCCCCAACTGAAAAATTACAAGTTCATTATGATATAAATTGCATCATAGTTTAACTAAATAACATTGTTGTTATTTTGGGCAAAAAGGTTAAGCATCAATACAAATTTGGTAATTATAGGAGCAAATTTAATTCAGTGTACATTCAGTGGCCACTTCTTTCGGTATTACCATACACCTGCTCATTAATGCAAATATCTAATCAGCCAGTCATGTAGCAGCAACTCAATGCATAAAAGCATGGAGACACGGTCAAGAGGTTCAGTTGTTGTTCAGCCCAAACACCAGAATGGGGAAGAAACGTGATCTAAGTGATTTTGACCATGGAATGACTGTTGGTGCCAGACGGGGTGGTTTGAGTTATCTCATAACTGCTGATCTCATGGGTTTTCAGTCTCCAGAATTTGTAGAGAATGGTGCATAAAACTAAACAAAAATAAAACATCCAGAGAGTGGCAGTTCTGTGGGGAAAAACACCTTGTTAATGACAAGGGTCAAAGGAGAATGGCCAGACTGTTTCAAGCTGACATGGAGGTGACAGTAACCCAAATAACCACACATTACAACAGTAATCTCTGAACACAGAACATGCTGAACCTTGAAGTGGATGCACTACAGTAGCAGAAGACCATAGCGGGTTCCACTCTTATACCTAATAAAGTGGCACTGAATGTGGATAAGATATATTTCTAATTAATCCTGTTCCACTGCCTTAAGCCTTACCCTGGTGGTAGTCCAGTAGGTGTATCTGCCTGTGATGTTTGCTAGTAGCTACCTATTTGTCACCTTGCCTTCAACTAAGTAAGAAATTAGTATGCATTTGGTAATCTCTTATTATTGTTCTTATTGTGCAAAAATAATTACATTAAATTAATCTGATTTTATGGCTGAGTGAAATAATTCATATCTTAAAGGAAATAGTATTCAACAGCAGGCACATATGATTAGGGCTGGGGCCCATCAGGAGTCTCAAAATAAAATCAGAATATAATGTAAAAACTCAGCAGGTTAGGCAGAACCCGTGAAACAAACACTTAACATTTCAGGTCAAAGACACTCTTTAGAACTGAGAAAGTTAGTCAAGGTAGCAGAGAATGTGTGTGAGGGCAAAGGAAATGCATGTAAGAGGGTGAAATACTCTAGTTATTAAATAGGCAGATAAGTCTGTGTAAGACTTCAAAAGGACATTGAAACATTAGTGAAAGTGCATAAACTGCTTAACAAGTGCAGAGAACGCAGTTATTAATAAGAATGAATAAATTAAAGCTCCTTTTTCTGCAGTAAAGAATACTTGGAGTTATCAACAGCTTGGGCAGAGGAGATGTGCACTATTTTCACAGGACGGACGGAGGTGGGCAACACAAGTCCACTGCGGAATCTACCCGGGATTGCCAAAACAAAAAGATAAACGAGCATGAAACAATAGTTTGAGAAACTGAAATATCGGGGATGTGGTGTATAAACACTCAACACAAATTGGGTGAGCTAAAAAGAACATGCACAGAATATGCTATGTGATGTAAAAGATGGCTCAGGAAACTAAAACTTAGTTATTGTGGATGCTAATAATGATTATTAGGGATATAATAATGTAAATCTAATTATTGACTAAGAAAAATCATGCAATGAAAAATTGTAACTTCAAACTTAACAGCTTTTAGTCATATCGACTTACCCAACAACCCAGTAAGACATGCTGGGTGGTGGCTTCTTCTGGTCAGTCCAATTTTCAGGACTACATTGGAATAAGATGCCATGTTCCTTTACTGGACCAAGTCCTGAGCTATTTTTCCTTACACTTACTGGAGTTGAATTGTGGATAATATCTGGATATCTTTCCTACAAATACATACTGAAATTAAATCCTCATTATCTATAGATTACAAAAAACAAATTAACATTCCAGGTAGATAAATTAAAACAAAAATGATGATAAAATAGAGGATATTTGCCAAGACAGTATAAACTGAATGCAATTTGCATTAAGTATTTAATACCACCTTGGCAAATATCCTCTATTTTATCACCAACTAATTTTTAAGTATCTTCCCATCAGATATCAGTATGTATACTAACTAAAATATCAATATATCCTTTTGAGAAGTTCATCATCACTGCTTCATTCTTAGAAATGGGCCCTATAGATAAATTCATCATAGTTCTAGTATCTGACGAGACAAAAATGCACATAATTAAAACATTAGTGCTTGCCACCACTCAGACACTAGGCTAACTATACGGCATTCGTAGTCAGATACTTGACAGGCCAAATGATAAGTAATTCCCTTTTCCCCTTATTTTAACAGTACCATACACTGAATACAGATAATGAAAACCAAAGTTGATAATATCAATTGATGTGATGGAGTTAGTCTCATTAAAAAAGACTACCAGTTGTTTAATCATAATAGCAGTGTGCCCCAAACCAACATCCGATACAGGCTAAACTGATTTCTTCCACTTTGGACCAATGTAGATTGAAAGGAAATCATCTGTATGTGGTAACCCGCTTCATTGCTTTACCCAATTCTTCAACTTTTATGTTAATTTACCCTGGCTCATTCAGTACAAATTCTACAGATATCAATACATTGCATTTTTAAATAATGACTATATATTTTTAAATAACCTCACCCATTTGTCCATAGTCTGTTGGAAAACTGACCGAATTGATAAGCAACAACGATGGAAGTTTTTGATTAGCTGTGAGTGAATACAACCATTAAGTTGTGCAACTTCAGTATGTGTGGGCGTAATGAATATTCCCTGCACTGCTTCTAAGGAAATATAGTGAAAAAGAGTGTTTTCTGAGCCTGATGTCAATCTGAAAAACAAGATATAACAGGCTTTCAACAATGTTTGGTATCAATTTTCTTTCATTTGAGAAAATACTTAATCTATAAGTTGACATAATTTATATGACTTTGAAACCAAACATTCAGCACAACCCAAGTCTTTCAGCATGCCTTCACCTAGTCAATAATTAGCTCTTTGGCTTTGTGATACTGAGTGACAGGTTATTGTTGTAGCATCATTCAGCTCCCTCCTATATGCTGATTTGTCACCACCTTTGATTCGACCAATAACAATGGTGTCAGAAAACTTAAATATGGCATTGGAGCTGTGCTTAGCCTCACAGTTATATAAGTATAAAGCAGGTAAGCAGGGGACTAAGCACACAGCCATGTGGCACACCTGTGCTGATGAAGATTGTTATTGCCAATCTGAACTAACTGGGGTCTTTAAGTGAAGAAATCGAAGATCGAATTGCACAAGGAGGTACTGAGGCCTAAGTCTTGGAGCTTATTGATTAGTTTTGAGGATTGAATGCGCTGTAGTCAATGAAGCGCATCCTGATGTATGCATCTTCATTGTCTAGATGTTCCAGGGTTGAGTGAAAAGCCAATGAAATGGCATCTGCTGTAGACCTGTTGTAGTGGTAGGCAAACTGGAGCCAGATCCATGTCGCTCTTCAGACAGGAGTTAATATGTTTCATCACCAACCTCTCAAAGCACTTCTTCACAATGGATGCAAGTGCTACCGGGTGATAATCGTTGAATCCGGGTGATAACACGTTCTTCTTGGGCTTATAATTGAATATAATTATATTTAGTATCTTCTTGTAATTGAAGTCTGCATGAAGCAGGCTGGCTGGTGGTGCAGTGGCATCAGCGCCGGACTTCGGAGTGAAGGCTCCTGAGTTCGAATCCAAGTCGGGCCACCCCCCGAGCACGTTTTCCATCCGTGCCGGGTTGAGCGTCGAGCTAGCCACTCGGCCTCGCAAAAGACAAGGGTCGCATCAGGAACGTTCATATCGTGACCCGGTTATTCCGAAAGGAGACCAATCCTGACATTACACACCAGGCAAGAATGGCTGGCTGTCTGGTGTGACACGCTAGGAAGGAAGGGCATGAAGCAGATGCGTATCCCAGACTGCTGAAGTGAGAGGTTAAAGAAATCAGTGAACACTCCAGCCAGTTGATCAGCACAGGTATGCGATCAACATTGAAAGAGCTACTGGGGCAATTTTACAGATACACTTCCTTAATTTCTACACCTGATCATTTTAAATTTCCTTATTCTATGTTCATCTGTTTCTTCCTTTTCTGCTTTTATTTCAGCACTGTTTCTATTGTCTACACATTGCTTAACTTTAATCAATCTACCAGTGTTGATCTGATGTCGGATGGAATAGTAGGACTTCTGTGATGTAATGGCATCACATGTGGGCATGAGTGAGGGTTATTACAGAAAGAGATACAAGTAAAAGGAAAAATCTGAAACAAGTAATAATTATCTAAGCTGATAAATAATCTGTCAAGGACAAAGATATGAAAAATAATGAAAATTTTTATTAAAAATTAAGAATTTTACAGATACATCTCATATCCACAAAATATACTTATTTGAATTCTTTATTTCAGTAATCAAGTAAGTAAAAAAAAAACTGAGAAAAAGATAAAGCATAACCAGATCTGGAAACAAAAGAAAACACAAATCAATTTTTAAATTACAAGAACATTGTATAAACTCAAACTTACTTTCTTATATAGTGCACTTCCTCAGTCTCTGTCTCAGGAAGGCTTTTCTTCATACTTCCCAGAAAAAATGGATTTAGAAAACTTTGTTTCTTCTTGTTCTGGAATTGTATTAGATTTTAACTAATTGATTTAAAATAAAATTTTATAGAAATAAACAATATTTCAAGTTTTAATTTAGCAGCAAACTCTATATCCAAAATGTAAAGTAATACTTTGTTAGCATTGCTCAGCAATTAATTTTAACTATCACAGTATTTTTACTATTGGTGTAAACTATGAGATGATTTTTCTCTAGCACAAAAGAGAAAGAGAATTTTTTCCAAGAGTTCTAATGGAAATATCTTCTTACATGAGTAAATGTAATATTTAGTACTTTAGATGTTGAGAAAATTTGCTTTAATTTAAATAAAGATTTCCTCAATTAACAGGAAAACAGATAGAATTTAGTGATTAAGTGCAGTTCATATCTGTAGTACAGGTCTGTGTCATTGATCAAAAGCCTAAATGCACAGCTCTGTGATCGAAAAACATTAGCAAGTCCACCTGAGCCCACAACTGTATCAATCAAATTTGCATCCTAATATGCTGTAAGGAACCAAAAGGCTTTGTAATTAACTTTTCAAAGAAGCTGTGAGCTGAGAGGGAATCCTGAGTTGTTCATAGAAATTGTTCAAACAAATTGCATTTGGGATTTAATTATGTGTGGTCTTCTCTGAACTTATGGCATGTAACTAGTAACAAAGATTTATAAGTTAATAAATTCTTAATTAAGCTGGTGTTGGCATGACTGATTATTTCCCTGACAGCTTCAGAAAGTCAGCATCAGAATCAGATTTATTACCATTAACATATGATGTGAAATCTGTTCTGTTGCAATAGCAGTGGAGCGTAAAGGCATAAAATTATTATTAATTGCAAAAATGAATAAACAGTGCAAAAATAAAAGGAATAATGCGGCAGTATTCATGGGTTCCTGGCCTATTAAGAAATCTGATAGCGAAGGAGAAGAAACTGTTTCTGAATCACTGAGTGTAGGTTTTCAGGCTCCTGTATCACAAAGTGGGACCATTAGGACTGCCAGAAGAAAAATTGGGATGTCAGTCTTATTTCCTGGAATACTGGAAAAATCAGTAATGAGAATTTTGTAACTCATGTTTGATTAAAAGCAAGTTCACAACACTGTTAATTTTCTGTGGTTTGTCCTATACCCGAAGTAGTCAACATCTGGTAGAGATTGAAGCAAACCTGAATTGTGCATTTGTTTGCCATTCTTACATTTCTTTACATCATTAAATTTTTTTTAGAAGATTATTGCTTGCAGAAATTTGCCAGTTGCATTTTGTGAATGAATGTTCAGTGCCTGGGCTGGAAAAGACCAGAAGATTGCTTGAGATTTTCTGAAAGATGTTACCAAGTGGAAGGAAGGGAGTGAGAGACAAGGAAAGGCTGAAACTCACATTGAGAAAGGGCACAGGGTTAAAAGCGGGGGCTAGAAAACGAGCAGACGTGATTTCTTTAAGATTTAAGAAATACCAGAAAGGAACTTCAAACCTTTTTCTCTCTTTCATGGGGAGATTTTTACTCTGTACTTTCTTCAACGGCGGAGGCGGACTTAAGATGGCGCTAAACGGCGACTCCTTTGCTTGCATCTTCGGAAACAGCTCTAATTCCATCTTTAATATCTCTATTCTTCCCTTTCAGGATTGTTTTGAAGACCCTGACCTGGAGTTAAATACAGACTTTGGTTCTTTGTGAGAATGGGACCCATTCTCAGGGTTTTGGGATTGGCCGTGGTTGTTCGGCACGCCAAGGGTTCGGCCTGAGAGTCCAGCTCGAATCTGAAAGCCTAAGATCTCGGGGCTTTTGGAGACGGGCAGACCAAGGGTTGGTGTCAAGGCAGGAGACTTGTGTGTCGCCGGGGAGGCCGGAAAATCTTTCGCTGTGGGCCTGAAGACCCGAGATCTTTGCGATCTTCAGGTACGGAGCTCGTAGAAAGTGACAAAATTGACCTGCAGGGTTTGTGTCTTTGCTATTGCTTAGCTCATGCTTGTGCTTGGTAGCGGGTGCGCTTTTTTTGCTGGGGGGGGAAATCATTGCTTGCTACCACTTACGCGCAGGAGGGGGAGCTGGGGGGCAACTTTGGGGTTCTCACGTTTAACTGTCATTCATTCTTTGGGGCACTTCTCTGTTTTTGTGGATGCTTGAGAAGAAAAAGCATTTCAGGATGTATATTGTATACATTTCTCTGACATTAAATTGGACCTTTGAACCTTTGAACTCAATCCTGATTATAACAAGTTATTAACATAATACTGAAAGTGATGCAAAGGTCATTGAACAGATGAAACACACAATGCCTAAATAGTAATATTATGATACCTTGGTCTGTATTTTTTGCACCGAGAACACTACTTATTGGAAAAGTACGTGAACACCTCTTGAACATCATCAGCTATAGTTTGCATTGTAGTAACAGCAAGCTCAACAGAGCTTTGCTTCTTCTTGAAGCCTCAGTCCAAATCTGTGTAGTTGCACGCGACAAAGTTAACATATTCACCACTACCTTCAGATTCATTCTTGAAAGGACAGTAAAGGAAAAGCCCATTTCTCACTAACAGGAAGTTGGAGAGGTATGGATAAGGGAAGAATTCATAAATGAGTGACATTCATTTCTGTAGGCATTCATCCAGCTTATACTAGCAGATGTCATAAAATTTTAGTCAAATATATTGAAGAAAAGATTTTAAATGTACTCTCTATATATACATTTAATGATTATTTGATGGCTTCAAACCACGCTATTACCTCAAGCACACTTCTACTGACCTCAGATCCACCAGAACCCAGAGTCTCTCTACGGAGATGCTTCTTGATGTTACTGGATGTAGAAAATGAATTGAAGTTCATACTGAAGGAACTAGTATCTCCAGATCTTTCACCAGCATTATCAGATGTACTATTGCTCCTTGGAGGACCAGATTTTGGCATCCTCAGGCTGGAATCTCCAAATAATGTCCTTCGGCTTTTTGGAGATTGTGTTGACTTAGATGTACCTTGCAGCTTACTGATGATAGGGGAACTGGTGATACTTTCAAACTTGTCACGAGGAGGGAGGAACCAATCAGCACATGATAGGTATGGAGTGGAAGGACTGGTCAGCCTACCTTGTATACTGGTTTCTAGTCCCTCAAGCTGAAATAAGGTTGCTTTAACTTGGTCAACATAAATACTGTCTGGTCCCGGATTTCCAATTGCTCTGGATGCACATCCTCCTGCTTCTAACACCACACACAGCATGAAGTGCCTCTGAAGAAATAGAAACCTTAATTAATTATTATATTTCAAGTACTTCTAGACATTCCTACCGAATACTCATTAGAAGATCCATACCTAGGCAAAGAGTAGGGTGCTTGTAGCTATATTGTTACTTTTACGTTAATTGCAAAGTGCTCCTATGCAGGGATTAATGATGCAGTTTTGCTCACCTACCTATAGGAAAGATGTAGAATAAAATTGAGAGAGTACAGTGAAAATTTACAAGGATATTACTGGGACTGGAGGACCTGAGTTATAAGGAAAGGTTGAATAAGTTAGAACTTTATTCCCTAGAACATAGAAGACTGAGGGGAGATTTGATAGAGGTATACAAAATTGTGAGGGGTATAGATAGGGTAAATGCAAGCAGGCTCTTTTCCACTGAGGTTAGGTGACACTGCAACTAGAAGTCATGGGTTAAGGGTGAAAGGTGAAATGTTTAAGGGGAACATGAGGGGAAACTTCTTCACTTGTGAAGAGTGTGGAATGAGTTGGCAGTGTAAGTGGTGGATGTGATTTCGATTTCAATGTTCAAGAGAAGTTTGGAAAGGTACATGTATGGGAGGGTTATGGTCCAGGTGCAGGTCGATGGTTCAGCACAGACTGGGTGTGACAAAGGGCTTGTTTCTGTGCTGCAGTTTTTTATGACTCTACATATGTTTTGGCTCGGTATTGTCATGTCTTGCTTTAGCATCAGTGCATCTACAGACATGAGCACAAAGTCTAGACAGACAGCAGAGTACAGAGGAGGTGTGAACTTATAGAGGTGATGTAAAAGAATTTAAGATCCTACTGGCATCATTTTAAAGAGCAGTAGACTAGACCGTTATTCTGGATTTCACAATCAATAAAAAATGTATATTTTATTTTTTAATTTAATTTTTGTTTTAAAGATATGACATGGTAACAGACCCTTCCAGCTCAGTCTGAGTACAGAGATTTAACCAGTAAATGGCAGGTCACATTAGCAAAGAAATTGGAAAGAAGCTGCAGTTTATGACTGGAGAAAGAGATACTGTATGGTACTGATACGCAAAGACAAAAAGTAAAAAACAAAGGTTTTGATTAGAAATAATGATGGTGGCTTTAAAAATATTGGTGACACTACTTACAAAGAGCTAACAATGTCTCCTTACAAAGAACCCAGGAAAAAATGCCTAATCAGCAATGTAGTGAAAGTGGATTAATGGGAACAGATGAAAATGAAAGTGTAGAATAGAAGTTCAGGCTAAGGATTAACACATTGCTCACTTGGGAAGGAAAAGGTTGAAAGAAGCACGTTGTCTTGATCTTGGTTTCAAAGAAGTCATTAAGTTCCACTTGAAGGGGATTTTGAAGAAGTTTTAGGGAGATGATGGTGACTGAGAAATTAAAACAGGAATTATTTTTAGAGTCAAGGATAAACCTACAGTAGTTTAGGCAGTAAAGAATGAGAGGACATTCATGGACCAGTCAGATCTGCCCTTTGACAGAAAGATAAACTAGCTAAGTGCTAGATACCATGAAATTTCTCTTTTTGTAATGGCCAAAAATGAGGTTGCAAAAGCAGATTTTGTAGAAAATTTTATGACTTTTAAAAAGGAATTGGATAGTTTCTTGAGGGAAATAATTTGCAGAGCTGCAGGGAAAAAAAGGATTGGAAACAATAGGATTGCTCTACAAAGAGCTCGAAGAGACTTCATAGCAAGTATTTTCATGCGCTTTTTATTTAATATCCCACAACATATAATGCAAGTTGAGTCATTTAACTATCTTCAAAATTTGTTCTGCCCATTGTACTTAATTTGTATTTTTATGGCTAAAGCTTGTGTTGATTTTTTTTATTCTACATTTAGAAATGGTTCCATACAGTTGAGCTTAATTAGTGACCATATGGAATTACTACAATCATTTAAAGCCTTCACAATAAGAGACTATATAATTTAAAATGTGATGCAGGTAACTTGATCCAATGCATAAATGTCTTTAGCCCAATCATAGGTCAATAATACTTCCTTTAGAATGCTCACATTTGAACTGTATTGCATTATATATTGATACACATAAATTGATGCATACCAAACCAACAATCAGCAAAAAGTATCTTCCTTTTGGTTCCTGGTAACCCTCAATGATTGGCTCACTACTTGATACAAGATATCTATATGGAAACACTTCACGCCATATGACCAGCTGACCAATCCGTTTCTCTGCTGCTAGGGGAAGTAAGCAATAATGCTGACAATAAAGTGCGATGTCAAGGAGATCATCTTTGGGCAAATGATTGCCAATCAAATAACCCTTAAAAATAAAATGAAAATACAGAAAATAAAGTAAGAAAAGGATTGCTATAAAATCAAATATCATGAATTGCAAATATCACATTGTTATTGAAAAGAAATTCATTATTTTCCATAAAAGAATAAGTGTATTTCTGCAAGTTGTATAAATTATACACTAGGCTATCTTCACCGGTTTTATCTAATAACTAACTGAAAACACTTCCATCTCAAACCTACCAGCAAACATTTTTCAAGCCCTTACTTTGGGAGTTAGGTTTCATTCAAAAATTAAATATCATTATTATTATTATTATTATGGTGGTGAGTACTTTTTATCACAAGTTTAACAACTGTTTAACTTTAGATTCACCGAATCACTTTCCAAAGCACTTCCATCTCCACTGTCCTAGCAAATTTTCCTATTTACAAAATTCATGAATTGATCAACAATGTAGTATTGTTGTGCAGGTTGTAATATTGTTAAGGCACAGTTTGATACTTTTCCTTAAGTTTTGTCTTCTAACATCAATAACTACCCTTACCTTGAAGAATAGACAGGAGCCCAATATCACATATAATCGTTGCATATCATAATAATCTTCAGACTGAAATCAGGACAAGATAATTAGGTTCTTGATGGTAACAGATTTGGTAGAAACATAGAATACTTATAGCAAAATACAGGCCCTTTGGCCCACAAACATGTCCTTACATGAGAAATTACTTAGGGTTACCCATAGCCCTCTATTTTTCCAAGCTCCATGTACCTATCCAAACAGTAGGTTGACAACAAAATTAACTGACACAGGAGCATATATTCTCTTGTTTTGACCATTATTTTAGAGAATAATATTCTAAATAGTTAATATCTGTGCAGCTATAAGTGAAAGATTCTTTGCAAGTAAAAGACAAGTTTTCAAAAATTGCTGTTTTCAATGTGTCCCATGGAGCCATGGACACCTACCTACAGGAAATCAGAGTGGCACCTATCTACCTATAGCCACGGACAGATCATCAAGTCCGTACCAACCATCAAGCATAAGGTTAAACTAATCTTATGCTGATCCCACTTTACTCTCCCTAGATTCTACCGCTCACTTACATACATAACTGGCAGCTTTTCAGAGTTTATACATGTTGCTTTGCTTCCCCCCCACCCTGTAGCTACGCTTATCAACCAAATGACTCCACCAATAGCATTTCCATCCATCAGCGAGATTCCCTATGTTCTATTCATCATTCCTCAATACTCTCTGCAACTTTCCTGTTTCCCCCCACCCACCCCAGTCCTGATAAAGGTCCTCTGTTTGATAGGTTAAATCAGTTTTTTTTTCAGCATATCTTTGAGTGTTTCCAGCATTTTCTGTTAGAAAGTTATTAATTATTGTATGGTGGTGGAGAGGGGTGTTAGATGGGGACTGAATAAAAAGGAGGGGATTATACTGCCATTGTATAGAGCACTGGTGAGTCCACAAGTCCACACCTGGAAAGCCTAATCCAGTCATAGTCTCCATGTTAATATGCTGAAAGAATAAATGTTTACCAGATGAATGCCTGAATAGAGTGAGTTATCTTATGAGGAGAGTTTGTTCAGGCTAGGCTTTTATCTGATAGAGTTTAGAAGAGTGAGAGGTGACTTCATTGAAACCTACAAGCTCCTGAAGAGTCTTGTCAGGATAGACATGGAGAGAAGTTTTCTCTTGAACTAGGAGAGTTATCCTTTCAGCTGGCACCAGCAATCTCATTGTAAGTGATCACCCATTTAAATATGTATGAAATGTTTTGTTTTCCCCTCAAAGGTTCATGTGTCTTTAGAATTCTTTGCCTCAGATGGAAATGGAAGAATTTTTCTTTACAAGGCAGAGGAACAAGATAGTGAAAAAAATACAATGCAGCGGGCCTGAGGGGCCATTTGGTCTACTTCTGCCACTAAATTCACATGTACAGTGTATCTCTCAGATTATATACTTCCTTTTCAACCAGCTGAGATTCCAGGAACTGTTTTCAAAAAATGCATGGGTCTCATCCCTCATATTTTTGTTATCTGCTAGAGCTCCTTGAGATCTGAGCAATTCTCTATTTCCGGTGTCCTGTGCAACTCTGATTTTAATTGTTCCATCCCATGTAGTTATCCTTTCAGCTGCCTGTGCTTCAAGCACCAGCAATCTCTTTGTAAAATTCTCCATAACTTTCTCCTTCATTTAAGATATACTACAGAACTTCATTGAACAAGGCGTTGGTCACCTGTCCTAATATCTCCATGCATGTTACAATTTGTTAGCTTGTCACTTGATTTAGGAAGCTTTACTTTGCTAAAAAAACAGTATAAATTAAAAAAAAAGATGGGTGATACTGTAAGCCTTAAGGATTTATCACTGAAATGAGATGCTTACTGGTCTCTCATTTACTATTTGCTCATCTGTCTTTCCCACCAGCGATCTTTTCTTATATATTAAAAAAATCAACACAGCTGATGCCATTCTTGTCCATCTTTAACCTATGTTTCAGTAATGACCTTGTTATCATATTTCCATTTCTATTACTGTTCACAACTTAATCTCCACAAATGGAACTGCTTACAGCCATTTTAAATGCAACCAAGGGAAACAACCTGTGCTAATGCAAATTTCTGTAAACATGTTTTGTGATAAAATGAACCCGAAAAATTTGTGTTTGTTGCATGAAGCCCATTTTTCAAATGACCAACAATGTCACAATGTCCTGGCTAAATTGAAAGGAAGGTTCAAACTCTTATCTCAGGGGGATGGCTCACTGCTGGTTAGAGAGGAGATTAACGCAATAGAAAGGAAGGACATTAGCCGGGAGGATGTGGAATCAATATGGGTAGAGCTGCATAACACTAACGGGCAGAAAACGCTGGTGGGAGTTGTGTACAGGCCACCTAACAGTAGTAGTGAGGTTGGGGATGGTATTAAACAGGAAATTAGGAATACATGCAATAAAGGAACAGAAGGGTCTCGGCCTGAAACGTCGACTGCACCTCTTCCTATAGATGCTGCTTGGCCTGCTGCGTTCACCAGCAACTTTGATGTATGTTGCTTGAATTTCCAGCATCTGCAGAATTCCTGTTGTTAGCAGTTATAATGGGTGACTTCTGACTTCAATCTACATATAGATTGGGTGAACCAAATTGGTAAGGGTGCTGAGGAAGAGGATTTCTTGGAATGTATGCGGGATGGTTTTTTGAACCAACTAGAGAGCAGGCTATTCTAGACTGGGTATTGAGCAATGAGGAAGGGTTAATTAGCAATCTTGTCGTGAGAGGCCCCTTGGGTAAGAGCGACCATAATATAGTGGAATTCTTCATTAAGATGGAGAGTGACATAGTTAATTCAGAAACAAAGGTTCTGAACTTAAAGAAGGGTAACTTTGAAGGTATGAGACGTGAATTAGCTAAGATAGACTGGCAAATGACACTTAAAGGGTTGACGGTGGATATGCAATGGCAAGCATTTAAAGATCGCATGGATGAACTACAACAATTGTTCATCCCAGTTTGGCAAAAGAATAAATCAGGGAAGGTAGTGCACCCGTGGATGACAAGGGAAATCAGGGACAGTATCAATTCCAAAGAAGAAGCATACAAATTAGCCAGAAAAAGTGGCTCACCTGAGGACTGGGAGAAATTCAGAGTCCAGCAGAGGAGAACAAAGGGCTTAGTTAGGAAAGGGAAAAAAGATTATGAGAGAAAACTGGCAGGGAACATAAAAACTGACTGTAAAAGCTTTTATAGATATGTGAAAAGAAAAAGATTGGTCAGGACAAATGTAGGTCCCCTACAGACAGAAACAGGTGAATTGATTATGGGAAGCAAGGACATGGCAGACCAATAGAATAACTACTTTGGTTCTGTCTTCACTAAGGAGGACATAAATAATCTTCCGGAAATAGTAGGGGACAGAGGGTCCAGTGAGATGGAGGAACTGAGGGAAATACATGTTAGTAGGGAAGTGGTGTTAGGTAAATTGAAGGGATTAAAGGCAGATAAATCCCCAGGGCCAGATGGTCTGCATCCCAGAGTGCTTAAGGAAGTAGCCCAAGAAATAGTGGATGCATTAGTGATAATTTTTCAAAACTCTTTAGATTCTGGACTAGTTCCTGAGGCTAATGTAACCCTGCTTTTTAAAAAAGGAGGGAGAGAGAAACCGGGGAATTATAGACTGGTTAGCCTAACATCGATGGTGGGGAAAATGCTAGAGTCAGTTGTCAAAGATGTGATAACAGCATATTTGGAAAGCGGTGAAATCATCGGACAAAGTCAGCATGGATTTGTGAAAGGAAAATCATGTCTGACAAATCTCATAGAACTTTTTGAGGATGTAACTAGTAGAGCGGATAGGGGAGAACCAGTGAATATGGTATATTTGGATTTTCAAAAGGCTTTTTGACAAGGTCCCACACAGGAGACTAGTGTGCAAACTTAAAGCACACGGTCCTGGGGGTAAGGTATTGATGTAGATAGAGAATTGGTTGGCAGACAGGAAGCAAAGAGTGGGAATAAATGGGACCTTTTCAGAATGGCAGGCGGTGACTAGTGGGGTACTGCAAGGCTCAGTGCTGGGGCCCCAGTTGTTTACAATATATGTTAATGACTTAGATGAGGGAATTAAATGCAGCATCTCCAAGTTTGCGGATGACACGAAGCTGGGTGGCAGTGTTAGCTGTGAGGAGGGTGCTAAGAGGATGCAGGGAGACTTGGATAGGTTAGGTGAGTGGGCAAATTCATGGCAGATGCAATTTAATGTGGATAAATGTGAGGTTATCCACTTTGGTGGCAAAAATAGGAAAACAGATTATTATCTGAATGGTGGCCGATTAGGAAAAGGGGAGGTGCAACGAGACCTGGGTGTCATTATACACCAGTCATTGAAAGTGGGCATGCAGGTACAGCAGGTGGCGAAAAAGGCGAATGGTATGCTGGCATTCATAGCAAGAGGATTCGAATACAGGAGCAGGGAGGTACTACTGCAGTTGTACAAGGCCTTGGTGAGACCACACCTGCAGTATTGTGTGCAATTTTGGTCCCCTAATCTGAGGAAAGACATCCTTGCCATAGAAGGAGTACAAAGAAGGTTCACCAGATTGATTCCTGGGATGGCAGGACTTTCATATGATGAAAGACTGGATTGACTAGGCTTATACTCGTTGGAATTTAGAAGATTGAGGGGGGATCTTATTGAAACGTATAAAATCCTAAAGGGATTGGACAGGCTAGATGCAGGAAGATTGTTCCCGATGTTGGGGAAGTCCAGAACGAGGGGTCACAGCTTGAGGATAAAGGGGAAGCTTTTTAGGACCGAGATTAGGAAAAACTTCTTCACACAGAGAGTGGTGGATCTGTGGAATTCTCTGCCACAGGAAACAGTTGAGGCCAGTTCATTGGCTATATTTAAGAGTTACATATGCCCTTGTGGCTAAAGGGATCAGGGGGTATGGAGAGAAGGCTGGTACAGGGTTCTGAGTTGGATGATCAGCCATGATCATACTGAATGGCGGTGCAGGCTCAAAGGGCCAAAGGGCCGAATGGCCTACACCTGCACCTATTTTCTATGTTTCTATGGCACAGTTGGTATGTAAGTCGATACATTATGTAGTAAGACTGTGAGGAAAGACAGACAAATAATAGGGCAAAATTGCAGACAGTAGGATGAGTTGAAGTGTAACATGGGGGCAAAAATTGAAAAGAATGATGACTAAAGGAATGAAGATGTTATATTTGAATGCACGCAGTATACATCATAAGGTAGATTTTCTTGTAGTGCAGTTAAGAGATTGGTAGATATAACATTGTTGGTATGACTAAGACGTGGCTGAAAGAAGACCATAGTTGAGAGCTTAACATCCAAGGATACACAATTGTATTGAAAAGACAGACAGGTAAGCAGAGGGTTGGGGTGGTTCTGTTTTTAAAAAACTGAAATCAAATCCTTAGAAAGAAGTGACAGGATCAAGAAAGATGTAGAATCCTTGTAGGTAGAGTTAAACTGTAAGGGTAAAAAGACCCTCATGAGAGTTCTAAACATTAGCCAGGAGGTGGGATATAAATTACAACAGGAGATAGAAAAGGCATGTAATAAGGTTAATGTTATGATAGTCATGGAGGGTTTCAATATGCAGGTAGATTGGGAAAATCAGATTGGTGCTGGATCCCAAGAGAGGGAATTTGTAGAATGCCTATGAGGTGGTTTTTCAGAGCAGCTTCTGGTTGAACCCACTAGGAAAAAGGTAATTCTGGATTGGATGTTGAGTAATGAATCAGAATTTATTAGGGAGCTTAAGGCAAAGAAACCCTTAGGGTAGCAATGATCATAATGTGATAGAATTCACTCTGCAGTTTGAGAGGGAGAAGATAAAGTCAGATGTATCAGTAATATAGTGGAGTACAGGGAGTTATAGAAGTATGAGAGAGTAGCTGGCCAAAGTTGATTGGAAGGGGACACTATCAGGGGTGACGGCAGAACAACAGTTGTTGAAGTTACTGGGGGCAATTTGGAAGGCGCAGGATAGATACATCCCAAGATGAAGAAGTATATTAAACAAAGGATAAGGCAACTGCGGCGGACAAGGGTAGTCAAAGACAGCATAAAAGCAAAGGAGAGGATATATGATACAGCAAAAATTAGTGGGAAGTTAGAGGACTGGAAAGCTTTTAAAAACCCATTGAAGGCAACTTATAAAGTAATAAGGAGAGAAAAAAAATGAAATATGAAGGAAAGCTAGCCAATAAAATAAAAAAGGATACCAAGTGTTTTTTCAGATGTATTAAAAGAGAGGCAAGAGTGGATATTGCACCACTGGAAAATGTCGCTGAGAGGTAGTAATCAGGGACAAAGAAATGACGGATGACTGTAATAAGTATTTTGTGTCAGTCTTCACTGTGGAAGACACTAGCAGTATGCCAGAAGTTTGAGAGTGACAGGGGGCAGAAGTGAGCTTAGTTGCTATTACTAAGGAGAAGGTGATTGGGAAGCTGAAAGGTCTGAAGTAGATAAGTAACCTGGACCAGTTGGATTACACCACAGGGTTCTGAAAGATGTAGCTGAAGAGATTATGGAGGAATTAGTAATGATCTTTAGAGAATCACTAAATTCTGGAATGGTTCCGGAGGATGGGAAAATTGCAACTGTCACTCCACTCTTTAAAAAGGGAGAGAGGCAGAAGAAAGGAAATGATAGGCCATTTAGCCTGACTTCAGTGGTTGGGAAAATGTTGGAGTCAGGATAGAAAAAGAAAAGTGGAAATTGTATATTTGAATTTTCATAAGTCCTTTGACAATATGTCAGGCATGAGGTTGCTTAACAAGGTAACAGCCCATGGTATTATAGGAAAGATACTAGCATGAATAGAAGATTGGCTGACTCTCAGGTTGCAAAGAGTGGGAATAAATGAGGCTTATTCTGGTTGGCTGCAGGTGACTAGTGGTGTTCTGCAGGAGTCGACATTGAGACCACTTAATTTTCACATTATACAGTATGTCAATGATTGGTAGACGGAATTGATGGCTTTGTGGCCAAGTTTGCAGATGATACAAGGATAGGTGAAGAAGCAGTGAGTCAGCAGCAGAACTAGGACAGATTGGAAGAATGAGCAAAGTAGTGGCAGGTGAAATATACATAGGGAAGTGTATAGTCATGCACTTCGGTAAAAGGAATAAAGATGTAGATTATTTTCTGAACAGGGAGAAAATTCAAACATCAGAGATGTAAAGAGACTTGGAAGTTCTTGTGTAGGATTCCCTAAAGGTTAACTTGCAGGTTGAGTCAGTGGTAAGGAAGGCAAATGCCAAATTAGAAGATTGAATATTAAAAGGCCAAGGTAGAGTAGATACAGAGAGGATGTTTCCTATAGTAGGTGAATATAGAACCAGAGGGCACAGCCTCAGAATAGAAGAACATCCATTTAGAACAGAGATGAGCAGTAATTTCTTCAGTCAGAGGGCGCTGAATCAGTGGAATTCATTGCCACAGACGGCTGTGCTGTGGAGGCCAAGTCATTGAGTATATTTAAAGAGGAGGTTGATAGGTTCCTGATTAGTCAGGATGTCAAACAGTTACGGGGAGAAGGCAGGAGAATGTAGTTGAGAAGGATAATAAATCAGTCAATGATGGGATGGCAGAGCAGACTGGATGGGCCAAATGGCCTAACTCTGTTGCAATGCCTTATTTTCTTATGGAATTACTTACATTACTTTAATAAAAACAAGAGCTGCTCGAAATCCTCTCAAACAGTTCTGAGGAAGAGTCTTTGCCCTGAAACATGAAGCTTGTTTCTCTTCCAGCAGATGCAACTTCAACTGTTGAGTATTTCCAGTAGTTTCTGTTTTCATTTAATATTTCTAAAATCTGCAGTCTTTTTCATTTACTGTTGTTACTTTGCTGCCCAAGCACTAAAGTTCTGAATGCTATGCAAATGAGGTATATACTTTACTACATACAGTAAATATATGAATTATCATTTTATTAAAAGAAATGTAAAATCAATTTTGTGTTATTTATGCTTTGTCACTAACACATCATATTAACTGTCCATCAAATGGCCCATAACCATTTTTGGTAAATTGTGAACACAAATATCAGCCAGCAGTTTTACATCAAACACAACCTAGGATGGACTTGCATGCAATGATGATCTAGTGATGTGGTATTTTTACCAGTTCTCCAAAGTCTGCAGATTCTAAATCACTCAATATGGTATCAATATCCATCTGAAATTAAAATAATTAGAGTAAATAAAATACAAGAACCTATTCTAATTATTTTCTAAAAAGTCAGTAACTTTCCCCATGGTTACATATTAAACAACTAATGATTGTTTAACTTGTAAATTTAAAGGCACATTATAATATTTTAAATGGTTATACATAATGGATTTTTAAATAAACTGTATATGCTGCAAATGATTATTATGCTTTGACATCCTTGTCACCCCTGCACTGCCAAATATATACTTAATAGACAGTTGTAGTCAGTTGCTTATTTCACTGAAACCCTATTACGTGGGTAAGTACAGATATCCAAGGAGAGAAAGGAACTTAAAATACAGAATGAAGCAAGACAGATTATTAATTACTGTTCAGCAACCTCTACTTCTCCATGATGGAAAAACAAGAATACTCCAGAAAAAGTTTGTGCAAGACAAAGTGGACTGTTCTTCTAAATTCCTGAATGGAATATAGATTCTATTATCACTTTTGTCATTCGATGTTTATTAATTATGTTTGAATAGTGATATACAAAATGGCTTGGGACAACAATTTTCATTTAAGTACATTACTACTTTTTTTCTTCTTTCACATAAATTAGAAAAAACTAAACTAATAAAACCTTCATAAATTCATTTGCGAATGTGTTATTCACAATGCCTGGAGAATTTCACACTTCACAATAAGCTGCATAAAACATCCACTGCTCACTTTCAGGACAAGAATGGTTTTGAATTTGTAATAGACAAAATGTATTTGAAGAGAAAGATAAAAGCTGTACAATAAAAACGCAGTAGAAGATCCACTGCAAAGGATACAATTGTTAGATATGAATATTTTCAATATACCTTAATATACTGGGGTAATGTAAGCCAGCGGACTCCAGGTAGTGTGTCTAAAAACAAAGCTGTTGAACTACTATAAAGCTGGGAACTGGGACTGGTACTACAGTTTAACTTTGCTGGTTGAACGGCTCGTTGGAAGTACAAACTGAAAAAGTGGTCTAATCGGTGAAAATTCTCCAACTTGCAAAAGGCACTGGAAGAGGACAAAACATTTTGAATTAAAGAAATAGAGTTTGATATTATTTTTGTAAATTTCAAAAAATAAAATAATTCAATTTACAATTAATATCACCTACAATATTAAGTGTTAGAACCTGTTTAGATATAATTTTCAAATGCAATGTAGTGTAACTAGAGGAAATACATATCTATGCCCCAGAGCACAAACAGTTATAATATCAAAAGACATGAATACCTTTCTGATCATGAACTCAAAATCAACATCATTTTCCATTCAATTTTTAGTTTGAGGAATGCTGATACAATCATTAGAAAGAAAATTTAACAATAGAGAAGTTATGGAATTTGAGTGCTCCTGGAAATCAACAATTATTAAGTTCAAGGTTTCACCAATTATGTTTAATTCATTTTCTCCACACTGTGTGGTTCTCCAATTCCTCTACTTCAGAGATCAGACAATATCATCAGAGCTTTGGTGACCATAGAATTTTTCTAAAGCATGTTGTTGCTTTTCAGTTTTTGCCACAAGCTGAGTCAGTCTACATGTAAACATGCATTCTGTTTAACTTCAAATGAAGTTGCTGACCCAAAAGAAAAGTTACTTCCATCTCTATAAAACTGACTGTCTTAGACTTTACGTCAGTGTAAGCATTGCTGTTGCCAGTATGGTTAAATCCCCTCATGGTTTGCAGGTTTCCTTTAAAACCAGCTTTCCAAAACTCTTCTGTTCACATTCCTTGATTTATCAGGTTTCTTAATTAATCACTCCAAAAACACTGAGCTATATCAGCTCTTGAACCATACAATAGAAAATTAAATTCTATAGTTCTGTCGTTAGGTATTTTTAGTTCTTCTGTTCACTCCCATAATTTAGCTCTTCAACCCCTTCAAACAATTCTAATTACTTTATTTACTCCCTTGTTGGCACCATGGGAGCATAGCAGTTAGTGTGACACTATTACAGCTCTGGGCATGGGAGTTTAGAGTTCAATTCTGGTGCCGTCTGCAGGAAGTTTGTATGTTCTGTGTGGGTATCCTCTAGGTACTTGCGTTTCCTCCCACAGTCCAAAGACATACCAGCTAATAGGTTAATTGGTCATTGTAAATTGTCCTGGGACTAGGTTAGGGTTAAATGGGTGGTTTGTTGGGCAGTGCAGCTCATTGGGCTGGAAGGGCCTGTTTTGCGTTGTATGTCTAAATTCTTCAACCAAAAGAGTCTTTGATTACTCCTTTAAAGCTTTTCCTCTGGTGAATTGCCATTCATTTTTTATGGCTTGAGTGTTTTCTAACTTCTAAAGATTATTAAAATGCAAGACTTTGCTACATTTTCAGAAACGTTCACTTCCTGAAACAACTGGGAATTCTGAAGCTTTGCTTTGGCTTATCATAATTTTCACTAAGCATCTGTATACTAAAGAAATAATAAAATTGCATTTATACAGTGCCCCTTACAATCCTAGGATAACCTAAAATGCTTTGCCGTAATTAGAAACCTTTTGAAGTATGATTAGAATGTGGAGCATAAAACAGTACAGCACAGTATGGGCCCTACAGCCCATGATGTTGTGTTAACTTATATAAAACTACTCCACAGTCAATCTAGTCCTCCCCTCCATCCTTCTTACATTCATGTGTCTAAGAGTCTCTTATATATTCCTGTTGTGTCAGCCTCTACCACTATCACTGACAGTACATTCCAGGTACCTACCACTCCCTTGGTAAACAAAAACTACCTCTAACATCTCCCCTAAACTTTCTTCCACTCACCTTAAATAGATAATCTTTGGTCTTGGCCATTGTCGCCTTGAGAAAACAGTGCTGGCTATCTTAATAATGCCTCTCACAATCTTATGCACCTCTATTACGTCACCGCTGATCTTCCTTCATTCCAAAGAGAAAAGCCCTAACTCATCAACCTTTCCTCACAAGACATGGTCTCTAATCCAGACAGTACTGTGCTAAATCTCTTCTGCATCCTGTCTAAAACTTCCACATCCTTCCTATAACGACTTGACCAGAACTGAACACAGTACTCCAAGTGTGGTCTTACCAGTTTTATAGAGCTGCAACATTACCTCATGCCACTTGAACTCAATCCCTCAACTAAGGAAGGCCAATGCACTATGTGCATTCTTAACCATCTTATCAACTTGCAAGAGAACTTTGGGGGAATCTGTGGACTCTGTTCCGCCATACAGCTAAGAATCCTGCCACTGACCTTGTACTCCGACTTCGATTTCAATCATCCAAAGTGTATCATTTCCCACTTTCCAGGCTGAACTCCATCTGTGCCTTCTCAGCCCAGGTCTATATTCTGTTTATATCCCACTGTAACCTATGACAACCTTCTACACTACCCATAGCACCACCAACCTTTGTGTCATCTGCAAACCTACTAACCCACCCTTCCACTTCCCTCATCCAAGTCATTTATAAAAATTACAAAGAGCATGGGTTCCAGAACAGATTCTTGGAGAACACCATTAGCCACAGACCTACAGGCAGAATACGCTCCACCTACAAACACCCTTTGCTTTTTGTGGGCAAGCCAAAGTGAATCCGCACAGACAAGTTCAAAGTAAATTTATTATCAAAGTACATATATGTCACCATATACAACTCTGAAATTCATTTTCTTGTGGGCATACTCAGTAAACCCAAGAGTTATAATAAAGTCAATGAAAGATCACACCCAACAGGGAGAACAAACAACCAATGTGCAAAAAACAACAAACTGTGCAAATACAAAAAAGAAAAAAATAATGATAATAAATTAATAAGAAATAATTATTGAGAACATGAGATGAAGAGTCCTTGCAATTGAGTCCATAGGTCGTGGGAACAGTTCAGCTGCAAGCGAAGTTGAATAAAGTTATCGCCACTGGTTCAAGAACCTGAAGGCCGAGGAGTAATAACTGTTCCTGAACCTGGTAGTGTGAGTCCTGAGGCTCCTGCATCTTCTTCCTGTGGCAGCAGTGAGATGAGAGCATGATCTGGGTGGTGGGGATCCCTGATGATGGTTGTTGCTAGAAGTGCTCAATGGAAGGAAGGGCTTTACCTATGATGGACTGAGTCGTATCCACTACTTTTTCGTAGGATTAGCCGTTCAAGGGTATTGGTATTTCCATACCAGCTATGATGAAACCAGTCAATATACTCTCCACCGCACATCTATAGAAGTTTGTCAAAGTTTTAGATGTCATGCTGAATCTTCACAAACTTCTAAGGAGGTAGGGGTGCTATCGTACTTTCTTCATAATTGCACTTATGTGCTGAGCCCAGGACAGGTCTTCTGAAATAATAACCCCAAGGAATTTATAGATGATGACCCTCCCCACCTTTGATCCCCTGATTGGGACTGGCTCAACGATCTCTGGTTTCCTCCTCCTGAAGTCAATGATCAGATCCCTAATCTTATTATTGCGGCACCACTCAGCTAGGTTTTCAATCTCCCATGGATCTCGTACCTTAGGAATTTCTGGTGAGACTTTCTGGGAACTTCATCAAACAGCTTAATAATTCCATATACTGCATCCACCAATCTACCTTCATCAATTTGTTTTGTCACTTCCTCAAAAACTGAGTCTGGTTTTAAAGAACAATCTGCCCTCAGAAAGCTATGCTAGCTATCCCTAATAGGATTATGTTTCTCCAAAAGCTCATAAATCCTTCCCTACAAATCCTCTTTATTAGGTTGCCCACTGGCCCTATAATCCTCAGGATGAGACATTGCCTATACAAAGTATTCAACCCCCCCCCAGAAGTTTTCATGTTTTATTGTTTTACAACATTGAATCATAGTGGATTCAACTTGGCTTTTTTTTTTGACACCGATCAACAAAAAAAAACTCCTGCATGGCAAAGTGAAAACAGATCTCTACAAAGTGATCTAAATGAATTACAAATATAAAACACAAAATAATTGATTGCATAAGTGTTCACCCCCTTTAATATGACACACCAATTCATCACTGGTGCAGCCAATTGGTTTTAGAAGTCACATTAGTTTAATTGGAGATCACCTGCGTGCAGTCAAGGTGTTACAATTGATTGTAGTAAAATTACACCTGTATCTGGAAGGTCCAACTATTGGTGAGTCAGTCTCCTATGTGACGAGAATGCACATAAAATTAAGATGTTTGCTGGCCTGAGTTAGCATCAGTGACATCAGCAAGTGGTCTGCCACCTGCCCTCAGGGGAAGGAGAGATAAGGAACAATGGAGCAGCATCTGGAGATGTGTAATGAAGGGACGGGGGAGAGAGAGCTGTCTGGGGCGGCTCCCCCTTTGAACCTTGAACTGTTTGAAGTGATGGACAGGCGATACCCCAGCAGGGGGATAAAAAGGGACCGGTTCGCTAAGGCGGACACACACGCCACCCGAGGTAACGAGACCCTGGAAGCGGTACGCTTCTCACGAGTCGGTGGGAAGTACCAGACAACAGCCAGGGTGGAAAGGTACGATCAGCGGGAACTCGGTGTGTGTCCGCCCTTGCCTGGGTGCCGGGTTCACTGCAGAGGATCGACCGCATCTGGAGGAGGGGTCACAGTCGGTGACCTCAGGTGACATCACCAAGGACCCGCCCAAAAGCTGCTTGTGAGCCATCTCGCCGGTCTGTGAGTGAAGCCGTGTCTGAATGATCAGTTGTTCCTGTTCTCTCTCTCTCTTCCCCCATGTTGTCCATCGCCATGGCAACGATTACTGCGAACTGAACTACTAAACTGGACTGAACTTTGAGTCACTTTGAAATTTGGTCATTTACCCCTAGACAACGATAGAGCTTGATTGATGCTGTTATCTTAATTCTGTGCACATGTGTGGTTATCATTGCTGAACTGTTGCATTTATTATCCTTTCGATTACTGTGTTGCTTGTTTCTTTAATAAAACTTTCTTAGTTCTAGTACTCCAGACTCCAACTGAGTGATCTATTTCTGCTGGTTTGGCAACCCAGTTACGGGGTACGTAACACCTAGCAAAAATTACACCATAAAGACAAAAGAATAGTCCAATCAACTGTGAAAAGGTTATTGAAAAGCACAAGTCAGGAGATGGATACAAGAAAATTTCCAAGTCACTGAATATCCCTTGGAGTACAGTTAACTCAATCATCAAGACATGGAAAGAATATGGCACAGATGTAAATCTGCCTAGCGTAGGCCTTCCTCAAAAAAAGAGTGACCATGCAAGACGGGGATGAATGAGGGAGGCTATCAAGAAAGCCATGACAACTCTAGAAGACTTACAAGCTTCAGTGGCTGAGATTGGAGAGTGTGCATACAACAACTGTTGCCTGGGCGCTCCACCAGTCGTGGCTTTATGAAAGAGTGGCAAAAAGAAGGCCTCTGTTGAAAAAAAAAACTCACACAAAATCTTGGCTAGAATTTGCCAGAAGGCATGTGAGAGACTGTGAAATCAGCTGTAAGAAGGTTCTATGGTCTGATGAAACCGAAATTAAGCTTCTTGGCCATCAGACTAAATGCTATGTGGTGTATACCAAACACCGTACATCATCAAAAACACACCATCCCTACTGTGAAGATTGGTGGTCGCTGAATCATGCTGTGGGGATGTTTCACTGTAGCAGGCCCTGGAAGGCTTGTAAAGGTAGAAGGTAAAATGAATACAGCAAAATACAGGGAAATCCTGAAGGAAACCTGATGCAGTCTGCAAGAGAACTGTGACCTGGTAGATTTGTTTTCCAGCAAGACAATGACCCCAAGCATAAAGCCAAAGCTACACAGGAATGGCTTAAAAACAACAGTTAATGTCCTAGAGTGGCCAAGTCAGAGTCCAGACCTCAATCCAACTGAGAATTTGTCACTGGACTTGAAAAGAGCTGTTCACTTCACAATCCCCATGCAATCTGACAGAACTTTAGCAGGTTTGTAAATAAGAATGGGGAAAAATTGCAAGTGTCCAGATGTGCAAAGCTGATAGAGACCTATCGACACAGGCTCAAGGCTGTAATTGCAGTCAAAGTTACATCTACTAAATACTCACTTGAAGGGGTGAGTAATTATGCAATCATTTTGTGTTTAATAATTGTAATAAATTTAGAACAATTTGTAGTAATTTGTTTGCACTTTGACATGAAAGAGTCTTTTCTGTTGATCAGTGTTAAAAAAAAGCCAAATTGAGTCCACTGTGATTCAATATTGTAAAAAAATAAAACATGAAAATTTCGGGGAGGGGGGGAATACTTTTTATAGGTACAGAATTCTCAGGATTATTCCCCTTGCCTTTCTTGAACAACATTTGCCATCCTCCAATTCTCTGGTGCTGCTCTTGTGGCCAGTTAGGATGCAAAGATCATCGGTGCCCCAGCAATCTCTTCCCTCACCTCCTGTAGAAATCTAGGGTATATCCTACTTTGCCTGGGGACTTACCTGTCCTAATGTCTTTCAAAAGCTCCAACATTGCCTTTCTTAACCTCAATATACTCCAGCACATAAGTTTGTCCTATACTGACCTCACATGAATCAAGGTCCCTCTCACTGGTGGACACTGAAGCAAGGTATCCATTATGGACAACCCCTACCTCCTCCCAGTATAGGCACATGTTTCCCCTTTTAACCTTGAGTGGTTCTACTCTCACTGTGGTCATCCTACTGCTCTTTATGTATATGTGGAATGCCTTGGGGTTTTGTTTAATTCTATTCACCAAAGCCTTGACATGTCCCCATCTAGAGCTCCTAAGTCCCTTCTTAAGCTTATTCCTGGCTACCTCATAACTCTCAAGAGCCCTGTCTGATTTTGCTTCCTAAACCCTCCTCCTTTATGACAAATTGACTTCCTCTTGACTGGTACTATCCTTTCCCTGTCTTAATTTCTATATATATAAGACACCAACAATTTCTTCAGATGCAAGAGTGGATATTGGACCACTGGAAAACTATGCTGGAGAGGCAGTAATGGGGGACAAGGAAATGACAGACGAACTGAATAAATAGTTTGCATCAGTCTTCACAGTGGAGACACTAGCAGTATGGTGGAAGTTCCAGGTGTCAGGGGTCATGAAGTGTGTGAAGTTATCGCTGATGGGGAGATGGTTCTTGGGAAACATAAAGGTCTGAATGTAGATAATTTACCTGGACCAGATGTTCCCAGAGTTCAGAAAGAGGTGGCTGAAGAGATGTGGAGGTGTTAGTAATGATCTTTTAAGAATTACTAGATTTTGGAATGGTTCCAGAAGACTAAAAAATCCAAGAAGGGAGAGAGGTAGAAGAAAGGAAATTATAGGTCAGTTAGTCTGACCTCAGTGGTTGGGAAGATGTTTGAGTGAATTGCTAAGGATGTGGTTTCAGGGTACTTGGAGGCACATGATAAAATAGGCCATAGTCAGGATTGCGTCCTCAAGGGAAAATCTTGCTTGACTAATCTGTTAGAATTCTCTGAAGAAATAACAGGCTGGATAGACAAAGGAAAATTGGTTGATGTTATGTACTTGGATTTTCAGAAAGGCCACTGACAAAGTGCCACACATAACCTTATGATAACCTTTTCATTTCTGGAATCATCCTTATGAACCTCTCAAGTCCCTCTGCATCTTAGATTCCTCGATTTTCTCCCCATTTAGAAAATAGTCCCCACAATTATTTCTACTACCAAAATGCATGACCATGAATTGACTGTTTCACAGACAATAAAAATGGTATTTTAATTTGAATTTCTTCACTGTCTTGTAAGTACTTGATGTTTGTATTGTTTGTATTCTTGTGCGAATAAACTTTTGTAGCTTTAAGACTATAAGATATAGGAGAAGTAGGCCATTTCCCATTAAGTCTGCTCCGCCATTCAATCATGGGCTGATCCAATTCTTCCAGTCATCTCCACTCCCCTGCCTTCACCCCATACTCTTTGATGCCCTGGCTAATCAAGAACCTATCCATCTCTGCCTTAAATACACCCATTGACTTGGCCTCCACAGCTGCTCGTGGCAACAACAAATGATATGGGCTAACATTCACCAGCAGTAAGAACCAGGGGCTGGTTAGCACACTTGCACCTCAATGTTGTGGGGGGTTGGGGGTTGGGGGGGGGTCATTCAATCTGTATCCCTCTTCCATGTAAAGAGTGTGAATGATTTCGATGTGTGTTGTGCGGTGTGGCCACACGTCAGTGTGCTTTTGTGTGTGTGTGGACTTTGCCTCTAAGGGACACTGTGAATGTGCTGGGCTCCACCAAGTTGCTTTTTCCTTCTGTTGTTCTCTGATAAGTGTTGTTTCTCTGTGAGAAATTAATTGTCTTAAGTTTTTGCAATTCCATTGGAAGTTTTAGAGGAGTACAGCCTGGAATTTGTGATTTGTGTTTTGTATTCTAATCTGTTACTTTGTTTAGTTTATTTAGTCAGCTACTTTGTTTCTGGTTTTCTTAATCTGTTACATGTTTACTGTATCTGAAATCTGTTATTTGTTTCCCTATCTAATTGGTTTTAGGGATGACTCATTTTTCATACTGGCTAAATTTGTGTTGGTGTGTGGCTAAGTGGTTAAGGCATTCTCTAGTGATCTGAAAGTCGCTAGTTTGAGCCTTGGCTGAGGCAGCGTGTTGTGTCCTTGCACAAGGCACTTAACGACACATTGCTCTGCGATAACACCGGTGCCAAGCTGTATGGGTCCTAATGCCCTTCCCTTGGACAACATCGGTGGCGTGGAGAGGAGAGACTTGCAGCATGGGCAACTGCCGGGCTTCCATATAATATTGCCCAGGCCTGCACCCTGGAAACCTTCCAAGGCGCAAATCCATGGTCTCACGAGGCTAACGGATGCCTATATATAATATATATGAAATTTGATAAAAATTTGGACATCCTTATTCTAGATACGAGATGCCCACATTTCAGAGGGAACTGAGCATTTGGGGAGCAATTCTAGTCGTTCTTTATGTTTTCTAAATACCCAGTGACTAATCAGGAGCAAGTGCATTTGTACCTCCCTGCATTACAGAATGGCAAAGTGATGGATACTGATTTGTGGTGGGAGATCCTGTGATACATTCCTGGGGATGTCGTTTGAATTTGCACACTAGACCAATAGGTCAGATTGCTGAATTTGTATGAAGGCTCCTTACTACATCACAGAAGGGACACCACTGATACCAATCCCTTTGATAACAGGGAAAAGATTGCTGGGGGAAATTACTTGTTTTGGGGGAGCTGGGAGAGAGAAGTCCATTTCAGCCAATCTTGACCCAGAATATGATAATAGACTTAAGGGACTTGAGCCTTAATAGCCCTGGTGGAGTGAAGTTTTGAGGGCTGGTATTTCCCTACATACCATTTGTTTAAATGGAATGTCCTGACTCTTAAAGTGATTTCCCCACCTGACAGAATGTTGGTGTAGGTGGTATATTGAGTACAGGTATAAGGTGCAAGATGGATGGCAACTGTGATCACAGCAGCATCCTGGGACATCTGTGTCTACACCAGATGGTATTGTGAAGCTGGGCACTTGTTGGAAGCTGAACGGCACTTACTGGATATGCAGTTCCTAGGCCTACCCATTATTCCAACAGGGTGGTGTGCTTGATATGTGGTGCTATATGTATGCCACTGCAATGCCCTGGATGAACACCTTGCCAATGCTGGTTGGTAAGAGGGCTGTTACAAGGGAAGAATGTTTTGAATGCTAGCCTTTCCTAGCACGGCATGGACAGACTGACCCAGGAAGTGATTTCAATGGCAATGGCCTTGGATTACCTGCTCACAAAGGAAGGTGGTACTTGTGCTATTATTGGTCACGAATACTGCACCTACATTCCTGATGCATCAGGTAACATCACTCACTTGGTTGATCACATCTGAGAGGCAAAGGGAGACAGGTAGACTACTGTAGTATACTGAAAGGTGACTATTGGCTTTACAGATATTGTACTCTTGTGTTTTATGTTTAATTTAGTTAAGAGTTTAGTTAGTTTAATTTAGTTAAGAGTTCATGAGAGTCATACCCATCTGATAATCACGTTCACAGCTCTCAAAGGGTGGAGTGTCCTGTGGGGGGGGGGGCTTATTCTGTTGAAAGTCACTTCCATTGTGATCGGTTAGTTTAGAAATTGCAGCTGCTTTTCCCATTGGATAACTGCCTGGTGTCCATTTTCAAATATCCTGGGTATATAAAATAGCACATGAATGTGGCTTGCTCTCTTCTTCCTTTAAGGCAAGAATGCACATGACGATTGGGAAGGTATGTTCTGCATGCACTTTTAACTTGGTATATTTGTTGAATGTACGTATGAATAGTATCCTGCTTTGTAACTTGTCTGTAACTTGGGAAACATGAAAGTTTGGTTGAATTTTTAGTGTTTGTAAATAAATGATTAATATATATTATTCACAGAGAGTGTATTTCCTGTCTCACTTGCTGGTCTCGCGAACCTGATTCAACATTACACTGGAGATGCTCCACAGGGGGTCTGTGTTGGGACTGATTCTTTTTACATTACATGTCAATGATTTTGATGATGGAATTGATAGCTTTGTTGCAGTTTACAGATGATACAAAGATAGGTGGAGGGCAGGTAGTTTTGAGGAAGTAGAGAGGTACAGAAGGACATGAACAGATTTGGAGAAAGGGCAAAGAAGTGGCAGATGGAATACCGTGTCAGAAAGTGTATGGTAAAAGTGCACTTTGGTAGAAGAAATGAAAGGGTTGACTATTTTCTAATTGGAGAGAAAATACAAAAAACTGAGGCACAAAGGGGTTTAGGAGTCCTTATGCAGGATTCTCTAAAGGCTAATTTGCAGGTTGAGTCTGTGGAGAAGAAGGCAAATACGATGTTAGTATTCATTTTAAGAGGACTAGAATATAAAAGCATGGATGTAATGTTGATACTTTATAAAGCACTAGTGAGGCCCCACTTGGAGTATTCTGAGTAATTTTGGGCCCCTTATCTTGGAAAGGATGTGATGAAAATGGAAAGGGTTCAAAGGAGGTTCATGAAAATGATTTCAGGATTAAATGGATTGTCATATGAAGAGTGTTTGATGGCTCTGGGCCTGAATTCACTGGAATTCGGAAGAATGAAGGGTGACCTAATTAAAACCTATCGAATAGTGAAAGGCCCTGATAGAGTGGATATGTGGATGATGTTTCCTATGGTGGGAGTGTCTAAGATCACAGGACACAGCCTCAGAATAAAGGGGCGTCCTTTTAGAACAGAGATAAAGAGGAATTTCTTTAATCAGAGAGTTGGTGAATTTGTGGAATGTATTGCCACCGGCAGCTGTGGAGGCCTAATACCTATGCAGAGGTTGATAGATTCTTGATTGGTCAAGGCATTACGAGATATGGGGGGGGGGGGAGAGAGAAGGCGGCTGGAGATTGGGGCCGAGAGGAAAAATGATCAGCCATTATGAAATGGCAGCGCACAGTCGATGGGCCAAATGGCCTAATTCTGCTCCTATATCTTATGGTCTTAATTGGACAAACCTATCCAGAGCCCCTGTTGACTTGTAGATTCCTATAGCATGTTAGCAGAACCAGTAATTTGAATCAGTGGATCTAGCTGAGGGATAATTGTTGGATTAAACATCAAATCATTTCATAAGATTTTTTAAAAAACCATCAAGGCAGACAAATATTTATGATCTAATACCCTCTCAGTGCTGTGTGGATTATGGGTTTTTGGGATGGAATTTCAACTCCTGTTACCAAGCCAAGACTGATATTTGTATCCACTGCAGTACAAAATTTTGAAATTTAGCCATTTCTTCCTCCCCCTGCCAAGTATGAATATAGATATATACTGGTGTGCTCAACAATAGCAAAAAGAATAATAACACTCATTGCACAATATAGACCAAGAGATTAAATACTGTCTGATTCTCTTTAATCCAGATTTTCTTGTTCCAGCTTTACTCAAATAATTAGTAAGAGTTAGACTTCCAGAACAGGTTTTTGTTTTCCATATCTGAGGGACTCAATGTGTAAAGGCTTTGAAAAAGCTGACCAAAACAGATGAAACTATCTCCTGTCAGTTAAAGGTCTTTTACACATGGAAAAAGAAACTGCATTTGCATCAAGACTACTTAAGCTATCCTTACTTACTGAATTAAAATTCAAACTCTTATTTGGAATTTGTGGTCAATCTATTGTTTGTAAAAGACTATTTTTTAGTACTTGCCTATCTAAAGAGCTGTACATGTACTGTAAGGTTCTTACAAGAGTCTTGATCATGTTTCTTAGCTGTGGAAGAGAAACCCTTCAAAAAAAAAGAGAATGGGTTGTTAATTTGCATGTTTCCTAATAACTTCCATTCAAAGAATTTTTATACCATATTTATAACAATGTTTTTTTTTTACCTTTCAGCAGGTAGTCCAAGGAGTAGCAGGTTGCTACCTTCTTTCCAATATCCTATATTAATAAGTTTTCCATTCAGCAACAATGAAGTACTAACCAAGAGAGGTAGAACAAAATAAACTAGTAAGCAAAGACTAAACAGAAATAAAAGTTAAGCAAACATCTCGTTTATTAGGGTTTTCTATACCTCAAATTTCTTCGTTAATATCCATGAAAAATTTAAAGATACCAAAATGAGCCATTGGGCCATCTAATTCATTCTACAAACGTATATGCCTTTGGTAACAATACATAACATTAAGATTTTTGACTTGCTATAATACAGGATTGATCGATGTTTCTTGTCATCCCTTTTTTTGCTATTACTATCTTAGTGTTATGTACCCCGAGGGGTCATATTTTTTTATGGACTATACCTTTAAAAAGAAAGAGTTGTACAACACAAGCACCTTGTTATTGAGAGAGAGAGAGGCGAAGACTACTTTGAGATGGTGTTATGGTTTCTCTGCAGCGTGTTTACACTTTTGCAAGGACACTGCCAGCTTCTGTGTTCTTGCAGAGAGAGAAGGGAGGAGCTACTTGATGGACAGCTGGTGTTCAGCATGGTGAGATAAATAGAAGGTCAGCTGGTAGACACACATACACACATGGTTTTGGACACTGGATGAGCTTTGTTGTGCCCGCAGAAAGGTGGGTGTTTGGAGGATCGGTCAGGTGAATCGATCAGTGGCTCTCACAGTTTGATAAAGGTGTGACCATTGGGAAGTTATTTGTGTGTCCAACCCTTGCCTGGGTTGACAACTCACCCACAGAAGACGGTCTCCTTTCTCGTGGTCACATTCGGTGACTTTAAAGGAAGAGAAGAGGGGAGAGGAAGGTTTGAAACAGAAGAAACCTAGTGACAAAGAGGTCACTGTTTGGACTCTCTCCTCTGTAGCCCTTGAAGGGTGAGTTTGAGTGCCATTCAAATACGAAGGTGTGACTGTCATGTAGTTAATCCACAAGAGTGAATTCTCTGGTGAGGTGAGTACCTTTGTGAATATCACTTGTGTGCTACCCTTGTTTGGGTGTAATAGTTCACTGAAGAAAGGCACCCCTGTGGCAAATCACTGTTGGAGTTATTTCATATGTTGTGGAACTGCATAAGTGGCTATCACGTTGTGTGTTTGGGGTTGGTTCCCTTGAAGAGGGTCCCCTTAGTGATAAGCTACTGTTGGTGATAATCCATATGTGGATTCTGTTTGAGTATCCTGTGGCCACCACTTTGGAATGACCCGTAGCTGAATTCAGGTGTGGTGCCACTTGTGTTGAAAGGATATTCATTGAAGATCACTGTCGGTGATACTTCGTGTGTGGAGTGAACAACTTCGGAGGTAAAACCTACTACTATTGTTATTTTGTATTGCTGTCGTGGAATCTGTGGAATATCGATGTAATTGCCTTCTCTAGACATTTACGCTGGATTACAAATATCTCTGTCTCATCACCTATACCGTGGATGAACTGAACTTTACTCATTTCCATAAGACTGTATCCATTTACCCCTAGGCTTGAAGAAGCTTGGTGTTCATACATTTCCACACATATATATATTCTTTGTTAATCTGTTTTAATATATCCAAATTTATATTACTGTATTGTGTAGTTACTAATAAATATCATTAATTAATAGCAATACTAGACTCCAAAGTGTTTTCTATTTCTGCTGGTTCTTTAACCCATCACGGGGTATGTGACACTAGCCTTACAGGCAGGTTTTGACATCCATGTACTTGCTTTTTCCTGTTAAGGACACTGAACTGGTCTACCTCCATTATACAACTAATCTTTTACATAATGTATATAGCTGAAAAAATCTGCTCAGTAAGATGAACTCTTTAAAAGAAATATAAAATGCACAAGTTGAAATCAGCCTATTTCAACCTTTCTGATGGACCAGGTAAAATTAGTAAGTCAACACTATGCACCATATAAAATGAGCACTTGTCAAGTGTTATGGATATTAAAATATAAGCAGTTGAAATAACTACAAATGCAAAGCAATATTAAGTTGAAAATAAAAAGACTCACGCAAAATAGAAAACATTGTATAGTGCAACACATTTGCACTTTGAACTCAAAAGTGATTAACTGGAAGACCACTTGTATAAGAAATTGTTTATTACATATCAAACAAGATTATTGTTATTTTTGATCAAAAGTAGCTCAGTAACATTACAGTTCTCACATTGCATAAACCAAGTAAAATGTTTGGTCACCTGATAATATGTCCCCCAGTTATATTTTCCAGCATATCACAGAGGGTTATAAATATTCCTCGAATATTTTTCAACTTTTGAGATGCTTCAGACATTGGATAATGGTAAAGGATTTCTTGCTACGATAAAATAGGAAAAACTTCATGTTGTTATTATTAAATGGGATTGGGAACATCCTCAAAATAATCACCAGATTATTACAGCTATGGCATAACTTCTACCCCAAGGTAAAGAAAATTATTTCATTTAACTTTTATTTTCATTACTTTCTACACCTAACTGTGATGTATTAATCGTTAATGAACTTTATCTCACAGGGCCTCCACTGCTTCTGGCTTTTCGCCATATAGGAAGAACAGTAATTTGTTATATTTACTTTAGTTTCATAATGGATTTGCCTGTGCTGAAATACTTTTGCCAGCAACACAATCTGTTACTATTCCTGCCATATAATCCTTCATTTATTACTTTTACATTATTTTGTAATAGATCAATAAAGAAAGATCCAATACAATCCTTGATGCGACTTGTACTTCTCTTGATCTTCAGAACATACTCTACTCAGAGAACTTAAAAATAACCATTTTACAATCAGTCAACACACATCAAAGTTGCTGGTGAATGCAGCAGGCCAGGCAGCATCTCTAGGAAGAGGTACAGTCGACGTTTCAGGCTGAGACTCTTCGTCAGGACTAACTGAAGGAAGAGTGAGTAAGAGATTTGAAAGTTGGAGGGGGAGGGGGAGATCTAAAATGATAGGAGAAGACAGGAGGGGGAGGGACTTCTCTAACTTCTGCTAATGCCCCACCTCCCCCTCGTACCCCATCTGTTATTTATTTTTATACACACATTCTTTCTCTCACTCTCCTTTTTCTCCCTCTGTCCATCTGAATATACCCCTTGCCCATCCTCTGGGTCCCCCCCCCGTCTTTCTTCCTGGACCTCCTGTCTCATGATCCTCTCATATCCCCTTTGCCAATCACCTGTCCAGCTCTTGGCTCCATCCCTCCCCCTCCTGTCTTCTCCTATCATTTTGGATCTCCCCCTCCCCCTCTCAAATCTCTTACTCACTCTTCCTTCAGTTAGTCCTGTCGAAGGGTCTCGGCCTGAAACGTCGACTGTACCTCTTCCTAGAGATGCTGCCTGGCCTGCTGCGTTCACCAGCAACTTTGATGTGTGTTGCTTGAATTTCCAGCATCTGCAGAATTCCTGTTGTTTGCGATTTTACAATCAGTGAACGCTTTCTGTTTAATTATTAACCTCTCTCACCAATTCCCTACCTCAGGTCTGAAGTGAGAAAATACAGTAGCTTTCTGGATCCCAGTGAGGGAAAACAAAAGTCTTTAAGAAAAGCAAGTAGTTTTCAGCAAAAGAAATTAGAATATTTGGGGATTTGAATGGGCATTTGTGGCTTCCCTGATAGGCTCCCTAAACCAAATTTCCATCTTCCAATTTGTATTTAACATTTTAAAAAATGTCTTAATCATAGGAAAAATAGTTCTCAATCTATTGCTGCAGGGACAGTATTTGAAAACATGGGATTTTCCCAGAGGAACTGGAGATGAAAAGTGTCAAAGGTCAGTCCATTCTTTCTAGTTCTTTTCAACATGCAGCAGCAGGATGACAGCATTTATTTAGCCTTAGCTTGCACTTGCAATTTTTCCATAAATAAACAAAAAGCCCATGGGGTGTTGTATGCAAACAGGAAGAATACATCTACTCTTTTCTGAAGAATCTCAACAGAAAACTTAGTTAAAGGAAAATTCAGAGTCACCTTTACGTACGTACAGCTTTCCACTTTAGTACAAACTGAAGTCACTGAACTACTTTCTTTAACCACAGCAGCAACTGAAAAAAAGTTGAGCTTTAACTTTCTTTACACATTATTATTCCTATTTACATAGAATATACAAAAAGTTAATAATGTGGGATGAAAAATTCATGATGTTAATTAAAGGTTTTGAAACTATTATTCTCCCACAAGACTAATTTCTTTGCAGGCTTGATGGGCTGGATTTGGTTATGTGCCAAGTATGGGGAAAAAAAAAATCGGAGTTTCTGGCCTATATTTGTCACTATACAAACAGTTGTAAAGCATGTTAAACATCTAGCCCATAAAGGTCTTCGTGAGCAGTTTTCCTACATTATAACAGTGACCACTTTTCAAAAGTTTCTGATGCAAGGTGACTTCTGAAAGAGAATTGTGAAATATAATAAAAGTAAAAGTCTTTCTCCTTCACCTCTTCTTCTTTGCTTTCACCTGTTAGCAGTGTGGTATTGCTATCTTGTACATTGCTGATCCATTATAGTGCTCTTGGGCTAGCGGCACAGAGGTGCTATTGGTCGCTAGTTCACTCCTGACCACAGGTGCTGCCTGTGTGGTGTTCACATTTTTTTTCCCCTGTGACTTTTCCACATTTTCCTCTCATATCCCATGATGAAAGATGAGTAGGTTAACTGGCCACTGAAAATAACCTTTAATATGTAAGTTGTTGTGTATTTAATATTTCAGTAATATTGTAAATATACCATTTGACTAAGCATTCTTTGTTGTTTAATAACATGCAAGTAATATGCAAACGTTCATGTATGGCATAGGACGTTACGCCACATCATTTGTAGTAAAGGCAAACCTAGACACTTTATGTCTGGGCTCCCTGAGTTTTTCTTTCGATTAATTTTTGAAGTTACAAAACATAACATTGGTGACAAGGAAGTTTTAAATGAATGAGACGTCTACCTACCCATTGAAGCGCAGTGACATGTTCTAGTTTTAAAATAGCGCAGTGATATGTGTGAGTTTTTAAAAAAAAAGTGCAGTGGGAGTTCGAATTAAAAAAGTGCAACATGCTTCTTTCTTTGCAAGGGGAAGAGAAAGACAACAGAGTTTTATATTTAAAAAAAAGTAGAAAACAAACAAATTCATAGGTCCATAAACAGGACTGGGTGATAATAATCATAAATTTGGAAAAAAACCAGAAATAGCTGGTTACATCAGAAAGTTTCATGTGTTCGATTGCACAAAATATAACTGGCTGATGTATACTGAGCAAATTGAGCAGTATTTTGAAGCAAATGGAATAGCCAATGAATTAAGTCACTGAACTACTTTCTTTAACCCCAGCAGTAGTTAAAAGAAAGATGGGCTTTAGCATCTATACACATTATTGTTCTTATTTACATAGAATAGACAAAAAGTTTTGCTGAGTGTAGTAGATGGGAAAACATACAGTTTGCTCAGAAGTTAAAATGATCCAACCAATCCAGCCAAAATTCACTCTGCTGATATCGTAAAAGTAATGCAGGAACATTTAGAACCAAAACCATTGCTGATTGTACAACACCTTAATAGTTCAAATAGTTCTATTTATTACCAGAGAATGCAACCTGAAATTCTTGCTTTTTGCAGACATCCACGGATACAAAAGAATGAATGATAGAAAAACATTACAACCCCAAAGCCTCCTCTACCCCTTCCCCACACAAGCAGCAACAAAGCATCAACCTCTCCCTCCCCATTTCAGTCGAAAGTGTCAGCTTCCACCACCTACAAACAACAGCAAAGCACCCAAAAAGAAATCATGATCAACAGTCAACAAAAACTATTGTTTACCCGACAGTATGACATGCCACAGGCTCTCTCTCTCTAACAAATGATACAGAGATGTCATCCATTTCACAACGAAAGGGAAGACCAACATACAGTTGCTGTTACGATCTTACAGTATGCCATGGCGCTTTTTATTCTGAGATTCTCTGACTCATAAGCAGAATCCAAAGGAAGGGCATACTTTGGTGTATGAGGCTGAATTGAAGAGATTGTCTAAACATTGCCAGTTCAGTGATGGGTTTAATGATCCACTGAGAGATCACTTAGTTTGTGGAATCTTAGAAGAAAGCATTTAAAAATGGCTCCTAACTTTAGTTTTCTCAGCTCACTCATGTAATGCTTGTGCATCAATGGTGTGAGCACAGTAAGTGATGTTTGTTTTAAAGGATTCACACTTACCATATTGTGCTCTGAGCCCATAATATTCTAATCTTTTTAACACTGTCTTGAGATTTTGGAGATGTTCCTTGTCATCCTCACCAGTAACAATGATATCATCCAGGTAACACAGAGTGCCTGGGCAAACATGCATTTCCTGGTCCATAGCTTTCTGCTTTATTCAGGAGTATAGGTGCAGATGCTACTCCAAAAATAAGCCTATTATAACAATAGTGTCCTTTGTGAGTGTTTATGGTGAGAAACACTTTGGACTGTTCTTCCATTTCCATCTGTAGGTAGGCCTGAGCTAAGTCCACTTTGCTGAATTGTTTTCCTCCAGAAAGGTTTGCAAAGATATCTTCTATTCTGGGCAAGAGGGCATTGATCTGCTTTCAATACTGAGTTGATAGTGACCTTAAAATCACCACAGATCCTGACAGACCCATCCTTTTTGGCAACTGAGAGCACTGGTATTGTCCATGGGCTCCTCTCAATCTTGGAAATAATTCCTTCAGCCTCCATGTGATCTAGCTCACTGGCTACTTTATCATGGATGGTATAAGGTACAAGACGGGGTTTACTAAACTTGGGTGTGGCATTTTCATTAAACACTATTTTTACCTTGATATGTTTGAGTTTTCCCAATGCTATCCTTGAACACTGCTGTGGCATCATCCAGTTCCTTCCTTAATTTGCTGTCAGTTGACTCTACTGCAGTGAATGTGCCATGCAAATACTGGATGGATCTCTAATCAAGTTGTAGTTGTCTCAGCCAATTGTGACTCCACAATGCTGGCCCTCCTATTTTCACCAAATGCAAGTCCAATGTGGCTATTTGGTTGTTGTATTTCACTGTTAGAAATGTCCTTCCCAAAGAAGTAATAATTTCTCCAGTATAAATTCTTAGTTGGATACTTGCAGGCTTCAGTTCAGTATCTTTGAAATGCTGTTCAAACTCATTCTGTAGAATGACTAAAACCAGTCAAGCCAGTGTCCAATTCCATTTTAATTAATTTGCTGGTGTTAAGCCATATTGCTTGTCTCTTGTTAGCTTTCACATTGTAAGTCTCAAGGCTATCCAATCCTGTCTTGCTTTCATCATTATCAGATTTTTCATTCACTGCATGCAGATCAGTGGTCGTTTTGAAACTGCAACTTTTCCTCTTCCCTTTGGGTCTGTTTAGATGTTGCAATTTTGTTCACACTCACTTACATTGTTGACTGAAATTCAGGGGCTGCTGTTCAGGTAAAGGTGTGGACTCTGTCTGCTGTTTCCATTAATACAGTGATTTCAACTGCTCTTTTCAATGTAAGTTGTGCTTTTATCTAAAATTCCACAAACTAAATGATTTCTCAGTGCACCATTAAGCCCATCACTGAACTGACAATGCTCTATCTCTAATTCAGCACGTGTGCTGAAATAGACTCCCCCTTCTTTTGATTCCACTTAAGGAACACTTAGGTATGCTTAGTAAAGAATTCTGCAATCAACAATGGTTTCATTTATAAATATTCACGCATTACATTCATGATCTCAGCAAAGCTCATTTTGGCTAATTTGGATGAAGCAGTTACAACAACTAAACAAACCATAGGCTTTTCTACCTGGAATGCAGTGCCTGACAGAGTGGTTGTAACTGTGCATTTAAGAAGTGTCTAGATGAATATTTGCATTTCCTAGGCATAGAAGGCTAGAGACCAAGTGCTGGATGGTGGGATTAATACAGAAGGGTGCCCACTGGTCAGTACTAACGGGTTGGATCAAATGGCATGTTGCCATGTTGTACAATTCAATGACTCTAAAAACAGAATGCTAATAAAATTTTATCAATATATTTATTTGAACCATTAATTCATTTTACTCTGCTATTTTCACTCTACTCTGTGTAATAGGTATGTTCTTTGGAATATTGCTAAATTGTTCCTGGTTTTGTGGCTAACAACTACCAAGATATTGCATTTAGTTGCAGCCTATTTGTAGAAGATAAATCCAATTTTAATCAAAAAAAAAAGCCGTTGTTCATGGCAATAATATCTTCCATATACATTTTTGAAAGGATTATTGACATACCTCTTCCTTGGAGTTTTCAGATTCCACCTTTAAAGTTAAATACATTACAATATGAGAAACATTTCCAATATCCGTTTGGAGATCTACAGTGTCTTGACCCCATACAAGTTTCACTAGATTGGCATCAGTGGGAACTGGTTTAGCAATGTGTTCAAAAGCCATGTCAGTTTGTACTTCATCACGGCTTAAGGTTTCAAATGTGAGTTTCACCTGTTAAGAGCCACATTAAAGAAATATTAAAATTGCTTATGGGAAAGAACATTAGAAGTGAAATAATTAGATATATCATAGAAAATAGGCTAACTCTATTCCCATGGTTTTGAAAATACCTCCTTTGTAGTGTACAGTTTATTCCCTTTTGAAGTTTTTAATTAAAAACAAAATGCTAGAAATACTATGGGTTTTGTAGAGAGAGAAAAGGGTAATATTTTTGATCGGGACCTTTCATCAGGACTGCTTGTGGAAGTTCTTAATGCTGTATGAAGATGTGCTTCGCCTATTAGAACCGGACATTGTGAATTATGAAATATACTGTTCTTGATTTTTCATCCAATTTAGAAATACAAAAGGCCAGTGAAGGTAGTGATCACTGGCCAATATGTTCCTGGTCTTACCACAAAATCTTTGGAATACGGGAAGAAACTGGAGTACTTGGAGGCATCTATGCACCCAGAGGTGGAACGTGCAAAATCTACTCAGGCAGCCCCCAAAGTCAGAATCAGACAGTACGGGGAAGGTAACTGACCTGTTGGCCTGGGACCAGAAGAAGGCAGGAAAGTGAATGGATTTAATTAAGATAGCAGTGGCATTTCTCGGTATGCTGGAAGTAAAGGAAAGGTGGCAACAACAGTAAAAGAGGCACTGCAGCATGTTTGTCAAATCCTCTCACCTGGAAACTATATTAAAATATTATTTCTGAGTTTCTGACCAATTTAGCCAAACAGAAATAATAATGCTATATACAGGACTTAATCTTGCTCCTAATACTTAAAAAAGCACCTCGGAAGAAAGACATTCATTAGATTTTCAAGTTGACTATCAAAAAAAAAAGGTTTGCTGACTCACAAAGCTACTCCCCATTTCAGACACGAGATGATCTGCAGATGCTGCCTGACCTTCTGAGCTCTTCCAACAGTTTGTGTTTTGTGCCTTGGATTTAAAGCATATTTCCATAGATGCTGCCTGACCTGCTAAGTTCCTCCAGCATTTTGTGTTTCATCCCTTCTCATTTCATACTCCTGTTTATGAGGCTACAGGGTGTCAAAGGACTGAGGAGCATGGATTTAATGCTTCAGTTTTATTGATATTAACTCAGGTAAAGATGCAGACAACAGCATTCACCTATATCCTGTTCTGCACATTACCCTAACTCCTTTTTCATTGTGTTCCCCAAGTCTATTCTAACATAAAACTCCTCACATCAACTTACCCTAAAGGTAAATCTGTCTTTTTCAGCAAACCACTCCTTCTCCATCAACGCCCATGAAATGCAGGAGGAACTCAGCAGGCCAGGCAGCATCTATGGAAAAGAGTAAACAGCTGAAGGGTCTTGGCCCAAAACGTCGACTGCTTACTCTTTTCCATAGATGCTGCCTGGTTTCTGAGTTCCTCCAGCATTTAGTGTGCGTTGCTTTGAATTTCCAGCATCTGCAGATTTTGTTGTGTTTGTCCATACATTTTTGTCTGTTCAACCACCACAGACATTCAATGAAAAGTCTTGCCTCTCCCAAATATCACCCTTATCAAAGCTATCTATCCATTTTCTCTATATACTTCATGGCTTTCACTTGTACATCTCTTTTATTGCTTCCCTACAGAACAGAAAACAGTACAAAAGAAAGTTAGAACCGAAATTTCCACTTCCCCCACCTCACATCTGATATGGACTGAATTCTAAGATTCTGATGCCAGCATGGTCATCATTAATGTGGATTACAGCTGCCTGTTGACAAAATTCAACATCATCTAGTACTGATTCATATGTACATGAAGTTAACAGTGAATGAATAATGATTATGTGCACAATTGATGGCATAATAGTGCAGCAAGTAAAGCTTTACCATTGTGCTTTCCATTATGCACAGTTCTCACAGATCCAGCGACCAGATTTAATCCTGATCTCCTTTGCTATCAGTTTGGGGTTTGCACATGCAATAAAATGGGTTTCCTCCATGTGTTCCAGCTTTCTTTTGCATCTTGGACATGTAGGCTGCAAGGTTAATTGGTCACTGTAAATTGCCCCTGATGAATAGCTGAGTGGTAACTCTTTGGGGAGATGATTGGAATGTGGAAAGGATAAAAATTGAGACTGGTGTAAATGGATCCTTAGTAGTTGACAAGGATTCCATGGGAAAAAGGGCCTGTCTCCGTGCTGTGTATAATGCTGATGTTAACCTATGAATAATGTTTCTTTACCAGATCTAATCATAGCTTGGAGTCCTGCAGGCTTTCACAAGTAAACCAGAATGTGCAACAGGAAGATGATATCTAAGGAGATGTGTTATATAAAATGTGCATCCCCAGAAGACTCATGCTTATCATTTGTAAGGTACTCATACATTGATGGATTTGGCAAGAAAGGTAATGGGGTTTGACTTCACAACTCAAAGAACAAAGCTGTTTGTGGAGATATGGGCACCAAAGAGAAAAGTCCATGTCAGAGGTTGCAAATCACTCTGAGCTCTCTTGAACAAATGCTCTAATAGGTAGTATTCTATGTTTAGGGAATTTATCTCCACAGGTTTCCAAATAGCTTCAGTTAAGAAAGTGTGTCACATGGTCTGGCAAGGAATCAATTATGACCTGAATTTCTTAATGGCAATTACCTGCAAGTATTTTAGCTCTTATCTAATGACACCATACTTCCATGTACAGTTAAAATTCCAGCTTTCTAATGAGTACCATATTGAAATTAACAATCCACGTCAACAGGGGATGTCCCACCTGCGAGTGATACAGTAATGTTAAGTCTGAGTTTGAAAGGTTGGGTTTCTAATGCATTTAGTACCCACCAACTCCTAATTCCATTTGGACAAAGGAGCGAAATTTCTTGTGACACTAACTCTAGTGAAACACCATTAATAGTACTGCTATCACTCAGTTAACTCTAGATTGTTCCCCCCTCCCCCTTTGGCTCTTCACCACCTTTAATTTTGAAAAAAAAAATCTTTTTTTTTCAAATCAAGCTTTAGTCACTCTCTTCTGATCTCTTATCACCAATCTCCATTTTCCAAGTACCTACTAACAAAGTAGGTACAATTATTTTATCTTAAGTATTCAATATGCAAATGGAAAATGTTGTAAATTATATTAAACTGAGCAGTTCAGCATAACAGAATGAACAGATTTGCAAAAGACAGCTTTATGAGCATTGCTACCTTGTATCTTGAGAACTAGATATTCTCTTCAATTTATCCTAGATAGGCAATTCGATTTTGCGTAATGCTCTCCATTGGTCAGGGTTGACGATGGATGTTGCATCCCAGCTATCTGCATCAAAGTCGATACGCAAGCCAGGGCAGTATGATATGGAGAGAGCAGACTGTTGCCTATGCATCAGATTTCCCCTCTCCATGCAGCTGATGAATCCAAGGGACTTATACAGTTTGGCATCAGTGGTGTGGCAGGAGTTGTCAGTCAGTGTTGAATTCAACGCAGGACTGCCTTAGGGACTCCAGCTCCGGATTATTTCCTTGAGGTTTACTCCTGAAGCCTTCCCCATCAATGAGTATAGCTGCAAGGCAGTGGAGGTTGAGATCAGAGTTTTCCTTCTCCAAGATGAGCTACCAACCTCAGCTGATGAGCCCCATCTGCCCACAGTGACTGGTTTAAGGCGCCACTAACTCTCCTGTCAGTAGAAGAGGGTCTGCTGGGTTTAGTAACTAAGTCACATGTGAAAGCTAATAGCTAGACTTAGTTGTCAGAAGATATTTGAGATGTGCGCCATGGGAGCACTTAATAGGTAGTGGGAGCTTATCTCCATTAACCCCCATTGGCTATGACAGCCTTTAGGAACCTTGATTTTGTGACAGCACAAGTAATAAGTGTTAATGAGTAATTAGTAGTTAATCATTTATTTACAATAGAATATTAAAATTTAATTTAAAAAATGATACACAAAAGTCTCTAATTTAAAATTTATAAATGTGAATGACATTGTTTATTTCTACAAGTGAATAACTATGACAGTCATCTTCAAGAAAGGGTGGAGTAAGTACAGGAATCAGTCTTGATTTATTGTCCAATAGAAGAAAAAATAAAAACTTGTAAAACTGTGTTAAATACAAATTAATATTTTAGGTTAAAATAAGTTTCATTTAAATGAAGTTGCAGTATTAAATTTAATCACATCTGTACAAATTTTCTGTTTGATTGAAAAGCCATAGCCTCACAAGCATTAATAAAAGCTGGCATATGCTCTGCTGCTCAGTAAGAACGTAACATCTTTAGCAGGAACTCTAGTTAATCTAAATTGTGCAGTACTGATTACATTCATAATTGAGAGGAGATTTGATAGTGGTATACTAAGTTAGGAGGGGTATAGATAGGGTAAATGCAAGCACGCTTTTTCTACTGAGGATGGGTGGGACTGCAACTAGAGGTCATGGGTTAAGGGTGAAAGGTGAAAAGTTTAAAGGGAATATGAAGGTAAACAACTTCACTCAGAGGATTGAGAGTGTGTGGAATGAACTGCCAGCACAAATGGTACATGCACGATTGATTTCAATGCTTAGGAGAAGCTTGGATAGGTACACGGATGGTAGGCATATGGAGGGCTTTTTGCTGGTGTAGGTCGATGGAAGTTGGCAGTTTTAAATGGTCTGGCATGGACTAGGTCGGTCGAAGGGTCTGTTTCTGTGCTGTAATTTTTTTATGACTCTTTGACCCTAAAATGAGTCCAGCTCTCTCATTATTAGATCTCTCTATTTCTATGACACTATTACTGAGAAATACTAACTTAAATATGACAACCAGTTTATCCAGAAAAGAGGTTGAATTTTAAATCTCACTAAATCACTAAGGATTAAAACAACAACTGTTTTGTAAAACTTAACACAACCAATGTGATCTTATATCATTAATGAATTGATTTTCCATTCTTGTTCCATCGAAGAGTAGCTTTCATTGCTCAAGCAGAGTAAAATTTCAAAAGGAAAATTAAAATTCAGCAAGTGGAATTCCCATAGCTTCAGCTGTAGACTGAGTAGTTGATCTATATTTGTCTTCTATTTTCTTTTGTCTTTTATGTACTCTATTAACCTCATTCTTTTTTCGTCTTTGCTTAATGTTAACAATGTCAACAGATTTTATTTTTGCATTATTTTCATTTAAATCTCTACAACTATCCTTTCTTTTGTACATTTCCTACTATTTCCATTTTTTCCAGAACTTACTACCTTCTCTACAACTATGTTATTTATTTTCCCATGGAAAATTGTAGCCAGATTAGTATGGACCATTGCAACAATATGACAGTTATAAAGTGAATCAAATCTTTTCCTGAATGTTGAAGGGAAGTGAATGATAGGAGATTAGGGGACACTGCTGAGGCTTAAAAAAATGCTACCTATTTGACATTGGTGAAGAGCTACCATAATTGTTGAAGAAATACCATCACAATTACACTTAATTATTTTGCTTGTTAGCACTTAAAATGTGCTGTAAGGAAGACCCATTAATGTTTATGAAGTTAAATAAAGCTCATAGGTTGCTTTGTTTCATTTTCAAAATTATTAATTAAGAAAATTCAGGAGAATTGAATATATTGCAAATGAAATACTGCAACTTTCAGTTGTGTTAAACTTCCATTAAATTTACTGGTAGTAACTTGACTAAGTACTTATCTTTTACATGTAAAGCTCAATCCAGTTTAACTACTTTTAAGACCTTAAAAATGATATATGAAGCCAATCTCAGATGAGATATACAGGTACAGTATATGAAAAATAGAACTATTTAAGGGAAAGGGGATCTGTTAGTTTATTTTCAACGGTGGGGAAAATGAAAGACACAATGACAGAATATCTTAAAAAGAATAGAATTGAACAGAGTCAGCATGAACTGACATGATTGGCTAATTATATGCAGCTTTATTCAAATTACCCAAGGACATAATTGCCATAGGATGAATACAGTGAAGCTTCACGAGTCTGGTTTCAGGAATGCTGGGTTTGACATAGGAGGAGATAGTAGACCACAGCTGTATTTTCCAGAGTTTAAAAAATGTGAGAACACATTTTTGAAATTTACAGAATTCTTATAGGGCTCTACAGCCTGGCTGCAAGGAGCATGGTTCACCTGTCCGAGAATCAAGAACTAGTCTCAGAATAAGACGTGGTGAAGGGAAATTTCTTTAGAGGGTGGTGAACCTTTGGACTTCTCTACCTTATAGGTTTAAAGGAGCTTGTTATTTAATCCATCCAAATCAGAGCCAGATAGATTTCTGTACATTAACAGATTCAAAGGATAGTACTGGAAAATACGTTTGAAAGAGTATAGCCACATCAGTTCGTATTTCGGAAGGCAAAAGGCAAATCTAGTCATGTATGTTGGACTTACAAGACAAAAGCAAGGGTAACGTGTCAAATTAAAAATAATAATTTATTAATTTACGAGATGTGGATGTTTTTGGGAAGATCAGGATTTATTTTCATGCTTAATTGTCAACAATCCACCCCAAGAAGGTAATGGGTGTGGCTTGGTTGTTGAACCAACTCTTGAATCACCGCAATGTTGAAGAGTAAATATTCCACGGTGCTCCTAAGTAGAAGGTTGCATATTTTTATCCTGTAAGAATCCTATGACATATTTCTGAGCCTGGACTTGGAAACTGGGAGTTATTTGGAGAAGAACTGATGAAAGGTAATCAACCAAAAATGTTAGTACTGCTTCCCTATTTAACGATCTGCAGAGTATTTCCTGTATCTTCTGTCATTGTTTCAAAAAGAGAACCAGTTTTGAATCAAATAAACTTTGAAGCTAATTTAGGTAGAGAAAAAAATTGTTCACACTTCAATAAGTTCAAAAAAATAATGTTCTTCACAGATTGCAGAACTCTTCTATTAATAACAGTGCATCCAAACAATTTAGAATAAAACATGAATGAAAATGTGCACTTCATTGAGACACAGCTCTTCAACGTGCAGTTTAGAAGAGTATTTTAAAGGTGATTTTCCCCAAACAAAGTGTGTCATGATTGAACTTCTACTTTAGAATGATAGTAGAGAAAACAAATTGGGAAACTCCACTGATTACATTTGAAAACCACTGAGTACTTCATCTGTCTACGCTTCAAAAAAGGCATCTTTGAAATATACAAAAATACACAAACAGATGGAACAAAAAATATGTTACAAGCCTGGAAAACACAGTCTGAGATACTTCAAAGGATTGATTTCACTGCCAGATTTCACAGAACAGAGTTAAATTTGGTATTTAACAATCAACATAATTAATAGTTTTGGAAGCATTAATGACCGTATCAAGTCTTATTGAAACAAACTAGCAAATACAGTGCTGTTATCAGTTTCTAATTATCATTTGGAAAAGGTCAACAAAAAGCACCATCTATAGTATTTTCTGCATCAAGAATGCAGGTAAACAAATGAACTCCCTTAATATTTTGCACAAATGATTCAATATTACATATTTTATATTAGTGATTCTTAAGTGAAAGAACAACAAAATTGAGAATCACAAAATCAAAGGAAATAAACTTCTAAATGATGACACAATGATCCCCAAGTTACAACATTAACTTTTGCTATGTCATTTTGTAAATGCTTTATTTGCACTCAGCTTTCCAATGACAGCAAGTAATAATAATGTAATTTATTTCAAGGCTGGTTTTAAATAAGAGCATAGAAACATAGTAAACCTCAGCACAGTACAGGCTCTTTGGCCCACAAAGCTGTGCTGCACACGTCCTTACCAGAGAAATTACTTAGGGTTACCCATAGCCCTCTATTTTTCTAAGCTCCATGTACCTATCCAGGAGTCTCTGAAAAGACCCTATCATATCTGCCTCCACCACCGTCGCCGGCAGCCTATTCCACGCACTCACCATTCTCTGTGTAAAAAAAAACTTACCCCTGACATCTCCTCTGTACCTTCTTCCAAACACCTTAAAACTGTGCCCTCTTGTGCTAGCCATTTCAGCTCTGGGAAAATGTCTCTAACTATCCACACGATCAATGCCTCTCATCATCTTCTATACCTCTATCAGGTCACCTCTCATCCTCTGTCACTCCAAGGAGAAAAGGCAGAGTTCACTCAACCTATTCTCATAAGGCATGCTCCCCAATCCAGACAACATCCTTGTAAATCTCCTCTGCACCCTTTCTATGGTTTCCACATCCTTCCTGTAGTGAGGTGACCAGAACTGAGCACAGTACTCCAAGTGGGGTCTGACCAGGGTCCTATACATGTGCAACATTACCTCTTGGCTCCTAAACTCAACCCCATGATTGGTGACGGCCAATGCACCGTACGCCTTCTTAACCACAGAGTCAACCTGCGTAGCAGCTTTGAGTTCGATGGATTCAGACCCCAAGATCCCTCTGATCCTCCACTCTGCCAAGAGTCTTACCACTAATACTATATTCTATATTAATACCATTAATATTACATCATATTTGACCTACCAAATGAACTACTTCACACTTATGTGGGTTGAACTCCATCTGCCACTTCTCAGCCCAGTTTTGTATCCCATCAATGTCCCGTTGTAACCTCTGACAGCCCTTCACATATCCACAACAGCCCCAACCTTTGTGTCATCAGCAAATTTAGTAACCCATCCCTTCACTTCCTCAGCCAGCTCATTTATAAAAATCACAAAGAGCAGGGGGTCCCAGAACTGATCCCTGAGGCACACCATTGGTCACCGACTTCCATGCAGAATATGCCCCGTCTACAATCACTCTTTGGCTTCTGTGAGCAAGCCAGTTCTGAATCCACAAAGCAATGTCTCCTTGGATCCCATGCCTCCTTATTCCATATACACTACATCCACTGCCCTACCTTCATCAATGTGTTTAGTCACATCCTCAAAAAAATTCAATCAGGCTCGTAATCCATGACCTGCCTTTGACAAAGGCATGCTGACTATTCCTAATCATATTATGCCTCTCCAAATGTTCATAAATCCCACCCCTCAGAATCTTCTCCATCAACTTACCAACCACTGAAATAAGACTCACTGGTCTATAATTTCCTGGGCTATCTCTACCCCCTTTCTTGAATAAAGGAACAACATCTACAAACCTCCCATCCTCTGGAACCTCTCCCGTCCCCATTGACGATGCAAAGATCATTGCCAGAGGCTCAGCAATCTCCTCCCTCGCCTCCCACAGTAGCCTGGGGTACATCTCATCTGGTCTTGGTGACTTATCCAACTTGATGCTTTCCAAAAGCTCCAGCACATCCTCTTTCTTAATATCTATATGCTCAAGCTTTTCAGTCCGCTGTTGTAAGTCATCCTTACAATCACCAAGATCCTTTTCCATAGTGAATACTGATGCAAAGTATTCATTTAGTACCTCTGCTGTCTCCTCTGGTTCCATACACACTTTTCTACTGTCACACTTGATTGGTCCTATTATCTCACGTCTTATCCTCTTGCTCTTCACATACTTGTAGAATGCCTTGGTTTTCCTGAATCCTGTCTGCCAAGGCCTTCTCATGGCCCCTTCTGGCTCTCCTAATTTCATTCTTAAACTTCTTCCTGCTAGCCTTCTATTCTTCTAGACCTCTATCATTACCTAGTTTTTTGGCTTTTCGTAAGCTTTTCTTTTCTTCTTGACTAGATTTACAACAGCCTTTGTACACTACGGTTCCTGTACCCTACCATTCTTTCCCTGTCTCACTTGCAAGTACCTATGCAGAACTCCACGCAAATATCCCCTGAACATTTGCCATATTTCTTCTGTACATTTTCCTAAGATCATCAGTTCCCAATTTATGCTTCCAAGTTCTTGCCTGATAGCCTCGTATTTCCCCTTACTCCAATTAAGCACTTTCCTAACTTGTCTGTTCCTATCCCTCTCCAATGCTATGGTAAAGGAGATAGAATTGTGATCACTATCTCCAAAATGCTCTCATTTCCCAATACCAGATCAAGTACAGCCTCTCCTCTTGTAGGCTTATCTACATATTGTGTCAAGAAACCTTCCTCAGCGCACCTACCAAACTCCCCCCCATTCAAACCCCTTGCTCTAGGGAGATGCCAATCAATATTTGGGAAATTAAAATCTCCCATCACGACAACCCTGTTATTATTACATCTTTCCAGAATCTGTCTCCCTATCTGCTCCTCGATGTTCCTGATACTATTGAGTGGTCTATAAAAAACACCGAGTAGAGTTATTGACCCCTTCCTGTTCCTAACTTACACCCACAGAGACTCCGTAGACAATCCCTCCATGACTTTCTCCTTTTCTGCAGCCATGACACTATCTCTGATCAACAGTGCCACGCCACCACCTCTTTTGCCTCCCTCCCTGTCCTTTCTGAAACATCTAAAGCGTGGCACTCTTAAGCTATTCCTGCCCTGAGCCATCCAAGTCTCTGTAATGGTTACAACATCATAGCTCCAAGTACTGATCCACACTCTAAGCTCATCCACTTTGTTCATAATTATCATTGAATAAAATAAACTTCAAAAAGCTAGATGCCAGAGTTTAAAAACAGACCAAATTGTCTATAGAAATCTGGTACTCTGAGAGTTATAGCAGCTCAGGTCAGAGCTGCTGTTTCACAGATCCAGTGACCAGAGTTCTGACTTCTGGTGTTGTCTGTGGTATCTGCACTTTCTCTGGGTGCTCAAATTTCTTCCCACACACTGAAGGCATGTGGGTGATAGATCAACTGGCCACAGTTAATTACCCCTAGTGTTCAGGTGAGTGGTAAAATCTGGGAGGGGAAGAGGAGAATGTGGGAAGAATTAAAATGAGATTAGTGTTGGTGCGTGCTTAATATTTGGAATAGAAACCGAAAAGTTGCTAAAACTCAGTAAGTCAGGAAGCATCCCTTCAATGGAACTTGAACCATTAACTATTTCTCTTTCCACTAATACTGCCTGACCTGCTGACTTTTTAACCAGCATTTTCTGCTTTATCTTATGCTTCCAGCATATGGAATTATTTTTTAAATTTTCATTTACACTTGATGGTTGGTGTGGACATTTTGATGAGGGGGCCTGTTTGTGTGTGCTATGACTGTACGAGTTCCAATGCATGTGGAGAAAATCCCTGCAGACTGGATAAAGGGATAAAACAAAAACAATGCATTTCCATTGAAAATGCTGAGAAAAATGTTATTTTTCACTAATGTAGATATTATAGAATAATTTTAGTTCAGCACCCTTAAAAATTCTTCCAGATTTAACATGATGGAGGGTGAAAATACGCCATAACAATGGAATTGTGTAAAATGAAATTGGACCTACCCGAGCAACACTTTGGCCCCTGATCACATCTGAGTATTCCCTACATTTTCTGTTTTATATTAAAAAGGTCAGGTTTTTTACTTATCCTTTCAATTTTCTCTCTCTTAAGTCAATTTCTACTCCTATGTATTTTGTTTCCTGTATTCAATTGGAAACTTAACTCATCCACTCTAACTAGTGTTTATTTGCCTCTCAATCTACTGCTTATTTCTCAATTTAATTAAAGCAATATGCAGTTGATTATCCTGATCTGTTAGGCCCCAGGTGTTCAGCTTCTCTCACTATATCAAATCAAATTTTTAGCAATTGCTACATAACAGTCTAAATCTTAAACATGTAAAAGCTGGTATTGTATAACTTACTCTGAAATGTGTTCAGGGAAGGCTGGCTAATTCTTCATGCACACCAACTCTATTAAACGACTATTGAGACACGAGCATGTTTCCCAATAAGTAGACATCACTCAGTGAGTGTCCAGCAATATTAATAAATTCAACAGAAACACAATTAGATTGTGAAATCACACACCCCAGTAATGTATGAATATAAAGACAATTCAATAAAACAATATTCAAGTTCTATTATCACAAAACTAAAAATTCACTAGAGTGAATTTCTATCTTGACTACAGAGGCTAGACTTCAATTGAATGAACTGTCCTCATGATTATTACTTCAAATATTTCAATGAAATGAAAACTGGATAAGATTTTATAATCTATTGATGGACAATCTACTTCAAATTACTGATAATCACATGCAACCAAATACTCAGATCACTTTATTGTTAACATCTGGGAATTATGTATAAAAAGGGTTCCACAACAAAAAAAAATCAGCATGTTAATCTTATTTTTTCATTCAAAATACCTGGATTGGACCTGGAATACATGATAAGACACGTTCTATGTTCTCAGTGGTTACTTCCACATCATTCACAGCAATCAGAGCATCACCTGATGGAGAGAAGATCTATGTTATTATCTGTGTTACATGTGTAATTTAAAGAAATTTGTGCTGTTGGATAATCAACTGTTAAATTTAATCTTCTCCTATTTTCACCAAATAGGGTTCTAAACAGGCCTTATTATTTTGAAGCAGTACTCAATATGGTCAACAATAGATGGCGTTAATATCCCAATTTGAATGATATACTAGCGTGATGACACTAAGTCTGCTGCCGGCAAATTCTAAACCTCAGAAGAGACTTTAAGCCGCATCTGATTGTGGAAACAGCCATTGTTGAAGTGGGCCAGTGTTAAGAACGGTCAGGCTTTGGCTCAGCAAGCTTTGGTGAGAACAGACGGAGGCTAAGGGTGCTAAGTTGTTTGTTATTATTTGTTTTAATTGTGGAATTTGGGCTTAAAGTTGGAGCCAAAGGTATAACAAACTCAGTGAGTAGAATCTGAGTAAGTGACCCTTGTGAGTGCAAAACTCACAAGGTTTCAGAGAGAGGCACAGATAAGAACAGTTAAGCTATTTTTTATTGTCTGTAAATCGTTAGTCCTTAGTTCAGTGTGGGCAGGATGGTTAAGGTGGTGGAATGCTCCTTCTGTGAGATATGGGATTTCAGGGTACCTGACAGATTCCCAAATGTCTACATCTTCAAGAAGTACACCAAACTTCAGCTCCTGAGTGACAAAGTCAAGGAATTGGAGGTGGAGCTGAATGTACTCAGGACAATCTGTGAGGCTGGAAACCTCAAAGATGAAATTTTTACTGATGTGATCACACCCACAGGGCAGGCTTCAGATAGTAGATGGGTGATCACCAGAAGTAAGGAAGTAAGCAGTCAGTGCAGGGTTCCCCTGTGACCATTCCTCTCAGCAACAAGTATCCCCTTCTTGGATTCTGCTGGGGAGCTGACCTATCAGGGCCCTGCAGCAGCAGCCAGACCAATGGCACTGTGGCTGACTCTGAAGTTCAGCAGGGAAAGGTAAAGTCAGGAAGAGTGATAGTGAAAGGAGGCTCGACAGTTAGGGGGACAGACAGGAGATCCTATGGCTGAGAAAGACGCCAGGATGGTGTGTTGCCTCCCAGGTGCTAGGGTCCAGGATGTCTTGGAACGGCTGCAGAATATTCTCAAGGGGAAGGGTGAGCAGCCAGAAGTCATGGGCACTAATAACATTGGAAGAAAGGGGGAAGAGGTCCTGTACAGAGAATATTGGGAGTTAGGAAAGAGGCTAAGGAACATTACCTTCAATGTAGCATTGTCTGGATTACCCTCAGTGCCACATGCTAGGCAGAGCAGGAATAGGATGATTGTACAGATGAATGAGTGACTGAGGAACTGGGGCAGGGGGCAGGTTTGCAGGTACTTGGATAATTGGGATCTCTTCTGGGACAGGGGTGACCTATATAAGAGGGATGGCTTGCACCGAAGACATAATGTTTGGCTTGTCCACTGAGTCCATATGGGTAAAACTCAAAAATAGGAAGTGTGTAATCACTCTGATGAGATTGTACTACAGAATCCTCCCCCCCACCCCCCGCCCACATAGCCACCGGGATATTGAGGAAAAGGTATGCAGGCTGATTAAGGAAAGGTGTAAAGACAATAGGTTTGTTGTCACAGGAGATTTCGACTTCCCCAATATAAACTAGGACCTTCAGTGGTTTAGACAGGGCAGAACTTCTTGGGTGCATCCAGGATGATTTCATAAATCAACATGTTGATGTTCCACAAAAAACAAAATCTTTTTGCACTTGAATAGCTCATTCTGATAGTATCCTTAACATCAATATTACATTTCTTGTACCTTTGTCTTTCACAAAAAGCATTTGATAAAGTGAAACACAATAAGTTATTTGAAATATTACAGAAAACTCTAGATCTGGATTCCAAAGACCTCCACCTAATCAGAAATCTGTACTGGGAACAAACTGCCGCTGTAAGAATAGATGGAGAAGCGAGTCAGTTTACGAAAATCAAGAGGCGTTAGACAAGGGTGTGTTTTCTCCCCTGATTTATTTAATGTGTACAGTGAAACAATATTACAAAAAACAAGAGACATTTTGGGAATCAAAGTTGGTGGTGAAAACATCAATAATTTCAGATATGCAGATGACACTGTGTTAATTGCAAGTATGGAGGAATAACTACAAAACTTAATTGATATAATTGTTGAAGAAAGTGCAAAAATGGGTCTATCTATCAATTGCAAAAAGACAGAACGTATGGTGATACCCAAAAAGAAGGAGAATCCTATCTGCAGGCTGAGAATAAATGGGGAAGACATAAGTACAGAACTTTTGCTACTTAGGAAGCTGGGTGACATCAGATGACAGGTGCTACTTGGACATCAAAAGAAGAATAGGGATGGCAAAAGACACCTTTATGAGAATGAAGAGTATACTGACCAATACTAAACTAGGGAAGACAACTCGTCTCAGAGTACTGAAATGTTACGTTTATCCAGTTATGTTATATGGCTCAGAATGTTGGACAATATCTAGTAACATGAGGAAACGAACTGAAGCAGCAGATATGTGGTTTTTGAGGAGAATGGAAAGAATATCATGGACAAAACGATTATCTAACAAGGATGTCATGAACAGAGCAAACACAAAAAGAGAAATAATGTATGAGATCATGAAAAGGCAACGTAACTTCATTGGACATGATTAGTAAAGAGGAGTTAGAATGCACGGTAATTATGGGAAAGATTGAAGGGAAGAAGCAAGAGCAAGACAAAGACAAATGATGATGGAGACAGCAGCCAGAGAACTGGAAATGAATACCAATGGATTGATCCACTTAACCCGAAACAGGAGTGTGTGGGCCACAGCAGTCAAAGCTCAGACTGGGCACGGCACCCGATGATGATGATCCACAAGAGGAGGAGCTGTACTGAATTTGGTGTTGGATGCTGAGCCTGGCCAAGTGACCAATCTTTCAGAGGGTGAACAGTGACCACAATTCCTTAGGTTTTAAGAAAGCTATAGGTATGGATAAGTATGGACCTTGTGGGAGACTATTAACTATTACAAGAGCATTAGGCAGGAACTGGGGAGAGTTGACTGGGAACAGTTGTGTTTTGGACAAGTCCACATCTGACATGTGGAAGGTGTTTAAACACCAACTACAGAGTACAGGACAGGGATATCCCAGACAAAAAGAAGGACAAGGATAGGAAAGTAAAGTAAAGGGCATTGGATGTTGAGCGAGGCAGTGATTTAGACAAGAAGAAAAAGGGAAAGTATATAAAGCTTAGGAAGCTAGAATCAAACAGAGCCCTGGAGGATTATAAAGAAACCAGAAAAGAACTCAAGAAGGGAATTAGGAAAGCCAAGAGCAGTTATGAAAAGTTCTTGGCAAGTCAGATTAAAGAGAATGCCAAGGTTTCTATACATACATCAGGAGCAAGAGGATAACTAGGGAGAGGATGAGACCACTCAAAGATAAAAGGGGAGAACATTTGCTTGGATGCAAAGGATGTGAGAGGGGTCCTTAGTAAGTACATATCTGTATATACAAAGGAGAAGGACATAGAGGATAAGAAGGTCAGTGCCGAGACTATTAATGTGCTAGAGCATTTCAAGTATTATGTATTGCAATATACTGCTGCCACAAAACAAGTTTCACGACATGTGCCAGTGATATTAAACCTGACTCTGAAGAGCATTTAAGGTAGGTAAGTCCCCAGGGCTTATGATGGGATATAACACAGGTTGTTCAGAGAGGCAAGTGAAGAGATGGTTGGGGCATTGACCAATATCTTTGTGTCCTCTGTAGCCACAGGCAATGCCCCAGAGGCCTGGTGAGTAGCTAATGTTGTTCCATTGTTCAAGAAGGGAACCAGGGATAATCCTGCAAACTGTAGACCAGTTTCACATCAGTGGTAGAGAAGTCACTGTAGAGAATTTGTAGGGATAGAATTTATGAACATTTGGAAAACGATGGCCTAATTAGGGAGGGCCAGCATAGCTTTGTGCAGGGAAAGTCCTGTCGTACTAACTTGATAGAAATTTTTGACAAGGTGATGAGGGTGATTGATGAAGGTAGAGCTGTGGATGTCGTCTACATGGACATTCGTAAGGCGTTTCACAAGGTCCCTCATGGAAGGCTCATCCAGAAGATTAAGATGCATGGGATCAATGGCAAACAGGGTGTTTGGATTCACAACTGGCTTGCCCATAGAAGACAGAGGGGTGATCGAAGAGACTTATTCTAGCTGGAGCTCTGTGATTAGTGGTGTTCCACAGGGATCTGTAGTGGTAGCTCTGATGTTTGTGATGCATATAAATAACCTGAATGAAAATGTACATGGGTGGATTAGTAAGTTTACAGATACAAAGATTGGTGGTGTTGTGGATAGTGTAGATGACTGGCAAAGAATATAGTGGGATATACATCGTTTGCAGATAAGGGCAGAGGATTGGCAGATGGAATATAACCAGGCTAACTGTCAAGTGTTGCACCTTGGTAGGTCAAGTGTAAAGAAACAGTACACTGTTAAGGGCAAGACAGAACAGAATAAGGAATGCTGAAACACACACAAAATGCTGGAGGAACTCAACAGGCCAGGCACCATCTATGGAAAAAAAATACAGTCAACGTTTTGGGCGGAAGGGTCCTGCCAAAGGGTTTCGGTCCAAATCGTTGACTACTTTGTTTCATAGATGCTGCCTGGCCTGCTGAGTTCCTCCAATATTTTGTGTGTGTTGCTCGGATTCCAGCAACTGCAGATTTTGTCGTTAAGGAATGCTGCGTTTTCTTTGTAGCAGTTACACTATATTCTGTCATCGCTTTAGCTTGTACTACCTGAATGCACTGTTGTAATGATTTGCTTTGTATGAACAGTACGCAAGACAAACTTATTACTGTACCTTGGCACGTGACAATAATCAACCAATACCAATTCTCTATGCAATTACAGCTACCCTTTACCTCCTTGCTCCCCGTCATCCATGAACCCAAACACTACTGAGAACCAAAAAAAAAGTGCAGATGCTAGAAATCTGAAACAAAACCAGAAAATACGTAGAATATCAGGCAGCATCTATGAGAAGAGAAGTAAGAGTCAATTCTTCAGGTCAAAGACTTTGCATCAGAGCTCTGATGAAACATCAGCAACTTAAAATTTTAACTGATGATTCTCCCTCCATAGATTTTGCCCAACTTGTTGAGTATTTTCCATGAATGCCTTAAAAGTCATATTTCTAGCATCTTCAGTTTTTTGCTTTTAGCTCACTCTGACCAATCTTTGGCATCCTAGTGCAGAAGGCCAAAGAGAGGTCAGTGTACATTTTGACTTGGTACATTGTAGCATTCCAAAATTGGCACAGGGTTCAACACTGTCATATAATCAATCATTGTGGTCTTGTATATCTCATTTCCAGCTTTATTTTTGTCCTCTCTCTTTTCAGGTATTAAAGATGTCATTTTCCATTCCAAACCATGCTTCCATCAGATACAACTTTGCAAGCTTCTCACATCAAAGTTGCTGGTGAATGCAGCAGGCCAGGCAGCATCTCTAGGAAGAGGTACAGTCGACGTTTCGGGCCAAGACCCTTCGAAGGGTCTCTGCCCGAAACATCAACTGTACCTCTTCCTAGAGATGCTGCCTGGCCTGCTATGTTCACCAGCAACTTTGATGTGTGTTGCTTGAATTTCCAGCATCTGCAGAATTCCTTGTGTTTGCAAGCTTCTTTCAGGTTGCATCATCATCGCTTTCACCATTAAATCTCAATATTTCCATCCATCAGAAATCGTCTCCACCGTTTTCCTTTCTCTGTAATCTAACACCTGTTTCATTTCTAACCTTTCTCAGTTCTGATGAAAGTAATCAACTTTAACATTAAACATTTCTTTCTGCATTTTCCATTTTTGTTGCAATAATTTTGCCTTAGAATGTTAAAATACATTTCGGGAAGCCTGTAATTGATAGAAAGAATAAGAATATTTTTATTGTCATTGTTGTGGAGCAATGAAACACAGTTTAGCAGCTCAACGTTTTGCAGCACAACAAAGAATATAATACATAATATATTAGAATATAATATATATACATAAAATAAACTCTAAAACTTCAGGAGTGCAGTCCAAAATTAATAATATATGGTTGGGGGGGTAGTTCATTCACTAATGAAATAAAAGCAAAAGAACTATGCCATAAATTTAGACTCTAGATTATTCCTGAGCTGATCGCGGATGATAGTAAACTTTATGATAGCCAAACCAGAGTGCTGAAGGATATTAATTCCAGGGGAGTCTTGTTAATGTAGTTTTTCTGAAATAATCAGCTTCATGGCTCGGTTGATGTGCGATGTTTCTTTTTCCCTCTTGTTACGATGTTTAACATTGAAATAAAAATGATGGAAAAAGCTGCAATGAATGTATAAAAGATTAGCAAGGTAACTGTTGGCCTTGGGGATTTTCTCAGGGCTATACCGTAATAAGGGAAGGATGGGAGAAATCTATCGAGAACAATAAAATGAAAGGTCTGGCAGTAAATCAATGATTGTGACACTCCAAGATAGCTCAAGTTACCAGTAAATAAGTTTGCATTGACTACTGACATACATGGCAGCTCGCACAATTTGAATCTTGCAATAAATGCACATACTTTTTTTATTTCAATGGCAAGGATAGCTTTTCCCTTAAAAAAATAGGTTTATGGAAGCATGACCCAATGAAATTTAACGTAATACAAGAGTAAAGAACATGGAAGATGCCTATGTAAAAGCCTTTCAGCAGAGGCTCCTGCAATGTACTGCCAGAGAAGGTGTTGGAAGCAGATACAATTATCATGTTTAGAACATAGAAATCTACAGCACATTACAGGCCCTTTGACCCACAATGTTGTGCTGATCATGCAACCTACTCTAGAAACTGCCTAGAATTTCCCTATTGCATAGCCCTCTATTTTTCTAAGCTCCATGTACCTATTTAAAATTCTCTTAAAAGACCCTATTGTATCCACCTCCACCACCGTCGCTGGCAGTGCATTCCACACATCCACCACTCTCTGTGTGAAAAACTTACCTCTGACATCCCCCTTGTACCTACTTCCAAGCACCTTAAAACTGTGCCCTCTTGTGTTAGCCTATCAATGTCACGCTGTAACCTCTGACAACCCTCCTGACTATCCACAATACCCCCCAAATTTTATGTCATCAACAAACTTAATAACCCACCCTTCTACTTCCTCATCTGGGTCATTTATAAAGATCACAAAGAAGAGGGGTCCCAGAACAGATCCCCGTGGAACAGTCCTTTTGTAATTGGACTGCTTTCGCTCCAAGAGTTTGACTAGCTTCTCTGCTGTGTCTGTCTCTCTCTGCACTTTCCCAGGCTAGTGGCCCACAGACTATTACAATGTACCATGTATTCACTTTTGGGTGCAGCTTGAAGGCATTGCTTCTGTGCTGTGGGTTGTACAGTGTTGAAATCTGACCAAACTCTTGTCCACCCATGTTCCTCCACAGCCCCAGTGAGACTGCAGGATCTCCAGATGAGTCTGGAGTGGGGGGGTGGGTGGAGACAGTGGCGGAGGGGACAGAAGGAGCGACGCCTGACTTCAGGGAGTGCGCCGCTCTGCAACACAGAGTTGCTATTGTTCTGGGTTGGAGGGGAGGGGAGGGGAGGAGAGGGAAGAGGTAGGAGAAGGGAGAGGATTGGAGTGTATTACAAGTGAATGGTTGTAATTTCTTTAAAATTAAAGTTCTGTCAATGCAAATATGTCTAAAAAATTATTCTTGCACCCTCCCTCCACTACACCCCTCACCATGTTGATCACCACCTCCCTCCCCATCTCCGTTACCCACTTAATTAAATTGTTAAACTTATTGATATAGTTCAAGTACAGGACAATGAGATTAGTGCAAATAGACAAAAAAGTTGTCCAAATGTGGAGGGCTGAACAGCCTGTTTCTGTGCTGTACAACTCTACAGTATGATTCCATGAGAGGATACAAAGCAAAATCCTGGAAACTTGAGACAACCAGGAATTACTCTCCGTGCAACTCAAATGGTAGGTCTCAAGCAGCTTTCCCATTGGTAATTCAGTTTCATTCTTTTAAGAGTTGCTGTCAGAGTTAATGCATCACATTGCTTTAAAATTGAGAGAACATGAAAACCTCTATCCTCCAAATTGTTTTTTTACAAACTAGTAGATTTCATAACTGCTTAACTGAATCAGAAAATATAGTACCCTTTTAAAAACAACAGATTGAGCTCTGACAGCATCCATCTCTCAAATTCTCAGTGGAAATTCCAGCCCTCTCTTCCCTTCATGTCTGCCCTACTCTTGAACTCAATACACAATCATATCAGCTGTCACCCTATAGGCTACTCCATCCAGAATATCACCCCACCCCATTTGTTCATTCAACAGTTTTGTCCTCTTTCTCATCTGCTCCCGCCCCAAAAGTAAATGTATCAAGCTCACAATCCTTGAAACTTCTGAAAAAAAGAACTAAAATCAATACAACCAAATATGAAGTCGATATTCTATTGAAGGTCATGATCTAAGCTCATTGTGTGCTTATTGAAGCTCTGTTAGAAGCTAGTTCTCTATGGAAATAATCATGAAGTTCATTGAATATGAATTGGATAATTCACATAAATCAAAATACTCAACCAATATATTACACTTTGGACTTACTTCCTTTAACTATTTATTTTCTTAGTTAAACTGCTTTCATGTCATCATTGGTTTGAGGTGATATTTGAAGCAAAATCTGAAGTACACTCATTGAATAGAGTGTAAATGCACCGTCAAGATAGATACTTTAAATGATCCCAAAGGAAATTACAATGTCACTGTAACATTACAAGTGCACAGATATACAAATATGAGGAGTATGAAAGAATAAAAAAAATTACCTCAGTCAAATGGGGAGGGGGGTGGGGTCATCACTTACCCAGCTAACGGTTGACTCACTTAGAGCCTTAATGGCTGAGGGTAAGAATTACCTCATACAGTGCTCATTAGAGCAGTGCGGTTGTCTTAGCCTGTTACTATAAGTGCTCCTCTGTTCAGCCAAGGTGATATGCAGAGGGTGAGAAACAATGTCCAGAATTGCCAGGATTTTCCGTAGGTCCTTTGTTCTACCACAGCCTCCAATGTGCCAGTTTGACTCCTATAACAGAGCCAGCCTTTCTAATCAGTTTACTGGGTCTGTTGGCATCACCTGTGTTAATGCCATTAACCCAGCACACCACCACATAGAAGATTATACTGGTGACAACAGACTGGTAGAACGTGAAGGAGAGGCCTTCATACTCCGCAAATGACCTCAGTCTCCTCAGGAAGTACAGGCAACTCTGACCCTTCCTGTACACGGCCTCTGTGTTGGTGCTCCACTCATGCCTGTCATCCGGTGCACCCCCAAGTACTTGTAGGTCCTCACCACATCCACGTCCTCACTATCAATAGTAACAGGGAGCAGTGCAGGATTAGTCTTCCTGAAGTCCATCACCATTTCCTTTGTCTTACTGATGTTGAGCTGCAGATGATTTAGCTTGCACCATTTGACAAAATTCTTCACCAGGGCCCTGTATTCATCCTCCTGTCCTCCCTTTATACACCCTTTGCTGAGTCAGAGAATATCTACAGATGACATGACTTAGTGTCTAAAGTCTGACTATACAGGGTAAACAGGAAGGGAGCAAATACTGTAATAGTATTATAGTATAATGTTTTTGTTATTTATTTAATTGGTTTTCTTTATCTAATTTTAGGATTTGCGTGAAATCTGATCACATCTTCGGGTCATATTTATACAAAAATAGAGAAAATTCTACAGGGTTCACGAACTTTCTAGCACTACTGTAACTGATTTTGATACAGGATGAATACAAGAAGGTTTAGAGGGGTTAGGTTGCCAGAGTCTGTTTATAATTAAATTTAAGTGTCTTCTGATTCACAGACATTTTAATTATTTTGGATACAATGATCCAGTCCAAGAGCCAAAGTAAGCAGTGTTTTTGTTCAATGTGGACTGAGTCATATCAAATTTATTGCGTAACACACATATTAAGTTAGTCCCTTAAATACATTCGGAAATTGTATATTTACACATAAGATTGGACCATAGTCTTCTATGCACTTCCCAAGATGCTTCTATGAATGACAACTCGTTAAAAACACATGGTTATTAGAAAATTTGCCTGAATCGTTTCATAGAACCAGATGGTTCCTATGGATCTGGCTGAAGTAAAAAACAACAAAAAAAGAAACCTCCTGCTGTTTGGTAACCATAGCATTGAGAGCCTCCAGCTCTGGCATTCCAATCTGCTAACCTTTAGCTCAACCTTCTCTAGTTTAAAAATTACATTAAACATTCTGTTCCTCTTCCTTAAGTGTACTACCTGCCATGATTAATAACTGTTTATTACATTGGACACTGATGTACATAAATTTCATTCTGCATGGGAAAAACAAAATTTGAGGTTATTCAAGTACTCTTATCCATATAACAGGAATTCTGCAGATGCTGGAAATTCAAGCAACACACATCAAAGTTGCTGGTGAACGCAGCAGGCCAAGCAGCATCTGTAGGAAGAGGTGCAGTCGACGTTTCAGGCCGAGACCCTTCGTCAGGACTTAACCATATACAATGTATAGACTGAAGAGAGTCAACGCTGCCATTCAATCTCAACCAAATGCTTTGTTTAACACTCTTAAGCCATTTAGTTTCATACAATGCATTCCCACCAAATAATCACCTGGATATACAAAACAGAATAAATGGTAAGCATGGTTAAGATTTAAGGTGGTACATGACAATCAAATGACCTACTTTGTTCTGCATAGCAGTAAGTCCTTTGGTTGTTTCAGGAGCTTAATTGATCAAACTAAACAGAGTGGCTTGCGATGGTGAAAAAGGTTAGGGTTGTTCAGTGATGAATGACTTGCTGTAAGATACCTAGCCTAGGAATGGTTCTTATTAGCACAATATTTCTGGCATGACAAAATTAAGATATTCTTCTGGGATAAATGGTGGCTTGTTTCTCTTGTCCAAGATGTTCATTTGACTGGCTGAAATGTTATTTGTTTTGTTTTGTTATCCATGGAACTGAGCAATATTGAACACTGCTATCATTAACAGCCATCCATGCTTCAGAGCTTATGATAGAAAGTAATTGACAAAGCAGTTCATGCCAGTTTGGCTTAAGTCACTGACTCAAGAAACTCCTTTATCTGTGCCATTCTGATCATTGAGAAAAGGATAACAAATAACCAGATTGAATTTATCCTGCATTTTGAGGAAAAGAGAATTTAATATTTTCCACTTTGTCAGGCAGACACTCATAACCTAGCTATACCCGGATAACTGCTCTGGAAACGCTTCTATTCCTGGAACACAGTCTTCAGCACTACCATGGAACATAGTCAGAGTTTCTAAAAACTGTGTCAAATCCATGCTCTCAGCTTTCTTTGATGTCATGTTTAGTGAATGGCTTTGGTTGAAGATAAGCTGATGTGGAGGAACGTATGTGGAAGCCAAAACAGATGATCCACTCTAGCTAAAGTTGACTGCACCTAGCACTCTGAACAGTAGCTGAAAGGAGCAATCAAAATGTCATTAGGTCCAAAAGTAATAATGCAATGGATTTGGTAAAGACGCGTATTTTGAAAGATTGAAGTATTTAATTCCAGCACCTGCATTGTCATGCAAACAACAGGAATTCTGCAGATGCTGGAAATTCAAGCAACATACATCAAAGTTGCTGGTGAACGCAGCAGGCCAGGCAGCATCTATAGGAAGAGGCGCAGTCGACGTTTCAGGCCGAGACCCTTCGTCAGGACTAACTGAAGGAAGAGTGAGTAAGGGATTTGAAAGCTGGAGGGGGAGGGGGAGATGCAAAATGATAGGAGAAGACAGGAGGGGGAGGGATGGAGCCGAGAGCTGGACAGGTGATAGGCAGAAGGGGATACGAGAGGATCATGGGACAGGAGGTCCGGGAAGAAAGATGGGGGGGGGGTGACCCAGAGGATGGGCAAGAGGTATATTCAGAGGGACAGAGGGAGAAAAAGGAGAGTGAGAGAAAGAATGTGTGCATTAAAAAGAGTAACAGATGGGGTACGAGGGGGAGGTGGGGCCTAGCGGAAGTTAGAGAAGTCAATGTTCATGCCATCAGGTTGGAGGCTACCCAGACGGAATATAAGGTGTTGTTCCTCCAACCTGAGTGTGGCTTCATCTTTACAGTAGAGGAGGCCGTGGATAGACATGTCAGAATGGGAATGGGATGTGGAATTAAAATGTGTGGCCACTGGGAGATCCTGCCCTCTCTGGCGGACAGAGCGCAGATGTTCAGCAAAGCGGTCTCCCAGTCTGCGTCGGGTCTCACCAATATATAAAAGGCCACATCGGGAGCACCGGACGCAGTATATCACCCCAGTCGACTCACAGGTGAAGTGATGCCTCACCTGGAAGGACTGTTGGGGGCCCTGAATGGTGGTAAGGGAGGAAGTGTAAGGGCATGTGTAGCACTTGTTCCGCTTACACGGATAAGTGCCAGGAGGGAGATCAGTGGGGAGGGATGGGGGGGACGAATGGACAAGGGAGTTGTGTAGGGAGCGATCCCTGCGGAATGCAGAGAGAGGCGGGGAGGGAAAGATATGCTTAGTGGTGGGATCCCGTTGGAGGTGGCGGAAGTTACGGAGAATAATATGTTGGACCCGGAGGCTGGTGGGGTGGTAGGTGAGGACCAGGGGAACCCTATTCCTAGTGGGGTGGTGGGAGGATGGAGTGAGAGCAGATGTACGTGAAATGGGGGAGATGCGTTTAAGAGCAGAGTTGATAGTGGAGGAAGGGAAGCCCCTTTCTTTAAAAAATGAAGACATCTCCCTCGTCCTAGAATGAAAAGCCTCATCCTGAGAGCAGATGCGGCGGAGACGGAGGAATTGCGAGAAGGGGATGGCGTTTTTGCAAGAGACAGGGTGAGAAGAGGAATAGTCCAGATAGTTGTGAGAGTCAGTAGGCTTATAGTAGACATCAGTGGATAAGCTGTCTCCAGAGACAGAGACAGAAAGATCTAGAAAGGGGAGGGAGGTGTCAGAAATGGACCAGGTAAACTTGAGGGCAGGGTGAAAGTTGGAGGCAAAGTTAATAAAGTTAACGAGTTCTGCATGCATGCAGGAAGCAGCGCCAATGCAGTCGTCGATGTAGCGAAGGAAAAGTGGGGGACAGATACCAGAATAGGCACGGAACATAGATTGTTCCACAAACCCAACAAAAAGGCAGGCATAGCTAGGACCCATACGGGTGCCCATAGCTACACCTTTAGTTTGGAGGAAATGGGAGGAGCAAAAGGAGAAATTATTAAGAGTAAGGACTAATTCTGCTAGACGGAGCAGAGTGGTGGTAGAGGGGAACTGATTAGGTCTGGAATCCAAAAAGAAGCGTAGAGCTTTGAGACCTTCCTGATGGGGGATGGAAGTATATAGGGACTGGACATCCAAGGTGAAAATAAAGCGGTGGGGGCCAGGGAACTTAAAATTATCGAAAAGTTTAAGAGCGTGAGAAGTGTCACGAACATAGGTCGGAAGGGATTGAACAAGGGGTGATAAAACAGTGTCGAGGTATGCAGAAACGAGTTCGGTGGGGCAGGAGCAAGCTGAGACAATAGGTCGGCCAGGACAGGCAGGTTTGTGGATCTTGGGTAGGAGGTAGAAATGGGAAGTGCAGGGTGTGGGAACTGTAAGGTTGGTAGCAGTGGATGGGAGATCCCCTGAGCGGATGAAGTCGTTGATAGTGTGGGAGACAATGGCCTGGTGCTCCTTAGTGGGGTCACGATCGAGGGGTAAATAAGAGGAGGTATCCGCGAGTTGTCGCTGTGCCTCGGCAAGGTAGAGGTCAGTACGCCAGACTACAACAGCACCCCCCTTATCAGCGGGTTTAATAATAATGTTAGGATTAGTGCGGAGGGAGCGGAGAGCAGAGCGTTCCGAAGGAGTGAGGTTGGAATGGGGACAAGGTGCGGTGAAGTCGAGACGGTTGATGTCCCGTCGGCAGTTGGCAATAAAGAGATCCAGAGCAGGCAGAAGACCAGAGCGGGGTGTCCATGCAGAAGAGGAGGGATGAAGACGGGAGAAGGGGTCATCGGTGGGGGTGGAAGAGTCCTTGCCGAAGAAGTAGGCTCGGAGACGGAGACGGCGGAAGAAAAGTTCCGCATCATGGCGAACACGGAACTCGCTGAGGTGTGGGCGAAGGGGGACAAACGTGAGGCCCTTACTGAGAACAGAGCGCTCTGCCTCCGACAGTTGAAGGTCGGAGGGGATGGTAAAGACCCGGCACGGATGAGAGCTGGGATCAGAGGGGGGAGGGGGGAGGCTGGGGGTGTCAGTGGAGAGGACAGCTTATCCACTGATGTCTACTATAAGCCTACTGACTCTCACAACTATCTGGACTATTCCTCTTCTCACCCTGTCTCTTGCAAAAACGCCATCCCCTTCTCACAATTCCTCCGTCTCCGCCGCATCTGCTCTCAGGATGAGGCTTTTTATTCTAGGACGAGGGAGATGTCTTCATTTTTTAAAGAAAGGGGCTTCCCTTCCTCCACTATCAACTCTGCTCTTAAACGCATCTCCCCCATTTCACGTACATCTGCTCTCACTCCATCCTCCCACCACCCCACTAGGAATAGGGTTCCCCTGGTCCTCACCTACCACCCCACCAGCCTCCGGGTCCAACATATTATTCTCCGTAACTTCCGCCACCTCCAACGGGATCCCACCACTAAGCATATCTTTCCCTCCCCGCCTCTCTCTGCATTCCGCAGGGATCGCTCCCTACACAACTCCCTTGTCCATTCGTCCCCCCCATCCCTCCCCACTGATCTCCCTCCTGGCACTTATCCGTGTAAGCGGAACAAGTGCTACACATGCCCTTACACTTCCTCCCTTACCACCATTCAGGGCCCCAAACAGTCCTTCCAGGTGAGGCATCACTTCACCTGTGAATCGACTGGGGTGATATACTGCGTCCGGTGCTCCCGATGTGGCCTTTTATATATTGGTGAGACCCGACGCAGACTGGGAGACCGCTTTGCTGAACATCTGCGCTCTGTCCGCCAGAGAGGGCAGGATCTCCCAGTGGCCACACATTTTAATTCCACATCCCATTCCCATTCTGACATGTCTATCCACGGCCTCCTCTACTGTAAAGATGAAGCCACACTCAGGTTGGAGGAACAACACCTTATATTCCGTCTGGGTAGCCTCCAACCTGATGGCATGAACATTGACTTCTCTAACTTCCGCTAGGCCCCACCTCCCCCTCGTACCCCATCTGTTACTCTTTTTAATGCACACATTCTTTCTCTCACTCTCCTTTTTCTCCCTCTGTCCCTCTGAATATACCTCTTGCCCATCCTCTGGGTCACCCCCCCCCCGTCTTTCTTCCCGGACCTCCTGTCCCATGATCCTCTCGTATCCCCTTCTGCCTATCACCTGTCCAGCTCTCGGCTCCATCCCTCCCCCTCCTGTCTTCTCCTATCATTTTGCATCTCCCCCTCCCCCTCCAGCTTTCAAATCCCTTACTCACTCTTCCTTCAGTTAGTCCTGACGAAGGGTCTCGGCCTGAAACGTCGACTGCGCCTCTTCCTATAGATGCTGCCTGGCCTGCTGCGTTCACCAGCAACTTTGATGTATGTTACCTGCATTGTCATTATAACTTACAACACTAGAATGACTGGTTTCCTGAACAAGAATGGCAAGTTTGGAGCCATCAGTAATGAAGTGATAGTTACCTAAATAATGGACAGATTTGTGCTGGCTGTGACTGGTGTTTGCAATGGGATGCACACAGGTAGCAAGTCCACTCCAACTCCTGGACATATTAAATGACACACACCACACCACTCTGTCCCTGAATTCCATTTCACCCATTAACAAGGCTTGACTGTGTTGGGGTTCCAGTATTATAATAAGGAATGCATTTCTTGGATCCTATACCAGCTAGATCCAGCTTGAGTTTATGAGGCAAGACCATTTTTTTTTCTTTAAGTTCAATGTTTTCTTGAATAATTAAAAAAAATAGAATCTGTTGTAAGGGCGCAAAGTTCTGCTCACAGCTTTGCCTCTTCAAGGCTCTCTGAAAGTTCCAGATGTGGGCCTCAGAAGTAAATCACTCAAGGCTAACTCTGTGCTTAAGCCTCCTGGATATGGAGGGGCAGTTTGATCAGATGCAGGTGGGGAAGGACCATGAGAAGCAAACTGAAACTACTTTTCTGAATTCAGAAGTAAACCTTGTATTACAGCATGAGAAACAGGTTGCCAAATGGAATACATTTGTTAAAAGTAGATTTTTCTGTAAATGTGACTTTATCAATTGGTATATCCTAGATTCCTTTACAAAAATACATTTTACTTGTATAAATACATATTTTCACTCTTACCTATAAATATTTGACCAGATTTCATTGCTGTACTGCCATGAATCAAACTGTATACAATAATTCTCTCTTCAGCTGGTGTTTTAGCACCTGTGAATTTGTCCAAATGTTTTCCTTCTGCTGGATTTTTTCTTGAAGGCTGACAAACAATCCCCACATAAGCTTCCAACAGCTTTGTCCCTTCTACAAGAAATTTGTTATTTATTTTATTTGGATTAACATAAACATACACATCCTTGTATGATAGTTGTACGGATACCCCAGTTCTAGGGTTTGGCTGGTGCTTCAATATGGAAACAGGTCTCGGTGGTTGATTACTATTTGGTTCATTTGCTTTGCTGCAAGAATGTCCATGTATCCGGCTTTTCTTTTTTAAAACATTAGCAAGCTTTCTAAGTCTGTGTTCATGTATGTAAGGCTCTTTTAATTTATGGTCAGTAATGATCTCTTCTTCTTTATCACTAAACCTGACATGGTTGATTAATGGTGCTGGCACTGAATTAGCTTGGATAAGTACATCCTCTTCATCTTCACTTAGTTCCAGGTAGAACAGTTCTCCATTCTTCTGCACATCATCCAACCACTCAGGTTCAAGATCACTGCAAAAATAGATAACAGAGTTGAAGTTGGAGGAAAATGTGTAGGAAACCTGGAAACTACTGCTAGATAATTGGCTCACACCTCTAACTTTTGCAATGCTTTTGTTCTGGCTGCACAAGTCATTATATAACCATGCAAGAGAAAAAACATCAATGATTCTCTACTTTTGCCTTTTAAAATTTTGCAGTGCTACCAAAGACTACAGAAAAAAACCAAAAGTTTAAAATGTCTCCTCTTACTTCAACTGTTGGTTGTCCTTTCTTGCTGATATATTGAAAAAGTGACGTACAAATTAAAAAAGAAATTGGTCTTTACTTAGAATTCAATGATAATGGAGAGGTTTCACCTCCCATTCTATGGGATACTCTGAAGGCTGTTTTAAGAGGGAAAATTACAGTGATATCTTCATATAGAAAAAAATAAGGAATAAAACATTAGAAGAATTACAAAATAGGCTGAGGGATCTAGAAAAAAAACACAAATTGTATTTGGCACAGGATACATTAAAGGAAATATTAAAAAATTAGGAATGAAATTAATAGTTTGGCTACGCAAGAAATCAGGAAAATTTTAATGTTTCTGAAACAGAGACATTATGAAAGTGGATGTAAGTGTATGAAAATACGGGCGTGGAAACTGGAAAAAAAGATAGCAGAAAATACAATTCATAGAATTAGGGATCCAAGAACAAAAATGATAAAAAAAAATAAGCTGTGAAATTCAAGAAGCTTTTGAAGTGTTTTACAAAACTCTATATTCCAAGGTTCCGGGGGAAGCATAACCCAAATTGACACCTTCTTGAATTCTCTAGAGTTACGCACTTTAAGCGAAGAACAAAATAGAACAATGACTGCTGACACAACTGAAGTTGAACTAAAAGCTGCAATTAGTAGGCTTAAATTAAGCAAGTCACCAGGATCAGATGGGTATATGGCAGAGTGGTATAAAGAATTTTAAAATGATTTAATCCTGTCTTACTCCCCACACTGAATTGGACCCTAAGAAAGGCAAAATGCCACCCAGCTGGAAGGAAGCGATAATCTCAGCTATACCGAAAGAAGGCAAGGATAAAATGGAATGTGGGTCATTTAGACCAGTATCTGTTCTTAGGTTATTTACCTCCATCACGGCCAAACGATTAGAAGAGTTTCTACCAATACTGATACACAAGGATCAGACAGGTTTTATATAACAACGCCAAACACAGGACAATATACGAAGGACACTACACATTATGGATCATATACAAAAAAAATAAAATCGAAGCAATAGTGATAAGTGTGGACGCTGAAAAGGCACTTGATTCGGTTAATTGGAATTTTCTTTACAGAGTTTTACATAGATTTGGTTTCCATGACACAATTATTAAAACTATACAGGCACTATATGACAATCCTACTGCGAGGATTAAAATCAATGGATATTTACCAAATAGTTTTACCCTAGGAAGGAGCATGAGACGGGATTGTGCATGGTCACTGCTACTCTTCACATTATATCTAGAACCATTAGCTCAATACATAAGACAAAATGAAGATATCAGTGGAATTACTATTAAAGGGACAGAGCATAAATTGGCCTGTTACACGGACGACATTTTGATCTATCTAGGGCAACCAACATACTCTTTACCTAAATTGACGCAATCCTTTGAACAATATGGTCAATTATCAGGATACAAGATCAACACAGGTAAAACCCAATTACTTTCATATAACTATAGCCCACCAAGAGAAATTGAAAGTAGATATCCCTGGGCATGGCAAACAGTCTTTCAAATATTTGGGCATCATTATGCCAAAAGATTTGGCAAAATTATCAGAATGCAATTATCAGCCTATATATATAAAAAAGGAAGATAAAACAAGATGGAACCTAATTCCTTTTCTTAGTCTCAGTTCAAGGATTAAATCTATTAAAATGAATATACTGCCCAGACTATTATATCTCTTTCAGACCCTACCAATAGAGATTAATCAAAATCAATTCAATGAATGGAACAAAATGTTATCAGGATATATATGGCAAGGTAAAACGCCTAGAGTTCATCTCAAAATTTTGCAATTAGCCAAGGAAAAGGGCGGGGGGGGGGAATGGGGCCTACCTTCTCTTAGAGATTATTGTTTTGCAGCACAGTTGAGAGCTGTGATATGTTGGTGCAACCCATCATATGACACTCAATGGAAAAACATTGAGGAGGGGATACTTCCCATCCCCATACAGGCAATTTTGGCTGATAACAACCTACAAAGGTACATAAATACTATTGATAACCCATGGGTGAAACAGACTCTTAAAATATGGAAAACGATAAAGTAAAGCCAGATCTAACATACAGAGAAGCTTTGAGGAAAGAGAAGCAGAATAAATGGTGTAAAGACAGTAAGGTAGAAGGACTGAAATGTGTGTACCTCAATGCAAGAAGCATCAGGAACAAAGGTGATGAACTGAGAGCTTGGATACATACATGGAATTATGATGTAGTGGCCATTACAGAGACTTGGCTGGCACCAGGGCAGGAATGGATTCTCAATATTCCTGAAGTGCTTTAAAAGGGATAGAGAGGGCGGAAAAAGGGGAGGAGGGGTGGCATTACTGGTCAGGAATACTATTAGAGCTACAGAAAGGGCGGGTAATGTAGCAGGATCCTCTTTTGAGTCAATATGGGTGGAAGTCAGGAACAGGAAGGGAGCAGTTACTCTACTGGGGGTATTCTATAGGCCCCCTGGTAGCAGCAGAGATACAGATTGGGAGGCAGATTTTGGAAAGGTGCAAAAATAACAGGATTGTTATCATGGGTGACTTTAACTTCCCTAATATTGATTGGCACCTGATTAGATCCAAGGGTTTAGATGGGGCAGAGTTTGTTAAGTGTGTCCAGGATGGATTCCTGTCACAATATGTGGACAGGCCGACCAGGGGGAATGCTATACTAGATCTAGTACTAGGTAATGAACCAGGTCAGGTCACAGATCTCTCAGTGGGTGAGCATCTGGGGGACAGTGACCACCGCTCCCTGGCCTTTATAATTATCATGGAAAAGGATAGAATCAAAGAGGACAGGAAAATTTTTAATTGGGGAAAGGCAAATTATGAGGCTATAAGGCTAGAACTTGCAGGTGTGAATTGGGATATGTTTTTGCAGGGAAATGTACTATGGACATGTGGTCGGTGTTTAGAGATCTCTTGCGGGATATAAGGGATAAATTTGTCCCGGTGAGGAAGATAAAGAATGGTAGGGTGAAGGAACCATGGGTGACAAGTGAGGTGGAAAATCTAGTCAGGTGGAAGAAGGCAGCATACATAAGGTTTAGGAAGCAAGGATCAGATGGGTCTATTGAGGAATATAGGGAAGCAAGAAAGGAGCTTAAGAAGGGGCTGAGAAGAGCAAGAAGGGGGCATGAGAAGGCCTTGGCGAGTAGGGTAAAGGAAAACCCCAAGGCATTCTTCAATTATGTGAAGAAAAAAAGGATGACAGGAGTGAACAACAGGAATTCTGCAGATGCTGGAAATTCAAGCAACACACATCAAAGTTGCTGGTGAACGCAGCAGGCCAGGCAGCATCGCTAGGAAGAGGTACAGTCGACGTTTCAGGCCGAGACCCTTCCTCAGGACTAAATGAAGGAAGAGTGAGTAAGAGATTTGAAAGTTGGAGGGGGAGGGGGAGATCCAAAATGATAGGAGAAGACAGGAGGGGGAGGGATGGAGCAAAGAGCTGGACAGGTGATTGGCAAAAGGGATACGAGAGGATCATGGGACAGGATGTCCGGGAAGAAAGACGGGGGAGGGGGACCCAGACTTCTCTAACCTCCGCTAATGCCCCACCTCCCCCTTGTACCCCATCTGTTATTTATTTTTATACACACATTCTTTCTCTCACTCTCCTTTTTCTCCCTCTGTCCCTCTGAATATACCCCTTGCCCATCCTCTGGGCCCCCCCCCCCAGTCTTTCTTCCCTGACCTCCTCTCCCATGATCCTCTTGTATCCCTTTTGCCAATCACCTGTCCAGCTCTTGGCTCCATCCCTCCCCCTCCTGTCTTCTCCTATCATTTTGGATCTCCCCCTCCCCCTCCAACTTTCAAATCTCTTACTCACTCTTCTTTCAGTTAGTCCTGAGGAAGGGTCTTGGCCTGAAACGTCGACTGTACCTCTTCCTAGAGATGCTGCCTGGCCTGCTGTGTTCACCAGCAACTTTGATGACAGGAGTGAAGGTAGGACCGATTAGAGATAAAGGTGGGGAGATGTGCCTGGAGGCTGTGGAAGTGAGCGAGGTCCTTAATGAATACTTCTCTTCGGTATTCACCAATGAGAGGGAACTTGATGATGGTGAGGACAATATGAGTGAGGTTGATGTTCCGGAGCATGTTGATATTAAGGGAGAGGAGGAGTTGGAGTTGTTAAAATACATTAGGACAGATAAGTCCCCGGGGCCTGACGGAATATTCCCCAGGCTGCTCCATGAGGCAAGAGAAGAGATTGCTGAGCCTCTGGCTAGGATCTTTATGTCCTCGTTGTCCACGGGAATGGTACTGGAGGATTGGAGGGAGGTGAATGTTGTTCCCTTGTTCAAAAAAGGTAGTAGGGATAGTCCGGGTAATTATAGACCAGTGAGCCTTACGTCTGTGGTGGGAAAGCTGTTGGAAAAGATTCTTAGAGATAGGATCTATTAGGCATTTAGAGAATCATGGTCTGATCAGGGACAGTCAGCACGGCTTTGTGAAGGGCAGATCGTGTCTAACAAGCCTGATAGAGTTCTTTGAGGAGGTGACCAGGCATATAGATGAGGGTAGTGCAGTGGATGTGATCTATATGGATTTAGTAAGGCATTTGACAAGGTTCTACACGGTAGGCTTATTCAGTAAGTTAGAAGGCATGGGATCCAGGGAAGTTTAGCCAGGTGGATTCAGAATTGGCTTGCCTGCATAAGGCAGAGGGTGGTGGTGGAGGGAGTACATTCAGATTGGAGGATTGTGACTAGTGGTGTCCCACAAGGATCTGTTCTGGGACCTCTACTTTTTGTGATTTTTATTAACGACCTAATGTGGGGGTAGAAGGGTGGGTTGGCAAGTTTGCAGATGACACAAAGGTTGGTGGTGTTGTAGATAGTGTAGAGGATTGTCAAAGATTGCAGAGAGACATTGATAGGATGCAGAAGTGGGCTGAGAAGTGGCAGATGGAGTTCAACCCGGAGAAGTGTGAGGTGGTACACTTTGGAAGGACAAACTCCAAGGCAGAGTACAAAGTAAATGGCAGGATACTTGGTAGTGTGGAGGAGCAGAGGGATCTTGGGGTACATGTCCACAGATCGTTGAAAGTTGCCTCACAGGCAGATAGGGTAGTTAAGAAAGCTTATGGGGTGTTAGCTTTCATAAGTCGAGGGACAGAGTTTAAGAGTCGCAATGTAATGATGCAGCTCTATAAAACTCTGGTTAGGCCACACTTGGAGTACTGTGTCCAGTTCTGGTCACCTCACTATAGGAAGGATGTGGAAACATTGGAAAGGGTACAGAGGAGATTTACCAGGATGCTGCCTGGTTTAGAAAGTATGCATTATGATCAGAGATTAAGGGAGCTAGGGCTTTACTCTTTGGAGAGAAGGAGGATGAGAGGAGACATGATAGAGGTGTACAAGATAATAAGAGGAATAGATAGAGTGGATAGCCAGCGCCTCTTCCCCAGGGCACCACTGCTCAATACAAGAGGACATGGCTTTAAGGTAAGGGGTGGGAAGTTCAAGGGGGATATTAGAGGAAGGTTTTTTACTCAGAGAGTGGTTGGTGCGTGGAATGCACTGCCTGAGTCAGTGGTGGAGGTAGATACACTTGTGAAGTTTAAGAGGCTACTAGACAGGTATATGGAGGAATCTAAGGTGGGGGCTTATATGGGAGGCAGGGTTTGAGGGTCGGCACAACATTGTGGGCCGAAGGGCCTGTACTGTGCTGTACTATTCTATGTTCTATGATTATAAAAGAATATAAACTAGAGGGAGATATTGCAATTCTTAAATGGTGTGCATATGACTCGGGTTTTACGCCGAATAAACTGGATGCTAGATTTAAGGACTGGACAGCTAAAGGAATAACAGTTTTTTGCAATATAATGAAAGAAGGAACACTGTTCAGTTTTGAAATGCTTAAAGAGAAAATTAGAAAAACAAAACTTTTATCAGTATTTACAGATGCGACAGTATGTTAATAGGACGGTTAAAAATGTGACCAAGTACATGTTTGATATATGCTTTTCTAAATAGCTCTAACACAAACAACAGGAATTCTGCAGATGCTGGAAATTCAAGCAACATACATCAAAGTTGCTGGTGAATGCAGCAGGCCAAGCAGCAGCTGTAGGAAGAGGTGCAGTCGACGTTTCAGGCCGAGACCCTTCGTCAGGAATCATTTCAAGCGTGTATAAGGGTTCGTCAAATCTTAAAACACATTTGACTTTATACATTAAAACAAAATGGGAGAAGGAAGGAGGGATAATTATACCTGAGGAAGAATGGACAATAATATGGAGGTATCAATGGAAGTGTATCACAGAATTGGAGGGAGATTGGATGGATAAACTTGATAAGTATTTTATTACACCCTCTCAGAAATCCCATTATGACAGTAACTTCCCTGTTTGCTGGAGAAATTGTGGAAATCAAAATGCAAACCATTTTCATATTTTCTGGGAATGCCCCGTTATCAAAGGCTATTGGAGTGGGATACACAATGCCCTACAAGGCATCTTTAAATGTGAAATACCCTTAGGAAGTAAAACCATATAATTTGGGTATATACCTGAAGAATGGTTGAAAAGAGATAAATATTTAATGAATATACTGCTGGTGGCTGGTAAAAAGACTCTTACCAGGAAATGGTTATCACAGGAGAGCCCAGCTTTAAACACATGGATGGAAATTACAATGGACATTTACAAAATGGAGAAGATAACAGCATCTGTTAATCATAAGTTGGAACAATTTGATTCCTACTGGGAAAAATGGTTTAACTACGCAACACCTCATAGGCCTGATTTTATTCTCACAAATCAATGAATATGTTGTAAAAAAAGAATCACTCCTTATTTGTACATAGTTTTCTCCTTTTGCTTGTTCTCTCCTTCCTCTCTTTTCTATAAGTGTATACCGCAGATAAATATTATGTGGAGATTTGTGGCATATATTTGTACAATATCTGAAATACATCTTATGGAAATTCAAGCATAATAATTCAAGTATAATTTTGCTTGAATTTCCAGCATCTGCAGAATTCCTGTTGTTTGTTTTATGGAAATGTTTGTTTGATGATGAACTTCAATAAAAAATAAATTACAAAAAAAAGTGATGTAACCACTTTGCATCTTAACTGCTCCATCCAAAAATAAATGTCTTTTATCTTAAAACAATTAAGAATGTTTTCTGTTTCCTTTCTGAAAACTATTTTAAATTTCTGTGATGTAGCTGCAGGCATATTGGGAGTAGGTTAGAGATGCCAAACTTTCACTTGAATCCAAACTGAACAAAAACAATTGAAGCTTAAGCAGACAATCTGGTTGCTAACTTTCCTTTGGTGACAACACAAGACTGTACATATTCACAAAAGCAAATTCTGTTTCATCATTTTCAAAAAAAAACATTCAACCAATACTTTTCTGAATCTTGGATACTGTAAGCAAGGCCATTGATACACTCTTTGTGATGTTCTTGACAGGATACATTATATATGGCAAGAAAAAATGCTCATCATTTCTTAAGCAATAAAATTATTTAAAGGTTTTGGTTTATAATTTCAAGTAACTGCATCATTATCTTTTATCATGTCAAAATACAGTGGTAGACTGGCTGAAGATCAAAAGCAGCCATTTTTAATTTCAAACACACTCCCTTTATTAAACAAGGCTGCAGAGACAGCAAGAAATATCCTGAAACATCTGCTAAATGTCATAAACTGTCAAGCTGCTGAACTGTATGGTTGCTACTTACAACCGATTTCTATCATATAAAAACAGCATGAATGCATAACATTTTATATGAATACAAGAGTCTCAACATACAATCTTCCTACTATTCTTGGCATGTCATTACTGTGACTTCAGCTATCATTTTAGTGTGCACTGAATATTATTGATTTGGATAAAGACATTAAGTATATGATAGTCATATATGTTGATTGTACAAAAACGGTGGGAAAGCAGGTTAAGTGGAGAATACAAATCAGCAGTGGAGAAATACAGTGGATCAGGCAGCATTTATGGATGAAAATGGGCAACATTTAGGACTGAGACCTTTTGTATGGATTGTAGACAGGTGAAGTAAGTGTGTCATGGTCTAGTTTATTGTCATATGCACAAATACATGTATGCATAGTGCAATGAAAAACTTACTTGCAGCAGTATCACAGGCACATAGCGTCATATACAGTGCCTGTAAAAAGTATTTACCCCCTTTGGAAGTTTTCATATTTTATTGTTCCACAACATTGAATCACAGCGGATTTAATTTGGCTTTTTTGACACTGATGAACAGAAAAAGACACTTTCCTGTTAAAGTGAAAACAGATCTCTACCAAGTGACCTACGTTAATTACAAATATAAAACACAAAATAATTGATTGCATAGGTATTCACTCCCTTCAAGTTAGTATTTAGTAGATACGCCTTTGGCAGCAATTATAGCCTTGAGTCCTGTGTGGATAGGACTCTTATCGGCTTTGCACATCTGAACGCTACTATTTTTCCCCATTCTTTACAAAACTGCTCAAGCTGTCAGATTGCATAGGGATTGTGCCCTTTTCAAATTCAGCAACAAATTCTCAATTGGATTGAGGTCTGGACTCTGACTTGGCCACTCCAGGACACTAACTTTCTTGTTTTTAAGCCATTCCTGTGTAGCTTTGGTTTTATGCTTGGGGTTATTGTCTTGTTGAAAAACAGATCTTCTCCCAAGTCACAGTACTCTTGCAGCCTGCATCAGGTTTTCCTTCAGGATTTCCCTCTATAATCGCTACATTCATTTTACCGTCTACCTTCCCAAGCCTTCCAAGGCCTGCTGCAGTGAAGCATCCCCAAAGCATGATGCAGCCACCACAATGCTTCACAGTAGGGATGGTGTGTTTTTGATGATGTGTGGTGATTGGCTTACGCCAAACAGAGTGTTTAGTCTGATGGCCAAAAAGCTCAATTTTGGTTTCATCAGACCATAGAACCTTTTTCCAGCTGACTTCAGAGTCTCCCACATGCCTTCTGGCAAACTCTAGCCATGATTTCATGTGAGCTTTTTTTCCAACAGTGGATTTCTCTTTGCCACTCTCCCATAAAGCTGCGATCGGTGAAACACAAGGGCAACAGTTGTTGCAAGCACAGTCTCTCCCATCTCGGCCACTGAAACTTATAACTCCTCCAGAGTTATTATAGGTCTCATGGTGGCCTCCTTCACTTCTCCCCTTCTTGTACGGTCACTCAGATTTCGAGGAACGCCTGCTCCAGGTAGATTTACGGCTCTGCCATATCCTTTCCATTTATTGATGACTGACTTAACCGTACTCCAAGGGTTATTAAAATTTTCTTGTATCCATCTCCTGACTTGTGCTTTCCAATAACCTTTTCGTAGAGTTGCTTGGAGTGTTTTTCTTTTGATTTCACGGTATAGTTTTTGCCCAGTTACTGACTCACCAGCAACTGGACCTTCCAGATCCAGGTGTATTTCTACTACAATCAATTGAAACACTTCGACCGCACACAGGTCTCCAAATACAGATCTCCATTTAATTATTTTTGTAACTTCTAAAACTGGTGTGAAATCAATGAATTCTGTTTGAAAGATATTATAATATTAAATTGTAAGAATCAATGCAATATGTGAAAGAAGCTGAGACTACAATGTTGAAATGTCAACAATGACATCATTAAGAGATCCACAGTTGTAAATGCCAAACAAAACCTAGTTTGATTAATGATGCTTTAGAGACAAATATATTATGCTAAAATGTAATGCCTCTTTTGTACTGTGACTTAAAAAAATATCATGCACAAAATAGACCTACTAATTCCATTCAGCGTGAACTTTTTGCGCCCCCCCCTCCATGTTCCATCTAGTTAGCTTGCTAAGTTACTGTACGTTCTATCACTTTCTGAACTACCATTGATGGAACATGCAATTGGCTATAAAAGAATCTGCAAATTATTCTGTTTCCCAGCAACCATCTAGGCAACTTTCCAAAGACATCCATCATTGCTGACTCCAAATACACCCTAATCTTATGCAATCTAGTACACAGCAAGGCATTTCTCTCTCTGTCAAATCATTTACAGATATTAAAAAATGTTCTTTTTTTTAAAAAGTTTATGGCAACTTAATTTAGTAGTTTTAGTGTTTATTGTATAGTGTAGCCATATATAAAACATGAGCAAAAGACTTGTAATGCTTTTGTAATCCTCCTTGACAGATGATTAATAAAAGTAATTACATCACATCAAAGACCCACATGTAGTGTTTTGAGAACAGTTTCTACCCCTCTACCATCAGATTTCTGAATGGTCTGTAAACTCATGAACACTACCTCATTATTCCTCTTGTCTACTATTTAGTTTTGTAACGTATTGTAATTTTTACATCTTACACTGTACTGCTGCTGCAAAAACACATTTTGTGACTTACGACAGATAATATATGATTCTGATTTAAAACTGTTTTTCAATATTTGCCGAACACTTTGCATCTATATATAGTAGCCCCATTTTGTTTATGGTTAAATACTCTGAATTTAAATTTAACTTGTTTAAATATTGACGACTGATTTCTGTTAATTTGTGTCTTATTTCTAAGACACTGACAAGTGTGAGATTTTGCACTTTGGCAGGACAACCAGGGTAGGTCTTACACAGTGAATGGTAGAACAAAGGGATCTGGGAATACAGGTCAATAATTCGTTGAATGTGGCATCACAGGTAGACATGGTCGTAAGGAAAGCTTCTGGCATATTGGCTTTCAATCAATATATTGAGTACAGAAAATGGGATGTTACGTTAAAGTTGTATAAGACGTTGATGAGGCCTAATTTGGAATATTGTGTGTAGTTTTGGTCACCTACCTACAGAAAAGATATAATTAAGGTTGAAAGAGCACAGAGAAAATTTACAAGGATACTGCCGGATCTGGAAGAGCTGAGTTATAAGGAAAGGTTGAATAGGTTAGGACTGTACTCTTTAGAATGTAGAAGATTGAGAGGAGATTTGATGGAGGTATACAAAATTATGAGGGGTATAGATAGAGTAACTGCAAGCAGGCTTTTTCCATTGATGGGAGTACAACCAGAGGTCGTGGGTTAAGGGTGAAAGGTGAGAAGTTTAAGAGGAGCTTGAGGGAAAACTTCTTCACTCAGAGGATCATGAGAGTGTGTAACTAGCTGCCAGCCACAAGTGGTGCATGCAAGCTTGATTTCAACGTTTTAGAGAAGTTTGGATAGGTACATGGATAGAAGGGATATGGAGGGCTATGGTCCTGGTACAGGTTGATGGGAGTAGGTAGTTTAACTGGTTTTGGTATGTGCCTGTTTCTGTGTTGTACTTCCCTATAACTATTAACTTTCTCCTCTGCTTTCCCATCAAAAAGACTTGTTTGAGCTGTCTCTGCATAACAAAACCTGTTAATTTTTTTCCATTTATCTTTACCTTTTATTTTTTTATCATTTTTCCTTCACCCTTCCGAAACTTCTCTTTCTTATCATCCAATCTCTATCACTCCTTCCTTCCCACATACCCTGTACCCAAATCCCTACAGAAGTAAGTCTAGACCTTGTTTATCGCCACCATTTCAAGATAAGCTTACGCAAGAGCTTCTTTTTGCAACTCCCCTGGCATCCTCTGAAGAACTCAGAGAGACTCATTTAAATAAGACCATACGACATGGGGCAGATTCAGGCACTTTGGCCTATCGCGTCTGCTCTGCCATTCCATTATGGCTGTTTTATTATCCCTCTCAATGCATTTCTGCCTTCTCCCCATAACCTTTGGTTTGTGTTTACATAGAAACATAGAAAATAGGTGCAGAAGTAGGCCATTCGGCCCTTCGAGCCTGCACCGCCATTTATTATGATCATGGCTGATCATCCAACTCAGAACCCTGCACCAGCCTTCCCTCCATACCCTCTGATCCCCCTAGCCACAAAGGCCATATCTAACTCCCTCTTAAATATAGCCAATGAACTGGCCTCAACTGTTTCTTGTGGCAGAGAATTCCACAGATTCACCACTCTCTGTGTGAAGAAGTTTTTCCAAATCTCAGTCCTAAAAGGCTTCGCCTTTATCTTCAAACCGTGACCCCTCGTTCTGGACTTCCCCAACATTGGGAACAATCTTCCTGCATCTAGCCTGTCCAATCCCTTTAGGATTTTATACGTTTCAATCAGATCCCCCCTCAATCTTCTAAATTCCAACGAGTACAAGCCCAGTTCATCCAGTCTTTCTTCATATGAAAGTCCTGCCATCCCAGGAATCAATCTGGTGAACCTTCTTTGTACTCCCTCTATGGCAAGGATGTCTTTCCTCAGATTAGGGGACCAAAACTGCACACAATACTCCAGGTGTGGTCTCACCAAGGCCTTGTACAACTGCAGTAGTACCTCCCTGCTCCTGTACTCGAATCCTCATGCTATAAATGCCAGCATACCATTCGCCTTTTTCACTGCCTGCTGTACCTGCATGCCCACTTTCAATGACTGGTGTATAATGACACCCAGGTCTCGTTGCACCTCCCCTTTTCCTAATCAGCCACCATTCAGATAATAATCTGTTTTCCTATTTTTGCCACCAAAGTGGATAACTTCACATTTATCCACATTAAATTGCATCTGCCATGAATTTGCCCACTCACCCAACCTATCCAAGCCACCCTGCATCCTCTTAGCATCCTCCTCACAGCTAACACTGCCGCCCAGCTTCGTGTTATCCGCAAACTTGGAGATGTTGCATTTAATTCCCTCATCCAAGTCATTAATATATATTGTAAACAACTGGGGTCCCAGCACTGAGCCTTGCGGTACCCCACTAGTCACTGCCTGCCATTCTGAAAAGGTCCCGTTTATTCCCACTCTTTGCTTCCTGTCTGCTAACCAATTCTCTATCCACATCAATACCTTACCCCCAATACCGTGTGCTTTATGTTTGCACACTAATCTCCTGTGTGGGACCTTGTCAAAAGCCTTTTGAAAATCCAAATATACCACATCCACTGGTTCTCCCCTATCCACTCTACTAGTTACATCCTCAAAAAATTCAATGAGATTCGTCAGACATGATTTTCCTTTCACAAATCCATGCTGACTTTGTCCGATGATTTCACCGCTTTCCAAATGTGCTGTTATCACATCTTTGATAACTGACTCCAGCAGTTTCCCCACCACCGACGTTAGGCTAACCGGTCTATAATTCCCCGGTTTCTCTCTCCCTCCTTTTTTAAAAAGTGGGGTTACATTAGCCACCCTCCAATCCTCAGGAACGAGTCCAGAATCTAACGAGTTTTGAAAAATTATCACTAATGCATCCACTATTTCTTGGGCTACTTCCTTAAGCACTCTGGGATGCAGACCATCTGGCCCTGGGGATTTATCTGCCTTTAATCCCTTCAATTTACCTAACACCACTTCCCTACTAACATGTATTTCGCTCAGTTCCTCCATCTCACTGGACCCTCTGTCCCCTACTATTTCTGGAAGATTATTTATGTCCTCCTTAGTGAAGACAGAACCAAAGTAATTATTCAATTGGTCTGCCATGTCCTTGCTCCCCATAATCAATTCACCTGTTTCTGTCTGTAGAGGTCCTACATTTGTCTTTACCAGTCTTTTCCTTTTTACATATCTATAAAAGCTTTTACAGTCAGTTTTTATGTTCCCTGCCAGTTTTCTCTCATAATCTTTTTTCCCCTTCCTAATTAAGCCCATTTGTCCTCCTCTGCTGAACTCTGAATTTCTCTCAGTCCTCAGGTGAGCCACTTTGTCTGGCTAATTTGTATGCTTCTTCTTTGGAATTGATACTATCCCTAATTTCTCTTGTCAGACACGGGTGCACTACCTTCCTTGATTTATTCTTTTGCCAAACTGGGATGAACAATTTTTTAGGAATGGCATCAATCAAACTCCACTTTAAATAAACGCAATGACTTGCTCTCCACAGCTGTGTGTGGCAACATATTCCACAAATTCACCACACTCTGGCTAAAGAAATTACTTTTTAAAATCTTTTAATATTTTCACCAAACTTCAGATTCAGTATATGCACTGGATCTTAACTGGCCAATATACATCCTATCTAACTCAATATCCTCCACAACATTAGCAGTGAACAAGGTCACATTAGATTTCTGAATGACCCAAAACATGGTTCATGGTTGATTTCATTTACCCTGTTCCCACCACTTAGGCTAGGGTGACTAAGAATTTTGCACAGTACTGTAGTAAATTTATGTATTGCACTGTCCTGCTGCTGCTAAAATGAAAGAAATCAAATTTCATGACATACTTGAGTGATGATAAACCTGATTCTGATACAGGCCTGTATTGTGGACTGAGAGTGGAAAGGGGGCAGGGAGGGAGGAAATCACAGTTGGGAAAAGGGGAGGAAACGGAAGCACCAGAGAGACATTCTGTAATGATTAATAAGCCAATTTTTTGGAATCAAATGACCTTGCCTGGTGTCTCAGGGCTATGTGTGTCTGCTCCTACACCAACCTCCCTGACCATGGTGCTCCTTCTCTGTCACCCGTCCCACACCCTTCCTTCAGTTCTCCACCCTTGCCATTCCCAACATAAGAACATAAGAAATAGGAGCAGGAGTAGGCCATCTGGCCCATCCAGCCTTCCCTGCCATTCAATAAGATCACGGCTGATCTGTCCGTAAACTAAGCTCCAGCTACCTGCCTTTTCCGCATGACCCTTAATTCCCCTACTATGTAAAAACCTATCTAACTGTATCTTAAATACATCTAATGAAGAAGCCTCAACTGCTTCCCTGGGCAAAGACTTCCACAGATTCACCACTCTCTGGGAAAATCAGTTTTTCCTCATCTCCATCCTAAATCTTCTCCCCTGAATCTTGAGGCAATGTCCCCTAGTTCGAATCTCACCTACCAATGGAAACAACTTTCCTACTTCTATCTTATCTACCCCTTTCAAAATTCTGTATGTTTCTGTAAGATCCCGTCATTCTTCTGAACTCCAGAGAGTATAGTCCTAGGCGACTCAATCTCTCCTCATAGGTTAACCCCTTCATCTCTGGAATCAACCTGGTGAACCTCCTCTGCACTGCCTCCAAAGCCAGTATATCCTTCCTCAAGTATGGAGACCAGAACTGCCTCACCAGTACCCTGTATAGTTGCAGCATGACCTCCTTGCTCTTGAATTCAATCCCTCCAGCAATGAAGGCCAACACTTCCGTTTGCCTTCTTAATAACCTGTTGTACCTGCAAGCCAACTTTTTGTGATCCATGCACAAGCACTCCCAAGTCCCTCTGCATAACAGCGTGCTGCAATCTTTCACCTCTGCTCTTCTATTATTCCTTCCAAAGTGGATGATCTAACATTTACCAACGTTGTATTCCATCTGCCAGACCTTGGCCCACTCACTTAACCTATCTATATCCTTCTGCAGACTCTCCACATCCTCTGTACAATTTGTTTTTCCACTCAGTTTAGTGTCATCAGCAAATTTTGCTATGGTACACTCAGTCCCCTCTTCCAGATCAGCAATGTAAATGGTAAACAGCTGTAGGCCCAGCACCGACCCCTGCAGCACCCCACTCACCACTGACTGCCAACCGGAGAAACACTTGTTTCTGCCAACTCTCTGCCTTCTATTGGTTAACCAATCCATTATCCATGCCAATACACTCCCTCTGACTCCATGCATCCGTATCTTATTTATAAATCTCTTGTGCGGCACCTTATCGAACGCCTTCCGGAAATCCAAGTATATGACATCCACTTGTTCCCCTCTATCCACTGCACTCATTATGTCCTCAAAAAACTCCAGTAAGTTTGTCAAATAAGACCTGCCCTTTCGGAGTCCATGCTGCGTCTGTCTACTGGAACCACTCCTTTCTAAATGTTTCGCTATTTCTTCCTTAATGACAGCTTTGAGCATTTTCCCGACTACAGATGTTAGGCCAATCCTTTGCTCGAAGCAGATTTACAAACTCGTTCTCTACTCCACGTTGGCAAATACAATACTTTGCAAATGTCTTAGATACCCTAGCTCTCTATACATGCTTGACCCACCTAGACCATTATGGTGAAGAAGTGGGTCTCAACCCCAAAGCAAGATTAACTGAACCCTGCTATCCCTGTACAACTTTCTTCTCTGATTATCTTACCTTGTTTTCTTGACTAAAATCAAGTCAAGTTTAATTATCATTTAAACCATACAAAGACATAGCTGGGGCCAGTTCCTCTGGGGCCAAAGTGTAAAACATTCAAAATAGCAAGCAAACATTCAAAAATAGCGAGCAATATAATTCAAAATAGCAAGCAAAGAAGCATATTCACTCCAAAAAAAACATATATATCGCCCAAGACACTAAGCATGATGTCCAGCAATCGATGGTACAATCTCCCGGCAGTGCACAGATGCACGCAATCCAGCTTGTCATTCTATAACTCGAATATGGAAGGACAACACCGACAGGAGGCTAGACCTCAGCCGAGCTCAGACATTCATGCTGTAAACGCTTCCTTGTCTCTCATCTGGTCTGCAGCAGTAGACAAGCCCAAGGCTTGAGGCCTAGCCCTCGCCAAAACCGAGGTTACACACCTCCCATGTCACCTGTTCCTCCACCAGACAAGTGTAACAGGCCTGCGGTAACATTCATTATCACTGTCCTACAGAGCCATAGAAACATAAAAAACCAGGGCCGGCTGGTGGCGCCATGACATTGTCGCCGGACCCGGGAGCAGAGGTTCCCGGGTTCGAAACTAGCTGGGTCCGCCCGAGTACGCTTTCCATCTGTGCCAGGTTGAGTGTTGAGGTCGCAACTCGACCTCGTAAAACAAAGGGAAAATACTGTGAAAATGTCTGTGTGAGGAGTGGTGCGTCACACAGTCTCTCTCTCTCGCTCCGCGCCTTGTAAAAGCCATGAAAAATCCATCACGGATGCACGCACAGACTCGCACACACACGCCAAAAAAACACAAAAAACCTACAGCACAATACAGGCCCTTCGGCCCACAATGCTGTGCTGAACATATACTTACTTAGAAATTACCTAGGGATACCCATAGTCCTCTATTTTTCTAAGCTCCATGCACCTGTCCAGGAGTCTCTTAAAAGACCCTAGTGTATCTGCCTCCACCACCATTGCTGGCAGCCCATTCCACGCACCCACCACTTTCTGTGTAAAAAAACTTACCTGACGTCTCCCCTGTACCTACTTCCAAGCACTTAAAACTGTGCCCTCTCGTGTTAGCCATTTCAGCCCTGGAAAAAAGTCTCTGACTATCTACATGATCCAAGCCTCGCATCATCTTATACAGCTCTACCAGGTCACCTCTCATCCTTCGTTGCTCCAAACAGAAAAGGCCGAGTTCGCTCAACCTATTCTCATAAGGCATGCTCCTCAATCTGGGTAGCATCCTTGTAAATCCCCTCTGCACTCCTTCTATAGTTTCCACATCCTTCCTGTAGTGAGGTGACCAGAACTGAGCACAGTACTCCAAGTGGGGTCTGATCAGGGTCCTATATAGCTGCAACATTACCTCTTGGCTCTTAAACTCAATCCCACGGTTGATGAAGGCCAATGCACCATATGCCTTCTTAACTACAGAGTCAACCTGTGCAGCAGCTTTGAGTATCCTACGGACTTGGACCCCAAGATCCCTCTGATCCTCCACACTGCCAAGAGTCTTACCATTAATACTATATTCTGCCATCATATTTGACCTACCAAAATGAACCACCTCACACTTATTTGGGTTGAACTCCATCTGCCACTTCTCAGCCCAATTTTGCATCCTATCGCTGGCCCGCTGTAACCCCTGACAGCCCTCCACACTATCCACAACACCTTCAACATTTGTGTCATCAGCAAATTTACTAATCCATCCCTCCACTTCCTCATCCAGGTCATTTATAAAAATCACAAAGAAAAGGGGTCCCAGAACAGATCCCTGAGGCAGACCACTGGTCACCGACCACCATGCAGAATATGACCTGTCTACAACCACTCTTTGCCTTCTGTGTGCAAACCAGTTCTGAATCCACAAAGCAAGGTCCTCTTGGAACCCATGCCTTCTTACTTTCTCAATAAGTCTTGCATGGGGTACCTTATCAAATGCCTTGCTGAAATACATATACACTACATCTACTGCTCTACCTTCAATGCATTTAGTAACATCCTCAAAAAATTCAATCAGGCTCGTAAGGCACAACCTGCCTTTGACAAAGCCATACTGACTATTCCTAATCATATTATGCCTCTTCAAAAGTTCATAAATCCTGCCTCTCAGGATTTTTTCCATCAACTTACCAACCAATGAAGTAAGACTCACTGGTCTATAATTTCCTGGGCTATCTCTACTCCCTTTCTTGAATAAGGAAACAACACCTTTCACCTTCCAATCCTCTGTAACCTCTCCCGTCCTCATTGATGATGCAAAGATCATTGCAAGAGGCTCAGCAATCTCCTCTCTCGCCTCCTACAGTAGCCTGGCGTACATCTCATCCAGTCCTGGAGACTTATCCAACGATGCTTTTCAAAACCTCTCTTCTGCACATCATCTTTCTTAATGTCTATATACTCAAGCTTTCCAATCCGCTGTAAGTCATCCTCACAATCGCCAAGATCCTTTTCCGTAGTGAATACTGAAGCAAAGGATGCATTAAATATCTCTGTTATCTCCTTTAGTTTCATACACACTTTTCCACTGTCACACTTGATTGGTCCTGTTCTCTCACGTCTTATCCTCTTGCTCTTCATACTTGTAGAATGTCCTGGGGTTTTCCTTAACCCTGCTCGCCAAGGCCTTCTCATGTCCCCTTCTGGCTCTCCTAATTTCATTCTTACGCTCCTTCCTGCTAGTCTTCTATTCTTCTGGATCTATCATTACCTAGCTTTTTTGAACCTTTTGTAAGCTTTTCTTTTCTTCTTGACTAGATTTTCAACAGCCTTTGTACACCACGGTTCCTGTCTCATTGGAACGTACCTATGCAGAACGTCACGCAAATATCCCCTGAACATTTGTCACATTTCTGCTATACATTTCCCTGAGAACTGAGAGGACTCACATTTCCCCACTGAGAGACCTGACACTTGACCAGGTTCATTTCCCAATACCAGATCAAGTACGCCTCTCCTCTTGTAGGCTTATCTACATATTGTGTCAGGAATCCTTCCTGAACACACCTAACAAACTCCACCCCATCTAAACCCCTTGCTCTAGGGAGATGCCAATCAATATTGGGGAAATTAAAATCTCCCACCACGACAACCCTGTTATTATCACACCTTTCCAGAACCTGTCTCCCTATCTGCTCCTCGATGCCTCTGTTACTATTGGGTGGTCTATAAAAAACACCCAGTAGAGTTATTGACCCCTTCCTGTTTCTAACTTCCACCCACAGAGACAATCCCTCCATGAATTCCTCCTTTTCTGCAGCCATGACACTATCCCTGATCAGCAGTGCCACACTCCCACCTCTCGTCTCCCTCCCTGTCCTTTCTGAAACATCTATGGCCTGGCACTCTAAGTAACCATTCCTGCCCCTGAACCATCCAAGTCTCTGTAATGGCCACAACATCATAGCTCCAAGAACAGATCCATGCTCTAAGCTCATCCTGTGATCACAAGTGAGATGTCCAAGACAACCTCCCACGGTTAAACTGCACCAACTTCGATGCTTCCGAGTAGCGGGCATCAACACAGGCAGTGGCTAGATCAGCTCCTCCGTACCCAGACCAGCTCCTCAGACTCACTGATGGGCTCCTCTGATATCCCGACGGGCTCCACCTACACCCTGGTTGGCTCCTTCTCCATCATCCCGGCCTCGGCCAGCCCCTTTGACACCTCGGCTGGCTCCGCCGCTGACACCACTCCAGTTACTCCCATCAACAAGCAACTCACTGATGGAGTAGCCCCGTAGTAGAATTGTCTTTGGATTGTAGAAAACAAATTTTACAAAAAGAAAAAGTACTTTTGGTTGGCCGACAGGCCTGTGCGTTTGCACACACTACCACCTTCCCAGGTATTACTTCTTCATTTTCTCCAGCCCACCCAAATATAGAGAAATATCCTCACAGCTTTATTGCTGTCTTCTCCTAGCCTCTCAATCAAATGTGTTTTTTTAAAAATCCTCAGTGATTGCAATCTCCATCTCTACTTATCATGGCCTCTGAGTTCACTGTCCTCATACAATTCCTAACCTTGTCCACAGAAAAATGTTAATGTACTGAAATGTCACCAGTGACACTATGCATACCAAATAAGAAAGAATATATTCTGTCTCATCTTTCTTGATTATCACCACCTTGTAACAGTCGACTGTACAATTTTCCTCCAATGTGACCACTCCATCATCCTGCTGTAAGGCACTACACCATACATACAAATTAAATAGCTAGGTCTGCCTTTCAGACCTGCTCTGCCTTTAATGAAATCTTGCCCAATTTTAGACAGTAAAATGCCTGTAAATGACTCCCCTTCCCTATTGCTGTCTTAAGATATAGGAGCTGAATTAGACCATCTGGCCCACTAAGCCTGCTTGCAATCTTATCATGGCTGATCCAGTTTTTCTCTCAGCCCCAATCTCTTGCCTTCTCCCCGTATCTCTTCCTGCCCTGTCCAATAAAGAATCTATCAACCTCTGCTTTAAATATACAAAATGACTCGGCCTCCACAGCTGCCTGTAGCAAAGAATTCCACAGATTCGCCACTCTCTGGCTTAAGAAATTCCTCATCTCCGTCTAAAAGGATGCCCCTCAATTCTGAGGTTGTGTCCTCTGGCCTTAGACTTCCCACCACAGGAAACATCTTCTCCACATCCACTCTATCAAGCCCCTTCACCATTTAATAAGGTTTCAATGAGGTCACCCCTCATTCTTCTGAATTCCAGTGAATACAGGCCCATAGCCACCAAACACTCCTCGTATGACAAGCCAATCGTTCCTGGAATTGTTGTTGTAAACGTCCTTTGACCCCTCTAGTTTCAGCACATTCTTTCTAAGAAAAGGGGCCCAAACCTGCTCAAATTATCCAAAGTGAGGCATCACCAGTGCATTATGAAGATTCAACACTACATCCTTGCTTTTATATTCTAGTCCTCTCGATATGAGTGCTAACTTGCATTTGCCTCCCTCACCATAGACTCAACCTGCAAATTAACCCTTAGGGAATCCTGCATAAGGACTCCCAAATCCATTTGCACCTTAAGTTTTTGTATTTTCTCTCCATTTAGAAAGTAGTCAACCCTTTCATTTCTTCTATCAAAGTGCATGGCCATACTCTTTCTGACACTGTATTCCATCTGCCACTTCTTTGTCCACGTGTGGCACCTTGTCAAAGACCTCTGAAACTCCAAGTGTGCAACATTAACTGATCAACACACATCAAAGTTGCTGGTGAACCAATCTCTTACTAGCTTTTCCTTCAGTTAGTCCTGACGAAGGGTCTCGGCCTGAAACGTCGACTGCACCTCTTCCTAGAGATGCTGCCTGGCCTGCTGCGTTCACCAGCAACTTTGATGTGTGTTGCTTGAATTTCTAGCATCTGCAGAATTCCTCGTGTTTGCAACATTAACCGATTTTCCTTTGTCTGTCCTGCTTGTTACTTTTTCAAAGAATTCCAAAATATTTGTCAGGCAAGATTTTCCCTTGAGGAATCCATGCTGACTATGGCCTATTTTATCATGTGCCTCCAAGTACCGAAACCACATCCTTAATATTCGACTTGAACATCTTCCCAACCACTGAGGTCAGATTAACTGGCCTATAGTTTACTTTCCTCTGCTTCTCTCCCTTCTTGAAGAATGGAGTGACATTTGCATTTTTCCAGTTCTCCGGAACCATTCTAGAATCTAGTGATTCTTGAAAGATCATTACTGATGTCTCCACAGTCTCTTCAGCCACCTCTTTCAGAACTCTGGTGTGTACACCACCTGGTCCAGGTGACTTTTCTAACTTCAGACCTTTCAGTTTCCCAAGGCTTTTTCCGTAGTAATGGTAATTTCACACACTTCATGACCACTGACACCTGGAAGTGTCATCCATAGTGAAGACTGTTGCAAAATACTTACTTAGTTTGTCCACTATTTTATTGTCACCCATTACTACCTCCCCAGCATCGTTTTCCAGTGGTCCGATAACACTCTCGCCTCTTTTACACTTTAGGTATCTGAAGAAACTTCTGGTATCCTCTACAATATTACTGGTTAGCTTACTTCATCCTTACCTTCTTAATGAGTTTTATCAGTTCCCTACTGTTGGTTTTCAAAAGCTTCCCACTAATTTTTTCTCTATTATATGCCCTCTCTTTGGCTTTTACGTTGGCTTTAACTTCTCTTGTTAGCCGAGGTTGTGTCATCTTTCCTTTAGAATACTTCTTCCTCTTTGGGAATGTATACATCCTGTGCCTTCTGTATTGCTTCCAGAAATTCCAGCCATTGCTGCTCTGCCATCATCCCTGCCAGTGGTCTTTTCCAATCAATTCTGGCCAACTCCACTCTCATACCTCTGTAATTCCCTTTACTCCACAGTAATACTGATACATCTGACTTTAGCTTCTCCTTCTCAAATTTCAGGGTGAATTCAATCATATTATGATCACTTTTCCCGAAAGGTTCTTTTACCTTAGGGTCGCTAATCAATTCTGGCTCATTGCACAACACTGAATCCAGAATAGTTGATCTTCAACCACGAGCTGCTCAAAAAGCCATCTGGTAGGCACTCTAGAAATTCCCTCTCCCGTAATCCAGCACCCACCTGATTTTCCTAATCTACCTGCTTATCAGGGTCTTTTTACCCCTGCGGTTCCTTAGCTCTATCCACAATGATTCAATACTTTCCAACCCTATGTCACCCCTTTCTAATGATTTTATTTAATTTTTTACCAACAGAGCAATGCCACCCCTCTGCCTATCCTTTCAGTACAATGTCCTTCGACATTCAGCTCTCAGCGATAATCTTTCAGCCATGATTCAGTTATGCCTACAACATCACATCTGCCAATCTGCATGTGCTGCAAGTTCATCTACCTATTCCATATACTGAGCACATTCAGAAACAACACCTTCAGCTCTGTATTCACACTTCTTGATTTTGGCCACCTTTTACATTGTAACTCATCCCGTTAATTGCAATTCTGCCCCATCCTCACTACACATTGCCTCTTCTTCTAAACCAACTACCTCATCTTCAGCACTATTACAAACAAGAGAAAATCTGCAGATGCTGGAAATCCAAGCAACACACACACACACAAAAAGCTGGAGCAACTCAGTAGGCCAGGCAGCATCTATGGAAAAGAGCATTGTCAATGTTTTGGGCCAAAACCCTTCAGCAGGACTGGGGGGGAAAAAAGACGAAGAGTAGATTTAAAAGGCGTGGGGAGAAGGGAGAGAAACAGAAGGTGATAGGTGAAACCAGAAGGGGGAGGGATGAAGTAAAGAGCTTGAAAGTTGATAGGGGAAAGACACAGAAGGACATGGAAGAAATAAAAGGGGAGAGGAGCTCCCCAGACTCCCCAGAGGGAGTCGATGGGCAGACAAGGAGGCAAGGTGAGAGAGGAAAAAGGGGATGTGACATGGTAAAGAGGGGGGCATTACTGGAAATTCGAGAAATTGGTGTTCATGCCATCAGGTTGGAGGCTACCCAAATGGAACATAATGTGTTGTTCCTCCAACCTAAGTGTGGTCTCATCATGACAGAGGAGGCGGCCATGGATAGACATATTGGAATGGGAATAGGAAGTGGAATTAAAATGGGTGACCACTGGGAGATCCCATTTTTTCTGGTGGACAGAGCGCAGGTGCTCGGTGAAGCGGACTCCCAATCTACATCAGGTCTCGCTGATATACACGAGGCCTCACCGGGAGCTTATTCAATGATGTCTATCATAAACCCATGGACTCTTACAGCTACCTAGACTATACCTCTTCTCACCTTGTTTCCAGTAAAAATGTCATTCCCTTCTCTCAATTCCTCTGTCTCCGCTGCATCTGCTCTCAGGATGAGGCTTTTCATTCTAGAACAAAGGATATGTCCTCCTTTTACAAAGAAAGGGTCTTCCCTTCCACCACAATCAATGTTGACCTCAATTGCATCTTGTCCATTTCACGCACATCTGCTCTTACCCCATTCTCACGCCATCCTACCAGGGATAAGGTTTTCTTGACCTCACCTACCACCCCACCAGCCTCCATGTCCCGCACATAATTCTCTGAAATTTCTGCCATCTCCATCAGGATCCCACCACCAAGCACATTTTATCCTCCCCTTCCCCGCCCCCCCATCTTTCTGCAGGATTGCTCCCTACGCGACTCCCTTGTCCATTCATCCCTCCCCATTGAATGCCCTCCTGGCACTATTCATTGCAAGCGGAACAAGTGCTACACCTGCCCCTACACCTCCTCCCTCACTACCATTCAGGGTCCTACACAGTCCTTCTAGGTGAGGTGATACTTCATCTGTGAGTCTGCTCGGGTTTAGACTGTGTCCGGTGCTCCCAGTGTGGCCTCCTGTACATCAGTGAGACCCGACATGGACTGGGAGAATGTTTCACTGAGCACCTACGCTCTGTCCGTCAGAAAAAGCAGGATCTCCCAATGACCACCCATTTTAGTTCCACCTGTAGGATATTAGTCCCCCTCCAGTTCAGGTGCAAGCCATCCCTTCTGTACAGGTCTGGAAGCAAGCAGAATGAGCCAAAAAACTTATGTCCTCCCTTCCACACCAACATCTTAGCCAGGTATTGAACTATATAATCTTCCTAGTTCTGGCCTCATTAGCATGCAGCAAGGGTGGCAATCCTGAGATCACAACCCTGCCCTTTACCTTAGCACCTAACACCCTGAACTCCCTATGCAGAACCTCGTCACTTGTCCTATCCATGTCATTGGTACCTACATGGACCATGACTTCTGTTTGTTCACCCTCCCACTCAAGAATGCTGAGGACTCGATCCAAGATATCCCGGACCTGGCATCCGGGAGGCAACATACCATCTGGGAATCTTGTTCTCGCCCACAGATCCTCCTGTCTATTCTCCTAACTAACGAATCTCCTATCACCACAGCGTGCCTCTTCTTCCCCCTTTCCTTCTGAGTGACAAAGGCAGACACAGTGCCAGAGACCCAACCATTGTTAGGTCATCCCCCACAGACAGTATCCAACCTGTTGTTGAAGGGGATGGCCATGAGGGTACTCAGCACTGGCTCCTTAACCCCTTTCCCCTTCCTGACTGCCAGCAGCAACATTCTACTTATTTCATACATGTCACTTCTCAGCAGTGTCATTTAACAACACATTCACTGACTGCACACAGTGCAACTGTAATCACCTCTGCTCGCAATCCTTTCATTCCCTGAACTATTCAGTACCGGTTGAATAAAAATTCCCATCTCATTAATCTTGGAAAGACTGAAACCACCAATTTTGGCCGCCACCACAAACTCCAGCCTCATCCTGTCCCAACGTCAAATGTGTTTTTTTAGTTAAGCAACCTTAGAATTTGAAACTAGCCTTCTCATCTTTAGTTTCCTGGCTTTGTAAACTTTTCCAACTACACAATCACATTCCTTTGTCAAGCTTCATTTCACATTGTTCTAATGGAAGTACCAATTTAGTACATTAAAAGACAAACTACTTATTTTGTAAAAGATCCCAATGTATCAAAGGAATGAATGTCCAATGATCTGGCCAACAAGTATCAATCAATCAACACTCACAATGTGATCATTTATTTAACTGCAAATTGTGAGAACTTGCGTGCTGAAGATGCTTGCAACTTTCCCTTACATTATAAGTGACTCCATTTCAAAATATATATTCATTTAACTGTCCCAATGCAAGTCACCATGCAAATGTAGGTTCCGTCTTCACTCATCTGGTTCAGACCAAGTAGATCCTGAAAGCATGGGCTTACTCTTTATAGGGAGAAAATGTTCTAAATAGCCACAAAATCAAATTACATCAAAAATCAAACATATCAATTAATTGGTGTGAAATTTGCTCCCATTTGTCTAAATCTTCAATGACTGCCCCACCAAAAGTGCACCACAGTCAACATTTCCAATACTGTTGGATTATTTACTAAATGATCACAACCAAGTTTCTTTTGATAGTGACATGTTAACAATGAAACTACATTAAAAAGCTGTGATTTTATTGATAAATTACTCTCCATGCTTAGTAACGTGATCCACGCATGCTTAATGTGGTTGCAACACAAGAATGTTTAGGAGTTGCACCGTTGAATGACTGAACAATACCAGTATCAAATACATTTCAAGCAGATGTCGGAGCAGTCCTTCAACTTTTTACAACGACAAACTACAGCCAAGAGAAAATAATAAACTATTTAGCATTTGCACGTGTAAGCTGAGGATTACTAATAGATTTTTTTCCCCGAGAAGTCTGCCTCAAATGCGAACAGACATTGCTGCGGACAACCACCACGGCCAGCGGTCACTACAGGCCTCGATAGAACCCGGGCCCGCGAACACTTACTCCGATGAGCAGGAGTCGAAATCCGGCCGCGCAGCGGACGACGATGACCCCGTCTCACTCTCACTCTCCCAACTCCCATCCTCCGGGGTGTAAGCAATCTCATAACTGCGCTCCTGACAGCCCGCCGCCGCCGCCCGAGAAGACATCACCTCATCTTGTGTAAAGGCTTTCCCCCTCACAAAACTCTCCCGTCACCCGCGGCTTGCATCCGGGGGCCTGTCCATCACGTGATCGGTCCGCTCACTGTGACTGGCTGCTGTCCAATAACCATAGAAACGAAGGAAGCTCAAACATCGAAGGCTGTTTATGTAAACAATACTCTAGCTATTAGTTTGAAAATAAAAAGAAGTTGTCTAGCGAAACATTTTTAAAATATGAAGACACTTGTTAGGCATTGCAATAGATAATATTAATATTCAGGTCTCGTATTTTGCATCGGCTTTGGGTTTGTTGACCGTAAAAAGCATATAAAATCTGTCAGAATTAAAACAGTTAAAATTAGATCATGTAACGTCTTTATAATGCATTCACATAGCCATTTGCAGGGAGGTGGTCTAGTGCTGAAGATAGATATCGGTAGGTTGCTAGACCCTCTCCACTCTTTCTATTCACCGTCTCTTACTTAGATCGAGGTTATTTTGGATTCGGCCTACAGTCGTTTGTAGACCGTTTCTTTTTTACTTGGGAGCATGGACAGTTTCAAATTCAATAACGTCATATGTTTGTGGTTAATTAACTTTTAGATCCCTTCTAATACAGAAGCCAAGAAAATGCAATTTGTGCAGACTTTAGGACATGCTGCGGCTCCACTCGGCTGAAGTTTTCCGGGTTTCCGTGAGGCACCGTCTAAGAAAGCCATCTTTGCTGGATCCTAGAGGCGACAACACTGGTATCCTTGTTTCAACATTAATACGAATGTTTGATCATTAGGGATAAAATGTATTTTGGTTTTTTTTACAGCAACGTTGAAGTATTTTTAAGGTATCATACATTTTTAAATGCACGTGATAAAAGTATGTGCATTAAGCAAACAACTGATCCCCAATGGAAAGAATGGGATCAATGTGGCTTACTGCCAGAGTGAGCCAACTTTCGCTTTCCAAGAGACAGCAGAGACATTATGGTTCAAAAATAATAGAACTTATTTATCCTCAGTGATGTGGTTGCTAAGAATTACTATGTTGATCCCACAGTGGAACATCATACCTCAAAGAATGTCATATCAATCATGCCAATTTTAAATCTTATTTACTGGCTTTTATGCAAAAATGTTGATTGTCTGAGCCAGAGGAAAACAATTTTAATAATCATCCAGATGTTGCTCAGATTGAAGAGCATGTCTTATGAGGAAAGGTTGAACAAGCCAGGGCTTTTCTCTTTGGAGTGACGGAGGACGAGAGGTGACTTGATAGAGGTGTACAAGATGATAAAATGCATAGATCAAATAGACAGCCAGAGAATTTTTCCCAGGGAGGAAATGACTAATATGAGGGACAATAACTTTAAGGTGATTGGAAGAAAATCTTGGTGGGGATATCAAAAGTACTTTTTTTTTAACACAGAAAGTTGTTGGTGCATGAAACCCACTGAAGGGGTGGTGGTAGAGGCAGATACATTTAAGAGGCTCCTAGTTCTGGAGTCCCAAGGAGGTTGTAATATATTTCTGATCTGGAGTAATAGAGACATTGAAGAAACTCTTAGATAGGCACATACATGAAAGAAAAGTGGAGGGTCATGTGAGAGAGAATGGTTAGATTGATCTTAGGGTAGGTTATAAGGTTGGTACAACATCGTGGGTCGAAAGGCCTGTAGTGTGCTATATTGTAATATGTTTTAATTTAAAATAACTTTACAACCTCAGGATATTTTGAAGTTACATCACTTTTGAACTCCAGTCTCTACTGTCATGTAGAAATTAGGCAATACGAATGTATGCCAACTGAATCCCATAAGCAATGAACAAAGTCAAAGAACCAATTGTTGTGTATTTAATATTTCAGTAGTATTTCAGTAATATTGTAAATGTTATTTGATTAAGCATTCTTTGTTGTTTACATAATGCATGGTGGGTTACCTGTAAAAGTATGTAAATGGCATACATCATCATGCCACCACGTGATACATGCGGGCCTCGCTTAAAAGTAAAGATGAAGTTAGACTCATATTACTGGCTCTTTTTTTTCCTTTCAGTTAGTTTTTGTGTTTTGGGGTTACAAAACATAACAGTGGGGATATTAACCAGAGATGACTACCAATCTATGAATCACTGCAAGACTTCTGAATTAATAAACAAGTGCAGCGAGAAATGGTCAAGTAAAAAGCAACACTGCATGTGCTTCTTTTGAAGGGACAGACACAGTCAAGTTTTAAAAAAAAGGCAGAAAACTGAAAAATTCACAGTGAGTACCAGGTGATAATAATTATAAAAAAGGAGCAGAAATGGCTGGCTACATCAGAAAGATTGGTGCATTTGATTACACAACAGATAACTGGGTATTGTATATGGAATGGATTGAGCAATATATTGAAGCAAATGAAATCGCCAGTGAACAGCAAGTGCCAGTTTTGCTGAATGCATTGGGTTTAAAGGCATACAGTTTGCTTTGAAATTTAATTGCTCCAACCAAACCAGTTGAAACCAGCTTTGCTAATTTCATGAAAGTAATGCAGGAATATTTAGGACCAAAATCACTGTTGTTTGCAGAGCACTTTACATTTCATAAGCAGAATTAGAAGAAAGGGGTGTCAATTGCAGCTTACGTGGCTGAATTGAAGAGATAGTCTGAGCATTGTCAATTCAATGATGAGATAAATATATACTGAGGGATCATTTATTTTATGGAATCTTATAACAAAGCTTTCAAAAACAATTCCTAACTGAAGCACAACTTACATTTAAAAGAGCAGTGGAAATAGCTGTACTGATGGAAACAGCATACAGAGATGTAATTGAGCTGCAATCAGGAAAGTAAGTGTGAACAAGATTGCAATATCTAGACAGAAACTGATCTGGCTGAACAAATTGTATTACTATTGTGGAAGGGGCTCACATACACCTACCAATGCAGATTTAAAGGCAAAAATTGCAGAAAATGCAATAAAGTAGGACACATACAAAGAGCATGCCGAATAGACAAAAGTAAATGGACTGCACAGGGAGAGAGAAAGATAAAAAGTTAAGGTCAAAAAGAGCATTAATCTAGATGCTTTCCATGAAAAATTCTGGTAACGATGAGAGTGACACAGGACCAGGTAGCTATGAAATGTACAATATGAAAGCTAACAAAAGACAAGCAAAAATAAGAGGAAAAACTGCAGATGCTGGAAATCCAATCAACACACACAAACTGCTGGAGGAACTCAGCAGGCCAGGCGGTATCTATGGAAAAGAGTCCAGTCGACGTTTCGGGCCGAGACCCTTCAGCAGGACTGGAGAGAAAGAGATAAGGAGTAGATTTAAAATGTGGAGGGAGGGGAGAAAAAACACAAGGTGATAGGTGAAACTGGGAGGGGAGGGATGAAGTAAAGAACTGGGAAGTTGATTGGTGAAAGAGATACAGGGCTGGAGAAGGGGGAATTGAATAGGAGAGGACAGAAGGCCATGGAAGAAAGAAAAGGGGGCAGGAGCACCAGAGGGATGCAATGGACAGGCAAGGGGATAAGGTGCGAGAGGGAAAAGGGGATGAGGGCCGGTGAAAGCGAGTGTGAGGGGTCATCACCTGAAGTTAGAAAAATCAATGGTCATGCCATCAGGTTGGAGGCTACCCAGACGGAATATAAGGAGTTGTTCCTCCAACCTGAGTGTGGCCTCATCACGACAGTAGAGGAGGCCATGTATTGACATATCGGAATGGGAATGGAAAGTGGAATTAAAATGGGTGGCCACTGGGAGATCCCACTTCTTCTGGTGGACGGAGGGTAGGTGCTTGGCAACGCGGTCTCCCAATCTACATCGGGTCTCACCGATATGCAGAAGGCCACACTGGGAGCACCAGACACAGTATATGATGCCAACAGATTCACAGGTGAAGTGTCGCCTCACCTGAAATGACTGTCTGGGGTCGTGAATGGTAGTGTGGGAGGAGGTATAAGGGCAGGTGTTAACACTTGTTCCGCTTGCAAGGATAAGTGCCGGGTGGGAGATCAATGGGGAGGGACGAATGGACAAGGGAGTCACGTAGGGAGCAACCCCTGCGGAAAGTGCGGGGGGGGGGGAGGGAAAGATATGCTTGATGGCAGGATCCCATTGGAGGTAGCAGAAGTTTCGGAGAATTATGTGCTGGTCACGAAGGCTGATGGGGTGGTAGGTGAGGACAAGAGGAACCCTATCCCTAGTGGGGTGGCAGGAGGATGGGGTGAGAGCAGACATGCGTGAAATGGAAGAGATGTGGTTGAGGGCAGCGTTGATGGTGGAGGAAGGGAAGCCCCTTTCTTTGAAGGAGGAGGACATTTCCTTCATCTTGGAATGAAAAGCCTCAATCTGAGAGCAGATGCAGAGGAGAAAGAGAAACCGAAAGAAGGAGATAGCCTTTTTGCAATTAACAGGAAGAGGTTTTGCGCAGGTAACCGTTAAGAGTCCGTGGGTTTATAGTGGACATCAGTAGGTAAGCTGTGACCTGACAGATTGGGTGAACACTTTGCCAGCACCTATGCTCAGTCTGGCAGAAGAAGCAAGATCCCCCAGTAGCTAACCATTTTAATTCCACTTCCCATTCCCAGTCCATGGCCTCCTCTACTGTTGCAATGAGGCCACACTCAGGGTGGAGGAACAACACCTTATATTCCATCTGGGTAGGTTATCCCCAGTACCTCCCTGGCTATGATAACCTTAATGAAATAAAGACAATATTAAAAAAGAAAAGAAACTTCAGGTATATGCACTTTTTTAATCCATCTACATTGTGTGATCTGCTGAATGTTTCCAGAATTTCCTGTTTTAACTTCAAGAACTGAGATGCATGATGGTAAAAGTGGGATCTCCCAGTGGCCAACCACTGTCGCAATGAGGCCACAGTCAGAATTGGGGCAGCAACATCTTATATTCCATCTGGGTAGCTTCCAACCTGATGGCATGAACATAAATTTCTCGAACTTCTGGTAATGGCACCATTCCCCAACCTCTTTTCCATCTCTCACCTTATCTTCTTGCCTGCCCATCACCTCCCTTTGGTGCTCTTCCCCCTTTTCTTTCATCCATGGCCTTCTGCCCTCTTCTATCAGACTCCCACTTCTCCAGTCCTGTATCTCTTTCACCAATCTACTTCCCAGTTCTTTACTTCACCCCTCCCCCTCCCAGTTTCACCTATTGCCTTGTGTTTGTACGCCACCCACCTTTAAAATCTGCTCCTCATCTTTTTTTTCTCCATTGTTGCTGAAGGGTCTTGGCCTGAAATGCCGACTGTACTCTTTTCCATGGATGCTGCCTGGCCTGCTGAGTTCCTCTAGCATTTTGTGTGTGTGGAGGAGACATGCAATAAGGCTTACACCAGAAGTGAATGGAAAATTAATTAAAATGGAATTGGACACCGGCTTGGCTGTTTCAGTCATTCCACAAAAGGACTTTGAATGGCATTTCATAGATACCGAACTGAAGCCTACGGATATCCATCTAAGAACTTACACTGGAGAAAAGATAACTCCTGTGGGAGGGATATTTTTAACAGTGAAACACAACAGCTAACAAGCCACATTGAACTTGCATTTGGTAAAAGTGGGAGGGCCAGCATTGTGGAGCCATGATCAGCTGAGACAACTACAACTTGATTGGAGATTCATGCACCATTTGCATGGCACATTCACTGCAACAATGTCAGCTGAAAGCAAATTAATAATGTAGTATTCAAGGATGTCATTGTAAAACTCAAATATATCCTGGGTAATATAGTGTTAAATGAAGATGGCACTCCCAAGTTTTACAAAGCCCATCCGGTTCCTTATACCATCCATGATAAAGTAGCCAGTGAGCTAGATCACATGGAGGCTGAAGGAGTTCTTTCCAAGGTTGAGTGGAGCTCATGTGCAATGTCAGTGGTCTGCCAGGATCTGTGGTGATATTAAGGTCACCATCAACCCAGAACTGAAAGTAGATCAATACCCTCTGCCCAAGGTAGAGGATATCTTTGAAAACTTCTCTGGAGAAAAACAACAGCAAAATGGACTTAGCTGAAGCCTACTGGCAAATGGAAATGGAAATGCTTCTAATTATAAACATTCACAAAGGGCTTTATTGTTATTATAGGCTTAATTTTGGATTTTCATTTGCCCCTGCACTTTGTTATAAAGCTATGGACCAGGTGCTGCAAGGCTGCCCGGGTACTCAGTGTTGTCTGGATGACACCACTGTCACCTGTGAAGATGACAAAATCTCAAGACAGTGTTAAAAAGATTAGATTATGGACTCAGAGCACAATGCCACACGTGTGAATTCTTTAAACCAAGCATCACTTGCTGTGGTCACACCATGAACACACAAGAATTACACAAGTCTGCTGAGAAATTCAAGCAGTCTAGAATACCAATGCCAAAGGACAGATTGGGGTCCTTTTTAGGCATTGTCAATTACATCGTTCCTGTCAAACTTAGCTACTCTGCTCCACCCCTTGAATTTATTATAACAGATTGGAAAGAAATGGCAAAGGACAAAGCAGTGTGAGGTGTCTTTCTACAAGGTAAAGGAAATGGTGACTTTAGACACTGTACACACACATTATGATCCACATTGTTGAGAGAAGCTTGCAATACACTGTTCCAGATGCCAACATGTCAAGAAGAAATGTGTCCAGAGTCAACTCCAGAGCTGTCAGAGCCACTTTCTGCAGTCCCAGAGTCAACTGCTACAACCACCACAAAAGAGGCACCAGATTGTTTTCACATCTATAAAACTCACCTGCCAAGCAGCGTGACCTTCCTCGTCAGGAAAGACATTATCCCACAAGAGTAAGAAAGCCTCCACAGTAATTAAACCTTCAGGCTTCAATGGGACAATTTAAAATTTACCATGCTGTGGATGTTGAGATGCAATTTATCTTGAGTTGGGGTTTATAGCTAAGCAGGGAGGAATGTTGTGTATTTAATATTTCAGTAGTATTCGAATAATATTGTAAATATGTTGTTTGATTATGCATTCATTGCTCTTTACATAATGCATTGCTGATTATCTGTAAAGGTACATAAATGGCATAAATCATCTGGCTACAACATGATACGTGTGTACCTTATGTAAAAGTGAGACTCAATTTCCTAGCTTTCTTGTTTTCCTTTCAATTAGTTTTTATGTTTTGGAGTTACAAAACATAACACTAGTTAATTATTATTGCTAATTTTTTTGAGAGGAATGTGGGTTGAGAAGTACTACTTCCTTCCAGAAATCATGCCATGCCATCCATTCTGCATCTGGCCAGGCAAGTAAGAAAGACTTCATTTCATTTGACATGGCAGAATGTGCTCTGAATGCCGAAAAGTGCCAAATTACATACTTTACTCTTTAATACTGGTTTGACAACACGAACATCCCACAGACTGGGGCTTAAACTTGGTTATGATATTATAATTGCTGAAACAGCCAAGCTAAGGCAAAATTTATTTATGAAATCTGGTTAATCAACACAAGGAGTATGATTTTTCTTGAAACACCATGTTCACCCCATTATCCATTATTAAAATAAAACAATTTATTTCTAATTTGTCTTTCCATTTTACTTGGACTTGAATGGATACAATGAGCTGCAAAATCAGTTGATGAAATAATCACC